>NC_077233.1:102441764-104841764 GCF_027887165.1 Monodelphis domestica
GGCTGTCCTCCAAGAACCAGACTCCTCCACTGTGCTTTAAGAGAACACTTGAAAAGCCCCTTTGAAGAGTTTCATCATCAGACAAGGAATTTTTTGGACCTAGCTCCTCGTGCAAGAAGCTGCTTAGTCAGTCATCGAACCGATTGTGATTTTCATTGATTTAAGAAAGGATACTAATTAGGAATGTTGTGCCCCACATTTTTCTGGTCTGAGCTCTAAATTTTCTTAAAATTCCTTTAGCTTTGAGCCTGGCTGAGCCCTGAGAGAAGTAGGTAGAGGAGTATGAGAAACAAATTTTGAAGCATTGGAAGACCTTCTACAAAATACTTTTGAAAAAGACACTGATTTATTTTTTAAGAGATGTACTTGCATCTCTCCTTTTAGTGACTTCATAGTTCAGTTCATAAACAATAGATTTGTTGCCAAATCATCTGCTAAGTACTGAAGGATTAATCTGCATTGTATATACTATTCCTGATTATGGCAATCACTACAAAGTCTGTGCATGCTTTATTTAATAGGACAGTGGATATTTGCATGAAATAACCTCATGCTGCTAATCTGTAGTGCAATCATACATACTCACATATAAAGAGTTTTGAATGAAAGAGACAAATACAGAAAATAGTAAATATATTTTAAGCGGAAGTGCCACTTTTCACATATTCTATTGTGCCTATTAAAAAAAAGATATCTCTACTATTGTACATGAAGATACATAAGGATGGAATTGGAAAGGAGCTGAAGTCAGTGCACTTTCAAATTCCATTGTATCCTCTCCAAAGTGCCCTTGTATTCTCTACCAAGTTTCACTTTACCATGATACTTCTGTACAGATAATAAATACTATGACCATGCACTCATGTGTATTTTTTCCTTCCTTCTTTTTTTTCTTTTAAAACTACTGATACATTTTGTTTCTTTGTAAACTTAATTTCTCAATATATCTGATCCAGTCACATGGAGGACAGCAAAAGAAAGAAAAAAAAATCTTCAGTTCAACAAAAGTAATTAGCTGTCAACTAAGCTCGACTATATGCAGTGTTTCACACTAATAATCCATCATTTCTACACAGGAGAGAGGTAGGTTATTCTTATAGCTTTTGGGGGGTCAAAATTGATCATTATATCACAAAATCCTGGTCATTATTTCACCTAGCTTTCATTTTTAATTTATTTGGGGGGGTCTTTCTAGTTCCTTGACACTGTCATTGTGTGCATTGATTTATAAACTTATTTCAAGGATACTGTATTTGAGGAGAGGGCAAATTCTTCTTTATTTATAGTGGAATCCCATTGTGAACTTTTTGGTCCTTAGAGAATACCTTTTAAAATCTGTTGAAGCTTTTTCATAGCTGGGTTTTTCAAATGATGACTGCATTAGATAATAATTTGAACTCATTTCCTCCAGGATCCCTCTTGAGATGACTAGCTGTAAGTTTCTTTGTAAGAAAGTCAAAATGTATACTCATAATATAAAATAGCCTCTATCTATATTGATATGATGATCATTTTAATATTAAAGACTAAACAGTGCCTTTCATAATTTTAAAGGACTTTGTGAATATACAGAAGGCATCCACAACAATGGAAATCCATTCTCATTTTGAATTTATGATGATTTATAACAAGAAAATGGAAAACTAAAGGGTGCCAATCAATTGAGAAAAAGCTAATTCATGGCATATGGATGCAATGTAATCTCATTATGTTGTAAGAAATCATGGAAGGGAAAATTCCAGAGAAACTTATAAGTCATGAATGAACTGATGCAGGTTTAAGTGAGCAGAACTAGGAAAATAGTTTTCATGGTGACTATGACAATGTAAAGAAAAATAATTTTGAAAGTTATAAAAATTTTATGCATAAAATGGGCAATCATAAATCCAGAAGATCAACAGTCAAATACCCTACTGTGAATTTTAGATTTTCTCCACCCTGATTAAATCTTTAAAATCCTAACAAACAAGAATGTCTACACCCCTACTTAAGGATTAAGTGTTGAGGAGGATGGCCTATGACAGACATGTGCTAGCAAGTGACAAATAAGAAACAACTGACAGACCCCTTGGGCTGTCCTAAGTCAAGCTTAAGCTACCATTGGTACATGTGAGACCCAGGAAGTGATGTAAAAAAAAAAAAGGTCTATATATTCACATCACTTCCTCTTGCTGCACTTTTTGGTGTCAGAGGCGTTGAGCTCGGGGACTCTCTCTCAGAGACCTTGGGTTCAGCAGCAGTGTGGCTGGTGACAGCGTGCTGGGCTTCTTGGTGTCTTGTCATGCTTGCAGCTTTTGCCCAGGTTTGGCAGTGAGTGTCCTTAGTGTGATGACTGTGAGAAGCTCAATAGGGTGGGTCAGGTGAGGAGTCTTCCCTGAACTCTCTTGGAGTTTAGGCTGATTCCTTTTTTCCCTTTCCCTTTCCTAAAATGCTATCCTCCTCCTAGGAGGCCCCTCATCTTGGAGGAGGCCTCATGGCTGAGGTCTCTGAACTCTCCTTGGTTTAGGCTAGGCTGGAGAAATCTTATGCCCCTTTCTCTCTCTCTTCTTAATTCCTTCCCACTATATTAATTAAACCACCATAAAATTCCCAAACTGACTTGAGCATTTTTATTGGAATTTGAATTAATCCCTGGTGACCATTAGTATAATATATTACTTTAAAAAAACCCTAAATTTACCCTTTACACTACTCACCTCCTGAGAAAGAGGCGATAGACTACAGTTTTGTAAGAAGACACATTTTTATGTATGGTTGCTGGGTGGGTTTGTTTTCCTTGATTTTATTAACTTGTTATAAGGTGAATTTCAAGAAATTTGAGGAGTGTGACAGTAATTTCAAAAAAAAAAAAAGGAAGAAAAAAGAATGCCAGTAAAACAAACATTTAATGGATGAAAATGGAAAAGAATAAGCATTTTTAAATAGCTTCTATGTGCTAGGCACCATGCCAAGTGCTTCACAGATATTTAATTTTATGTGCACAACAAACAAGGGAAATAGGTGCTATTATAAGGCTTTCTCCTTTTTTTGCAGATAAGGATACTGAGGTAGACAGATTCTTGACTCATCTAGGGTCACAGAGCTAAAAAACATGTCTGTCAGGATTTGAATTTAGGTCTCCCTTATTCTAAGTTCAACACTATTCACTTGGCCACCTGGCTGCTCAGAAAAGAGAAGGAGGCTCAGGCGACAATACATGACAGTGAGATCTTTGAAACTTAAGTGATGAAACCAATATTTATCATTTTAAAAATATACAATCCTCCTTTTCTGTTAGTTGTATATTGAAAAATCATATTTCTTGGTATTTATCAAGTTCAGAATAAAAATAGAATAAATAAAACTTGATTTTGTTGGACGTATTTTGTCAACAGACTTTTTTGTAAGAATTTATCATGATATTATGTAAATTCCCGCCCCCCCCCATAGTAGAATAGATAAGAAACAAATCAAAGGAGTTTACATAGCTCTATAGTATTGGTTGCCATGTCTTTACCATGCTATTGATGCTTTTTGTGTGTGTTAAATTAAAATCTTCCAATGATAACATTTTTTGTTAATTTTCACTAAATATCCCCATATTTGGATTGCTTTCTCCTCCTCACTTTCGCTGCATAGCTTTCTTGAAATCTCAGCTAAAATTACTCCTTCTGTACAAAGTCATTCCCACCCCATCCCCTTTAATGGTGCTGCCTTTCTTCTCAGACTGCCTCTAGTTTACCATGCATATATCAAGTTCATATGTAGCTTTTTGCATGGTATCTGTCATTGGAATGTGAGCTCCTTGAGAGTAGGGGCTTTCTTTTTATCTTCAGGACTTCCTGATGTGGAGTAACTGTTTAAGATTGGTTGACTGATTTAGCAAATTATATATACTTTCTGCTCTCCTAATATTTGATCAAATGCCTGAAGTGTTTTAAACAGAGGTAGCAAATGATCTTATTGTAGAATATATTAGGAACCTACTAGCTGTCAGAGAATAGCATACTCTTGTTTAAGACCTTTTCTCTCATTTATCTCATGACAATAGGATCCTTATCACTAATATCCAATTTTAACAGCAGCATACTCTCATCATAAGAATATATTTTGAATTAGGTATTGGTAAAATGACAAGGAATGGACAGATATCCATAATGGTTGAACTTTCCTCATGCAAAACAACATATGTATCATAAAATTTCTGTTAATCAAAGATACCAATCACTAAAGTACTTAAAGGGAATAAAACTGCTATGAAATAGGGATCCCATTACATTTCTTGCAAGCCTGACTGGAAATCCCAGTACATAAATCTTTTGAAACTTGTACCTGATTGAGAGGAGCTTTTTTTTTTTTAATTTTAGATGGTTCCAGAAATATCGGAAATGGAAACCCTTCATAGTTTCAGTAAACTCAGAATGGAGGAGCCCCTCTTCATAGAGCTATCTTGCTGGTGACTGAGAATAAAGGAAGGAAAATGAGAGATGGCTAATAGACTGAGAATGAGAAAAGGGCTGTATGGTTAGAGCTTTCTTACCCTGCCTATCCAAAGAGTTTCTCAATAGGCTTGTGAGTCTTTAAGAGATGGTATACATTTATTATAAGTTGCCTTTACTAGGGAATAATTGTACTTCATGATTTTCCCTAGTTGTTTACCTTACTATTCTGCTTCAGGGAAATATTTTTCTATTTAATTTAACATCCTCTGATCTGTGAATAAGATGCACACAAGAATAGGAGACCAAAGCCATATTTGCATAATTATGACTCCAAATGCTCCATATTTGATCCAAGTTGAGGAATTCATTGGGATATCAGTTATCACCATATTCCTAAATGGTTTTCCTTTGCCTAAAAATGTACAATATAACACTATTTTTGGGCTAGCAGGAAGAGGAGCGAATTGTTAAGTGATCTGACATGTCTTATGGAGATCATCTTTCCAGGCAATGAAGGATGGACTAATTTACATTCATGTCTGAGCATCTCTAAGATATATGGTTGATGGATAATAATATATATTTGGCAGAAATGAATTTTTTCTGTCCTCAAAAATATGAGATTATGAGTATTTAGTATTGTTCCAGGAAGGGTTGATTCAGCATCCTAGACAGATTTGTAGGTTTGGACCTTAAAAAGAGTAGAGATTATTTAACTTAACTCAACATATTAAAGATGAGTAAACTGAACATATTCACAGGTTTTGTGAAACAGGAGAGAAATAGATTCATGAAGGATCTATTTTAAGTTCTTCATTTTGACATACTACTAATAGCATTTTTTATAATACTAAAAGTTTTATAAAGGATTTTATAAATGTCATCTCATTTAATCTTAACAACAACCCTTGGAGGTAGGTATTATTATGATCTTCATTTTACAGATAATGAAACTGAAGTTGAGAGGGGTTAATTAGTTTCATCAGGATCATACAGCAAGTAAGTGTCTGAGGCAGGTTTTGAACTTCAGTCTTCCTGATTCCAAATCCAGCATTTTTCTACTGTTTCATTTTACTGTTTCTACTGTTCATTTTATACAGTATAGTAATTTTTACAAAGTATTTTCCTTAAAATATCCATGTGAGGTAAATAAACCTAGTATTAGCATTTCTAGCTGAAGAAATAGATTTATTGAAGTTTCTTAGAGGCAGGAAAGTGCAGTGGTAAGAATTTTGTTTTAGGGATGAGAGGATTTCTGTTCAAATCCTGACTTTCCCACATTCTTTGTGACCTTGACTAGGTCATAGGATTTCTCTGAGTCTCCATTTACACATCTGTAAAAAGAGGAGATCAGATAAATTGACTGTTCAGTTCACTTCAAGCTCCAAATCAAGTGATGATCTTTCCACAGTTCCACAGCAAATAAACATAAGAAGTTGGATTTAAAGTTGTGTGTCCCTATTCAGCTGCCAGAGCTCCTTTCCTTACACTACTGCAGATAATTTTTCTTCCACACTTACTCTATGTGAGATATTCACTTTTCATGATGCATGCTTTTATCATCCTCTATTCAAAACTCATCATGAAATGTAATAAAGAAGAAACCAAACAGTGCATGGCTTTCTTTGATGAATGGATTTAGAGGAGAAATCTTATGCAACAAACTCATTCTTCAGGCTTCAGACCAGATTTAAAAGTCTTTTCAACATATCTTCCTAAGACTTTGAATATAAACCTATTTGAATTACTAGTCTGGAAGTGTCTGAAACATTTATTCTTTAATAATGAAATTTCTGTTAAAAAAAAAAGAAAATCAAACAACCTTTCCAAAGAGTCATCAAAAGAATATTATAGTAAAGGATGGAGAATGGGTAAGAATTGTACTTAATGTGAGATGAAAGAAATGTTCATTGGGTTGTCATATTTCTTAAAGGTAGCTAAAATATCTCAGGTTCATATGGTTCCATGAGTATCCTAGGTACTCAAACTAATACATTCCTGCTCCTTCCTCACTCCTTTTCTCATTTTCTTTTCTCCCTTTCCTCCCTCTCTTCAGGAAATACTTTGAAAATGGAACTGATCTGAAGTAAAAAGACTGAATTCAAATCCTACGTATAATACTTACTCTGAATCCTTGAACAAATCACTTATTCTCTGGAGCCTCACTTTCCTTAACAGTAAAAGGAGAAGCAGAAACTAGATTGCTTTTGAAGTCTCCTCTACTTCTCCATCTATTTATCTTGCTAAGATACTTGCCTAGTAGAGAATGGTTAGTCTATAGAAAAGAAGAAAAGAGATACAGGATTAGAAGCTAACCTAAGGACCTAAGTTGATTATTTCTGGGCTTTCTTTATGGGCTTCTACCCTCTGTTACAAGTGTCATAGCTAAAAATTCAGTATCCCTAAGCAAAAAATACCAGAAAATACCCCCTTACCCCGGGTTAATTGCAAACCAAAAATCTGGACTATTTGAGTTGTATTCCTTGTGTGTAAACCTTTGTTGAATTGTTGGTGACACTGGCTACAGAAAGTCACTTTACCTCCCCAACACACCCTAACCAGAGTTATCCATTTCTGCAGTGTAAGTACCCTTTCCCTGGCTCAGCCCCAGGATTGAGAGTATGGCTCAAGACAGCTCCAGGGATTCTTAAGAATTCTTGTTTCTGCAGTTGTTCTTTCTACATTTATCCTTCCTACAAGCTTCTCTCCTTTCCTATGAAAGTCAGGAACTAGAGGTGGGTGGGAGTAGGAGGGATCTTCTAGATTCCAAAGAAGATGAAGGGGAATCATGAAAGCACTTTACATTCTTGCTCTGAGGAGAGCACACAGTTTCCATGCCATTTCAGGGAAAGATGCAGACTTCAGTTAGAAGTTTACATACTGTTTGATGGAAAAATCATGACAGAAAATCCTCTTCATATTCAAATAAATTAGACAATGCAAAACAGAGTCTACATTTATAGTTTTTTCAAGTATAGATGCTTCACTACTTTTACCAAAATTAATTTTTCTTCCTTGGCAACTATATATATATATATACATACATATATATGGAGGTTCATAATAAAGCATTCTCTAATCTGTCAAAAAATAGCTCATTTTTAATGGAACTCACCAATCCCTGAAAACACATTAGCAATGATTAAATAATACTTGCTTGTCTCCTGATCCCTAAGCTGCTTAATCTAGGTGGCATTTTAAGTGACAAAATTAAGACCTTCTTTTCCAAAATAGCAAACTGGTTAAACATGATTATTAGATCAAAAAGAAGCACTACTTTAATCTTTGTCCTCTTTCTCTTCAGGGGTCTTTGAAGGTGAATATAGCTAGGTTGTTGAAGATTACAAAAGGAGAAAAAGCTCTGACAACTCCTATCAACCTGAAAAGGCCTTTATTAATAATAATTTATATTTACATATACCAATTTAAGTCTTGCAAAGCACAAAGGAAATGTGCTATTATATTTCTTTCTCCCAACATGTAGGAGTTAGGTGCTATGGATATGGTTATTATTGTAATAATAATAATATAATAATAATAATAATAATAATAGCAATACTTATTAAGTGCTTCTTATGTGCCAAGCAGTATGCTAAAGGCTTTAAAATTATTGGCTAATTTGATCTTCACAATAACCCTAGAAGGTAAATGCTATTATTATTCCCATTTTATAGTTAAGGAAACTTGAGGCAAATGAGTTATGACTTGCCCAAGTTCACACAATTCCTATCTGAGGCTGGCTTTTAATTCAGGTCTTCCTGACTCCAGATGCAAGACTCTATCCACTGTTCCACCTAGCTCTCTACTTTAGTGTAGATGGTGTACTGTTTGTCTTTTTTTCCACCCAGAAGATAATAGTAATGGCAGGTAATATGAACTATGTGCTAAGTACTTTATTATTATTATCTCATTTCAACCTCACAGCAATCCTGGGGTGAGATGCTATGATTATCCCCAATTTTACAGAGGGAGAAACTGAGGAAAATAGAGATTAAGTATCTTTCTAACATCACATAGTTAATATCTGAGACTGGATTTTAACTTGATTCTTTCTGACTCCTGGCCCTGGACTCTATGCATAGTTCCACTTATGTTTCTATTGTAGATCTGGTGATGAACTATCTTTTTTTAAAATATTCTCTGGAACATAGCATCTTACTCCCTTAGTGATCTTGGGTAGATACATCTCTTAACTTCTCTGACCTTCAGTTTTCCCACCTGCAAAAGGAGGAGGTTGGATGAGATGACCTTGGAGATCCTTTCCAGTTCTCAACCTATGATAGTGATCCTGTGATTTTGACCAATCCAGCTAAATATGGAAAGATGATAGTCAGCAGGTAATTGATCCTTGAAACTATCTTCTTAAGATCATGGGATGCATTGTTAGATGAAAACCCTGCATGGATACAATTCTAGATCCTTTGACATACTGAGGAGTCAGAGAAGTAAATTGTAACTAAATTCTACCACAAATTCCTGGAAATTTTAAATTAACACATCTCAGAGGAAAAAAAAAACAACAACTAGATTTGGAGTCTGAAGACATTGGGTTCAAATCCCAGCTCATCTGGTCCTAGTCTTGGTGTCTAGACCTCCATTTCCTCAGGCTTAGTCAAAGGGGTGTGGACTAGACAATATCAAAATTCTCCCCCTGTTCTAAATCAGTGTTTCTCTGTGATACTTGTTTTCTTTTATAACTCAGTTAGTCTTCATGGTTCTTGTAAGTAATTTATGTGACTATTCCTTCAAGTTAAACTTTAATTGTGTCTCATTTTGCTGAATATTGCTTTTTCTTCTGTTTTTAGCCAAGAGACATCTGAAGTTGAGCAGCTACATCTACTTAACATTGCCTTTTCTTTTTCCTGGTATGGTGTGACATATTTTCAGTGCACGATTTGTTTCACCCTTCTTTCCTGCTCTTCATTACCTAGTTTGTAAAAGAAAAATTGTGTGTGTTTCATTTCATTATTTTTCTTTCTTCCAGAATAAGCCTTTAAAATTCCTTTGTATTACTCTTTGGAAGGGAAACTTTACACTTCATTTATTCATTCATTAACTAGACATGGAAAAAGAATATTTCATTTTCAGCAACTGAATATATCAGATTAACTGAAAGCCTTTCAATTAGATAGAAGCCTCTTCTTAATAGCAAGATATCTTCAAAGCCATAGTATTATTGTTAATAATAGTAATTCCTATTCATACAACACTGCATGGTTAAAAAGTATTTTATTCATTATATCATTCTGGTCTTTACAACAACTCTATGAGGCAGGTACCATAAATATATTACTCTAATTTCATAGATAAAGGCTTAGAAAAAGACTTGCCCAAGATCCCTAAGCTAATCAAGGTTTGGAGTCTTTGATCAATTTTATTTTACTTTTTTTGGATTCCATATCAAGTGCTCTTTTTCTATTGAAATATAAGGTCCCTTCCACTTTTGAAATTTCACAAATATCTTTGAAATTTTAATTTTATATTTTAATTAAAAATCAACCCATTATTCTACCTCCAGAAATATTTAAAATTAAAAATATTATAGGATCCTAGAGTTCATGTGAATTTGCAATTCATTTAGTCAGTCTTGTTTTATTGACTGAAAGATGTTAAATGCTTTCCCTTTGGCTTCATAGACATTTCCCTGGGATTAGAATTCCCTAAAAGGAGCACACCCCATACCCAATCCCAAATGTCCTGAGAGCTTTAAATAATTTTTCTACTTCATCAAGTTTCAGAATATCAGGATATTATAAACTGCTATAAGCCATGCACATTTGGAGATAGTATACGAAATTTTTTGAAACCCCTTAAATTTGTGGGAATTATACACTTGTTGAAGATCAATTATTCACCTTGTTGAATTTTTATAACCCATGTAATTATCTCATCTGCCTGAAGAAAGTGACAAAAAGCAATGGAGAACAATCCAGTTTCAGTGTAAGGGAGAAAACTCCTGCTGGCTGGCTGTCTCTTTTCCTTTACTTTGAAAGTACAAATTTCTCTTACTTTTCTTTATGAAGTATAATTTCAAGTTTTTTATTTTACAATGAAACAATTTTTAATTTGGGCTTTAGAATTTACATTTCTGATTTCATTGGCTGAAAATAGCTTATTCTTTTATTTATAGAATAGAGAATAAAGCTATTTCTAAACTGATTTTGAGATTCAGGATCTCAATTTAAAGGAGGTCATTTTCTTGGGGTTTTTGCTGTTGCTTTTAGTGAATTTTCTTAGTGAGAGATGGTGTGATAGGTAGCACTCTTATTGCTTAATAATATTCAAATAAAAAGAAGCCTGACATGTATTCTGGTAGTCCTGGATTTGAGTGATGCCTTACATACTTAAGAGCTATGGGAGCCTGGATAAGTTAACCCCTCTTAACCTGATAATCTTTAAAATGGAAATAATAATACCCATAGCATTTACCTTTCAAGGTTGTTATGAAGACCAACTGTGAGTATATGTAAAGTGCTCTATAAAACTTAATGCACCATATAAATGTTATCTATCATTGTTTTCCCTTTTGAACCACAAAAGATAGCCATCTTTTTCCCTCTTTGCCTTCAGACATGAGAAAGTATAAAGGAATATGGAGATAGGTAACATTATATAAAGGGGGTACTGATACATGTCAGCACTATTAATTCACATTTGTTGATGAAATACAATTTTTAGAAAGTCTGTATGTATAAAGAAATCATCCTGGTCACACAGAATCCTTTCATTAGCTCAGTGGGTCCTGGCAGATATAGCTTTTCCTAAAATCATGAAATAAGTAGCTGTAAAAATAGTCCCTTAGTCCTATGGGTAGATCGATTTAGAGTTCATTGTAATGTAGGAAGGAAGTCTATAGTGGAGAAGCCCAAGGTTTTTATTAATGATCTGAATGAAGGCATGGATGCAATATTTATACAATTATGGAGACATACAATTGAACATCAGCTATGTGACTCAGTGGATAAAGAGCAAGGTCTGGAGAGGGGAAGTCCTGGTTTAAAATCTAATCTTATATACTTCCTAGCTATGTGACCCTGGTCAAGTCACTTGGTCTCAAATAACTAGCCCTTACCTCTTCTGCCCTCTTCTGCTTTGGAATTGCTACTCATTGATTCTAAGACAGAACATAAAGATTTTAAAAATAAAAGAGAGAAACACAGCCATTGAAAGGGATCACTACTACACTGGTTGACTGTCCTGTTTTAAAAGATCCCTGATGCCCTTTGATGCTTAGTGAGATCCTGCCTGGAACTGCTATCATAAAACATCCTAATCAGGTTTGCTCAGTTCTCTTCTGGCTCAATCCTTGGTCTGTTGCACTTCCACAAAGATAGCCTTACCCCTGTGTGAGCACCCTCTTCTCTAGTTTCCAATGACCCTTTACATGCTTCTTTCCCCTTTTAGAATATACGTTTTTTGAGAGGAAGAAGCATCTTGTTTTCTTGTTTTTGTATCCTTAGCAGCACAGTGACTCATACATAATAAGTACTTAACACATGTACATATGGGATGAACAGAATATAACTCCAATGAATACAAAATAGTTAACTCAACTTGAAGCTCAAGCTTCATTGAAAGAAATTAGCTTCACAAGGATATATTGGGGCAAGCATGGCTAGATATCATGGAGACAGAGTGCTTGCCCTAAAGCTCAGAAGATCTGGGTTCAAATTTTATCTTTGACTCTTACTAGTTGTATGCTCATGGATAAGAACTCCCTTAACTTCTCTGAACATCAGCTTTTTTTATTTGTAAAAGAAGTAAAATTAATTCCAGAATCCCAAACCAACCAAGATCTAATGAGTTAATACATATAAAGCAATATAGAAAGAAAGTGTTACTCCTTTGTGAATTTTTTATCATTTAATTGATATGTGACTTCTTTTGAGAAATGATGAACAATGAAATATGTATTGCATGATAACACACATATAACCTATGTTATATATCTTCCCTCTTGGGGTGAGGGAAGGAAAGTATGGAGGGAGAGAACATGGATCACAAAATGTAATAAATGATTATTAAAAATTACATTGACTTAATCTGGAAAAAAGAAAGAAAATTATACAAAGGTGTCAGTTTGTTATTATTAGGCATTAGGGTATCTGGAAAACACCTGAGTGATTGTTGCATCTTTAATGGGATACTACAGCTAAGAAACCTCACACTTTCTCAGACTGTTTGTGGAGAGACATAGTTTCCAGAACTAGGGAGGCAATAGCCTTACTGTTTTGGACAGTCCCAAAATGAAGCATTATGCTTATTTGGGGACATCAAATTTTAGGAAGGACATTGGTAATCTGGAGAGCATACAAGGGAAGGCAAAATAGTGAAGTGCTTTTAGGTTATGTCATACAAGGCTTGATACAAGGAACTCGAGACATTTAAGAAATCTGTATTTACAAAGATGGCATCCTTGTCACATAGAATCCTTTCATCAGCTCAGTGCAGCTTTGACTAGAGGAGATTTAAGGGGCATGTAAGTGACATAAAAGCTATCTTGTCTAAGAGGAATTGGATTTATTTTACTTGGCACCAGAGGTCAGAAAGAAGTACAAGCCCTGGATGTAAGTTGGAAAGTGATATAATGGATGTCAAGGAAAAATTTTGTAACCATCAGAGTATCAAAAAGTAGAATGGGTTTTTTTCAAGAGATAACCCATTTCTCCTTGCCAGAGCCTTTTAATCAAAGGCTGGATAACCATTTGTTGGTTGGGTTATAGAGGGATTCTTGTCTGGTTAAAGTTTGTACTTAATGACCTTTGACACCCCTTCCAAATCTGAGATAATATGATAGTGCTCTTCATTTTTTCAACATGTTTCTGAGAACAGTAGAACAAAACAATGCCTTGGATGATAGAGATTTTCCCTACCCCAAATATAGTATTGAAACATCCAGGTTTTGATGCTAACAAATATTTTTGTGAAACAGAGGAGTTTTTCTTAAGCAAATAGAAAACAATGACCTCACCTGCCACCCTAACCTACTTTTTATCTGGATCAAATCCAGAAGCAACTAAAGCAGAGAGGATGATGTCAATGTTCGGACCCTAAGCTAGTTGGTTATCTGTAACCAGAGCTATCTGGGATATTTGATATCTAGAAAACTTAGAGATTGAAAAGGAAACACCATATCTTAGCCTAGGACACTTGGTTTGATTTTTATTAACTGGGTATAGTGGCTGAGCCTGAAAAGCTGTTAAAGAATCTCCTGCAGAATTTGCCACTATGGACAGCAGATTGGAGATACTCAATATGAAAGGGAGGCAAGGAGATGAGCCAACTGTAGAAATGATCAGTTCAGGAGGACACTTGCCTGATGAGGACCAGACCAGTTGAAACCATCCAGTTTAGTGATACACCTAGTTGCCCAGCAAGGCAGCTTGATAAGAACAGCTCTGGTGATATTATCACCCAAAGACATGTCGGGGAAGAGGTGGCCTGCAGTATTGGAAGAGTTAGGTCCCCCTCCTATGGATTCTCCACATGTGGGACCTCGATGCAAGATCATTTCCTCAACTGAAGGGGAGTACATTTTCAAGAGTGCTCTATGTTCTCTGGTAAGTCTTATTACACAAAAATGCCTCTACTTTGAGCTAATTGTGTCCTCTGGCTGGGTAAATACATAGCTGGAGTCTTGAGAGGAATTGGTTCTAGTAGATACAGACCTTCAGAGTAACTTAAATCTAGGTGGCTCTCCTGGGAGCCCCAGAATGGGGGTGATGTGTGAATGGGATACCACAGTTGCTGCAAACCTAAATGATAGTTATAGATAGATAAATCCCTGACTAAGCATTTACTAATTATAGTCAGGATGCAAAGTGCTCCTTCTTACCTAAGACTATTTGTGAAGACTTATTGGATTTTCTCTCCTGGTTCATGGTCTCTCTTTTCTTAAATGGTCATAACTTATTTGACCACTCAACTCTTCTTCATAATCACCATAGTACAAATGTAAGCTCCTTGACTATTTTGATTTTGTCTTTATAACTCCAATACCCAGTATAGTGTGAGGAGCAGTAACCCATAAGATAGCGGACTCCTCTCAAAAAGATACAAATGGAGTGGAGGGAGAAATAAGTCAGACTGTGCTAAGTCCCATTTCCTTAAAACCACATCAGCTAAAGGCCCTAGATAAGCTATCCCCATCAAAGGCTATTGGATCTGTAGATAAATAGAATTGAAACAATCCTTGTTTTGATTGGATAAACCCCAATCTTTGTTTTGATTGGTCAAACCCATTTGAATAGTTAGGATAATTGGTTTGTAAATTGTGCATTCCAATAAACTAGCATTCCAATAAGATTGTAACTCTCAAGTAAACAGCCAATGTGATCAAGAGTTCACATCTTGTCAGGGACCAGGATAAAAGGGGACCTGGGAGATTCCTCACTTTGCACTTTGCACTTCTTTCTGGCTGCAACATTGACTGGTCAATACCCATTCATGATAATGAAATAAAAGAGCCTTTGACACTCTGCCATGCTAAAAATTCTTTTGAGTCGGTGGTCGTGCCTTGCACACAGGCACTTAATCATTACTGATTAAAAAGTTATTGAAGAAAAATGAATAGCCTACTTTTATTTTTTGCCATCTCTCATCTTATAAATCTTCAATTTTAGCTGAATAATTTTAAAATACAGAAATTCCTATTGACTATTAGCAGAGTGCCTAGCATGCTTTTAGGTGCTTAATAAAAATGGATGGAATTTAATCAAGGTAATTATGAAGTTCTCTTTTGATTGTATTGCAAAAAAACAAAGAATAATTTTGGTTAGATAGTCTTTAGCTAAGTTGGTGATGAGGATCTCTTTTTTAAATCACCTGTGATTAAAATTTTCTCCATTCTGGATAAATGTGTTTATTTTTTCCTGTATTTTCACTAATGATTTACTTAAAACACTTTCAAGTTTGACTCCACTTATAAAGTTTCATTTTCAAGTTTACTAATTAAGACACTTTAAAGAGCAAATATCTAAACCTACACTCCATTCAAATTCCATTTTAACTATTTTGCTCTTTGATTAGTAAGTCTGTATTATCATTTGCTCCCTGTCTCTTTTAATTATTTATGCATAGCAGTATGGCAAAGGATTTAAAAAATCATCAGCTCTTGTAGCCAACATTTTCTGTTAATTCAAACACAGACAGCTAAACTTATGATCTCAAAAATGAATTCTATCAACTAGCAAGAGACAAGTACATATCTGTAGACACATATTTTTGGTAATAATATTAAACTTCTCTAGAAGACATCTAGTGAACAGTCAGCATTAAGGACTCTGGGAAGTGCCCTAAAATAACATGAAAGAATTTGGAATATGACGTTAAGAAAATATGTGGCTTATTAACAATAAAACAATGGATCGATGAAGGACAGGAGCATATGCCTGTAGGCAAACACAGAATTCATTCACATATATAAATCCTCATGAAGACTTAATGGAGGGTAACATAAAGGCTCCTACAGAAAGAATAGAGAAAAGATGGGATCATCACCATATGGCTTCAAATCAGTCACTTTTGAGAGGGAGAAGGGGAGGGAATAAAGGAAAATAAAGGTCAAAGATCAATGCAATAGAGAAAGGAGAATGGGAGAGAGAAAACAGAGCTATGTAGCTCTGGACAAACTGTAGTGGCCCTCTAATTTTGAAGAGACTAAATATTATGTCAAGGAGCTACCACACTGGCTGCCTAGGTTAAACTTTGTAGCTCAGCTAAACATACACATTATAGTAAAGAGAAAAAACTAACTTCTTTCATTCAGCATAGTCATAAAGAGAGTACACTGGAGTCAAGAAAAATAAATAGACAAAAATGCCAAGAAAAAAGATGTAAGAGAATGTCTTCTTAGGGACTGCAAAAAACTGCATACGTTGAAGTGACAGACAGACAAAGGGGATTAGAATTCATTTTCAGCTTTTGTCACCCAAGAAAGCAGAGCATCTTGGTCACTTCATGATGTTAGTGCCTCTTAGAGCAGCAAAATGGCAAGAGCAGTTAGGTGTCTCAGTGGATAGAGCGCTGGGCCTGAAGTCTGGAAGACTCATCATCTTGAATTAAAATCTGTCCAAAATATTACTGTGACCCCAGGCAAATCATTTAACCCTGTTGGCCTCAGTTTCCTCATCTGTAAAATGAGCTGGAGTAGGAAATGGCAAATCTTTCTAGTGTCCTTGTCAAGAAAACCCTAAGTTGGGTCAGGAAGATTTAGATACAACTGAAAATGACTGAACAATAAAACAACTTTTTTCATCAGTTCTTATCTGGCCCACCTAGAAAGAAAGGCGTCTACCTCAATTCTGTTCATCCTTTTCAGAGCCTTGTAGGAGAGTGCTTTCTTTCCCTCCTATACCATAAAATGGCAAGTGTCTCCTAATCCCTCCACTACTCCAATATATTCCCTTTTATCTCTACTAACCAGATTCAATTTCTTCGCAGGGAAACATTTTTTAAAAAGCACCCTATAATTAATCAGTGAATGATGACTAGTTATATAATTCTTAAAATCAAGCTTTTCTGCAAATGGGCAAGGTAAGCAAATGTTTTATCCCAGGCTTGAATTTTTTTTCCCTCTCTCTACTTTTTTCACATTAAAGACTCCTTTTGTATCTCATGGATCCTGTTGCAATACTTAAACCTTCCCAATGGCAGGGAGATCACAAGGACATAGATTTAGAACTGAGAAAAAAACAAACAAACTACAAAAAGCTTGGAGGTCACGAATCATAGATTTAAAACTCAGTCACCCCACTGTTGTTCAGTTTCCTCATTTTAAATATGGAGAAGTTTAGGTCATAAAAGTAAAGAGACTTGCACAGGACCTATAGACATTGTAGGGACTATTGATTATGACTGCTATGATTAATTTTATATTGGTTTAGCCAACGATTTCTAAGACCTTTCTTATGATAAACAAAAGGAAATGTTTGTTTCCCAGAATTTTTTTAACTGCAAGTGCTATCCTTTTTCTGGGGAATATAAATGACTTGATTTTAGTTGCTAGAAAATGCACATACACATTCATATCTAGTTATATTAATAATTGAGGCTTCCTTTCCTATGTTCAGATCCTTGTGTATTAGAAGTTTATTGCCTTCTTTTCTATACAATCTGAGTTAGCATTTATATGTAGACTCCTAAGGGAAAAGCTATAAACATTTCTGCCAAAGGGCCTTTGAGCCTCATTTGAGAGAATGATCCAAGGCCATTCCCCTGGCTTAGGCAATTTAGAGATAGAACTCCCTGGGAAGACTCATGCCGGTATTGACTTCATGTTAACTGGTTAATGTCTCCAACATCCCTACTTTATATTGATTCATTCTTTTTTTTTTATGTTTTTATCTGTAAAACTAGACAAGAAAGTTTTCCCAATTATACCTCCATAGAAAAGACTACCTGTTTCCAGACATCCCCATTACGTGTACGTTGATCAGAAGATACTCTCCATCCCCCTTTTTGGCAAATCTTGAGGAATTGGTAGAATATTCCAATCCTATGCTTCTGAATCCCCTTAACCAATTATAGTTCTCAAAGGCTAAAACATAAACCTGGAAGAAAAGGTATGAAATAACACCTTGTTCTTCCTCCAACATATATGTGAGACTGAACTTTTCCTGAAAAACAACACCAAAACCAAAATTTTAAAAAAGCCCCAAACTCGAAAGCCATCTTTGAGAACTGCAATAACCACTCGAAATAGCACAAAAATTTAGAAGTCTGTAATATTCCCTCTTCCATCCCCTTTTCAGCCCTCCTGAAGCCTCAGTCAGCTGTACAGAACTTCCTTTGATAAATCTTATTTGGCACATCCTTGACTTTTCTCTTTTCCCCTTCCCTAGTGCAGATGCTGAGTTACCACTTAATCATTCACTTGGAGAGGTCTTTGCTGCCACATCAAGGAATTGAAATGGGCAGGAAAACTAATTAAGTCTTCTCAATTAAAAACTCCTCCACATTCAGCAAGCCCTCATTCAAAATTGTTGCAGAGTGGCCCTAATTCAACAAGTACTAAGGAACAGAGCCAGAATTTGAAACCAAATTCTCTGCCTCCAAATAGAGTGCTTTTTCTACTTTTCTATACAGGCTTTTAAAAATCTTTTTCTATTCTGACTCTTAAAACTGCCTTATTGCTCTTGAATTGCCTCTGGGAATCGCTGTAGCATCCCAAGAAAGGAAACCCAAAATTACATGGCATTAAGGTAGTCAAAATAAATAAAATGTCTGTTTTTGTGAAAAACACTGATGACATAATGCATTTTTTTTTCTGTGATTTGTGATTTTATCTGTGTAGGGAATTTCTAGTGAGAAAATTCCCTTCCCTGACTCAGATGGGTTGAATCCTCTTTAATTTATAATCTTAGTTGTCTGATGGCACTGTGAAGTTGTTACTTTCCCATGGTTACCCATTTAGTATGTGTCAGAGGTAGAGCTTGAACCCAGGGCTTCCTAATTTAAAATTTAAAAATATTAAAAATATTAAAAAAATAAAAATGAATTTCGTGGGAGTAGGAGATAACAACAGCTCATATGGTAAAATGATAATAGAGATCTAGATAATATTTTAGGGTTTACAGAGTACTTTCTTCATAATGAAGCTGTAAGGCAATTAGTGCATTATCTCCATTTTGTTGGTGTTCAGTAGTTTTCAATTGTGTCTGACTCTGTGTGACTCTATTTGGGGTTTTTTGGCAGAGATACTAGAGTAGCTTCCCCTTTCCTTCTCCAGGTGAAGAAACTGAGGCAAATAGGGTTAAGTGACATAACTAATTTGTTTCTGAGGACATATTTGAACTTAGGAAGATGAGTCTTCCTGACTCCAGACCCTGCACTCTATCCATTTCACCACCCAGCTGTCTAGCTCCATTTTATAGATATGGAAATAGGCTCTGACTAGTGTGGCCCCATAGCTAGAGGGCTGGGCATGGAGTCCAGAAGACCTAAATTCAAATCTGACCACAGATAATTACTAACTGTGTGACCCTATGAAAGTCATTGAGCCCTGCCTCAGTTTCCTCATCTGTAAAATGAACTGGAGAAGGAAATGAATCTTTGTCAAAAAAATCCTAAATGGTGTCACAAAGAATTGGACACAACTGAAGAGTTTAAACAAATTGTGTCTTGCCTAAGGTTAAATAGCTATTAAGAACCTTAAGGTTAAATAGCTATTAAGAACCTTAGCCACCAGTAGAACTGAGGTATACTTACTCCAGGTGGTATTCTTCTTACCATATATTGTATTGTTTTTCCTAAAAATCAGTGAATAAAAAGTGAATGAATAAAAATTAACCATGCAAATGAACAAATAAATAGATGAATAAATAAATGAATGAATGAAGGACTGGACTGAATAAAGGTCATTGCAGGGTGCAAAAAAGGGGTCTTTTAGGCCCTAGAATGACTCTGTTTGGCCAGATATTTTTGCTTAATAAAGCATTTAGGAATACTGACTGATGCAGCAACTGGTTGGCTTAGTGGCTAGAAGCCAAGACTACATTGTTGGGCATGGAGTCAGGAAGATGAGTTCATAATCATGCTACAGATATTTAATAGCTGTGACACTGGACAAGACAGTTTAGTTCTCTTACCTTCAGTTTTCTCATCTTTAGAATAAGAGATCTAATCTCTATCTACTTCTGAAATCACTATTATAGCTCTAAATTTTTGATCCTAAGATGATAACACTAGTTAGGGAAGGGGTGGAGAGTGGAATTGACCTGAATGATCTGAAGGCCTTTCTCCCTGCTAGATAGGAATAGAACTGAATCCTTCCAAGATATTTTTCTATCTCTTTTTGAGGGTATGATTTAGGGTTTGATTCCTTCTCTTGTCAACCCCACATTATTTTTTAAAGGTTATAAATATTTTTTTTATTTCTTTTTTTAAAATTAGTCAATTTAGAACATTCCTCCCGGGTACAAGAATTATGTTCCTTCCCTCTCCTTCCTCCACCCCCTGTAGCCAGCATGCATATCCATTGGGTTTTACATGTGTCCTTGATCAAAAACTATTTCCATGTTGTTGATGTTTATACTAGGGTGATCACAAGGATTAAAATCCCCAATCATATACCCATTAAACCATGTGATTGATCATATGTTTTTCTTCTACATTTCTGCTCCCACAGTTCTTTCTCTGGATATGGATAGTGTTCGTTGTCCTAAGTTCCTCTGGATTGTTCTGGATCATTGCATTGCTCCTAGTAGAGAAGTCCATTACATTGGATTGTGCCACAGCGTATCTGTCTCTGAATACAATGTTCTTCTGGTTCTGCTCCTTTCACTCTGCATCAATTCATGGAGGTTGTTCCAGTTCCCATGGAATTCCTACACTTTATTATTCCTTTGAGCACCATAGTATTCCATCACCAACATATACCACAATTTGCTCAGCCATTCCCCAGTTGAAGGGCATTCCCTCATTTTCCAATTTTTGGCCACCACAAAGAGTGCAGCTATGAATATTCTTGTACAAGTCTTTTTCCTTATTATCTCTTTGGGGTAAAAATCCAGTAGTGCTATGGCTGGATGAAAGGGCAGACAGTCTTTTAGTGCCCTTTGGGCATAGTTCCAAATTGCTCTCCAGAATGGTTGGATCAATTCACAACTCCACCAGCAATGCATTAATGTCCCAACTTTGCCACATCCCCTCCCCCCCAGCATTCATTACTTTCCTTTGCTGTCTTATTAGTCAACATTACATTATTATCAGATCTATGCAATGCCAAATGTGTGTGATATGGATAGGATGGTAGATGCTCCACTTTTAGAAGTTCTTAATCTTCATCTGTGAATTAATCAAAAATATTTTGATAATATATTTCAATAGTTTGTTTCCCATTGTAATTCTATGATTATATTTCATGTCTGAGAAGGGATTGTTGGTCTTCATCAGATTACCAATGAGATTTATGATTTAAAAATATTCGAGAAACACTCTGCTCTATGTCATTTGCATGGATACCTGTCAGGATGTTTTGTCCATGGGCATGAAGATACTTATTTTTGAGGCCTCTTGAAGTTTGTGCTTGTTGTAATTGCTGTCTGGGGATATTTAGAATGAAAAAGGAAGGTCTAGAAAGTGCTAGAAAGAAAACATACTTGCTTTTTTTTTTCAAGTCTTGAATAGTAGAGTAGTTCAAGTCATGGAAACCATATCTTTATGTTGTTTGTTCATATTCCTTCCAAAAACCTAAAGATCATGTGTTAGGCAACACACAGCTGTAGAATATGCAAAAGATAGGTAAAAAAATGAAAAATGACCAAATATATTGGATGAATGAATGAATGAATGAATGACTAAATGAAATGTTGGCCTCTAAAAATGTTGTGAAACATTCAATATCCTTTAATAACTCTGCCACAAGGAATACCACAGTGAGAGTATTCCAAGGATTTTTGCCTACATAGTCCACAAGGAGAGCTGCTTGATTTTTCCTTATATTGATTATTGTAGTCAGCTTGCAATAAAATTTGATAGAACTGGCATCCTTCCATCTAATTTGGTCTTATAAATGCAACCTAATCCCACTGAGAAACAGGAAAGGAAAGTAGATGAACAATTAAAGTCAAATAAAAAATGCATTTAAATTTGTCTGGGAAGACAGCTGATGTGTATAAACCATGAACTTTTATTTTTTATCACTTTTTCCAAAGCTAGAAGCCCCAGAATCACTTTCTAGATCAAAGCCTCCTGACTTAATGAATACACTTCTCATCATGCTTTTGCCTGACACTTGAGTCCTCTTCAATTTTCCTTTCCTTGCAGCCTTAGGTCATCACATCTGGTCATGCACTCTATGATCTGGTAACGTACTAATTTCTATTTGTTTCTTGAACATACCATGTTCTCTAGTTCTCTGCTTACATTCCTCCTTATAATTGAAACACCTTTCCTCTTCTTTACCCACTGGATTCCTACTCATTGTTTTAAGACCAACATTGATGATATCTCCTCTGACATACTATGTTCAGATGGCAAGAGCACTTCATCAAGAATTGGAAAATCTCTGCTTAATTCTTGGCATTGCTATTTGTTTCCTGTGTCACCTTGGGGAGGTCACTTAATCCATCAATATAAAGTACTGTTATGTGCTAATCATTATTCTAGGTGCTGGGGACTCACATAAAAAAAGTGAGAATCTATTGGGGGATGTGACATATTCCAAGATAAGAACATACAGGATATAAATACAATAATTGTACAGTAATTTGAAGAGTGCAGTGAAAACTAAAATTGGAGGGCTTAGGAAAGGTTTTTTGAAGGACATAGAATTTGTGCTAAGTCTTGAAAGGAATTAAAGGTACAAAAGGGTCAGAGAAAAGGAAGCACATTCCAAGCCTAGTGGTCAGCCTATGCAAAGGTTTGTACATACAATAAAGGATAGAGAATAGAAAATAGTGTGGTTTAACTGGAACATAGAGTATTTTAGAAGAAGCAGCTGGGTTCTCAGTTTCCTTATTTGTAAAATGGAGTTCAGCTAAATGCTTTCCTCCCACAGAGGAATAAATCATGTGTCTTCAAGATCTCAAGTCTCCTTTAATCTTCCTGTGCCAATGACCTTCCCTCTCAGACCTCACAGAACAATCTCTTCTTCTCGATTTCAGGTTTTATTATGTCCTATCATTTTCTGTACTATGTTTTATTCCCTATTAGATTGGAAGTTCTATGAAACCAGAAGTATGTCTGTCTGGTTAGGGAGGGAAATGCCTAGTTAGCAAAGCAGATTCTACCCCTCATCAGTGGAGGCAGCTAGGTAACAGAGTGAATAGAGTACTGGAGCTGCAGTCTCAAAGACCCATAGTTTAAACTTTGGCTTTAGATGCTGATGAGATATGAATTCCTGTACAAGTTATTTAATCTCTTTTAGTCTCAGCTTTCTCATCTCTAAGATGGGGATAATAATAGTAGCTACCTTCTAGGATTGTTGTGAGGATTAAATAAGATAATATTTGTAAGTTGCTAAGCATAGTTATAGGCATATAGTTGATAATTAACATGCTTCTTCCCAACTCACTCTTTATATTTCCTTCCTTCCTTCCTTCCTTTCTTCCTTCCTTCCTTCCTTCCTTCCTTCCTTCCTTCCTTCCTTCCTTCCTTCCTTCCTTCCTTCCTTCCTTCCTTCCTTCCTTCCTTCCTTCCTTCCTTCCTTCCTTCCTTCCTTCCTTCCTTCCTTCTTTCCTTCCTTCCTTCCTTCCTTTCTTCCTTCCTTCCTTCCTTCCTTCCTTCCTTCCTTCCTTCCTTCCTTCCTTCATTCCTTCTTTCCTTCCTTCCTTCCTTCCTTCCTTCCTTCCTTCCTTCCTTCCTTCCTTCCTTCCTTCCTTCCTTCCTTCCTTCCTTCCTTCCTTCCTTCCTTCCTTCCTTCCTTCCTTCTTTCCTTCCTTCCTTCTTTCCTTCCTTCCTTCCTTCCTTCCTTCCTTCCTTCCTTCCTTCCTTCCTTCCTTCCTTCCTTCTTTCCTTCCTTCCTTCCTTCCTTCCTTCCTTCCTTCCTTCCTTCCTTCCTTCCTTCCTTCCTTCCTTCCTTCCTTCCTTCCTTCCTTTCTTCCTTCCTTTCTTCCTTCCTTCCTTCCTTCCTTCTTTCCTTCCTTCCTTCCCTCCTTCTTTCCTTCTTTCTTTCCCTTTACTTTCTGTCTTAAAATCAATTCCAAGGCAATGGAATAGTAAGGGCTCAGTAACTGGGGTTTAGTGACTTGCTCAGGGTCACATAGCTAGGAAGTATCTAGGATCCAATTTGAACCCAGGACCTCCTCTGTCTAGGTCTGGTTTGCTACCCATTGAAACATTTAGTTACTACAACTCTTCATATTTTTCCCAATTCCTGAGCATACCATTCTGTACAGAGGATGGTGAGAGTAGTCCTCAGAGATAATCTAATACAGTACAGATTATAGACCTTATCAATAATTCCTTCTACAAAAGCACCAACAAGTGGTCATTTAGCTTTTACTTGAAAAACTATTACTTCCTGGGACATTCCATCACACCTTTGAATATCACTATTAGGATTTTTCTTATATTGTCATACATCTTCCTTTTTTCCTTAGAAATTTGCTTTGCTGAAACTTTCATCAATTTTTCTTAATTCTTCAGAAAAGGGATAATACTTCTTCATATGATAAGTCTTCAAATACTTGAGTAAAGATATAATGTTGTCTACAACAAGTATTTTCTTCTGAATAACAACTAGACCCTTTAAATTTGCTAATGTGGCCACATCTTGCTTTTTAGTTCTCTCACCACCTTCACTGTCTTTTTAAAATTGCTATTCTTTTTCTCTATCTTTCCTAACATTGAATGCCAAGAAATGAGTGTAGAATTCCAGAAACAGTCTGACGTGGAATCTGTTACTTCTTTCATGCTAAATCTTATGCATTGCTTAATTTGCTATTTTTTAGTATGCTAAATCATACCTGTGATTTATATTGAATTTACAATCCTCTCAAATCCCATATGTTTTCCACTTGAATGGTTATGTTGCCATGCCTGCTGTTCTAGAAGCTAATTATAATACTTTATATTTTCCTTTTCCACTTTCATTTTATTCAGTTTTGTTCAACCATCTAGATTTCCAAGATTTGGATAATGAATCTGCCATCTGTAGCACCCAGCATCTCCCTTATTCAAGTGTCCCTCTAAATGTTACCTTGAGGTTGAGGAGCATTATTTATATAGTTTAGAATACCCATAGCTTATAAGCTCCCACCAAATATGTTTCTTTCACCAGCAAACATGATAACACATTATTTTAAAGTAAACTATATCATTGTATAATGATCAACTATGAAGGACTAAATTATTTTCAGCAAAGCAAAGTTCTAAGATAACCCCATGGGACTCGTGATGAAAAATGCTATTCACAGCCAATGAAGGAACTGTTGGAGTCTGATTGCAGATGAAACTGTTCCATTTTTCACTTTATTCATGTGTGAAATGTGTCCTCTTTCATGGCATGGGGAATATGGAAATATTTATTACATGTCAGCAGTTGTATAACCTTTATCTAACTATTAACACCTCAAGGAGAGGGGAAGAAAATCTGAATCATAATATGTCAGAAAACAATTGCCAAAATTATAATTGGAAAAATGTAATTGAAAAATGAATAAAAGTAATAAAAATAGTGTAAAACACATCAAATTCAAAAGAATAAGTTTAATGACAAGAAATAATTATGGCATTACATATCCCAACAACTGGGAAAGTGACTGTAAAATGAACATATGATAAAAATGTGCATGGCTGGCCATACATATAGAGAACACATGTGCCCTGGGTACACACATATCTTGGATAACTAGGGCCATTGTACAACTAGGGCATCCCCCACTTATAAATGCCTTCAGTTCCATATGCCTCCAGTAAACTGCTTTTTGATATTATCACCTGTTGTTCAGTCTTTCAGATACTTTCAGATACTGATTTATGTTATTATTTCTTAGGGTATAGCTACTAGATCATTTTACTTTTCTAAGGGTTTCAGTCTTTTCTCTATATTACTTGGATAGTACCTAGGCTTATTAACAGTCACACCCAGCCAGGTAGCCAAGCAAAGCTAGTAGAAGACCTCCCACTAAGATCATATACGCCTGAACTCCTTTTAAAGAACTCTATTTCCTGGTTCCTATATGATTCTGGTAAAAAAAAATCCTTTTGACCTTTGTCATGTCCAGGTCATTAGTTTCTTTCTTTTGGAAAAATCACTTGGGTTCCACTTATCAGGACTATAAAGGAGCTTTTTGGGATGGCTTAACTAGTTTCTTTTCACCACCCTTAATTCCCCTGGCAGCTGTGCAAATCTTTGTTATATTTCTGCCAGGACCAAGTTTTGGTCTCTCTAAATATACATGTAAACTATCTCTCTCAGTTTGATGTTACTAGCAAGATGGACAAGAATTCCATCCATGTTTTAGTCAGTTAGCTGATAGCTGATTATATTAAAATAGCTAAATAGCTGATGTATTCATCTGGAGATTTCTTTCTCAGTCTACAATGACCACTAATGATTCCTTCACTTCCTTATATCAATCTTATCATCTACTTCATATCTATCCAGAAGCATAGTGTGTGACTCAATAAAGATAAATTCAAGAAAGATAAATGTTGAATCTTACATTTGGGTTAATAAATCATACTCCATAAATATAGGAATGGGAATACATTGTCAAACAAATATTTGTCTGAAAAAGATCTGGGACTTTTTGTATACTACAAATTCAATCTGAGATAATGATATGATATGATAGTCAAAAATGTCATTATCTTGGGGTATTTGGAGAGCCAGAGTTATTAGATTCCATGAATAAGTGTGAATTTCAAAACTACTCCACCCTATTCAGACCATTCTTTAGAAGATCACATTTAGCTATTTCCTGATCAATAACAATAGAGATACTTGGAATAACAGAATCAGGTTTGGAAGCCACATTCTCCACCCTACTCAGTGTAACAAGATTAGGAAGGGCTGCAATGAACTCAAGATTTAATTATATTTGAGAATATGGCCTTCAACAGACATGTGCAAAAAAAAAGGACAGACCTCTGGGTGGTCCTAGGTCAAGCTAGAGCCACCATTGGCACATGTGAGACATAGGAAGTGAGGTAGAGAACAGCCTCTGGAGTTCTCAGGACTTCCTGTGAGGAGGGCTAGAGTTGAGTTCGAGGCTGGTGCTTGAGGTTGGAGGAGCCCTGCAGACTGCTTCCCTTCAGATTGGTGCCCTGAGTGATAAGGACTGATCCCTTTCCTTGCCTTGGCTATCCAAGGCCTTAACACCTGCTTTGGTTCAGCCTGAGCCAGAGTGATTCTGAGTTAAACTTCTTTCCTTCTCTCCCTCCCCCCACCCTCCCTCTAATACTTTATTCCTCCTGTTGTAATTAAAACACCATAAAAATTTGGCAGCTGACTTGAGTGTTTCACTTAGGAATTACATAAGTGAATTCCTTGGTGACCTTAAATTAATATATATCAGTCTTTTAAAGTGATTTCAATATCACATAAGGAAGTAAATGTTGTTGCTATTCAGTTGTATCTAGCTCTTTGTGACCTCGTTTGGGGTTTTCTTGGAAAAGATATTGGAATGATTGTATTTTCCTTCTCCAACTCATTTCACAGATGAGGAGCTGAGGCAAACAGGGTTAAGTGACTTGCCCAGGGTCATGTAACTATTAAGTATCTGACTCCATGCCCATGTACTACCAAGCTGCTCCAAAAGAAGTGATAGTTCTTCTGAAATCTAATGTGGTCACATTACATCTGGAACATAGTTTTTAGTTCTGGGTACTATAGTGAAAGAAGAGTAATAATAAGATAGAGCATCCAGAGCAGGGAATTTGGAATGGTGAAAATCCATGAGACTGGGCCAAGAGAAGCTTAATTGAAGAACCTAAGAAATACTTTGACTAAAGAAGGTAAGTTCATTGGAAGTCAAGATAATTCTGTTCAAGTATTTGAAGAGCTGCCATTTGCAAAAATAGATTAGACTTGTTTGATACCATGGTACCAAATGAATCAAAGTTTCAAAGAGGTAAATGTAGGCTTCGTTTCTAACAATTAAAGCTTTCTGAGAGTATAATGGGATGTTTTGAGAGGTCGTGAGTTCTGTTTTATTGAAGATCTTCAAGGAGAGCATGGATAGCTACTGGCCAAGTATATATTAGTGGGATTACTTTTAGCTAAAGGTTAAGCAAAATGGCTTTTGACTTCCCTCTAAACTCGCCAATACTATGATTCTGAGATATGTTACCATATAGTACTAAGACTTAGATTATTTCTACATTATTGCACATTTACCACGCTGGCTCTATCAAAAAAGGGAGCGAGGTTAGTTTGGACTGCTGTTCTTTAGACAGACAGATAGACAAACAGATAGACAGGCAGACAGATAGACACAGAGATAGAGAAAGAGAGAGAGAGAGACAGAAAGTGACATTCATATAGATATTTTTTGAGTTTTTGACATTTATTTTTAAATCTGCTTCACTCCTCCCTATCCAGTATCCCTTATGGAAAATAATAAAAACAAGAGACAATAAAAAGCAATTCAGAAAATACAAACAACATATCACCATATCTGACAATAGATACAATGTTTTGCTCCCATAGTTCCATGCTTCTACAAAAACATAGAGGGAAGTGATTTTTTATTCTTTCTTCAGGGAGACACTTGATTGACAGACATTCTGATCAAAAAGCCTTTAGTTTCATTTTGATATTATAATTTTTTTTTCATTTAGACTGTAGTAATTGCATATAATCTTTGCTGTTATATTATCTATTCTTGATAGAACTATAGTGGTGTTTTGTATTTAATACCTCCCTTTCAATACCTTTAAAATTATACTCTAGATTTTTTTTCAGGAATACAGGTCAGATTCACTGGCCTACAGTTTATAGATTCTGTGTCCTTCTCTTTTTGGCTTATTATGACAACATTGACCATTCCTCAGTTCCTTGACACATCCCAAATATTTTAGTCTTTTAATGCTCACCAAGAGTACATCAGAAATCATACCTGTCAGTTTATTTAGTGTTCTCAAATGTAGGACTCCCACTCCTGTTTGCTTGAATTCTTAAGACAGCTAGATATTTTTCTGACTACCTCATTTAACTTGAAATTCCACCCCCTTCTAATTATTTTAGCTACATTCTTCCCAATCTAAAGATCATTTTCCTTGAAAAAGAAAATAGAAGTAAAATGACTGTTATGTAGTTAATCTCTTTCCATCATCCTGAACAAAGATCTTATCTATTCCTTGTTACTCTTCTTTTTTGTTTTTGAAAAATGTTTTATTTAATTAATTACTTAGAATATTTTTCCTCTTTGTTACTCTTCTTGACTTCAACAGAGGTAAGCTTTTAAAAAAGTTTTAGCTTTTGTCAATGGATTAAGCTTCTTCACTGTAGGCTAGGTTTCTTAACTTTTTATAAATTACTATTTTGCATCCATTCTCTGATTTACTCTTGATTCCATATTCTGTATATGTCTTTTTAAAAATTGGAGTTAAATGATAAGTCCTTGGTAGTTGGAGTAGATGGAATTGAGAGATTATAATCCCTTTAATTATAATGGGAAGAGATAGTGGTTGTTGCTTAGATAATCTGGGATTCTGTATCATGGGGATTGGAGGAGAAAGAGGGCAAGAGTTGGCTAGTTATGGGATGGTATGTATGTTTTGATGGAGGCTAGTGTACTGGAAATAAGACAATATATCAGTTCTTTATAAAATGTAATGGAATAAGCATATACTTGCATAGAATATAGTCTGAGAGTCATTCCTTGTGGAGAATATGACCAATGGTCTTTCCTTTTAGGGTATCTACTCCTGGTGGTATTTGTTTCCAAATTAGGCCCATAGTCTTTGAAGACCTATAGGAAGAATGGAGATTGGGCTTCATGTACATTACTTCTCCTGTAGATAGAGTACTGATCACAAGAGATCTTGCATAATACTAGAAGACCATTTTGCTAGGAAATAAACAAAGGTGACATTAGCATATACAAAAAATAACTGAACCAAATATACCAATTATTTAAATCAGGAGTGATTTCTCACAATTATTGACTCCTTTAGGCATCTGGAAAACTGCTTAACTTTTAATTTTTTTCTTTTGAATATATTTATGTAAGAAAAATAATTCTATGATGTCTCTACTTATTAGCCTTTATTACTGATTAATTTAGGATTGATTAAATTATTATTTTAAGTTAAAATTGAATGATGTCTGTCTACTTCCATGTAGGTATGCCTAGTATAACTTTTACTAAAAATAAATTCTCTGCTATAACAAGATTTAATGTATATCAAAACCTTTGAATTTTTTTTTACCTGAACACAAAATTAATTAAAAAAATAGAACATAAAAAATCCAGTTGGGGACATCTTTATTACTATGCCTCTATGCTACTTTCTGGTCATAGTCTAACTTTGCTACCTGAAGCTTTAAGTTACCCTCTCATTTATTTCCTGACACTGTTTGACCTCAGTAGGTAAGAAGTCCTAGATAGGAATAGGGCTGCAAAAACTCATTTTCTTGTTAATCCAGCAAAGAAAAAAAATCATATATGATTGGAAGCATCATAAAAATGAGAGGTTTTTTCCTAAAAGCACTTTATGTGTATACTGTGTTTAAATACATATAATTCATAGTGCCAGTAATGTTCTCTTCCACATTCTGTATGCTAACAGTGCAAATTCTAAGTTTCTTAGTTTTGCAAGACTCTAGAAACAGTTGGTGTATCTAATTGGATTTGAAAAGTAAGGTTATCAACAACTGGTATGTATAATTTATTTCCAAGGAATCCAGTGTTAGCACAAGCCAACATCACCAATTTCAAAATGAAATAGAATGAGAATTGAGACAATATTCAGGGAAGGGATTTTCATTAGTAAATGCTTGCTCAGCTATCAAATTGCATATGCATATTTCAGGTGAATTTCATATTGCTCATTAGACAGCATTGTGTATCTCTTGTGGGAAGCTTATTTTTGCCACATCTGGGTGAAAAAGTTGTAATAAAATAATTTTTCTACCTATTACTGGTTTGGTCCTGTAATGTATATGGTAACAACCCAAACTCTGCTTATAAAAATCAATGGTCTATTTTGTTCCACAGTCAGGGATTCACTGGCTCCCATTTTCTCTTGTTGAACACTCTTGTTATTTCAGATCATCCAAGACTTATCACAAAATATCATGGCAATTCAAAAGAATATTTATGTAAAATAGAATTTTTGGCAAGTAAAGAATTAAAAATAAGTAACATTTGTGGCACTGATTGCCCAAATTATCTCCTCCACTATATAGTGGTAGCCACATAGAAATTAACCAAAGGCAGGAGTTAAATATTTTTGTTTAGACACCTCTTGGTCCACCCCAGAGGAGTGACAGAGGTGTCAGTGGTGGCAAAACCCAACAGTCACTGAAAATCCAGGCAGAACTTGAGAATTCAACTTTTCTCCATCTTCTTCATTGTCCAGACAGAAAGCTGGATCCCACATTTTCTTCTTCTTGCTCACTGTCTGCTGTTTTACCCTTCTCTTCTGGTTCATGACCAAATCTTTCAACCTCTCCTTTCTTTTGAGTCTTCCTCTTCTATTGAGCTTACTTTTGCTGCAATTCACATGAAGCACTTTTCATAGGCTTGTGGGAGATAAAATATATACGTTCATACATGTTCTTTGGTTTCATATCTATAAATACATACTAAATACACATTATACATGTGCATTTTTATGAGTCTATATCAATATATACATGTCATAGGGGTTTGGCATGTGCACAAAAAGAGCTTTCAAACCTATGAACAAGAATAAATTGTAATTGGGAAATATTTAACAAAATTCATAATTAAATAAAACACATGTGAATATATAGTTTATTTTTATTATTCCAAATGTTCACAAATTCAAACAAAACACGCATTTCCATATATAAAGAAAAAGAAGATATTACACAAATGAAATCACAAATCTCCTTTTATTTTTAATTTACTTTTCTTCATATTTAGATAATAGATCCCATATACAAGTGTCCTAAATGCCTCCTCACCCTTCCTCATCACATAGGCTATTGTTCAGAGAGGTCAACATGCTCATGTAAGTTGTCTTTCATGTTTTATATTTCTGTTCACTTTCTGGAGGTAAAATTTTTAGTTTATTCTTCCAGCCTCACTTCTGTGGTTGTTCATAATGTTCTGCTGGTTCTTCTCATTTCACTGTTTATTATCTCATATAGTTTTTCCAGGTTTTTTAAAAAAATAAATCTGATCATTTCACAGAAGCATTCCATCACAATCATAAACCATAATCTATTTAGCCATTCCCAAACTAGTAGGCATCTCTTCAGTTTCCAATTCGTTGCCATCACAAAGACAGCAGTTATAAATATTTTGAATCCTATAAGTTCTTTTCCTGTTTCCTTAATCTCCTTGGGAACTAACACTATTGCTGGAACTAAGGGATTACACAGTTTTATAATTCTCTGGGTGTAATTCCAAATTGCTCTTCAAAATGTTTAGGTCATTTCACAGCTCAACTAACAGTTCATTAGTGACCATATTTGTTCACATACCCTCTAACATTTATCACTTTGCCTTTTTGTCATTTTATCTGATCTAGTGGGTTTGAGGTGATATTTCAGAGTTGTTTTTGTTTTCATTTCTCTAATCAATAGTAATTTGGGGGATTTTTTTTCACATGCCTATATATGGCTTTGATTTCTTTATCTGAGATTTTTTTGTTCATATCTTTTGCACATTTGTCAATTGGGTGATGGCAGTTATATAACAATTTCTGCCAAACTAGTTTCCACAAAAATAAAGTAATATCTAAATAAATGAAGAAATATTATTTCTACATGAATGGGCAGAGTCAACATAACAAAAATGACAATCCTATCTAACTTTGTCTACTTATTCAATGTTCATCTATGACCAATTAATATTTCTATATTTTAGATATGACTTTATTTGTATCATTAGCATTTTTAATTATGTCCATGTAGTTTCTCAGTTTGTTTTGCAGTTTGGCAGGTATACTCCAAGATATTTTATTCTATCTGTAGTTATTTTAAATGTAGTAACTTTCTATCTACTCTTGCAGGACTTTGTCAGTAATATATTAAAATGTTGATGTCTTATGTAGATTTATTTTATATCCTACTTTGCTAATATATATATATATCATATATATATATCTTGTGACTTTGCTAAAATTATCTATAATTTCAATTATCTTTTTAGATGATTTCATCAGATTGTCTACATACACCACCATATTATCAGCAAAAAAGAGATAGCTTTATTATGTCTTTGTCCATTCTGATTCCTTCAATTTTTTATTCTTCTTTTTGCTATTCCTAATGTTTCAAATACTATATTAAATAATGTTGGTGATAATGGGCATATTTGTTTCACTACTGAACTTATTGGAAGTCTTCTAGCTTCTCCCCACTACAGATAATTCTTGCTGACATTGTTAGATAGATGCTATGCAATTTTAAGAAAAATACAATTTTTAGTTATGATTTCCAGTAATTTTAATAGGAATGAGGACTGTATTTTGTCAAAGACTTTTTCTGAATCTGATATAATCATGTGCTTTTCACTTTTGTTATTGATTGTTATGTTGATATTTTCCTTATATTAAACCATCCCTGCATCCCTGTTTGCTCACAACATATTATCTTTAGACATATCATTGTAGTCTCCTAGCTGTTTGCATTCACATTAATAAATGAGTTTGGTCTATAATTTTATAATTTTTTTCTCTGTTTTTATTCTTTCTGATTTAGGTATCAACACCATATTTGTTTCAAAAAAGGACTCTAATAAAACCCCTTATTTACCAGTTACTTCAAATAATTTTTTTTTAATATTAGAATTAGTTGGTCCTTAAATGCTTGTTAGAATTAATTTGTAAATTCATCATTTTTTCTTAGGAAGTACATTTATGGCTTGTTTGATTCCTTTCTCTAACATAAATTTATTTAGGTATTCTATTCCTTGCTCTGGTAGTCTAGGAAGGTTTGTCTTGGTAAGTATTCTATTTCTTTTTCATTGTTACATTTTTTTTCCTCTTAGTAGAGCAAAATAAATCCTGATAGTGTCTTTAATTTCATCTTCATTGGTGGTATATTCATACTTTTGATCTTTACTACAAATGGTTTTCTTGTCTTTATTTTTTTTTAGTTTAACTCAACAGTATGGATTTTTTCATTATAAAAACTCCCAGATTTATTTATTAATTCATTGGTTTTCTTACATTCATTTTTATTGATCTCATCTTTAATTTTTAGATTTCTATCTTGGGATTTAGTTGGGGATATTTAATTTTTTTCTTTTTTAAATTGCATTCCCAATTCATTTATTTTTTCTTTCTATATTTAATTAATACAAGCATTTAGAGATATCAATTTTCCCTTAATTACTGCTTTTGCTGTATCTCAGAAGTTTTGGCATATGTGATCTCATTATTATCATTCTCTTTAATGAAATTACTTATTGTTTTAATAATTTGCTCTTTAACCCACTCATTCTTTAAGATTAGATTATTTAGTGTTCAATTAGTTTTTAAATATGTTTTTCTGGTCCCTTATTACATACATTTTATTGCATTGTGATCCAAGAAGATTGCATTTAATAGTTCTGATTTTTTACATTTAACTATTATTTTTGTTATCTAATATGTGGTCTTTTTTTTCAAGGTACCATGTGCCGCTGAGAAGGTATATTCTTTTCTATTCTCAGTCAATTCTCTCCAGATATTTATCATATTGAAGTTATCTAAGATTTTATTCATCTTCTTTCTTATTTATTTTTTAGTTATATTAATCTAGTTATGAGAGGGGGAGATTAAAGTCCTCCATTATTATTTTGTTTTCTATTTCCAGCTATATTTAATTTAAATTTTCTTAAAAAATTTGAATGCCAGAACAATTAGTACTTATAGACTTAAAATTGATATTGCTTTGTTATCTATGGTACCTTTTAACAAAATATAAAACAAAAAAAGTTTATCTTTTAAAAATCATATCTATTTTAGTTTTAATTTTGTCAGAGATCATGATTGCTACCCTTGATTACTATGTAACAATTGAGGCCTAGTATATTCTGCTCTAGTCCTTTATTTTTACTCTATATATGTTTCTCATTTTTTATGTGAGTTTCTTGTAAAGGAAACATTGTTGGTTTGGTTTTGATTTTTATTCATTCTGCTATAACTTTTTGTTTTATGTGTAGGGGTGCAGGGAATTCATCCTATTCACTTTCAATCTCATAATTGCTAGTTGTGAATTTCCTTCCATTCTGTTTTTTTCTCAATGTTTTTCTCATTTTGTTCTTTTTGCTGTATTCCTCCTCAGATTTATCTTCTCCTAAGTTTTTCACTTATCCCCACACCTTATCTCCAATTTCTTGATTATGTATTCCTTTCTCAGTATCCCTCCTTTTCCTTATCCCCTTGCCCTCCTTTTTCTTAATCTATTCTTCCTTATCTTAATCCCTCAGTAACCTAAGGGACCTTTGCTTGGTCCCACTTTTTTCCTATCCCAGTACCTTCTTTATCACTACACCTTTCCCTCTGGATTCTCTGTAAATTAAGATGCTTTTTACCCTTCTCTTTTTATCCCAGATCTGATGAGAGTAGACTATAACTATCCTTTATCCCTCCTATTCCTTTCCATGGCAGTTCCGCTACTCATTTGTCCTCCATATGAGATAGCCATTCCAACCATCCTCCTCTTGTTCTACTCCACTAACATTGACTCCTTCCATTGCATTTACTTTGACCTTGTTTTCCATCTATACACTCCCCTTCACAATTCCCAGGCAGTAATGCCATTCCCAGGGGCCTAAATAACATTTCCCACATAAGAGTCAAACATTTTAAACTTTTGGGTTGTTCATGATTAATCTTTCATCATTACCTTTGTATAGTTCTTATAGATTAAATTTTCTATTGACTTCTGGAATTTTCCTTAGGAATATCTGAAATTCCTTTAGCTTGTTGACTATCCATTTTTTGTGTGTTTTATAATTATGCTTAGTTAAAAATCTATAGTTTTCCAAGTCAATATGTGACCCACAGGGATATTTAGTGACTTATCTTTCTATTTGAGTTTGACACCATTCACCTAGAATACCCAAGATAGAGCTATTCATTATTGACCTTCTTCAAGAAGAACCCACTAAAGAGGTCTGAAGCATGCATGGATATTTTATTTTAGTACATCATATTAGGAGTAGCCTTTGCTTCCAAAATGGTGGTTCTTTTAAAATGGCCTCACTGCTGGGGACTTTTCAGCATTTATATTTGATGATTAAGTTGACTCACTCACAGCTGATAAGACTATGTTGGTAATGGAATAGGCAACTTTACATAGTTGTTTTCATGTTGTTTTCCCAATTAGATTATGTGATCTTTGAGAATAGGAAACTATATATTTTTTTGTTTCCCTAGTGTTTAGCACAGTTTTTTAACACATAGTAATCACTTTAATAATTACTATTGACTGCCTTGACTATATGACTTCATTCAATGGTTTATCACCAACCCTGCTTACGAGAACATAATTAAGAAACCTTTTCTCCAATGAGTTTATTTATGCCAAAGAAAAAAAAATTACCTCATAGCTTATGAAGAATATAAAAAACCATCAATGAAGGTTACTTCTCCAGACCTATGTGGCCTTCATTTCTTACATGCATTCCCTAGGTGGGGCTCTGCCAAAAGAGATATTGCACTCAGCCTACAAAACTCTCAGTCCTGCTTACTGAACTATATTAAAATATAATTAGAAAATATTTAACAAAATAAACAAAACCACAATACAATACAGTTGATGTTAATTGGTGGATGTCCAAGTAATATGCATGCCTTGGGGAGCCCTTTCTATATGACACCATTGTCTTAGAATGGAGTTCCTCAATGGATAATGCCTACTACAAACTTCTGCAGATATTGTGATACCCACCATAGAGCTTCCTGTAGTTTTCCAAGGAAACAATGGAATTTTTCAGCTCTCCATCTCATGTTATTTTGTAATTCCTAATAGGCAGGATTATTTTCATTTTATTTTTCAGAGGAAAAATTATTTTGTCATTATTAGGCCCTACTGCAAATGAGAGAATAATGGAATTTCCCTTCTTCTTGTGGCCTCCTTGTGTTATAGATCTAACAATATCATACTAGAGAACCTATATTCTGAAGCCCCCTATCCCTACATTGTGTTACAAATTACTCACTTGGCTTCACTTAAGGTTTGCCCAAGAATCAGAAACATACTCCTAACTAAGTCATCTCCAAGCTGTTAACAGCAGATAATTGGAAGTGTTGACTACAATTGATTGTCTTGTTTTTTTTTCTTCCCAGGCTTCTGAGTAACATATTTCCTGCCCATATCAATATGCCTGGGAACATAGAAGCTAGGGATAGGGGGCCCCTAAGTGTTCTTTCATTATTTCTCAAATCCTTGGAGTCAATTGGTCTATAAATATTAATGAAACACCTACTTATGTCCCTGGCACCGAGTTGTTAAGGATACAGACAGAAGAAAGAAATAGTCCTTCACTTCAAGAACAGTAAATACATTCTTTTGGGGGAGACAAAATGTACCATTCTTTTTTGTATATTGTGATTTCATTGGTTCTTAGAATTGCAGATGAAGAAATTTACTCTGCCAATGTAGATTAGAACCTATTCTGCAAATTTTAGAGAACTGCTAGAGAGCCAAGGGGTTAATTATTTGCCTTCTGTAATGTGTTTAACATTTTTAAACCCTTATCTTTTGTCTTAGAATCAACACAAAGTATGAGTTCCAATGCAAAAGAATAGTAAGGACCAGCCAAATGGTCTTAAGTGACTTACCCCCAGCCACACAGTGAAGAAGTATCTGAGACTAGAATTGAAGCTAGAACTACCTACCTCCAGGATTGGCTCTTTATCCACTAAACCAACTAATTACCCATATAGTTAATATTTTTCAGAGCTAAAGCTTGAAGTCAAATCTTCCTCATTCCCTGCTCAACTCTGTGTCCTCTGCTACACAAATACAAAAAAAAATCCATGAATACAATATTTGGGTTGAGGTATTAGTGGTTTCAAAGATCAAGAAAGACCTCATGTAGAAAGTGATATGAGTTTCAGTTTTGAAAGAAACTAGGGATGCTGAGTCAGAAGGTAGAAGGAACACATTTTAGAAACAAAGGACAGACAGTCTGCAAAGGTACAGAGATGGGAAATGGAGAATCATCAGGAAAGCATTTTGGGTAAAGTGAGTGAAGTAATGCCTAATAAATATGGAAAGGCAGGTTTAAAGATTTGTGAAAACCATTATATACCAAACAGAGGAGGTTGTATTTGACTTTAGTGGTAATAGAGAAAAATTGTTATGCCTGGAGACTTCCTCAGCTGCATTGGATGGCCCTGTTGTCTTTTGTGCTCCAACACGCCCTAAGCACTCCACAGTGCCTTGCTGTGTCGCCATCTCAGCTGTTGAACCTTCTTGTTGGTGTCTTCTGTCTGTTCCGCCGAAGCAGTCTTCACATGCTGGGTGAGCAAAGCCCTGGTTCACCAGGGGTCGATGACCCGATGGCTACTCTCACAAGGTTTAGCCGGCCTGTCAAAGCCATTGCCTGGGGTGTGGCCGCTGCCGCATGCTAGCAGCTACTGGGAGCCACAAGTGAGAGCTGGGTGTCAGGTGGGGGTCAGAGGCTGGAGAGCTGCCCTAGGAGGGCACGACAAGCCCTCCATACCAGAGATGCTACCCTTCCCTGAACACCCCATATACACCATACAATTTTTCGTGCCACTGAACCCAGGCTTCCAATGCCAAGAGAGTGGGACTGTCTCTGTGCATCAACTTTTCCACTTAAATCTCTTTCACGCACAAGTATCTTTGTGCACACTCATCTATCCTAACCCCGTCCACCCTCTTCAAGACCTGCGGCGATGGGGGAGTGATGACACAACAGGTGGAGGTGACTACTGGACATTGTAGTCACGATCCTGCACGTAGGCGGCCCACGGACCAGTGGTCGCTCGGCCCTGTGGGCAGCAGGGACGTTTGGCAGCATCCTGGGCAACTGAGCAGCCCTCTCTAGGACAGCACTGCTCACCCTAATCAAGGGAGGGGACTAGAAAAGGTGTCCCAAACATTGCCTGCCCTACAAACACCCGGTCAGCATATCACGGCTGGCAGGTCATCCCGTTAAGTGGTCGAAATCAAAGAAAAAATACAAAGAAACTCCTACTAGGAGCATGGAACATCAGGACATTACATGACAGAGAGAATACCCCAAGACCTGAGAGAAGAACAGCTCTAATCGGTAAAGAACTGGCACAATAAAACATCGACATCGCAGCCTTAAGCGAAACACGCTTACCAGAAGAGGAATCACTCAGCGAACCCTCCACTGGATACACCTTCTTCTGGAAAGGTAGAGCCTCAAATGAAGACAGAATCCACGGTGTTGGCCTGGCTATCAAGACCAGCTTGCTCAAACAGCTGCCAGACTTGCCTGTGGGCATCAGCGAGAGGCTCGTGAAGATCCGTTTGCCTCTCAGCAAAGACCGGTATGCCACAATCATCAGCGCATATGCCCCAACACTGACCAGCACAGAGGAGACCATTGAGCAGTTCTACTCTGACCTGAGTGCCGTCCTGCACTCAGTGCCCACAAATGACAAGCTGATACTACTGGGAGATTTCAACACCCATGTTGGCCAGGACCATGAAAGATAGAAAGGAGTGCTCGGCAAACACAGCGTGGGCAAAATGAACAACAACGGCCTACTGCTACTCAGCAAATGCTCAGAGTTCGAACTCACCATCACAAACACTGTGTTCAGAATGGCGAACAAATATAAAACAACGTGGATTTCCCACAATCAAAAAAGTGGCATCTCATTGACTACATCATTGTATGCGGGCGAGACATCTAGGATGTAAAGATCACCAGAGCCATGAGAGGAGCTGAATGCTGGACAGACCACTGATTAGTTAGAGCGACTCTTCAGATGCGCATTGCACCTCACCATCCAAAACGCGCCCAGACAGTTCACACATTTGACAACATGAGTCATCTTAGAGATCCATTTTATTTGCAAACATTCCAGTCCTGCCTGGATGACAAGCTGTCTGTCAAGGGACCACTCACTGGAAGCTCAACTGAGAAATGGAACCAGTTCAGAGATGCAGTGAAGGAAACATCAAAGGCAGTCTTAGGCCCCCAAAAACGCAACCACCAGGACTGGTTCGACGAGAACAACACTGCTATTGAAGACCTATTGAGCAAAAAGAACAAAGCCTTTATGGAGTGGCAAAACAACCCAAACTCTGCTCCTAAAATGGACAGATTCAAGTCTCTCCAAGCCACGGCGCAGTGTGAGATAAGGAAGATGCAAGACCGATGGTGGGAAAAAAATGGCAGAAGAAATCCAGCACTTTGCTGATACAAAAACTACAAACAATTCTTCAGTGCCCTCAAGACTGTCTATGGGCCATTAAAACCCACCACCACTCCCTTGCTATCCTCTGAAGATGACACTCTCATAAAAGATAAAAAAGGCATCAGCACCACGTGGAAAGAACACTTCAGTCAGCTTCTCAACCAACCTTCTTCAGTCGACCAAAGCGCCCTTGACCAGATCCCCCAAAACCGCACCACTGAACAACTTGATGTCCCTCCTTCGATAGAGGAAGTCCAAAAAGCCATTAAACAAATGAGTATAGGTAAGGCACCCGGTAAAGACGGGAACCCAACCGAGGTGTACAAGGCCTTAAAGGGAAAGGTGCTCCAGGCATTCCACATAGTGCTGACCAGCATATGGGAAGAGGAAGACATGCCTCCAGAACTCAGAGATGCCTCCATCATAGCCCAATACAAGAACAAAGGCTCACAAGCAGCCTGTGACAACTACAGAGGCATCTCACTACTCTCCACTGCCGGAAAGATCCTCGCCTGTGTTATACTCAACAGACTCTTGTCATCTGTCTCAGAGCAGAACCTGCCTGAATCACAATGTGGCTTTGGACCAGATCGCAGCACCATCGACATGGTCTTCATGGTGGGGCAAATTCAGGAAAAATGCCTTGAGCAGAACCTGAGTCTCTACATTGTCTTCTTAGACCTGATGAAGGCATTCGACACAGTGAACAGGGATGCATTGTGGGTGATCCTTAGCAAGCTCGGCTGCTCAGCAAAATTCGTCAAACTGATCTAGATCTTTCATGTCAACATGACATGCGAAGTCCTATCTGGTGGAAAGACTTCTGATCTCTTCAACATCTCCAATGGTGTGAAACAAGGCTGTGTCCTCGCTCCGGTACTATTCAACCTATCCTTCACTCAAGTATTACGACATGTGGTGATGAATCTAGACCTGGGCGTCTACATCAAATACCGACTGGATGGCTCACTATTTGATCTTCACAGCCTGACTGCAAAAACAAAGACAACAGAGAGACTCATCCTGGAAGCTATCTTTGCAGATGACTGTGCTCTCATGGCCCACCAAGAAAATCATCTTCAAACCATTGTGGACAGGTTCTCTACTGCAACAAAACTCTTTGGCCTGACTATCAGCCTCAACAAAACAGAGGTGCTGTTTCAACCTGCACCAGGAGGGCCAACTAACCAGCCATGCATAACTATCGACAGCACGCAGCTTTCTAACGTCAACACTTTCAAGTACCTGGGCAGCACCATCGCCAACAACAGGTCCCTAGACCACGAGATCAATGCCAGGATCCAAAAGGCCAGCCAGTCCTCCAACACAGCAGTGTAAGCACTGCAACGAAGCTCAAAGTGTACAACGCAGTGGTCCTCAGCTCGCTCCTGTACGGTTGTGAGACATGGACACTGTACCGGAAGCACATGAAACAGCTGGAGCAATTTCACCAACGCTGCCTCCGGTCAATCATGAGGATCCGATGGCAGGACCAAATCACCAACCAGGAAGTCCTCGACAGAGCCAACTCCACCAGCATCGAAGTCCTGGTCCTCAAAACCCAGCTATGATGGTCCGGACACGTCATCCGCGTGGACCCACAGCGAATACCAAGACAGGTATTCTATGGTGAACTGTCAGCTGGACTCAGGAAACAAGGCCGACCAAAGAAAAGATACAAGGATCAGCTAAAGTCCAACTTGAAGTGGGCTGGCATTACACCAAAGCAACTAGAACTCGCTGCCTCTGAAAGAAGCAGCTGGCGAACCCACATTCACCAGGCCGCCACCACCTTTGAAGATGAGCGATGTCGACGTCTTGCCGCTGAGCGTGAACGCTGACCAGGCCACAACCGCACCTCCCGTAACAACTGGAGTCCCAGGCCCCATGTGCCACAAACTCTGCGCCTCAGCCTTTGGACTCCAAAGCCACATGAGGGTACATCAATAGATGATAATGTACAAAGACAATAGTCATTCTCGGACACTGAGAGACTACTACTACCGGTAATAGAGAAGCTCTAGGGTCTGTTGAGTAGTCATATGACATGTTCATAATGGTGTTTTAGGAAATTCATTTTATTGGCTCTATGGAGAATGGATTGAAGGAGACAGAAAGTTGAAGCAAGGGAGACAGTTATGAGTCTCTAGGTGAAAGGTGAGGAGGGCCTCTGCTAGGACAGGTTGTTTGTTGAACTTAGTACTTAAAGTGGACAGAAATGACATTACAGTGATGTCTTTGGACTCATGCATAAATTGGATTTAAATGAGGCAGAGTTGGGCAAAGTCATTGACCTCTGTCTTTCAGAGTCATTAAAGTCCAGTGGCAAGAAAAAGGTTAGGATGACTTGTGATGACCCAGGATGGAGTAGATGACCTTCGACATCTTCCATGTCTAACCAAGCTCTCCAAGTGCTTCACAGCATCTGCTTCTGCCACTATTATGGCCTTTGGAGCAAATTGTTCATATCTACCTCTTTCGTGGGGAAAGTTTTCACATGACTTCAGTCATCTAGGATGGTAGTTATTTGAAAAGAGAGAAGGGAACAATTGCAAGAGCTTCAATGGAGAGAATAACTAATTGTATATAGAGGAAGGCAAGGTGGGGTGTATGGAGAATGATTCTAAGATTGTGAATGTGGGAGCTAGAAAGATAATGATGTTTGCAGCAAGGGAGGATATTTGAATTACTAAGAGATGATTCCCAATCATTTCAGGGTGATGGCAATTGAACCAAGCATTCTCCCATATTTTCAGGACAAGCAATAATTAAGAGAGAAGAAGAAAAAAAAAGTTAGCTTACATATGAACAAAACTTAAAGCTAGTTGGATAACTGTACAGCACTAGGTGGTGCTGTATAATAAAGGTCCAGAGGTCAGGAGGAAAGTTCTTTCTGAATCTCAGAATACTTCTTTTTACTTAATCCTCTATATCCCCCTTCCTCCCCCCCCCCCCAATTAGGGCAAAGCCTCCTATATCTCTGAATATAGCTCTCCTTCCCTCCTTGTAAGTGTCAGGAACTGGTCAATTTCCAAATGACAGCCAATAGGAATGAAAGGCCTGCTATTGGTTAGAAGCTGATAAATGGAAAGAAAACACAGGAAAACGAAAAGCTCAATTTCAGTTCCGCTTTTGAGTTTTCATTTTGTTTTGTATTTTATGTTACAACAAATATGGAATGAATGACTTGTAAAATATGCTTCTAATAAGAGAGAGAGAGAGATTCTCTAACTATAGCTAGGGATGGGGCATTAGCCCAGAACTAGGAACAAGCTTTCCAGACAATTTCTTTCTGGGTGGTTAGGTATAAGAGCTGTCTCACCACATACTTAGACTGCAAACAACTGGACACAAGGAAATACACATGAGGGTAAAACACAAAAATTTATGAGCTATGAAACTAGGACCCTTAAAGAAAAAACAAAATAATGCAGTGAAAATAGCAGCAGAATAAGAGAACAAGCTCAGAATGGGGAGGAGGGTAAGAACAAGGTTCCTCCACATTACACATAAGGCATCAGCTTTTGCCTAGAGCTCCAGCCACATGGCTGAGCTACACCAACAGGGTCATTGTTTTCACTTTTCCCCATGAGTCTCAGAGGAGAAACCAACCATATCATCACCACTGTCTTTCACACTTTTGCTTTAAAAAATACTCACAGGACTTTTTTGTCTTTTTGTTAACTGTGCTAGGAGGATGGAATTACAATTCTTCAACTGCCACTGTTCCTGAGAGGAGAGCATAATATTCTTTGCTTCTTCTTTCTCCTGCTTACTCTCTTCTTTTTATTTTTCCAGGCTCAATATAATACTGTTAACGTTGAGTGATAATTTTTTGATGAAAAAGAAGAATGCAAAATCATAATCTCTAAAGTTGTAAGGGTCCATGCTACTGCCATGCAGAAAGGAGTGGATCGCCTCACACCTATAAAGACAGATGGAAAGATACAAAGAGATTGATAAATAGGTAGACACATAGACAGATGGTCAGTCAGATGGACAGACGGGAGGATTGAGCTGCTTTTTATAATCAGTCATTTAGTAGTATATTCTTGTATTTTGATTCTCCTGCATGGATGCACTTTTCCAATATAATGCATTTTTCCTGGCTTTTTATCAGGCTTTCATCATTCATTATTGTGTTGCTTCTCTTTTGGGCAGAATGATACTCAGGTCCTTCTTTATTTTACAAAGTGAGTTGGTAATATCATTCATCTTTTGTCTTCCTAGCTAATCAAGCAATGAATGTTTAAATATGACATTCACAATTTGTTCACCAATTTGGGGATAATATATTTATAATGAACTGTTTACACATATTGTATGAAAAAATTTCCAGATTCAGTCTGGACCTTTTTTTTTCTTTTAAAAATAAATACTCCAATTATTGTTTTTTATTGCGTGCCCAATAATACTATTTTTCAATCAACTTCTATTCAAGTTATTTAGAAACATGCTAGGAATTGGAACACAGAGGCATAGTTTGTTGCTAACAAAACAAATGCTGTTCCAAAGAATTGCAATTAATTATATCTGAATAAATTTTCATCTTATTCTTTGGTGACTTGTTTGGACTCCTTCAGAATAATTTTACTTACCTTATATTTTGTTTTGCAAGTGTCTTTTGTGAAGAAGACAGGGGATATAAAATTGGATGATCTGAGTTCATTTTGAGACTATGCTATTTGCTAGTGGTGACTTTGAGAAAATCTTTAAGCCTATTTGAATCAGCTAGGTAATAAACACAGATTAAGTGTCAACTGTATGCAGTGCTGATTTAGGGGGGATAGAAAAAAAGGCAAAGGACACTTCATGATATCTAGGAGTTCACAATCTATTGGGATAGATAACATACAAATAATTGTACAAAGTATATTCAGGGTAAATTGATAATCAACAGAACCAAGCCACTATAATGAAGAGGGATTTGGAAAAGGCTTCCTGTAGAAGGTAGGATTTTATTTGGAATTTGAAGGACAACAGAAATTAGAAATAAGGATAGAGAGCATAGGGAATAGCCAATGAAAATGCCTCATTTTGGAAGATGGAATGTCTTGTTTGAAAACAGCAGAGACCATTGACACTGAATTGTAGAGTGTGTGGAGGAAAATAAGGTACAAGAAGAATGGAATGGTGTTGGTGGTGTTGGTAGAGGAGTCAGGTTAGGAAAGTCTTTGAATGCCTAATAGAAGATTTTGCATTCAATTTTGGAGGTGATAGAGAACCCCCAGAGCTAATTGAATTCCTTTTCTGTATAATCTGGGTCTATCATTTACCACCTCTGTGATCATGGTCAAGTCATTTTTATTATCTGGATCTCAGTTTCCTTAATTGTAAAATAAAGTTGAACTCAATGGATTTCAATATACTTTCCAATTTTACATTTATGATGCTATGATCCTATATCTGAAATAAAAAATCATAGAGTTCTATATCTTATGATATGAAAATTAAAAATTGCTGACATTTATATAATTTTTTTCAGGTTTTCAAAACACCCTCCATGCATTATTTGGTTTGATCTTCACAACAACACTGCGAGGTAGGTACCAGGTCCTACAGGTATTCTCATCTCCATTTTACAGATAATAAAATTTAGGCTCAAAAAGGTTAACTAATTTGCCCATGGTCATGTGATATGTATATTTATGAGGGTATAATTCACACTTAAATCTTCCTGGTGTCAAATTCAGGACTTATAGCACTGTATATATCCATATCTATATCTATATCTTAGATCTTAGAAGGAGTGATATCTATCTATCTATCTATCTATATATATATCACTCTTATATATATCACTCCTTCTAAGATCCTATACATGGTCCACCTACTTCTCAGCAATGTCACAAGTATCAATAAGAATTATGTACATCACTTTGTAATGGTAAAGTGCTATGTCAATGGCATATGCAAATATAACTATTGTTATTTGCAAAACTTTCATAGATTTTGAACAATTTTTCTTTGGTCCTTGACATCATAGCCTTGAAGCTACATGTAATATAAAATAATATAATATATAATATAATAAATAATAAAATAAAATAATATAAAAAGCTTTATATTGGAAAGGCAATCTAAACCAGCAACACTTGGTTTATCAAAGGTAAACTTTGCAAATGCTCTTTTTTGGATATTATCTCTTATTGAGAGGAAATTTATTTTGTAAAATAGACATTTAGGGTGCAGCTAATTGGCTCAATGGATAGAGCCATGCCTAGTGTTGAGAGGAACTAGGTTCAATTCTGACTTCAGAAACCTCCTAGCTATATGACCCTAGGCAAGCCACTTAATCCCAGTTGCCTAGCCTTTACCACAATTCTGCCTTAGAAGTGATATCACATTTAAAATACAAGGTAAAGATTAAAAAATATATATAAATTTATAATCTTCTTACATTTACATCTAGAATTTCTTAATCTGGAAGAGAATTTAGGTATACCATATATGGTTCTTTTACTTTATGTACAAAGTACATCCTCTTTCTTCATCAGTTCATTAGATTGTGGATTGGAAAAACAACAGCAAAAGGGAGGTCACCTAGTTCTACCACCTTATTTTACAAGAGGAAACGAGTTCAGTGACAGGAAATGCCTTACCTACTGTCAGATATCAGGTATGTAATGCAAATCTTCCTGATTCCAAGTTCTGTGCTCTATATACATTTTATCACCTTATCTTTTTTAACAATCTTCTCTAGAAGACCCATTTCCCTTTCTTTAATGAGTAGAAAGAGACCATGACTTAGGCCTAATTTTGTCTTTTGGGAGTTTGGGTAACCTTGTTTTAAGATTCCTCCCAACAGGGGATGACACGAATTTATAATTTAGTTTCATCCTATTTTATAGACTCTAGGCTTTATTTAGGGTTATTTTTATGAATTACATCTTTAATTCATAGAAGACAATTTTTTATGGATCTGTATAACTAAAACCTATCTATGTAGGACTTTGAAGCCCTCATTAAATACTTTGTACCCCCTTTTTTTTCAAGCAAAAATGTCTCTCTATATTGAATGGGGCTCATTCAGTTGAATGTTCCATTAGTTGCTTTCTTAAAAATTCCAAATCTTCTGCCCCAAAAGGAGTCATTTACACACCTCTAATCCCTGCCCAGGGAAGTATGCTTCATAATTGATAGGCCTTTGGACCTTTCAGGATAGGGAAAGTTATTCACAGATTCTTGGTGAGTTGATCTGGTCTTGTTCTTTAGGAAAACAAAAAACGTTTTTATTTGCATAGCAAAGAAATTTAAGATTTGATGAACTGAAATTTGGGATAGTCCCTCAAAAATGATAAATTATTTCTCAACTCAGTTTCACTGTTATTCCTTTCCTGAGATATACTCCCTCAGGAGATAAACAGGTTCTAAGAATTTAAAAATCTACATTATTTATGTCTCACCTGGAACAAACTTTTACTCATCTTTGGTGGGTGGTTAAAACATTTGATTCATTGGTGTAAATGTAGAATTCATTATCCCCTGAAATAATTACTGTGTTTAGTTTCATAAGTTCTATCTCGACTCCAAATAAATTGACAGTGTACTATATCATCCATGTCCCTGGGCTCTCCTGAACTCTGGCTGTACACAGATTGGGCCCAAGATTGGGGACTTGCCTCCTAAATAGCAGTCTCTTTAGCTCATTATTCCCCTAACTCCATTTAGAGTTTGAAAAATCTCAGACTGGAGCTCATGTCTAGGTTTCAGCAAAGGTGAGTTAAATGGGTCCCCAGTTCCTCTACAAGCACTCAAGACAACAAATGAGTTTGTTAAGTATAGCACAGCCTTTATTCTAGCTCAAAAAAATAGAACATGACTAAAAAATGACTCATCAGAGCTTATCAAAAATGCACAAAGCATAAAGGACTCACAATAGCTCATAAACATTCAATACCATTTTCTCTCTCTCTGTTAGATCTCATTTTCCTCACAGGATTCCTAAATCTTCCAGATAAAGTTCTACTCCACAGTTTATTTTATCTTAAAGAATCCTTACTTTCTGTCTTAGTATCTAAGTTCTAAGACAGAAGAGTTACAAGTTCTAGGCAGTTAGGGGTAAGTGATTTGCCCACTGTCAGAGCTAGAAAGAGTCTGAGGATAGATTTGAACCCAATTCCTCCCACCTTCAAAACTGGTGTTCTGTACACTATGCTACCTAAATGCCCCATGCTACCTAGCTATCCATGGTTTATCGTTTTAGACTCTCATCAGATGGGAACTTGGAAGGGAACTTAACTTGTAGGCACAACAAAGGCAATTCACCTATATTCTAGCAATTCTGTTTTTTAAAACCTGTTTGGAGACTGATGAAAACATTTGATCATATGAAATTCCTTGTTGACTTGATTTTCTTTGGAAGTTAAAATGCGAGGTTGCTAAAAAGACAATCCACCTTCCCTTGCCATGCTCACTCTCTGAAAGTTTTTTTTTTTTTTATAAAAATGCAGTATAAAGCCTATACCTCTTTTTCCATAATATTATGGCTTTAGTTCTTTGTTGCTTCTCCTTCCAGGATGAGGGCCAAAGAGAAAAGGCAGCCAGGAACTTGAGGTCCAAGAATTCTCATCTTAGGCCATATAACCTCAAACACATTTATCTTATGTGCTTATGATGCAAGGCAGTCATTAATAGTTCTTAATGAGAAGTCATCTGTCTTCTCCTCTTACTTCAACCTGTGTACATACCAGGCTCTCTCTAGGAAAAAAAAGTGGAAAATGGAAAAGGAGAAAGCATTGATTAGGTTTCTTAGAGGCTACAACAATGGTGTACTTGGTTTTATGAGTGCCCTGTGCCCCTAGTCTGAACCAACCAATGCATCTTGGGGACATTAGTGAAACCATCGTCCAGAGGGTATCAAGAGGTATGCTGAAAGATATTCCTCTTCTTCACCTCTGTCTCATAGACTCTCCAGTTTCCTTAAAAGTTCTGCTCAAATGTGCATTCATTTTTGTAATTCTTATGAATTTCTAATTATAATATTGTCTGTACATGATTATTATAGTGTTTCATTTCAATGTCAGAATTCTTTACTTCTTCCTTTAAGAATTTCCATTTTCCTTTTTTTTAAGGCTGATCATAAGGTTTACCTTTCATGAGTTTTTTTTTTCTGATGCCCTTCCCTCTCCAAATTATCTAGTATTACTTTTTTAAATATACAAGTGTATGTGTGTGTGTGCATGTGTGTACATGCAGTTGTCTCTATCCTGAGGATTACTTCCTCTGGGCAAAAATTATTTTATTTGTATCACTAGCACCTAGCAGCATACCTGACACGCAGATGATACTTGGTAAATGATGCTGATTAGTTGATCATATTTATTTTTTATTTAATCTACAAACATATACATTTATTATCCCTTAATAGATTGTAAATTCCTTGAGTACAAGAACACTTTCATTTTTGTCTTTTTATCCTGGGCACCTACTAATATTCCTGGCACATAGTAGGTGCCTTAAAGTGCATTTTGATTGATTGGGTTAAAATTTTTAGGCATCTAGTCTCATGTATATCTTTATATCCTAATGTCTTAATTTTAAATTTTATTTAATTTAACATTTTTACAGATGAGGCATATGAATCAGATTTATTAAGTTAGCAACAAACTATGATATATACATACAATCTAATGTATATACATATTACAATGCTTAATATACACGTTCTAACAAATCTGTATTTAAAACCTGCATAACCCCCTTTGTACAAAGCTCATAAAATAAGGGCAATATTAGGCAGGTAAAGTCTACTGTTTTACTATATGGGTGCATGTGATTATTATATTCTTAGCTCTGCTCTTTCTAGGTATCTGTTGTAAATTATTGACACAAAACATTATTTCTTGGTATATAACTTAACAAAATATTTTTCATAATTAATTTTCCCAGTCCTGGTACTCTCTTAATGTTCTACCACCATTTTCTAGTGTCAACCCAGTGTATAAACTTGAATAGAATACATTCTGAAATTTGCTTCAACTGGAAAGTTAAGAAAGTAACATAGTAAAGTACTATACATAGGTATAAATTGCAAGGAGAGCAAATATGAATACACACACACATACTCAAGTTTGAGTATTTTAAAAAAGCTGTGTTAGACAGCTTGTCATAACATGAATTTTGATTCATTGATGAGCACATCCTATGTGAAGTGTTAAACAATTACCAATCACTTGGTCTAGTAGGGCTACTATATTAGGAGTGATACAAATGTCCATCCCTTCATTCAAGTAGATCGCAAGCTAGTTGGAGAAATGAGGTATTGAGGTAATAACTAGATGTGATCAATTATATAAAAGTTCATTCAAGGCAGAGATTAATTCTTCTTCTTCTTTTTTTTTTTTGTAATCAACAAAAGATCCCTGGAGGAGATGGTATTTGAGAGGAGATGTAAGGAATGCATAGGCATTCAAAAGGGAGAGATGGAAAAGGACATTCCAGGTCAAGAAAATAGGTGGGAATCAAAGAATAGAAGTGGAAATATGTACTATATGGTAGATATAAAACACATGAAGGCATAGTGAAAAGAGTGCTTGCCTTGATGTCAAGAAATTCAGGTCTCCTCTCTGACATATATTGGCTGTGTGATCCTAGGCAATTCACCTAACTTTTCAGTGCTCTAAGAACCAAGACAATAAGCTGCAGAGAAGCCACCAACTTGAACTGGTAAAAGGGGCTACCTAATTTGGGATTTCCCTATATCAGTGAAATCTCTGGTCCACCCTTCATTCCTATGTCCTATATATCTTGTATCCTTTGTCTTCAGCATAAAGTTTACAAGGGGAAATAGAGTGAAAAAGTCATGTTGGGAGCAAATTACAAAGGATTTTTGAAAGCAAGCTAAGGACCATGGACTTTATGCAATAGGTAATTGGGAACAATTAATGTTTTTTGAAGAGAGGTGTGATGCAATTATTGCTGTGCATTAGGAACATTAATCTGTCACTTGTGTGAAGAATAGTTTGGAGAAGTAAGAGTTTGTAAGTGAGGAAAGCAGTTAGAATATCATAGTCATCCAGGTGAGAGGTGATGAGGCATTGTATGTGGCTCGTGGCCAAAAGAATGGCAAAGAGGTGATGGATTCAAAAGACATCTTGTTAGTAGGATTTTTGTTGCCTTCACAATGTTATAACAATAAATATTCTTTTAAAATTAATGTGTTAAAATCCCTATCTACAGAATAATCATTCTATAATAAAAAGAGCAGGAACATGATTATGTGCCATTTGCTATAGGTAATCGGAGGAGGAAAGTAAAGAGTAGCTCTTAGCAATCATTTTGTCCTGCTATGAAATACCAATTGGAGTTTAACCTATCATTCCTTCCCATTTCAAGTCCCCCAAACATACTTGCCAGGAAAAAAAAAAAGCTACTTAAACTTTCTTGAAGTAGGAAGAGAAAAGGATTGTGATATAAATATGTCATGCTTCCATTATCCCTCTGTTTGATTCAGAGCATGTAACTTTTGGAATGTGCCTTTTATGAATCAGCTAGTCAATAAGCATTTTTATTCACTACATATGTGCCACATTGATGTATTCTTCACCCCTATGGCATCTCCCTCTGGTTGGATGGCTTTTACCAGAGTGCACAGTCTAAACATTCCTCTTCAGGCTAGACTCCGGGCTTTCTTTTCCAGGGCCCTCTTTTCCTCCTTTTCGGTTTTAGCAGTTAGGTGGCTCAGTAGCAACAGTCTTGGTGTTGGAGTTCAATATTACCTGAGTTCAAATATTACCTCAGATACTTACTAGCTCTGTGACCTTGGGCAAGTCATTTCAGGACCTGTTTCCATGCAATCATCTGTAAACTGTGTTTAATAATGTAACCTACCTTCTAGGGTTTTCATAGGAATAAAATGAGATAGTATTTTAAAAGTTCTTAGCAAAACTTAAAATGTTACATAATTGCTGCTTTTTGTTGTTGTTGTTAATGTGCCTTGAGTGCAAGGATGATTTCTCTTTTGCCTTCATGTTTGACACTTAGTATCTTCTTAATTAATGCTTCTCAATAGATTGACTTCTGAAATATTTATCAAAATTGACTACAAGTTCTACTCCTCTAACCTATGTAATATACTATTTATTCATGATGGGTCCCAGGTCAATCCTTCCTATTAAAACAGAATGATAGATTCTTTTTTCCATGTGCCTTGCCTTCACATTCAACTATCATCATACTATAAAATCTCTTCTTCTACAAATCTCTCAATAAATGCTCATAGGACTGGGTTATCATAAGATTTGTCATTCTGGTCTACCCCCTAGAGATAGACTCTAGCTTATTTCTTTTTTCTCCTTAATGAGATATCAAGACCTACAACAAGATATAATATCAGAAGTGTTTTATTATAAAGGTAGATAGTTGGACTATATTTCCTTTGACCTGATACTTTATTCTATCGATATAACCGTAAATTAACCAACCTTCAGTAAATAACAGATTCATGATTTTATTAATGTGGGTACTCTTTTTACTAATGGGATCCCAGTGTCCCCATATCCTTTAGACTTCATAATATATTTTCCGTTCTTTTTGCCTTTCTTTTTCTTTCTTTCTTTCCTTCTCTTTCCATCTTTTCTTCCCTTCCTTAATTTCTTCTTTCCTTCCTTCTTTTCTTACCTTCTTTTATTCCTTCCTTGTTGCCTTCCTTCTTTCTCCTTTTATTCCTCCTTTCCTTTCCCTTTGAATACCATTAGGATATATAGATATGAGAGTCATCTAAGTAAAGATGCTATCTGAACCCATGAGATCTGATGGAACCTCTGAAGACAGAGTGGAAATAAAACGTCATTAGACAGAGTATGAAGATAGCAATGAAGTAATCAATTCAAAAATTACTGAGATAATAGCTTTCTCTTATAAAGAATGAAGCAGAAAGAAGGAAAGGAGGGTTGAAGTTAAGAGTTGGAATGAGATTTGCATAGGTAAGAGGGAGTACAGAAGGGATCCCTTCTAACTATGCTTGAGAGAGAAGAAAAAGTCTTCAAATAGAAAACAAGATAAAATATTAAGATGGCTCTTGAGAACCAGGTATAAAGATGGGAGATCCTGTATTTAAATCTGGCCTCAGACTCTTCCTAGCTGTGTGAGCCTGGGCAAGTCACTTAATCCACATTGCCTTGACCTTACCTCTCTTCTGCCTTTGAATCAATACACAGTATTGATTCTAAGACAGGAAGGTTTTTTTTTTTAAGAATCTATTTCTATGTGTGTCTGTATATTTGGTTTAATGTGTTTAAGTAAATACACACATTTTATAACCATGTTTCTCAAAACTGAACCTTCAACCAAATTTTTAAGGTTACATTTAACAACAATCATCTTAGATCAAGAATAACTCATTTAAAAGTAACTTGTTTTTTTATTTTAATAACTATAGTTGAAATGGCATTCAGTATGCTTTACTCATTTATCTTCAATACTTCCGTGACATTGGATTAATTTTTGCCTTGAAGTGAAAAAAGTTGCTCTGAGGCTTTCAGAAAAAAATGACCAGAAAGTCCGTGACCCAATAATGTAAATCAGTCCTATCAAAGAATGGGTTACCTTGGACAAATGTCTCATTACTCTGTGGCTTACTTACTCTCTTCAGAATCATTCATTAGAGGAAATAGACTAGCAAAACCTGTTCAGAAGAAAGAACAGAAGAAAGATGTAATTCTCTTCTAATTAGATGGTGGTAGAACTAAAATAAGTCTAAAATATGGAGCCTTCTTGAATTTTTAATGCTCCATGAAATCTAATAGTTGGAAAGCCTCTAAAATTATGTGGCTACAATCTTCAGTTATTATCCTATATTTTTCCTCCCCTTTAGAGCTAACTTAGAATAAAGTCATCATTGTGACTCTACTTTTTCACCTTTTATTCTCTTCTCAACACTTTACAACTTGGTTTCCGATTTCATTGCTCATTGAAACTTCTCTCCCCAAGATTACTAATGATCTTGTAACTTCCAAAGTCAGTGACCTTTACTCTGCCCTCATCTTCTTTGATTTCTCTTCAGCCTTTGACCTTGTAGATTATCTCTCTTCCCTCTCACCTGCCCCATCTCTAAGCAGATATCAAGTTTTCTTAATTCTGTATCTAAAATATCAATTGAATCTGTCCCCTTTCCTCACTCACATGTCCACTACCCTCATTCAGGTGCCTATCACCTCTCATCAGGAACATTGCAATTATATCTCTGCCTTTTACTTCCTAATCTATCCTTAGTACACAGGTGTCAAGCTCAAAGAGAAAACAGATCCTTGTAGGCTACATATTGATTTGGAAAATCATAAATTAACTTTATATATGTATATATTGTATTGTGTTTTTATATTGTTAAACATTTTATAATTGTATTTAAGTCTATGTGGTTATCCAGTATTCTTAAGTTTAACACTTCCCCTTCTTCAGAGCTGCCAAATTGAAATTCACCAAGCACATTTATGACCTTTAAGTTCCCTGCCAAGAAACTCCAGTGGTTCCTTCTTCCACTAGGATAAAATACAAAATCCTCTGTTTGACATTTAACATCCTTCATAATTGGGCTACAGCCCATCTTTCCAGGATCATTATATATTACTATACTTTCCAGATTCTAAATTTTAGCCAAATTAGTTTACTTCAGGTCAAAGTGATTTGGAATTGACTCATTCATCACCTTCAATTCAGAAAACCCTTAATTTCCTTCAAAGCTCAATTGAAGTGCCATCTCCTATCTGAGATTGATTTTAAGTACCTCTCCCTAATTTTTAATGCCCTTTCTACACTCTGAATGTCACTTTGAATTTATTTCGTATGTAGCTTACATTTACTTTTCTGTGGGCTTGTTATCTCCCTTTCAATCTCCTACCCCAATAGAATGTGTAGTCTTTAATGGCAATAATTATTTTATTTTTGCCTTTATATGCTCAGCTCTTGACATAGGGCCTGCCACAGATTAGTTACTTAATAAAAGCTTGCTAAATGGTTGAAAGTTGTTTTTTCTATCTATAACATTAGCATTAGATAATATTACTGTGTATATTATAATTCTGCAAGAAAGGACCCAAACTGCTGGGTCAAAATGACTTGAGGTGACAAATATGTTTGAAAGTATGGTGTTCTATAGCCTCAGACACTTCCTAGCTCTGTGACCCTGGGTGAGTCACTTAACCCCCATTACCTACTACTTTTAAAAAACGTCTGCCTTGGAACCAATACACAATATTGATTATAAGGTAGAAGGTAAGTTTGTTGTTTTTTTTTTAAAGAAAGCATAATAGTTTAAACCAGAAGATTGGGACCCCATTAATTTCCAAATTCTTTTGTATGTCAAAGTGGAAATGTTAGCCTTCAATAACTATAGGTTCAAAATATTGAAAATCCCACAAAGCACAAAAAAGAAAATCATTTTTAGAGAGAATTACTCAGATAATTAGCAAAAGATGCTGTTGGTGGCCTGCCTAGTATTAAAACCCACGTCAAAATGTGAAATTTGTATTCAATCAGTAGACATATCCATTTATTTTTTTAAATTATGGATTCAACTAAACTATTTCAAAGTATGAGGTCACATTTTAGGCAAAAATAGTAGAATTTGGCTCCCTCTGCAGTCTAAATTATTGTGTGTTTGCCTAATATCCACTTCACCATTTACTGAATTGACCCATCTCAAAACAATCAGTTACACATGCCTCTGGAATGTCTGAAACCCTCAGCTTTGGAAGGATATTGGTAAAGAGAGGCCATGTGAGTGTAAACAGCACAGAAGCTAATTCAGAAAACTTGAATTCCAGTCCTCTTATAGACCTTGGACAAATCACTTGATTTTCTGAGCTCCATTTTACTCAGTAGTATATATATATATATATATATATATATATATATATATATATATATATATATATATTTGGGTGGGTGGAAATGATCTCAGATTCCTTCTAACCCTAACTGTCCTTGGTTCATAATGAAGAAAAGAAAGAAAGATAAAAGCAGAATTGGCTATTGATTGATGACATGATTTCACAGTCAGTAGCCTGGTAGAATGGAAAGCATATTGAAGTGGAATTCAGAAGACTTGGGTTCCAATTTTTGCTCTTCCTCACTACTTACTAACTCAATGGTCTTAAGTGAATCTAGACCTTAGATTTTGGTTTTTTTTTACATCTGTAAAAAAAAAAAAGATTTAGAATGATGAGTCCAAGGGACATCTTTTTTTTTTAATCTATACAATTCATCATAGAAATAAGCATTGAACACACTATCTGAAGGCTGCTTTGATATTGGAAGCAGGATTCATTTCCATGATCTTGAGTCTTGGATGTAATAAGAACCTCCCATGACTTCTTGATCAATTTCTAAATGAGTACCAGAGGTTGTCAACAGCTTCAAATGAATAAGATAAACAAAATTGGAGAGATATTTTGATAATGTTATCCAAGAGCCATAAGCACCATCAATGTGAGGGGAAATTTGAAGATATGTTAAAATGTTATCATTTTTTCAAAACGAAATGTTTTCAAGTGTTTTAAAAAATGCCCATGCATTCCTTTAAAGGTGAGACCAGAAGGCTCTTCCATTCTTTTAGTTCATTAAAATTCTTCACAATAACTTTGATTCTTTTTAAAAAAGTTTTTAAATGAGCATTTTTTAGCATTTCAGCTGAATTGATTTATTTTAATCACAATTCTTTTCCTAAACCTGCAAGTTTCCACAGGTAATTTCCTATAAATATGCTATTACCAACTTGTCTCACCTAGGGACAAAGAACCTTTCCTAGAACAATCATGAAACAACTACTAGGAGTCAGTTCCACTACTTCCAGAATCAAGTCAATATTATCAGAAATATTTGCAAATTTCATTTAGCAAGGTTGGGTAAAGATAGTCATGTGTATAAATGTTTATATATATATATATACAAACATGACTTTTCATTTATTTTTTTAAATTTTTATTTCATTAGATGATTTAGAATATTTTTCCATGCTTACAAGGCTCATGTTCTTTCCCTCCCCTACTCCCAACCCCCTCCCATATCTGACGTGCAATTCCACTGGGTTTAATATGTGTCATTGATTAGGACCCATTTCCATATTATTAATATTTGCATTAGGGTGATCATTTAGATTCTACTTCCCCAGCCATATCCCCATGTGATCAAGCAGTTGTTTTTCTTCTGTGTTTCTTTTCCCACAATTATTTTTCTGGAAGTGGATAGTGATCTTTCTTATGTGATACTCTGAAAAGTTCTGGATCATTGCATTGCTACTAGTAGAGAAGTCCATTGGATTCAATTGTATCAGAGTATATCAGTCTCTGTGTACATTGTTCTCATGGTTCTGCTCCTTTCACTCTGCATCAATTTCTTGAGGTCATTCCAGTTCATATGGAATTCCTCCAGTTCGTTATTCCTTTGAGCACAATAGTATTCCATCACCAACAGATACCACAATTTGTTCAGCCATTCCCCAATTGGAGGCCATCCCCTCATTTTACCATTTTTTGCCACCACAAAGAGTGCAGCTATGAATATTCTTGTACAAGTCTTTTTCCTTATTATCTCTTTAGGGTACAAACCCAGCAGGGCTTTAATTGGAACAAAGGACAGACAGTCTTTTAGAGCCCTTTGGGCATAGTTCCAAATTGCTTTCCAGAATGGTTGGATCAATTCACAACTCCACAAGCAATGCATTAATGTCCCAATTTTGCTACATCCTCTCCAACATTTATTACTTTCCTTTGCTGTCATGTTAGGCAATCTGCTAGGTATGAGGTATACCTCAGAATTGTTTTGATTTGCATTTCTCTGATTATAAGAAATTTAGAACATTTTCTCATGTGCTTATTAATAGTTTTGATTTCTTTATCTGAAAATTGCCTATTCATGTCCAATGCCCATTTATCAATTGGGGAATGTCTTGACTTTTTGTACAATTGATTTAGCTCCTTATAAATTTGAGTGATTAGATCTTTGTCAGAAAGATTATTTCTCAATTTGCTGCTTCCCTTCTAATTTTGATTGCATTAGTTTTGTTTGTACAAAAACTTTTTAATTTAATGTGATCAAGATTGTTTATTTTGAATTTTGTAATTTTTTCTAAGTCTTGCTTGGTCTTAAAATCTTTCCTTTCCCAAAGATCTGACAAGTATACTATTCTGTGTTCACCTAATTTACTTATGATTTCCTTCTTTATGTTCAAGTCATTTATCCATTCTGAGTTCATCTTGATGTAGGGTGTAAGATATTGATCTAGATCTAATCTCTCCCATACCATTTTCCAATTTCCCAGCAGTTTTTGTCAAATAGTGGATTTTTGTCCCCAAAGCTGGGATCTTTGGGTTAATCATAGACTGTCTTGCTGAGGTCACTTACCACAAGTCTATTCCACTGATCCTCCTTTCTGTCTCTTAGCCAGTATCACATTGCTTTGGTGATCACTACTTTATAGTACATTTTAAGATCTGGTACTGCTAGGCCACCTTCCTTCATATTTTTTTTCATTATTTCCCTTGATATTCTTGATCTTTTGTTTTTCCAAATGAACTTTGTTATTGTTTTTTCTAATTCAGCAAAAAAGTTTTTTGGTAGTTTGATGGATATGGCACTAAATAAGTAAATTAATTTGGGTAGGATTGTCATTTTTATTATGTTAGCTTGTCTGATCCATGAGCAATTGATGCTTTTCCAATTATTTAAATCTAGTTTTAATTGTGTGGAAAGTGTTTTGTAGTTGTGTTCATATAATTTCAGTGATTGTCTTTGAAGATAGATTCCTAAGTATTTTATATTGTCTATGGTGATTTTAAAGGGAATCTCTCTTTCTAACTCTTGCTCTTGGGATGAGTTAGAAGTATATAGAATTGCTGATGATTCATGTGCGTTTATTTTGTATCCTGCAACTTTGCTAAAGTTGTTGGTTATTTCCACTAGCTTTTTAGTTGATTCTCTAGTATTCTTTAAGTCGACCATCATATTATTTGCAAAGAGTGATAGCTTGGTCTCCTCGTTACCTATTTTATTACCTTCAATTTTTTTTTCTTCTCTAATTGCTACTGCTAGTATTTCTAGTACAATGTTAAACAATGAAGGTTATTCATTATGATCAGGTAGGATTTATACCAGGAATGCAAGGATGGTTCAATATTAGGAGAACCATTCACATAATCAACCATATCAAGAAGCAAACTTACAAAAATCACATGATTATCTCAATAGATGCAGAAAAAGCCTGTGACAAAATACATTTTGCAAAATACAACACTTATTCCTATTGAAAACATTAGAGAGTATAGGAATAGATGAACCTTTTCTAAAATTAATAAACAGTATATTTCTAAAACCATCAGAAAGCCTCATCTGCATTGAGAATAAATTAGAAGCATTCCCAATAAGATCAGGAGTGAAAAAAGGATGCCCATCATCACCTTTATTATTTAACTATATATCTATATATATTTATATATTGTAATGTAAATATATATAAAGCCCAAGAGATACACTTTGAGAGCTGAGCCAGCGGTCTCTCAGAGGGGAGGGTCCTTCTGTCTACAGTGTGGCAATTCAGTCAGATAAATGATGAGAGGCACTGTATGCTTAATCCATGTCAGGCATCACACAGTGTTCTGCCATGGCACAGAAGTTGGTTTATTTTATAAGTTTAGGGAGTACATACTTTTCTGGCACACAATCATTTACAGATAATTGGATATGTCACACATTAACAAATCACTTAATCAACAATTTTATGATCGCTTACTACGTTGCTACAACAAAGATTGAGATAAATGACATGACTAGGGTGATTGGGAGGTTAGTCCCTCTTGACCTAAGGAATGACCTGTTAGGAGAATCATTGTTTACTCTTGGTTAGCTTTTACAATCAATCACAATTACTTAGGAGATGACAACAAAACATTTTGTAGCTAGGTAGGGGGTTAAAGGGTAACTTAAGACAGACCACAATTGGGATTTTCCTCAATTTCCAAGTTGTGTAGTTCTTGTGATTGGTTCAGGCACCTAGCAAGGTTGCTTGGCTGTTACAAACATAACAAACTAATGGAATGTGTCTTTTCAAGGGGATGATTAATTTATCTGACATGCTTTGCCTGCAATGGGTGTGGAGTGTTTAAGTGTGCCTTTGCTTAAGCCAGAAGGGAAAGGTAGTGGGTATTGGTCTTTAGGTTTTAATTCTGTGATTATAATCTTTTGCGGTGATAATCTTGGGGGATTATATATATGTTAATCCTGTAAGTATTTGCTCTCATGTTATTTCTCCTGTATTGGGGAGAGAACAATAATCATAACAATTCCATTAGAGAGAAAAGTCACAAAGAGTAGGATTCAGTGGGTTCCTTATTTTCTGGGGGCTGCCTTACCATCCCCAATTTCCCAGGCTGTAACTTTGTCAGACAGTAGGAGTGTGATGGCTCTCCACAGATATATGTGTATATAAATATAAATATAAATACATAGGTATATATATATATGTATATATATATATATATTATATGTAAATAAATAAATAAATCTTAAATCTTAATTTCTCTTTTCCTTAGGTAGTTTCAATTATTCCACATCCACAGCTGGAAACAAATGCTCTTAATTTATACCAGGGAAGTAGACTTTTGGCATGGGGTTTTTACATTTGAAACAGAGCAATATTACTATATATCTTCATCAATATAATTACCAAATGAACTTTCTTTGAAAGGATATATTTGTTCTACATTACAATGACCTGTTTCTAATCATTAATAATACAATCCCATAAAATTAGCATAAACCTGTCCTGATAAAGTGCATAGGAAATACATTAGGGTCCTCAGTTATAAACCCTTCTAATGCTTTCAATAAATAATGAGATTTTAATTTAGAAAGAGTCTTGAGCCTTTGTGAAGATTTCAGATGCTACTCTCAGGTTTTACATAATAGTACTAACACCTTGTATAACATTCAGATGATTCAATTCATCTCAGTCTTATAAGCTTTTATCATGTGCCTAACAATGTTCCAAATCTGCTTTGGTCTCTGGGTATATAAATAGAAAAATGAAGCAGTAATTACTGTCTTCAATGAGCTTGCATTCTGTTGGAAGACTATGGAACTGAATTTAATTTGTATGCTATAAACACACCTGTCAACTCCCCAATACTTTAAATATGTTAGTTTAATTTACCATAATATTCACACTTTAAAAATTAATGTGATTTGATATGCTAACAAGGAATATAGAACTGGTATATAACTGAAAAGGGAATGAATTGAGTCTTAAATGGTTCAGTGGAAGATCCTGGAGGAACCATTTTCCTCCTTTCTCTCTGGGAAGTAAATGGAATAAAATAACATTTTTAAGCACTTGCTATTTCCACTTGCTAAAATTTAAGAATACAAATAAAAATCAAGAGAGCCCTTATTCTCAAGGAGTTCACATTCTAGTGGAAGAATGCATAGGGAGAGCGACGTATAAAGCATTTCATATGCTCTTAGTATATGTCAAGAACTTTCCTAAGTACTAATGATACAGACAGAAGGAAATAACACAGTTCCTTTTCTCAGGGAACTTCCATTATAATGGGAGAAGGCAATCTATAAAGGAGAATAAAAACTGGGGGTTTGTGTAATATAGAGGACTTCAGAAAGGAGTAATAGGAAACACTTTTAAAGGTCTGCTTCCTAGAAAGCAGAAAATGGTGAAGGCTCACCTATAAAAGCTGAGAGGGATCCAGGAATGCAGTCAAAGTTTCCAGTGTGGTGGAGATGGCTGGAGAGTTGGATTGTGATGGGGAGATTTCTGGAAGTGACATAAAAGTTGATTCAGCAACACATAGATAGAAAGTCTTACTGACACTTAAAATGTGGTGGCAAAACAGATTACTTAAACCATGTTCATTTCTGATGTTGAGTTACTGACAACTTTGATTTTTTAAAGTTAATTAATTAAGTCAATTTAGAAAACTTTTATTTTTAAAAATGTCATTTTGGGAATGTTTAGTAACTTTATCTGAGAATATGAACACTATAGTTTCCAGTTTGGATTTCTAAAGGAGATGGTCCCCATATGATGACTTGATTTTTTTTTAATTTAAAAAAAATTTCCAGGGTTACATGATTAATTTTCTCTCTCTTCTCTCTTCTTTCCCCCTTCCCATAGCTGACAAGCAGTTCCAAATGGATTATACATGTGTTACCCATATGATGAATTTAGAGGCCTGATTGAGCTTCTTAGGGGCAATATTTTAGGCAGACTTAGACAGACATAAATACATAAACACAAATTGTGACAGGATCGTTAAGTTTGGGGAGAACTTGGAGATAAGGAAATTAAATGTCCTTTAAGTGATCCTAAGACATATTTCTAGCAATTCAAATTCCTGAAAGTGATGACATCTTAATATTTCCAGTATTAATTCCCTTAGCAATAGTATCTATAATGCAATGCCCACTTTGACCCATTTTTCACTTTTTTCCCAAAAAAATGGAATCAGAACTAGAATAGGGTTGAGTTATAACAGATTTTTCAGGTATAATTTATGGTGATCAGGTAGTAATTGAATGTTGGGGACAAAGGAAAATGCAAATAAAGAAAACTCCAGGTTCTGATTATGTATTTATCAGGGAAATTGTTTTATAATTAATATAAGAATGTCATGAAAAGGGTCAGATTTTGGAGAATAGAGTATGTGTTTAGTTTAGGATGAATTACATTTTTAAAAGGAGTAGGACAAGCGCATAATGATGTCCAATAGAAAGTTGGAACAGAACAGATATATTAGATGTATTTTAGGATTAATAGTTGATGACTTATATGGTAGTTGAGAATTTAGGTATCAATGAAATTGCTAATGAAGAGATAATAGAGAGGAGGGCCAAAGAAAAAAAACTCTGGTGGTCTGTGTACATGAAAAGTATAAGAAGGAAGAGCATAAAAGGAAGAGGCATAAAGAGATGTGGGAGAACAAGGTAAGTGCAATGCCTTGTAAATCAAGCAAAGATGGTTAAGAGAATAAGATGTATCTGAGAGGTTGAGGAAGATGAGGACAGAGAAAACATCTGAAACAGATTTATTATTGATGGTTACTATTTAGTTTATACATTTAGAGCCCAAAATGATGCGAAGACAGTTTAAAGAGAGTAGGTATGTCAAATGCCAAATTACAAGGTTGCAACTTTTCAACTTACTTGGGGGAGCCATGCAAATCAGGAAAGCAATTATAAATACTCTATTTAGGTTGAGAGTGAGTATATGAGAGAGATGAATTGGTAGTTTCATTGAATGATAGGATAAAGAGAGTTTTAAAGGTTGGAGATACTTATACCCTGCTTATAGGCAAAGAAGAAGTCCGTGGAGATGGAAAGAGTAATGCAAAAGAGCAGGTGTAATTAATGAAAGGTCTTGGAGGAGGTAAGAATCTGATATCTGGGGTATTCTGGAGAAGAATAACACTTGAAAGGAATGTGGTCACTTTTCTTTCTTTTTGAAAAGATAGAAAATAAAGTACATGATACATAGTGACTTCCAGAGTGTGAAAAAGGGAACATTAAAATATTAGAGAATCTTGTTCTTAGTGAAGTCAGTAAAGTTATTTGCTAATATGAAGAAATAGGTTAGGAGCTTGAGGAGAAAGAAAAAAGTTGTCTGTGATTGATGGGGAATATAAAAAGAAGAGTCAATAACAAATTAATAAAAGGCTTTCAGAGCCTGAGCCACATTGTAGGCTGAGGTAATTTAGAATGCATTTGAGGTTAATCTAAAGTTTCTTTATTTTCCACAAAATGCTCTTTCATAGGAAGCATAGAGCAGCAAGGATGTTTAACATCAATGTGTTAAGAGAAAATAACACAGATCTATCAATTATACAGAATCTCTAGAAATTTTGCAAGGAAAGACATTATTCATCTAAATAAAATTCATAAGTTAAAGAAAAAACTGTTATTTAATAAATAAAAGTAAACAAAAACAGAGAAAAGTGATTAAATATATATATATAATGAAACAGCTCCAGTGGTAGTAATGCAGGGAAAACTGAGGGGCCTAAGTTTCATTCAATTACTGACAACCTAAAGGAATTAAAGGAAGATCTGAACTTGATTATACAATATTTCAGAAGTTTATATTTATATTTATATTCTTGCAACAGAGAAAAATAATGGAAGTAAAACTAATACCAGAAGCAATAAAAGTAGAATTGAAATAGAAGAGACAAAAGCAATGAAAAATGAAGTCATAATATGTGAATAAGCTAGGATTTGGTCAAATCATAAATATAATGAGAAAATACAAGTTAAAGTAACTGATTATCAGGATAAATGTAAATCTAATTAGGAAAATAATGATGTATCAAATTACTTTTTTGGGAAAAGCAAAGAACCTGAACACTGTTTCAAGGAACAATTCAGTAAAACCTATAATAATTAAGGATAAGTAACAAGCAGTAGAAATGAAGAATCAATACAGTTCTAACATCAATGAAGATAAAAAATTCTACTAGCCCAGGCACTTTCACCACATTTTAAAACTAGTGATAAAGGGGGGGTGACCCTCAAATAGAAAGGAAAATAAATCATGCATTTGCCAACTAAGGTATTATATTACTAATTTCTTTTCTAAACAGAGATATCCCTTTTCATCCCCAAGTACAATAACAGAAAGAAATGGTAGAATTGGTGTTGAACTTTTATGCGTTTAAAAAATAGAAGGCAGAAGATCAACTTTTAAAAGCCTTCTTAGGCTTTTAACATATTTATGATAAATTCCAAATCAAAAGGTCTTTTTAGTTAGATCTAAATTTATCCCACCCTATTCCTAATAGATATTTTAAAAGGAGAAAGTAGTACCTCAAAACTCTTTATGGTACTGTTATAATATGAGACAAAAATGTAAAAAAAAATTAAAATATCTCTACTCATCAGAGAGTAAGAGGTAATAAGGTGAAATGAAAAAGAGAGAATAGGCCTGGCAAGAATAATTAATACTAGCTTCCAATTGGAAATAGTAATTAGAAGAATGAAAAAGAAAAGAGAAATGAACATATCAATCAACAATCGAAATTATCTATTAGAATGATGAGGACATATAAAAATGCTATGAGCAGAAGGGTGGGCACACAAAGACAAGTGCTAGAAGATAACTTAGAGATTATGTAGCCCATCCTCATTATTCCTTTTAAGAATTAGTTTCAATGGGGAAAATAAATTTCTTAAATCACTTAATAATTTCTCCAAACTGGCTTATGTTTTATTTGAAGTGGTATAAGAAGGAGCAGACATCTGGCCCCTACTAAAGAATATCTTGGTTTTTAAAAATAAATACAAACCTTTTTTGAGAATAGTGCCTATGATAGAGAAGTCATGAGTAAATAAATTAAAAAATAACTGCCCCTCTGTTCATGTCTACTGTTCTGGGATTAAAAACATCAAACAATGAAATTAATTAGTACTTTATTTTTAAATATAATTGATGGTAATTGCAATTCACTTTCTCACAAAGTCATCTAAGGGCCATATTTCATATAAATTTTCTTTTCATTTGAAAAAGTGTATGATTAAGGGATTCTGAACAATATTTGTTTCATTTAAGTCCACCATTTATCATTATTTGTTAAATTTATAGCCAGTTGATACAGGATCAGATGCACCAGATATTAAGCATTTGTTTTTAAACAGTGTTTTGTTTTCTGGAATCTCTTTGTCTAGGGTATAAACCATTAATTTTTGTGTGCTCTGAATAATGACACTTCAGAGGTGTCTCAGGAGTCATGAGTAATGAGGATGTGGGATGCCATTGCAGAATAGTTCATAAGTTAAAGTCTTTGGGCAATACGTTGAGAAACCATACTTGGAAATCTTTCAAAACTTGCATAATTGAAAAGTATTTAAGTATAACTCAAGGTTAGTTATTGAAAGACTGTCCTTACTTATTTTCATCCAAAAATAGATATCAACAAGGTGAAAATTATATTCAGTTCTAAATGATGAAGACAATAGCTTTGAAGAAAAACATAAGTGCAGAAGACATGGATATAAATTTCTATATCACATCCTGATCATTGGAGGCAGGTAGTAAATATGTTAGATAGAGTGCTTGGTCTGGGGCCAGAAAGATCTCTGTTCAAATACCTCCTCAGATACTTACTAGCTGTGTGTGACTGGACAGCTCTTATCTACCTCAATTACCTCAATTGTAAAATAAGGATAACATTAGTTCTTATTCAATAAGGTTTTTGTGATGCTCAAAAGAAATTATATTTCTCAAATTTTTAACACAGTACCTAATACATACTAGTTATTTAATAAATGCTTGTTACAGCTGCCTGTCTGCATCATTGAATATGGTAGGTATATGAAGGCTAAACCATTAGAGCAAGGTTCTTCCAAGCTTGAGAATAGACTGCTTGACAGACTATTCATCTATTATTGAAGGACAAAGCTGCTTAATTTTTAAAGATTATCTTCAGGAGAAGGCTGGTCCCTGGGTAGTGACATTTTTTCATCTTTTGGTAATAGCATCATAAAAAATATCTAACAATGCTAACAACTGATTACTACTATCAGTAGTTATTAATGATGATTGTCTCCAGGATTGAAGTTCTTTCTTTGACATTTGAAACTCTTCTGAATGTGGACTCATTCTACCTTTCCATTCTTCTTCCATTCTATGCCATTCCAAGTAATCCAGAATCTAGACATACTGGCTTACTTGTTATTCATAGAATATGACATTCCATTTTCTGTCTTGGCCTTTCCTCTGGTTTTTCTTCCTGCCTGAATGACCCTCTTTATCAATTTCTGACTTTTAGAGTAACTAGTTTCTTTTTAAAAGATTAATTTCAAATAAGAGTCTAGTAGACCATTTCCTGGTCCATCCAGATGCTAGTTATAGCTCTTTATGGGTGACCTTTCTTTCTCATCTACATTTATCTTGTATGTTCTGATTTATTTATGATGGGGGTTTTTTGTCATTATTTGAATGTAAGCTCCTTGAAGGTAAGGAATGCTTTATATTTTTCTTTGTAGCCCCAGTACTTAGCACAGTGACTGACACATTAGCAACTACTTAATAAATATTTATTTATGCAATGATTAACATTGACATAGTACTTTAAGCTTTACAAAGCAGTTTTCATATATTTTTATCCTTAGAACAGCCATGCAAAGTAAGTGCTATACATATTATTCTCATTTCATAGAGGGGACACTGAGGTTGAGTGATTTGCCTTTGTTCAAATGTTTAACAAGTAGAGATTCATACTGGAATGTGCTATGGTTAAAATCTAAAGGAATTGCTATGATCTCCCTTGGAGTAGAAATTAAGTAATAAAATCAGAGATTTTTTGAAGGAGATCATTTTCCCCTACCTTTTTCATTCTTTTTAAACATTATTTTATTGTTTAAAATTTTCTGTGGTTATATGATTCTTGTTGTCTCCATTCCCTATTCTCCCTCCCCCCTCCCAGAGCTGTCAAGCAATTCTACCGGGTTTTTTACATATTCACTCAAATCCTATTTTCTATATTATTCATTTTTGTAGTAATCATTTAAAACCAAAACCCCAAATCATATACCCATACAAACAAGTATATATTTTCTTCTGGATTTCTACTCCCAAAGTTCATTTTCTAGATGTGGGTAGAGTTCTTTCTCATAAGTCCCTCAGAGTTGTCCTGGATCATTGCATTGCTGCTAGTAGCAAAGTATATCACATTCGATCATTCCTCAATATTTCAATACTGTGTACAATGTTCTCCTGGTTCTGCTCATTTCATTCCACATCAGTTCATGGAGATCTTTCCAATTCTTATAGAAATCAAGCAGTTCTTCCTTCCTTACAGCATAATAGTATTCCATCACTATTAGATACCCCAGTTTGTTCAGCCATTCCCCAATCAAGGGACACCCCTTCATGTTCCAATTTTATGATATCACAAAAAGCAAAGCTATAACTATTTTTGTATGAACAGAACCTTTCCTATTTTTTATCTCTTTGGGATACAAACTCAATAGTGGTATTACTGGATTAAAGGACATGAATTCTTTTAAACCCTTTGGGCATAATTCTAAATTACCTTCCAGAATGATTGGATCAATTTACAGCTCCACTAGCAATATATTAGTGTCCCAAATTTACCACACCCCCTTCAACATTTATTATTTTCCTTTACTGTCATATTGGCCAGTCTGCTATGTGTGAGTTGTTTTGATTTGCATTTCTCTAATCAGGAACAATTTAGAACATTTTATTCATATGATTATTGATAGTTTTGATTTCTTCATCTGAAAACTGACTGTTCATCATATCTCTTGAGTATTTTTCAGCTGGAGAAAGATTGATTTCTTATGAATTTGACTTAGTTCTTAGTGTATTTGAGAAATTAGACCTATGTCAGAGTGAAGGAGATCTTTTAAAGATCTTCCAGAGGAATGATGAAATCATGAATGCTATCAAACTTTTTCTATCATTCATTTAAAGGACTATTTCTTGTATTTTGGTTTATGGAGCTTGGTTTGTTGGTTTTTTTCCCAGACTATAAGATCAAGAATAAAAAAGAATCTACTTTTCCATCCGTGAAAGAACACAGAGTCAATGGTACTGAATTAAAGGTTCCCTACTTCTCAAATTATTCCCACTATTCATACCCTGCCTACAAAGAAATCATATCTTTCATGTTACAGGTATACAGTGTGTCTGGGGACAATGAGAGAGTTAAAACAAAAAATATTTTAGCAAAAGAAGGATGAGTGGGAGGAGGACTCTATAAGGACTGAAGTAAAAATGTCAGGCAAGGGCAATAGAAAGACTAAAGTAGAATTGTAGTTTATAACTAAAGTGAAATAAATGGGATTGGAATTATTGATGTACTCATGGGAAGATGTCAGGTCATTGGACACATTAGTATCCTTCCCCTAATTCAGCCCTATCTACTCTATACTTGGTTTTTCATGTAAAAGAAAGTAGACCAAATAAAATTATGAGCTAGGAATTTCAGTGGCATGTATGAATTCCACTGAGGTTGAAGAGACCTTTTATGCATCAGCATTTCCATGTTTATAACATTTTTTTTATCACCTAAAGAAGTGCTTTCAATTCCCTGCCATGATCTATAATTCCTTTGAACTCTGCTCACAGTGAGGAGATGCCAACCTCATTAGAGGACTTGGCTGCAAGGCCAGCAACTAGTCTTTGTTCTTTTTCTGAATGGAACAAAATGTGATCCTGTACTTACTCATGAAAAATAATTTCCAGAACTGACACCTTTTCTGACCTAGGTCATTTCTTCCCTCTTTCAGTACCTTCTTCTCTCCTGCCTTTGTTTTCAAAAGGAATAGATTTTAAAGTGGCTTGTAAGCTCTTTGTATACTCAACCAGTCCTTCCACATGTTCAATCAGAACTGGTCACTTTAAAGTTTTAAAATTTTCAAAGGAAATCTTGCCCTGACTGAGAACTTGGTTGGTTTATTCTTTACACATGCTGCCCTGAGAACAGAAAGGTTAGGTGGGGCATCTTAGGATGAGAGAAAGGGAAACTGTTTATGACTTTGCCTTCCTATTTCATCTTGTGCTAGGAGAGAATAGTTCCCTAATTGGTCTTTCTTGACTCTGGTGCCTACCTTTTCAATTCCATTCATATTGCAATTAAATGGATATTTCTAAAACACAGATCCGAGTACATTATGCACCTCATTAAAATTCTTTAATCGTTTCCTTTTACCTCTTGGATGAAATAAGAAATCCTCAGCCATAAAATAAAACCCAACACAAATGCCCTCAGTTTCCTTCCTAGTTTTAATATTTATTCCCCTTTATGCATTCTTTCTTCTGTTCATATTCGTCCCCTGGATGTTACTTACATATGACATTCCATCCCTCTCCCCATGTTTTCTATAAGTAGTTCCCCATTTGTGAAACACATTCCCTTTTCACTCACAGTTCTAAGGATTTCTAGGTTGTTTTTTTTTTCCTAGCTATTGCTCAGGTACTATATCCTTTTGAAGTCTTGTCAAAGCCCTTCAGGTACTATGGTTTTCCATCTTGAAATTATTTTGCATTTATTTACTTTTATAAATACATTATTTTCCCAAAGCAGAGGATTTTAAGATATGCATATATGAGGGACCCTTTTGGTAGTTTGACATTAATTTACTGCTTCCTTCAGCTTCCTCCTCAGTAAAATAGATATTTTACTAACCCCAATAAGAGTTTTTTTTAAGGTAAATAAAATGTTTATAAAGTGCTTTGCAAACTTTAAAATTTTTTATTATTAATGTCAATTGTTTTTATTAAGCATTCACCTTTATTCCAATTCCTTTTGTTGGTTTTTCCAAATAATTTATATATAATTGTTTATATTTTGTTATTGGTATGTTATCTTCTCCATTAGATTGTGAGGAACAGGGACTGTTTTGTAATTACATTGCTTAGCATACAGTATACTTAAGAAATGTTTCTTGACTGTTTGAGTGACTGAAGCCTATGAATCACTTCTAAGAATGATGTTTTAAAAACATAGAGTCAAATACAAGGGTCAAAGGTTGCTTGCAATATTTTCTCCTTGACCTGAGAGATATGGAATTTGACAATAATATTTGTGGGAGTTTTCATTTTGTGATTTCTTTCAGAAAGTGATTGGTGGATTCTTTCAATTTCTGTTTTACTTTTGGAATATTGGGGAAGATTTCCTTAATAATTTATTGAAATATTTCTTATTTTGATCATATCTTTCTGGTAGTCCAATAATTCTTAATTTTTTTATTTTCTGGGTATTTATCACATAAGTTATCATTGAGATATTTCACACTTTCTTCTACTTTTCCATCCTTTGGATTTTGTTTTGTCATTATTTGATATTTTATCTTGCTTAATTCTAACTTTTAAGGACTTATTTTCTTCAGTTATCTTTTATACCTTCTTTCTACTTGACTAATTCTATTTTTTGAGTTTTTCTTCTCTTAAGTAAATTTGACCCTTTTAGAGATTGAGTGCCCAAACTGCAACCCTCACATCACACATGAGCCCCTACCTTACTTTAGATGGGGGAGGGAAGAAGTGCTCCTTTTGGACTACTGGGCAAAGGGGCTTGTGATGTGAGAAATGTCCTCAGGTGTGCATGGAGAGGGGGAGAGGAGCAACTTCTTTTACATGTATGCTGTAGGTTGGCCAATATGGAATTAGGTTTTTTATGGAGTTCTTTTCTTCAGTGGATTTTTATGCCACTTTTACTACTTGGCTTATTCTGTTTTTAAGATATTATTTTCTTCAGTATTTTTTATGCCTACTTTATCAAGCTTGTGACTATATTTTCATGATTTTCTTCTTTCTCAGTTCTTTTCTCAGTTTTTCCTCAAACTCTTAAAAAAACAATTATATCCATTTTGAGCTCTTGTGGGAATTATTTTTGGTCCTGAAACCAATTCCTATTTTTCTTTGAGTCTTTGAATATAGTTATTTTGCTCTCTTCTAAGTTTTGATATTCCTTGACATTACACTTGCTGCCTGGCCTTGCTGAATGCCCCTGCAATCTTCTGCTGTTCCCCCTCCTGCTCCTGCTCTCTCTGCAGCCATGGCCTGGGTGCTGAAGATGGACGAGGCTGTGGAGATAGGTCTGGTGCATGACTTGGATGCCAGCCTACATCGGCCAGGAGCTGGGTGCCGGCACCTACGATGCAAGTGATGTGTTGGCACTACCCATTTTCAAGGAGGAAGAGTCTGGCCTTCCATTGGATGGAAACCCCAAACAGCCACCCTTCCAGTATGTGCTGTGTGCTGGGACATCCCCGGCTGTTAAACTGTACGACGAGAGTCTCGCTTACCTGAACCAAGTCAATCCTATGAAATCCGGATGCTGGACAACTGGAAGGTGGGAGATGTGCCTGAGATCAGTGGAAAGTTGGTGAAGAGCATCATCAGAGTTATGTTCCATGAAGGACGACTTCAGTACACCGAGCACCAGCAGCTGGAGGGCTGGAAGTGGAGTCACCCGGGGACCGACTTCTTGATCTCCATATTCCAATATCTGTTGGAGTCATTGACATAAGGACAAATCCAGGCCAGTTAAATGCAGTTGAGTTTCTCTGGGACCCTGCAAAACACACATCTGTTTTTATTCAGGTCCCCTGCATCAGCACAGAGTTTACCCCACGGAAGCACGGGGGTGAGAAGGGGGTTCCTTTTAGAGTCCAGGTTGACACTTTTAAACAGAATGAAAATGGCAACTACACGGATCACCTGCACTCAGCCAGCTGCCAGATCAAAGTTTTTAAGCCTAAAGGAGCAGATCGAAAACAGAAAACAGACCGAGAAAAGATGGAGAAGAGGACGGCCCACGAGAAGGAAAAGTACCAGCCTTCATATGACACCACCATCCTCAGTGAGTGTTCCCCGTGGCCTGTCACAAGTGCAGCCAAAGCCAATGACATCCCTGGTCCTGCTCTCACTTTCACCTCTGCTCAGCACAGCACCTACAGCGTCCCTGAGAGCAATTCTTCCTCCCCAAATCACAAAGGAGACGGCACTTGTCTAGGCATCAATGAACAATTACAATCATCAGTAACCATCTAGGAAACCCAGCAGTGGCTGCTTCTGCAGAGGTTCATCTCCTACATGAGGCTCTTCACCAATTTCTCATGTGCAGATTTATTAAAATCGACAAAAGAGGACCTCATACAAATCTGTGGCCCAGCTGATGCCATTCGGCTCTACAATTCCCTGAGATTTAGGACAATTAGACTCTGTAGGACTATCTACGTCTGCCAGGAGCAGCCCAGGGGTCCAGGGCTGGAAAGGCAGCCAAAAGCAGGCCATGGAGATCATAGTAGCAATGGTGAGGTCTAAGGCTTTCCACATGCTTCTGCCTTCATGTTTGTCAGGGGGCAGAAAATTGAATCAAGAAACTAAAAAAAAGAACAAGGTAAAATGACTACCCACTCAGAAGAGATCTCAAAGAATTTTCCCGATGTGCCTTGCCAGCAGAGCTAAATACCCAAAAGGAATCAAGGACTGCCTTCAAAAACTTAAAAAAAAAAAAGAAATTTTAGGATTTTCATGCTACTATTCTAGAGCTTCTTCTGTAGTTCTTTAAATTTTTAGTACTTTCAAGGTGGTATGATTTTTTAATGTAATTTTATTCTTCCCATCCCAAATAAATGTAAAAGCAATTTCCAACAATTTTCAAAGAATTTTTAGTTTTGGATTTTCTATCTTTTACTCTCCCCACTTCTTTACTGAGATAGTAAGCAATCTCATACAGATTTTACATGTGCAATCATTTAAAACATTTTCCCACATTAATCTTTTTGTGGAAGGAAACTCAAACAAAAAAAAATTAAGAATGTGAAAAAAGTTTTCTTTTCACTGAATTCAGACTCCATCAATTCTTTATCCAAAAGTAGATGACAATTGACAAAATCATGAATCCTTTGTGATTATTTTGGATCATTGTATTGCTGAAAATAGCTAAATTAATAATTAGACAGTATTCTTATCACTCTACAATATCTGTCTGATTCTGCTTATTTTACTCTGCTTCAGTTCATGTAAGTCTTTCAAGGTTTTTCTGAGCTCTTGCTCATCATTTCTTATGGCACAATAGTATTTCATTATAATAATATATTATACCTTACTTAACCATTCCCCAATTAATGGAAATCTACTCATTTTCCAATTCTTTACCCCACTAAAATAGTTGCTTTAAATTTTTTGTGCATATAGGTCTTCTTCTTGCTCTTTATTCTTTGTGATACAAACCCAGTAATGATAATGCTGGGCCAAAGTGTTTTTTACTATTTTATAATCTTTTGGGAATGGGTCCAAAATACTTTTTAGAATGATTGAATTTACAACTCCACCAACAGTGCATTAGTGTCTCAGTGTTCCCACATACCTTCCAAGTTTTGTCATTTTCCCTTTTTTGGCATAATAGCCAATCTGATAGATGGGAGGGTGTTATCTCAGAGTTGATTTAATGTGCATTTCTCTAAATAGTGATTTAGAGCATTTTTTGTATCACAATGGAGAACTTTAATTACTTCAGCTGAGAACTACCTTTCATCAATTGGGGAATGACTTGTATTTTTATACATTCAACTCATTTCTCTATGTATTGAGAAATGAGGCCTTTATTAAAGAGACTAGAAAAAATTTGCACTATTACGATTACTATGTATTATTCTCCATCCTATTTCCCCTTTTTAGTTTCTGGCTACCACCTCCCCCAATTTGCCTTCTTTTTTATAAGTCCCACTACCTTCTCTTATTCCCTTCCCCTCCTACTTTCCTGAAGGTTAAGATAGATTTCTGTAGCCAATTAATTGTGTATACCCTTCCCTTATTGAGTCAATTCTGATGAGAATAAAGTTCATATGTACCCCCTCTTCAACTCTCTCATCTTCCTCTCCTTTCTAAAAGCACTTTCATGAATCTTTTACGTGTGGTGATTTACCCATGTCTCTTTTCCCATTCATGCTCCTCCCAATGCATTCCTATTTCTCAGGCCTTAATTGTATTTTTGGCATCATCCAAACATATTCAATTCACATGCTTATTTATGTACTCTTTTCCTAACTTCCCTAATAATGATATAAGTTCTTAGGAGTTACATGTACATCTCCATGAAGGGATGTACAAACCTGTATGCTTCTTTTGAATCTTGTATTGAGAATCAAAATTTTTATTCAGTTCTGGATTTTTCAACAGGAGGGTTTGAAGTCTTCTATTTTATTGAATAATTTCTTTTTCCTTTGTAGTTTAATGTTCATTTTTGCTTGGTGAATGATTCTTGGTTGTCCTAGATTCTTAGACTTCTGGACTATCATATTGTAGATCCTTGAACCTTTAATGTAGAAGCTGGTAAATCTTGTGTTATTCTGACTATGGCTCCATGATATCTGAATTTTTTTTTCTTTTTGGCTGCTTGCAATATTTTCTTCTTGACCTGTGACCCCTGGGTTTTAGCTATGATATTCTTGGGACTTATCTTTTTGAAATGTTTTTCAGGATGTGATTGCTGGGTTTTTTTCTATTTCTATTGTACTCTTGGTTCAAGGTAATTTTCCTTTGAAAATTTCAAAAGATGATGCTTAAACTTTTTTTTATTATGACTTTCAGGTAGTCCAATAATTCTCAGATTACTTATCCTAGATTTATTTTCCAGGTAAATTGCTTTTCCAATGAGATATTTTGCATTTTATTCTTTTTCTTCATTTCTTTGACTTGAATTATTTCTTGATATCTCATGGAGTCATTAGCTTCTATTTGCCCAATTCTAGTTTTTAAGGCAAAATGGTTTCCTTGAGTGAGGTTATATGTGCCTTTACCTTCTGCCCAATCCTACTTTTTAAATTTTTCATTATTTAATCAATACTGTGTATTGGTTCTAAGGTAGAAGAACAGTAAGGACTAGGCAATGGGAATTAAGTGACTTGCCCAGGGTCACATAGCTAGGAAGTGTCTGAGACCAGATTTGAACCTAGGACCTCCCATCTTCAAGGCTGGTTGTAAATGCGCTGAGCCACCTAGCTCCCCCCCCCCCCATTCTACTTTTTTAAAAAGAATCCTTTTCCTTAGTGAATTTTTTAACCTTTTCCATATGACCAATTCTAACTATTAAGAAGTTCTTCTCTTCAGTTAATTTTTGAATATGTTTTTCTATTTGGTCAGTTCTACTTTTTAAGAAGTTATTTTATTAATTGAATTTTTGAGCCACTTTTATAATGAGCCTATTCTGTTTTTTTTAAGATATTAATTTATTCAGTATTTTTATGTCTCCTTTACATAAGCCTTTGAGACTCTTTTCACGATTTTCCTCTCTCTCATTTCTTTTTCAAAAATTTCTTCTACTTATATTTTATTTTTAAAAATCCTTTTAATTTCCTCTATTAATTTTTTTTTGGTCTTGAGAAAAATTAATATTTTACTTGGAAGCTTTGGCTATAGTAGTATTGATTTTGTTATGTTTTTTTCTGAGTTTGTGTTTTCGTCTCTCTTGTCACTAAAATAGCTTTCTATGTTGAGGGTTTTTTGTTGTTACTGCTGTTGTTTGTTCATTTTCCAACCTTTTTCTTTTCTTTTGATTAAAAAAATGTTAAAGTTGGTCTCTGTAACTGTGGTGAAGGGACTGCTGCTCTAAGCTTCAGGTTCTTTGTATAGCTGTTTTTAAAGCTGTCTCTGGACATCTATTTGCTTTCAGTTCTTCCAAGGTGGTGTGATATTAGAAGATATTTACTAAATACTCTCCCAACCTGTATTCTGGTCTGTGATTAATTACAAGGACTCTTTTCCAGCTTGAAACTATGACCAATGTCCCTCAGTCTCCTGTGGCTGAGAGCTGGTATGAACTAGTATTCTTTTAGACCTTGAGATAGTACCCTGGGACTAATCCCTGACTATGCATATGGGCAATGCAACAAGCCAGTAAAGAGTCCTGTGTAATCTCCTTTTGAGTAGTTACCTCACCACATGCCCATTACCATCTGGCATGAGAGCACCAGAAATCTTTGCTGCTGATTTAGCTGGTCCAAAGGCCTGTTACTGCAGTGGCCCTTCCTTGATATGCTGCTTTACATTCCACTTCCATGCTGGTGCTCTAGATACTTTGTGCCAGCCTTTTAAGTGTTTTGGGATTTAGAATGGGAAATTTGCCCTTCTTTTATTGAGTTATGCTACTCCAAAATTCATTTTGAGGCATTATATCCTGGTTTTTTTAGAGAATAATTTGGTAGAGATTAGTCTGCTTTCTATGCCATCTTGGTTTTGTCACTGAAGTGATATTATTTAAAGAGATATGTGGTCACTTCTTACCTGGTCTGTGCTCTGCTCTATGAGTGACTATAAGCGCTCTTTTCTACCCTGAAATTGTGACCAGGGTAAATGCTCCTGAAAGTCATCTTCCTCAAAATGGGACTAAAACCTGGAACTGCAAGTGTGCAATGCAACAGAGTACTGCTCCCAATGCCAGCAAAAAATCCCATGTAATCTATTTCTGAGCAATTATCTAACCTTATGGTCTGTGGGACGAGAGCTCCAGAACATACCAGCACTGATTCAATCACTTTCCAAAGCCTGCCACCATCTTGCTGAGATTCAACCTATGCTGTGCTAGATGATGCTTTACTCTCAATCCAGTGAGACCGCCTTTCCTGGTAATGTCCTAAGTAGTCTTGGGTTGGTAAATTGTTTTAGTCTTTATGTTTTTTGGTTCTGCTGCTTCAGAATTCATGTAAAGGAGTTATTTAAATGTTTTTTGGAGGGGAATTTTAGAGAGGTTTGGTGAGTCCTTGACTTTACTCTATCATTTTTACTCTGCTCTTGAATTCAAACAATTTAAATGCAGTTGATCAACTAATGATGAAGGAAAAAGAACAAAAGACAGGGTAAAGGTACCAAATTCTGTCCCCACTTTGATAATTTCCTTTGCTGAGAGTCATCTCTCAGATTTCATTCTCTGCTTTTGAGTGCATATAGAAAAACATCATTATAACAATTGGTTAAAGGAACAAAGATAATTTGTGGCTTTTCTTCATTCTAATGAGATGCATTGTACTTTGAGAGTAAAAAGTAATCAGAAGAGAATAATGTATAAAATAGGAATGTTAATGAGATGATGTTTCATATTGAAGATTTAAGAATTCTCCCTTGAATTCTATAATTATAAAAAAACTCAAACAGAGAAACAGGAAGGTATTGCCTTATTAACTGTGTTGTTTGCTTCATTTAATTCCACTTCAAGTTGTGTGTGTTGTGGGAAGGGCATGTAGATGAGGAAATCAATTGGGGAAAAATACATTTATTTAAAGGCCATGTATAGGTCAAAGAGTGTGAGTTCTACATATACATTTGCTTAATAATTTCCAGAAGAAAAAGACAAATGTACAAAAAGTATCAAATTCACAGAGGAATAGGGTAAGCAGAGAAGGAGACCTTAACTTTATTATAAGCTAGAGGTAGCAGAAAAATTTTCCTTAAAAATCTAGAAACGTGATTTCTACTTTGCTGAGTCATTTGGCTATGGCAGAGCAGGGGTTGCTGAGTAATGCTGGATGGTTTCTTCCCATGAATTCTCTTACCTCCCCTCAGTGGTTTTATAGTACAAGAATATATGCCCAAGGTTTTAATTCTCAGGCATCCTGCCCAGATCAAAGTGCTGACTTTGCAGTCATTGTGCCAAGGGATGTATACATAGCTTCAGTTGCACTAAGCCACCAAAGGCCACCAAACAACCAAGTAATTTAACATCTCTGAACACATACCTATGAACCAGCAAGCCCTAAAAACAGAAGTAAGAGAGTACATTCTCTTGTGCTTTTTTGCAGGCCTCTGAATTCTGGCTCTACATGTGAGTTTGTTTTGGACAAGATTCTGGGGTTAGTGTGGTTCCATGACAGGACTTCTTCACCTTGCTTTATGACTTCTGTTCCACTATGTGGTGTTCTCTATGAATTATCTGGATGTGGATGTTCTGGCACTATATTGGCCCAGGCAGGATAGGTTTCTCTATGATGAAAGGAGAGAAGAATTTTATTCTCTATTTCTACATGTATCCTTTGGTTAGATAGAAGTTTGCTAAATCGTTGTTATATCTCATAAGTGGAGCTTATTAGCTTAGGGAAATTAGCAAGCCTTTTTTTTGTTTGCAGATAAATAATTGGGGCCAAATAATTATCTGACATAAAGGCGTGGAAAGGAAAACTGAATCAAGCTTTGGGCCTACCAACCATAATTCAAAAGTCATCTGATCTGGTACTAGGATCAAAACTTAATGTCTACTCTTCACACCAAATAGAGTCCATATTGAAGAAGCTTGCACACAGCAAAGAAATTGTGTTACTAAACAATGAAAACATCACTTTAAAATGTTGCCAACCAATGAATCCAGCAACCTTGATTCCAGATCTGCCGTTTGAAAGGGAACCCATACATAATTGCCAAGAAACAATATCATTAGCAGAAAAACCAAGAAATGATTTAAAAGACACTCCCCTGGAACAACCTGACATCTAAATGTATACAGATGGTTCAAGCATGATAGTTAATAGGGAAAGGTCCACTGGAGCAGCAGTAGTAACACAAACAGAGACATTATGGTATTCATCCTTACCAAAACATGTAAGCACTGTGGAAAGGAAACAAGACTGACAGTTTGTGGGGGAAGGGGCAACTGGGAGTAGCAGTTATGTTTTTTGACTAGCACTTCCTTCGTGCCAGGTTTTGGACTTGCTTCCTGGTGTTGGAGAGGGAGGAGCCCGTTTAGCTCAGTCTGGAGTAGCATGCTCTTCTTGGTTTAGGCCAAAGACACAGGCTTCTGAAGGTCAGAACTGTTCTTGTTTGCTTTCTGTCTACTGCTAAGATTCTGAATTAGATTGATATAGAGTGATATAGAGTAGACAGGAGTGGGAGAACCCTCCGCCAGCCTCGGGGCCTGGCCTCAACTCTGAAGCTAAGGAAAAAATCTTCAATCCCAACTGGTTATTAAACTTTATATTATTTGAATTTGCAGTCAGATAAGTGGACTATCTTTTCTGGTCATAGAGGGAGCTGAACTTCAGTTCAGACATTCCAGGACAAACAAACGTTATTGGACCCCTGCTGCTTCCTTTCAGCAGTAGGCATCTCTCTCCTTTGCTTCACTGAAAAATATTCTCTCTCTCCCCTTATCTACTCCATACTCCTCCAACCTCCCATTATTGCCCTGTTTTCCAATCCCCCAATTTCCTTTCCCAATAAATATTACAGCACTCAAGGGGCAGAGCTTATTGCTTTATTAAAAGCTTGTCAAATTGGGAAAGATAAATGTGTCAATATTTACACAGAATCCTAGTACGCATTCTCAGTAATTCATGCCACAACAGAAATTTGGAAGCATAGAGGATTTTTTAAAAACTTTTTTAATAGGCAATCGGGTTAAGTGACTTGCCCAGGGTCACACAGCTGGGAAATGTCTGTGGCCAGATTTGAACCAAAGACCGCCTGTATCTGGGCCTGGCTCTCAATCTACAGAGCCACCCAGTTTCCCCCCAAATAGAGGATTTTTGACAGTGCAGGCAAAGAGATCACATATGCCAAAGTCATCATGCAACTTCTTGAGCCTGTACAACTGCTCAAGGAAATGGCAATGATTCACTGCAGATCACACACGGTGAATAAAGATCATATGTCCTTAGGAAACCATAATTCTGACATTACAGCAAAATTTGGGACTAGAGAAAGATGTCTAGATGTATTAAATTTCTCACTGGTTGAATAGGACAATCTAACTAATGCCTATAACAAAAGGGAAATTTAAACATGGATAAAAAACTTAGGGGAAAAACAAATAAGGGGCAAATGGTTTTCACAACTAGGCAAGCCCAACCTCCCTGGAATGTTATTCTCTCATGTGTGCAATACAATACGTGCATAAGGACACTATGGAACCCAAGCTGTGATTGATTCAGTGAGAAGATTTTGGATTGCAACAGGAATATCCTCATATGCCAGAGGAGTCTGTCAAAATGTAAAATTTGTATGCATTTCAACCAGGGAGTTTATAAGACCAAAGGGTTAGGAGGTTATCCTTTAGTATATACTCCATTTGAATGCATACAGATAGATTTTATCAACATGCTGAAAGACAAAGGGTTTAAGTATTGCTTTATGATCATAGACAGACTGACTAGATAGCCAGGAATTTTTTCTGCCAAAAAGAACAATGCAGAATTTGTGGGCAAAATCCAATTAAAAGAAATTATACCTAGATTTGGAATTCCCACAAAATTGAACTCAGACTGTGAGAGTCATTTCACTCAATCAATATTAAGTGAAATTTATAAAAATCTAGAAATACAAGCAACATACCACACACCATATCATCCCCAAATTCAGGGCAAGTGGAAAGATTAAATAAAGACATCAAAACATTAATAGGAAAATTTTATACAGAAACACACCTAAAATGGACACTCTACCATAGTTCTGTTCCATCTTAGAAAAAGACCCAGTGGAGATCTGCACGTCTCTCCATTTGAGATGTTATATGGACACACAATTTGGAAAGGAAGGACTTGTAAACCAGCTTACATTGCAATGATTGGAGGAGATTGCCAATTAATAAAAAATACAAGTTTTATAAACAAGACTAGCAGAGTTGCACAAAATGGCCTTGATAGAACAAACAGTAGCCCTGGATTATAATTCGCACAACATCAAACCAGGAGACAGAGTATAAATAATTTCAATAGAAATTTGGCTACAGATATAAAATGAACTGGACCACATGAAGTATTGCTTACTATCCCAACAGCTATAAAAATTGCAGGGAAAGGCTCGTGGTTTCACTGTTCCCACGTGAAACCAGAAAAATCCAACATTACTGTAACAGACATAGAAGATAATTAGACAAAAGATAGTGCTGAGAAATGAAAACAAAAACTGATTAACATCAAAAAGTATAACACAGAGAAAGAATAGTGCCACTTAATGTTTAAGATGAGAAACTAGCAGTCAAGCATGTCACAGCAATGAGAAAAAGACAAATTTTCAGCCCAGAGGAAAAGATTTTAAAGCATCCCAGAGGTAAAGCATCAAGAAAAGCTGCTAGAAAGAAGAAACAAAGAGAAAAAAATCTGAAATGGACTGCTAAGACTTTTAACTTTATAAATTTGTTTACACAAGAAGAGGACAGATGCAAAACAGGACTTATATGTAAGACTGAGTGGGGTAAAAGCATAAAACAAAATTAATTTTATATATTAGTAAATGGCATGCAAAACTACATAACTTGAAAGAAAGAAGAGCGCCATCAGTCAACATGAGAAATGGAAATCTGAAGAAACTTTATAAGTATCCATTCAATACAACACTATTAGACACAAAATACAAAATCACAAACTGACATATATTTGGAGACCTCGTATAAATAAAAAAGTATCTGAAATTGCATTATGCAAAATGTAAATATGTATATAGTTAGTTCCACAAGGTCTTAGACAAATAGAAAGATCAATAGATATTTATATTTGACTAACATCAGGATGTGGGAACAATGTATATTATTGTACTATATGTAAATACTCTCTATAAATAATGTATAAACTGTAATTAGGTTAGTAACATAGTGATAGAATCTGTGAATATGTAACATAGCATGTATATATGTTGTATATAAGATTAGGTTATAAATTAGATTATGGATTTTGAGAATAGTTATAATAAGTAGGGAATAGATTAGGAGTACGTTAAATTAAGCATAGCATAGAGAGTTATAATTAGGAATAGACTTAAGCTGCATTTGCAGATAGTAAACTTTTAATTGTTAATTGTAAAGCTGATGCTGAAATTGTGTTTAATGGAAATATATTTAGATAAGATAGTCTGCAAATAATAATAATTATACATATATAATAGGAAAATTATTTGTTTTAGTTTAACTTAGCAAGAATAAGTAGTATTAGCATTGAGTCAAATTTTCTTTGTAATGGTTTTGTTCAAACATTTATTGTACTGAATTTATTGTAAAACCCCAAAACAACCCTTATCCCAAACTTTCCTGCAAAGTATTCCTTAGAGTAGATAAGATTAGCATGGAATGGTGATAGAGTAATTGAGGGAAATTTATTATTTTGGGGGAAGTAGTTAGAAAGCAGATTTAGTAGCTTGGTAAGTATAATAAAATAAGTGACCTTGGGAAGGTCACAACTAAAAAAGAGGATGATTGTGGAAAGGAAAACTGAATCAGGCTTTGGGCCTTTTTGCCACTGAGGGGGAACTGATAGCAGTTGAAATGTTGGAGTGAAGGTATTGACAGTGATGACAATTGGTGGGGATAGGGGCGAGTTGGAGAGTGACAGTTGCTCTTGAGCTCTCTCTTTCCTTGCCCTGGGACTTGAAGGAGCACTCTCTCCCTGTCTCTGGCTAGAAGTACCTCTATTCTTGAACTTTTCCCAACTGTGTGCTCTATGTGGATTCCTGTGATCATTTCATCTAACAAATGGATTTAAGGCAAGTGGTTTGAACTTAAGGCTGGTCTTTAGGGCTTTAGCTCAAAGAGATAGGCCCAGCCAGCTCTGAAGGATATACCCTTTTCTTCCTCTTTCTGTCTACTGCTAAAGACTTTGAATTTAAGAAAACTAGCACAGATTAGCTGAGACAGGAATAAAAGAAAGCCCCTCACCAGCCTGCAAGGCCCGACCTCAGCTCAAAAACTGAGAGAGACTCAAACCCAATCTAGGGAAATCCCAATTCCCTCTTTCCCGATATCTTCCCAATCCAAACTTGTTATTAAAATTCATCTTTATTTAAGTAACCCACAGTCAGAGAAAATAACTATCATATTAGAGAGACATAGAGGGAGCAGAACCTGTTGTGGGTTGTCTCTCGAACCGAGGATGACGATTGTCTTTGTGCGTTTTTGTGCACAAAGACACCTGTGCATGAAGATTTAAGTGGAAAACTCGATGCACAGAGACAGTCCCACTCTCTCGGCATTGGAAGCCTGGGTCCAGTGGCACGAAAAGTTGTTACACCTGGAGATTTCCTCAGCTGCATTGGATGGCCGTGTTGTCTTTTGTGCTCCATCATGCCCTAAGCACTCCACAGTGTCTTGCTGCATCGCCATCTCAGCCGTTGAACCTTCTTGTTGGTTTCTTCCTCCTGTTCCACCGAAGCAGTCTTCACATGCTGGGTAAGCAAAGCCCTGGTTCACCAGGGGTCGACGTCGACCTGATGGCTACCCTCACAAGGTTTAGCCGGCCTGTCGAAGCCGTTGCCTGGAGTGTGGCCGGTGCCGCATGCTAGCAGCCTAGGAGCCACAAGTGAGAGCTGGGTGTCAGGTGAGGGTCAGTGGCTAGAGAGCTGCCCTAGGAGGGCACGACAAGCCCTCCATACCAGAGATATTACCCCTCCCTGAGCCGATAGCCATTCAACCATAAATGGTCCTTATTGGACCCCTGCTATGTGACCTTCGTCCAGGGGGAGGCTTGTCCCTCAAGAGTGTCCATGCTTACCTTCTTTGGGGTATCTTCAACATCAATCAATAGAGAAGACATCCCCTCAAGCTGTCATAGGTGGCCCATTTCTCAGGAACCCCATTTTTCAAAGATAGCCTCTCAGCAGGGGATATCTCTCTCCTTTTACCTCACAAGCATCCATATTCTCTCTCTCCCTTCAACTCCTCCATTCCATTTTACAAACCCTTCCTTATCCCCTGTACCTCTTCAATCCTCTACAATTCCTTTAACTATTACAAAGGATTATGACTATTGGTGATAAGTATATAAATTTGCTGGATGCCAAAAAGGCAAGGCACCTGATGAAGCTTCCCTCATCTTGGGTTTGAAGTAAGTTGTTGAAGTTGTAGTTAGTCAATCAGTGATTAAGCATTTATGTAATGATATGGAAATTTTATGTATGGAGTATTGTAAGCCACAGGAATTCAAAGAAAGATACAAAAAACCCCTCACCTTCTATCAAAGAGGAAGATAATCATAGACATTCATCCACATTCTTCTTGCACCCTCTATGGGGAATTGGAAAGTAAAAGGGAAAGATACTTTGGTAGATAGGTCCTCAAAATGATGTCTCTGCCATTCTAGTTTGTCAATGGAAGATTTGTTGCATTTGAGTACTCCCTGTAGGTTATCAACTTTGGGACACTTAATTGGTGGTTGCTGCATTTTTAAAAAATACTATTAGGAACAATTAGGAATAAGCAAAGAAATACACCTAAGCTTCAGTTCAAGGAACATTATAGAACAAAGACTTTATAACCTAATAGATCTATTCTACTTTTCACCTCCAGTGTCCAGATAAAATTCTTGCCTTCTATAATCTGAACCTGATCTGAATATTTGGCATTAGCTCCATGCACATGTGAATATATCCCAAATCTAACACCATAATAGCAAGGGGGGTAGGATTTCTGTTTTATGCTATAGCTTTGAAATTCATATGTTGACTTGATTTTTATGAATTGGGATATACATTAATTAGTTCTGAGGTGGCTGACCAATAATTTCAATGAGGGAATCTTCAGACTTCTTATGGGAAGCCATTTTTTCCATGCCACAGAAGTGTCAAAAAGCTGTAATCCAATCAACGTCCACATTGAGGAATAATAATCCATTACTTTGCCTACTCCATATCACACTCCAGCTATGTAGTATCACTGTTTTGGGCTTATGGCCACATACTCTTTCTCTATGTTTCTGTGATTCTAACTCTCAAAAAAGAGGAAGAAGGAATGGAAGCTGGTCTGTCTCCATGACACATATTTCCTAGAATTGAATTAGCCTTTTTTCTTTGTCCCTACACCAATTTGATGATCTCAATTTCACTTTGGGGAGTAGTGAAGCAAGTGGGAAAGATGGTGTTATTTTCATAGCACAAGTTGGAAGAGTTTCTTATTAGCCATGGGCTATTTCGATGTGTTTAATACTGCCAAATGTATCAGAAGAGAAAATGAATTCAATCTCTCCTCAAGAAAATTGTTTTCATCTGTCTGATCAAAATTCCACTGAAGCAATGCATTTTTATGGAATGTCAACTTTATTTTAGTGAATTGTGACCCAATATTTCCCTCATGCTAAAGTAATGTGTCCAAGAAATGTGTGAAGCCAGGGAAACCTTTGTTGGCTTTAATAATTCTTTTTTTTCCTGTCTCTCTCACTGAAATTAATAATTATCTACCTCAGAACTAATGAATGAAGAGACCACTTCATGGGGCATAAAATCAACCTTTGAAATTCAACACCATACCAGGTCATCAAGTCAAATGCTGTGTCCTGATAATTTTATGACTGTTAATAATATGCTATGGTTATGCATATTATGATAAGGATGATCAATTCTCATGCTTCAGGGTACAAATTGATTGCTTTAGGGGTGAAGAAGAAATTGCCTACTTCCCATTTACAGGCTTCAACATTAGCTCTCACTCAAACCCCATAACCAGCATAACAATATATATTTTTTCATAACCAGAATCAAACTGCCATAGTTAAGGAAGTGAAACATCCAAAATGGTAGATGTGCCAGTGAAGTCCATGATGTAAAAAGATTTGGGGCAAGTGAATCATATAGTAAGGAAAATGGGCAAAAGATGAATACCTTTACTAAGAGATAGATTGCAGGATACTACAAATGACGGACTAGGAGTCAGGAAATTTCATGGATTAAGCCAAAGGTTCATGTATTTATACAAAGATGGAAATGTCAAGCATTGATCAATACTATAAGTTGGTGGATGTATGGGCATATGCACATTGTGGTTGACGTGGGCAGCTCTTAAAATAGTTTTAACTGTTTATGTGAATATGAAACTCTGAGACTGTTTCTGGCTCTCTATAGACTATCAGTGCTATTAATAGGATAAACACAATTTTAACTTGCCTGAAGGTTTTCATTAATGCTTTGACTTATGCTTAGTGAGTGGTGTTTATTAATGCTTCACTCTTTGTAGGAAATCTAAATGTTTTGCTTGTGAGCCTCTGGAATGACTTGATAAAACAATTTGCAATCAGCAGTGTTTAAAAATGTTGTCATTAATTTTAATGGAATAATTTACGTCTATGACTTCACAACCCAGACAAATTTAAAAGCTGAAATATAGTATTAGTTAAATTATAGACATGCTTCAAAGTTAGCCTCTTTTATGGATGTGCCCTGAAACCACCCCAGTTATTAAATTTAAGGTGATGTAAGTTGAGAGATTCCTATTATAGGATGGGATTTTAGTTGAATTAAAACATATGTAAATTATATAAAAGTAAGTTGCATTTTTATAGTTTTCTCCAAGTTATATTTGGCAAACTTTCTAAAAGTGAATTCAATCCTCGAAATGAATCACTGATTAGGTGTTTTGGATTTTTAAGGGAATGGGAAGGGAGTGTTGCTACTGTCATCACTCACATTTAAATCTAGTATTTTAAATTTAAACCTAAATTTAATCTAAAGTTTTTAAGGACAAAATCATTTCCCACTTACCAAAATTAAAGTTTAAAATATTTCATTATATCAACTGATACTAAGTGAATTTTTTTCTTCCAGGCTTTGCTTACTTACTATGGTGATTTGAGGTCATCAAAAGACAACAAGGGAATTTTTTGCTCATTTGTGCTCTCTTCAAAGGACATTTCAGGTCATTCATGTGAGGGTTGTCAGTCTACATTGCCAAAGGCAGTGCTACAAAATAGTAACAATTCTCCAGAAAAATATCTTTTCTCTGCCACACAACTGGGTATGGCAAACATGATGACCTAGGTGTTTCCAATTTATTTCCTTTGCCATGAAGATGACTTGGCTTTTAAAAAACAATTCTACTGACTGGAGAGAAGGATTAATAACCAATCTAGAATAGTATAGGAAGAGGTAAAAGAGGAGGAAAAAAAAACCCATCAAACATTACAGGATATATATGGCAGAAGGTTTGTTGAAAAGGAGAAAAAAAAAACTGAGGAAGGGGAATAAACTTTTATACAATGACAACTTATATGCCAGGGACTCCACTTAGTACTTTTATTTTTTTTACAAATATTATCTTATTTTATCCTCTAAACAACCTTCGATGGTAGATAATATTATTATCCATATTTTATAGTTGGCTTAACTGAAATAAACAGAGTTCAAATGACTTTCCCAAGATCACATAACTAGTAACTTATGAAGCCAGATTTGAATGCTGACAATTGGACTTGGCCTGTCTCTGAAAATGAATTTGCAGCAAGAAGATATAGAAGATCTGGATATTGGTCATAATTCAATCAATTAATAGCTGAGTGAGCATGAGAATTTGACCTTTCTGAACCTGTTTGATCTTCTTTTTAAAAAAATTGATTGTAATACTTGTGCTTTCCAGGGATGAAACTAATTACAGAAATTATATAGTTATATTAAAGTATTATGTCAATATAAGCTGTTATTATATGTAAGGTGAGTGTGAGTGCGTATACCTACTTAAAAGTAAATAATTAGGAAGATATATATCAGCCAAGAACTGAAAAAGGGAATGTGAGCTGGCTTACACCTCAAGGATTACATAATACTTTCAAGTATTCCAATCAAAACACCACCACCAACAATAAAATTATAAAAACAGTAACCTCCTGATATTTTTATATGGCTGTAAATCATAAAGTGCCATGATGTTTGAAGAAATAAAATTGCATATGACTCAAAAGACAATGGAAAGATGAATGGTGGGTAAGAATAGACTGTAGTATGTAATCAATCATTACTTAGATGTAGGAAATTTAAGGAATATTTATTGGAAAATGATTGAGGAAATTATAGTATAATAATGTGTGTCAAGGAAACTCATCCCCTCCTCCTTCCTGAGTAACTTTACCTGTTTATCAAACATTCCTGACATACCATGGTTGTGCCAGGGTTGTGTAGGTATACATTCTATATGTCAATAAAAGGTAAGGTTTGAGGCAGATCAGGGGAGACCAACAAGAAGACCATGGGAGAAACTTAAGGAGAGATCAGGAGGTGAGGGAGAATGAGTAAGATACAATCTATATAGCTGTCATGTGGTCAGGTTACTTAGGAATGATTGTCTACCCTTCCTAATAAACTTATTAAAATAGATATCTCTGGGTAGTAGAAATATTATATTTTTTAATTATTACAAATGATATGGAATATCATGGCACTATAAAATAAAAATACTGAGAAGCATGAGAAGACATATCACCTGATGCAAAATGTAGTAAATAATACTAGTATAATAATATACACAATTATGATAATGAAAACAGAAATAACAAGGACAAAAATGTTACTGTTATACAATTATAAGGAGGAAGCTTAGGACTCAAAGATGAAATTGAGAAAATTCTCGTCCTGTCTTTATTTCTTTATTTGGGAAGGACTTCTCCTCCTTATTTGGAAAGGCACAAGAACTCTGAAAACTGAACGTTGCATATGTTGTTGGATTTAGTAGATATGTATGGATGGTTTTACTGAACTGTTTCCAAAAATGATGGACAACATATCTCTCAAGGGAGGGGAGGAGAAAAGATATATATTTTGGAACAAAGGTACTATTAAAAACAGAGAATGGTTTTAAAAGAAGAAGCATAAGGAATATCAATGAGGAGATGCATGGTTTTGAAATGGAGATGTGCTTAGTATGGGAGAAGGAGATTCATCAGATAGTCAGTGCTGAGATGGCACTGGTGCTGGCAAAAGGTTAAAAGTTCAAAGCAAGCCTCCAGGGCATCAGGTTGATCCTCTTAGGAGGAGTTCTAGGAAGATTTAGACTAGTTTTTGTGCGGGGTAAGAAAAGGATTGATTTTGGCTGCTGTCAGGAGAAATACCCCATTAATGACATCATAAATTCAATATCACCTGACTTGGATGGACTATTAGTTTTCTCATGTAGGAGCACTAATGATTATCAGAAAGCTTGACTCACGTAGCTTTGGATCTAGGACAGTGAATGATATCTCTCTAGCACCAAGCCATAGAGCCTCATACACAGTAGGTGATCCTCCCACCAATTTTTTTCTTAATTGAATTGGGTTAGACAGAGCCACTTTTTGATGTCTAACTCCACATATACAAAAAGTAGAAAAGAACTATGAAGTCAATTTCTGACTGTATCATGTACACTATAACTTAATTGTATTCATTGGAAAGAAGTATAATGTGGGCTTATCTCAAGCCATATTCAAGATACTAAAAAGATACATTTGGATACTAAAAATGAGAGGTAGAAAAAAGCTTCATTTATACTTATTTGAGCTCTATCTTTCATTTGACCTTTTATAAGTCACTACCTCCTGAAAGCACTAAATTGGTTCCAATAATATCTGCCTTTGAACCTCATAAAATAATTGAATCAGATGAGGCAGTGCATTTGAATTTGTTCTTTAAAATGTAAAGTACTGTTAACTTATGATTGATGAGGATAAGGAGTAGGAACAAGAAGATGAAGAGAATTCATTTTACCTGTAAAAGGGTTCTCATAGTATGGAAGGCTCTAAACTATAATCTTAATACTTTGATATATATTTCTTCTTCTGGGATTTATTTGGAAGGGACTTCTTTCCTTTCTTTGGAAAGATACAGAAACTCTGAATATGGAATGTTGTATATGTTATTGGAGTTGGTAGATTGTACAGTTGGTTTTGCTGAACTATACTTCCCATAATTACCCTTCACAAAAAATGATAGACATTGTATCTATCTCTCTGGGGAGTGTGAAGGATTCTGTGATCCCATAAATCTAGTTACTACCTCCAAAAATGAAAATTCCCTATAGAAGATTTGTCTAATGTGTGGTTCACTTTCCTCCATCTCTCTTGACATGGTATGCATAATGGCTGTCAATTGGATTTTTACCTATAACTATGTGGAATGAAGGTAATGATGATGATTTACCTTTTACCCTAAAATTAAGTGAATTAAAGCCTTCACCTATTCAATGTTTGTGGTTACCATTCATTTAAATGTTTAAATGAAAGAAAAGTTCTAGGAAGTATCTGAGGATCATCCTCTTTGCAAAAATGATAGTTCTACAAATTAAGCAAATGAAATTTGATTTATTCTGAAGTTTGTGTGATTTAATAACTATTGGTATGACTTGCTGGATACTGAAACCCAGTCAAGAGGTTTTGTAAACCTCAAATTTCCTTAGACTTATAATTGTTGAAAATTTCACCATTGGGATATTTCATACTTGGAAAATTTCTTACTGATAGTCTATTGGAATGGGAACTCCATTGGCATGGGAGGTTCCTTCTCTTCCCTTCTTAAGATTACTTTAGGACAGAGACCCTTTGCTGAACAATGGAAAGGACTTTGACCTATGCTTAAGCATAGAACAGGAATTTCTTTGAGTCTTGATTGATTTTAGAATTGATACAATGGAGATACTTGGAATAAATCTCCACCCTATTCAGTCCTAATAGGATTGAGTAAGGGCTGCAGCCTAGATCAAAATTTAATTATTCCAATCTCTACCATACTCAAGTTAACAGGATTTAGAAAGGGCTGTAGCAAAGGAGTATAGATTTAATCATTTGAAAATATGACCTTCAACAGACATGTGCAAAAGCCAGAAACCTCTGGGCGGTCCTGGGTTAAGCGAGAGCCTCCATTGACAGGGAAATTGATGAAGAGTGATTGGTAGATGTGAGGACTGAGGGGAGGCAACTTGGATGGTGTCCTTAAAGATAGGAGGGTCTGGAGACTCGGGGGAGAGATTTGAGTTTTTGGTCGGTGTGGTTCCTGGGCTCTGAGGAAGCTTGCTCTGAAGGAAGCTGAAGGTGGGGGCCTCTGAGACTGTTTCTCCATTTTGGACACGTGAGTGAAAGGGACTGATCTCTTTTCTTTGCCCCAGCTATCTAAGGGCTTGGGCCTTTTGGCCCAGCCTAAACAGAAGGGGTATTTAAGCCCTATTCCCTTCTCTCCCCTTTCTCTCTCTATATATATATCTCTAATTCCTTTCTTGCTCCTATTGTAATTAAACTCCAAAAAAAGGCTGACGGCTGACTTGAGTTTTTCATTTAGGAATTACATAGCTGATTCCTTGGCGACCTTAAATTAATATATATCAGTCTTTTAAAGTGATTCCCTTGTAACATTGTGGCTGACCACACGGGAGTCTAAAGAATCCTCTCAATAAAACTTTTTCCTTGCCTTTTTACTATACTGTTTCACCACTTAGTCCTTTTTTTTAAAAAAAAAAAAAAAACTTGGCTTAAAGACACAGCTGCTAGAACACGTGAGTATAAAAAACTTTTTCTCTTTTCTCCTTAAGTTAAATTGGAATCAGCAGTTTTTTCTTTTTCTTCCCTTTAATCTTAAGGGACAGCTGGGTAGCTCAGCGGATTGAGAGCCAGCCCTAGAGGCAGAAGGTCCTGGGTTCAAATCGGACCTCAGATACTTCCCAGCTGTGTGACTCTGATAGACAGAAAACAGCTGTTTTTAAATCTCAGCAACAGGACTCTAAAGTCCTGGCTGGAAGAACTGTTTCTAAATATCCTTTCCCTTAAGGAACAACTTCCTGGATTAAAAAAAAAAAAACCCTGTGGAAAGTTTGTTGCTTTGCCCTGCTCCCCATGTGTTTTGTGAAATTACAAAATATACATATAAAAATGAGTACTACATTCTTTGACAATTATATGGCAGCTGAAGAAGTAGGGGCATTGAGGAATGAAGGATACCTCCAAATTTTTATGTTAATAGGTACTGTCATTTTTGTACTCCTCAATACTATATTTAGAGATGAAAAAATAAAAAATATTGAGGATAAAATAAAACAAAATGAGGATAAAATAAAACAAAATGAGGATAAAATAAAACAAAATGAGGATAAAATAAAACAAAATGAGGATAAAATAGAAAATATTGAGGATAAAATAGAAAATGTTGAGGATAAAATAGAAAAAAATGAGGATAAAATAGAAAATATTGAGGATAAAATAGAAAATATTGAGGATAAAATAGAAAAAATTGAGGATACAATAGAAAAAATTGAGGATACAATAGAAAAAATTGAGGATAAAATAGGAAATATTGAGAATAAAATAGAAAAACTTGAGGATAAAATAGGAAATATTGAGAATAAAATAGGAAATATTGAGGATAAAATGGGAGATATGGAAGATAAAATAGGAAAAATTGAGGAAAAAATGCAAGCCCAATTAGAAGATCTAAAATGTTTCTTACAGGATCAATGGGCAAACACCCACTCTACCAGAAACAGACCTGTTTCTGAACCTTTGAATGAGGAAATTTCCTTCCCTGAAATAGAGATGGAAAACACCTTCCCTATAGCCCAGTTAACAGACTGCTTCTCTCGTGCAGTGCAAATCTTGTCTGAATTTAATCCCCAAAACCCTTCCCCTGCAATCCCAGCTTCTCATGTTCCTTCTCCTACAGAAAACCAAATTCCAATGCAAGGGAGATCTTGTCCTCCTAGAGAAACCTGTCCTTGTCAAACTGACCCACAGGTGCAAAATTCAACTAGAGGCCTGTTTCCTCTAAGAGAAGTACCTGAAATAGGACGAAATGGGGATGTGGTGACTTTAAGACATAGGATACCGTTTACTCCCCAAGAAATAAATGAATTTACACGAAATATCCCCACATATGAACAAGATCCTTTTCTAGTAACAAAAAAGATGGGAGACATATTTTTTCAATATAATCCGTCTTACAAGGACGTTGAGAGCTTACTACAGGCTTTTTTAAGTGAACGTGAAAAAAATAAAATAATTGCTCATGTCAACAAAACCCGGGGGCGTAATGCAGCACATTGGCCATCTCAGGATCCCGAATGGGACTATAATAATCCTGAGGACTATCTACAACTATACCGTTGTAGAGAGGCCATCCTCACGGCCATGAAGGAATGTGCGGACAGTACAGATAAGTGGATGGAACTGGAAAAAATTAAGCAAAAGGAAAACGAAACACCCTCCAGATTTATGGACAGAATTATCGAGTTTGGGGACAGATACTTAGATTGGGACTTAAATAAAGAGAATAGTTTAAGACAAGTTAGAAGAATCTTTGTAAATAATTCTTGCAAAGTAATTAAAAATTATTTTAAAACACAATGCCCAAGATGGTCAGATATGGACCTTGAAGAATTGCGAAAAACAGCTATATATGTTTTTAAGGGAAAGGAAGAAAAGGAGAAAGAGAATAATGATGACATGGAGGAAATGAAGAAAAAAATGAGATGTGTAATAGATAGGATAACTAAATTAGAAAGTGGGCATGATAATGAACCAACGACAATTGCCCCTCTCCAGAAATCCAATTATCAATCCATTACTTGCCACTTCTGTGAGAAGAAGGGCCACAAAATGATGGAATGTAGAACCTTTCTTAAGATGTTTGGAAGGAATACACAGTTTAATAATGGTTTTAGAAATAATAACTATAGAAATTATGATAATGGTTATAGAAACCAGAATTCTAGAAATTATAATAATGACTATGGAAAAAACTATAATGAATATAGAAATAAGAACTTTAGAAACCAGAATTATAGAAATAGGAATTGGGAATTTAATGACAATGCTCAAATTGAAGAAAATTTTAATGATAATACTCAACAATATATGAGAAATGGCGCTCGTCCAAAAATTACTCGAGGTACTAATGACCCTCAGAGAGGTGCCCTTCAGGGGGGTGCCCAAGGAATATCCCAAACACAATGATGGTGCCCGGGGGGGGCTGGGGCACAGGAATCAGAGGATACAACCTTTGATTTCCCAGACCCTGATGTCCTACTACCCGTTGTCCCTATCCACTGCCCTCCCCATACTAATGAACCCCATGTTACCTTAAAAGTGGGTAACACTTATTATGATTGTCTATTAGACACCGGAGCTTCCTGGTCTGTATTAAAGAGAACACCTGATTTACAATGTTATTCTATTGGCTCAGAGAATGTAATGGGAGTATCAGGAATAACCCAAAGAGTTAAAAGACTTCCTCCTAGAATGGTGTCTGTAGGACCCCTAGAGGTACAACACTCCTTCCTTTTGATGCCTGACTCCCCTTTAAATTTGCTGGGGAGGGACCTTCTATGCAAACTCAGAGCCACAATAACCTGCTCCCCAGATGGCTCATTATCATTAGAAGTACCAGAGGAATCTTTAAATTTACTCCCTGTACTTCTCTCTGAAAACCAGGAGGCAAAAGAACCTTCCATTTTTGAAATACCTAAAGATATACCGGAGTCTCTTTGGGCCACATCTTCTTCTGATGTAGGCTTACTTAAATCTGCTGTTCCTGTGCAGATAAAAACTAAATCTAGCCCACCTCCTTCTATCCCTCAGTATCCCCTCTCAAAGGAGGCAATTGAGGGTATTACACCAGTTATTAACTCATTAATAGAACAGGGAATAATAATCCCTTGCAAATCTGAATACAACACGCCCATCCTGCCAATTAAAAAACCAAAAAGAGGACCCGATGGCAAGCACATCTATAGATTCGTACAGGATCTAAGGGCAGTGAATAATCATGTTATAAAGAGACACTCCGTAGTTTCTAACATACATACTATTATTTCATCTATTCCTAGCACAGCTACATACTTTACAGTAGTAGACTTGTGTTCAGCTTTCTTTTCCATACCAATACATGAAAACTCCAGGCATATTTTTGCTTTCACCTGGAAGGGCTCACAATATACCTGGTGTCGGCTGCCACAGGGTTATGTTGAAAGTCCGAGCTTATTTGAGCAAATTTTGAGCCAAGACACAGACAATATAACATTTAAAAATAGCAAATTAATCAAATATGTAGATGATCTACTCTTGGCTTCAACAGATGCAGAAACATGTCAAGAAGATAGCAAACACCTTCTTTTGGAATTGCACAAAAGAGGACATAAAATCTCTAAGGATAAAGTTCAATGGTGTCTCCAAAAAGTAGAATATTTGGGATTCATCTTGACTGCGGGTGCTCGTTATATTTCTCCAAAACGAATTGAGAACATTCAAAAATTGAGTGCTCCTACCACTAAGAAACAGCTGAGAGCAATTTTAGGAGCAACAGGGTTTTGTAGACAATGGATTCCTTGCTATGGGGAAATCACTAAACCCCTTATAGCATTAACAAAGGATTCAGTTCCTGAACCCCTCAAATTAGAGCCTGAACACTTGTCAGCTCTAACAGATCTGAAAAAGGCTATCATGTCTGCCCCTGCTCTAGGCATCCCAGATTACAACAAGCCATTTACTTTATATGTGCATGAGCGAAGAGGAGTAGCCTCTGGTGTGTTAACTCAGACTTTGGGACCTTCTCAGCGCCCAATTGCTTATTATTCTGCCCAACTAAACCCAGTAGCAGCAGGAGCACCACCATGCCTTAGAGGAGTAGCTGCTACAGCCTTACTAGTAACAAAAACCGTTGATTTAGTATTGGGATGTCCATTAACAATAATGTGCCCACATGAGATTGAAGCATTATTGGTAAAACATAGAACACAGGCATTCTCGGATCAGAGAATTACAAGGTATGAAATAACCTTATTAAATAGTGAAAATATTACCTTGAAACGCTGTTCAACTCTTAACCCTGCCACCTTGCTTCCAGATTTACCTACTTCAGGAGAACCACTACATAACTGTGAAACATTAGTGTCCATGGCAGAAAAGCCTCGAGATAATCTCTTGGACACTCCCTTAGACAATGCAGATCTGATTTTATTTACCGATGGTTCCTCTTTTATGAGGGATGGCATACGTTACACTGGAGCTGCCGTAGTCTCAGAATTTGCCACTGAATGGTCAGCTTCACTACCTTCTAACATTAGCGCTCAAGGAGCAGAACTCATAGCTCTAAAACAAGCTTGTATAATTGCCAAGGATAAAAAGGCAACAATTTATACAGATTCTAGATATGCTTTCGGCATTTGTCACTCAGTCGGGATGCTATGGCTCCAAAGAGGATTTTTAACCTCAGCTGGAAAATCCATAGCTAATGCAGAAATTATTAATGAAGTTCTTTCTGCTCTCAAACTGCCTAAAGCCCTAGCTGTAGTTCATTGCTCTGCCCATACAGGTGGCTCTGACCCTGTCTCTAGAGGAAATGACCGAGCAGATGCCGCTGCAAAACTAGCAGCCATAGAAGGACCTGGATTAATTTTAACATTAACAACCACTGATAATTTAAATTTATCACTCTCCTATAATGAAAAGGAAGTGGAAAAATGGAAACAAAAATTTAAAGCAAAACAAATTAATGGAGTATGGGTGTCACCTGAAGGAAAACCCCTGCTCCCTAGAAGTTTCTATAACCAAATTTGCCAATCTATTCATAAAAATGGTCATTTTGGCACCCAGGGCATCGTGGACTCTGTCAAGAGAGTATGGATAGCCCCTGGTATAACTACTGTAGCCTCTAAAGTATGTTCAGCCTGCCCTATTTGCCAGGCATATAACCAACATGCATATCGTGGAAAAGCCTTTGGGGGACGTCCTCTGGCTTACACACCTTTTGAACACCTACAGATAGATTTCATAACAATGCCAAAGGCTGGACGTTATAAATTTTGTCTAGTAATTGTAGATCAACTAACCAGATGGCCGGAAGCATTTCCTACGACCCGAGCCACAGCAGATTTTGTTGCAAAGATACTTTTAAAAGAAATTATTCCTCGTTTTGGCCTACCAGCACGTATTGACTCCGATAGAGGGAGTCATTTTACCGATTCTGTCTTAAATCAAATATATTCTTGCTTGGGGATAACTCCAAAATTCCATGTTCCATATCACCCCCAGAGCTCAGGCCAAGTGGAGAGGATGAATAAAGAACTTAAGACTATGATTGGCAAATTATGCACTGAGACCCATTTAAAATGGCCTGAAATTCTCCCTCTGGCCCTATTTTATCTTAGAAGCAGGCCTAGAGGAGACTTACATATTTCACCATTTGAGATGCTTTTTGGACATCCGCCTATACAGGCTAAGCTTTTCTCCCCGGCTTATACATCGCTATTAGGGGGAGATATTACTATTGCTTCCTATATACAGGAGTTACAGCACAAACTACGTGAACTTCATGAATCTGGAGCTGCAGTACAAGCTGGACCATTAGACTTTTCTCTGCATGACCTGAACCCAGGAGATAAAGTTTATATCAAGAATTTCAAGCGAACTGGAGCAACTGAACCTTCCTGGGAAGGACCATTCCAAATATTATTAACTACTCCAACATCTATAAAGATTGGAGAAAGAGACTCTTGGATTCACTGCTCACATGTGAAGAAAGCATCTTCTGCTGAGACTGATTGACTCTATCCTATCATATAAATTGTGACTCTATCTTATCATAAGAATTGGAGATAATAATCCATAGACAAATGGATGCTGTTTTTCTTTCAAGAATATATTGAATTACTGATTTTTTTTCTTATTTCTTTTCTTTTATTTTTTTTATCAGAATATTTGATTTTTTTTCATTTTTGTACTGAAGGTACACATAATTAATATTAATATTTTTTCCCTGCAGTAATACAAGTTAATATATATACTCTTGCTATAATATCAATATATGCCTAAAAGCTTTAAACTATGGGAACCTGCCATTTATTGATAAAATATTATAGGACTGTGATTAATGTTTGTGTCTGATTCCAGGAAAAGGGATAAAAACAAGGAGCACAGACTAAACCTGAATAGTGCCAATAGAGCACACATGAAATATTAAAGTGAGACTCAAGGTTGCGACGCTTAACTTATGTTTAAGTCGTAGGACTTCCTTGTATCTACACTCCTTTCGAAGTACTCAAACAAGTACAAAGCTTGACTATCATGCTGGCTCCCTATATCTCTGAAGGAAAAAAAATCAGACAAGGGAATGACATTTCCCCATCAAAATAGAATTCTAATTCTTTTCTTCTTATATTATGGCAACTTCCTGTAGTCTTGGCTACAAATGGCTAAGTGAAATATTACTGCATTCTGTCCTACATACTTGTGGGATAGAAATTACTTTAAACTGGACCTATACAAGGTCTATTTTGAATTTTTCTTATGTTTTTGATTATTTTTCTATTCTTTTGATAATTGACACATACACCCCCATAACTGAACATTGCATTCTGAGCTAAACTTGATATTTTTTTTTAAATACTTACTTCAGGGGGGATTGTATTTTAATTTAAAATCTAAGAATTTTTGAATTTTTTTTGTTTGAGATTATATTTTTATAAAAATCCAAGACTTTTGTTTAAGATTTTACTGTTATAAAAAATTCAAAGACTTTGATTTTGTTTGAGAAAAGATCTTCAAGAAAGAAGCTTGAAACTTTTATATCCAGAGAATGAACTGTTGCAGAAAGATGCCGAAAACCTACACTTCATCAAGAAGATCAAGAATGAACTTTGGATGTGATTGATTGGACTGAACTTTTGATTGAACATTTATTGTAACATTTATGCCAAAAGGGACTGCCCCTAATTTGGCTTTCTGTCAATGCGCCTAGCAAACATTGGTTTTGCTTTCTTTTCTTTTCTATTTCCTCTCTCACTATTCTAATTTCTCTTAGAAAATTGAATATTGTGTATATCTTTAGTTAGAAGTGAATTTAGAACTACAAAATGATTATGTTAAATGATCAATGGGGAGACTAGTCTCCCAATGATCATCAGGGGGGATTGTAAACCTCAAATTTCCTTAGACTTATAATTGTTGAAAATTTCACCATTGGGATATTTCATACTTGGAAAATTTCTTACTGATAGTCTATTGGAATGGGAACTCCATTGGCATGGGAGGTTCCTTCTCTTCCCTTCTTAAGATTACTTTAGGACAGAAACCCTTTGCTGAACAATGGAAAGGACTTTGACCTATGCTTAAGCATAGAACAGGAATTTCTTTGAGTCTTGATTGATTTTAGAATTGATACAATGGAGATACTTGGAATAAATCTCCACCCTATTCAGTCCTAATAGGATTGAGTAAGGGCTGCAGCCTAGATCAAAATTTAATTATTCCAATCTCTACCATACTCAAGTTAACAGGATTTAGAAAGGGCTGTAGCAAAGGAGTATAGATTTAATCATTTGAAAATATGACCTTCAACAGACATGTGCAAAAGCCAGAAACCTCTGGGCGGTCCTGGGTTAAGCGAGAGCCTCCATTGACAGGGAAATTGATGAAGAGTGATTGGTAGATGTGAGGACTGAGGGGAGGCAACTTGGATGGTGTCCTTAAAGATAGGAGGGTCTGGAGACTCGGGGGAGAGATTTGAGTTTTTGGTCGGTGTGGTTCCTGGGCTCTGAGGAAGCTTGCTCTGAAGGAAGCTGAAGGTGGGGGCCTCTGAGACTGTTTCTCCATTTTGGACACGTGAGTGAAAGGGACTGATCTCTTTTCTTTGCCCCAGCTATCTAAGGGCTTGGGCCTTTTGGCCCAGCCTAAACAGAAGGGGTATTTAAGCCCTATTCCCTTCTCTCCCCTTTCTCTCTCTATATATATCTCTAATTCCTTTCTTGCTCCTATTGTAATTAAACTCCAAAAAAAGGCTGACGGCTGACTTGAGTTTTTCATTTAGGAATTACATAGCTGATTCCTTGGCGACCTTAAATTAATATATATCAGTCTTTTAAAGTGATTCCCTTGTAACAGTTTCAATTCATTTCTTCTGTTATAAAATTCCAACATCTATTTTGGCAATACAGTGACCCAAACAACTTGGAGGGATCTATGGGAAAAACCACTATCCACATTCAGGGGGAAAAAAAAAACTGTGGGAGTAGAAACACAGAAGAAAAAACAACTGCTTGAAAACATGGGTCAAGTGGATATGGTTGGGGATGTAGACTCTAAATGAACATCCTAATGTAAATACCAACAAAATGGAAATAGGTTTTGATCAAGGACACATGTAATACCCAATGAAATTGCACATCGGCTGTGGGAAGGATGGGGGAGGGAGAGAGGGAAATAATATAATTCTTGTAACCAAGGAATAATGTTCTAAATTGACTAAATAAATTAACTTAAAATTCTTCTAAATATAAAATAAAATGAAATTATGACAGCAAAAAAATAAAATTAAATTAAATTGAGTAAACAAAAAAGTAAAATAAAATCCCAACATCTAATATAAAATTCTGAAAAAAAAGGTAATACCTTCAGGGTGAGTTTTAATAAACACTTTGGTGGTAATGACCTAATTGTCCTTCATACACACTGAGTGATTTGCCATGATATATTTTCTTACAACCATATTTTATATAGCTTATATTTTCTGAACAATTTCAAATTTTTAATGAAATTTATTTGCACCTATCTGGGATCACTTTTTCTCTCCTCAAGCATTAGTTTATACTTTAAATCTGAATTTGTTTACTACTTAATAACCTTAGATCAGGGAAATTTCTTTATTTGTCATTTTTGTTTAGCCCATAGTGGAAAGCTAATCATTGGACTGGTATATATCATTATTTCAGAACAATGTTTTGTTCTTTATTTTTAGTCATTTCTTCCTTTTTTTGACCACATATGGGAAGTTCTTGGAAAAAAAAGATACTGGAATGGTTTATTCTGTGAGGTAATATAGGTACAAAGAAAATACTAAATATTCCAAATTCACAAATACAAGTTTTTCAAATACAAGTTGTTATGGACACAAATAAAGATAAGAATCAAATAATGTATGGCACAAATAAAGTAAGGGGGTAGACAGGTTCTTCCTCTTTGCTATATTTAAGGGGAGACAAAACTGAAAAGGGTTAATAGCTACAAAACAACAAACACAATAGAGTTTAAGGGGCATCACCTTCTGCCCCACATGGAGGAGCAGTAGCACCCTGAGCAGGTCGTGGACAAGCTCTACTTAAGTGATATTGTTGTGCCGTTATTTGGTTTCAGTTATTTGCCTGCTTTATGTTCCCAAAATTATCATTCCTGAAATTGAAATCCCTGAAAGTATTCCCGTTATTATTCTGATAGTTGTTGTTCCTTATTGTTTCTATTGTTGTTGTTCCTGAAATCATTATGATTATTATTATTCAAGTAGATATTATTCCTGATTGCCTGGAATAGATTTATAAAATTCATTATTATGTGGCCCTTCATCTCACAGAACTGGCAAGTCAAGAATTGAATATTAGATTCTCAGAGAGGGGCAAGTGGTATTAATGTAGTATCATGCCCTCTTTCCTGTTTATCTATTTTATCATATAAAGATTTCAGGTCCTTTTGTATTGTTTCCAATAGATCATTAGTTTCTGCCATTTTTTCTGTATGTCCTTTTGAGACATACATAGCAGTCCTTCTCAACTCTTCCAGATCCATCTCTGACCAATTTGGACAATGTGTTTTAAAATAGTCTTGGACCACCCTGCAAGAATTATTAACAAATTGATGCCATATTTGTCGATATCCTTTTCAGTAGAAAGGTCCAGATCCAGGTACCAACTTCCCAGTTCAATGAATCTATCCATAAATTGAGAGGATAGCTTGTCATTAGATTGTGTAAGGTAGTCAAATTTTGTCCAAACATCTGGTCTTTCAGCACATTCTCTCATTGCCTTGAGAATAGTTTCCCTAGCATTATTTAATTGTAAGTATTATGCAGGAACATTATAGTCCCAATGAGGATCTTGAGGTGGCCAGTGTACTGCAGTGTCCCCTTTGTGTTTGCTAACCTGAGAGATGATGTTATTTCTCTAACATTCTGGTAGAAAGGCTTGAAGTAATTTTTCAACATACTTATAAGAAGGATCATACTGAAAGAATATATTGGCAATCTTTTTCATTGAAGTACATGGTTCATCTTCAAAGCTAGGGAGATCTCTTTTAAATTATTTTATATCCTAGGGTGCAAAAAGAGTATGTTGACTTAAATTTAACACATTCCAAGTCTGTCCTATTGTGGGCACTTCTCTTAAGGGGAAAATGAAGGCACAGGACTCAGTCTGTGATCTCTGTTTCTTTTGAGTCGTTTGCATGCCAACTGAGGCAGTATGAGGTTTCCTACAGGCTGGAATTGGTCATGGGTTGGGAGAAGGGGAAGGAGAGGGATCAGGGGAGTTGGGAGAAGGTATAGGGGAAGAACGGTTGGCCAGGATGTGCACAACATGAGAGAGGAGTTTTTCCACTTGAGACATATGAGAAGTGTCTGTCTTTATTTCAGAAGACATAGGATCTTCTCTCAGTAATTTGGAAACAGGTTCCCAAAAATTTGAATTCGAATTAGACAAATCAGGCTTGAACTAGAATTAGACATTTCAGGAATTTGAATAGGATCTTCCTTTCCTACTGGACCATGCAAAGCGTGTTTGAAGTTGTCCAATTGAATGTGTACTGCTGCTTGTATTTTTGCTTGCATTTTCCAATTTGCAGCCTTTTGCATCTTAATATTAAGAATTAGGAATAACAGATTTCCTAGCATCATTATGAAAAGGAAGTATTTGGAAATCTTAAAGGTGTCCAATTTGGCAAAAGCCAAAAGGCTTTCTTGTAGGGTAATGGTTGTGTTGCATTTATTTATTTATCTATCTATCTATTTATTTATTTATTCATTTATTCATTTATTTATTTATTCATTTATTCATTCATTTATTTATTTATTCATTTATTTATTTGTTTGCTTATTTATTTGTTTGTTTGTTTATTTATTTAACTATCTGCTTATTTATTTATTTGCTTGTTTGTTTACTTATTTATTGTGTATTTATTTGTAATGATGTAGGAAAAAAATTTTGCTATATATTTTTATTAGTGCTGCCCTCCGGTGGCAGCAAAGCAGAGTGCAACTAAGCACAAAGTGAAAAAAAAAAATTTAGTGCTTAGTATTGGCCTCTAGTGGCCAGGGATGAAAGTGCTAAAGGGGGCTGGGAGTTGGAAAAGTAAATTGTGGTAAGGGGTTGGAATTAAGGCCCTGTGTGATGGTAGATTTATGCTCAGCTTTTTTTCTCAATTCCAATTCATGAGGATTCTCAAAAGATCTTTACTTTTACTGGGGACCCAGAGAACCTGGAATCATTTGCCCTGGTGATTTTTCAATTTGCATTGCCAATTTTCACAAATTCTGAATAGAGATCTAAAAACTATAACATTTAAAGAAAGTAAATTGCTACATTTTATGGATGATATTCTTCTTGTATCTTCAAATGCTAAGGTTTATGTCTGAGAGATAGCAAGATTCTTTCATTAGAATTATATAAGTGTGGGCATAAAATCTCCAAGGCAAAATTACAATGGGTTTTGCCTTGAGTGCAGTATCTTGGTTTTGTGCTATCAGAGGATTCAAGAAATATCACACAGAAAAGAATAGCAGATATGCAGAAACTGAGTGCTTCTAAGACCAAAAAGGAACTCAGAGCTGTTCTTGGAACAACTGGATTCTGTAGACAATGGATACCTGAATATAGTGAACTAACAAAATGTCTAACAGATTTAACCAGGAAAACAGAACCAGAATCTCTGAAACTAAATCCTGAATATCTTTAAGCCTTGGGTAAGCTTAAAGAAGCCATTCTATCTGTTCCAGCTTTTGATATTGTAATTTTTAAGGAATTATTGAGGATTAAAGAGGTACATTGGATAAGAAAGGTTTTGTAACAGGGAATGGAAGAGTTAAAGTGAGAGTGAGAACATGGATGCTTGTGAGGTAAAAGGAGAGAGATACCCCCTGCTGAGAGGCTGTCTTTGAAAAATAGGGTTCCAGAGAAATGGGTCAACTATGATAGCCTGAAGGGATGTCTTCTCTATTGATTGATATTGAAGATACCCCAGGGCAGGTAAGCATGGACCCTCCTGAGGGACAACACTCCCCCTGGACTGAGGTCTCCTGGCAGGGGTCTAATAAGGACCACTTATGTTTGAATGGGTATCCTTAAGTTATGCTCCCTCTATGTTCCCCTGAAATGATATTCCTCCTCTTATCTGACTGTGGGTTATGTAACTCAAGATGAATTTAATACCAAGTTTTGTAACAGTTAAAATTTAGGAAACTGAGGCAGGTAGAAATTAGTTTCTCTCTGCAAGGAGTATTATATTTTTATGAGGTTTATTAAAGATTAAGGATTAAAGAAAATACAGGATAAGAAAACATGTGTCTAGGCCTCTGGCCTAGACACCTCACCTACATTATTAAAAGAGCCACCTCTGCTCCAAAACGGAAGTCCAAAAGACCCCTCAGTAGGCAGAGAACTCCTTTAAAAGAATTGTGTTCTCGCCCAGGCATGAATTCAGGGTGATTACAAAGCACTCTGGGGAAGTAGAACAAAGGATGCTGGGGATCGGAGTCCTGAATTTGAGTCTATTTTTACAGTTTGGATCGGTAAGATATCAGGGTAGAGAGAAGAGGGGTTCCCTATACTTTTTCCTAGATTGAGTTTGAGTCTATCTCAGCTTTTGAGCTGTGCCAGGCCTCATAGACTGGTGGAGGATTTCTTTTATTCCTGTCTATAATAATCTATGCTATATTTCTTAAGTTCAAAGTTTTTAGCAGAAGATAGCAAGAGGAAGAAAAGGTTCTGACCTTCAGAGCTGCTTAGTCCTGTCTCTTTGGGCTATTGCCCTAAAGACCAGCCTTAAGTTCAAACTTCTCCCCTTAAATCCTTTTGATAGATGAAATGATCATAGGATCATAGGAATCCAGGTAGAGCACACAGTTGGGAAATATTCAGGAATAGCAGTACTTCTATCCCAAGAGAGGGAGAGAGTTCTCCTTCCAGTCTGAGGGGCAGGAAAGAGAATACACTCCAGAGAAACTGTCACTCTCCCAGTCACCGCTCCCCTCACCAACTGTCACTATTGTCAATATCTTCATTCCAACATTCCAATGCTGTCTGTTCCACCTGAGTGGCAGAAATCCAGAGCCTGAGTTCAGTTTTCCTTTCCACAATATCCCAGACTAAACAAAACCATTCCAAGTGTTTGTTAATGAAACTAAAAGTATTGTTTGTGGGATACTGACATAGACTTTAGGTCAAAGTTATTGTCCAATTGGATATTATAGTTGTCAGCTTGATTCAATAGCTACAGGTATAGTTCCTTGTCTAAATGGTGTAGCAGCTGCTGCAGTGTTAGACCAGAAGTCAGCAGATTTAGTGTTGGGATGCCCATGACTATATATTATCCACATCAAATAGAAGCACTAACGAGGAAATTTTATACTCGTTTATTCAGATCAATGAATTTCTAAATATGAAATTATTCTCCTAGGTAGTGAAAATATCCAGTTGAGGAGGTGCAGTGTACTAAATGCAGCTACACTTCTTCCTGATGCAAAGAACAGTGAACATTACAAAGATTACATGAGTGTGTAGAAGTAGTTGATCTAGTGGATATGCCCAGGATGGATTTGAAAGACACTCCTATTGAAAATATAGACTTGGTATTATTTATAAATGGTTCTTCATATATGTGTGATGGCATTTGATATACTGGTGCTACAGTTGTCACATAATTTGAGACACTGTGTTATGGCCCATGACCTAGTAACCTTAGTGCTCAAAGAGCAGAGTTTGTGGCATTGAAGCAAGCATGTCTTCTAGCTGATGGGTGTATGGGGTGCTCAGGGAGGGGTAGTATCTCTGGTATGGAGGGCTTGTCATGCCCTCCTAGGGCAGCTCTCCAGCCTCTGACCCCCACCTGACACCCAGCTCTCACTTGTGTCTCCCAGTAGCTGCTAGCATGTGGCAGCAGCCACACCCCGGGTAACAGCTTCAACAAGCCGGCTAAACCTTGTAAGGGTAGCCATCGGGTCATCGACCCGTGGTGAACCAGGGCTTTGCTCACCCAGCATGTGAAGACTGCTTCAGCTGAACAGATGGAAGAAACCAATAAGAAGGTTCAACAGCTGAGAGGGCGACACAGCAAAGCACTGTGGAGTTCTTAGGGCATGTTGGAACACAAAAGACAACACGGCCATCCAATGCAGCTGAGGAAGTCTCCAGGTGTAATGACTTTTCGTGCCACTGGACCCAGGCTTCCAACGCCGAGAGAGTGGAACTGTCTCTGTGCATTAGCTTTTCCACTTAAATCTCCTTCACGCACAAGTATCTTTGAGCACACTCATCTATCCTAACCCTGTCCACCCTCTTCAAGACCTGTGGCAATGGGGGAGTGGCGACGCAACAGGTGGAGGTGATCACTGGCAGTTGTAGTCACGATCCTGCATGTAGGCCGCCCATGGACCAGTGGTCGCTCTGCCCTGTGGGGAGCAGGGATGTTCAGCAGCATCCTGGGAGACTGAGCAGCCCTCTCTAGGACAGCACTGCTCACCATAATCAAGGGAGGGGACTAGAAAAGGTGTCCCAAACATTGCCTGCCCTACAAACACCCGGTCAGCACACCGTGGCTGGCGGGTCATCCCTTTAAGCAGTCGAAATCAAAGAAAAAATACAAAGAAACTCCTACTAGGAGCATGGAACATCAGAACACTACTTGATAGAGAGAACACCTCAAGACCTGAGAGAAGAACAGCTCTAATCAGTAAAGAATTGTCATGATATAACATCGACATCTCAGCCTAAAGCAAAACATGCTTACCAGAAGAGGGATCACTCAGCGAACCCACCACTGGATACACCTTCTTCTGGAAAGGTAGAGCCTCACATGAAGACAGAATCCACAGTGTTGTCCTGGCCATTAAGACCAGTTTGCTCAACCAGCTGCCAGACTTGCCTGTGGGCATCAGTGAGAGGCTCATGAAGATACGTTTATCTCTCAGCAAAGACCGGTATGCCACAATCATCAGCACTGTAAACCTTAAAATTTCTTTTTTTTTTTTTTAAATATATTTTATTTGATCATTTCCAAGCATTATTCGTTAAAGACATAGATCATTTTCTTTTCCTCCCCCCCACCCCCCATAGCCGACGCGTAAGTCCACTGGGCATTAGATGTTTTCTTGATTTGAACCCATTGCTTTGTTGATAGTATTTGCATTAGAGTGTTCATTTAAAGTCTATCCTCTGTCATGTCCCCTCAACCTCTGTATTCAGGCAGTTGCTTTTTCTCGGTGTTTCCACTCCCATAATTTATCCTTTGCTTATGAATGGTGTTTTTTTTCTCCTGGATCCCTGAAAGTTGTTCAGGGACATTACACCACCCCTAATGGAGAAGTCCATTACGTTCGATTATACCACAGTGTATTAGTCTCTGTGTACAATGTTCTCCTGGTTCTGCTCCTCTCGCTCTGCATCACTTCCTGGAGGTTGTTCCAGTCTCCATGGAACTTCTCCACTTTATTATTCCTTTGAGCACAATAGTATTCCATCACCAACATATACCACAGTTTGTTCAGCCATTCCCCAATTGATGGGCATCCCCTCGTTTTCCAGTTTTGGGCCACCACAAAGAGCGCAGCTATGAATATTTTTGTACAAGTCTTTGTGTCCATTATCTCTTTGGGATACAGACCCAGCAGTGCTATGGCTGGGTCAAAGGGTAGATATTCTTTTGTCGCCCTTTGGGCATAGTTCCAAATTGCCCTCCAGAATGGTTGGATCAGTTCACAACTCCACCAGCAATGAATTAATGTCCCTACTTTGCCACATCCCCTCCAGCATTCATTACTTTCCTCTGCTGTTATGTTAGCCAATCTGCTAGGTGTGAGGTGATACCTCAGAGTTGTTTTGATTTGCATCTCTCTGATTATAAGAGATGTGGAACACTTCTTCATGTGCTTGTTAATAGTTTTGATTTCTTTATCTGAGAACTGCCTATCCATTTCCCTTGCCCATTTATCAATTGGAGAATGGCTTGATTTTTTGTACAATTGATTTAGCTCATTATAAATATGAGTAATTAAACCTTTGTCAGAGGTTTCTATGAAGATTTTTTCCCAATTTGTTGTTTCCCTTCTGATTTTAGTTATATTGGTTTTGTTTGTACAAAAGCTTTTTAGTTTGATGTAGTCAAAATTATTTATTTTACATTTTGTGATTCTTTCTATATCTTGCTTGGTTTTAAAGCCTTTCCCCTCCCAAAGGTCTGACATGTATACTATTCTGTGTTTACCCAATTTACTTATGGTTTCCTTCTTTATGTTTAAGTCACTCACCCATTTTGAATTTATCTTGGTGTAGGGTGTGAGGTGTTGATCTATTCCTAGTCTCTCCCACACTGTCTTCCAATTTTCCCAGCAGTTTTTATCGAATAGTGGATTTTTGTCCCAAAAGCTGGGATCTTTGGGTTTATCGTATACTGTCTTGCTGAGGTCGTTTTCCCCCAGTCTATTCCACTGATCTTCCTTTCTGTTTCTTAGCCAGTACCAAATTGTTTTGATGACTGCTGCTTTGTAATATAGTTTGAGGTCTGGGACTGCAAGGCCCCCATCATATGTGTTTTTTTTCATTATTTCCCTGGATATCCTTGATCTTTTGTTCTTCCAAATGAACTTTGTTATGGTTTTTTCTAAATCAGTGAAGAAGTATTTTGGTAGTTCAATGGGTATGGCACTAAATAGATAAATAAGTTTGGGTAGGATGGTCATTTTTATTATATTGGCTCGTCCTATCCATGAGCAGTTAATGTTTTTCCAATTGTTCAAGTCTAGTTTTAGTTGTGTGGCGAGTGTTTTGTAGTTGTGTTCATATAGTTCCTGTGTTTGTCTTGGGAGATAGATTCCTAGGTATTTTATTTTGTCTAAGGTGATTTTGAATGGGATTTCTCTTTCTAGTTCTTGCTGCTGAGCTGTGTTGGAGATATATAGAAAAGCTGATGATTTATGTGGGTTTATTTTGTATCCTGCAACTTTGCTAAAGTTGTTGATTATTTCAATTAGCTTTTTGGTTGAATCTCTAGGATTCTTTAAGTAGACCATCATGTCATCCGCAAAGAGTGATAACTTGGTCTCCTCCTTGCCTATTCTGATGCCTTCAATTTCTTTATCTTCTCTAATTGCTACTGCTAGTGTTTCTAGTACAATGTCAAATAGTAGAGGTGATAATGGGCATCCTTGTTTCACTCCTGATCTTATTGGGAATGCATCTAGTTTATCCCCATTGCAGATGATATTAGCTGTTGGTTTTAGATATATACTGTTTATTATTTTTAGGAATGACCCTTCTATTCCTATGCTTTCTAGTGTTTTTAATAGGAATGGGTGTTGTATTTTATCAAAGGCTTTTTCTGCATCTATTGAGATAATCATGTGGTTCTTGCTAGTTTGCTTGTTGATGTGGTCAATTATGTGGATGGTTTTCCTAATGTTGAACCAGCCCTGCATCCCTGGTATGAATCCTACTTGATCATGGTGAATGATCCTTCTGATCACTTGCTGGAGTCTTTTTGCTAGTATCCTATTTAAAATTTTTGCATCTATATTCATTAGGGAGATTGGTCTATAGTTTTCTTTCTCTGTTTTTGACCTGCCTGGTTTTGGAATCAGTACCATGTTTGTGTCGTAAAAGGAGTTTGGTAGAACTCCCTCTTTGCTTATTATGTCAAATAGTTTGTATAGTATTGGGGTTAATTGTTCTCTGAATGTTTGATAGAATTCACAGGTGAATCCATCAGGCCCTGGGGATTTTTTCTTAGGAAGTTCTTTGATGGCTTGATGGATTTCAATTTCTGATATGGGATTATTTAAGAATTCTATTTCCTCTTCTGTTAGTCTAGGCAGTTTGTATTTTTGTATATATTCATCCATTTCTCCTAAATTGGTGTATTTATTGCCATATAATTGGGCAAAGTAATTTCTAATGATTGCCTTAATTTCCTCCTCATTGGAGGTGCTGTCCCCCTTTTCATCTTTAATGCTGTGAATTTGCTTTTCTTCCTTCCTTTTTTTAATTAGATTGACCAGTACTTTGTCTATTTTGTTTGTTTTTTCAAAGTACCAGCTTCTTGTCTTATTTATTAAATCAATAGTTCTATCACTTTCAATTTTATTAATTTCTCCCTTAATTTTTAGGATTTCTAATTTGGTTTTCTGCTGGGGGTTTTTAATTTGATCGCTTTCGAGTTTTTTCAATTGCATTTCCAATTGATTGATCTCTGCTCTCCCTTGTTTGTTAATATGAGCTTTCAGGGATATGAATTTGCCTCTGATTACCGCTTTGGCTGCATCCCAAAAGGTTTGAAAGGATGTTTCGCCATTGTCATTTTCCTTGATGAAATTATTAATTGTTTCTATGATTTCTTCTTTAGCTAAACGGTTTTGGAGTATCATATTGTTTAATTTCCAATTGGCTTTAGATTTGGTTTTCTGTGTACCATTACTAATCATTATTTTTATTGCCTTGTGATCTGAGAAGGCTGCATTCATTATTTCTGCTTTTTTGCATTTGTGTGCTATGTTTCTGTGACCTAATGTATGGTCAATTTTTGTGAATGTGCCATGTGGTGCTGAGAAGAAGGTGTATTCCTTTTTATCCCTATTTATTTTTCTCCATATGTCTATTAATTCTAATTTTTCTAAGATTTCATTCACTTCTTTTACCTCTTTCTTATTTATTTTTTGATTTGATTTATCTAAATTTGATAATGGTTGGTTTAAGTCTCCCACTAGTATGGTTTTATTGTCTATTTCTTCCTTCAATTCTCCTAGTTTCTCCATTAGAAATTTGGGTGCTATATTATTTGGTGCATACATGTTGATTAATGATATTTCCTCATTGTCTAGAGTCCCTTTTAACAAAATATAATTACCTTCCCTATCCCTTTTGATCAGGTCTATTTTTGCATTGGCTTTATCAGATATCATGATTACCACTCCTGCCTTCTTTCTATCAGTTGAGGCCCAGAAGGTCTTACTCCATCCTTTAATTCTGACCTTGTGGGTGTCAACCCGCCTCATGTGTGTTTCTTGAAGACAACATATGGTAGGGTTTTGGATTCTAATCCATTCAGCTATTCGTCTACGTTTTATGGGTGAGTTCATCCCATTCACGTTCAAAGTTATGATTGTCATTTGTGGACTCCCTGGCATTTTGATTGCCTTCCCTAATTCTAACCTTTTCTTCTTCGGCTCTACCTTTTAGTCCAGTGATTTACTTTGAATCAGTCCCCCTTGTCCCCTCCCTTGATGTTTCCCTTTTTAGTCCCTCCCTTTTTGTTCCCTCCCCCTCCCCCCTCTCTTTCCCTCCCTTTTTGTTCTCCCTCTCCCCCTCCCCCCCTTGGTTTTCCCTTCTCCTTACCCTTGTTGGGTAAGATAGAATTCAAGATCCCAATGGATCTGGATGTTTTTCCCTCTCAGAGTTGATTTCCCTGAGACTGAGGTTTACGTAACCCCCCCCCTCTCTTCCTCTCCTTCTTATAGGAGTTTTCTTCCCCTCCCCTTCCCATGTGAATCTTTGTGTGAGAACGATTATTCTATTTGGTCTTTCTTTACCCCCTATTTATACATTACATTTTCCCCACATATTAGTATACATAGATTGATATAAATGTAGTCCTTATAGAAGAGAGTTTGAGTAAAAGAAGAAGATAACATTTTTCCCCTTTCCTTAATATTTACCTTTTCAGGTATTCCTTGCTCTTTGATTTTCGGTATCAAACTTTCCACAGAGCTCTGGTCTTTTCTTTGCAAAAAGTTGGAAGTCTTCTATTTTGTTGAATGCCCATACTCTCCCTTGGAAGTATATAGTCAGTTTTGCTGGGTAGCTGATTCTTGGTTGGAGACCCAGCTCTCTTGCCTTTCTGAAGATCATGTTCCATGCCTTACGATCATTCAGCGTAGAACTTGCAAGGTCTTGTGTGATCCTGATTGGCATTCCTTTATATCTAAATTGTCTTTTTCTGGCTTCCTGTAGGATTTTTTCTTTTGTTTGATAGCTTTGGAATTTGGCAATTACATTCCTGGGAGTTGTCTTTTGGGGGTTTAGTGTAGAAGGTGTTCTGTGAGCTCTGTCAGTGGATGTATTGCCCCCTTGTTCTAGAATCTCTGGGCAATTTTCTTTGATTATATCTTGTATCACCATGTCCAGTTTGGTGTTTATTTCTGGCTTTTCTGGGAGTCCAATTATTCTTAAATTTTCTCTTCTCCCCCTGTTTTCCAGATCTATCACCTTGTCGGTGAGATATTTTATGTTCTCTTCTAATTTCTTGGTGTTTTGGCTTTGCTTTATTAGTTCTTGCTTTAAAGCCTGGTTTTCTTTTACAGTTTGGTCAAACTGGTTTTGTAGATGCGTGAATTTCTTTTGCATCATTTCCCACTTTTCCTCCCAGAGGGCTTCCATCTTTTTGGTCCTTTCTGATTCAAATTCTTCATGGGTTTGTGGAGAGTTTCTATTTCCTTTGGAAGATTTTGGAGAATTTTCTTGTATATCTTCTTCTATCTGCTCTGTATTTTGTATTTTGGCTCCATAGAATGTGTCCAGAGTCGCCCCTTTCTTCTTATTTTTCTTGGTATTTTGGGGTTTCTGTGCTTCTGTGGAATTTGTCATCTCTGAACGTGGAGGATTGGCTTTTCTTGTCTTTGTCTGGTGATCAGTGGCTTTAGTCCTGGGCAGATGTTGGTTCTATGAGCGTTCCCTGGGTTAAACTGAATATGCCTCACTGGAACTGGAATGGAAGGGTCGGACCACGAGGCCACACTCTCCCCCTGGCTCAATTTCCGGAAGTTGCCTTCAGAATCCCTGGCCGTGAGGCTGTTTCGTTGGCCTGCGGGGGGATGGGCTGCCGCTTCCCCAAGCTCCGAGAGCACAGACTTTCACTGAGACTTGGATAGCAGGATCCAGCCCGTGAGGCTGTCTTGCCCGCCCTGAGGGTTGCTGTTGTTTTGACCAGCTCTCTGCAGCGGAGGCCCCAGGCAGTAACTTTCACCCGGACTGGGACTTGGGTAGAAGACCCTGAGGGTTGTTGTTCCTCACACCCTGCTCTCTGAGCCCGGCGCGGCTGCCGCTTCCGGGAGCCTTGGACTCTGCGCTCCTACCCCTGAGGTCCGAGGGATCTCGGGTTCTGGCTTTTAAGGGGAGCCGTACCTTTTGAACAAGGGTCCAGGACCAGGAGGAGGGTTCCCAGGGTCTGTGCTGTTGATCGTTTTGAATTTCGGCGCCTTAGGAGCTTCTAGTTTGAGATCGGTCTGGAAGGGTTTTCCGGAGATCTGAACTTCAGCTTTCTCTAAGCCGCCATCTTAACCGGAAGTCCCTTAAAATTTCTTAGACTTATGGATGTTGGAAATTTCCCCCATTGGGAAATTTCATACTTAAAAAAAAATTTCCTACTGATAGTAAGAACTCTTTTGGAATATGAAACTCCTTGGCATGGGAGGATCCTTCTCCTCCCTACTTAAGACTACTTTAGGACAGAAACCTTTTGCTAAACAATGGAAAGGGCTTTGACCTAAGCTTAAGCATAGAACAGGAAGTTCTTTGAGTCATGATTGATTTTAGAATTGATACAATAGAGATACTTGGAATGACAGAACCAGGTCTTGGAAACTACAATCTCCACCCTGCTCAGAGTAACAGGATTTAGGAAGGGCTGCAGCAAAGATCAAGATTTAATCATTTGAGAATATGACCTTCAACAGACATGTGCAAAGGAGACAGACCTCTGGGCGGTCCTGGGTTAAGCTAGAGCCACCATTGGCACAGGGGAGACATCGACAGTGATTGGTAGATGTGAGAAGTGAGGGGAGGGAACTTAGATTGTTTGCTTAAAGATAACGAGGTCTGAGGTTTTGAGGGGAAGAGAAGAGGAGGATGCTCTGAAGGAGGTCTGAGAGGAGAGAGGTCCTGGAGGGAGAGGTCCTGGAGAGGTCTTGAAGGAGGCTGTGGAAGGAGAATTCAGGAGGAGTCAGGAGGAGAATTCTCTGAAAACATTTCTTGAAAGGAGGCTCTCTTGAAGGTGGAGCCTGAGGTTGGCATGAGAAGCCTTACCTAGAGAGATCTTGGGTGAGTGATAAAACCAACTGACTGATTTATCTCTTAGGACTAAGGTCTAGGCCTCATTGGCTTGAGGCCCTTCATTCTTATTCCTTTCTTACTTTCTCTCTTTTTCTATTGATTAATCAGTGTATTATAAATTAAATTTCTCTATAAAACCCAGTTGGCTTGGGCATATTCATAAATTGGGAATATATTCCCTGGTGACCATCTTATATTTACATAAAACCAAGACAGTAGAAACATATTTCAGCAGTCATAATTGTTATATATTTCCCTTGCTCCCAAACATTTTAATTATCACATTTTATGGCTCCCACACTCTTATCTACAACTATTTAACGCTCAAAACTATTTTAAATCTAACAGCGCATATGCCCCAACACTGACCAGCACAAAGGAGACCACCGAGCAGTTCTACTCTGTCCTGAGTGCCATTCTGCACTCAGTGCCCACAAATGACAAGCTGATACTACTGGGAGATTTCAAGCCCGCATTGGCCAGGACCATGAAAGATGGAAAGGAGTGCTCGGCAAACATGGCGTGGGCAAAATGAACCACAATGGCCTACTGCTACTCAGCAAATGCTCAGAGTTCGAACTCACCATCATAAACACTGTGTTCAGAATGGCGAACAAATATAAAACAACGTGGATGCACCCACGATCAAAACAGTGGTATGTCATTGACTATATCATTGTACACTGGCAAGACATCCAGGATGTAAAGATCACCAGAGCCATGAGAGGAGCTGAATGCTGGACAGACCACCGATTGGTTAGAGCGACTCTTCAAATACACATTGCACCTCACCATCCAAAATGTGCCCAGACAGTTCACACATTTTACAATGTGAGTAGTCTTAGAGATCCATCTTATTGGCAAACATTCCAGTCCTGCCTGGACGACAAGCTGTCTGCCAAGGGACCACTCACTGGAAGCTCACCTGAGAAATGGAACCAGTTCAGAGATGCAGTGAAGGAAACATCAAAGGCAGTCCTAGGCCTGAAACAACACAACCACCAGGACTGGTTCAAGGAGAACAACACTGCTATTGAAGACATATTGAGCAAAAAGAACAAAGCCTTTATAGAGTGGTAAAATAACCCAAACTCTGCTCCTAAAAAGGACATATTCAAGTCTCTCCAAGCCACCGTGCAGCGGGAAACCAGGAAGATGCAAGACTGATGGTGGGAAAAAAAAGGCAGAAGAAATCCAGCGTTTTGCTGATACAAAAAACTTCCAACGATTTTTCAGTGCCCTCAAGACTGTCTATGGGCCATTAAAACCCACCACTACTCCCTTGCTATCCTCTGACGGTGACACTCTCATAAAAGATAAAAAAGGCATCAGCAATAGGTGGAAATAACACTTCAGTCAGCTTCTCAACCAACCCTCTTCAGTCGACCAAAACACCCTTGACCAGATCCCCCAAAACCACACCATTGAACAACTTGACATCCCTCCTTCAATAGAGGAAGTCCAAAAAGTCATTAAACAAATGAGTATAGGTAAGGCACCCGGTAAAGACGGGATCCCAACCAAGGTGTACAAGGCCTTAAATGGAAAGGCACTCCAGGCATTCCATATAGTGCTGACCAGCATATTGGAAGAGGAAGACATGCCCCCAGAACTCAGAGATGCCTCCATCATAGCCCAATACAAGAACAAAGGCTCACGAGCAGCCTGTGACAACTACAGAGGCATCTCACTACTCTCCACTGCCGGAAAGAACCTCGCCCGTGTTATACTCAACAGACTCCTGTCATCTGTTTCAGAGCAGAACCTGCCTGAATCACAATGTGGCTTCGGACCAGATCGCAACACCATCGACATGGTCTTCACAGTGTGGCAAATTCAGGAAAAATGCCTTGAGCAGAACCTGAGTCTCTACATTGTCTTCATAGACCTGATGAAGGCGTTCGACACAGTGAACAGGGACGCATTGTGGGTGATCCTCAGCAAGCTCGGTTGCTCAGCAAAATTCATCAAACTGATCCAGCTCTTTCATGTCGACATGACAGGGGAAGTCCTATCTGGTGGAGTGACTTCTGATCACTTCAACATCTCCAATGGCGTGAAACAAGTCTGTGTCTTCGCTCCGGTACTATTCAACCTATTTTTCACCCAAGTATTATGACATGCTGTCATGGATCTAGACCTGGGCTTCTACATCAAATACCGACTGGATGGCTCACTATTAGACCTTCGCCACCTGACTGCAAAAACAAAGACAACAGAGAGACTCATCCTGGAAGCTCTCTTTGCAGATGACTGTGCTCTCATGGCCCACCAAGAAAATCATCTCCAAATTATTGTGGACAGGTTCTCTACCGCAACAAAACTGTTTGGCCTGACTATCAGCCTCAGCAAAACAGAGGTGCTGTTCCAACCTGCACCAGGGGGGCCAACTAACCAGCTGTGCATAACTATTGATGGCATGCAGCTTTCTAACATCAACACTTTCAAGTACCTGGGCAGCACCATTGCCAACGACGGGTCCCTAGACCACGAGATTAATGCCAGGATCCAAAAGGCCAGTCAGGCACTCGGGTGGCTGTGCTCCAAAGTACTCCAACACAGTGGTGTAAGCACTTCAACGAAGCTCAAAGTGTATAACGCAGTATGGTTGTGAGACATGGACACTGTTCCGGAAGCACATGAAGCAGTTGGAACAATTCCACCAATGCTCCCTCCGGTCAATCATGAGAATCCAATGGCAGGACCAAATCACCAATCAGGAAGTCCTCGACAGAGCCAACTCCACCAGCATCGAAGTCCTGGTCCTCAAAACCCAGCTACGATGGTCTGGACACGTCATCCGCATGGACCCACAGCGAATACCAAGACAGGTATTCTATGGTGAACCGTCAGCTGGACTCAGGAAACAAGGCCGACCAAAGAAAAGATTCAAGGATCAGCTAAAGTCCAACTTGAAGTGGGTTGGCATTACACCAAAGCAACTAGAACTTGCTTCCTGTGTCAGAAGCAGCTGGCGAACCCACATTAACCATGCCACCACCACCTTTGAAGATGAACGACGTTGACGTCTTGCCGCTGCGCGTGAATGCCGACACCAGGCCTCAACCGCACCTCCCGTAACAACTGGCATCCCATGCCCCATGTGCCACAAACTCTGAGCCTCAGTCTTTGGACTCTAAAGCCATATGAGGTTACATCATAGATCAAACTGCACAAAGACAATAGTCATTCTCGATCACTGAGAGATTACCACTATAACTATATGTTTACAGACTTTCATTATGCATTTTCAGTATGTCCTGCAACAGGGAAGATCTTGAAACAACAAGGTTTTATTACTGCATCGGGAAAACCAATTGCACATGTAGATATAATAACTGAATTGTTGAATGCTATTCAGAAACCTAAACAGTTAGCTGTGATCCATTGTAAAAGTCATACTTGTGGCCAAGATTTAGTCTCTAAAAGAAACCATAGAGCTAATATAACTGCTAAGTTTGCAGCCTGGAATGTTCCAGTGTGTGTAATGAATTTTCAACTATTGAGTCTGATAATTTAGAAAGAGCTTATGTAGACTCAGAAATTCAGAAGTGGAAGGAGAAATTTGGAACAAGGAAATAACATGGAATATGGGTTGCAGATGCTGGAAAACTGCTGTTACAAAAAGATTTATATACTTATTTGTGTCAAACCATTCACACAAAAAGTCATTTTGGTACTCAGGCTGTAGTAGACTCTGATAAAAGGCAATTGGTAGCACCCAGAATAAGTACTGTTGCAAATAAGATCTGTTGTAGTTGTTCTGTTTGCCAAAAATTCAGTCAAGGTATATTCAGAAAGAAAAGTTTGTGTGGTATGCCTCTGGCATATTGTCCATTCAAGAGTTTGCAAATTTATTACAAAAGTATGCAAAAAGCTGGAAGATTAAAGTTTTGTCTTGTAATTGTAGATAGATTAACAAAATGGCCTGAAGCTTTTCTATCTAATACGAATACACCTAGCTTTGTGGTGAGAGTGTTACTTAAGGAAATTGTTCCTAGGTTTGATGTACCAATTACCATAGATACTGATAAAGGGCCTCATTTAACACAAGATATCCTGAAAAGAATCTATGAGAATCTAGGAATAACATGTAAATATCATGTTTCTTATCATCCACAATGTTCAGGTAAAGTAGAGAGTGTGAATAGGGAACTCATGACTATGATGGGGAAATTCTGTGCTGAAACTCATCTAAAATGGCCAGATTTTCTTCCCATAGCTTTGTTTTACCTACATACAAGACTCAGAGCAAATTTACATATATCATCTTATGAAATGCTCTTTGAACATGCTCCATTGCAGGCAAAAACTTGTAAGACTGTTTATACATCTTTCTTAGGAGGACCTTGTCCACTTGCTTCATATTTAAGTACAGTACAACAACCGCTTAGAAAACTACATGATATGGGATTATTGATCCAGTCAAATCCATTGGATTATTCTCTTCATAATTTCCAAACCGGTGATATGGTGTATGTGAAAAATTTTGCAAAAACATCAGCAACTCAAGAGAGTTGGGTACGTCCTTATACAATTGGGTTAGTTTCAACATTTTCAGTGAAAGTATTAGGAAGAGATTCATGGTATCATTGTTCACATATTAAATTAGCTCATGGAATTGATAATGAAAATATACAAATTGTTGGAGAAGAAAATGAAGAAGAATTCATTGAAAGCTGAGATTCATCAGACAAATAGAGTCTGCAGTCAAAAAGATCAGTAAGGAGAGGACCAATCCAGTGGAAGAGGACATTGCAGTTGAAGAGGAGATTTCAGAAAACTGATGGACATTATAAAACAACTGAAAGACTTATAAATATTAAGCAGATAAGGACTTTGAAGGGAATTTTCAATGAAGAGGATAAAGTGATTAATGGATTAATGGTTCTAAGGAATTTGGGTAATATAACATAACATAACATATATTCATAAATGCATTTTATTACCATGAATTTTGGAGGGGAAGAATTCTTCAAACAAAATGAGAAGAGAAGAAAAATCTGAAGTTGTGGTAAGTATACTGCATGCAACAGTAACACAACAGTATAACTGGCATAACACAAACAAAACAACATAATATAGTATGAATAAAAATATCAAACACATATACACAAAAACATAAACATGGTTAGGATACATTGTTTCACTAGTTGAATATAATTAGTTATAAAGTAGTTATTACTAACAAAAATAGTTAGCTATTTAGTTTAGAATAGTAATAGTATAGGTAGATAAGATTAATTTTAGGAGATTTTTATTAAGATAGGGCTGTAGTTGATAGATTATAGTTTAATATTGATAAGATAAGGTAAGACACTGCATTGCATTACAAAATACATTACAAAATGCATAACAACATAAATTACATAGCACATATGACATAATATGACACATGCAAAGATGTAAATATGTATGTAAATAGTGTGTATTTTAGTTAGGACTGTAAATTAATTGTATTATATTATATGTATATATGTAACATATGTAAATGTGAAGTGTGTATATGTATATATTTATAGCATGCATATATATACAATACACACATACATACATACATACATACATACATACATACATACAGGGTGTATGGGGTGCTCAGGGAGGAGTAGTATCTCTGGTATGGAGGGCTTGTCATGCCCTCCTAGGGCAGCTCTCCAACCTCTGACCCTCACCTGACACCCAGCTCTCACTCATGGCTCCCAGTAGCTGCTAGCATGCAGCAGAGGTCACACCCTGGGCAACAGCTTTGACAGGAGGGCTAAACCTTGTGAGGGTAGCCATCAGGTCATAGACTCTTGGTGAACTAAGGCTTTGCTCACCCAGCATGTGAAGACTGCTTTGGCCGAACAGATGGAAGAAACCAATGAGAAGGTTCAACGGCTGAGAGGGCGACGCAGCAAAGCACTATGGAGTGCTTAGGGCAAGTTGGAGCACAAAAGACAACACAGCCATACAATGAAGCTGAGGAAGTCTCCAGGTGTAACGATTTTTCGTGCCACTGGACCCAGGCTTCCAATGCCGAGAGAATGGGACTGTCTCTGTGCATCGACTTTTCCACTTAAATCTCCTTCACGCTCAAGTGTTTTTGTGCACACTCATCTACATCACAGATGAAAGCGCACAAAGACAATTGTTATCCTTGGTTACGGAGAGACTACTACTACTATGTAAAACTTATGTACATAGATCATATTTGTTAAGTTCTTAACATAGAATTTGGTTATGTTTAATTTTCATCTATTGTATTTTGCATAAGTAAGTTTGATGGTTCGGTTTAATTTTTTTGTGAAACTGATGTAATGTTGTGCTTATTTTATTTTTCAAAAAGTTTTATCTTTTTCTGATTTTAATGTTTTGCATGAAATTTGTAGTTTGATTTTGATGTTATTTGCTTGTTTTGATTTCGCATATGTTGGATCTGTATTTTGAACTTTGTAATTATTTATGGTATACTTCCCCTTTTTTCCTTTCCTTGATTAAATCCCTAGAATAGGATAGTATTAGATAGGATAAGATAGTTGAGTGTAGGTTGTTTATTATTTTGGGTAGAAATTTTAGTTTAAAAAATATAACTTTGTTAGTGCACAAATGCCAAGATAGTGTTTTCAACATGATTTCAGCTTTGTGCTAAGTGGGGAACTATTGTTAGGGGTTTTAGCAGGAGCAAGCTGAAATCAAGAGATCCTGCAGGCTAACATTCTGGAGCTCTCAGGAGCTGAGGAACTGATCACACAGACAGTTTCTGGGAGCAGTTGGTTGTCTTCTCTGGAGGAGAGAGGGAGACTTGAAGCTGCCAGGAGACTGGTCCTTCCTACAATCAAAATCATCTTAAGGAAGTAGTAGAGATAGGGGATAACATTACTCTGATGGATGGTGTGTATTAATCCATCACTCCCCTTCTGATCCTGATTCCTGCAGTGCTATTTTTCATACTGGGACTTCTGCTTGACCCAAACTGGACTCAGTTGTGTGATATTAACTTTGACCCTCTTTCTTGCTCCTGCCAAACCCTCCCTAATATTAATTAGCAATTAAAGAGTTATTTTTTGAATAGGTATACAAGGTTGTTAGGGTTTTAGTGTCTGATTTGGGTGTAAAGTTAGATATTCCCTGATTCCCTTTCTCTTCTCCCTTTAGTCAAATAAATCTATTCTTTTCATATATATATATATGTATATATATATATATATATTTAGTTTCAATTCTTATTTAACCCTATTTCAGCCCTACAAATCACTTACAGATTAAATTTTAATTTTATTACTAATAAGAATTTCTTTCCTCTACCTCCAACCTCCCTTCACCAAAATTAAAAATTAAGAATCTCAAAATACTTGTGACAAACAGACACAATTAAACAAAAGACATTCTTTTATTGGCCATTTTTCAGAAATATATGTCTCTTTCTGCATCTTCATGGGCAGCATGCTTCTTCACTCTTCCTCTTGAATCATGCTTGGTTACTGCATTGATTAAAATTCTTCCTTTCAATGTTGATTTTTTCTTTACAGTGTGGTCATTATTATCTACATCATTCTTCTAGTTTTCATTCTATATCAGTTCATATGTTTTCTTATATTTTTTTCTGAGACTCTCCCTTTTATGAATTTCTTAAGGCATAGTAGTATACCATTACGTTAATAATTTTTTCAACCATTCCCCAATTGACAAAAATCTTTTTAGTTTCCATTTCTTTGCTGTCACCCAAAATATTGCCATATTATCTGTATGTGTCCTTTCCTTATTTTTAAAAAAAAAATTTGGGGGGGGGTTAAGTTCTCAGGAATGGTATCAATGGGTCAGAATGTATTTACAGTTTAGTTACTTTGAAGGTATATTTCCAAACTGCTTTTCAGAGTGGGTGGATCACAGATTAATTTTCCTAATGCACAGCTCTTGTTAAACAACTTTTATGCTGAAAGACATTTAATGGTTTCCTCACTACCCATTAAATAAAATCAAATGTGTTTATTTGGCATTCAAAATCCTCTACGATCTGGGTGCAACCTACCTCCTAGATTGACTTCAACTATTGTTCCTCTCGTGCCCTATACTTCACTTATACTGGAATATTTCATTGTAAACTTTGAAGATGCTTGGCACATAGTAGGTACATCATAAATACTTATTGGCTCACTGATTTTTCACATATATATTCAGTAAGTTTCTATTTCTGTGCTTCTATTCATTTTGTTTCTGCCTTTTAGAATCACACTCTAGTCATACCTGCTTATTGACCTAAGGACTCAGGTCAACTGATAATTCCTTTACAAAAATACCAGACTTTCCCCATACTTTGAGACATCATAGTGGTTCTTTTGCAGTTCTCTTGTGAGAATCACATTTCATGTTCTGCTTTATATTCTTGTTTTGTGTTCTTTAGAGACTATTTAACAGTGATTCATTGCAGCATGGATTTGACCTTTGGTTTTTAGAAGCTATACCAGTAAAAGGTAAGTTCTGGAAAGTTTTACCAAACTAGAAGGGCTTTGAGAATTGCTCTGGGGATGGACTTTGCATTTCTTTTCAGAAAATAAGCACAGCTAAGTTTGGAGAGGCTTATTAACAAAAGTCTCATTGGCATGTGTCAATTCCCCCCGACCCCAAAGTAAATAATAAAGACTCCCATTAAGTCATGCAAGGATGTGCCTGGGTCAGTGGAAGCAGTCCCTACAGTAATAAAAACATTAATCCATATAGTAGTGAAATACAGGAGCATAGCATTGTAGATTTAGAGGCACAAGTGATCTTAGTAGTAATACAGCCCACCTCTTACTTTCAGGTGAGCAATTTGAGGCCTAAAGTAGTTCAATGAGTTTCCCAGATAAATGAAATTAATATGGGGCAGGAGAAGTATACCAAATCTAACCCTTTCCCCCTATTTATTAAAAGAATTCTTTTGTTATAAACTGGTTGTTACATATAGTTATTATTTTAAACCCTTATCTTCTGTCTTGTAATCAATACTGTTTATTGATTCCAAGGCAAAAGAGCAGTAAGGCAATGCAATATAAGTTAAGTGACTTGCACAGGGTCATGCACCTAGGAAGTGTCTGAGGTCAAATTTGAATCCAGGACCTCCCATCTCTGGGTCTGGCTCTCAATCCACTGAGCAACCTAGCTGCCCCTTCCTATAGATTTTTTAATGAGGCAAATATTTTATAATATACTTTTACTTGTACAGTGCTTTTAGCTACCTATTTGGATTGCATTTAGATAACTTGCAACATTTTGGTCCTTTGTATAGTGGAAAATCAATGGATTGTGTGTTAATAAGCTTGGTTTCTAGTTTCCATTCTGCCACTAAATTGTATGAACTTGGGGAAGGTTATTCATTTTTTCTGCCTTGGTTTTCTTGTATTTAAACTGAGCAAAGGGAGAGAGGTATGGAAGTAGATGATCTTTGTCATCTCTCCCATCTCTAACATTCTTGGGGTCAATGAATTCAAAGGAAGGTGGTACTAGTTCACACAAGTCAAAGGGCAGGTTTGAGCTGGGTTGGTTTTTAATAGTAGCTTTCATCATTCTCCTGAATCAGTGACTGATTATAGTTTCTAAAGCAAAATGAAAATAAAGGCTGAACAATTAGAAACAACCTGGATCTTGAGTTTTTTTCATATCCATGATCAAAAGCTACAATTTTTCTTCCCAGTTTTTGTGCTGTGCTGAAAAGAACCAAATTATTTATTTGAAATCATTCGAATGATTTAGCTCAGTTTTGATCATTGGTGTCAAATTGTAAGTTCCATTTCATGTTCTTTAGAGTGATTCCCAGCTGAGTAACTTCTCTTCAAATGTTAATTGCAAGAGGTTCAGAGATTAAACAACATCAATGTGAGATAAAAGACTATCATTCTGTCTCTCTTTTAAAAACACATTATTTTCCTATCACCTCACAGGAAGTGCTTAGAATCATAGAATGTTATGAGAGTTGCATGAGGCTTTAGGGGTCATTTACTGTAAATCCCTCATTTTATTTGACATTGGAAGAGAATTTAGAGATTAGTTAGCATGTTGATCATTTTCCACAGAGAGAAGCTGAGGTCTAGAGTGATTAAAGAGACCTTCCTTAGGTCACATATACACTAATTAGCAAAATCAGAATTCAAGCTCAATTCCAAATATCATGTCTTTTCCACTACAAAGCACTTTTCAAACAATGTGATTGAGACTATGGATCCTAAAGCAATTTATCCACACACATCCCTATTCAAAGTAGTTAGAGATGATTCTTAAATGAAATTTAACTTATCTAATTTTTCTCCATTCTTGCCTAGCTGATAGATTCCATTGGTATAATTCTTTAAATTCTGAAGAGTAACATACCACAACTAATGAATTCTCCAGGCCTTTCTTCCAGCCCTCTGCCTCAACATGGACCAGCAACATGGACTATGTCTGAGTCTCCTAGGATCTCCTTTGCCCATATAATACATACATACCAGTGTTAGACCAACTATTCCCAGGGATGTCAGATAGACCTGAAAATTTTGCATTTTTCCTTACTCACCCTGACTGTGACTATTCCTGATTCCCAAAAATAAAAGTGACTTGCTTTGTTTTCTATTAACTCCTATTTAGTGCTTTGTTATATATTGTGATGGTCTGCCATTCTTTGTACAGCAATCTTGAGACTTAATTGACTTATATTATAGGTACATAGCTAAAATTTTTGTGAAGAGTCATGAATCATTCTATACAGAGTTGTGTAATTATCTTAGACTTTATACAATGTCCTCCACAAATCTGCTAAAGTATATCATCCTCTTTGACTTGGACTTAGTGTTGAATTTTCTCCATGATGGTAACTAACATTTTGGTGGGTATATTACCTTTCCTTTATTCCTCATCTGATTTTGATGATCATATGTCGTCAGATAAGGTTAGTTCTGCTATGCTATATTTGGAAGCATCATACATAATTTTGATATATCAATGTGATATATGAGGCATCTTATAAAATACTTATTTTTAAACAATGAATTATAATTACAGTGAGATCAAATATTCTCCAAATCTTTCAGTCAATTGATAATAATTGTGTAGTCTCATAAAGCAGGTGTCTAGTATCATAGATAGAGTGTTGTTCCTGGTGTTAGGAAGACATGATTTCAAATCTGGCCTCAGATACTAGCTGTGTGACTTTGGACAAGCCATTTAACTATATGTTTCTCTGAGTTTCCTTATCTAAAAAATGAACTGGAGAAGGAAATGGCAAACAACTGCAAAATCTTTTCTAAAAAAATTGCAAAAAGGTGTCATGAAAGACATGAACAAAAAAAAAAACCCAACAAAATTATGTTGTCTGTTAAATATCACTCATAAAATATGCTGTTATCTTTTGATATCTTTATCAAGGATGCTCTCAATATGTGTATAGTATCTTCTAATAAAATTTTAATAATAGGAAATCAAGTTTATGGATCAATAATTGATGCAAATTCTTAGTCAGCGTATTGGTACTAATAGCGTCCAAAATATTTTGTGAATTGGTCCCTCAATGTTCTCTCAATTATATGACCTCTATCAGAGACTACACTTTGCACACTTAGTCAAGACTAAATGCTTTTCTTATCTTTTTCTTTCTCTTCTATGCCAATTCTAACTCCATTACAATTAATCTGGAATTTTTAAATGATAAAAGTAAAAAATATGAAAATTCCCTCTCCTTGAGAGTAAAAAAAGTGTTTATTGAACTTTTTTATCTTTTCAATAATGCAACTTTTTATTGTCTTCCTTTCATTGTTAAATGCCCCTAATATGACTTTGCTTAGTTAGATCTTAGACAACACTTTCTTTCAATTGTTTATCCCTATTGACACTTGCTTTTTAATGAGGTGATCTTATTCATAACCTTCTATCATGGTTCTTTGTATAATTTTATAAATGAATTGACATTCTACAATAGGATTTCTATTTTTTGTTTTATTTTTCTTTATGACAAGTCAATTATTTGCTGATGAAATTGTTGTAGATTCTTTTAGTCACCACATTAAATCAATTCAGTTGCAACTTTCAAACTTAAATATGAATATATTGCATATGATAAAAATGTATATCCTTTCACTGATTATTTTCTCATTTCTGCTATCAATAGATTTATTAGGTCAGATTGGAGTACTTTTAAAAAAATTATTTAATTAGTCAATTTAGAACATTTTTCCTTGGTTACAAGAATCATATTCTTTCCCTCCCCTCAACCTCCCTCTTCGTATAGCCGATATGCCATTCCACAGGGTTTTACATGTGTCCTTGATCAAAACCTATTTCCAAGTTGTTGATGTTTGCACTAGGATGATCATTTAGAGTCAACATCCCCAATCATATCCCCATCAATTCATGTAATCAAGCAGTTGTTTTTCTTCTGTGTTTCTACTCCCACAATGTTCCTCTGAATTTGGATAGTGTTCCAACTCATGACTCCCTCCAAGTTGTTGAGGATCACTGCATTGTCACTAATGGAGAAGTCCATTACATTTTATTGTACCACAGTGTATTTAGTCTCTGTGTACAATGTTTTCCTGGTTCTGCTCCTTTCACTCTGCATCACTTCCTGGAGGTTGTTCCAGTTCACAGGAAATTCCTCCAGTTTATTATTCCTTTGAGCACAATAGTATTCCATCACCAACAGATACCATAATTTGTTCAGTCATTCCCAATTGAAGGGCTTCCCCTCATTTTCCATTTTTTTTGCCACCACAAACAGCACAGCTATGAATATTCTTGTACAAGTCTTTTTTCTTATTGTCTCTTTGGGGTACACACCCAGCAGTGCTATGGCTGGATCAAAGGGAAGATAGTCTTTTAGTGCCATTTGGGCATAGTTGCAAATTGCCCTCCAGAATGGTTGGATCAATTCACAACACCATCACCAGTTCACTAATGTCTCAGCTTTGCCACATCCCCTCCAGCATTCATTACTTTCCTTTGCTGTCATGTTAGCCAATCTGCTAGGAGTGAAGTGATACCTCAAAGTTGTTTTGATTCACATCTCTCTGATTATAAAAGATTTCTAACATTTTTCCATGTGCTTATTAATAGTTTTGATTTCTTTACCTGAAAATTGCCTATTCATGTCCGATGCTCATTTATCAATTGGGAAATGGCTTGATTTTTTGTACAATTGATGTAGCTCCTTATAAATTTGAGTAATTAGATCTTTGTCAGAGGTTTTTGTTATAAAGATTCCCCCCAATTTGTTGCTTCCCTTCTAATTTTCATTACATTGATTTTGTTTGTACAAAACCTTTTTAATTTAGTGTAATCAAAATTATTTGTTTTACATTTTATGATTTTTCCTAACTCTTGCTTAGTCTTAAAATCTTTCCTTTTCCAAAGATCTGACTTGTATAGTATTCTGTGTTCAACTAATTGATTTTTAGTTTCCTTCTTTATGTTCAAGTTATTCACCCATTCTAAGTTTATCTTGGTGTAGAGTGTGAGATGTTGATCCAAACCTAATCTCTCCCATACTGTCTTCCAATTTTCCCAGCAGTTTTTATCAAATAGTGGATTTTTGTCCCCAAAGCTGGGATCGTTGGGTTTATCATAGACTGTCTTGCTGAGGTCACTTTCCCCAAGTCTATTCCACTGGTCCTGCTCTATGTCTCTTAGCCAATACCAAATTGTTTTGATGACCACTGATTTATAGTATAGTGTGAGATTTGAGACTGCAAGTCCTCCTTCCTTCTCATTTTTTTTTCATGATTTCCCTGGATATCCTTGATCTTTTATTCTTCCAAATGAACTTTGTTATGTTTTTTTTTTCCTAATTCACTAAAAAAGTTTTTTTGGTAGTTCAATGGGTATGGCACTAAATAAGTAAATTAGTTTGGGTAGGATTGCTATTTTTATTTATGTTAGCTCATCCTTTCCATGAGCAATTGATGCTTTTCCAATTATTTAGATCTAGTTTTAATTGTGTAGAGAGTATTTTGTAGTTGCGTTCATATCATTCTTGTGTTTGTGTCAGCAGATAAATTCCCAAGTATTTTATATTGTCTAGGGTCATTTTAAATGGAATTTCTCTTTCTAATTCTTGCTGCTGAGATGTGTCGGAAATATATAGAAATGCTGATGACTTATGTGGGTTTATTTTGTATACTGCAACTTTGCTAAATTTGTTGATTATTTCTACTAACTTTTTAGTTGATTCTCTAGGATTTTTTAAGTAGAATATCATATTACCCATAAAGAGTGATAGCTTGGTCTCCTCATTGCCAATTTTAATACCTTCAATTTCTTTTTCTTCTCTAATTGCTACTGTTAGTGTTTCTAGTACAATGTTATATAATAGAGGTGATAAGGGGCATGCTTGTTTCACTGCCGATCTTATAGGGAAGGCTTCTAGTTTATCCCAATTGCAGATGATGTTTGCTGATGGTTTTAGAGATATATTATTTATTGTTTTTAGGAAAGGCCCTTCTACTCCTATACTTTCTAGTGTTCTCAATAGGAATGAGTGTTGTATTTTGTCAAAGACTTTTTCTGCATCTATTGAGATTATTGTGATTTTTGTTGGTATTCTTGTTAATATGGATGATTATGTGGATGATCTTCCTAATATTGAACCATCCTTGAATTCCTGGTATAAATCCCACCTTATCGAAATGAATAATCCTCATGATCACTTGCTGGAGTCCTTTTGCTAGTATTCTATTTAAGATTTTTGCATCTATGTTCATTAAGGTGATTGGTCTATAGTTTTCTTTCTCTGTTTTTGACCTGTCTGGTTTTGGAATCAATATCATATTTGTATCATAAAAGGAATTTGGTAGAACTCCTTCTTTGTTTATTCTGTCAAATATTTTGTATAATACTGTTAATTTGGCTTTCTTCTTTCCTTCTTTAAATTATATTGACCAGTACTTTGTTTATTTAATTTGTTTTTTCAAAGTACCAGCTTCTAGTCTTATTAATTAATTCAAAATTCTTACACTTTCAATTTTATTTATTTCTCCTTTAATTTTTAGAATCTCTAATTTAGCTTTCATATGAGTATTTTTAATTTATTCACTTTCTAGTTTTTTAATTTGCATGCCAAATTCATTGACCTTCTTCAAATAGCATACAATTTCTTTTTATCTTATTCTAACTATTTCAGCTTTTTTAAAATTTTGATATTTTCTTAAAGGTTTTAGAATTTATAAAAAATAACATTAAAAGGAAATAAATAAAAATATTTTTGAATGTTTTTCAGTTGTTTTGATTTAACTGATTTTTTGTCGATATTATTAGATTTTTTTTTGTAGAAGATATATTTTGATATGATAATTCTAATAGGATCTAATCACAATGGAACTGTTATTTCTTCCATATAAGAAAATTCTGATATACAACTTCCCTCCATTGAAACATATTCCATTACTATTCTGTTACCTTCTAGTTTCACAGTTACTAGAGGTAATGACTATTTTAATTGACTTTACTATGGCCACACAGCAGGTATGGGTCAGAGACCAAACTTGAAACTATGTCTTCCTGAAACTAAAACTAGCTCTCTCTTCACTGTACCACACTTCCTCTCTGGTCCATAATTATAATTTATTCTGAATGCCTCAAATTTTCTTTTTCTTTTTAAATATATTTTATTTGATCATTTCCAAGCATTATTCGTTAAAGACATAGATCATTTTCTTTTCCTCCCCCCCACCCCCCATAGCCGACGCGTAAGTCCACTGGGCATTAGATGTTTTCTTGATTTGAACCCATTGCTTTGTTGATAGTATTTGCATTAGAGTGTTCATTTAAAGTCTATCCTCTGTCATGTCCCCTCAACCTCTGTATTCAGGCAGTTGCTTTTTCTCGGTGTTTCCACTCCCATAGTTTATCCTTTGCTTATGAATGGTGTTTTTTTTCTCCTGGATCCCTGAAAGTTGTTCAGGGACATTACACCACCCCTAATGGAGAAGTCCATTACGTTCGATTATACCACAGTGTATTAGTCTCTGTGTACAATGTTCTCCTGGTTCTGCTCCTCTCGCTCTGCATCACTTCCTGGAGGTTGTTCCAGTCTCCATGGAACTTCTCCACTTTATTATTCCTTTGAGCACAATAGTATTCCATCACCAACATATACCACAGTTTGTTCAGCCATTCCCCAATTGATGGGCATCCCCTCGTTTTCCAGTTTTGGGCCACCACAAAGAGCGCAGCTATGAATATTTTTGTACAAGTCTTTGTGTCCATTATCTCTTTGGGGTACAGACCCAGCAGTGCTATGGCTGGGTCAAAGGGTAGATATTCTTTTGTCGCCCTTTGGGCATAGTTCCAAATTGCCCTCCAGAATGGTTGGATCAGTTCACAACTCCACCAGCAATGAATTAATGTCCCTACTTTGCCACATCCCCTCCAGCATTCATTACTTTCCTTTGCTGTTATGTTAGCCAATCTGCTAGGTGTGAGGTGATACCTCAGAGTTGTTTTGATTTGCATCTCTCTGATTATAAGAGATGTAGAACACTTCTTCATGTGCTTGTTAATAGTTTTGATTTCTTTATCTGAGAACTGCCTATCCATTTCCCTTGCCCATTTATCAATTGGAGAATGGCTTGATTTTTTGTACAATTGATTTAGCTCATTATAAATATGAGTAATTAAACCTTTGTCAGAGGTTTCTATGAAGATTTTTTCCCAATTTGTTGTTTCCCTTCTGATTTTAGTTATATTGGTTTTGTTTGTACAAAAGCTTTTTAGTTTGATGTAGTCAAAATTATTTATTTTACATTTTGTGATTCTTTCTATATCTTGCTTGGTTTTAAAGCCTTTCCCCTCCCAAAGGTCTGACATGTATACTATTCTGTGTTTACCCAATTTACATATGGTTTCCTTCTTTATGTTTAAGTCACTCACCCATTTTGAATTTATCTTGGTGTAGGGTGTGAGGTGTTGATCTATTCCTAGTCTCTCCCACACTGTCTTCCAATTTTCCCAGCAGTTTTTATCGAATAGTGGATTTTTGTCCCAAAAGCTGGGATCTTTGGGTTTATCGTATACTGTCTTGCTGAGGTCGTTTTCCCCCAGTCTATTCCACTGATCTTCCTTTCTGTTTCTTAGCCAGTACCAAATTGTTTTGATGACTGCTGCTTTGTAATATAGTTTGAGGTCTGGGACTGCAAGGCCCCCATCATATGTGTTTTTTTTCATTATTTCCCTGGATATCCTTGATCTTTTGTTCTTCCAAATGAACTTTGTTATGGTTTTTTCTAAATCAGTGAAGAAGTATTTTGGTAGTTCAATGGGTATGGCACTAAATAGATAAATAAGTTTGGGTAGGATGGTCATTTTTATTATATTGGCTCGTCCTATCCATGAGCAGTTAATGTTTTTCCAATTGTTCAAGTCTAGTTTTAGTTGTGTGGCGAGTGTTTTGTAGTTGTGTTCATATAGTTCCTGTGTTTGTCTTGGGAGATAGATTCCTAGGTATTTTATTTTGTCTAAGGTGATTTTGAATGGGATTTCTCTTTCTAGTTCTTGCTGCTGAGCTGTGTTGGAGATATATAGAAAAGCTGATGATTTATGTGGGTTTATTTTGTATCCTGCAACTTTGCTAAAGTTGTTGATTATTTCAATTAGCTTTTTGGTTGAATCTCTAGGATTCTTTAAGTAGACCATCATGTCATCCGCAAAGAGTGATAACTTGGTCTCCTCCTTGCCTATTCTGATACCTTCAATTTCTTTATCTTCTCTAATTGCTACTGCTAGTGTTTCTAGTACAATGTCAAATAGTAGAGGTGATAATGGGCATCCTTGTTTCACTCCTGATCTTATTGGGAATGCATCTAGTTTATCCCCATTGCAGATGATATTAGCTGTTGGTTTTAGATATATACTGTTTATTATTTTTAGGAATGACCCTTCTATTCCTATGCTTTCTAGTGTTTTTAATAGGAATGGGTGTTGTATTTTATCAAAGGCTTTTTCTGCATCTATTGAGATAATCATGTGGTTCTTGCTAGTTTGCTTGTTGATGTGGTCAATTATGTGGATGGTTTTCCTAATGTTGAACCAGCCCTGCATCCCTGGTATGAATCCTACTTGATCATGGTGAATGATCCTTCTGATCACTTGCTGGAGTCTTTTTGCTAGTATCCTATTTAAGATTTTTGCATCTATATTCATTAGGGAGATTGGCCTATAGTTTTCTTTCTCTCTTTTTGACCTGCCTGGTTTTGGAATCAGTACCGTGTTTGTGTCGTAAAAGGAGTTTGGTAGAACTCCCTCTTTGCTTATTATGTCAAATAGTTTGTATAGTATTGGGGTTAACTGTTCTCTGAATGTTTGATAGAATTCACAGGTGAATCCATCAGGCCCTGGGGATTTTTTCTTAGGAAGTTCTTTGATGGCTTGATGGATTTCAATTTCTGATATGGGATTATTTAAGAATTCTATTTCCTCTTCTGTTAGTCTAGGCAGTTTGTATTTTTGTATATATTCATCCATTTCTCCTAAATTGGTGTATTTATTGCCATATAATTGGGCAAAGTAATTTCTAATGATTGCCTTAATTTCCTCCTCATTGGAGGTGCTGTCCCCCTTTTCATCTTTAATGCTGTGAATTTGCTTTTCTTCCTTCCTTTTTTTAATTAGATTGACCAGTACTTTGTCTATTTTGTTTGTTTTTTCAAAGTACCAGCTTCTTGTCTTATTTATTAAATCAATAGTTCTATCACTTTCAATTTTATTAATTTCTCCCTTAATTTTTAGGATTTCTAATTTGGTTTTCTGCTGGGGGTTTTTAATTTGATTGCTTTCGAGTTTTTTCAATTGCATTTCCAATTGATTGATCTCTGCTCTCCCTTGTTTGTTAATATGAGCTTTCAGGGATATGAATTTGCCTCTGATTACCGCTTTGGCTGCATCCCAAAAAGTTTGAAAGGATGTTTCGCCATTGTCATTTTCCTTGATGAAATTATTAATTGTTTCTATGATTTCTTCTTTAGCTAAATGGTTTTGGAGTATCATATTGTTTAATTTCCAATTGGTTTTAGATTTGGTTTTCCATGTACCATTACTAATCATTATTTTTATTGCCTTGTGATCTGAGAAGGCTGCATTCATTATTTCTGCTTTTTTGCATTTGTGTGCTATGTTTCTGTGACCTAATGTATGGTCAATTTTTGTGAATGTGCCATGTGGTGCTGAGAAGAAGGTGTATTCCTTTTTATCCCTATTTATTTTTCTCCATATGTCTATTAATTCTATTTTTTCTAAGATTTCATTCACTTCTTTTACCTCTTTCTTATTTATTTTTTGATTCGATTTATCTAAATTTGATAATGGTTGGTTTAAGTCTCCCACTAGTATGGTTTTATTGTCTATTTCTTCCTTCAATTCTCCTAGTTTCTCCATTAGAAATTTGGGTGCTATATTATTTGGTGCATACATGTTGATTAATGATATTTCCTCATTGTCTAGAGTCCCTTTTAACAAAATATAATTACCTTCCCTATCCCTTTTGATCAGGTCTATTTTTGCATTGGCTTTATCAGATATCATGATTACCACTCCTGCCTTCTTTCTATCAGTTGAGGCCCAGAAGGTCTTACTCCATCCTTTAATTCTGACCTTGTGGGTGTCAACCCGCCTCATGTGTGTTTCTTGAAGACAACATATGGTAGGGTTTTGGATTCTAATCCATTCTGCTATTCGTCTACGTTTTATGGGTGAGTTCATCCCATTCACGTTCAAAGTTATGATTGTCATTTGTGGACTCCCTGGCATTTTGATTGCCTTCCCTAATTCTAACCTTTTCTTCTTCGGCTCTACCTTTTAGTCCAGTGATTTACTTTGAATCAGTCCCCCTTGTCCCCTCCCTTGATGTTTCCCTTTTTAGTCCCTCCCTTTTTGTTCCCTCCCCCTCCCCCCTCTCTTTCCCTCCCTTTTTGTTCTCCCTCTCCTCCTCCCCCCTTGGTTTTCCCTTCTCCTTACCCTTGTTGGGTAAGATAGAATTCAAGATCCCAATGGATCTGGATGTTTTTCCCTCTCAGAGTTGATTTCCCTGAGATTGAGGTTTAAGTAAACCCCCCCCCCCCTCTCTTCCTCTCCTTCTTATAGGAGTTTTCTTCCCCTCCCCTTCCCCTGTGAATCTTTGTGTGAGAACCATTATTCTATTTGGTCTTTCTTTACCCCCTATTTATACATTACATTTTCCCCACATATTAGTATACATAGGTTGATATAAATGTAGTCCTTATAGAAGAGAGTTTGAGTAAAAGAAGATAACATTTTTCCCCTTTCCTTAATATTTACCTTTTCAGGTATTCCTTGCTCTTTGATTTTCGGTATCAAACTTTCCACAGAGCTCTGGTCTTTTCTTTGCAAAAAGTTGGAAGTCTTCTATTTTGTTGAATGCCCATACTTTCCCTTGGAAGTATATAGTCAGTTTTGCTGGGTAGCTGATTCTTGGTTGGAGACCCAGCTCTCTTGCCTTTCTGAAGATCATGTTCCATGCCTTACGATCATTCAGCGTAGAACTTGCAAGGTCTTGTGTGACCCTGATTGGCATTCCTTTATATCTAAATTGTCTTTTTCTGGCTTCCTGTAGGATTTTTTCTTTTGTTTGATAGCTTTGGAATTTGGCAATTACATTCCTGGGAGTTGTCTTTTGGGGGTTTAGTGTAGAAGGTGTTCTGTGAGCTCTGTCAGTGGCTGTATTGCCCCCTTGTTCTAGAATCTCTGGGCAATTTTCTTTGATTATATCTTGTATCACCATGTCCAGTTTGGTGTTTATTTCTGGCTTTTCTGGGAGTCCAATTATTCTTAAATTTTCTCTTCTCCCCCTGTTTTCCAGATCTATCACCTTGTCGGTGAGATATTTTATGTTCTCTTCTAATTTCTTGGTGTTTTGGCTTTGCTTTATTAGTTCTTGCTTTAAAGCCTGGTTTTCTTTTACAGTTTGGTCAAACTGGTTTTGTAGATGCGTGAATTTCTTTTGCATCATTTCCCACTTTTCCTCCCAGAGGGCTTCCATCTTTTTGGTCCTTTCTGATTCAAATTCTTCATGGGTTTGTGGAGAGTTTCTATTTCCTTTGGAAGATTTTGGAGAATTTTCTTGTATATCTTCTTCTATCTGCTCTGTATTTTGTATTTTGGCTCCATAGAATGTGTCCAGAGTCGCCCCTTTCTTCTTATTTTTTTTGGTATTTTGGGGCTTCTGTACTTCTGTGGAGTTTGTCATCTCTGAACGTGGAGGATTGGCTTTTCTTGTCTTTGTCTGGTGATCAGAGGCTTTAGTCCTGGGCAGATGGTTCTATGACTTTCCCTGGGTTAAACTGAATATGCCTCACTGGAACTGGAATGGAAGGGTCGGACCACGAGGCCACACTCTCCCCCTGGCTCGATTTCCGGAAGTTGCCTTCAGAATCCCTGGCCGTGAGGCTGTTTCGTCGGCCTGCGGAGGGATGGGCTGCCTCTTCCCCAAGCTCCGAGAGCACAGACTTTCACTGAGACTTGGATAGCAGGATCCAGCCCGTGAGGCTGTCTTGCCCGCCCTGAGGGTTGCTGTTGTTTTGACCAGCTCTCTGCAGCGGAGGCCCCAGGCAGTAACTTTCACCCGGACCTACGGGCTCTCTGCAGCGGAAGCCCCAGGCAGTAACTTTCACCCGGACTGGGATTTGGGTAGAAGACCCTGAGGGTTGTTGTTCCTCAGACCCTGCTCTCTGAGCCCGGCGCGGCTGCGGCTTCCGGGAGCCTTGGACTCTGCGCTCCTACCCCTGAGGTCCGAGGGATCTCGGGTTCTGGCTTTTAAGGGGAGCCGTACCTTTTGAACCGGGTCCAGGTCCAGGAGGAGGGTTCCCAGGGTCTGTGCTGTTGATCGTTTTGAATTTCGGCGCCTTAGGAGCTTCTAGTTTGAGATTGGTCGGGAAGGGTTTTCCAGAGATCTGAACTTCAGCTTTCTCTAAGCCGCCATCTTAACCGGAAGTCCTTCTTTTTTTTTAAATATATTTTATTTGATCATTTCCAAGCATTATTCGTTAAAGACATAAATAATTTTCTTTTCCTCCCCCCACCCCCCATAGCCGACGCGTAAGTCCACTGGGCATTAGATGTTTTCTTGATTTGAACCCATTGCTTTGTTGATAGTATTTGCATTAGAGTGTTCATTAGAGTCTATCCTCTGTCATGTCTCCTCAACCTCTGTATTCAGGCAGTTGCTTTTTCTCGGTGTTTCCACTCCCATAGTTTATCCTTTGCTTATGAATGGTGTTTTTTTCTCCTGGATCCCTGCAAGTTGTTCAGGGACATTACACCACCACTAATGGAGAAGTCCATTACGTTCGATTATACCACAGTGTATTAGTCTCTGTGTACAATGTTCTCCTGGTTCTGCTCCTCTCGCTCTGCATCACTTCCTGGAGGTTGTTCCAGTCTCCATGGAACTCCTCCACTTTATTATTCCTTTTAGCACAATAGTATTCCATCACCAACATATACCACAGTTTGTTCAGCCATTCCCCAATTGATGGGCATCCCCTCGTTTTCCAGTTTTGGGCCACCACAAAGAGGGCAGCTATGAATATTTTTGTACAAGTCTTTGTGTCCATTATCTCTTTGGGGTACAGACCCAGCAGTGCTATGGCTGGGTCAAAGGGTAGATATTCTTTTGTCGCCCTTTGGGCATAGTTCCAAATTGCCCTCCAGAATGGTTGGATCAGTTCACAACTCCACCAGCAATGAATTAATGTCCCTACTTTGCCACATCCCCTCCAGCATTCATTACTTTCCTTTGCTGTTATGTTAGCCAATCTGCTAGGTGTGAGGTGATACCTCAGAGTTGTTTTGATTTGCATCTCTCTGATTATAAGAGATGTGGAACACTTCTTCATGTGCTTGTTAATAGTTTTGATTTCTTTATCTGAGAACTGCCTATCCATTTCCCTTGCCCATTTATCAATTGGAGAATGGCTTGATTTTTTGTACAATTGATTTAGCTCATTATAAATATGAGTAATTAAACCTTTGTCAGAGGTTTCTATGAAGATTTTTTCCCAATTTGTTGTTTCCCTTCTGATTTTAGTTATATTGGTTTTGTTTGTACAAAAGGTTTTTAGTTTGATGTAGTCAAAATTATTTATTTTACATTTTGTGATTCTTTCTATATCTTGCTTGGTTTTAAAGCCTTTCCCCTCCCAAAGGTCTGACATGTATACTATTCTGTGTTTACCCAATTTACTTATGGTTTCCTTCTTTATGTTTAAGTCACTCACCCATTTTGAATTTATCTTGGTGTAGGGTGTGAGGTGTTGATCTATTCCTAGCCTCTCCCACACTGTCTTCCAATTTTCCCAGCAGTTTTTATCGAATAGTGGATTTTTGTCCCAAAAGCTGGGATCTTTGGGTTTATCGTATACTGTCTTGCTGAGGTCGCTTTCCCCCAGTCTATTCCACTGATCTTCCTTTCTGTTTCTTAGCCAGTACCAAATTGTTTTGATGACTGCTGCTTTGTAATATAGTTTTAGGTCAGGGACTGCAAGGCCCCCATCATATGTGTTTTTTTTCATTATTTCTCTGGATATCCTTGATCTTTTGTTCTTCCAAATGAACTTTGTTATGGTTTTTTCTAAATCAGTGAAGAAGTATTTTGGTAGTTCAATGGGTATGGCACTAAATAGATAAATAAGTTTGGGTAGGATGGTCATTTTTATTATATTGGCTCGTCCTATCCATGAGCAGTTAATGTTTTTCCATTTGTTCAAGTCTAGTTTTAGTTGTGTGGCGAGTGTTTTGTAGTTGTGTTCATATAGATCCTGTGTTTGTCTTGGGAGGTAGATTCCTAGGTATTTTATTTTGTCTAAGGTGATTTTGAATGGGATTTCTCTTTCTAGTTCTTGCTGCTGAGCTGTGTTGGAGATATATAGAAAAGTTGATGATTTATGTGGGTTTATTTTGTATCCTGCAACTTTGCTAAAGTTGTTGCTTATTTCAATTAGCTTTTTGGTTGAATCTCTAGGATTCTTTAAGTAGACCATCATGTCATCCGCAAAGAGTGATAACTTGGTCTCCTCCTTGCCTATTTTGATGCCTTCAATTTCTTTTTCTTCTCTAATTGCTACTGCTAGTGTTTCTAGTACAATGTCAAATAGTATAGGTGATAATGGGCATCCTTGTTTCACTCCTGATCTTATTGGGAATGCATCTAGTTTATCCCCATTGCAGATGATATTAGCTGTTGGTTTTAGATATATACTGTTTATTATTTTTAGGAATGACCCTTCTATTCCTATGCTTTCTAGTGTTTTTAATAGGAATGGGTGTTGTATTTTATCAAAGGCTTTTTCTGCATCTATTGAGATAATCATATGGTTCTTGCTAGTTTGCTTGTTGATGTGGTCAATTATGTGGATGGTTTTCCTAATGTTGAACCAGCCCTGAATCCCTGGTATGAATCCTACTTGATCATGGTGAATGATCCTTCTGATCACTTGCTGGAGTCTTTTTGATAGTATCCTATTTAAGATTTTTGCATCTATATTCATTAGGGAGATTGGCCTATAGTTTTCTTTCTCTCTTTTTGACCTGCCTGGTTTTGGAATCAGTACCATGTTTGTGTCGTAAAAGGAGTTTGGTAGAACTCCCTCTTTGCTTATTATGTCAAATAGTGTGTATAGTATTGGGATTAACTGTTCTCTGAATGTTTGATAGAATTCACAGGTGAATCCATCAGGCCCTGGGGATTTTTTCTTAGGAAGTTCTGTGATGGCTTGTTGGATTTCAATTTCTGATATAGGATTATTTAAGGATTCTATTTCCTCTTCTGTTAGTCTAGGCAGTTTGTATTTTTGTATGTATTCATCCATTTCTCCTAAATTGGTGTATTTATTGCCATATAATTGGGCAAAGCAATTTCTAATGATTGACTTAATTTCATCTTCATTGGAGGTGCTGTCCCCCTTTTCATCTTTAATGCTGTGAATTTGCTTTTCTTCCTTCCTTTTTTTAATTAGATTGACCAGTACTTTGTCTATTTTGTTTGTTTTTTCGAAGTACCAGCTTCTTGTCTTATTTATTAAATCAATAGTTCTATCACTTTCGATTTTATTAATTTCTCTCTTAATTTTTAGGATTTCTAATTTGGTTTTCTGCTGGGGGTTTTTAATTTGATCGCTTTCGAGTTTTTTCATTTGCATTTCCAATTGATTGATCTCTGCTCTCCCTTGTTTGTTAATATAAGCATTCAGGGATATGAATTTACCTCTGATTACCGCTTTGGCTGTATCCCATAAGGTTTGAAAGGATGTTTCGCCATTGTCATTTTCCTTGATGAAATTATTAATTGTTTCTATGATTTCTTCTTTAACTAAATGATTTTGGAGTATCATATTGTTTAATTTCCAATTGGTTTTAGATTTGGTTTTCCATGTACCATTACTAATCATTATTTTTATTGCCTTGTGATCTGAGAAGGCTGCATTCATTATTTCTGCTTTTTTGCATTTGTGTGCTATGTTTCTGTGACCTAGTGTATGGTCAATTTTTGTGAATGTGCCATGTGGTGCTGAGAAGAAGGTGTATTCCTTTTTATCCCTATTTATTTTTCTCCATATGTCTATTAATTCTAATTTTTCTAAGATTTCATTCACTTCTTTTACCTCTTTCTTATTTATTTTTTGATTTGATTTATCTAAATTTGATAATGGTTGGTTTAAGTCTCCCACTAGTATGGTTTTATTGTCTATTTCTTCCTTCAATTCTCCTAGTTTCTCCATTAGAAATTTGGGTGCTATATTATTTGGTGCATACATGTTGATTAATGATATTTCCTCATTGTCTAGAGTCCCTTTTAACAAAATATAATTACCTTTCCTATCCCTTTTGATCAGGTCTACTTTTGCATTGGCTTTATCAGATATCATGATTACCACTCCTGCCTTCTTTCTATCAGTTGAGGCCCAGAAGGTCTTACTCCATCCTTTAATTCTGATCTTGTGGGTGTCAACCTGCCTCATGTGTGTTTCTTGAAGACAACATATGCTAGGGTTTTGGATTCTAATCCATTCTGCTATTCGTCTACGTTTTATGGGTGAGTTCATCCCATTCACGTTCAAAGTTATGATTGTCATTTGTGGACTCCCTGGCATTTTGATTGCCTTCCCTAATTCTAACTTTTTCTTCTTCGGCTCTACCTTTTAGTCCAGTGATTTACTTTGAATCAGTCCCCCTTGTCCCCTTCCTTGATGTTTCCCTTTTTAGTCCCTCCCTTTTTGTTCCCTCTCCCTCCCCCCTCTCTTTCCCTCCCTTTTTGTTCTCCCTCTCCCCCTCCCCCCCTTGGTTTTCCCTTCTCCTTACCCTTGTTGGGTAAGATAGAATTCAAGATCCCAATGGATCTGGATGTTTTTCCCTCTCAGAGTTGATTTCCCTGAGACTGAGGTTTACGTAACCCCCCCCCTCTCTTCCTCTCCTTCTTATAGGAGTTTTCTTCCCCTCCCCTTCCCATGTGAATCTTTGTGTGAGAACGATTATTCTATTTGGTCTTTCTTTACCCCCTATTTATACATTACATTTTCCCCACATATTAGTATACATAGATTGATATAAATGTAGTCCTTATAGAAGAGAGTTTGAGTAAAAGAAGAAGATAACATTTTTACCCTTTCCTTAATATTTACCTTTTCAGGTATTCCTTGCTCTTTGATTTTCGGTATCAAACTTTCCACAGAGCTCTGGTCTTTTCTTTGCAAAAAGTTGGAAGTCTTCTATTTTGTTGAATGCCCATACTTTCCCTTGGAAGTATATAGTCAGTTTTGCTGGGTAGCTGATTCTTGGTTGGAGACCCAGCTCTCTTGCCTTTCTGAAGATCATGTTCCATGCCTTATGATCATTCAGAGTAGAACTTGCAAGGTCTTGTGTGACCCTGATTGGCATTCCTTTATATCTAAATTGTCTTTTTCTGGCTTCCTGTAGGATTTTTTCTTTTGTTTGATAGCTTTGGAATTTGGCAATTACATTCCTAGGAGTTGTCTTTTGGGGGTTTAGTGTAGAAGGTGTTCTGTGAGCTCTGTCAGTAGCTGTATTGCTCCCTTGTTCTAGAATCTCTGGGCAATTTTCTTTGATTATATCTTGTATCACCATGTCCAGTTTGGTGTTTATTTCTGGCTTTTCTGGGAGTCCAATTATTCTTAAATTATCCCTTCTCCCTCTATTTTTCAGATCTATCACCTTGTCGGTGAGATATTTTATGTTCTCTTCCAATTTCTTTTTTTTCTTTTTCTTTTTTTTTGTTTGTTTGTTTTTTATTAAATATTATTTTATTTGGTCGTTTTCATACATTATTCACTGGAAACAAAGATCGTTTTCTTTTCCTCCCCTCCTCTCCCCCCCCCCCCCGCCTTTCCCTCTCCCATAGCCAACGCATGATTCCACTGGTTATCACATGTGTTCTTGACTCGAACCCATTTCCCTGTTGTTGGAGTTTGCATTATAGTGTTCATTTAGAGTCTCTCCTCAGTCTCATCTCCTCCAACCCTGTAGTCAAGCAGTTGCTTTTCAGCGGTGTTTTTACTCCCACAGTTTATCCTCTGCTTGTGGGTAGTATTTTTTTTTAGATCCCTGTAGATTGTTCAGGGAAATTGCATTGATACAAATGGAGAAGTCCATCACCTTCGATTGTACCACAATGTATCAGTCTCTGTGTATAATGTTTTCCTGGTTCTGCTTTTCGCTCTGCATCACTTCCTGGAGGTTGTTCCAGTCTCCATGGAAGTTCTCCACTTTATTATTCCTTTTAGCACAATAGTATTCCATCACCAACATATACCACAATTTGTTCAGCCATTCCCCAATTGAAGGGCATCCCCTCATTTTCCAATTTTTGGCCAACACAAAGAGCGCAGCTATGAATATTTTTGTACAAGTCTTTTTGTCCATTACCTCTTTGGGGTACAAGCCCAGCAGTGCTATGGCTGGATCAAAGGGCAGACAGTCTTTTATCGCCCTTTGGACATAGTTCCAAATTGCCCTCCAGAATGGTTGGATCAATTCACAACTCCACCAGCAATGAATTAATGTCCCCAATTTGCCACATCCCCTCCAGCATTCATTACTTTGCATAGCTGTCATGTTAGCCAATCTGCTAGGTGTGAGGTGATACCTCAGAGTTGTTTTGATTTGCATCTCTCTGATTATAAGAGATGTAGAGCACTTTTTCATGTGCTTATTAATAGTTTTGATTTCTTTGGCTGAGAATTGCCTGCTCATGTCCCTTGCCCATTTGTCAATTGGAGAATGGCTTGATTTTTTGTACAATTGATTTAGTTCTTTATAAATTTTAGTAATTAAACCTTTGTCAGAGGTTTTTATGAAGATTGTTTCCCAATGTGTTGCTACCCTTCTGATTTTGGTTACATTGGTTTTGTTTGTACAAAAACTTTTTAATTTGATGTAATCCAGATTATTTATTTTGCATTTTGTAACTCTTTCTAATTCTTGCTTGGTTTTGAAGTATTTCCCTTCCCAAAGGTCTGACATGTATACTATTCTGTGTTCGCCTAATTTTCTTATAGTTTCCTTCTTTATGTTCAAGTCATTCACCCATTTTGAATTTATCTTGGTGTAGGGTGTGAGGTGTTGATCTAAGCCTAATCTTTCCCATACTATCCTCCAATTTTCCCAGCAGTTTTTATGAAATAGTGGATTTTTGTCCCCAAAGCTGGGATCTTTGGGTTTGTCATATACTGTCTTGCTGAGGTTGCTTGCCCCCAGTCTATTCCACTGATCCTCCTTTCTGTCTCTTAGCCAGTACCATATTGTTTTGATGACTGCTGCTTTGTAATATAGTCTGAGATCTGGGACTGCAAGACCCCCTTCCTTTGTATTTTTTTTTTCATTATTTCCCTGGATATCCTTGATCTTTTGTTCTTCCAAATGAACTTTGTTATGGTTTTTTCTAAATCAGTAAAAAAAAATTTTGGAAGTTCCATGGGTATGGCACTAAATAGATAGATGAGTTTGGGTAGGATGGTCATTTTTATTATATTGGCTCGTCCTACCCATGAGCAGTTAATGTTCTTCCAATTGTTCAAGTCTAGTTTTAGTTGTGTGGAAAGTGTTTTGTAGTTGTGTTCATATAGATCCTGTGTTTGTCTCGGGAGATAGATTCCTAAGTATTTTATTTTGTCTTGGGTAATTTTGAATGGGATTTCTCTTTCTAGTTCTTGCTGCTGAGCTGTGTTAGAATTATATAGAAATGCTGATGACTTATGTGGGTTTATTTTGTATCCTGCAACTTTGCTAAAGTTGTTGATTATTTCAATTAGCTTTTTGGTTGAGTCTCTAGGATTCTTTAAGTAGACCATCATGTCATCTGCAAAGAGTGATAATTTGGTCTCCTCCTTGCCTATTTTGATACCTTCAATTTCTTTTTCTTCTCTAATTGCTACTGCTAGTGTTTCTAGTACAATGTCAAATAATAGAGGTGATAATGGGCATCCTTGTTTTACTCCTGATCTTAATGGGAATGGATTTAGTTTATCCCCATTGCAGGTGATATTAGCTGATGGTTTTAGATATATGCTGTTTATTATTTTTAGGAATGACCCTTCTATTCCTATGCTTTCTAGTGTTTTTAGTAGGAATGGGTGTTGTATTTTATCAAAGGCTTTTTCTGCATCTATTGAGATAATCATGTGGTTCTTGTTGGTTTGCTTGTTGATGTGGTCAATTATGTGGATAGTTTTCCTAATGTTGAACCAGCCCTGCATCCCTGGTATAAATCCTACTTGATCATGGTGGATGACCCTTCTAATCACTTGCTGGAGTCTTTTTGCTAGTATCCTATTTAAGATTTTTGCATCTATATTCATTAGGGAGGTTGGTCTATAATTTTCTTTCTCTGTTTTTGGCCTGCCTGGTTTTGGAATCAGTACCATGCTTGTGTCATAAAAGGAGTTTGGTAGGACTCCCTCTTTGCTTATTATGTCAAATAGTTTGTATAGTATTGGGATTAACTGTTCTCTGAATGTTTGATAGAATTTGCTGGTGAATCCATCAGGCCCTGGGGATTTTTTCTTAGGAAGTTCTGTGATGGCCTGTTGGATTTCTTTTTCTGATATGGGATTATTTAAGAAAACTATTTCTTCTTCTGTTAGTCTAGGCAATTTATATTTTTGTAAATATTCATCCATATCACCTAGGTTGGTATATTTATTGCCATATAGTTGGCAAAGTAGTTTTTAATGATTGCCTTAATTTCCTCTTCATTGGAGGTGAGAGCCCCCTTTTCATCCTTGATGCTATTAATTTGCCTTTCTTCTTTCCTTTTTTTAATTAAATTAACCAGTACTTTGTCTATTTTGTCTGTTTTTTCAAAGTACCAGCTTCTAGTCTTGTTTATTAGCTCAATAGTTCTGTCACTTTCTATTTTATTAATTTCTCCCTTAATTTTTAGGATCTCTAGTATGGTTTTCTTCTGGGGGTTTTTAATTTGTTCATTCTCAAGTTTTTTGATTTGCATTTCCAATTGATTGATCTCTGCTCTCCCTTGTTTGTTAATATATGCACTCAGGGATATGAATTTTCCTCTAAGTACTGCCTTGGCTGCATCACATAAGGTTTGAAAGGATGTTTTGCCGTTGTCATTTTCTTCAACGAAATTGTTAATTGTTTCTATGATTTCTTCTCTATCAGATTTTGGAGTATCATGTTATGTAATTTCCAATTAATTTTTGATTTTGGTCTCCATGTACCCTTGCCGATCAATATTTTAATTGCCTTGTGATCTGAAAAGGCTGCAGTTAATATTTCTGCTTTTCTGCATTTGAGTGCCATGTTTCTTTTTTCTTTTTTCTTTTTTTTTTTAGAGGTCAACAAACATTTATTTATTAAGCACTTAAAATATGCTAGTGCTGGAAATCAAAGAAAAGTCAAAGAAGAGTTCTTGACCTCAAGGAACACATAGTCTAATGGGGGATACATCCATCAAACAGTTATATACAAGAGAGATACGGTCTGAATTAAGGCTGTCCTTGCCCACATTCTGAACCAATCACTATTCTTTTTTTTAATTTATTTATTTTTTAAAATATATTTTATTTGATCATTTCCAAGCATTATTCGTTAAAGACATAGATCATTTTCTTTTCCTCCCCCCCACCCCCCCGTAGCCGACGCGTAAGTCCACTGGGCATTAGATGTTTTCTTGATTTGAACCCATTGCTTTGTTGATAGTATTTGCATTAGAGTGTTCATTTAAAGTCTATCCTCTGTCATGTCCCCTCAACCTCTGTATTCAGGCAGTTGCTTTTTCTCGGTGTTTCCACTCCCATAGTTTATCCTTTGCTTATGAATGGTGTTTTTTTTCTCCTGGATCCCTGAAAGTTGTTCAGGGACATTACACCGCCCCTAATGGAGAAGACCATTACGTTCGATTATACCACAGTGTATTAGTCTCTGTGTACAATGTTCTCCTGGTTCTGCTCCTCTCGCTCTGCATCACTTCCTGGAGGTTGTTCCAGTCTCCATGGAACTTCTCCACTTTATTATTCCTTTGAGCACAATAGTACTCCATCACCAACATATACCACAGTTTGTTCAGCCATTCCCCAATTGATGGGCATCCCCTCGTTTTCCAGTTTTGGGCCACGACAAAGAGCGCAGCTATGAATATTTTTGTACAAGTCTTTGTGTCCATTATCTCTTTGGGGTACAGACCCAGCAGTGCTATGGCTGGGTCAAAGGGTAGATATTCTTTTGTCGCCCTTTGGGCATAGTTCCAAATTGCCCTCCAGAATGGTTGGATCAGTTCACAACTCCACCAGCAATGAATTAATGTCCCTACTTTGCCACATCCCCTCCAGCATTCATTACTTTCCTTTGCTGTTATGTTAGCCAATCTGCTAGGTGTGAGGTGATACCTCAGAGTTGTTTTGATTTGCATCTCTCTGATTATAAGAGATGTAGAACACTTCTTCATGTGCTTGTTAATAGTTTTGATTGCTTTATTTGAGAACTGCCTATCCATTTCCCTTGCCCATTTATCAATTGGAGAATGGCTTGATTTTTTGTACAATTGATTTAGCTCATTATAAATATGAGTAATTAAACCTTTGTCAGAGGTTTCTATGAAGATTTTTTCCCAATTTGTTGTTTCCCTTCTGATTTTAGTTATATTGGTTTTGTTTGTACAAAAGGTTTTTAGTTTGATGTAGTCAAAATTATTTATTTTACATTTTGTGATTCTTTCTATATCTTGCTTGGTTTTAAAGCCTTTCCCCTCCCAAAGGTCTGACATGTATACTATTCTGTGTTTACCCAATTTACTTATGGTTTCCTTCTTTATGTTTAAGTCACTCACCCATTTTGAATTTATCTTGGTGTAGGGTGTGAGGTGTTGATCTATTCCTAGTCTCTCCCACACTGTCTTCCAATTTTCCCAGCAGTTTTTATCGAATAGTGGATTTTTGTCCCAAAAGCTGGGATCTTTGGGTTTATCGTATACTGTCTTGCTGAGGTCGTTTTCCCCCAGTCTATTCCACTGATCTTCCTTTCTGTTTCTTAGCCAGTACCAAATTGTTTTGATGACTGCTGCTTTGTAATATAGTTTGAGGTCTGGGACTGCAAGGCCCCCATCATATGTGTTTTTTTTCATTATTTCCCTGTATATCCTTGATCTTTTGTTCTTCCAAATGAACTTTGTTATGGTTTTTTCTAAATCAGTGAAGAAGTATTTTCGTAGTTCAATGGGTATGGCACTAAATAGATAAATAAGTTTGGGTAGGATGGTCATTTTTATTATATTGGCTCGTCCTATCCATGAGCAGTTAATGTTTTTCCAATTGTTCAAGTCTAGTTTTAGTTGTGTGGCGAGTGTTTTGTAGTTGTGTTCATATAGTTCCTGTGTTTGTCTTGGGAGATAGATTCCTAGGTATTTTATTTTGTCTAAGGTGATTTTGAATGGGATTTCTCTTTCTAGTTCTTGCTGCTGAGCTGTGTTGGAGATATATAGAAAAGCTGATGATTTATGTGGGTTTATTTTGTATCCTGCAACTTTGCTAAAGTTGTTGATTATTTCAATTAGCTTTTTGGTTGAATCTCTAGGATTCTTTAAGTAGACCATCATGTCATCCGCAAAGAGTGATAACTTGGTCTCCTCCTTGCCTATTCTGATGCCTTCAATTTCTTTATCTTCTCTAATTGCTACTGCTAGTGTTTCTAGTACAATGTCAAATAGTAGAGGTGATAATGGGCATCCTTGTTTCACTCCTGATCTTATTGGGAATGCATCTAGTTTATCCCCATTGCAGATGATATTAGCTGTTGGTTTTAGATATATACTGTTTATTATTTTTAGGAATGACCCTTCTATTCCTATGCTTTCTAGTGTTTTTAATAGGAATGGGTGTTGTATTTTATCAAAGGCTTTTTCTGCATCTATTGAGATAATCATATGGTTCTTGCTAGTTTGCTTGTTGATGTGGTCAATTATGTGGATGGTTTTCTATTTCTTCCTTCAATTCTCCTAGTTTCTCTATTAAAAATTTGGATGCTATACCATTTGGTGCATACATGTTGATTAGTGATATTTCCTCATTGTCTATACTTCCTTTTAGCAGAATATATTTACCTTCCCTATCCCTTTTGATCAGGTCTATTTGTACTTTGGCTTTGTCAGATATCATGATTGCAACTCCTGCCTTCTTTCTGTCAGTTGGTGTTTTGGCTTTGCTTTATTAGTTCTTGCTTTAAAGCCTGGTTTTCTTTTACAGTTTGGTCAAACTGGTTTTATAGATGCGTGAATTTCTTTTGCATTATTTCCCACTTTTCCTCCCAGAAGGCTTCCATCTTTTTGGTCATTTCTGATTCAAATTCTTCATGGGTTTGTGGAGAGTTTCCATTTCCTTTGGAAGATTTTGGAGCATTTTCTTGTATATCTTATTCTATCTGCTCTGTGTTTTGTATTTTGGCTCCATAGAATGTGTCCAAAGTCGCCCCTTTCTTCTTATTTTTCTTGGTATTTTGGGGCTTCTGTGCTTCTGTGGAGTTTGCCATCTCTGAATGTGGAGGATTAGCTTTTCTTATCTCTGTCTGGTGATCAGAGGCTTTAGTCCTGGGCAGATTGTAGGTTCTATGAGCTTTCCCTGGGTTAAACTGAATATGCCTCACTGGAACTGGAATGGAAGGGTCGGACCACGTTGCTTTCTGGAAGTTGCCTTCAGAATCGCTGGCCATGAGGCTGTTTCATCGGCCTGCGGGGGGATGGGCTGCAGCTTCCCCAAGCTCCGAGGGCAGGGATTTTCACTGAGACTTGGATAGCAGGATCCAGCCTGTGAGGCTGTCTTGCTCCAGGCAGTGACTTTCACTGGGACTCGGATAGAAGGCCCTGAGGGTTGTTGTTCCGAGGACCCTGCTCTCTGAGCCAGGCTGGGCTGCGGCTTCCCGGAGCCTTGGACTCTGCGCTCCTACCCCTTAGGTCTGAGTGATCTCGGGTTCTGGCTTTTGAGGGGAGCCGTACCTTTTGATCCGGGTCCAGGTCCAGGAGGAGGGTTCCCAGGGTCTGTGCTGTTGATCGTTTTGAATTTCGGCGCCTTAGGAGCTTATAGTTTGAGATTGGTCGGGAAGGGTTTTCCGGAGATCTGAACTTTAGCTTTCTCTAAGCCGCCATCTTAACCGGAAGTCCTAGACTCCTGAATTAAAGAGTAGTTAGCTAAGGAATAGGGATCAAACAGCAGCTTGCCAGAGGAGGGTTCAAGGCACTCATCCTTGAACCCCTAGAACTTGGGGGACCAGTTTGCCAAAGGGGGAAAAAGGTTATGGTTTCCTACTACCCACTTTCCTTGCTTGACACCCCTGCCTTTCCTTTACTGGGTGAACTCAAATAAATTGTTTACTATTTTAGAATTAGGTCTGGTTGGTTTCTGACACTAGGAAAGTGGACAGATTTGGAGAGAATCATATCTCTCCCCAAAAGGGGAAGGTTAACTCAGGATCCCAGGGATCCAAACTGCCTAACCCAAGGAACAGCATCTCTACTTCATAGTGGGGTGACCCCAGGTTCCTGAAGAGAAATGACAGTGGATGTCCTCTGTCTCCCAGAACTATTCTCTGAGGAGGCATATTCCCTCTCTCAGGGGGATAAGACTTGGCTACCTCTCTCCCAGAAAAAGAGAGGGGAAGAAGAATCTTCTTTCTCCCTCTCACCCCATTTCCCTCCCTCTCCATTCCGTCTCAATTGTTCCCCTCTCAACCCTTTCTTCTCAGATCCTTCTATTACAAATATATATCCTTCCTTTAACAGTGACCTTATTGGAAAGACCTATAGTTTCTCCTCACTACTTGTAAGACTCATTTAAGAAAACATTGAATTTCCATGTAATTCCTTTTTTAATAAATTTTATTTAGTCAATTTAGAACATTTTTCCTTGGTTACAAGAATCATATTCATTCTCTCCCTCCCCTCCACCCACTCCTTCCCATAACTGACATGCAATTCCACTGGGGATTACATATGTCCTTAATCAGAAACTATTATGTTTTCTTAAAGGGCAAAACAAACAAACAAAAATTGAACAATTAATAAAAGAGCTCCTTTACTCTGAAACTTTATTCTCCTTCTTCCCAAAACACCCTCTCAGATCTGATAGATGTATTATTGAATTAATGAACTATTACTTTTAATATTGCATAAAAATTTTGGGAGGGAAGAAGGATGATGCCAAACTGCTTTTTATATCCAAATAAGTACTTAATACCTGACCAGAAAAATAAGTTTTTTGATGGTTGCACTGGAATGACCATTTAGAGTCTATATCCCCAATCATATCCCTCTCGACCCATGTCATCAAGCAGTTGTTTTTCTTTGGTGTTTCTACTCTCACAGTTTTTCCTCTGAATGTGGATAGTGTTCTTTCTCATAGATCTCTCCCAGTTGTTCAGGATCACTGCATTGCCACTAATGGAGAAGTCCATTATATCCGATTGTACCACAGTGTATCAGTCTCTGTGTACTATGTTCTCCTGGTTCTGCTCCTTTCACTCTGCACCAATTCCTTGAGGTCATTCCAGTTCACATGGAATTCCTCCAGTTTATTATTCCTTTGAGCACAATAGTATTCCATCACCAGCATATACCACAATTTGTTCAGCCATTCCCCAATTGAAGGGCATCCCCTCATTTTCCAAATTTTTGCCACCACAAACAGTGAAGTTATGAATATTCTTGTACAAATCTTTTTCTTTATTATCTCTTTAGGGTACAAAGCCAGCAGTGCTATGGCTGGATCAAAGGGCAGATAGTCTTTTATTACCCTTTGGGCATAGTTCCAAATTGCCCCCCCAGAATGGTTGGATCAATTCACAACTCCACCAGCAATGAATTAATGTCCCAACTTTGCCACATCCCCTCCAGCATTAATTACTTTCTTTTGCTGTCATGTTATCCAATCTGCTAGGTGTGAGGTAATACCTCAGAGTTGTTTTGATTTGCATCTCTCTGATTATGAGATTTAGAACACATTTTCATGTGCTTACTAATAGTTTTGATTTCTTTATCTGAAAATTGTTTATTCATGTCCCTTGTTCATTTATCAATTAAGAAATGGCTTAATTTTTTGTACAATTGATTTAGCTCTTTATAAATTTGAGTAATTAGACCTCTGTCAGAGGTTTTTGTTATGAAGATTGTTTCCCAATTTGTTGCTTCCCTTCTAATTTTGGTAGCATTGGTTTTGTTTGGTGGTAGAGGCATGGAGAAGGAGAGAAGACTTATAAGCCAAGATGCAAGAACCAAGGCTGGGGACCTGGCTGTCAATCAAGAAGAAGGTTCCAAATGGAATGTTCCCAGGAGTTGGCAATTGAGGCTGGCTGAGGACCCTTGTAGGGTTGTCTTGGTTTGGGGGGTATCTGACCAAGGGAGAAATCTCTACTCTATCTGAGATTTGACTGACCAACAGTTGGAGGAAAAGCCAAGCTGAAGGAGAAACTTTTCTTGGTGGCTTTGTGAAGAAGAAAGATTATAACTGTTGTCCTCCATCTCTGTCTCTCTGTCACAGTTTGTGAAAATACTGATTATTTCCATAACCCTCCTAAAGTCTCCTTATAGTTTAGGGAAACCCTCATCCCTCTTACCTCATTTTCCCATCCTGTTATCAAAATAAACCCCTTACCTGAGATAGAAAAGAATATCTTTATAGTTCACTCAAGGGGGAGGGAAGAAGCCAAAGGCTTCAAGAAGAACTGGGAGGCAAGGGAGGCAGGGAGGAGAGGTAAAGGAGGGAAGGAGAGAGGGTAGGAGGAAATTAGGAGAAATATTGATCCACTAGTCATCAGTAGAGATCCACAGGCAAATCCCAAAGCCTTCCCCAGTATCTATCTAGAGCAATTCCCTGTGGCAGCATTCCCCTGTACCAGCAGTGTCTCTCATCTCTCCACCATTGCAAATAGGCAAGTGTGTCCCCATACTTAGTAACAGCTCTCTCCAGTCTGTCAGAGTACCACTGCAGCAACAAGTAATAGTGTCACACAGATTAACATTTCTATTTCAATAAGAAATAGTTACACAGATTACCTATTTCTATTTCAGTTTGTACAAAACCTTTTTAATTTGATGTAATCAAATTTTGTTTTATATTTTGTTATATTTCTAAGTGTTCTTGGTTTTAAATCTTGCCTTTCCCAAAGATCTGACATGTATGGTATTCTGTGTTCACCTAATTTACTTATAGTTTCCTTCTTTATATTCAAGTCATTCACTCATTCTGAGTTTATCTTGGTGTAGGGTGTGAGATGTTGATGCAAACCTAATCTCTCCCATACTGTCTTCCAATTTTCCCAGCAGTTTTTATCAAATAGTGGATTTTTGTCCCCAACGCTGGGATCTTTGGGCTTATCATAGACTGTCTTGCTGAGGTAACTTACCCCAAAATTATTCCACTGATCCTCCTTTTTGTCTCTTAGCCAGTACCATATTGTTTTGATGACCACTGCTTTATAGTATAGCTTGATATCTGGTACTACAAGGCCACCTTTCTATACATTTTTTTTTTCATGATTTCCATGGATATCATTGATCTTTTGTTCATCCAAATGAACTTTGTTATAGTTTTTTTCTAATTCAGTAAAAAAGGTTTTTTGGTAATTCAGTGGGTATGGCACTAAATAAGTAAATTAGTTTGGGTAGGAATGTCATTTTTATTATGTTAGCTCATCCTATCCATGAGCAATTGATGCTTTTCCAATTATTTAGATCTAGTTTTAATTGTGTGGAGATTGTTTTGTTGTGTTCATATAGTTGTGTTCATATAGTTCCTGTGTTTGTTTTGGCAGATAAATTCCCAAGTATTTTATATTGTCTAGGGTGATTTTAAATGGAATTTCTCTTTCTAATTCTTTCTGCTGAGATGTGTTGGAAATATATAGAAATGCTGACGACTTATGCAGGTTTATTTTGTATCCTGCAACTTTGCTAATGTTATTTTGACTAGATTTTTAGTTGATTCTCTAGAGTTGTTTAAATAGACCATCATATCATATGAAAAGAGTGATAGCTTGGTCCTTTTATTGCCTATTTTAATACCTTCAATTTCTTTTTCTTTTCTAATTGCTACTGTTAGTGTTTTTGGTACAATGTTAAAGAATAGAGGTGATAATGGACATCTTTGTTTCACTCCTAATCTTATTGGGAAGACTTCTATCTAGTTTATCCCCATTGCAGATGATGTTTGCTGATGGTTTTAGAGAGATACTATTTATTATTTTTAGGAAAGGCCCTTCTATTCCTATATTTTCAATAAGAATGAGTGTTGTATTTTGTCAAAGACTTTTTCTGCATCTATTGAGATAACCATGTGATTTGTGTTGGTTTGCTTGTTAATATGGTCTAATATGTGGATGGTTTTCCTAATATTGAACCATCCTTGCATTCCTGGCATAAATCCTACCTGGTCATACTGAAGAACTAGTGATCACTTGCTAGAGTCTTTTTGCTAGCATTTTATTTAAGATTTTTTCATCTATGTTCATTAAGAAGATTGGTCTGTAGTTTTCTTTCTCTGTTTTTGACCTGTGTGGCTTTGTAATCAATACCGTATTTGTGTCACAAAAGGAATTTGGTAGAATTCCTTCTTTGCTTGTTAAATAGTTTGTATAATATTGAGATCAGTTGTTCTTTAAATGTTTGATAGAATTAATTTGTGAATCCATATTGTCCGGGGGATTTTTTCTTAAGGAGTTCTTTGATGACTTGTACAGTTTCTTTTTCTAATATGAGTTGTTTAGGTATTTTATTTCTTCCTCTGTTAGTCTAGGCAATTTATATTTTTGCAAATATTCATCCATATCACCCAGATTTCCGATAATTTTTTGTAATGATTGCCTTAATTTCCTCTTCATTAGAGGTGAGGTCTCCCTTTTAATCTTGGATTCTGTCAATTTGGTTTTCTTCTTTCCTTTTTTTAAATTAGATTGACCAGTGCTTTCAAGACATTATTTTCTGTTTCCAGATGACTTACCTTGCTTTTTAAGTTCTTTTCCCAGTTGTCTTCAGCTTCTCTTAATTGTGTTTTGAATTGTATTTTGAGTTCTTACAAAGTCTGTGTCCATTTTGCTGGAGTTTCTGTGTTTTTTCTTTGTGTTCCTCGATCTTCCTCTGTTACATTTACTCTTTGTTCATTGCCTGGATAGAAACTGTCGATTGTAATTTCTTTTTCTTTTTCTGTTGTTCCTCATATTTGCCCTCTTTCCCCCTCCATGTAGTTGCCTGTAGTCTTGCTTCTCTCATTATGTGCTGGATCTCTGGGTTTGGGCTTTTCTGTCAACCTTCACCCTTGGAGCTTAGCAAGGCTCTCAGAGCAGTCTTTGGGGGGGGGTGTTGGAGTTTGAGCTTCCCTGCCCTCTGAAGACTTGATAATACTAAGCCCAACAGTCTTGAACTGGCAGAGTTGGATGTGCCCTGAGGCCAAAACCTCAGGAAGGGGTGTGGTAATATGGAGTGTCTCAGCTGAGACTAGACTGCCTTCTCTGTGTTTCTTTTCCAGCTGCTTCCCCACTGTCCTTGTTCATAGCCCTTAGCCTGGAACAGCTTTTCCTGTAAGGTATTCCCTCCAGGGTTGCACCCCTGCCTGCCCAAAGATTCCAGCCACTGCTAGAGGCTAAGTACTGTAGTTGGGGGAGGGGTCCTGAGACCTTCCTTCTTCCTGCCCCTTAAAACTGAGTGTTCTCAAATTCAGGATTTTGAGAGCATACCTTTTCAGTTGAGTTCAGCAGGAGGGTTCCTTGGCTCTGTCCTTTTGTTAGGTTTGGTTTTCAGTCCCCTAGGAGCATTTGATTTTTAATCAGTAAGGAAAGGTTTTCAGAGGTCTGAACTTTTGCTGCCTCTATGATGCCATCTTGGCTCTGACTCCTTTTGTTTTTTTTTTAAATTACTATTTTATTTTTAATTCAATTACTTGAAAAAATTTAAACCTTCATTTTCTTTGTTTGAACTAAATTCTCACTTTCCTTCCCTTCTCTCTCCCTCTTCCTGAGACAGCAAGCAATCTGATATAGGTTTTATAGTTAAAATAGTATGACATCTTTCCATATTAGTCCTTTTATAAAAAAGAACTAGACCAAATGAAAGAAAAGTGAATAAATGAAGTGAAATATAGTATATCTTGATCTTCATTCTGACTCCATCAGTTCTTTCACTGCAAGCAAATGGCATTTTTTCTCCATGACGCCTTGAGAATTTTCTAAGATCACTGTATTTCTTAGAATGGATAAGTCATTCATTAATTATCTCATATTATTGCTATATTGTATGATGTTTCCTTGTTCTCCTTACTTCACTTTGATTCCGTTCATGTAGGTCTTTCCTTGTCTTTCTTAAATCATTCTTCACATCATTTCTCATATTGCAGAAGTATTTTATTACAATCATATACCATAGTTTGTTCATCTATTCCCAAATTGATGGCCATTCCTTTAGTTTCCAGTTCTTTGAAACCACATAAAAGATACATAAATAATTTTTGTACTTTTTCATGTATCTGTTTCTGTATTTCTTAGACAGTACTAGATTATTTTGACAATTACAGCTTTTTAATAGTTTGATAATTTGTTTCTCCTCCAATTTCCTCTTATAAAATTGAACTTTTGAATATTTTATTTTTGCTTTTTGTCCTGTAGGGTATTTCACATTTTTTGTAACTTTTAAAAATCTCTTTGGGATACAGACTTAGTAGTGTTATTACTTGGTCAAAAGATAAGCAAAATTTTATAGCTCTTTGGGCATAGTTCCAAATCACTATCCAAAATGACTGGGATCAGTTTATAACTCCACCAGCAGCCCACAAACATCTCAAATTTGCCACATCTTCTTCAGCATTTATTATTTTTCTTTTTTGTTATATTAGCCAATCTGATAGTTGTGCAGTAGTACCTCAGGTTAATTTTAATTTACCTATCTATTAAGAGCAATTTGGAGCCTTTTCCCATGTGATTATATATAGCCCTGATTTCTTCATCTAAAAATATCATATTCATATTATTTTACCATTTATCAATTAGAAAATAATTTATATTCTTATAAATGTAATTCTATTCTCTAAATATTTGAGAAATAAGGCCTTTATTTGAGATAATAGTAAAAATTTCCCCAGTTTTTTTTCTTTTTCTTCTAATCTTGGTTGCATTGGTTTTATTTGTACAAAACCTTTTAGTTTAACATAATCAAAGTTATACATTTTACACCCTATAATGTTTTCTCTCTCCTTTGGCCATAAATTCTTCCCTAATCCATAGGTTTGACAGGTAAACTATTTTATGTTCCTCTAAATTGCTAATGGCAGTATCTTTTATGTCTAAATCATGTATCAATTTTACCTTATCATGATATAGAGTATGAGATGTTGGTCTATATCCTGTCTCTTCCATGACTTTTCCCAGTTTCCCAACTTTAATCCCTAGTGATTTTTTCTTCCACAACTTTAGACCTTTGGGTTTATCAAGCACTAAATGACTATGGTCATTTACTATTATGTACTGTTTGGCTAATCTACTCCACTCATTTTTATCTGAAGTTCTTAATTTATTGGTTTTTAGCTGCATAAACACATTTTGAACTATTCTTTCTTCTTTTGTTGATCAAATAATTTAGAGAAATATAATTTCCTCAAAGTAATTGTTTGACTGCATTCCCACAATCTTTGAAATGTTTTCTTATTCGTGCCTTTATTTATAATTAGTGAAATGTCTTGTTTGTGATTGGTTCTTTGATTGAGTAATTTTAAATGATTAAATTGTTTGCTTTCTGGATAATTCTTAATTCTTGATTTAATGGCAACCTTATTAAATACAATTTTTGTTGTTTTCTGTGTAGTAAGTGATATTTTCAACATTACTACGCTTATGCTTTTGCTTTTGAGGATTTTATATCTATGGTTAATTTTTGTAAAAATGATAAATGCATATCTATGTTCCTTTCTATTCTCATTCAATATGTATTTCATACTTAACTTTTCTAAAATGGTATCTGAATCTTTAAGTCTTCATTTTTTTGTTTTATTTGTCTAGTTTTGTAAAAATTACAAATTTTTCCCTTTGTTTTCTGTTTTTTTCCTTTAACTTGTTTAGTTTTTTTCTTTAAGTATTTAGATGTTGTGAGCTCTAGAATTTCATGTTACATGTTCTAAGATCCCTTTTGGCTCTGACTTTATATGTTACTAAAAAATATAAAAACATAAATGAATTTAACCACTTTTCTTTAATTTGGGTTTTGAAATTTAGTTTTATTTTCAGACACCTAGCAGCTAGGAAAGTATTATGTTATTAATATGCCAAAACAATTATTAGGTGTTTACTATGTGCTAGACACTGTGCTAAGCCCTGGCAATAGAAGTACAAATAAGAATATAGTCCCTGTTCTCAAAAATTGCATTATAATAAGAAAACAGAACGTATAAAAGGAAGCAGGAACATAAGAGGAGGGGGAAAGATGACAACTTGGAGGAGGAGGATGGTTGGTGATAGAGAAGCTTAGAAAGTAATGAGTAGAATCTGGAAATGGATCAAGAGTGAGTGTGACTGGCTTAGATCCTTCTTTAAAATGGAGCTTCTAAGAGGAATTGACCAATAGGAGAATGAAGCCACAGGGACAGAGTAATCATCCAGGGCAAAAAGACTAATGGTAGCATGGTAGAGAAAGATTGTTGGGGATTGTCAGCAGTTGATCTTGGAAAACAAAGGAGCATATTTAATATTTTCTCTTTGTTTAATGAAAAAAGATATTAGCTCTTGTGGCACATATTCTTTAATAATTCTATCCAATCTACAGTGGTGTGTTTAAGATTGTAATAATAAATATGTAGTATTAAAATAAAACTACTATTTTAAAAGGAGTAAAAGAATCTGAAGAGAAAACCACAGCACAGAACATAGACATTAGTATCACAAACAGATTGATATTATGGAAGGATAACAATTGTTTCAAGTTGTTTTATGTGCTGATTTTTCCCTTCCTCCTATTCCCTTCTAACCCTCCTATTGGTTGACTTACCAAATCAACTCCAAAAAACTCTCCCATGTTTAATGGTCTGACTGGAAAACAGATTTTATTAGTTCAGCATAGTTTAAGCATTCTCATGCATCATTAATATAATACATTGCATGAAAACGGCTTTCCCGGGAGTGGAGCTCTTTGGGTGCACACAGAAAACAGCATTAAATAATGGACTATCAGACAGGTAGATAAGCAGTCATTCCAAATGTAAACGGTAGTGTCCATGCAGTGATGATGATGATTCTGGTGAAGTGTGTAATTAGAAATGCCTATTTTTAATATTGCTTATAAAAATCACAAAGTGCAAATTGCTTGTTGAACTTGAATTATTTTTAGGTAGGTTTGAACAAACTTGATACATGCTACATTAATGGAAGAAGTTTATTTCTGAAATAGAGTTGCAAGATTATGTCTAACTCAAATTTTTTTTTTCTAAAAGATTTAGGTAAAATCTAAAATGCGGCTGAATCAGGTACAAAGAAACATGCATTTAGAAGTGCCCACTTTGTTCTAGGAACTGAGATTTTTTGTTTTGTTTTTATTTTTGTTTTTGTTCAGTTTGGTATTGTGATTCTGTAATAGAAGCAACTCCTAGAGAAAACTCCTTCTACCAATTTAGATCCCTAAATGTTCTTTGTTCTGCAACCCAGATTTTTGACTCATATCCAGTGTTCTGATCTGTGAATTTGTCCTTTTATATTACCTAGATTAGATGATTTTTGAGGGCAGGGACTGAATCATTTATCATTATTTTTACCTTTAGTGAAACCAGAGTACTTGAAAATTTGCATTTTGGAATTCAACTTGTGATTTCAATTTCATCAGTGGAAGGAGTAGGTGGTACAGTAAATAGAATGTCAAGTCTGGCATCAAGAAGAACTTAGTTCCAATCCATCATTAGACACTTACTAGATGTGTGACCCTGGTCAAATTACTGGATCTCTGCCTCAGTTTCTTCATCTGTAAAATAATTGCATATAAGTCCCCAGATTTGTTCTGAGGATCAAATGAGATAGTAATTGCAAAATACTTAGCACTAGCACACAAAAAACACCATATACATGTTAGGTTGTTGTTGTTATTATGATTACTCTAATAGATCATTTCGTTGTAATAGATAATCTTAAAGAGTTGCCAGGGGACACTCAGAGATGAAGTGACTTTCCTATGGCCATATAGCTAAGAGATCAGACTTCAACTTCCCACCCCTTGGCCAGCTTTCAATCCCTAATCACACTGCTTCTTAGGGGCTTGTAAAATAAGTACTTAATGAATAAATCTTTCTTTTTTAAAGTTTACTTATTTAATTAATTAATTAAGAATATTTTTCCATGGTTACATGATTCATATGCTTTCCTTCCCCTCCTCCTACCACCTTCCTATAGCCAATGAGCAATTCCACTGGATTTTACATGTGTCATTGATCAAGACCTATTTCTATATAATTAATATTTACACTAGGGCTTGATGGGCAAACTTTTGAGCTTGGTGTGTCACAAATTCGCCAAAAAACTAAACATAAATTGGGTGGTGTGTCAGTTTGAGAAAAAAAAATACTTCTTGGCAAGTGGTCCCATACTTCTCTGTATGTGGCCACATGTGATAGAAAATGACACATGTGTCATAGGTATGGAAAGGAAACAAGAACAAGTTCTGAACTTTCTGTCACTGTGTTAGAACAAACAACAGTGGGAATATTCATAGAGAAGAAATTGTCAAGACTGACAGTTGGTGGGGGAAGGGACAACTGGGAGTGGCAGTTGGTCTTGTGACTAGAGCACTTCCTACCTGGCATGGGAGGTGAGAGGGGCTTGCTTTTTTGTTCTGAGTCTCTGGATTCAGGTGCCTCTACTTGCTTCAGCAGGAAGAGATAGGCCCAATCAGCTCTGAAGATCAGAACTGTTCTTGTTGCTTGCTGTCTACTGCTAAGATTTTGGAATTGACAAAGCTAGCACAGATATAGTGTAGACAGGAATGGGAGAAACCCTCCACAAGCCTGTGAGGCCTGGCCTCAGCTCCAAAGCTGATAAAGACTCCAACCTTATTTAGGGCCATCCCTTTTTCCTTTTCCCTGATACCTCTCCAATCTGAACTGGTAATTAAAATATATCTTATTAGAATATCACAGTCAGATAAGTGGACTATCTTTTCTGGGGCATAGAGGGAGCTGAACCTCAGTTCAGTCATCAAACTACAAACAGTCCTTAATGGACCCCTGCTGAGTGACCAAAGTTGGGGGAAAGGCTTGTCCCTCAGGAGGGTCCACATTTACCCTACTCTGGGACAATTTTGGCAGAAATCCAGTGAGAAGACATTCCCGCAGGCTATCTTAAGTGTCTCATTTCTTGGACACCCTATTTGGTCAAAAATAGCCTTTCTACAGGGGGCATCTCTCTCCTTTACCTTGCTGGAAGCCATATTCCCTCTCACCCTTCAATTCCTCCATTTCCTGCCACAAACCTTCCTTATCCCCTGTTTTTTTCAATCCCCCATCTTTCTCGATGAATATTACATAGGTTCGCCATCAGGGTACTAGGGTGATCATTTAGAGTCTACACCCCCAATCATATCCCCATCGAGCCATGTGATCAAGCAGTTATTTTTCTAATGAATAAATATTTCTAAACTATTTAAATCTAGTGTTTGTTCCTTAGGTCCTAAATACTTATTTCTTCATTTTTTTTCCTATCAATTTTGCCTTTCCTCTTGACATTCATGTTCTCTTATTCTCTTCAGATTTCTTACTTTCTCATGTTTAGTACAATGAAACCTACCCAGAAATGTCATTTTTATGTTTTTATTTCTAAGACATTGAAAAATACCTTGGACAAATGGGACAATAGAGAGAATGTTGGTCTTGGAGTAAGAAAACTTTGCAATCCAATCTCACTTTGGGCACCTACCATAGCTGAGTCACTGAATCTTTCTGTTTCTCAATATCCTTGTATGTAAAATGGGGCTAACAATCCCCTTTATTACCTATTAGCTTAATATGCTGGGTAGAGAGCCAGTCTTGGAGCCAGGAAGACTGGATTTTTGTCCCATCTCTAATACATATGAGCTTTGTATAAGTAACTTAAAATTCTTATCACCATAAAGTTATAAGACTATAAGCTTATATTTTGACTTGGTGGTGTATATTGGCACTAGAAATCTCACTAGAAATGAGAAAGTCCTTCAACCATTGAAGTGATTTCCCCTAATATGTAGATCTAATCATATCACCCCACAAAACCCACACTCGATAAACTCTCGTGGCTTCCTATTCCTTCCAGGATCAAATGCAAAATTCAGTTTGGTTTGAAAGCCCTTCATGATTTCCTCCCCTTCCCACCTTTCCAGTCCTCTAATACTTTACTCCTGATACTTTGATCCAGTGACACTGCCTTCCTGCCTGTTCCCAGAACAAGACCCTCCACTTGGAGGTTGCAGGGTATTTTCTTTGACTGTCTTCCATGCCTTGAAGCTCTACTTCCTCTTTTATGACTACTGGTCTCCCTAGTTTCCTATAAGTCCCAACTAAAATCCAACCTTTTATAGAAAGACATCCTTGACTTCTGAATGCCAGGGCATTCCCTCTGTTAATCATCTCCTATTTATCCTGTATATAGCTCACTTTGTATATATTTATTTAAAGCATGATGTAAGTCACAGATACTAGGCTCTCCCCTTTGGAAAGGAAGCATGTTATGGGGTAATTTTGAGAATCAAATGAGATAATGTAAGTAAAGTGCATTGTAAAGTGTAAAGTATACAATGCTACATAAATCTCAGTTATCATTATTTTATGTATTTAATAATCATTTATGAAAAGCCAGGCTGCTTTCCTTTAACCTTCAGTTCATAAGGCCTTCTGGAGTCCTGATTCTCTCATAAATCTTGACCCTTTTCATAGTCACAACTCTGGCGCACTTCATAACCCAGGTACCAATTTCCTACATTCCCTGCTCTGTATCTACCAATAGTACAGAGTTCTAGGACTATTAGTGAGACTATGTTATGCTGTTATTACTATTTCACTCCTGAAAGTTTCTGTCAAACTCTTCTTCAGGCCTTGACTTCCTATTCCTTGAACACTCCTAGAGTGTATATTCCTTTATCCTGTTAGATTCATAGTCCCTGTTCCTAACATTTTTTGTCTCTGGCTTGCTTGCTTCTTCCTTCAACATGACCCAAATTCAGCTTGTACATCCATAGCTTCAATTTGAAAATACCATGTTCTTTTTATTTAAGTAATGTGTTAAGGTCATTTGTTGTGGTATGTTCTTTGTTCCTATAATATGCTGCCTAGCACCTAAATGTGGTTGAATCCCACTATAAGATGTTATGCATCAATACATTACATCTGGTATTTCTGTTTGATATCTCAAAATAAAGATATGCTTTTATCAGTGGACCAGGAAAGATATTTTTTTAAAATACTGGCTGGTGTTTTTAATTGATAATTTTTGAGATATGGATACTTGTGAGTTATGTTCACAAAGTAGAGAGTAGCCAAATTTGTGGCAAGAAAATGATATGGAGTAATGGAATGGGAGAAATTACAGCACTTATACACTTAAAGGAATATTTGCTCTAGTGGTTTCATGATTTTATGTTCCCTAACTGTCATGTAACTTCTGATCAAACAGGATGAAAACTGGCTGCAGAATAGCTTAAAAGCCATCTTTTTAGACTCAGAATCCCCGTAAACTATTAATAAAATTAGGGCAATGACATAGTTCAGGTTCTATGATTTTATCAGAAAATTGCCAATGTACAAACTTTTTCCACTAATGCACATTAGCAAGTCCACTGTAATTTATATGGATTCAAATTTTATGTCTTAATGCTAAGCAGACATGGGACACATTTCTGTGATTCCTGCTTCTAGGAAAACTGAGGATGGGAGATGTCCTGAGCTTGGCTATTCTGAACTAGAGCAGACTATAAGTAGATTAAGTGTCAGCAGTAATTTTGACATTAATATGATGAACCCCTGGGGTTTGGGAAGGGGCAATAAAGTCAGATTGCCCAAAAAGGGGCAAGCCAATACAGGTTAGAAACAGAGCAGGGCAAAGTTCCCATCTTAATCCAAATGGAACCAGGCTCATGAGCAGTTCCCATATTTCCTGCCTTGGAGAGATTGAGAGTACCAACAATAAACAGATAGACAGGGAGACAGGGAGACAGACAGACAGACAGACAGATAGATAGATAGATAGATAGATAGATAGATAGATAGATAGATAGATAGATAGATAAATGGATGGATGGATGGATGGATGAACAGACATATAGATAGACAGACAGGTAGATAGATAGATAGATAGATAGATAGATAGATAGATAGATAGATAGATAGATAGATAGATAGATAAAAATAAGTGAATGAATAACTAACTGAATAAACAAATAGAGTGTTCATTGTTTGACAGATTAGAGTTCTGTTATGGAGATCAAACAATATTGTAACTCACTACTTTCTAGGAAATCAGTATGATAGAAAAGTCCACATTTTAGAAATCTGGCATAATAGTTGGAAACCTGTCTTCAAAGTTAAGAGCTAGGTTCAAAGTGAAACTTTTGCCATACACTGTTTTTTGTTTTTGTTTTTTACTCTGGGCAAATCACTTCATTTTCCTGAAGTCACTAACTAAAATGAAAAAATGATAGAGAAGGAGCCCTGCTTTAATAGAGGCAGTTACCTCATTTGGGAGTTTCCTATATCAGTGTAATCACAGGTGTAGTTTGTCCTATTTTATATGTAACAATACGTCCATTATAGAAATACTTAGAATAGTAGAGAAAAAAGACTTTAAGGTATTTTTTTCTCATTAAAAAAGTTTGCTATGTAGAGAGGCACAGGAAATATATTATCAAATTAGACAACAATATATAAAGCATTTCACAAAACTGTAATTATTTTATAAATGGCATATAATCATTATTATCAGTATTTTAAAAATATTCATAGTTTATTTTACCACAATGCTCATGAAACAAATAGTATATGGTATATACAATATTTTCTTCAAGTTATAAAAAACATTGTCAATGGATATTTATTCTAAATGTATGTACTCATTTTTAAAGTGTATCATAGTCTATGTTATACTTTATTTTTATTTTTTGAACTCTTACCTTCTGTCTTAGAATCAATGTTTTGTATTGGTTCCAAAGCTAAAGAGTATTAGTAAGAGATCGACAATGAGGGTTAAGAGATTTGTCCAGGGTCACATAGCTGGGAAGTGTATGACGTCACATTTGAACACAGGACCTTCTGTCTCTAAGCCTGGTTCTCAACCCACTGAGCCACCTAGTTGCCTACAGCACATGATTTTATTCATTTATTTAACTTTTAAAATTAATTAATTAATTTAGAATATTTTTTCATGCTTACATGATTCATGTTCTTTCTCTTCCCTCCTCTCACCTCCCTCCTGTAGCCAATGAGCAATTCCAATGACATATGTCACTGATCAAAATCTATTTCCATGTTATTAATATCTGCATTAGTATGACCATTGAGAGTCTACATTCCCAATCATATCCCTATCCACCAATGTGATCAAGCAGTTGTTTTTCTTCTGAGTTTCTGCTCCCACAGTTCTTTCTCTGGATGTGAATAGCATTCTTTTTCATAACTCCCTCAGAATTGTCCTGGATCATTGCATTGATGCTAATAGAGAAGCCAATTACATTCGATTATGCCACAGCAGCACATGATTTTAAAATAAGTAGTTATAAAGTATTATCCAGGTGGGTGGCCACATATCCAACAAAAACTTAGAGATATTTGGTAACAAATCATGTTTGAGGAGATTAGGTCAAATCAAATGTACCCATATATTAAATTCTATCCTATCATAGTACAAAAAGTAATCTCATACCATAACATTCAATGTAGGACGGGGCAAGTGTTTAAATTATTTTCCTTGATTCTTCTAATAAAATTGACTTTAAAGAAAAATTTCAAATAGAAATAAGTAGGAAAACCCTTCAGGTCCTGGGAAACTTGTTTCCTTTTTCTATAATAATAACAAACTTATTCCTATGATTTTACTTTTAAATCTCTGCTCACTGCTAGAAGAATTTGAAAGTGTTTCATACATAATACACACTTATCAAACTAGAGGAGAAAGTGAATATAGCGGAATGCTATTTCTTCAGATTCTCAAATCAAAGATATTAAGAGATTCCTGAAAGATTTACTTTAAGAAAGATGAGAGGAAAGAAAAATTCATAATAAATCAGACTATCAGAAAACTCTCCCCACTATTTTTAGAGAGGATAAATACATAGATCAAGGCTTTTTTAGGATGTTTCTAATAAAATCGAGATTATGTCCTGAGGAGGGGCAAAAACAAAATACAGTCTTTTACATCCAACCTATGCAGCTCCCAAACTGGTTTTATTAATTAGAGTGTATTGATATATTTGATTATATAAAGGATTACTTTTACATATTTTGTAGACCTAATTCTGGAAGAAGTAATAGCTATTCTGTTGGAAATTTAGAATGCTGAAATAAGGAATTAACTAGAACCCTCTAGTAAAGAGTGTTGCCTTTAGTTGATGACCGAATATTTCCTCAATAATTTTGCCTTAAAACAAAGGAAGATTCAATTAAGGAAGGACATACCCCTAAGTAGCTGAATGACAGAACTTTGAATTTCTCCTCTCTTTCCATGTGGATTTCATGTGTTCTAAAGTAAAACTGACTATCTTATTGATAAAATCATTGTTATCATCATCATCATCATCATCATTTTCATCTTCTTTACTGAATTTGGACAATGGTAGTTACAAAAGTTGAATTCAAAAGTATTGAACTTGAGATAAGTAGTAGACAATGACCCCATCAATACGACTCCTTGAAAGCTATATGCAATTTTGAGTTAGCAGTGTCCTAGTAAATTTTTAATAACTGGCACTCTGAAGATAAAATGTTCACACATTTTTAATTTTATAGCTAGATTCTGATTAATGTAAATAATGGAATTAGTGCATATATTCAAATGTGCAGTATCTGAAGAGTAATTTAATTAGGCATCATATGATAATTGGTTCCAGCCAAATGCCAATACCTAGTGAAAATTCAAACAATGCAATCACTTCAGGGTATTCATTTTTGGCACTCATCTGGAAAAATATATAATCTGCGTTAACATTTTTCTTCCCACTTCTTATTAGATAATTCATCCTCTTAGAGTTATTTCCCATTTATAATACTTCTCTATTTGCAAACAAGTGACTGCCTTCATTTTGTTGATGTCACCTGTTGCTCAATATCTTTATCTAGTTGAAGTACTACTGTAATTTGCTGCTTCTTTACCTATGGGCCATTTCTTTCCCATTGAAATTATTAACAATTCTGTGCTTTTTGAGCCAGCCAGTGCTGCTGAGATATAATAGGGGAAATATTGGTATTTTAAGCCTTTCGTGATCCCTTGTCACATCTGCACCCTTCTGGATTGCAAAGATCAAGCCTATCTTTTTGGCAATCACTTGGTTGATATTTGGGTTGTTGTAAGCTTTTGATTCTGTTCATGTTCCTGACATCTACTATCATTGCCACACTAATTTCCTAGTTTATTCAACAACACACTGTAGGGATAGAATGGAGTAGTGATGTTTACTTCATATTTCTGCTGTTATATCTAGTTCAATGCTTGCCTTCAGACTTATAATTTACTGAAAAAATAACATCATTCAAAGGAGAAAAAAAAATTCTACCAAGGCACTTCCTTAAGAGTTAAAATAGTCATACATTCAGAGAGAAACTAATTTGTCTACTCTGCAGCTAGTCCCCATCATTAATCATCACCATTCTCAATTTGAATATCTTCTGATTACTACCATACAAATGAAGCAGATCTTTATCCTTAAACCTCCCACTGTAAAGATGATATCAATGGTTGACCAGGATTTTAGTCGACCCAGTCTGGCAAGATGGTCTTCTCAGGGTCAGAGAGTGAAAATGGCTTCTCTCTCTCTCTCTGACTCAGGCCAGTAGGCAACCACTCGGATTCCACTTTCAAGATAACAGGTTTATTATAAGTTGTTGTTTGGATGAGGGAAGGTATGTAGGCTGAGGACTTCCCCTAAACACGAATAAAAGCTCTCTTAAATACTTGCTCTCTAAATCCACCAACAAACATCCAATGAGTAGGACATTTGCTTTTATAAAGTACAGGGAATGCAAAAATTTTTGCAGTCAATTAGTAATCATAGTTAATAAAGGAAAATTAGTTTTCTTAAATATTACTTAGACTTGATGGAATGAGAACAATTACTTGAATCTAGCTTTAGAGAGGAAAGTGTAATCCAAAGGCAGGTATACCCAAAGAATCCAAAGACAGGTAAATAGTTAGGGACTAACATTAAATATATTCCTGTGAGGTAGGGAAGGGAATAGTTATTGAGAAAATTTACGCGGTTTCACTGAAACAGAAAGCAAAGCAGTAGATTATTGTTTAATATAAGGAAAAATTCCTAAAGATTTGAATAATCACAAAATGTAATATTCAGCTTCAGGAAATAATTGATTTTCCCTCATTAAAATCTTTCTACCAAAGACTGGATGACTATTCATTAAAAATAATATTCAAGGTATAATTATTCATATAAGGATTGTACAAGATGGATTCTGAGATGTCTTTCACAAAGATTTGATATTCTGTGACTATAAGAAATCTTCCCCCCAACTTCATTCCTCTGAAAACTCCATCAGGCCCCAGGAATCACTATCATTCAAGATAACTACAGTCCTGGAGCGTACACCTCATTAGTATCCTTATACCTGGTGTCTTTAGCTCCCTCTGATTGGAGAGTGGTTAGCCATCTCTTGTTTTCCTGCTTGACTATACTTCTCTGGACTTCTGCATAAATGTATGGCAGTTTTTCATAAATATTTATTGACTGACTGACAAGAACTTGCCACATTCTTCTTGTACTGGTATTAGAATCTGATTCATTTATTAACCATTTATGTGGATGCTCCTCATTGAAATCTTAATTTGTTCAGCCTTCAATATAAGTATAAATGAATAAAATTTTAAAATCCTCTGTTAAGCATTTACTATGTGTCAAGCATTATGCTAAGGTACTGGAGATATAAATAGAAAAACCTAGACCCTGTTCTCGAGGAACTCACCCTCAACACTGGGAGACAACAAATAAAGAAAGATCATTTGTGGGGCAGATGGCAAATCCCAGAAATCTTAGAGGGCATATGCCAAGGCTCAGAGATACTTCTGTTATTTAATATTTAACCTGCAGTGCTAGGGCACAGCACGTAGTAGAGACAGGACAGTTGACAGATTATAAAGCTTGGATAATCTTGGGAAGCAGTGGAAGGACAGATGGTCAGGCCTTATGGTAGTTCTCCATCTCATGAGAAGAAATGCAGTATTGACTTCAACCTTATTCAAACATTAGGCAGTCAAGTAGTCCAAATAGGGAGAAAGGAAGGGTTCATGCTCCCAACTTCTGGAAGCTCTTTCTATTGCCTGATCATCATGGCTGGATTTTGGTTTGCCTCTCTGGGAGGGTGGCAAAGGTGGATAGTGTAAAAGGGGATGGGAGAGGAAGCAAAGATTAAGTGGAATTGATTCTTCTCATCCCATAGAAATCTTGGGATGGTTTCTTGGGTAGTCTAGGGCATAAATAAAGGAATGCAATATAATGATAGCATAGTATGGTATGTTTTATACCTTCTGATCATATGATTGAATGTCTCTACTCACTAAAAAAATTGAACATGTGTGTCCTGGAATAAAAACCATTTGCTCCAAGATAACTACACATCTGATGGGTTTATGAAGTCAAGTATTTTCATACCTATTAATTATGGGCAATATGTGCATGTATTCTTTTGCTCATGTCATCCCCAGAATGGACTCTCTATCATCTATATTTTACTGTTAAAATCTTACCCTTATTAAGTTGTATCTCAAGGATTTCCCTTCTCCACAGAGCCTTTCCTGGTCCCTGCAACTAAAGCTAATCTCTCTTTCCAGGTATCTCTTATGGCACTTAGTCTGCCATCTTTTATTATTGCCATTATTTGTGTATATGTTATATTATATCCCCATTATCTAACTCTAAGCTTCAGGTAATTTCTTTATTTTAATTTTGTAGACTCGATATTTAGAACAATGCCTTTAGAGAAATGAGAAAATAGGGATAATATATTTGTTTGCTTTGTATTTGAGAAGCAAAAATGAAATTTATTTGGAATATAATTACAATTTTAATTTAAATTATGTTCAAATATTTTTCTTCTTTGTTAATGGTGTGGGTAATTGTAAGTGAAGTAATGGAGTTAGGATGAAGGAGTGGAAATAACACTAAACTATTCATTTGAAGGCATAGACAGGTTTAAATTGTGCATCTGCCATTTTAAATCATATGGGTACTGGTTGTGTCACTGAGGTTAAGACCTCAGTATCACCATCTGATAAAGCAATGATATGGAGCTTGATGATTTCTATCTAGAGTTCTTGCCATTTCATAAATACTGAAAATGAAAATTTTCAATTATATAGGCAGATTTCACAATATATGGGGAACAAATAAAAACTTTTTAATAACGGGAACTGTTCAAAAGTACAAGAAACTACCCTCCATGTCACTGGGTCCCATAGTATTTGGAGATTGACAGGTGGTTCTGGTTGGTGGTTGCCCATTTGTAAATTGTTATGTGCACGCATGGTGTTTGTTCATATAAGCGATGGACTAGAAAACTTCTGAGGTCTCTTTTATATCAAAGTTTCTGTAATTTTGTGATTTTAGTGTTTCTTGGCTTGAGCAAGTTAATGGGAAAAAAGCAAAAAAACAACAACTGAGAATAAACTATTGACTTTATGATAGAAGAAAATTGTTATTTTCTCTGAGCTTTAGTTTACCCATTCCCTTATAGAATGAGTTACATACAGGAAAAACTCATTTGTGTAAAAGTAGGCAAGAGAAAAAAAGAGGAAAATGACTTTTTGCTATAATTTTCATCACATGAAGAGTTATCTAGTTGAAATTTATTCCTTTTTTGATTTTTCTTATCATTCATGTATCTCAGAAACTGGGAGGGAGACATATTTTAAGATAGCCTTCAACACTTTATCACATACTCTTCTTTAAGTTCATTTAGTATCTACAAAACAGAGGCTAGTTTCTATTCCACTCTCCAATGGAGGGAATAATTAGAAGCCACAAAGCAATAGGACTCACAAGGCTCTGACATACAGGGTCCTGCCTCAGGGCCTTTATATGTGACAGGAGGGAATGATAGAATCTCAAGCTGTGCTCTAGGTCCAAGCACCTGAAAATATTCTGGATTCAGGAGTATTTCAAAATTCCTTTTGGACAGAAAGACTAAAATGTTTTGTGATCTGGTCAAATGCAAAAGTCATGCAAACACCATTTATATTTCTACCTATGAATCTTGGACATAAGGCTCTTGCTACATGGTGGATTAAATGACAACAAAAGTATTCCTATTTCTTAGTTATTTATATTTACTTCTGCTGTACTTAGAATTGGAAATATACTTTAGATTTTCCATTATAGTTCATTTTAGTTTTGTTAATCAATCAACTAGCATTTATTTAGAGATCTCTAAATGCCAGTTACTCAGTTGGCCCCACAGAAGCAAAGACCTAGGGAAATTTTCCTTATAATAAGGATACTACATTTTATGATGGAGGAAAATAAGTACCTGTACTGGCAATACAAAAGAGCTACAAAATGCTTTCAAAGTGATTTGCAAGAGTAGAAGATTTAGGAGCTGAATGGACAGTGGAAGTCTGAAATGGCTTTATGAATAACATGGCACTTGAACTGAAACTTGAAGTAGATAAAGAATTCTAAGTGACTAAGAAAAGGAGAGCATGCGTCTCTCATGAGGAATAGCCACTGCCAAAGCACAGAGAGGAAATGAAGATCTATATGTGAAGAACAATAAGATCAGTTCGAATGATCCTTAAGGAGTTTGAAAGGGAATAAATGATGTGAAATAAGACTGGAAAGGTGGATTAGAGTCAGATTATGAGGCTTTTGAATTCCAAAAGGAGGAATTTATATTTAGTTAAAGAAGTAACAAGAAACCACTGGTTTAGTATGAAGAATATCTGATGAAAATATTTTGTCTAGCATAATTTGAATAAGGTTTAGATAATCACACAACTTCCTATTTTATAGCTTTGAACTTTAGTGAATCTTTTCTTAATTATTTCAATAATTCTTTCAGCAAATCATAGTCCTATCATATTCTTTTATCCTGTGGAATTCATGTTCATGTATCATGTAAATATTCCATGAAAAATGTATTTACTATGGTAGTAGTTTTATTATTGGAAGATAGATGTTTTCTTTGTGTTGTCCCTCTGTCAACACTCATCCTTGTTATATGTCCAATCCACCTCCTTTTCTTTATAAACATATTCTCAGGAGTATGTTTTGTGCCTTATTTTGCTTTGTTATGTAGTGAATAAAGAACTGTTCTTGGCACCAGGAAAACCTGGGTTCAAGTTCTACTTCTGACTTATACTGATTGTGTGGCACTGGGAAAGTCAATTTCTCAGTTTTTGAGGAAACTCTTTAAGAATATAAGTTATAGAGAAGCTTATGACTCACATTGGTAGAGGAAGTTCCCGGTAAATAATGAAATAATAGTTACAGTTCATTTCTTTATTCTTTTTCCTTCAAGTCATCATTGGTAACATTCTTGTGTGTGTGATATATGTATAATATGAACAAATTAGGGGGGAAAGGTGCTGTATATCTCAAAAAACCAGGACTATGATAGAAAAGGAAGGACAAAGGAAAAGAAGGACTCTATCATGTTGTCTGGGCTCATGTGTAAGCACTGATGGGAGAACAAGAATTCCAAATCCTTTAATTCATGCATATCAATAACAGAGTTTGACAACATTGGGGTGACTAAGGAAAGAGAACAATGTTCAGTAGACGGTGGTAGTGACTTAGGTTTATGAACATGTTCAAAGAGGGAGATTTATGAGGAGGAGGTAGGGAAAGTAACAGTGTTGCTGTCGCTGTTGGATTTGACACAGAAAATTTTGCCTAGAGAAAATCAAGGGCATGTGGACTAGCAAATGGTGACCATGACTGGGAATGATGATGAGTGCCTAAGGCTAGTCAAGCCAGAAACTTTATACATACTGGGATCAATCAGCTGGGCAGATGATGAGTATTGGATAGCAGATAACAGCAGGAACAGTTTTCAAGCAGTAACTCTAAAACTGTTCACAGACAGGGCTTTCACTCTCTCATTCCAGTTTCAGACACTTAGTCCTATCTGAGACATAACTCTATTGGAGAAAGCATTTCTGAAACTACAAATGGGAAAAACAAAATACAATCTAACCCATTCAGAAATGTGGCTCAGATGGGTTTCTGTTGTTTTTCTTTTCATTACTATCCCAATTAAATATTTCACTATTTTAATATTGTGTCACAGCCACAAAATCACAGAATTTGAGTTGGGAGGAAACCCAAAGACTAGCTAATTGAATCTATAAATGAAAAGGAATCTCTATCACCTCCTAACAGAAAAAGGGGTCAACCAGTCTCCAAATACTTCCAGTGAAGGGGATCCCATAAACTCTTAAAATAGACATTCCACTTTTGGGATTAGATCTATCAATCTTAAATTTGATTTTTTCAACTTCAACTTATTGCTCCTGGCTGGGTCTCCCAGGGGCAAACAAAACACGTCTCACCTATTTCCATTTGACAGATCTTCAGATGTACAAAACAGCTGGCAAGTCTTCCCTGATTTTTCCTTCCTCCAGGCTGAACATCCTCAATTCCTTCAAATGCTTTTTACATGATGCAGACTAAAGGTCCTTCACAATCCTTACTGTGAATACTCTCTGGCTTATCCATATCCTTTTTGAAAAGTGTTGGTGGAGCACATAATAAATACTATATAAATAATTGTTGACTGACTTCAGTAGTGTTTTTATTAGTCCACTATGGATATAATATCATTTTAGGAAGACTATTCCACACATGTAACAAAAAGACTGTGATAAGCCCACAAGAATGATGTCTCAAATAAGATATTTATGTATGTAGCTTAGATTTTGTATTCCCTGATTGGAAATTCAATAGTGTGACACATTCATTGTCTTTCCATAGTTAAGGAAGCTAGTAGGAGTCCCATATTCCACAGGTAATAGGAAAGAGGCTTCAAAGGTATAGATATCACACTCTATGCATTCATCTAAATAATCAGCATATGTGTTGAGTAGCACAGAGCCAACTAGAAACTCCCCTGTAGATCTCCAAATTAAATTCAAATCCCTAGCAACTACTCTTTAGTTCTATTTAAATCATTCAGAATCAATCTAGCTATATTATCATTCAAGTTTACCTTCTGCCTTAGAATTGATATGAAGTATTGGTTCCAAGGCAGAAAAGAAAGAAAAAAGGCTAAGGAATTGGGGTTAAGTGCCTTGCTTTGAGTCACCCAGCTAGAAAGTGTCTGAGGTCAGATTTGAACTTGTGAACTCCCATTTCTAGCCTTAGTTCTCTAACACCTGAGCCACTTGGCTACCCCTGGCTGAGATTGTTTCCTTTTCCTTATTTGTATTTCCAGATTTCAGCACAGTGCCTAGCACATTATAAGTGCTTAATAAATATTTATTGAATTGAATGTTTTGCTACATGTGGGTAAACTCTATCTCAGGCTTCTTCTAATCTGCTAATTTAGAAATCTCCATCAAAAAAGAAAATAAAGTTATCCTGACATTACCTGTCTGAGGGAGCTCTTTGTAATTGCCACTTCTGTTTCCTGAGGTTCACCAGTTTCCTTATCAATAAACTCTAGTGGCTCCCTATGACCTGCAGGATCAAATATAAATCCTGTGTTTGACATTCAAAATTCTTTATAACCCTTCCTGTTTCTATCTGTCTCTCCAGTCTTAACCTTACTACTGCCATACACTCTGTGATCCAGTGACACTAACCTCCTTGCTGTTCCCTGAATAAGATACTTCATCTTCAAACTCCATGCAGTTTCACTGGCTCTTTTCCTTGTCTAGAATTTTCTCCCTCCTCATCTCTGACTCTTGGCATTCTAGTCTCACTTCAAGTCTCAGGAAAAATCTCACTTTTTGTAAAAAGCTTTTCCTGGTTCTACTCAACTGCAGTTTTCCCTCTGAGATTATCTCCGATTTATTCTGAATTTATCTTGTTTACATCCTGTCTTCCCTTTTAGACTATGAGTTCCTGGGGAATAGGAACTGTTTATTCTGGCACTCCATCCACTGTGTCATCTAGCTGCTCCTGTTTTTTTCCCTTTCATTGTATTCCCAGCATCTTACAGTGTCTGGCACTTAAGAGATGTTGACTAAATATGTATTGCCTCCATAATACTCCATTTTATTTCAAAGTGAAATGTGCCAGACAAGTTTTCAAGTTCTATTCTTCTGCCTTCTTTTTTTTTTAATTTGGGATGACACTTCCCTTCTCCTATTTTCTCATCCATTCTTCACAGTCTTTCAATTATCATTGACAGCAGCCCATTTCTGATATTTGACAGTTCTTACAATGTGCAAGGGTATCTATAGTTCATTTTGGCCCATAGGGCCTAGGATTACTGTCTTACACTTCTGACTCCAAATCCACCACTATATATATACACGTTTGTGTGTATATTATTAAGGCTCTATTCCAGCTGGGACTCATATTTAAAATTGCCAACTAGGTCACCAGTTCCTCATCTATTTAGGCCATGGGGGAATTTTTTAATCTTAGCATAAAGGGAAACTAGATATTTAGATCTGAATTAACCTTAAAAGTTCCAAGTTTTCTGAGAGCAAGTGAACTAGATATTTAAATTATCATTAACAATTCATATTATTTGATCTTCCTTCCACTGCTGTGAGGATCCAAAACTACGAGACCTCAGGCTATGCATATTTCCATTGCCCTGTGGGTTATTTGTACTTTTCATTCTCATAAATTCATCATGATCCATGATTCCCAGCCATTTGGCATTACCCAGAGAACACTGGTGTTTAAGAGCTGGACAAGAATGAAAATTTGGAATCACTGGAACTACTGGACAATTTTCCAAATGCAACTATCCTATCTTAATTTGTGGAAACCATTATAGAGCAGGAAAGAATACTTAGCAAGATTATTATCACTTAATTTTAAACACTTTATATCTAATTTTTATCCATATTACTTAATTCAAACATTTAAACTGAGGCATGGTGAGAAGAATTTTACAACAAAAATCCTTGAGAGGAAAACTCAAGATTAGACAAATCTTCCTCCTCAATTTTTAGTGTTTTTTAATAACTGTTCACACCCTGACATCCTCATAATTACAATTCATTTAGAAATATTGGAAACCAGTATAAATGTTTTAAAAGTTCATTTAATAGAAGGGTCAAGTATCAGGAAATTATTAACTAATATTTCTGGAAGTGAAACAGAAGTTTTCCACTGAAAAGCAGAAATGAAACTAGATAATATTTTTTCACTATTTAGCCACTTATTAGTATGCTTCAGAATTTTTAGAAATGTCTTTGTTGTTTATACCTTGCCAGATTTTTAAAAAAAGGATTTGAAATGATTGCTTATATTTTGACTTTAGGAGCCAGAAAAATATTGACATGTCTTTAACAAAGTTAATCTATTCCACAAACATTTAAATATGGCTTTAAAAATAATGTTACTACCAAATTTTATTTCAATCTATTTGGTTTTCAAAGGTGCCCAGGCTTAACACCCTTTCACTTTAATTTGGAGGACAGCCAAGCATCTAGGTTTCAGTATGTCTTCCAGTATGTCCACTGTGAAGAACTTATTTGGAAAGCTTAAACATGCTCTGGAATATTTCAATTTGTTACCAGTCATGATTCATAGGTTTCTTCAACTGTTAGGAAGTCCAATAGTCTTCAGAACAAGAAAGAAAGTGACGTTTATTTTTTTTTTTACATTCTCCTTTTGGCATCTAAGTCTTTCTTGGTTATCTAATAACCTGGTACACACCTTGATGCCATCATTTGCTGTGAAAAATCTCTACTTATAAACAAAGGTGCAGTTTACCTATGTATTATTGTACTGGAGATCTCTTTTTTTTACTATAAACATTTTTTTCTGCTATGCTGTTGGGGATGTAACTCATCCCAACTCCATTTCTACATCCTAGTTAGTATTGTGAACATTAATCAAATTAACATTACCATTTCTAGAAAAAGCTGCATCCATCATTTGCCCCCCTTTTAACCTTCTTTACCATCTTGATGTCTTTCTAGACAAAAAATTCTTTCACTGGCTATGATTCCCAATCTGTGCCTTCTTCTATTGGATATAACTTTCTTAAAGGCAGAGTTTATTTGCTTTTAAATTTTTATTCTTAATGCCTGGCACATTATGTGCTCATACCTATGAAAAATCACTTAGTCATCCATTCCTGTCTCTAATTTATTAAAATATACCTGGATTATGTTCCAATCCCACAGCTCTCTCCCACATTTCCATGAGGATTCATGGCAGCTGTTTACACTTAAACCTTAGCTTAAGTGCTACTAATCTAAGACAAATTGATAAATACTAGGTTGATGAGGAATAAGTTATAAATATTTTATTAAACTCATGATGTGCCAGATATTGGTAATATAAATATAATAGAATCAATCCTTGCTCTCAAGGAACTAACATTCTAACAGAGAGAGACAACACAGGAAGAGTGCCACATTATGGTGAATTTGTGTATAAAATAGTCAAATGACACTCCCTTTTTCAGGACCTGTGGTGGTACAGAGGTATTTATCTTATTATAAAGTTAAGGCATCAGTTGGAAAGTATGTATGTGTGTGTGTGTACGTGTATGTGTGTGTATATATTCATATCTTTATATATGTTTGTATCTGTTGGGATTGGAATTACTGAGGGATATAGAAAAAGGCTAGGATAGATGTTTGTATCGTATGTAAAACATAATTTTTTCATCTAGAGCTGCCTATATATATGGTGGGATTGATGAGTTTGTATTAGTTTATTCAATATGAGTGGATAACTCTAAATGAAATTGGGACTTTCTGATGTCCTAGTTTAGAGGTGCAATTGTAAGGTGGGAAGAATCAAAGCTATGCCATGGAAGATGCCATAATAATACAATCCTACATCAATACATGCAATCATACATACAATCATAATAAATAGCCTCAGTTGACAAAAGATAGTTGTTCTGTGTGTTCTAACCTTTAGAAGGGAGATTTGGATTTTGACATCTGTCAATTCCTGAGTCTAAAGAAATGATGCTTTCCAATTTTTGTCTGTCATCAAGCATTTATTAAATACTTACCTTTTTGCCAGGAACACTGATAAAACCTGAGAATACACAATACCAACTGAAAGAAAGATAGTTACTTCCATCAAGGAGATTATATTCTAAAGATAATACATGAAATGGGATACACAAAATAAAGACACCTGGCCTAGGGACATTTTAGAGAAATCTGTAAGAATCCAGAGGAATAAAAATATGGCTAACCTGAACCATCTTCTTTAATTGGAATAACTTGGAGGAACCAATGAAACCAAAGAAATGGCTGCCATATTGTAAAGAACATTGAAACAACCTGGAGAGGCAGGGAGTCCCTAAACCAGGATGCTGTAGGAACCAAATTCACTATGATGAGACCTAAACCATTGAGGAATACCATCATCAAACCCATTTTAATTTGAATCATATTTACATTGTGGGACAATTTGACACACACTTTGGGAAACTGTGTAGCGTGTAGAAACCCATCTAATTTTTTTAATCCTTACCTTGTGTCTTACAAACAATACTGTGTATTGGTTTCAAGACTGAAGACTAGTGAGACCTAGGCAATGGGGGATGAATGACGTTCCCAGGATGATGCAATTGTGAAGTTTCTGAGGCCAAATTTGAACCCAGAACCTCTTATTTATAGGCCCGACTCTAAATCCACTGAGTCACTTTGCTGCTCCTTCTTTTTTATACACAAATATCTACCAAATGAGACTAAATTTTGCTAATTTGTGAATACCTCGAATGTGCAATACCCCAATCTCTGAAGAACTATGGTTGGGCACAGCACAATGCAGGGAATAATCAAGAAGTGCATAGATAAGAGGTACAAGTAAACTATGCCTATTTACAATGTTGACTTATGCAGAAGAAATGGTATGAAAAGTAATTGACAAAATATTTGATAGGAGAAATACATGGGCAAGTCGTTTATTAAGAGATAGCACGTAGACAATTCAAATGTGGCAGTGTTACTTTAAAATGTTAAAAGCTCTAGAAGAACTTCTCTAGCATTTGGGGAAAACATTGACAAGACAGGGAAGGTGAGATGGCATAGATAGGATTTATTCTTCCCTCATGGAGGAAATAAACATGTCAATGGAATAAAATGATCAGTAAGCATTTATTAAGCCCCTAATATATATCAAGAACAATTATAAGTACTGGCAATAAAAAGATAAAAATGAAAGTCTGTGTCATCAGGAAGCTTACATTCTCTCAGGAGAGAAAATAAGAGGGAAAGAATATGAAAAAAAACTAAATAATTTGGGGGGAATATTATTATGTACTACATACCTTTTCACAAAGCTAATAAAATCAAAGAAAGAATACAGGGGTGCTTATGCACAAAGAAAAGGAGTTCTTTTTTTGTAGTAATGCAAACCTGGAAAACCTATTGGGTAATGGCTAAACAAATTATATGATTATAATGGAAAATTAATATAAGAAATATTAAAAAATAATTACATTCATATAGCACTTAAAGACTTGAAAATGTTGCTAAAATGTTAACTTCTTTGATCCTTATATTTTCCTTCTGAGGAAGATAAAATTATTATATCCATTTTATAGATTAGAGAATAAGCTGAAAGGAGTTACATGACTTTCCCAGAGTCACACAGCTAGTAAGTTTATGAGGCAGGATTTGCAACTGAGTTTAGAACTCTTAATCACTGTGTCATCTAGTTGCTATATGAAATGACAAAATAGCTTCAGAGGAAACTGGGAAGACTTCTATGATATGAGCAGATCAAAATGAGAACTAGGAAAATTAAAATGACAGTAACATTATAAATAAACTATTAGTAGCATTATAAGGAAAACTCCATTTGAAAGACTTTAGAATGTGGATCCGTGCAATAATAAGCTATATTTCCAGAAAAATGAAGATAAAGCCTATCAACCACCTTTTGCCAGAGAAGTAATCAACTTAAAATGTAGATGAGAGAGACATCTTTGGATATAGGCGATGTGTACATTTGTTTCACTGGACTATGCATATATGGTATTAGGATTTATTTTCCATTGGTTTAAAATTATGTATGGAGTCAGTGGGAGGGAATGATATAAAAGCATGAAAAATACATTAACATTTAAAATGACATTTGTGTGTGCATGGAGAAACACTGGAAGATTCACAAAATTATGCAAGTTATCTATGATACATGTCATGACACTGAGTAAGCATTAGCAACATAAGATGCCTTCAAAAGGTTTATAGTGTACTAATTGGACATAATTTATAAAGAGACTAATAAATGGAGTATTATTTGAGATGACAGAGAAATAATTACAGGTTTCCTATGGGAAGGCAAATATGGGTTTGGCCCTAACTAAAGTCAGTGGTATGAATGCAATTCATCAAGGATGCTAGTCTGGCTTAAATATAAAGGGCATAAAAGTGAGTACAGTGAAGTCAATCTGAAAAAAATACTATGAAATTAGAGGGAGAATGGTATTACATGATATGATCAATTTATTATTTTTTATTAATTGATATTTCATTATTTTAATTATTAATCAAAATTGTCATTGCTCATCTAATTTACCCAACAATTCAGTTTATGTTGTATGTGATGCACATATAACTCTTCAGTGAGAGTGATAGTTATAAAATAAACAATTTCATCATGACAAAATGTGGAAATATAGCTTGAGGAAACTAAGATATTTGTCCTGGAGAAGGTTTAGTGTGGAGTGGAGGGGATGAGAGTATACATGAATTTGCAAAGCCCTAATGCAGAAGAGGAATTAACTTGTCTTATTTGGCTCTGGGGAATGTTACTAGGAATAGTCATTAGGAAAAAAAAATGTTTTCAGCTCAATTAAAATTTCCAAACAAACAGATCTGTCCAAAAGGATTTCTTATTATTAAGGGTTGACTACCAAAAGCTGGTGGTGTACTTTTCAGGGATATGATAAAGGAGATTCCTCTTCAGATATGGTTTGAGATATATACCTCTTTATTTCCTATTTTGAGATTGTATGATTTGGTGGTAGCAAATATCTTTTGAGACAGAGGTCCTTGCAGTATCTTTTTTCAGATCAAATTATATAGGTGGCTTTCTCATTTGCCTAGTCTACATGGTCAGTCCTAGATAAGAATTTGGTATGTTCTGCTGCCAATACAACAGGATTAGTTTTATGTGACCAATATTTTTCAAGAACCTTTGCATAAGTTGCATAGTGAACCCCATCATTTAATGTATATTTCTTATACGAACATACCTAGGCACTTTATGACTTTTCTTCACTGTACTTTGGTGTCATCATCAATAAATAAATAACATAAATGAAATAAAGAAAAGCACTGCTTTGAGATGGACAAGACTTTTTAAAAATGAGAATTCAGGACAAAAGTCGATGAGGGAGCTAATATTTGGCAAGAAGCAATGTAATAGAGGGCAGCTGGGTTGCTCAGTGGATTGAGAGCCAAGTCTAAAGACAGGAGGTGCTAGGCTCATATCTGGCCTCAGACGTGTCCTAGCTGTGTGGCCCTTGGCAAGTCACTTAACCCCATTGCCTAGCTCTTACCACTCTTCTGCCTTGGAACCAATACACAGTATTTAAGATGGAAGGTAAGGGTTTTAAAAAAAAGAAGCATGCTTCTCAGAGCAATAAAGAGAGTGATTGGGTGAACTATCACAAGACTTTATTCTTGTATCACTTTCATTTCTCCTTGAATCACTTTCCTTTCTTCTTGTATCACTTTCATTTCTCTTTTTCACTTTCCCTTGGCCTCTCTTAATTGATTTTTGAAGTCTTTTTTGAGCTCTTTCAGAATCTGTGTCTAATCCACATTTTTATTTTGGACTTTGCATATGTTTCCTTTGCTTTCACTATCCCCTTCTGTGTCTGTACCTTGTTCTTTGTCTCCATAATTCTTCCATAAATTCTTTACAGTTAGGTGGGTTTTTTGTTTGTTTTTTGCTCATTTTTTCCTATCTAATTATAGGTAGGCTCTGTTTTCTGGGAAGTTGGGGTACACTTTTAAATTTCAGTCCTTCCTTGATGCTATCTTTATCTTATTTTCTGGGTTTTTACCAGTTTCAATTCTTGGAGGCTGATGTGATGATCTGACATCTGAGAGCTCTGCGAGCCCTCTCCCCTTGCTGATTCAATTGCTCCTTGACATGCTGATGACTTAAGGACTTGCCTCCAGCTTGGACATAAGCTTTTGATCTTGCTCAGAACTTGATCAGGTCAAGGAGTATTCAAATTCTAGCCCCAGGCTTAGGCTCAATTTTTTAGTTGAATCTGGCACACCTTTGATAGCTGTGTCCTGGAGTTCTGCCCTTAGTTTTGGGCAGCAAGATAGTGGGGTACCCCTGTGAACTGTGTCCTCAGCCCAATGTATGAAGTATGTCCTCATCCCAAGCCCAGACTGGGATTCCTGGCTTCACTATTGGCCCACAAGGATCAGCCCACTTTAACCCAGAATACCTTGGGTTGGGACTCCAGACTACTCCACAGGTTTGAATTTCACAGGGTGAGAGTTGACTTGTATCACTATTTACCCAGGTAGGAGTTCAGGATCTGGATATTAGATTGAGCTTAGGTTCTAAAACTGGGACAGTGGATGTGAAGTGGGGGCATTTGGCTTGCACTTGGCTTGCTTTTCCCTCCTTGCTACAGGCTCTTGCTGGCTCTGTTCTCCTATCACCCCAGTGCTCCAGATGTTCAATACCTAACTTTTCTTTTCTTTTCTTGAAAGTTGTTTTACTCTGTCTCATTTTTGGTTCTTTCTCTCCTATATTTTTTGTGGCAACATTTTAATCTTGGTCAGAGAGGATTCTCTTAATGATAAAGAGCAGCTCTGGTTCACTCTGCCATCTTCGCTCTGCCCATAGAAGTCCTGTAAGACTTTATGTAGCTTGGAGAAATGGCATGGATTTAACCTATAATTAATTTTTAAATTTTCATATATTTTCTGCCTTTTATTACCAATTGGGTATACCTGTGAATATGTATGAATTGAATTTGTATAAAATGAGGCCCTATGTTAATTGTCCATGTGCTGCTTATCCATTATCACAAGACCATTTGATACCCAGGATTTCCTCTTTAAGCTACATAGGACAGTGGTGATTGAAACCATATCTTACCACAATTTCTAGTATACTTTGGTACTTTCTCCTCTTCCTTAGATGAGCTTTAAAAGTATTTATTTCTCCCAAAAAAAGTCTCCAGAACACAGGGAAGCCCAGGCTCCCCACCCATCCTCATTGACAGCTGGACTTTAAGCCAATCAAAAGCCTCCAGAGGACAGGGAAGCTCAAACCCCCAACAACTCTCCCACAGAGACTACACCAAGAGATCTTCTGTTAAAGCTCCAAGAGGGGAGACTGATAGAAGTCCCCAAAAAACAAAGAAAATGAGAGGAACAAGAGCACGGACAGATACGGGGAGTAAAGAAGGGGTGAATTTGAGCAAACAACAGAAACAGAAGAAAGAAACTACAATAGACAGCTACTACTCAGCAAATGGAACAGAGGGGGAGAGATCAGCAAACGATAAACCAGAAATCCCAGCGAATTGGATACAGGCTGTGGAAGGACTCAAAACACAACTAAGAGAGGCTAAAGGCAATTGGGAAAAGAACTTAAAAATTAAGATAAGTCATCTGGAAACAGAAGCACTTGAACTAAAACAAGAAAAAAGTGTCTTGAAAGTCAAAATCAACCAAAATGAGGCAAAGGAGAGGAAAGATGAGGCAAAGGAGATGAACGATGAGGTAAAGAGGATGAAAGATGATCTTCAGAGAAAATCAGACCAGAAGGAAAAAGATGACCAAAAAGCCAGAGATGAAATCCAATCTTTAAGAACCAGAATACAACTAGAATCAAGTGACCTCACAAGGCAGAAGGACACTATAAAACAAAACAAAAAGAATGAACAAATTGAGGAAAATGTGAAGCATCTCATTCACAAAACAGACGATTTAGAAAATCGTTCAAGAAGAGACAATTTAAGAATAATTGGACTACCAGAAGACCATGACAAAAGAAAAAGCCTGGACATAATATCAGAGGAAAGTATCCAGGAAAACTGTCTCGAGATCATAGAACAAGAGGGGAAAGTGGAGATTGAAAGAATCCACAGATCACCCCTGTATTTAATCCCCAACTGACAACACCAAGAAATGTTATAGCCAAATTCAAAAACAATCAGATGAAAGAACAGATATTACAAGCTGCCAAGAAGAAGCCATTCAGATACCACGGAAACACGGTGAGGTTAACACAGGGTCTGGCTGCATCCACACTGAAGGACCAAAAGGCATGGAATACGATATTCCGGAAAGTAAGGGAACTAGGTCTACAACCAAGAATAAAATACCCATCAAAACTGACTATATTCTTACAGGGGAAAGTATGGTCATTCAACACAACAGAAGAGTTCCAAGCATTGATAAATAAAAGACCAGACCTGAACAGAAAATTTGATGTCCAAACACAGAACTCAAGAGAATCATCAAAAGGTAATTAAAAAAGAAGGGAAAAAAACAAACAAAACAACAACAAAAATTTTAGAAGAGACTCGATAAGTTAAAATGATATGTATCCCTTTAAGAAAAGAGGTCATTGGTAACTCTTAAAAACTGTTGCTATCTCCTGAGCAGCTAGAAGAATTACACTCAGAGGGAACAGTGACAAACTGTATAGGATGAAAGGACAAGACATAAATAGGTATATAGATATATGCATACATAAATACATATACATGTGTATATATATATAAATATATATATATACATGACTAGAGCTAAAAAAGAAAAGAGGTTATGACTAAAAGAAATGGGAAAAGAAACAAATGGGGGTAAATTTATATGTCACAAAGAATCTCATGGCGGGAGGGGGAAGAACATCGATACACTGGAAGGGTAAAGAGGTTGGAGACAGGAAATACTCAACTCCTACGTACTTTGAAACTGACCCAAAGAGGGAAGAACAACCCAATCCATTGGGGAAGAGAATGGATTTGCGCCCTATAGGGGAGTAGAAGGGCAAAAAACGGACTGGTGGGGAGGGAAGCAGTACAAGGGAGGGAGAGGGTGGGGGGGAAATTTTCAAAAGACTACAGGGGAAAATAAGGGAGGGAATAAGAAGGGAGGGGGTAGAAAGGGAAGTAAAATAATTGAGGGAACGGGGGGGGGGAGGTGCTGACTATAAACAAACATTGGTATAGAAGGAAATAGTGAAAGAAGAAAAGGCAGGACCAGGAGTAGAAATCAAAATGCTGGGAAATCATGATATCCGACAAAGCCAAAGTAAAAATAAATCTAGTTAAAAGAGATAGGGAAGGTAATTACATCCTGATAGAAGGCAGTATAGACAACGAGGAACTATCTGTACTCAATATGTATGCACCAAATGGCAGAGCATCCAAATTTTTAAAGGAGAAACTAGAGGAGCTCAAGGATGAAATAGATAGAAAAACTATACTAGTGGGAGATCTGAAACTTCCCCTATCCAAACTAGATAAATCACATCAAAAAATAAATAAGAAATAGGTGAGAGAAGCAAATGAAATCTTAGAAAAAATTAGAGTTAATAGACATATGGAGAAAAATAAATAGGGACAAAAAGGAATACACCTTCTTTTCAGCAGCACATGGTACATTCACAAAAATTGACCATGTACTAGGGCACAAAATCATTGCAAACAAGTGCAAAAGGGCAGAAATAATAAATGCAACCTTCTCAGACCACAGTGCAATAAAAATAATAATTAGTAAGGGTACATGGATAGATAAATCAAAAATTAATTGGAAATTAAACAATATGATTCTACAAAACCAGCTAGTTAAAGAACAAATCATAGAAACAATTAATAACTTCATTGAAGAAAATGACAATGGTGAGACATCCTTTCAAAACATATGGGATGCAACCAAAGCAGTACTCAGGGGGAAATTTATATCCTTGAGTTCATATATAAACAAATTAAGAAGGGCAGAGGTCAATGAATTGGGCATGCAAATTAAAAAACTAGAAAGTGAACAAATTAAAAATCCTCAGATGAAGACTAAATTAGAGATCCTAAAAATCAAAGGAGAAATTAATAAAATTGAAAGTCAAAGAACTATTGATTTAATAAACAAGACTAGAAGTTGGTACTTTGAAAAAACAAATAAAATTGACACAGTACTAGTCAATCTAATTAAAAAAAGGAAAGAAAAAACCAAATTGACAGTAACCAAGATGAAAAGGGAGACCTCACCTCTAATGAAGAGGAAATCAAGGCAATCATTAAAAACTAGTATGCCCAATTATATAGCAAAAAATATGGCAATCTAAGTGATATGGATGAATACTTACAAAAATATAAATTACCTAGACTAAAAGAAGAAGAAATAAATTACCTAAATAACCCCATATCAGAAAAAGAAATTGAACAAACCATAAAAGAACTCTCTAAGAAAAAATCCCCAGGTCCAGAAGGATTCACAAATGAATTCTATCAAACATGCAAAGAACAGCTAACCCCAATACTATACAAACTATTTGACATAATAAGCCAAGAAGTAGTTCTACCAAATTCTTTCTACGACACAAACATGGTACTGATCCCAAAGCCAGGCAGGTTATAAACAGAGAAAGAAAACTATAGGCCAATCTCCCTAATGAATATAAATGCAAAAATCTTAAATAGGATACTAGCAAAAAGACTCCAGCAAGTCATCACAAGGGCTATCCACTACAATCAGGTAGGATTCATTCTAGAAGTGCAAGGATGGTTCAATATTAGGAAAACCATCCACATAATTGACCATATAAATAAGCAAACTGAAAAAAATCACATGATTATTTCAATAGATTCAGAAAAATCCTTTGACAAAATAAAACACCCATAACTATTGAAAAACACTAGAATGTATAGGAATAGAAGGGCCTTTCCTAAAAATAATAAACAGTATATACCTAAAACCATCAGCAAACATCATCTGCAATGGGGAAAAACTCAAAGCCTTCCCAATAAGATCAGGAGTCAAACAAGGATGCCCATTATCACCTCTATTATTCAATATTGTACTAGAAACACTAGCAGTAGCAATTAGAGAGGAAATTGAAGGTATTAAAATTGGCAATGAGGAGACCAAGCTGTCACTCTTTGCGGATGATATGATGATTTATTTAAAGAATCCCAGGGAATCAACCAAAAAGCTAATCGAAATAATCAACAACTTTAGCAAAGTTGCAGGATACAAAATAAACCCACATAAGTCATCAGCATTTCTATATATCTCCAACACAGTTCAGCAGCAAGAATTAGAAAGAGAAATTCCATTTAAAGTCACCCAAGACAATATAAAATACTTAGGAATCTATCTGCCGAGACAAACACAGGAACTATATGAACACAACTACAAAAAACTCTCCACACAATTAAAACTAGATCTAAACAATTGGAAAAACATTGATTGCTCATGGGTGGGACAAGCTAACATTATAAAAATGAGCATCCTACCCAAACTTATCTATCTTATTAGTGACGTGCCCATTGAACTACCAAAAAACTATTTTACTGAATTAGAGAAAACCATAACAAAATTCATTTGGAAGAATAAAGGATCAAGGATATCCAGGGAAATAATGAAAAAAAAATACAAAGGAAGATGGCCTTGCAGTACCAGATCTCAAACTGTATTACAAAGCAGTGGTCATCAAAACAATTTGGTTCTGGTTAAGAGACAGAAAAGAGGATCAGTGGAATAGACTTGGGGTAAATGACCTAAGTAAGACAGTCTTTGACAAACCCTAAGACCCCAGCTTTGGGGACAAAAATCCAGTATTTGATAAAAACTGCTGGGAAAATTGGAAGACAGTGTGGGAAAGATTAGGTTTGGATCATCACCTCACACCCTACACCAAGATAAACTCAGAATGGACAAATGACTTGAATATAAAGAAGCAAACTGTAAGCAAATTAGGTGAACACAGAATAGTATACATGTCAGAACTTTGGGAAGGAAAAGATTTTAAAACCAAGCAAGACTTAGAAAGAGTCACAAAATGCAAAATCAATAATTTTGACTACATCAAATTAAAAATTTTTTGTACAAACAAAACCAACGTAACTAAAATTAGAAGGAAAGCAACAAATTGGGAAACAATCTTCATAACAAAAACCTCTGACAAAAGTCTAATTACTCAAATCTATAAAGAGCTAAACCAGTTATACAAAAAATCAAGCCATTCTCCAATTGAAAAATGGTCACGGGACATGAATAGGAAATTTTCAGTTAAAGAAATCAAGACTATTAATAAGCACATGAAAAAGTGTTCTAGATCTCTTATAATCAGAGAGATGCAAATCAAAACAACTTTGAGGTATCACCTCACCTAGCAGATTGTTCAACATGACAGCAAAGGAAAGCAATGAATGCTGGAGGGGATGTGGCAAATAAGGAAATTAATGCATTGCTGGTGGAGTTGTGAATTGATCCAACCATTCTGGAGGGCAATTTGGAACTATGCCCAAAGGGTGATAAAAGACTATCTGCTCTTTGATCCAGCCATAGCACTGCTGGGTTTGTACCCCAAAGAGATAATAAGGAAAAAGACTTGTGCAAGAATATTCATAGCTGCGCTCTTTGTGGTGGCAAAAAAATTGGAAAATGAGGGGATGCCCTTCAATTGGAGAATGGCTGAACAAACTGTGGTATATGTTGGTGATGGAATACTACTGTGCTAAAAGGAATAATAAAGTGGAGGAATTCCATGGAGACTGGAACAACCTCCAGGAAGTGATGCAGAGCAAGAGGAGCAGAACCAGGAGAACATTGTACACAGAGACTGACACATTGTGGTACAAGAGAACGTAATGGACTTCTCCAGTAATGGCTTTACAATGTCCCTGAACAACCTGCAGTGATCTAGGAGAAAGGAAAAAAAAAAACTATCCTCAAGCAGAGGACAAACTGAGGGAGTAAAAACACCGAGGAAAAGCAACTGCCTGACTACAGAGATTGAGGGGACGTGATGGAGGAGAGATGCTAAATGAGCGCCCTAATGCAAATACCAACAACAAGGAAATGGGTTCAGAGCAAGGACACATGTGATACCCAGAAGAATCGCCAGTCAGCTAGGGAAGGGATGGGGGGGATTTGAGGGGGAGGAAAAGAAAATGATCTGTTTCCAATGAACAATGTATGATAATGACCAAATAAAATAGTGTTTAAAAAAAGTGACAACAACAACAACAAAAAAAAAGTATTTATTTCAGTAACTAATAAGCTCTTACATTCCTGCATGCTAGTGATATTTGAGTGAATCATTTACTTGGTAACTTTAGCAGCTTTTTAATTGACTGTTAAATGTTCATGTTCAAAGGCTTCTGAAAGAAAAATAAAACCAGAAGATTCTATCCTGATACCCAGTCTAGGGCTGTATCCCTGCAGTAAAAAGTGAAGATGATAATTCAGTCTAGTAAATTTACGTATATTGACAATCAGGAAAGTTCATTTGGACCCAAAGATCACCTTTGGAGAATAAATGATTTCATCTGCCTGTCTGCATTGATCAAATAAAGCAGAATTGCCAACTCTTCTCTTCATTCTGTGTTTTGTTGACATTCCCAAAATCCTTTAACCTCAAATTATTTTTGGTTCACTGGACCACAAAGGACTTTTGAATGCTATTACAATTTGTGGCATGGATATAAATTTTAAAACAAACTTTGAAGCAATCCTTGTTTGGTATGAAGTGAACTAAATTACATTTGGGCCACTTTTCATCTATTTGTTGATTTTATACCCAAACATCATCATTCTTTTGACATCATTTGCTTGGATATCTATTTTTGGACTTTGTTGATTGCCTATGGGACTGTCCCATTATGCATGATTTCTTCATGAAAAGTAGTTGCTGCTCTTAAAGAGAACTATCTTTCATTCTTAAGTCTCTTTGCAATCATGCAAATAGATTTCTCACTAGTGTGAATACATATGATAAGATTTATAAAAACATATCCTTGATTCATAGGCTTCATTGGACACTTGTGGAACATCTGTGCTTAGGTCATTGAAAGAGATCTAAGTGGTTTTTAGGGTACATATCTTTTTCCCTGTTCAAAATTTCCTTTCTTCAGGGCCCTCCTTAGGTACTAACAGGAAGCAATTTATCTCTTTTCATAATTTCACAGAGAACTTTGATTTTTCCTTTGCTCCTGTAACTACATACATTTTTATTATATTTGCCTCCTTAGATGTCCTATATTCAGAGTAGAAAGTCCTTTGAGAGGGCAAGAGTTGTTTTTATTTTATTATCTCCAGTAGCAAACACAATGCCTTTAAATGCCTATGTGTGTGTGTGTATTTATACACACCCACACAGATATCTAGTTTGTACAATATATGTATGTTAAAATACTACAAATATATCTATAATTATGTTATGTACATATATAATTTATAATATATATATATATATTAATATACCATTTTCTCATAATGTCAATTCTAAGACAGAAAAGTGGAAAGGACTAGACAATCAGTGTTAAATGACTTCCTGAGACTTACAAAACTAGGAAGTATCTGATGCCAGATTTGAATCCAAGTCCTCCTAGACTCTAGGTCTGGTGCTCTATCCATTGTACTATGTAGCTATCTCTTTAATATTGAATGAGTTTATTGTGTCCTTTATGAAAAACAGAAGCTGAAGAGAGAAAAATGTTTATGATCCCCAAAGTACTAGCATTTCTAGTTAAATGGATATAAATTAGAGCCATCATATGCCGTTAACAGAAACCTGAATCCAAAGTTGCATAAGAATATGGTTAGAATTAGATTTAATCATTTTTAGAATATTAATTTAGAATATTATAATTATAATATTAAAAACTAGGGAGATAACATGGTATAGTGGATGAGGTGCTAAACTTAAGAACTTGGTTCAAATCTCACATCTGATATTTATTAGTTGTGTGAATATTTTATAACTTTTATGTAACTCAGCTTTTAAGGACTAATTCCCCTATTGAAAGTAGATTGCTTGAGCATTTGTATAGTAAAAATAACTTGGGCAAGATGAGGATAAATCATCTTTAGTAAATTAAATTAATAATTTATCATTAGCATGGCATTTTTTCTCAAGCAAAAAGAAGCTTATTACCAGCAGTAGAGCTTATTACTTTTAGCCACTATATCAGTCATATGCTTAAATTATTAATTCCTTTAGTGAGATCTTGCTTAAAACATAGGTAATCTTTAGCTCATTTCATATCCAATTGATAGTTTGAATAATTCATGTTTTATTGCATCAGTTTTTAGAAAATGATAAATATAACTATAAATGTAGTATGACATAATATGATAGAGCAAATATAAATATAAAACTTTTGGAGAGAGAATGCTTTCCCCATCCTCTTTTTAAAATATTTTTGGTTATTCATCCTTGAATGGAAATAGAAATTAAAAATATGTATTTATTTTTTCAGTTATATGTAAAACAATTTTTGACAACTGTTTTTTTGACATTTTAAGATTCAAATTTTTTCCTTCCCTCCATTCTCCACCTCATCCTGGAGGTGGCAAATAGTTTGATATAGAATCTACTAGTACTTTCATGCAATACATATTTCCATATTTCTCATGTCATGAAAGAAGACAAATATTATAAATACAATTATAAATTTCATAAAGGAAAGGGAATGGAAGGTGGCATGCTTTGATATGCACTTAGAATTCAAGAGTTGCCTCTTTGACTATGGATAACATTTTCCCTTGTGATTATTTTGGAAATTTACCTTGCTATTTTTTTTTTTTGCTAATGGTTTAGTCCTTCATACTTAATCAGTGGATAATATTTTTCTTACTGTATACATTGTTGTCCTGATTCTGTTCATTTCACTTTGCATCAGTTCATATAAGTCTTGTGGAAGTAGAAACTTAATTACATGATAGTTAAGAGATTCCTTCCTTCATTTACTTTTCTTTTTAAAAAATTCTATCTTTTTTGTTTTTCTCTCTGTTTTGTTAATCACCTAAATTTCTCCTGCCATACTTTTCTTCCAGCAGCTTCTCAGACAACCATTCTTTATGTCAAGGAAGTTTTTTAAAAAGAAAAAGAGTGAAATTGATGAGTTAAATAAGGGTTAAAAACTATAAATATGTAACAAAATAACAGGTTTATTAAACTAAAGGAAGAAAGGAAAGGGAATCAGGGAATAACTAACCTTTACCCCAAAACAAAGATTAAAACCCTTATAACTTTGTATAACTAGTCTAAACTAACTCCTTAAATTATTAGTTGAGAGTAGGGAGGGTTTGAAAGGGGCAAGAACAAGGCCAAAGTAGATCTCACACAACTGGAGTCCTTCTATGGGTCAAGCAGGAGTCTCAGTAAGAAGTCACCAGCAACTCTGTTGAACATCCACTCCTTAGCAGCAGCAGCAGCTGGGATAGGCAGAGTCACCAGCAAACCCACAGGAGAGGGAATCACTGGCTTTCTGGGTCCACCCCAGGATAACCAGAATGAAAACACCTCTGAGTTCTCTCCTGTTAGGGAAAAGCAACAGTCTCACTTCCCCAACATTATGGAATCCTCTTTACTCTCCAGGACTTCCTGCTTTTTCTTGTATGGCTTCCTGGTTTGCAGGATTTCCTGATCCTGGTAAAATCAATTACAAGAGAAGAAAAAGCAAAACACAGGATTATGTAGAATTACTGCCATTATATTCAATATTCCATTCCCATAGATCAACCCTCCTCTAAGAAAAAGGGAAGTAGGTGATATATCACATTTCCTCTATGGCCCAAGAATTTTTTTAAACTGTTTTCAACATTCATTTTCAATTTTTTCCACTGGTATTATTGTAGTCGTTTAATATATTGTTTTCTGGGCTCTGCTTACTTAACTTTGCATCAATTTATATAAATCTTTCCATGTCTTTCCATCTTCATTATTTCTTAAAATAATCTTCCATTATATTGAAGAACCACAATTTGTTTAGCTATGTATTGAATGATTGGCATATACTTAGTCTTCAATTTTTTTCAACCATAAAAAGTGCTTCTCTAAATATTTTGTGGTTTAGGATTTTTTTTTGTCAATTACCTCATTGAGATATATTTGTAGAAGTGGAATCATTGAGTCAATGAGTATGTGCATTCTATTCCTTTTATTTGCACAGTCTCTAATTGTTTTCCAAAATAATTGCATTAATTCACAGCTTTTGATTAGTCTTCCTCTTTTTTCCATAGCCCTTTAAACATTCACTATTTTCTTCTTTCATCAACTTTGTCAATTTGCTGGGTATGAGGTGAAATCTCAGGGTTTTGATTTGCATTTCTCTTATTTTTAATGATTTAAGACAACCTTTCATATGGTGGCATGAAGAATTTGTAATTCTTCATTTGGAAACCCTTTGTTCATATCATTTAACCACATATCTATTGGGGGATGATTTTTGATCTTACATATTTCTATTAGTTTTCTATATATTTTTCTCTTTTTGTTTCAAAGGCTAGTGACTCCTTATGATAAAAGAAAAATTGAGACAGCTGCTGTCCAAAGAGACTATTCAGCCTAGAAAAGTCAGAATTGGATGAGTTTTTGATGAGCTTAAGTAAAATGTGCTTTTATTGCAATGTCTTCAAATTTTTCCAGTTAGCTCATTATGACACAGTTCTGATTCAAGGTTCTAAGCCCTGGCATGCATTTAATTTAAGAACATTAAAGTAGGACTAGTGTGTTAAATACAGATCAACTAAGTATTAACCATCAACTCAATCACAACAGAGTTCTTTCAGAAGTCTATCATTTTAAAATTAAGTGTCATTTTATTACCTGATAGAACCTTTTTTTTTTTAAAGTGAAATGGATGTGGGTCATTGAGAAGCCATATTGAAAATATCTTCTAGCTGATTATGAAAGCATTGTCTTTGGTTAAGGAAAGTGAAAGTAAATAAACTCCATGTGGACTTTTTAGTAGAATTCTATGTTAGACTGAGTAGCTAGCCATTTTGAATTAGAGAAGATGCACAAGTACTAAAACTTGCTGATAGCAACCAGTATTGCAAAAGAGTGGTCCACATGGTCTCCTGATACTTCTAATTGATGGAGCAGGCATAATAGGATCTTGGTTATTTTGTGTTTATGAAAAGAATATAGAACAATTATTGAACCCATCTAGATGACTGAAAATCATAATAGTGTAAGAATGATAATATCGAGTGATTAATAAAAAATAATTGTGTTAAATGCTGAAAGAGTGTCAGTGTATGTGTTCCAAAGTAGATCCCCAGGCTATGTGAGAGTGAGTTTCAAATTATATATATATATATATATATATATATTTGTATGGGGTTCTATATTTGACATATGTGTGTGTGTGTGTGTGTGTGTGTGTGTATCCTTGAGGGCCAGTCTTGATTTAGAGAGCATGGGAAGATTTTCAATTAAAGTGTAATGTAGAGCCATCAGCCTCTCAGCCAGGGAGATTGAGTATGTTTCCCTCTAGAAAGAACGTAAGAGAAAAGATGTCATATATGTCTGGAAAAATTTGGACCACATAATAATTTACATACAAAAAATCAGGACCTGAAATATTTTAGTGGATTTGCTATAGTACAAATAGCATGGTGCTTAGATTATACGTCTAAAAACAGTAAATGTGTGTTTTACTTTAAATTTGAGAGTAACAAAATTTGGTGTTGATCACTGATGAACTAGAGAATATACAGAGTAGGTTAAAATATTGGAGGGCCTAAGATCATACCAGAGGAGAATTGGTTGAAGAACTAGGAATATTTAGCTAGGAGAAGATTTAAGAGGAGAAGATAGCTGTTTCTATATATTTAAATTTCACATGGATGGAATAGGGATTAAACTTGTACTAGACAAGGCAACCAGGAGTAATAGGTGAAGTTATAAAGAGCTAAATTTAGGCTGAATGTAAGGCAAAGTAAAATAAATTCCTATTAAAACTGTTAGAGTAATCAAAACCTGAAATGGTTTATGTTGAGAGTTAGTGGATATCTCCTAACTGATGACTGTCAATGAAAGTCTTGAAAAGTACATTGCAAATTAAATTTTTCTTGGTGTATGCATTGAGCTAGATCGCCTTTCCAGAGATTTTGTGATTCTGCATCATTTTAGTTCTCAAATCATAATTCCACTTGTATATATGCTCTCCACTACATCCCATAGCAGGTTTGGGTTAGGTAGTACCTGCCCCTTTTCTTTATGCAATCAAGAAGTATCTATCTCTCTTTATACTTGTCATGGAGCGAACATACATGCAACAAGTCAAACAAGCATTTATTAAGAGGTTACTATTTAAGCATTGTGGAACAGTAAAATTTTAAAATAAAGCTCTCATGATTAGTGTTTATGTCATTCTGAAGACTCATCCTTCATTTTATTAGGGAGTGGGATTAAAGTGAAGTATGAACAGCCCATAGTTTACCAAATGGATAAATATGTGATTTCTCCCTCAATCCTATGGAGGGGAGGGGCCAAATACTCTCACTTAACAGTTCACTGGATACCCTGTGGTATATGAACTGCTCATAGCCCCTGGGCAAAAATGGGAACTCAGACAATTCATGGACTGTCATTATTTTGTAGCAGCCATCTTTTTTATTTATTTGTTTTTATTAAAATCCTTACCTTATATCTTATAAGGCAGATGAGTAATAAGGGCTGGGCAATAGAGGTTAAGTGACTTTCCCAGGGTCACACAGTAAGAAGTCTGAGATCAGATTTGAATCCAGGGCCTTTGATCAACAAACCTGACTTTTTATCCACTGAGCCACATAGCTGCTCCCTAATGGCCACCTTTCTAGATATTCGATTTTAAGATACTTCTTTCCTTCCAAAGTCAACTCAGAAAATATGTTAGCTCAAAAGGTTAAAGTCTTAGAAATGTAACTCTGACAATAAGGAAAGAATGACCATTAACCATTGTCAACTGGAAGATTTCAGATAATTGAAAATACAAATTGGGGGATCTAAGTGCCAATAGATGACGGAATCATAAAGAAAGCATAAGTTAGATATTATCCACTAATAAAACTGTTGTTCCCTGATACAGAGCTCAGTATATTCTAGTTCAGTGTAATATGATATCCAACCAGCAAACTTGTCAGTCCCATGTTCAACCTCTTCATTGCACATATCTTTCCTTAATAAGAATGATTACTTCCATATTTCACTATTCTCATGGTACTTTCTATTCACAAAGTACTTTAAAATAATTTATGAACTGTATCATAAGTCAAAGGATATAAAGCACTTTACACCATTAACCTATTATTTCACTGTCCTTACCTCCTTAGCAGAGATAGGTGAGAAATTATAGTTCTATCTATTTTTTATATATAAGCTTCAGTGATATTACTCTTGACTGACAGTATGGACTAATAGAGAAAGCACTCTATTCAGAGCAAAAATACTCAGGTCAAAAATCACTCTTCTTTCTCGGGATCCTTCTCTAATACTCTTCTATCTTTCTTTCCTTCACTCTTTTCTTGTCTCTTTCCTCCTCACTTTCTCCTTGTCTCTCATTCTCTTTATCTCTCTCTCCTTTTTCATTCTCCCATTCCCTCTATTGCTTCCTTCTCTCATTCTTTCTCCTTCCCTCTCTTGCTCTCCCCCTTTCTCTCATGTATCTCTTTATTTCTCCTCTTTCCCTCTCCTCACCTCTCTTGTCTTCTCTTGTCTTGTCTTGTCTTCTATTTGTTTTTGCCTTATCTCTTTAAATTTGAATATGCCATTGTTATTTTCTAAATCTCAGTTTCTCTATCTTACAGATCACAATATCAATACTTGCTGTAACTCAACTTGTACCATAAAGTAGTCATAAAGATCAAAAACTGATATGTATAAATTATCTTTATATTTTAATTAGTAAAGTTATATAAAATGTGATATCTTCTAGTCAGGAGGCAATGTGGCATAGCATAGTGGAAAACTTCTGATTTCTGTTATATTATGTAATAGGCTGGGGAAACCACCAGTATCCTAATTCCTAGTCTAGAATTTAAAATAAATTGTTTTTTGTTTGATATGCAGAGAATCTCCTTCATTAGCAGAGAAATCATCTTTCAGTACTTAAGGAAAGTAGGGGAGTATCATATTTATGTATTTAAAGTTATAGCAGCTATAAGTGTGAAATGGCAGTAATGCATTTCAATTCAGCAAATAATTAGTAAGTGCTAATTGTACAAGATTGAGTTACATCATTGAAGAGAAAAGAATATCTCTTAGGTCATTAGTTAATTGTATAACTAGTAATAAGTAAGAATTTTTTGAGGTTTGCAATAGGTTTTGAAGGAGGTTTGTCAAGTCAGCTAGAGAGATATAACAACAGTACCTCTCGTTTTGACATACAGAATTACACAAGTATTAGTGGAGATTCCAAATGTAAGAAGTATGTCTAGCTTTCAAAAGTCAGGCAGATTATATTTCTCTTTCAGAGTTCTACCCTAATACTCTTGAGTGTAATCTCTTCTCTACTACTATGGATTTGAACCTCCCACAGGTTATGATTCCAGTGTTGTTAGGTGGCAGTGATTCTCACTCCAGTTCAATTAGAATTAATTAACTAATTCCATTGAATTAATTAACATTATTAACTTTTATAAAAGCAAATTTACTTCAAAGTTATGGGTAGAGCAAATCTACAAGCATTTCCTTCCAGCTGCTTAGGAATTAACTCTCCCTTATTCCACCTTAGTCTCTGGGAGAGAATAGGCTCTTTCTTGATGGTTTCTATGTCACATTGGCCCCATTAAAATTAAATCCAGGTGTAACCTGACTGCCAGATAAGTCCTTATCTCAGCTACTGATGGCATTAGTCCAAAAGATCACTCTAGCTGTTTGCCCGCCTCCTTAATGTTGGGCTAGCTGCAAAATCCAGCTTGGACTCTTACTCCCATGTTCCTTTGGTTTATTCTTCTGGACTTCTGACTGAAAAAAAAACTCCCATGAATTCAGAGACTAAGGAGTAAGATTCTTTTATAAGACCACATGCTTCAGAGGGAAGTAGGTGCTACAACCTTTCTCACTGCATTGTCTCTCACTGGGCATTGTGAGTAATGGAATTGTACCATAAACAAAAACAGTACAAAAGGGCAGAAATAAGAACTATTGTAGAAATCTACTAAGTCCTTCTGAATGCCTTCAGTCAGTCAAAGACTTCCCATTTATTACATGATTGGCAACCCCTATTTTCCAAACACAAAGCAGTTTAATGGAACCTAAAGAAGTCCTAGCTAATGGTTTGATTGGATCTGATGTTCCATTATGCACCTAAGATTTTAGAACTCCCAGACTGATGTGTTGTTAACATCATTGTTGCTGTTTTCTTTATTTTGCTTCTGTAGTGACCTGTGATTTGATCCATCTGAGGGGCTCCCAGTGTGGGATTCATTTTGGAGGCTGAATGTCTGAACAATGAAATGATTCAAATGTGAATCAGTAGAAGTAGAAAGTACTCTTCCAGGTAGAGGTTAGGGGTGAAATACATGTTTACATGCTCAGTAAACCTCATGAAATACTGACAGCCCTGGAACTAATGATGTGGATATTTGCACGTAAGAGGATATTGGAGCTCCTTAAAACAGAGATGTCAAACAAGTGACAACTTAAAAGGGTCTGTCCACACAGGAGAGGTGACTTCCTCATTACAGAATAAATTTGCCAGGGAGATGGTACCCAACTGGCTATGAGAATTGAAAAACATCCTACTGCTCAATCATATCCATATTATTTACCTTATTCTGCCTGTTAAAGACACATTTTTATTCAAGGATCCTGTATGTTCTGTAGTAGAATTTGAACTAGGATTAGGACTCAATCTATATTTCCTTAATTATTACTATCTAAAACAACCTACTGGGGAACTTAGAGGTACTAGAAAAGCTTCTACAATACTGAAAATAATTGGCCATATAGCTTTGCTTAAAATTTTTGATATGGAAGAACATCATACCTTAATACATCCTGAAATAGTCCATTGCACCTTTTTTCTAAATTAAAAAAAAATGAATTTAGTTTGTTTTACTTAAATATCCAGTTAATTCCCTCCCTCCTTTCCCTTTCTCCATCAGAGAAGGCATTCTTTAACAAAAAATATGTACATAAATGTATGTCATTTCTATTTATCAATTCTTTCTTCTAAAGTAGACAGATACAGGTAATTCTTCAAACAGTATTTCTGAGGCTGTACATAATGTTCTTTTGGTTCTGCTCATTTCACTCTTCATAATTTCATGCAGATCTTTCTAATAGATCTTCCTAAAAAGTTGAAATCTGCCTTTCTATTTTCATAGGGATGAATATAAACTGCTATATTTTTATTAAAACAAACTCATCTGCATAAGTTTTAGGTAGAGAAAGTGTTACTAGACAAGAGTTCGTGTAGACAATATGATATCTGGAAAGAACATTGATTGGCTGGACTCAAAGAAGCCATTCATAGTTTAGCCATCATCTTTCTATCTACCCTGCCACCCATATAAGAATCCATGTTTCAGAGGCTTTACCTCTTTCATCTTGTAGAAACATTCAACTTGGGGCTCCCGTTATGCTGAATAGTGATTACCTCAATCAACCTCTATATTTAGGCTCAACTCCCTCTATGATTAACTTCATTCCCTAACCATCCCTCAGCAACTGCCTTGCCATCGCTTGTATATTCTTTGCTTTCCTTCCCTCCTGCTTCTTCATTTCCTAATTCTTTTTTTTAAACCCTTACCTTCCATCTTGGAAGCCACACTGTGTATTAGTTCCAAGGCAGAAGAGGGTCACACAGCTGGGAAGTATCTGAGGCCACATTTGAACCCAGGACCTCCCATCTCTAGGCCTGGCTCTCAATCCATTGAGCTACCCAGCTGCCCTCCTCCATTTTCTAATTCTTAAAACATAATCAAATCAGCTTTTTCATTGCTCTTGGAAAGGATCTGCTAATTATTTCCTTATGACTCAACTCACCAACCCTGAAATTTTCTGAGCAAAATCCCCCTCAGTGATAGACAATCTATATGTGTTGCTCTCTTTCCCATCAAAAGTATGCTCCTTGACTGCAAGGGCTACCTTGCCTTAGTATATGCATCCCAAATGCCTAGTACAGTGCATAACACATAGTAGGTTTCTATAAACGTTTTCACTCATTTATTTATTCATTCCATGTGGCAGGGTTGTCTCTAGGGGAGTGATTCAGGCATCTGAGCTTAATCATTTATTGTTTAATATTTTTATTAATAATTTGTATAAAGACACAGCATGCTCATGAAATCTGTAGAGTATATTCAGTATACAGGAATTGATTGCTCACTAAATATTGTAGTTAGGATTGATTGGAGGAGAGAGACACAGAGACAGAGACAGACAGACAGACAGACAGAGACAGAGACAGAGGGAGAGGGAGAGGGAGAGAATTAGCTTGTGTCTTGACTCATTTGGCCTCTGTCATTGAAGCCAGAAAGGTGAAACAAAGTTCTTCTCCAAAGAAATGAGATTTGTACCTTGTACCCCACCTTTCATTAACTCAAGCCTTTTGCACTGATCTCTCCTCTTACTATCTCTCCCTATGGATCTGCTTCCAGAGATTCAGTCTGTACCTCTAGTTCAGTAACTGAAATAAATATATTTTTGCGGTGTCACTTTTGGAGTCAACAGGGAATTTTGTCTTCTCAGGAAATCAATTCTGCCAAATCTTTGGGGACTGAACAGGCTGAGGTTCCTCCTAAAATTGGATTTTCACATATGGCATGGGGGCCAGACACAGTGCAATTTATTACTTGATAAAATTGTTTCAGAGATGCAGCTACTGAAATGTGCAGCATAAATACTTGCAAAGTAACCTAAGCAAGTGTTGTTACAATTATTAGACATGATATCTCTCCATTTGGGAGAATTCATACTTATTATTTTTAAAAGAATAATCAGAATGGAGGAGGGAAAGGTGAGATGGATAAAATTTAAAACTCAAGATTTTAAAACTGAATATAAAATGTTTTGTTTACAAATAACTAAGAAAAACAAAAACTAAATGTAAAAATAAATAAAAGAGCAATCATGTTAGTGAGTAAAGAATGAGAAGCCCCAAAGACTAGCTACTCATTTGGCAATAATATCGATTTTGATTTGTTTCCCTTTACAGCCTTTGCCCAATTTATCTTTACAGATTTATTGCACAATTCTTCCCTTTTTTGTACTGTGTGATTGTCATATTGTCTTTTTCTCTGCTTCTCATGTAATGCACTTCATCTCCTATCTCTGTGTCTTTGCATTAATTGTACACTATGCCTGAAATGCACTCTTCCTTTAAGACTCAAATTAAGTATAACATTTAACATGAAGATTTTCCTGTTTCCTGCAAAAGCCAGTTCTCTCTTAAGCCAGTTTATATTTATTTTTATTGAACTATTTATTTATTATGTCTATTTAATATGTTTATTCCTATATGTCCTTGATGTTTATCTCATTAGAATATAAATTCTTTATAAGTAGTCTATTTCATTCATTTCATTTGTATCCTGAGTGCCTAGTACAGTGGTTAGAGAAGATAGAATAAATCAATAAATGTGTATTGAGCCATTACTTGATTATTCATCATACCAGTGGTAGCAAACATAAAATATAAAAATCCTATTGACTTTGCATGCTTACCAGAACCACTATTTTCATTGTATTCTTTCTTCTAATTTCTAATTGCATTTTTTCATGAAATGTCATAAGTGAAGTGATTACCCTATTTTAAAGATGGGGAAATTCAGGTCCTAAAAGATTATATTTCTTATCCTAATGGTGGAATTAGGAAGAGAAACTATGTCTTTTGGTTCTTAGTGTAATATTATTTTGACTATATCATTCCCCCTTCACTGGAGTAAGAGATTTTACAGAGTAATGCTTAAATTTACTTTTCTTGAGGATTTTCCCCCACTAACATTGCCCTCTGCAGCCTTATTATTTTTGGAAGTGACCTGACTCTGGGATTTTGAAGAACAGGAAAGCAAAATATATGCTTTTGTATGTAGCATGAACACCCAAACTATAAAGGCTTGATGCAGTTGCCATGATGGATATATTAATCTTGTCATCTGAGGATCTGCCATGCAAACTGCAAAGATACTCATCACAGACAGTTGATACTGTTGGTCAGAGTCACTCAGGAGCATCATCTAGGGAGAGGCACTATAATATAACAGATAGAGTTTGGAAATGGGTTTAAAGAATCCTGGGATTGAATTTAATTTAGATCCTTAATAGCTGTGTGTTCCTGCACAAGTAATTTGACCTCTCTGAGACTAAATTTCCTCATCTGTAAAATGAAAATTATAATTAAACCTATTTTCACAGGGTTGTATAGAAGATCAAAAGAGATAATGTATATGAAATATTCTGTAAATATCATATATAATTTGTCAGCTACTATTATTAATAGGATCATAAGATCATTGATATATAGCTGGAAAGGAATCTCAGGGGTCATTTCGTCCAACTCTCTTTTACCAGATAAGGAAACTGAGACCCAGGAAGACCAAGGCATGGAAGGATTGCATTGAAATAAAGAATATGAATATATTTCACATACCAATAGCTGCTGCTGGAAAACCCTAGTGATGTAATGAATTTAGTCCTATCTTGAACGACAATGGAAAGACCAAATTATAGGACTCATTTAGGAGACATAGAATTAAGCTTATCCTTAGGTTGTCACACATTAATTCCTTCAAATTGTCTTTATTCTAATCAATGACTGAAGGTGAATGATAGTACTTATTTTGTCATTCTTAATCCAATGATTTTCATGCTTTCACCTGAATTTTTCATGGGCACACTTATAATTCCATGAAATAGACAATGGCAGAAAATAGAAAAGTGGTCAAAATTACATATCTTGTTAATGGCTTCTTTGCATAGCTTGATGCAATCTGCTACTAACCCACCCATAATGATCTTCTTAAATACATAGCATCAACTAAGGGACCAGAACAAATGATTCAGGGAAGAGCGGTCCCATAATAGATTTGTCATCTATTGTTTTCCTAAGTCAGCTGTCAATCAATGGCTGCACAACATACAAGAGGGTGAAAGAGCCAAAATGAATTGTCAGTATGAAGTCAGGGAACCTCACTTGGAATTTCATTGTCTATTTGTCTACTTAACCATTGGATTTATGATCATCATTTAAATGTGCATTTTCACATAGGCAGCTGGATAGCTCAGTGGATTGAAAGCCAAGCCCAGGGATAGGAGGTCCTGCATTTAAATCTGGCCTCAGACACTTCCTAGCTGTGTGACCCTGGGAAAGTCACCTAACCCCCATTCCCTAGCCCTTATGACTTTTCTGCCTTAGAACCAATACACTGTATTAATTGTAAGATGGAAGGTAAGGGATTAAAAAATATGTGCATTTTCACAAAGAAACAGTATGTCCCATTAACTCCTATACTTCTGTTTTCTGGCAGAATTCCATCTAAATTTTAATCTGACCAAGAGAGGAATCCAATACTTTCTTCAGTACATGGACTAACATGATTTTTTTGTCACTTTGGGCATGATGCTTGAGAAATACCCACATTAGTCTTCAGGTAACAACTGTGAGTTGGAAGTTTTGATCAGTGTTGCATATAATCTATATTGCTTAACAGTTCAGAAATTTTAAGAAAGGAAGGGACATCTCTCCATGAGGATGAATGAACACAGACAATCTGACATTTCAGGAATATTTTAAGGTTTTCAAAGTACTGTGCAGTTATTGATTCATTGAAGCCTCACAACAAGCCTGTGAGGTGCTTTCTCCAGGTACTACCATCCCATTTTAAAGTTGTGCAAAAAAGTTTTGGAGAAAATAAGAGACTTGCCTATACTCACATTTATCATGGTGGCAGAATTTAAACTCAACTTTTCCTAAATATGAGTGTGACACTCTATTCACTATGCCTTTTAGGCATGTGGCACTAAAGTACTAAAACCTTTTTCTAAGCTTTTCTTTACATTATTACAAGTTTGCAAGCTGTATTCTTAAATATGTCACAGTTAAAGTCAACATGCTAGTGCCTTATTCAATGGAAGAAGAATGAGAAAATTCATGAATTAAGAGGCTCTTCTAAAGTCTCTCTCATGCTTCATAACACTGTGGGTGGGTGGATGGGGGTCACTTAGGTTCTTGTGGAAGCTGTATAGAAATAGAATATTGGACTTGTAGTCTGATCAGGAAAACCACATTCCAATTTCTGCCTTAGACATTGAGTACCTGCTGCATCCTGGGCAATTTATTTAACCATTTTCCTTTTTTTGGTAAAAGAGTTGTAATAAGAGCACCTACTTCAACAGTAGGTATGGTTGTTGTTCAGTCATATCTGGCTCTTTTTTTATTCTTGGCAAAGAAACTGGAGTGGTTTGCTATTTACTTCTATAGCTCATTTTTACAGATTACCAGCCTAAGGCAAACAGGGTTGAGTGACTTGCCCAGGGTCATACAGCTAGTATCTGAGATCAGATTTGAACTCAGGAAGATGGCTTCCTGAATTAAAACCTGTCATTCTAGTCATTGAATCACCTACCTATACTAGTAAGGATCAAATAAGATATTCCAAATAAAAAGATTTTAAAGCCTTAAAGCTCTACATAAATGATAATTGTTGCTATAATAGTACTGTCTCTACCAGGTCACATTGACTTTAGTAGACACCAGTTGTAGACTAGCATTAGATGTGGCCATTCATATGATCTACCTTCCCCCTTACTGGTTACCCTTTTCCCTCTTCCCAAACTTAAATCCTTGGCGAGCCATTTCCGTTCTTATTCTCTACCCTCATGTCTTAATCATTGATCACACTTTCCCAAAATCCAACCATGGATGACTCTTAGTATCTGCCTTTTTTAGTTTTAATTCACATGTTGCTGAAATGAGCTAGAAAGCACCCCAGATTCTTAAATCTCAACATACTTGATGATTTGTTCCATAATAAATTTATGTTATCCATTCTCAACTGGCCTCCAAATAGCAAAGGAAGCATTCTCTTCCTCCTTAATTCTCTATCCCACTCTCCAGAGCAGCTGTTCCATAACTTCTAGTCTCTCCTAAGCCCTCTCAGGGTACCTCCTCATCCCACCCTCTACACTCAGGATCTCTTATCATCCTTCATGAAAAACACAAGATTACTCATCAAGAAAACTCCTTTCCTCTCTTTTTCATCTCTCATGACTCAAATATCCTCTTCCTTTATTATCTCCTCATTCATTTCAGAGTTAGATGAAGATGAAGCTATTCTTTTTTGGCAGGGCAAATTCTTCTATTTGTACTCTCAATCCCATCTTCTCTTGATGTCTTCAGACAATTATACCTATCAGACTCCATTATCTTATCTTCAATTATGCTCTATCCTTTCCTGATTTCTACACATATGGCCATATTTTCAACATTCTTAAAAAACAAACAAATAAAAAAGCAAACCTTCAATGGATACCATTTTCTCTGCTAGCTATCATTCTAAATCTTTTATCTTCATTGCCAAACTCTGAAAAACCAATCTCACTCTCTTCTAAATCCTCTATGATCAATGTAGGGAAGTCATTCAGGTGAAACTTCTCTCTCTTAAGTTACCAAATGACCTCTTAATTGCCAAATAAAATATTTTTTCTCAATCTCTACTTTTTTGTGGGGGCAAATAGGTACCACAAAGAATAATATGCCAGAACTGCTATCAGGAAGATTCATCTTCTTGAATTTAAATCTGGCTTCAGACACTTATTAGCTTTGTGACTCAGGACAGGTTATTTAACCCTATCCCCCTCAGGTTTCTCATCTGTAAAACAAGAGAAGAAAATGACAAACCATTCCAGTATTTTGCCAAGAAAACCCCAAATGGGGCCCCCCAAAGTCAAATATACTGAAAATGACTGAGGAATAATAAAATCCTTTTTGACTTCTGTAGAATTAACATCGCTGATCACCATCTCTTCCTAGATGCTCTCTTCTCTATGAGTTTTCATATTAATTTTCTCCCCTAATTTTCCATCTGCCTTCCAGATTATTCCTTCTCAGGCCCCTTTATTTATTCATTTTTTAAAATTTAATTTGATTTCTCATTGGACATAAACATTTTTAATGTTTTTCAAAGAATAAAATTCAACCACTCTCTCTCCTTCACATCCCCTTGAGATTGTAAGCAATTTCATATAGATTTTACATGTGCAATCATGTAAAACATTTTTCCATATTAATCCTTTTGTGTAAGGAAACTCAAATAGAAAAAAAATTAAGAACGTGAAAAACATTTGCTTTTGTCTAGATTTAGACTCAGTTCCTTTCCTCTAAAAATAGATGGCATTTTTTATCATGAGTCCTTTGGTATAGTTTTGGATCATAGTATTGTTGAGAATAGCTTTTATTCACAATTGTTCATTGTAAAGTATTCTTCTTACTGTACAATGTTCTCCTGTTCCTCCTTATTTCACTGTTTCAGTTTATGTAATTCTTTCCAAGTTTTTCTGAGCTCTTCCTGCTTGTCATTTCTTACAACACAATAGTATTCCATTACAATCATATACTATAACTTACTCAGACATTCCCCATTTGATAAGTATTCCCTTACTTTCCAGATCTTTGCCCTCTTAAAAAGAGCTGCTTTAAATATTTCTGTACACATAGATATTCCTCCCCCTTTAAAAAAATTTCTTTGAGATACAAATGTAGTAATTGTTTTGCTGAGTCAAAGGGTATGTCCTGGTTTATGACTTTTTGGGTATAGGTCCAAATTGCTCTCCTGAATGACTGAATCAGTTCACAACACCCCCAACAATGCATTCATGTCCTAGCTTTCCCATATCTCCTCCAAGTTTTGTCATTTTCCTATTCTGTCATTATGGTTCAACTGATAAGTGTGAGGTGTACCTCAGAATTGTTTTAACCTGCATTTCTCTAAATAATAATTAATATTATGTAAATATAAATAATAAAATGTAGAACATTTTCGCATGACTATAGAGAGCTCTAATGACTTTGTCTGAGAACTGCCTGTTCATATCCTGTGACCATATCTTTTGTTCATATTTTGTGATCACAGGCGGCTGGGTGCAGGCCATCCTACCTGATGCAGGAGCTCCCTAGGAGCACAGAGCTGACTGATAGCACCAATCTGATCCCACACAATTTGGAGAATGTCTATAATAAATTCTGTAGGAAAAAGGTGAAGGAGAATTTGAGTAATTTCCTGTCTGACCTGCCAGGGGTGATTGAGCAACCTGGCTCCTACAACGGCAGCCTCTGCTCTTTCATTGAGAAGCCCCCCATTCTTGGGGCTCTTTCAACTCTATCACTGACACCATGCTGGCAGGTTTACATCTCTACATTCATCCAGTGCCAGACTAGTGTTGCCTGATGGCACACCCAGTCCCCAAAGAAGAAAAACATGCACAAGTACAAACAGAGCTGTCACCAGGACCCTGTCCCCACAGAACCTCCACCTGATTTGGATCACAAAAAAAAGTAAAGGAAAAGAAAAAGAAAGAAGATGCAGAGTGGAGAGGAAGAAGAAAGAAAAGTAGAAGAACTGACAGTCCAGAGCACACTAACCTCTATCCTGGTGCACTAGGTCCTTCACGGTGGCCTTCTAAGTTGTTTTGGGCTTAAGAATTACTTCACTTTGTCTTTTTGTGGGTTATACTGCTCCAGATTTTGTTTGAGAGGGTGTATGACAGAGCCTTGATGGATATTCACAATTAGTGGGCATGGTATTGATCAAGAATACATAAAGGGGAAATAGGGAGCAAAGCCAATATGGCAGATAAGGTAAATGGACCCATCTGATTTCCACCAATTTACCCTTCAAATTAATTTTTAAAAGTGTATATTTTGGGTTCTGTAACTGGTGGAGGGAGCATTGTTCCAAACTCTAGGTTCTTTGTGTAATTGTCTTCAGTGCTGCCTCTTAAACTGAAAGTCAGGCTTTGATTACAGCTTTATGTAATATCACACTACATTCTAGGCTACTTGGTTGTCAAAACAGGTGACAATACCAGGAAAGAGGAATTTATTTTTGAACAGTTAGGAAGTTTAAATTAGAAGGATATTCTAGTCTAAGGCTCCCATATTATATTTAGGAAATTAAAGATCAGAGGATTAAGTATAATGCAGCGTAGTAAGAATAATACAGTGTATACTAAGTATAATCTACTGAGCTACCTACCTGCCCCCTGCCTGACACACAATAGGCAATTAATTTAATGTTTGTTGATTGACTGAAGGAAAAAAATGCAATTTGAATCCAAGACTTCATATTTTAGTGCTTTTGCTGCTATACTTTGGAATTCTCTTTAATCACTAGAAATTGATACTAGTGTTTACTTAACATGCCAACTCATTGCTCCAAAAGAAAGTATTTTATATAAAAAACATATTTCTGTTAAGATACTTGCCTTACTCCTAAGCTTCTTTATATTAGTCAAATATGCTACTTGACACAATTTTTATGAAATTATATTGGAATTAAAATAATTTCTTGTAGACTATATTTTAGAAACTCTACTTAACCATAATGTTAAAAAAATTAAATGTTTATCAGCAATGCAAGTATCTAAGCCAATTCCAAGAGACTCATGATGAAAAAGGCTATCCACCGCCATAGAAGGAACTGATGAAGTCTGAATGCAGATTGAACCACACTTTGCTTCATTTTATTTCCTTCATTAATTTCTCCCTAATATATGCCATATGTATTGTCTCAGGGAAGGGGGTGTGGAAGTAAAGAACATGGATTATAAAATGCCAGAAAATTAGTATTAAATTATATCTACACTTAATTTAGAACAAAATATAAAATTGAAGTCTAAAACAAAACTCATTTTCATTCCCCCTAAATCCAGTCTCCTAAACTACTCTCTTACTCTCAAGGGTACAACCTTCCTTCTGATCATGCAGATCCACAGCATCAATGTCATCCTTGATTCCTCTGCTAAGCTTGTCCAACATTTCCTATACAATTACTAAATCTTGGATTTATACTTTCACAAAATTTCCCCCACTAATTCAGCTATTATTATGGTTCAGAGGCTTTTCTCCTAGAATACTGCAATAGACTTTTACCTTCAGTCTTAGAATCAATATTATGTATTGGTTTCAGGACAGAAGAGTAGTAAGGATTAGGCAATGGAGGTTAAGTGCCTTGCTCCTGGTCACATAACTAAGAAGTGTCTGAGGTAAGATTTGAGCCCAGGATCTCACATCTCCAGACCTGGTTCAATTCACTGAACAACCTACCTGCCCCTTACAATAGCCTTTTAACTGGTCTCATTGCCTCAGTTCCCTCTCTAATTCATCTTCCATTAAACTACTAAGGTGATTTTACTAAATTAGGTCTGATTACCCTTGTCTCATGACAGTTAGCCCTAATAACTCCCCATAACCTTCTGAATAAAATATAAAGTCTTCTATTCAGCATCCAAAGCTTTGCATAGCCTGGTACCTTCTTGGCTTTCCAGTATTCCTATATATCTTATTCTCTTATTACTCTCTTCAAATTCCACCTTCTGAAAGACTCCTTTATTAATTCACCACCTATAGATAATGTTTCTGGTCTTTTTTTTTTCCGTTCTCAGAGTATAGCCTGGTACCTAGCTCATAGTAAGCACTTAAGAAATGTTCATTTACTGAGTGACTATGTTGGACCCATTTGACAATGTTGTGAGCAATTTGTATTGACAAGAAACAATTCTCTTCTTTGCAATTATTTATTCCCAAATTCTTAGGACTCCTTTGGGATTTCTATTGTGAAAGAAACAAAGCAGTTTGCTATTTTTTCTTACTAAAAGAAGGAACTTGCATGGTTGGTTTCTTGAAATATTATGTTTCTAAATCAAAAAATATAGGAAAAGCAATTATACAATTAAATTAGTTGAGGACCACAATAAGAAACCATTCCATCTAGTAATTGTTATATGATAATAAAACTGTCTCCCTTTTCACATTTTCTTGGAATCCTGATTTTATTGGCAGAATAGAGACTAAAAGTCTCTATTTTTCAAAAGTCTTTGTTTTTCAATCATGCCTTAGTCTTTATGACTTTATGACCTACAGACTTACAGTTTGTGTGAATTTTTTGGCAAAGATATTGGAATGTTTTGCTATTTCCTTCTCCAATGTAGTAAGTTTAAAAAATGGTTAAGTGACTTGCCTAGGGTCACACAGCTAGAAAGTATCTGAGATTGGATTTTAATGCAGGTCCTTCCAAATCTAAACTTGACTGCCTAACTACCTGATAAATAGTAGTTTTGATAGAAATAAATTGAGGCAGGAAAACAATATCCACAATGACTTCAACTTGTCATAGAAATGATAATGGAATAGAGATGGAAAGAACAACCACCACAAAACAATTGAAATTGTTAAATTGCTAAATTATAAAGATCAAACGTGACTGCAAAGAAGAGGTATGTGAAGATACCCCTCTCCCACTACTGTGAAAAAGTAGAGACCCTAAAGTGTGGAGCATTACATAGAGCAACCGAGTTTTTCTGATGGATTAATTGCTTTTAGTGATTTTTCTCTTTGCCTTTTAAAACATTATTATGCAACATGACTCTCAAATAGTAGGGAGGAAGAGAGATACCGAGTCAATGTAGGCAATGTGAAAAATGAATATATAAAAACTTAGTTTAAAAAAAGATAGAAAAACTTTACTTGACTTTGCCTTCCTCTTAAGCTACTTCTTCAAACTTCTCCCTCTATGATTACCAACAATGTTTTAATTGCTAAGTTTAAGGGTCCTCAATCTTTCCAAATCTTCCTAGACCTTGTGAATCTTAAAACTGCTCAAACTCTACCTTAAAACATTTGGTTAAGGCAATTCCCATTTAAACAATGGAGGTACTTGATCAGGAATGTATTGAGAACCTAACCTTACTCCACCCATACTTAAGCATACTTTAGGGGAAGATAAAGTTGCAAACTCCTTACTGAACAATGAAAAAGTACTTAACTCATACTTATAGTGAGGCCAAGCCCTTAAGCTAGGTCTATATTTAGATCTAATACAAAGGGCTGCTAAGTACCTATGAAGATCAAATTAATAAGGCAACTTGCAAAGGACAAGATTAGTCTACTCAGGTATGTATTACTCAAAAGTTTTAGTCTACTCAGGTGTGATTTAAGAATGGTCATTCCTTTGGAAAACATCTACTGTGACTGAAAGAAGTAAAACTTAGGGGAGGTGACATAGGAGAAAATTCTCTTTAAAAGGAAGTCAGAAGGCCTCTGAAATTTGTCAGTTTTGGAGCTGAATTGGAGGCTGGTCTCTCTCTCAGTGGCTGAACTTGGGTCAGCTTCCTGAGCTGAACTGGAGGGTCTCTCTGAATACTAGAGTTTTGCTTGAAAAGATCTTGTGGTGAGTGATTAAACACTGACTTAGTTTCTATCTTAAGGAGAAAGGCCTAGGCCATTGGCCTAGACCCAAGCCCTTTTCCTACTATTTCCTTTTACTCTGTCTCTCTCCCTTTCCTAAAATTCCTTCATTTGTATTAATTAAAATCTCCATAAAAACCCAGCTGACTTGGGTATTTTCATATTTGGGAATTTTTCCCATGGCGACCACTTTATTTTTGATTTAAATCAAGACACTGTCTTGAAACCCTATTTTCGCAGTCACAGTTTATGGCAACCAATCTTTTAACTGTAACAACCTCCAGGGTTTCCTGATGCTGTTGACCACCCCTTCCTCTTGTATACTCCCTGTCTCTAGGCTTCTGTGACACTATTTCCTGTTTTTCCTTCTAACTACATAAAGCTGGTGGTTCAGTGAATAGAGTGCTGGGTCTAGAGTCAAGACCAAAGTCTAAATTTGGCCTCCTTTCCTCTCCAGCAGATTCATTGCCCTCATAAATTAGTCCCCTCTTCAAACTCCCATTTATCTCTTGAAAGAATATATCTATATTTATATCTCTATCTCTATCTCTGTCTCTATCTCTATCTCTATATCTCTATATTGTGACAAGGAAATAACTTTAAAAGACTGATAAATATTAATTTAAGGTCACCAAGGAATTCAGCTATGTAATTCCTAAATGAAAACTCAAGTCAGCAGTCAACCTTTTATGGAGTTTTTAATTACAAACAGGAGGAAGAAAGGTATTAAAGAGAGAGAGAGAGAGAGAGAGAGAGAGAGAGAGAGAGAGAGAGAGAGAGAGAGAGAGAGAGAGAGAGACAGAGAGACAGAGAGAGAGAGAGAGAGAGAGAGAGAGAGAGAGAATAGGGCTTAAATACCCCCTCTGTTTAGGCTGGCCAAAAGGCCCAAGCCCTTAGATAGCTGAGTCAAAGAAAAGTGATCAGTCCCTATCACTCACGTGACCAAAATGGAGAAACAGTCTCAGGGGCCTCCACCTCCAGCCTCCTTCAGAGCAAGCTTCTCAGAGCCCAACCTCTCAGAGCAAAACCTCCTCCTCTGTCCTCAGACCCCACTATCTTTAAGGAAACCATCTAAGTTCCGTCCCCTCAGTTCTCACATCTACCAAACACTGTCCATTTCTTCCCTGTGCCAATGGTGGCTCTAGCTTAACCCAGGACCGCCCAGAGGTCTGTGGCTTTGCACATGTCTGTTGAAGATCATATTCTCAAATAATTAAATCTTGATCTTTGCTGCAGCCCTTCCTAAATCCTGTTACTCTAAGTAGGGTGGAGATTAGAAGTTCCAATACCTGATTCTGTCATTCCAAGTATCTCTATTGTATCAATTCTAAAATCAATCATGACTCAAAGAACTTCCTGTTCTATGCTTAAGCATAGGTCAAAGCCCTTTCCATTGTTTAGCAAAAGGTTTCTGTCCTAAAGTAGTCTTAGGTAGGGAAGAGAAGGATCCTCCCATGCCAAGGAGTTTCATATTCCAATAGAGTTCTTACTATCAGTAGGAAATTTTTTCCAGTATGAGATTTCCCAATTGGGAAATTTCCAATATTCATAAGTCTAAGAAATTTTAAGGTTTACAATATATCTTCCAGTCAGCTAGGATTTTATTATTTCAGAGTCATTTAAAAGTCTTCCTTCATTATTACTTCCCTATATCTAATCAGTTTCCCTGCATTGTCCATTTTTACTATTGCAGTACATCCCATATCTGTCTCTTTTTTGCTGTCCACAGGACCCTGACCTTAGTTCAGGACCCCATCACCTCTTGCCTGAACTACTGTAACAGTCTTTTAATTGGTCTCCATGCTTCTAGTTTCTCCTTTCAAAATATATTTTCCATAAAACTGTCAAAACAACCTTCCTAAGGCATAGGTATACTTAGGTCATTCTATTGTTCAAAAAACTGCAGTGACCTTTTATTGACTGAGATAAAAATACAAACTTTTTGGTATAGACTTTAAGGCTTCTCTCAATTTGGTTTCAAAATACTCTTCCTCCCTCATTTGATACTTCTTCCCATCATGAACTCTGACATTCAGCCAAATTAGACTACTAGCCCTTCTCCAAATTCAACATTACAGAGCCCATCTTCATACATGTTCATAGAAGGACTTTCATATCTAGAACAGAGTACTCATCTATCTGTAGCAAATTCCAATTTCCTTCCAAACTCAGACCTGGCACCACTTCTTCCACGTAATTTTTCTCATAGGGATCTTCCCTTTCTCATATTCTCTAGAATTATGCTTATTTGTGTACATATTGTATCCTTCCAATAAAATTCAAGTTAATTGATAGCAGGCATTATTTAATTTTTATCTTTGTATGTCCAGTGCTTGCAATTTTGTGTGCATATTACATTAATCTCTTTCATTGATGTAAGTTCTTTGAGAATAGGGACTGGTTTTTGCCTTTCTTTAAATCTCTAACACAGCACAATGCTTGACACTTTACCTGTTGCTTAATTAATGCTTGTTAACTGACTAGTTAGTACATATTTTCTCAATTTAATTTTAAAAACTAAAAGTCCAACTTCTATAAAAGCTCATTCGACTGTCTGGCCATTTCTAATTTGTTAGTAATTTATGACATTGAGTTGAAGTCAGATTCCCTTCAGTTTTTACTCTTAATGTCCTAGTTTTGTTCCTTGGAGTTAAAAATAAGATTAATCTGTTTTCCATGTTACCACATTTAAATAATTTGTATCTGAAAACAATTCTCTGTAACACTTACCCTTCTCTTTCCCACACCCTTCACTCTCTCTTTTTTTAAACCATTACTTTACATCTTAGAATCAATACTATGTATTGGTTCCAAGGAGTAAAACTGGCAAAGGCTAGGAAAGAGGGGTTAAGTGACTTGCTCAGAATCACTAAGCTAAGTGTCTGAATCCAGATTTGAACAGAGGACTTCTCATCTCTAAGTCTGGTTCTTAATCCACTGAGCCTCCTAGCTGTCCCCTATATCTTCTCTCTTAAATCTTCTCTTCTCAAGGATTAAATAAGTCCAGGTCTCTTGGCCTAGCCTCAAGTAATATCATCTCTAGTAACTTTTTCATTCTCATTTCCATATCTTTGTAAAACATGGCACCCAAAAGTGAACACAGTATTGTGGCTATGGTCTTGTCTTAACCAGGGCAGAAGAGAGTGAGATTTCATTTTTATTTGGAACATTTTGCCTTTCTTTAAATAGTGTAGTCTAGCTTTAAAATAGTTTCAAACTATTGATATTTCAGTCTCTGACTTGAAAATTTGAAAAGTTTAAAAAATGAACAGGGAAAAATGGATTTTTTTAGTGTCGTATTTAACATAACTTGTATCTCAGCCCTTAGATATAACAAACTACCAGATGTCATTAATCCAGACTGATTAGATGGAAGGTTAATCTGGGGGAAAATATGAATTAGAAACACTTTTTCCACTTATAAAAATAAAGCCTTTAACCTTTAGGCCCTTGCATCCCTATCAATAAGAGATTTGCACATAGAACTTGCACATTGTAGGCACTCATCAAATGTGTGTTGACTTCAATCAGTCAGGATTGGACAGCCAACTAAATTAATGAAGATCATTGATGGGTTCATTCAAACATTTGAATAGGGTTTTGTTAATTTGTTTTTGCTTTGTTAGTTTATTTTAATAAATAGCTATATTTGGATTTTGGAATTGATTTATTAGTTTGTCTTGTAAGTAAGACCACTGATCAACAATGGTTAAATTATTTAAATTTTCCCCCAGGCATTCTTGTTTTTACTACTAATTTCTATTCTCTATTAAGGCAAGGTTAGGTAAACAAAAGTCCGTATATAAGGCTGGATCTGGAAATAATCTTGTCCAATGCCACCATTTTATAAATGAAGAAATTAAATCCTATAGAACTGAATTAATTTGTTCAAGATTGCACAGGTGATAAGAGGTAGAGTTCAATGTTGTTTCCATAACACCCAACTACATCTTTGTCTAAACTACTATCTGAATTATTAAAAGCTCCAAACTTCCAAAGACCAAATAAATCTTATCCTGTCCATTGTTTGTGCATATTCAATGTCTTCTAAATTCTACTTTGATATTTCATAATCAGACCTCTTGTATACGACCCTTTGTTCCTCTGACATAGCCAGCCTCATCACTCACACCTGGCCTATCACTGTCGAATTTTAGTTGGTTTCTCTCCCTCAAGATATTTCTCACTCTAGTCCATTCTCCATTCCTGACACCCATCTACTCAGCAAATTTCAGTGGTTTTATATTACCTAAAATAGTAAAGGTAAAATCTCCATTCATTGTGTCTTTTAAATATCTTCACAAATTGGCCCTCCCTGCATTTTAAATCTCTTAATTTACTCCCTACCAAATCCTCTACAATACAGGAATTTTGGCCTTTTTCCCCCAATAATATTTTTATTTTCCCCAATTATATTTAGAAACACATTTTAACAAATTTTAACATTTATTTTCTTAAAATTTAAGTTCCAAACTCTCTCTTCCTCTCTTTTGTCCCTTCTTTCCTAAGCAGTATTCTTTTCCTTTTAAATTTATTTTAAAAATTTGAACTTCTTGTTCATCACATGCTTTACCAGTGATGGTGAACCTTTTAGAGACTGCATGCTGTGTCCTGCCCCTGTGCTTCCACTGAGTGCCAGGCACACTCTGGAATCCCCTTACCTCACACAGAGGAGAGAGAAAGTGTTCCCATTGGGCTGCTGGGTGGAGTGACGGGAGAAAATGTCTTGAGGCATGGTGGAGTGGGGGAAAAGAATAGCTCCTCCCAGGCCTCTCAGCCTTTCTAGTAATAAAATGTGGTGGGGTTGGGGATATGCCCTCAGAGAGCTCTGCATATGCTATCTTTGCCATGTGTGCCATAGATTTACCACCACTGCACCATAACTTATCTCCAAACTCTGCACATTCATACTAGCCTCCATTCCTTGGATTCTCTCCTCATTTCTACCTCTTGGTTTCCCTGGATTCATTCAACTTAAATTCTACCTTCTGCAATATGTCTTTCCAGTACTTGTCTGTGTTAGTGTCCTTTTTAAGATATTACAGTTGTTTGAATGTCATCTCTCTCAGTGAAATGTGAACTCCTTGAAGACAGAGATTGTGTTTTTGCCTTTCTTTGAATACCTTGCAGTTGACACAGTGACTAGCATATAGTAAAGGTTTAGTAAGTGTTCATTGAGAGATTGATGGATTATTGTACATTTATATGAAATCAGTGAGGTAGCAATTCCCAAAAGGTGTCTTGCAAAACAAATGAAAGGTTTTCTAGTCCTTTGCCCAAACGGTTCATTTTTTTTTGAAGTGCCACTCCCAGGATGGAACTTGGGTTTGCTTATTCTCTGGAAACTAGAAAGCGGTAAAATTAGGTCACCTGCTCAAAACATTTTAAAGCAGTCTGACTAACATTACTAGTTAAATAGATGGTTAGGTTAGTTAATAGCTGTTTGAATATTTATCAGTAAATGTTGACACTGGTAGAAATAATTCTCTGCTACATAGGCCTATGAGTGGATAGAAGATACCTACCAACCTTCCTCTTCCAGCTTTTCTGTGCTCATTCCTCTGTATCAGTCCAAGGTATGGAAGATACTATTTGTAGTGTATAAATGGAGATTTTGAGCCTTTGGACTTCATATACCAGAAGTCCCTTAGTTTTTCCTAGGGTTCCATTTTCCTGTGTTCCCACGTTTTTCAGTGATTGTATTTAAGTGGCTGTAACTCCTCCCTCATCCTCTTTTGAACTTGCGACTGGACTGAAGTCAGGCAGTTCTTTTGCTTTAGTTATTATTAATAAAACTTTACAAAATATATTTAGTTATTGATGATTAATTTTAAAACTCATAGTTTTATGCATTTATGAGAGACAGAAGCCAGAGGAGAATGACAGAATAAAACTGGGGGAAAAAAATTTGACTTCCTCTTCTTATATGTACCAGTCTGAATATTCCAGAAACTGTAGAATTTGCTTAGGAGATCCATAAACAAAGAAAAAAAATTAGGACTACTTGACATTTGACTTTTATATTCTTTTACTTTAAAATATTTTATTCAAATAAAATTCAAGCAATTATTAGGAGTTATTTTGTTCCATTATATAACAACAAATTTAATGACATAATTGAAATGGAAGAATATAACTTCCTAGGAACATAATCTGCCTCAACTATCTGAAGAGGAAATAGAATATATAAATGATCCTATTTTAGAAAAAAGAAATTGAACAGGCCATAAATGAACTTTCTAAAAAAGAAAGCATTAAGAGCAGATGGATTCTTCTTATTATAGACATCTTCTCCCATTAGTGTCTGATAAATCCTATATGTTGGCCCTAAGAAGCCAAATCTATTTTGTTCTTGAGATAACCTGTTTATTATGATATATTTCTAAGAGAAAGCTAACAAAGTAAAAGGACTTTCTTTTCCATCAGTGGATCTGAGCCAGTATCTTCTCAGGTTACTGCCATTGCAACTGCTTAAAGTTTAAACCATTGGCTACCTTACTACTTTCTGGCTTTTATCAAATGATGTTGAAAAAGGCATTCATATGAAATCTGCAGATAAAAATGAAAAAGAATAACATACAAAATGACGAGATAAGGATTTTAAAAAACAACAACTTTATAGGCTAGATAGAACAATGAGCAAAATTGAATGTGAAGAAATATAATAATCAATTGTTTCTTTTGTAACAGGCACATATCTAAGGTAGTTTATGTGCTTATAAACATCACCTTCAGGGATAAAATATGAGAATGTCAAAAATTCACTGAAAAAGTTCTGGGGACTTTATTTGAATATAAGTTCAATGTGTGTAAATAGTGTGATCATAACCTTCATTGACAGATGCTTTGAGTTCAGAATTAGGGAACTGCTTACCCCACTATTATCAACTCAAACCAAACTATATCTGAAGTGTTGTGTTCAGTTCTAGGGATTGCATTTTAAAACTGATATCAATAAACTTGAAAGCACCTAGAGGAGAGCAATCAGAATGATAAAGGGCCTTGGGAAACTCCCAAATGAGGATGATAATTGGTTGAAAGAAATAGAGATATTTATTCTAGAGAGGAAAAGATTTGATGGGGCTAGGGAATGATTGCTCTCTTTTAGTATTTTAGGAGCTATTGTGTGTAAAACATTTCAATTTATTCTGCTTGTACAAAACTAAGAACTATGAATGGAAATACCAAAGAAGTATAATTACAGTCAATGTAAGTACATTTTGGACTATATCAGAAGGTATTATATTTCCTATTATTGGAAGTATTTTAACTGAAACTGAATGAGTTTATAAAATAAACATATAATAATAATATATTATTATTGTTATTTTTATTAAGTTATCATTTGAACTAGATGACTTACAAGGTCCCTTCCAACTGTGAGATTCTGGGAATCAGAATACCATTTGATTAAATGAGCAGAATATACCAAAAACATAGTAGATGCCCATTGATTTGCCTCTATGGACCTCTGAGTTTAAGTTAGGGCACCAGCAAGAATCAATACTATTTTGAGTAGAAAAACATGAATCACAACCAAGCAGGTATCACATTGACTATTACAGCAGTTTTATACAGCAGTTTTATAGATACCTTTGTAGGATCCACCCATTAAAACCCAGGGCATCATTTCCATATTGCTCTAGTCAACTCTGCCAGCCATCTGGAGAGGTCACTGATATTTATCCATTTTGTTTAAGAAATTGCTCTTAACATGTCATTTCATAAAATTTCATGAGTATGCTAAAAAGCAACAAAGCAGGATAGACATAATTGAAAAAGCAATCAAGCTAATGAAAGTCCATTAATAAAGATTTGGGAACCCAGTCTGGTGCCAACATTCACAGTGCTCACAACATTCAAAGATTCCCAAGGGATTTGAATTGGAAGAATAAGTTTAAAAAAAAAAGCAAAAAATTAAAAATAAAAAGGAAGGGCCATTTGATCAAGGTGCTCTATTAAATGTGGTTTCTTTGGAGGCCCTTTTCCTTATCAGTTGTGAAATGTAAAGAAACTAAGATTCCTCAGTGGCTCATCTGAACACTAGCCATCCTCCATTATGAGTAAGAATCTTATCATCTTTTAACTTTTTTTTTTCCTATCTCCTTTGTTGTAGCTAGCCTCAGAAAGAACCATTTCTCTGCCTTTGGTTCATAGGGTCAATTTTGTTTGTGAATTGCATTTTCCTAGTCAATGAAGCATACTGTTTATCCATGATATACTCCTTACCTTTATGTAAGGGTATAAGATACTGTACCCCACTCTTAACACATAAGCAATTTGCTGAAGTAGGTAAAAAAAAGTTTTTATATAAGAAAAAAAATTACTTGACTTAGGAAGAATGGAAAATAATACCTCTTTCAGAGTTTGGTAGCTGAAATGTGCAAAAAAAGTAACTATTAAAAACATGCTAAAAATCACATGTAAAGAAATATAGGGGAGCCAAGATGGTGGAGAAATCCAGAGCAGGTCTGTGCCACTGTGACAATCCTTTCCAACCAAGATTAACATATTGCTACAAAATGAATACAGGAGAGAAAGAGCCAACAAGGAGACAGAGTGAAACAACTTTCAAGAAAAGGAAAACCCAAAAGTTAGACAAAGAACATCTGGGGCATTGGGATGAGAGGAGAACAGAGCCAGCAAGAGGCTATAGCAAGTAGGAAAAAGCAAGCCAAGAACAAGCCACATATCTCCACCTCACATCTGCTATCCCAGGTTCTGAACCTGAGTCCAAGCCAACATCCTGATCCTGAGATCCTTGGCAAATAGTGGTACAAGTCAACCATTACCCTTGAAATTTTAAATCTGTGGAGAAGTCCAGAGTCCCAGTCCAAGGAAGTCTGGGCTGAAGTGAGCTGATCCATTTCTGCCCAGAGCTAAGCCAGGAATCCTAGTCTAGGCTTGGGAAAGGGACATAGGACACAGCTTGGGGTGGCTCATTGTACTAAGTACTGATCTTTTTGCCTAAAGCTCAGGGCAGAGCTCCAAGATCGAGCAATCAAGGGTGTGCCTGATTGGTTCAAGTATACAGTGAGATCAAAAACTTGAGCTTAAGCCTGGAATTAAAATTTGATCAGCCCCTGACTTGATCAAGATCAGAATGAGATCAAAAGGTTACACCTAAGCCTGAGGCAAGTCTTTAAGCTATCAGTAACTCAAGGGTAAATTGAAGCAGCAGGGGGAGAAGGCTCTCAAAGCTCTTAGCCCTTAGGGCATCATATCATCACCTTATCTGACCTAAAATTAGATAGGATAAATGAGCAAACAATAAAAAATCATCTAAGCCTAAAGAAGTTTTATGGAGACAAAGAGCAAAATACCAACACAAAAGGGGATAGTTGAAAGCAAAGGAATCACACACTAAGTCCAAAAGAAAAATATGGACTAGACACAAATTCCAAAAGAGCTAAAAAAAAGACTTCAAAAACCAATTAAGAGAGGCAGAGGAGATAAATCATGTAACTATATAGGGCATGAAAGATGATTAAATAAAACTGTTAGTTTCATAACTTATAAAAATGTTCATGAGTTTTTATCTCATAAGAAAGTAATTTACTGACTACAAGAAGGTTTTTAATGGACCCATTGGAAATGGTAAAGTCAGGAGAGCAAACACAAGAGAGGGTGGAAAAGCCAGGTCTGGTAGAACTTTGCAAAGAAGATGGTAGAAAGAGAATCATCTCTCATAAAGCTTTCGGCTTCTATTTACTGACATAATGGAGAAAAATTGAATCTTATTAGAAGACAGATTAATTATTCTTTAGTACTTTCTATACTGTGAGAAAGGTCAATCCTTTCAGAGGTGCCTCTTACTTTCTATCTAGTTTGAAAGGGAAAAGCAGAAAGGCAAACTACAAATCTTGCAGATAACATGCTTTTTAGTTGGTTGACTAGACAGCCAATTGGACATCAGAATTTTGATCAGTGAAGAGCTGGTTGAGCTTGTCTTCATTGCCCAGAAGGAGTCAATGAGCTCTGAAATTTTCTGGTTGAAGGAAATTTCCACCCAACACAATAGTATAACACTTTCTCAATAATCTCATTAAGGATGAGTAAAATGATCACAAAAAGGGGGAAGCTAAATGACTCAGTGGATTGAGAGCCAAGCCCAGAAATAGAAGGTCCTGAGTTTCAATTTGGCCTCATATACTTCCCAGCTGTGTGGCCCTGAGCAAGTCACTTAACCCCCATTGCCTAACCCTTACTGCTCTAATACATGTTATTGATTCTAAGACAGAAGGTAGGGGTTTAAAAAAAGATCACAAATACTCTGAAAATATTAATATGTAGTGATGCAAAATGCAATGCACAGAATGCTATACACAAGAACAACAATAATATATGATGATCAATTGTGAATGACTTCACTATTATCAATAAGGCAAAAATCCAGGACATCACCAACGTGCTCATGATGAAACAGGATATTTACCAACAAAGAAGGAATAGATGTGATCTGAATGCTAATTGAAACACACCATTCTTTATTTTGTCCATGAATTTTTCTCTACTGTGAGCAGTATGTGTCTTGTTTCACAATATGACAGACAGGAATATAATATTAAATGACAACATATGTGCAACTGATGTCATATTACATGCCATCTTGGGTAGGCATTAGGGATATTAGGGAAGGGAAAATAAGTGAGACACATTTTTTGGAGATTGCTAATGTGAGAATTTGTTTCTATTTGATGAGTATATTTGTTATAATTTATTACATATTTCTAACAAATTACATATTACATTTTATATATCTATACACATAAGTTAAATGATAAAAATATCTAATGGTATTAGTAGTAGTCTCTCGGTAACCGAGGTTGACAATTGCCTTTGTGCATTTTCATCTATGATAGATGAATGTGCACAAAGACACTTGTGCGTGAATGAGATTTAAGTGGAAAAGTTGATGCACAGAGACAGTCCCATTCTCTCGATGTTGGAAGCCTGGGTCCATTGGCATGAAAAGTCGTTACATTTGGAGACTTCCTCAGCTGCATTGGATGGCCGTGTTGTCCTTTGTGCTCCAACACGCCCTGAGCACTCCACAGTACCTTGCTGCGTCGCCATCTCAGCCGTTGAACCTTCTTATTGGTTTCTTCCATCTGTTCGGCCGAAGCAGTCTTCACATGCTGGGTGAGCAAAGCCCTGGTTCACCAGGGGTCAATGACCCGATGGCTACCCTCACAAGGTTTAGCCGGCCTGTCGAAGCCGTTGCCCAGGGTGTGGCCGCTTCCGCATGCTAGCAGCTACTGGGAGCCACAAGTGAGAGCTGGGTGTCAGGTGAGGGTCAGTGGCTAGAGAGCTGCGCTAGGAGGGCACGACAAGCCCTCCATACCAAAGATCCTACCCCTCCCTGAACACTCTATACACCCCATTGTCACAATTTACCATTCTGACAATGGTAAGCTTGGAAAAGGCTGGGGAAAATTATATAAATTCATATTTCTCTTAATTTTGCTGTATGTCTAAAACCAATTATCTGTGCTTATGATATCCATTTTAGGAAATAGTACAGATGATTAATATGTGTTTACGTATGCATACACTTCATCAAAGAATCTATTATAGCAAATGAAAACACAATAGTGGTCGTTTGACCACTATTGTGGTGAACTATTGTGGTGAATAAGAGAGAAAGTGCTCTCCCACCCACCACATGATTGAAATAACACAGAATTTGAGTGTAACTTTGGGGTGACAATCCTTCAGTGGGACCCCATACCTGACAGTGTGATGGCAAGTTGAGGTTAATGAACCAGCGAGAGATAGAGTGTGGATGGTTCAAATTCTCCATAAGAGAATGAGGCATCCATGTAACTTTTAGCCAGAGCTCTGAAGTCAGTTAAGACAACATATCCCATTGAACATCACGTGTTTGACTGGATGCTTAACATTAACCAGTTAATTCATAAGAATTTATTAATAGCCTATAGTTTTCCAAGCACTGCTGCAAAAGACAAAAATGAAACAATTCCTGTAGAGATCCTAGTTCTAAAATCCTCTATATGCCTAAGAAGTGCTCATTCTTGATTCAAAATGTACATATATTCTCGTCTTTGTGTCAGGTAGCAGAAGGTTGGGGATGAGTATCGCTTCATAATTTAAGTTGGGGTGGGGGAACTCATAGTGTAGGACATCCCTGCCACTGATTCAGATCAGTAACTCCTCAGTGATATACGTTTTAGGGAGTTACCTGAAACAGAGATGGTTAAGCACAGCTCCCATCATCACATAGGTACAGCACGGGCAAGTTTTAAACATATCTTGGTTTCTTTGACTCTAATGTCTGCCCTTGGTCCCCTTTATTCCTTTTACCAGACAACCAGACTACTATGTCACAGATCGATCTCTCTCTGCCTCTATCTATACACACACAAACATTAACTGTAGGTATATGGAAACACACCAACAAAGTAGTGAGATCCGCTTCTGTCTGTCTCTATCTCTGGCTTTCTGCTTGCCTGTCTGTCTTTCTCTGCTCCTCTCCTTCTCTGTCTCTCTTCATAGATAAACATTATTAAAAGATTAAAGGACAAGAAACAGAGTGAATTAAATTTCCTGACTTCTGAGTGAAATACACCAGTTATGGAAACAAACAAAACTTTTAAGTACAAATTGAGTACTTAATCTCTAACAAGTATTATCAGCTCTTTGTTTTTCTTACTAATGACTTGTTTAATCACTGCTTATTGCCCCATTTGTTTCAGCTTAAATTCTGCTATAGGTGATAATTGACTCTTTATCGCCCCTTTACTACTCAATCAGTATAAATGTCTCAATGATTCCTAGCTATCCCAATGCTCTCTCCCAACCTAAGCAGTTTCTGCTGTCCTCCTGGATACCCCTATACTGGGGATTCTTTTTTCCACCCTCTTTCAATTCCTTCTTAGTGACTATGAACTGGTATTAATTAATGGAATGGCATGGACTTTGAGGTACTAATTCATTTAAAAGAATCTTATTTAAAAGTGAACGAATAACTGATTATTTCATGACTGCTATTTTTAAAGAGCTAGTTCATTCTCAAACATTAACTTTTTTCATGCATACCAACTTTTAGATTAACAAAGCAAAAACCAATTTCTTCTCAATTGCAACAGACATTTCTACAGCAATTTACTTTTGATGCTGACAACATTTGAAATAGGTACTATAAAATCATGATCTCCATTTTATATGTGAAGAAAGAGAGGCTCTGAGAGTTTACATAATTTGTCCAGGGCCCTGTAGTTATTAAATATATGAAGTAGAATGAGAACCTTGGTTCTCTTGACTTGGAAGGTCAATGAATGCTTCATCCAATATTACTTCTTTCTCATTTATTTTTTTAATGATAGTACACTGACAACTTTTATTAACCTATAACCTATATAATTTATAAAATTTGTGAGTATATGATCAGTGACCAGAAATATGAATTTTCAACTAAGTAAAATGTTTAGATATGCTGCAGGGAAAAAATTCTTATATCAAATGAGTTAACTTATATAAAATGCTTTTTTAAACTTTAAAACACTATATAAATGATGGTTTTATTATATTTAATATTTTTAGTATAGAAATAAAAGAAAGCCATGTCTTATCATCCTTGCATTTATTTCTAAAATCCCTGTTTTTGAATGATTTGCTTGTTCTGTTAGGTTCTGGTTCAGATTCCATGGAGGACACACACACACACACACACACACACACACACACACACACACACACACGGTAATGGAATCCACAAAAGGTACTTTTTTTAACCAAACTATAGCTTGGGGCACAGCACAAAAATTGCTGGCCCCGAGTCTGGGCCATGCAGGCTTTTTATACACTTTTAGGGTAGCGAAGTGAAGAGGAATTCCTGGGGTGGGGGGCATGAACAGGAACTCCTGGGGTTGGGATCCTTATCAGTTTCTGGCATATGTCAGGAGGTGGAGGGACAAAAATTCATGGAGTCATTGTCTTTATGGCTCCTTTTAACATAAGGTCTGGCTGGTCAAGTCAGTGAACCCTGAGATAACATATCCTTGTGAAACCTGGGATAAGGTATCCTTGTGAAACTACATAAATAAGGACATGTCAATTTTAGTTCTTGGGACAAGGGCCCATTAGGTTATCATCTGGAGGGCAAGATCCCAAAATAACATTATGTTTCTTCATGCTATATTATACATCCCAAATTTTCAAGTTTCTGGGACTAGGTTGGTGCATAGTAGTAATGCTTAACTTAAATTTAAATGGGGATTACTAAACCAAACAAAAGAATCTCTATGGGCAGCATGTTGATGAAGAAAACCACACATTAACATTTTTCATATTTTACTCAATTTTTATTTATTTTTATTAAATATCTCTCAATTACATTTTAATTTTATTCTTATAGTTGTGGGAGTCTCCTAGGTCATTTGGATATGCATTTGATACTTCTAGTGTAGGGAATAAAGATGCAGATATTTGGACAAGAAAGTAAGTGTTGGGAAAAGAAAAAAAGAAAAAAAATAGATGTCAGAATTATGGAATACAAAGCCAGACCTCTAGAGGTTGATAATACCAGTAGAAATGTGTATTTTATTTTTAAAACATTTACAGAACAAGGAAAATTACTAACAATATGACCATATTCTCCTCTTTTTAATGAATTTCTGATAGAAATAATCATTGGACATGTCAATATCAGGTTGCAATTTTTAATATTTTATTTATTTCTTTAAATATTTACTAATTATTTGAAAAATTGTAAAATTTATTTTTGAAAATATTAAATTCCAAATTTAATGGAATTAAATTCTCTTCCTCTTATCCCTACACCATACTCATTGAGATGATAAGCAAATATTAATTATATATTGTGAGATCATGCAAAAATATTTCCACATTTCTGGTTTTCAAAAAAATACCACCACATGTATTTTACACAAGTAAAATGTAAGAATATTTTTTAAAAATGCTTCAGGCTGCATTCAGAGACAATCAGTTATCTCTCTGGAGGCAGATTGCCTTTTTTATTGTGGAATTATCTTGAACAAAATTATTAAGTCTTTCACAATTAATAATTTTTACAATATTGCTGTTATTATATACAATGTTCTCTGGGTTCTTCTTACTTCACTTTGCATCTGTTTATATCAGTCTTCCCAGTTTTTTCTTAAGCCATTTTGTTCCTCGTTGCTTATAGAATATTCTATCATCATCATATATCCCAACTTGCTCAGTCATTACCTAATTGATGGGCATATCTTTAATTTATAGTTCTTTACCACCACAAAAAAGATCTGCTTCAAGTATGTTCATACAGATCTTCCCCCCTTGTCTTTAATCTTTTTGGATATAGACATAGTGCTATTTTGAGAGCAAAGTATATTCCCAGTTTTATACTCCTTTGGGCATACTTCCAAATAGTTTTCTAGGATGGGTGGATCAGTTTAGGGCCTAGCACTCAATCCCTCTAGCTGCTCATCTAAGGAATTATTTTTATCAATGAAGTTCTGTACCTCTTTTTCACATTTTTTTGTACACTTAATATCCAGTGAACCATTTCAAGTAAATGACTGCTTTCTGTAATTGCATTAATGTTTTGGGATAAAAGCTCATCTTCTATAGGCTTCTGGAAAATACTTTTAGGACAATTCTGATAGTGGACTTTGTGAAGATGGAATTAACTCTCCCCTGCCCATTTTTAGATTTAATCACCAGCAGCCTATACACCCCACTTATCCTTAAGTGGTGGTGGTCTGTGACCCAAGTGTGTGATAGTGGGTGATAAATCGGAACCCACCGTATACTCCCTGAGCAGTCCTAAACAAAACTTTAGCTGTAATTGGTCCACATAAATTGGAAGTAAGTAACAGGAAGTGATAAAAATTTGATTTAACCTTTATAGGTACTTAGCACCCTTTTGTATTAGATCTAAAAATAGACCTAGCTTAAGGTTCTAGCTTTACTATAAGTAAGAGTTAGGGACTTTTCATTGTTCAGTCTGGAGTTTGCAACTTTATCTTCCCCTAAGGCACTGTCTGAGTATGGTGGAATAATTTTTAAAATTCTCAATACATTCCTGATCAAGTACCTCCATTGTTAAAATAGGGAATAGCTTAATCAAATCTTCTGAAGTAGAGTCTGAGTAGTTTAAGATTCACAATAAACCACCATAAAATTCCATCCTGACTTGAATATTTCATTGGCATTTAGAATTTAAAGCCCTGGTGACCACCTAAAATATATATTCAATCTAAACCCTAAAGTTTACCTGTAACAATAGTATTAATGGTGGTGATAGTAGTAGTGGTAGTAATAGCAGTAGTGTAGTGCAAGTAATAATAGTAGTTCTTCTGTTACTTCTAGTGGTACTGCCACTACTAGTAGCAGCAGTAACATTCATTAAGACCTTTATTTCCATTAGTGTGAGGGATTAACAGTAAGGTTCTTTTTCTACCATTGGAGAAAGCCTACTCCTATTTTACAATTTATAGGGTTTTTTTTAGAAATGCCATAAACACCAAGACATTGAGTAATATTCCTATAGTAATATAGCTTATGTGTTCATAGGGATAAATTGAAATAATTTCTTCCTGACTCTAGGGCCACGCTGTTTTTTTTTTTTGCCAAGTTGTTGATATAGCTATATTTCTATACTTGTACACATACACACACAATTTCCATATAGCTTCATAGCTTATTGGACTATTATGTAGATTTTCTCAACAGATGAGTTTAAGTAATATTTTAACAGTCATACAACATATTAAACTGGAAACAACATAGGGATTAGCCCCCAGATCAAATGCTTATTTGCTGTGTAAACTTGGACTAATTGCTTAATATCTCTGATCCTTAGTTTCCTTATCTTCAGAATGGGGATAATAGTATTTGTACTACCAAAGGGTCAAGGTCATTTTGCAGAAAGCAATTCTAAGTGCTCAAGTGCTATAGAAAGTCCAAATTTTAAGGGAAAGAAGTGATTTTTATCTCTTTCCATCTGCCAAAATGAAATGGTTGGGCTTGGTGTTTCTTAAAGGGTATGTATCTTATTAAAGATTTCATAAGGCTCTATTAGCAAAGTTCAGCACAAGTGAACACAGAGCACATGAGAAGACTGAATCACCAGAAAAAAAGTGAAGTAAGCCAGTTTTATTAACAGCAAATACTAATCGCAGTAAAAAGCAGCAAGAGCCAGTGAAACTGTCTGGTCTGCCAGACCTGGTAGAAGGAGGTAAACTGCTAAGGCCCTTAATGGAATTGCCCTTCCTGTCCCTCAAACCAGTGATGTCTGGCTAACTTTTATATAGCTATCATATGGAATAAGTAGGTCAAGATATTGTTGGGAATGTTAGAAAAAGCTAAAAAGAAAACTCCTCTGCACTCTGATCTTTCTAAAGCTTTATTTAAACAAAAGCATCCAGAGTTTCCTCCTGCTGAAATTAACTCACCATTTTCACTTCTCCTCCCCATTTACCTCCTATATTCATAAAAGAGAGAGAGTTCAAGCATGGGATTGGTCCTTATATAGACCAATCCCATGCCTGGAAGAAGGGGGTGTGGTCTCTCCCTAGCATGGGATTAGTCCATTCAGGACTAATCCCACACCATGATATATGTGGTGTGTGTAGTCCCTCCCCCAGTTTGGGATTGGTTCATTTAAGACCCACACCATTGGTTCATTGGTCTCTCCCTAGTTTGAGATTGGTTCATTTTAGGCTGATCCCACACTAAGAAGTAGGAAGGAGGGACCCCTGTGGCACTGAGGGATACAGTTTCCTCAGCCACAACATTTTGAATCTCACAAGAGGGAGCCAAGGACCTGGTTGATCTAGGTACTATTGTGGCCTCATGACAACTGCGAATTTTGTATCTATCAGATAGATGTTCATACTTCTTATTGGCCAGAAAGGAATATTTGCATATTACTGTGGCTCTTATTTTAATAAAGTGACGTGGGAGTCAGTAAATTCCCCCAAGATATCTTTGTGTAGTGGTATAGGGAGGTTACTGGGTGCTTGACAGTATATCATATCATGGTAAAGTAAGTATGAAGTAGGACTTTGACAATCCCAGTCTCTTCCCTTTATCTACATTTTGCTTGCTGTTCTTCCTGGAGTGAAGACAAGAAGATAATAGCTTTGTCAATATTGATGTAAAACTCTGCCCCCCACCCACTAGAAAAGTCTGGGGGAAGTAAATAAAGTAAGAGGATGAAGGAGGCAAAGGAGAGATGAGGAATCTAAATCCTTCAAATGTGAATCTAGAGGCCAAAGTACCTAGAGATACTTCTTTGTTGTCAAATTAAATGTTCAGTGAGTTGATTCCCCATGGCACAAAAACTATGCTGAAGGGGAAAAAGTTGAGAAACATTCGACTAGAACATCCTGAGGGCCCTTCCAGCTCTGAAAATCTCTAAATGTGTGAAATCAGAGTTAAGGTCTCAGCAATTTCTTCTTTCTAACAAGGATGATCAGAGTGCCAAAAGGCATACATGGACTACGATGTAAATGTAAACTAATTAGATTCTTTTTCTCCATGTCCCCTAAGCTAAGGTAAGGAGATGTGTAGTTTCTGCCAGTGCTTATTTCAGTAGAGAGAATGATCTTGGATGTGAGGAATTTTGTGGCAGTTGAAAGTACAGGGTTTACCAATTAATTGGATAACATTTGGCACAGTTCCTGGCACATAGTAAACCCTTGATAAATGTTTGCTGACTGACAAGCTATTTCTAGAGTGAAGAAGAGTGAGAAGACTAGGAGAATTCCAAAGTTATAAAATGTAGAACATTGGAATAATGCTGGTACACTAAAGGAAATAGAGAAGTTTAATGGAAGACAGAATTTTTAGGGAAAGATAATCAGTTCTGCCCTGGTCAGGCTGAGTTTGAGAATGTCTCTAAGACATCTGTTTTGAAACGTCAAAGAAGCAGTTGATGAGGTAAGACTAGAGTTAAGGATAGTGAAACAGAATAGAAAGAGCAGCGAATTATCTGTGGAATAGTCATTAAATCCATGAGGGCTGATGAAGTTCCCAAGAAAGAATATATTGGGAAAAGAGGGATGAAGATAGAACTTTAAGGTACATGGTCTTTTAGAAAGAATGATTGAAAAGATGACCCTAAAGGAGACTGAGTAGAAGTAGCCAGAGAGTAAGGAGGAGAACTAAAAGAGGACTCTCTTCTCCTTTGTCTCTCTCACATAAACACATACAAAGAATAAGATGTAATTATGAGTGTCCACAGTGTTAAGTGAAATAAAGAGGTGAAGAAGAATGAATATTAAGAAAATATTATCAGGTGTGACAAAATTATTGATAACTTTAAATACATTCATTTTAGCTGAATTGTGAGGTTGGAAGTTGTACTGCTGAGGTCATGGCAGAGTGAGTACATGAATATGTTTGAAGAAAATGGGAAATGCAGTAGCAGATAGGAAAAGAATGCGGACTAGAGATAGAAGACATATGACTGTAGTGACAGTCTGCTGGAGAAAACAAGAGAGAATAGATCCATACAACTTGCCTTACTAATGGATATATTTAATTGATATGTAAATTGAATATTGCCAGTGTTGGAATTCTAGTTCCCAGAAGTTATTTCATTGTGAAGTGCAAATACTTTTTTACTAATGGCATATGTAAAGTTTAGTACTTCCAGAAGCACTAAGAAAATTGACCAAAATTTCTAAGGAATGTAAGTTGGATAAAATTGGTCAAGTTCTTTCGTTTATAGTTTAACATATAACAGGGAAATAGTACATATGTGATTTTAGAAAAGTAAACTACTAAGTTCATCATGTGTTCAAAAAATGATAGAAAACTTTTTAAACATTGGGGTTAGAGCAAGCCAATCTTTTTACTCCTGGTTTGCGTGTGTGTGTGTGTGTGTGTGTTTGTAAAAATTACTCAGTCCTGATTCCTATGGAGAAAACTATAATTCTGAAGAATGTTCACTTTTGGAGGTTTTTTTTTCAGTTTAAACAGGAATTTCAAGATAGTATAAGAAATAAACTTATAGATTTTGCAAGAGAAATATACCCTTTCAGATATTTTATTCGTCTAGTAATTGAATTTTTTTATTATTGACTGGTTTGATAGACATATAATTTCACTATCATTTTGGCAGAGATAAATTTATACTGTGAGATATTTGAAAACCACTAAATATGTTTCTGTCACATGAGGAATTTCTCACAGAATAGAAAGGGGAGGGACTAATGTACTTCAATTTGAAATTGCTGATGGGCAATATAAAAATAACGTCATGTACTTGAGAATCATATTGAGTCTCCAGTGATCCAAATTCTTTTCAAGCTGCAATGGCAACAAGAAGTGAGAAATATATGAATGTGTGGCTTTTGCCATGTATTCAATTATTTTGTCCACATCACTAAGTTAGTTATACTTTTAGAGTACTAAAATATATGTGACATTGCACAGAGTGCTACTTTTCACAGGAGAAAAGGCAAAAAAGTACACAGAACACACTGCCATATTTGGCATAGTTTTTAAGAAAGAGAATGAGAACACAGTTTGGCATAAGGGTTTAATGTTAATATGGAAGGAGATCTTAGAGGAGTGATCCAGGGATTACTGTTTGTCCTTTTTATACTTTGCCTATCACCATAATAAAGGCATAAGTAAGTTTTTTATTCCTTCATTCACTCATCCATTCCTTCATCTATCCATCCATCCTTCCTTTAACCCATTCATCAGATATTTATTAATGATCAATTATATTCCATGTGAAGGAAAGTATGATATAATGAATAGAGTTATATAGGGAATAGAGGCCCTTAAGGTATGGGGTGGGAAGGAAGAAACCATAACATTGATATAACCCAAACTAAAATAGGGCAATTTTTTTGTTGGTGTTGGCAGTGTTGGAAGGGGTTACAAAGAGGTGTGACAGAGTGGACAGTAAGGAGGACCTTTCTTTAAGTCTTACCACATTTACACACTCCAAGTTATTCTCTAAGACTCTAAGTTGAAGAACATTTAATGATCCACATTGGTAAATGGAATTCTTTTATGAGATTTTCACTAAACCAATTAAATTACTTGTCCTGGCAGGTGATTTTTTTTTACAGACAAAAACAAGCAAATTAAAAATAAACTGATGTTGAGGGGTTTATTGTGATAGATGCTAGGGAATAATACAGAGTATATAACATCAGTCTCTGCAATCATCAGATGAACAAAAAGTATATTAATATATAAATCCAATATGTGTGTATAGTTTAAGTGTGGGAGGTGCATGTGTGTGTGTGTGTGTGCGCACAAAACAAATCAATTAATTTATAGGAGGAAGGCTCTAGCAATTGAGGAAATTAGGACAGGTTTTATAGGAGGAAATAGAAGATGAATCTTTGCAAATGCCAAGGATTCAAAGAAATGTCAGATAGGAGAGACTAAAAAAGAAAAATAGATGAGGAATGGAATGTTGTAGATAAATAACAACCAGTTTGACTAAGTGTTTGAATAGAGCAATGTGTGATATTCCTGGATATGTAAAGTAGGCTGTAACAGATTGTGAAGGATTCTGTGTGCCAAACAGAGGAGTTAATATGCTATCTCAGAGGTAATAAGGAGCCTGTGATTCTCTTATGTAAAACGGCAAAATGGTCCTACCTGTGCCTTAGGAATATCAAGAAATTTGACAGCTATATGAAGGACAGATTATTGTTAAATTTGCTGATGATATTGACACACCTGATGGCAATTGATCTTTAGAAATAATTTCCCATACTAGAACATTGGGCTAGATGCATGGAATTTAATAGGTATAAATATAGTTTTATTTTATTTTTTCAAAAATTAACAATTACAAGTGCAAGAAGGGACAAGTATGGCTAGCAACAATTCATATAAAAAGCTGAGAGGTTTTGCAAGTTAAACATCAGTCAACAATATAAAAAAGAAAATAAAAAAAGCTTCATGATTTTAGGTTGCTATATTGTACATCCCAAATGTACAATTTATGGAGGAATAACTGCCAGGAATAACAAAGTTAATATAGTCCTGCTAAACTCTGTTTTGGTCTGACTAGACCTGGAGCACTGTGTTCAGGACTAGGTATCATATTTTAGGGGCAATAGTGATATTTTATAAAGAGCATTTAGAGGAGAATGTCTAGGAGGGTGAAGCATTTCATTACCAAGGTTAAAAGAACTACAGATGCTTAGATGAGGGGAGATATAATGACATCAATGTGAGAGCTATTTTCAAAATAATTTTAAAAGTTATAATATGGAAGCAATATTGGCTTTATTCACATTGGCATCTGAGGAGAGACCTAGGAGAAATAGATGATTTTGTGATAGAACCAGATTTTGGCTTAATGTTAGGACTGTGAGGGAGCTGGGACTTCCTAACAATGAGAGCTATCTCAAAGTGGAAGGGCTGCCATCAGCTCATAGAAGGTTGTTTCTCACTAGACCTTTTCAAGTAAAAATTGAATGGTCCTTTGTAATTTATGTTCTAGAAAGACAGTTTCAAGGAGACAAGGAGAGATACATGAAATTTAGTACAATTGGAAGAATAATTTATAAGATCAATGTTATAAAAACAAATAATTTTGAAAAATTTAAGAATTCTAACCAACTAAATAGATCAATAATGATTCTAGAGTACAGGTAATGAAGAATGTTGGCTACCTCATGATGAAGAGATGATGGAATACTGTGAAGAATAAAAATGCATTTTTGGATGACCAATATCGGAATGTATTTTTCTTAACTGTATTTAAGTGATAGGGATGCCCATCCTTCCTTTCCTCCTTTCTTTCTTGTCAGTAGAGAAATTAAGGAAAAAGAGAAAAATTAATCATTGATATTTGAAAAAAAATAAAAGAAAAAAAGAAGTGATTAAAAAACTGAAGAGACCTCAAAAGTCATCTCTCTTTTTCCATTTGAGACACTAAGGAGCAGAAAGATTAATGAACTCTTATGAATTTACAAAGATAAAAAGTAGTAAAGCCAGAAATCAAACCTCTATCTACTGACTTCACATATACTCCTCTTTTCCATGCACCACAGTAAGCCCCTTAAGGGATAGTGTATGAAGGAGGAAGAAATAGCACTGAAATGATCCAAGTTATATAGATGAAATTATTGTTTGTGTTGACAGTGATGAGAGGGGAGTTGCACCTATATATGACAAGAACTGCTGGCATTTATTACTAATAAATAACTCATTGCTGCAGTGATTTAAAATTTACAAAGCACTCTCCTTATAGCACTTGACTTATGTGATCTTAAGCATAACTTAATACCCTTCAACCTTAATTTCCTCATCTGTAAAATGAAGAGAAACAAAATCTATGTTCTGTGATTTGTGGTTTATCTCCATTTTCCAGGTGAGCAAGGTGAGACTTTTACATTTTACAGGTGAGCAAGGCTTTAACAAAGAATCAAAAGTGCCATTTCCTGTCTTCAGGTCCAGCAATTTTCCTGAAACATTAACCTACTGTATCAGTTAGGGGACATTAAATATAGACTGTGTTTTTTGACATTGAAACTGGATTTGAATCTGCATCTTTTCATTGAAGAGATTTATCTCAGCTACTATAACCAGGACCAGCATGCTATAAATTCATTGGCATTATATAGACTTTAATATGAAGAGAATAATAAATAAATCTGACTTCTAACTAAAGGTTTGGTAATTACTGTAAGAAGATATTCATATGTACAAAGTAAGTTAATAGAACTAGATGAGAAATGTATACTCACAATAGGGAAAGCAATTACATTTATATTAGATGGCATTTAAATGTCCACATCGCCCATCTACCTTGTAAGAATATGCAAAGCTGAAAATCACACTGAATCAATGAGATTTTTAACTATCCTTTTCTCAGAATTTCGCAATAAAGTAAGTAATAAAGTCAGAGATGTGAAGAATTAACTTCACCTAATTTATGAGAAATAAGAAATTCATTGATGTTAAGAAACATAATAATGATTATTTTAAAGCTTTAATTTCACAGCCAAGAAGGAATTTCTACTGCGAGATTCACAAGCTTGCTTTTGATTAATTCAATATGCTTTATTATCTCATTTTTTCTTAAATTTAAGTAAAATTACCTTCCTTCCCCAATTTTATCACTTCCCTCCCCACCCCACATCCACTTCCTTATTACCTCAAAGTCAAAGTCATATCAATGGAGACCCTTTCATCTGTATTTTCAAAGGAACCTCAGAGGATATCTAGTGTAACTCCACTTTAAAACTCAGGAAACTAGAGACCCAGGAAAATAATTTTACTTGCCTAAGATCACACATGTAGGTGGTAGTAAAGGGAGGTAAAAGGAGGTTCTTACCAAGTATTAATTGAATGATTGAATGAGTGATTCAGGAAGCTAGAATGTAAAGGCTAACACAAAAGAACATTTTAAGGCTAGTTCAGTGCCTATAGGCTCATAAAAATAAATAGTTCAATTATTATTTGAGTTAACACTTGGCATCTTAAGCCATCTTTTTCTCTATTAACACTGTTATTAAAATGACTAGTTATACAACACCACAAACCTTCCCAGTAAGTATCAGGTAGCAAGGAATGAAAACTAGGCTCCTATGCAGTCTAAGGTGAATAAGAAAAACACTATCTTTTCAGCTTTGTGACTTTCATCCTTAAAGGCCTGGCAGGTGTATGCACATCATCTATCTGAAAGGAAGGGGTGAGCAAGTAGAGCTGGAATTAAAATTAGGATAGCCAACTCAATATTTTTCTTGTTTTATGTCCTGATGAATTTTGTTAGAAATGTTCTCACTTAGCTTTCACAAATGATCATTGTTTTTTCTCAGGTTGCTTTTAAAATTAATCAGCTACTTGGCTTAATTTGTTTGTAAGGAGATGCTACACATCCTACCAATCTAAACATTGATTTCTTTGTTTTCCTGATTCTTCACTTTTCTACTCAGAATGCTCTAAATGGCAGCCTGCATCCCCTGGGCAATCATCTAGATTAAAGGACACCAAAACATGGATTTTTATTTAGATATGTGTTTTCTTTAGTTTGCAGCTGGATGCATTAGTGATCTAAAAACACCTCAGACTAAATTTTCAATTTGAATCCAGGAAGTCTATGACTTTTACAAGCCTGATTTGTCCAAGTTCTTTCCCTAATAAGGACTCATGGGGACTCCCCTTCCATCCTTCCTGCCACTCCTCCACTCTCCATATTGCTAAATTAGACCATTCTGTTAACCTTGTCATTCATGCAGCCTTAAGGTAACTCTTCACATCTTCCTTATCCACCTATCTATGCTCTCATCACCTGTCTCTAGTTCTGATAGCATAAGTGTGGGCCCCCTAAAGAAGTAATGAGAAGCTGCTAGGATCAGGTCAGAGGAAAGTAGGGATAATCTTTTCCCCAAACTCTTTTATTCTTCCTCTTTATGATACACTTCTCTCCTTATTACTGTAGGCATTACAGATAGTATATGAGAAATGGGCTATTGTGAGGACAATGGGAAGTAGATGGGGAAGGAAGGAACAAACTCCTAGTCTTCAGTCCTATTTTTTATGCTCTGAGTGAAAGGGAAAAAAAAGAGAACATCTTGATTTGGTAACGATGTGAGATATTCACCACAATTGTTTATTGAATACAAAACTTATTCTTTTATATGTGTATATACTCATATACAGATACATGTAATTATTTAATTTTATCTTTCTCATTAGACTATGAGCTCCATGGTAATAGGGTTTTGGTTTTTTGTGATTTTTTTGTATCCTGAACATTTAGCTTCTTTAGCTTGCCTATTGAGGGTTATATATGTGTATATCATGTGTTTAACATATATACATATGTGTACATATATAGGCTAAAACATAATAGTAATACATATATGGACAAAGCCATCCATCTAGCTATCCAAGGATCCATACCTATACCTATATCATCTATCCCTATGTGATATCAGTTATGTTTTAGCCATTCGAGATGAAAAGGTCAGCTATTCAAGGCTGGTAGTAGCTCCCTGTAGAGGAATATGCAATGTTGTAGCTCATTTAACCATCTGCTTGGATACTAGAGCCTAGCCTACCTGAGTATTTTGTCATCTACCTTACAACTTCTTGTATAATTAATTGTCTGTCTATCTATCTATCTATCTATCTATCTATCTATCTATCTATCTATCTATCCACCCATTCATCTATCTATCTATGTATATATCTATCTATCCATCTATCTTTCTATATATCTATCTATCCATCCATCCATCCAAATATCTATCTATCTATCTATCTATCTATCTATCTATCTATCTATCTATCCATCTATTTTTCTATATATCCATCTATCCAACTATCTATCTATCTATCTATCTATCTATCTATCTATCTATCTATCCATCCATCCATCCAACTATCTATCTATCTATCTATCTATCTATCTATCTATCTATCTATCTATCTATCCATCTATCTATCTATCTATCTATCTATCTATCTATCTATCTATCTATCTATCCATCTATCCATCTATCTATCTATCTATCTATCTATCTATCTATCTATCTATCTATCTATCTATCTATCCATCTATCTTTCTATATATCCATCTATCCATCCATCCAACTATCTATCCATCTATCTATCTATCTATCTATCTATCTATCTATCTATCTATCTATCTATCTATGAATATAAACAAGAATGTATACATTCACACACATATTATGTAAGTATGAATGCAAATATTATGTATATGTGTGTACAAATCTATTTTAAGAACAGCCTTTGAGATCAGTCAGCTCAAACTCTTTATTTTATCACTACACCATCTACTCCTACAAACTCACTTTCTTGTGGCACTTTACAACTAAAAGTTCTTTCCTCACAATACACCTCTGAGTTCAATGGGTAGTTAAAGAATTATTGTGTAACCCAGGGCCTATGGCCTAGATAAGCCAAATAACTCAATGCAGATCACATAGGCAATGGTAGAGCTAGGAGAACCCTACTTCCCCTAGGCTCTGGAATCTTGCCATTCTCCCAGACAACATGCTCAGCTTTTATAGCTACAGAGCTTATAAAAACTTACCTAAATGTTGGTTTTATTTCTTTTTGAGAAATATGTTTTTCTTTTTTTCCCACAAGGTGGGTGCTGGTTAGATAAGGTGGAATTTTGTCTAAGAATTTCAAAACATTAAATAAATCATATTATGACATGGAACAACAACAACAAAAGATCAAAGACTGCTGATGATTTATTTCAAAGTGCAGATTATCCTGAGTTTGATTATTAAGCAGCATTTCTTTTTTATCATAATCCATACTTGCAATGCCCTTACTTCCATCTAATGCTTTAAAATGTCTTTCCAGCTGTGTTAGATATGCAGCTGTCAAGTGCTTTGCAACTAAAAAGGCTCCAAAAACCTATTATTAACCTAAGTGCCAAGTAAGGTTGGGATGGAATAAAAGGAGAATTGGCCCATATGTGCTATTAGATTTTCAGTGCTGCTCCTTAGAATTCTCAATATAAAGGTCACAGCTCTAAGTGTATGTATTAAGCTTTTTGACTTTTACATGTTCACAACATCCTTTGTTATAGGCTCATGGGATTTAGAAGAAGGAAGGGTCCTAGAGATCTTTTGATCCAGGGGCTCAACCTTTTTTGTGTCACAGACACCTTTGATAATCTGATGAAGGTTATGGACCCCTTCTCAAAAGAAGGTTTTCAAAAACAACAACAAAAAAAAGATTTACAAAGAAAACAAGTCAAGCCAGAAAAATTCATTTTTACCTACCTGTATAGCCCTCTATCTTCTTTCTGTTTTCTTTCCTTTTTTCGTCCTTCCTTTCCTCCCTTTCTCCCTTCATCACTTTTTTCTTAATATTTCTCTTTTTTCCTCTCTATTTTGTATATTATCTATCTATCTATCTATCTATCTATCTATCTATCTATCTATCTATCTATCTAGTTTATGGATTCCAGGTTAAGGAACTTTGTTCTTATCCAATATATGCATTTTAAAAATGAGGAAATTGAATCCCACAAAGATGATATTTCTTATCCAAGGTCACACTGACAGAAAACAAACAGCAAAGTGGAGATGGAAACACAATCTAAGGTCTTACTGACAATAATCACAGAGAAGTTAAAAAAAAAAACAACCCGCTTTCTTCAAAAACCCTTTGTATTCTGATAACTAATACTTGATATCAGTGTCCTTTGCAAACAAATACTTAATGTACAGCTATGATCACTGGACCAGAAAGAAATATTCACTAGGTCTTTGAATATTCCATGAGAAAAATTCATGCCTTTTACATAAGCATTCCTATTTCTAATTTAGAATCTGTATGTTAGTATAAAAGTTAATCCTTTCTTGATTAAACTCAACAAGTGTTTTCTGCAGTTGTCATCATTAGTCAATGTTCATTTAAAAATCTCTTTTCATTAGTTATTTTTATCCCCGAAAACATTCAAAGAAACGCTAATGATCTTGTGCTAGAGATGTACTAATCAAGAGACTTCTATTCAGGTACAGGTTAGCATAAATGACCTCCAAACCTCCTTCCAATGAGAAGATCCTTTCATTCTAGCTATCCCAGGCAAGAGAAATTCCACCTAAGAAAGTTGTAGAGAATTAAGATCCTCATCAAGAATTTCATATGGCAGCTAAAAAATGTAACCTGAAACTGAGTTGTAGCTATGTGGGTTGAGTCCATAATTCATTACAGAAATATGAGCACACTATTTTTTCTAGGTAATCACCTAGTAGCTCATTACATTTACTCCCCTACTGCCAAGTTTTTTGGTCCCATTGGAGAAAAAACATTTTTTTGAATCATAATGTAGTAAATTACCTACTACATTCAATTTTTTTTCCTATTCTTAAAATTGTTCCAACAGAGAAAATCTTAAAGAGACCTAAACAAATGAATATCAGAATGTGAGATGGGAATACATGGCTATCTGCACAACATATATATATATATATATATATATATACATATATATATATATATATATGTAGTACATTTCACTTGGTCTATTTCTTTCTGACAAACCATCAAATGGGATGTCTTTGTTAAATAGCACTGCAATCTGAAGGTAGGCAGGACCTTAAAAATAAACTTGCACAATCTATGCACAGTGATATTACCAATTCTATGCCATACTCAATGAGCACAGTCTGTACTGACACATAATAAATAATGTGGACAGAGAGAAATGAATATATGCAAAAGAGGAATCTAATGTCTATCAAAAATGAAAATTCACCTGCGTTCTTGATTAAGTACTTAAGTAATAGAAGGGAATGTCATTTAGTCAGTTTGGTTTTCTCCTTCCCGTCTACCCAGCACTGGCCAAGGCTTTTCTAAGAAGACTGTTCTGTTTTTGGGGGTTCACCACTGAAGCTAAGAGCAGAGAAGTCCCAGAAGAGAGCAGCTAGGCTAGGCACCTGTCACGAAGACCATCATTGATCCCTAGAAGATGCTCCTTCCTCATCTCTGCCTCTTAGTATCCCTAATTTCCTATAAGGCTCAGCTCCTGTTCCAACTCCTTCACAGGGTTATTCCTGACCTGTTTTCCAGACGTCATGAATCTCTGCTCACTTGCCTCCAAGTTGATTTTTATTTACTTTGTGTTAACCTATGTGTGGTTTGGTTGTCTTCCACTGTAAGTAAGTTCATTGAGAGAAGGATCTCTTTTATTTTTTTGTTTTTGAATCTCTGGTCCCTAGCATACTCTTTGTGTGTGTGTGTGTGTGTGTGTGTGTGTGTGTGTGTGTGTGTGTGTATGTGTGTGTGTGTGTGTGTGAAGTGCTTTTTTTTGAGGTTGAGGGAGTATGATACAGAGAAATGAATGTTGTAGCTGCAATTGACCTTGGCTGAAACTATAGTTCTCACTTTTTTAGTACTTGTAGCAACCTGGAGTAAGCCATTCCCTTTCTAAGGACATTCACATCCTCACTTGTGCCATGAAGAGATTATAATAGCTCCCCTTGAACTTCCCATCCAGGTCAAACGTTATCTCTGAGATCACTCTGTGGTGGGGTGCAGCGACATCCCTGTAGTCCATTCCTTAAATCCTTTTCTACTTAGAAATCAAGTTCTCACTGGGGACTGTGTCAGGTTTTCAGCAGGGGTAGCTCTGAGAGAGTGTAGGGGCTTTAGATCGTATCCTCTTCAATCTCCTCATTTATAGATGAGGCAAACTTGGACCCAGAGAGATGGAAACACTTTGGATTAGAACTCAGATCCTAATTCTAAATAAGCAGATTTCCTATAATGCCATGCTACTTCTCACTCCAAAGGCTCTAGATGGCGCAGTGGATGGAGAGTGGTTGGGAAGCTCTGAGTTCAAACCAAGACTGAGAAAGGACTTGATGTGTGGTCCTGGGTAAGTCACTTAACCACTACTCAGTTTCATTATATGTAAAATAGGGATAATAATAGCATCTACCTTGCAAAGTTGTTGTGAGAATCACATGAGATAATAAGTGTTAAATGCTTAGCACAGTGCTGGGCACATAGTAAGTCCTATATAAATGTTTGCTGTTATTGGTGTGGTTTTGTTAATCCCATCTCCAGACCTTCTCTCACAATCCTAAGGAGGACATGTGTGAGTGGAGCACACATACGCACTCTTACAGTTATAGTCACATCCACACACACTTACATAAACACTCACTCATACTCACACACACACTCAACATTCTCACATACACTCATGCACACTTATAGTCACACAGTCACACACTCATATGTACTGTCACTCACATATACTCACACAGTCACACACGCTCACTCACACCCACTCACATACATACTCACAGTCACATATACTCACACACAGTCACAGTAATTCAGTCACACATAGTCAAACACACTATCACTCAATTTACACACAGTCACACACAGTGACACTCATGGTGTCACCCACACTCATGCAAGTCACATTCACACACTCAGTTACACACTCACAGTCACACACTCACTCACACGCTCATAGTCACTCAGTCACACAGAAACTGTCACCCACACTCACATGTGCACACACAATCACACACATTCATACATACTCACACACCACACACAGGCACAGACACACAGGAGTGCCTTTTCCAGTATTTTAAAGGAAAGTTCTATGAAGTTCAACAGACACTAAAACTAAGCCTCCCACCCATCCTACCGCTGCTAGGTTCGGTCTCCAGAGCTCAGTTATCAGATGGTGTCAGGGTCCGAGAGGGTTAAACTTGAAGGTGCTTTTTGTTTTTTTAGGGGGTGAGACAACCCTTCCTTCACCAGTGTGTTCTCTCCATGGTGATCATGACACAAATTAGTCAGACTTAATTACCTTTTAGAATGGATTCACCACAGTAGTGCAGTCATTATAAAATACCCTTTCCCAAGTCTCTGACCCTCTCTCACCAGCACATAGGTGGCTTAGGGTTCAGTCATATCCAAGGATGCGATTTCTTGGGAAAGATACTGGAGTAGTTTGCCATTTCCTTCTCCAGTGAATCCCCCCTTTACAGTTAAGGAATCAAGACAAATAAGGGTTGAATGACTTGTTCAGAGTCACACATTTAATAAATGTCCAAGGCTGGATTTTAACGCATATCTCTCTGATGCCAAGCCTGGCGCTCTAACCACTGGACCACCTACCATCCCGGTAAGGATGGAATATTTATCACATTACTATAGTTGTTATAAAATATCCCCTCTAAAACCTCTGACCCTGTCGCTCACAAATATATAGAAGAGAATATAGCTGGATTGAAGAAGGAAAGGTAGGATTGGAACTGACTTTATGAGGACTTTTAGTATAAATATGTGGTCTTATGTAAAAAGAAGCTATTTTATGAAAATCTCCATGATCTTTTCTTCAATTTTCATCCAGAATTCCCTTGAAATACATATAGATCATGATCATGGATATTTTATAAACAATTTGGGCAAGTATACATTAATTTGCATGCGACCACTCCTTTTGGGGGGGTAATAATATCATCCAACATTTTCTTTCATTCTTAGTTAGTTAAGCCTACTTGAACTAACTGATAATCTCACTGTCTTGCTCACTGTGACATCTATTCAACCTATAACTAGAAAAAAGCCGGCAACCTTTACAGTTTCAGTTCTTTCCAATATCACCACTGGCATTATTTTCTTCTATTTGAACTTGGTGGACAAGCCGCCTTCATCTTCTTAAGTGCCTTTCTAATTTCTCTTATAGTATGCTGGCAACTAAGATGTTTGATTCCAAATGTCATCATTCTTCTGTCATTGGTGATGAAAATCATTTGTTATGGGAACAAAGGAAATATTTCCATTTTTGCATATTTATTACCCTCCTCGTTCATCAATAAATTCTCTTGGGATGTGGCTTAATTAGATATCTTATCAAGTTATCTGCAGGTGTATTTTCACCTCAATTGTGTTTATCTTTAAAAAAAAAAACATGCTCCTTTGCTTGTTTTGCCTTCATGATATTTTATAAATAATTTGTATTCTAAATTGCTACACTTATCCTCACTTGATGAGGAAAATGAGGCCAAGGAGATTTCTGAGATCTTTGGACTTCTTTGTTTCAATGACTTTTAAAAGGTTTAAATTCCTGCTTTTTTTTCCCCCTGCTTTTTTCCATCAGGAGTTTGTTCAAATATGTCATCTTGATTTGTTTGTAATTGTATGACGTCTTCTCATTCTGATCCTTTCTTCTAATAGGATGTTGATTTTTTAACCTTACTTTAATTGATGATGTCTAACTGCCCATTCACAATTGATTGTAATATGATCCTCACGACAATAATCAGCCATTTTATCCTCCATATACTTAACTTCATTTTTATAGTGTTGGGGGGGAGGTCAGGGTTTGATGTGTGGTGCTTTCCTTGCCCAGAACCCCATGACTGTCTTGAAGAAAGTTTTTAAAGATACAAAGGCATCAAGCTTCTCAGAATTTATTTTTTAAAACTTAAGTTTTTAAACATGAATATTTAAAGTATGTTTTACCATTCTCCCCTATCCTTGCCTTTTATTCTGAAGCCCCTAAATATCAACAAAAATACACAGTCACTATACACACACCAACCCCCCCAAAAAACCCACAAACATGTTGATTGTTAGAAGAATCTTTTCGAGTTTTTTAAATAGATTTTATTTGCATTTTAAAAATGAAGCACTGATATAAGATACATCTTTCTCCCATCTGTTTCTCTGTGTCTCTGTCTATCAAGTTATCATTGTTATGTCTATTGTGAAGTTGGCCCATAAGACCTACAATTCTGCCAGTTTTTTATAAGGAAACAGCCTTTATCAGTGCAGATCTATTGATTGCCACTTGCATTGGAATTTACACTGTAGTCTTAGAGTACTGTTTAGTCCACTGAAAAGTTGTTACTTGTTCTAGAACCAGCTTCTGTTAGAGGCAAGACTTGAACTTAGGTAGTCCTGATTTGAAGACTGACTCTCTTGCCATTATGCCAATCTGACTAGAATAAGAGTTGACTGAAATGATAATTTTTCCTAGTTATAGACTGAATAGGATATACATGAAGGAAGACTGATTATTGGCTTAGTTTTCTTGAACAATAATCTTAGAAGATAGTCAAATAATGTTATTAAAAATCTACAGAGTATAAGAAAATGTTTGTTAAATGATGGCTACTTGTATGTCATAATAACAAGAAAGTGCATTTATATACTAAGTTCTGTTTTTTTTTGTTCTTAGGCATATGCCATTTTAAATCCAACTTATCTATTGTAATGGAAAACATATATAATTATCTTCCTTATTTTTCCCTTTTCTTTATGGGTATAGAAAGCAATACATGACTCATCCTAGGTTGATAGCCAGATAAATAAATAATTTGGGGATAAATACAAAATTTTTAAATCATTGTGCCATACTGTTTATGGTATTCTACATTGCCTCTTTTAATATTACATGGATGTAGCAAATAATGTTTTTTTCACCCCTTCTATCATATTTTCCTTTCATTTTCTCTCACTTTAATTCTCTCTTTATGTTTTTCCCCCATTATTTAGAAACGATCTCTGTTCAGCAGTGCATTTAAGAAGGGATAACTTACAAACAACAGAAAGCCTTTCCATTCTCCCTTAAAGTCCACTTGTCACCTCTTGTCACCTCTAGGCTTGTCTCCAGGCTTCTTTCCATATCAAAAGTGGGTATATTTCTAGTCATAAATACTCATTAAGCTGATTCAGGAGCAGTGATGGCAGCAGCAAATATGATCCCAAAGAACGGATCAAGTTCAAATATCCATGACCTTTTGTAAAAATTGTCTGAAGGCTGTAGGGCTGCCAGCCATTTGTGACCATTCCCATATCCCAGAAAAGGTTTAAAGGGAATTAATAACAGCTAAATTAAACTCGATAGAAATAATAACTCACATAACTTTTAAGGTTTGTAATATGTTATACATCTATGATCTCACTTTATCCTTAACAGCAATCATATGAGATAGGGAGTACAGCTATTATTACCTCCAATTTACAGATAGTGCCATGAAGGGTCAGATATTTTAAGGAACTTGTGCATAGATGGGATTTGACCTCCTTCCATCTGACTCAGTCCGATGCTTTTCCCATTCCAGTCTGATGCTTTCTAATCATTCCTAGAGCTTGAGAGGTAACCTAAATTACAGTATTCAGTAAAACCTGGACCACAGAGAAGCCAATTTATTTTACAAACTATAATTCATAAAACATTCTGTTCCTTCAGAGTTAATATGCAGATGGTATCTTTTTACATATCCTAAACTACCTATCTGAGCTTCCCTATATCTTATATTCATAATTTTTCACTCTTCCAAGTCCCTTGCCCTACAAAGGTGATGGTACCTGGATACCTAACACCCTCTAAGCTGTCATTCATCAAAGTGATAATATCTACCTCTAGGATTTGGCCTTGGCCCAAGGGATAATTGGTCTGACATTGTATAAGGTCACATAACATGAATTTATCTTTCTTTAAGAGCTAAATAGTTACCAAAGGAAGTACTTTAAATATGCAAATAACAATTTTGTTGATTAATTCACTCATTTTCACAGTGACTTAGGGAAGGCACAATAAAAGTCTTTTAACTGTTCCTTTAAAAATTAATATTTTTAATAGCAGAAAATTCCACCCTCCCTATCATGTAGCCATTCATTTTATGATTAAGTTATGTTGTTACAATAAAAGGTCAAAACCTCCATGCAGTGATATGTAGGAGACAGATCATACAGGTTGATTATTTTCAATTTGAACATTTTGACCTCAGAAATCAAAAAAGACTATAAATTTAGGCTTGATTTATTGTTTTGTTGATTGTCTAGACTTAATGAAATGATGGAGAAAATATGAATGATGCAGATTAGTCTTTAATGTGTGGATATATCTCCACCCATTCCTTTCCCCCTCCCCAGATGTTATTAAATATTTCCAGCAAATCACTTTCATAAAAGGAAAGTAAATTTTAAACCTTGCCTGTAATGCATGAGTGTTCTGTCTAAATTGTTCAAGTGTCAAGCATATATGGAACTTTTGGATTGTAAAATCAGAATTAGAAGTCTAGTAAATATTTTTGAAGGTCAAATATTGACATTGGAAAGGGTCATGAAAAGAGGATTATAGTTTTAGGGTAAATGGTAGTTTGATTCATGATATATTATGCCTTTTTGTTGGGCAGCAGGCACTTGAATTTTTCTCTTGTTTTGTATCATCAGGGGACAAAGGCATATTGAAGTATGGCACTTAATACCACTGGGGCTAGTCTAGGGGTTGACTACAATAAAGGAAAGGTAAAAGTTGGGTTAGGTTAATGAATTCTAGTAGAATTATTAAAGGGGAAGGGAAAGTATATATGCGTGTGTTTGTGTGTCCTCCCTGTCTTTCTCTCATTATCTCTATCTCTGACTCTACTTGGATTTGATGAGGCAGGGCTGATTTGAGTCCTTAGGATAGAGCTATAAATGATTTCATGGGTGTCCTAAAGTGGGTGACTCTGGCCATTTTTGGTAGGAGACATGGAGAAAGAGCTGACCTCATGGGAGCCCACTGAAGTCTAAATGACTGGACTATTAAATAGTAGTTTCTTGTAGCAAATAATGAAAAGTCAAATGAAATTTCTATGAGACCAGTGATATACATGTGATTTGAAGCATGCTAAGGTGATTTCCTTACTTACCACTGATTTTGATATAGGGGGAACTTGGAAATACTTCCATGCAAATATGTAGATAAAGCTAGATATAGGTATTCTTAAAACTCTTACCTTCCATCTTAAAATAAATAATGTGTATTGGTTATAAGACAAAAGAGTGATAAGTGCAAGCCAATGGGGATTAGATAACTTTTCTAGGATCAAACAGCTAGAAAGTATCTGAGTTCATATTTGAACCCAGGACCTCCCATCTCTAGACATGTCACTCGATCCATTCAACCATCTCACTGCATCCCTGCAAATATTTTAAAGGACATATATCTCCCCCTTTTTTGTAAGATCAATGGAATATGACATGGAAAAGGATAAATGAATTTGAAACCTTAGATTTACTGAGGGCACAGCAATTCCATACACTTAGTTGTTAAAACTTTAGACTATTTTTAGTATAGTAAAATATATTTGATCTAAATAATAATTCAATGAATTTTGAGGAACTACATTGAAAAGGGAAAATAAAGTTCAGAAATTAAACTAGAATAAGGACAATGAGGTAAAAGAATGGTAAGTTATTATCGAACTAATGAGTGCCTTTATACAGGCACTTATTAAGGCTCTGGAGAATTAAAGAATTTAAGAAGTTTAGAAAACAGCTCTTGCATTCTGTGCATAGAATATATAAGCAGGTAACTCAAGGCTAGGGTTGGTCAAATATATTTGCACATATTCAGTTGAGTGAGTTTAGGATTCTTGTCTATGGTTCACTAAGTTACACTTCACTGAACAGCAGCTCCAACCTGTTGTAGCACTGAATCTAGTGCTACTAACTGAATCATTTTTCTGTGTAAAAGGAAGTCAAAATGATTAAATAGAATAAAGACAAAATTAAAATTAATTCTTAAAATTGTTGGTTTCTGTGACTAAAGCAGAAAAGAAATTTTATCTGTGAGAGTAAATCTAGAGATGTAGTGGATAGAACACAGAAGACAGGGTTTATATTTTCTTCTATTTTTTCATTCCTTTGATTTTGTTTTATGTTTCTTGATGTTTCATGAAGTCATTAGCTTCTATTTACTCATTTCTAATTTTTAAAGACTTGATTTTCTTCTAAAACTTTTTAATCCTCCTTTTCCATTTGTTCCATTCTACTTTTCATGAAACTCTTTTCCTCATTGACTTTTTTTACCTCTTTTTCCTATAGGTCAATTCCTAAAAACTCTTTTCTTCATTGGATTTTTATGCCCTTTTCCCAGCTTGACCAATTTTGTTTTTAAATTGTTATATTCTTTTTGGAATACTTTCTTTCTTTTGTCCATTTTTCTTCCCATTTTCCTTCCACCTCTCTTATTTGATTTTTGGATTCTTTTTTTTTTTTAACTCTTCCAGTGCCTGAGACCAATTCCCATTTTTCTTTGAAGTTTTGCATCTGGTTGCTTTGCTCTCACTGTCCTCTACTGAATCAATGCCTTCCTCTATTTTGTTTCCATAATAATTTTCCATGGTTCGGTTTTTCTTTTCCTTTTTGCTTATTTCCCCAACCTTTTCTTGTCTGTGTATGGGAGTTCTGAAAAATGCTAATTCTGTGCCCTTTGATAATGGCTTGAAGGACTTAGAGCTCTGTGAGCTATTTTTTGCTCTGGGTTTAGGGTCTTCCCCTCAGGCTAGAGGGCCAAACATTATGGACTTCAGGACTTCCCTGCAGTCTGGTGCCAAGGCTTGGGACTTCAAGGAGTAGATGTGGGGTGCTCTGCTTTTGTCTAAGGCAGGGTTGCAGGATACCAAAGTTGGTCTATGTCCAGGCTCAGTACAGTAGGTGGGGGAGGTGATTTTCTGATGAAGTTTTACTTTTGGTTCCCCTTATCCCATGAAAATGGATCCTCTCTGCCTAATTTTCAAGTTATGTTATATAGGAGTGACCCCTCACTCCAACTCCTTGCTCGTTCTATGACTTCAGTCCTATCAAGGCTCTATTTTAAGGTCAGTTTTCAGATGATTCTCAGAATAGTTCCAGCTTTCACTGCTACTAAGCTTCCATTTTGGATCTGCCCCTTCAAGACCTGGGTTCAAATAATGCCTCAGACTCCTACTTCTAAGTCATCTAACTTTTAGTCAACTAACATCTAACTTCTCTGTGCCTCAATGTCTTCATCTGAAACATGAAAGAATTAGAGTCAATAATGTTTAAGATATTTTCTTCCTCCAAATCATTATTATTATGAACTATAACCCTCATTTGTGTGATATTCCCTCAAAAAATAAAGTTTTCTCTTCAATGTTGTTTCCACTCTACAAAAGAAGGGTAACTTTTTGAAGGAAGTGTGGTATTTTTTTCCAGTTATAGTTCATGCCACATACATCATAATGAGGGTAAGTAACACTTGGCTGAGATACAGATTTACTTTCTGATTTCTGTTAGTGTCTATCATGCAGCCTTTTCTGAAAACTTAAATCTTTGATACTATTGTAATACGTTTAAGACCTTTCTGAAGGGGTGATAAATGAAATGATATGATGAAACTAATAGCCCTACCATGAAATATGTTTCATTTTCCAGTTATTGAATGCTGTTCCAGCCTTTCCAAACAGTATAAAAAAATCTATATCTGTGATGATATTTTTAAATCTTTACTTGATTATTTTTTTAAAATCCCCTAACCCATAGACTTGCTTAACAATAATTAACAAATACCTTTAAATCATATGTATTTGGAATATGGGTTGATCATAAAGTAAGAGTGAAAAATCATAAAATACCTGAAAGAAGGAGCCTAGGAAATAGAAGCAAGTTCTGTTTTGCAGATTTCTAAAAGCTCTTGAATAAGAATCATATAAGGATAAGAAAGTGTGTCAAGGTTGTGATCTGCATATTCCTTGGTGGAGTGATGAAATATATATATATATAAATTGCATAGATTCATGCAAGCATCCAGATATAACCTACTGATACAGTCCCTTCTAACCAAAATGCCTAATATCTTTACACAAATAAAAGAGTGGTAGCCCAGTAACTGATTCACCAGTTTAGGGAAGGAATTTTTAAGAAGCTTGAACTTTATGTTCCCAATTATATAATTTTATAAAATATATATGCATATATATTTTATAAAATTATAAGATCTAAATTATCTCTCTCCCTTTCTTCCCTCCCCTTCCTAGAGAGGATAAACAATTTGATTTGGATTATATATGCATGATCCGTTATGTTGTGACAGAATACACATATAAAGCCAAAACTTGGGATTCAGGCTTATTACAGTATAGATGGTGGAAGAAACAAAAGGAACAGAGGAAATGTATGGGCCAAAATATATGGGACAACTGTAGGAACAGTTTGAGGTAGACACAATAAGGTCATGAATCAAGGGTTTAAAATATGAGACATCTGCAATTTGTATGCTTTGAGGCAGATGAGTAGAGAACTTCCATCACTGGCAAATTTGGGTTCTCAAAGTGGGAGACATATTTTTCAATAAGCCTCATTTCATGCCTCTATCTTAATAAGATTTTGTCTATTGCACTGGGGTTTGTGACAGCCTCTTAGGTCCATAATATAGTCACAAATTGTTTTTTTTCTCCTATAGAAGAAAAGCTATTCTGCTATTATGTCAGTTCAGTTGACTTATCCATTTCTCCCTTACCTTGACAAATATTCTATTCCATTGTTTTCAGTGTTATTTACAAGGATCTTGGTCATTTATCATAAACTGAAAAATTACTTTTGATTTGCTCCAGATAAATTGGTCATTAATAACCAAACTGTTTCTGTCACATTTCCAAGAAATTCTGAGGCTTTGCAACTGTTATCTGATCAATTCTTAAAGAATACATTCTATAAACTAAGTTATTCTCTCAGCTTCTTAATCTTTTTCTTAATGGATAATAAACTTTAACTCTTAACCCTTCAGGACAAATATAGCTTTGTGAAATATTGACTCTTATGTCTAGTTAATGACTTTAAACAATCAGATTGGTCATAAGGTTGAGCAAAAACTATGGAAAATAACTAGTAGTTATTATTGAGAGTTTAGAATGGGTGGAGAAAAATCTTATTTGTTATATAAAAGAAAACAATGATTATAATATTGTACCTCAATGATGGGAGGATAGAATAATTTAAATTATATCAATCCAATCAAGCTTTTCAAGTGAAAAGATTTCAAATAGTAGTTGAGTAAGAAAGGTGGGATTTTAGAAATGCAAGTTACTAAATATTTAAATATTAATAATTATGCAATTTAAGTGGGGTGGATATTACTTAAATCAGTGCAGATAACAAACCATTCATACTTTCTTATACTGGATAATTCTTGTTCATGTTTTCCCATAAGCTGGTGAATTACCCAACATTCCAGAGACTTTACACTCTCTTTTTTAACATTGTGGGAATAACAGATGTACTGTAGTATATCTCTTTTTTCCCTCTTGTTGAAAGATTACACCATGTCCTTTACCAGTTATATAGTTTCTCAAAGATATCCCTATACCACTTCTAGCATGTAGGTCCTCAATGGAAATATGCTATACCATGGCATCTTTCTGTGGCCCTTTGGGTCACCCACAACTGATTTTTGGAGTAGCACAATCTTATGAAATTGATAACCTCACAGCATCACTAAGACAGTATCTATATCCTAAAATTGTTTTTATATGTTTGAAATAACGGTAAGCTCTGACTAATTTCCCATATGCACTGTAGTTTGCTTTTAGCAAGTCAACTAGTTTTTATTAAGCACTTGCTATGTGGCAGGCATTATGCTAAATGCTGAGGCTAAAAAAGGAAGACAAAAAAAATTCCAATTTTTAAGGAGTTCATAGTCTAATAAGGGGGTAGCATTTAAATAACTATGCACAAACAAGATATAGGCAAGAAATATTGAAATTTATCTAAAAGGAAAGGCACTAAAATTAAGAACTGGGAAAACTTCTTTTTAAATTTTTTTTATTTAAAATATTTTCCCATAGTTACATGATTCATAATCCTCCCCCTGCATTCTGTCCCCCCTCCCAGAGCTGACAAGCAATTCCACTGGGTTATATGTGTATCATTGCTCAAAATCTATTTCCATGTTATTTATATTTTCAATAGAGTGATCTTTTAACATCAAAACCCCAATTGTAACCCCCTCAAACCAAGTGATCGATAATGTTTTTCTTTTGCATTTTTGTTTCCACAGTTTTTTTTTCCTTTGGATGTGAATAGCATTCTTTCTTATAAGTCCATCAGAAATGTCCTGGATTATTGCATTGCTGCTAGTAGAGAAGTCCATTATAATCCATTGTGCCATAGTGTATCCATCTCTGTGTATAATGATTTCCTGGTTCTGCTCCTTTCGCTCTGCATCAGTTCCTGGAGGTTGTTCCAGACTCCATGGAATTCCTCCACCTTATTATTCCTTTTAGCACAATAGTATTCCATCACCAACATATACCACAATTTATTTAGCCATTCCCCAATTGAAGGGCATCCCCTCATTTTCTAGTTTTTTGCTACCACAAAGAGCGTAGTTAAGAATATTTTTGTATGACTCTTTTTCCTTAATATTTCTTTGGGGTACAAATTCAACTGTGGTATGGCTGGATCAAAGGGCAGGCAGTCTTTTAAAGCCCTTTGCACTTATTTCTAAAATGCCCTCCAGAATTGTTGGATAAATTTGCAACTCCACTAGCAGTATATAGTATCCCAGTTTTGCCACATCCCTTCCAACATTTCTTATTTTGGGAAAGACTTCTTAAAGAGAGTGATATTATAACATAGATTTAATAAAACCCAAGGATGTGAGGAGGTAGAGATGAGGCAAAGAACATTCCAGAATGTTCCAGTAATATTCCATTCCATGGAGAATAGCTAGTGAAAATTTTCAGAGTTTAGTTGAGAGATAGAGTGTTTCGTGAAAAGAACAAGGAGGCCAGTGTTACTGATCATTCATTTGTAGACTCAGCTCATTGTCTTCCTATACAATCTACATGTATTGAGGGATTAATTCGATAGAGTGGTCATTTCACTTCATGTAATGTAATTTAGAACATGTAATGGTCTGGAAAATAAATATTTTTCATACTCTGTATATGCTATTATGCTGATTATCATAAGCTCTACAACATTACATGCTTTCTCAATAAGAGACATGATTACTTAAATGAAATTGACCTAATAATCCATATATGAAAATAAATAGATTTGAAGATAGAGTGAACAAATGTCATTTTCATCCAGGATATCCACATGTTCATGGTAAATGCCACACTGAGACATACACCTGAGAGACGGAGTAGTGTAATAGATAGAGAATTGGCTTTCCCATTTTGGCTGGGTGACTGGGCAAGGATGTTAAAAGAATTTCTCCACGACTGCACATGCAAAAAAAAAATAATAAGTGCTAATCTGCATTGGGCGAGGAAGCTTCCTTATCTGAGATTTCTTTTTATTAATGAAATCATTAGGTCCAATCCCTGACCTATTGAGATATATATCACACATGAAAATACTGGTGCTCATGGAAGTGATAAAGCTTACCACAACCATACAACTAGATGACCTCTTGGAGGCAGAGGACTTCATTCTCTAGTAACAAATACTAGCAAGCATTTCCCAGATATCATCAGTTCACTCATCTAGAGAAACCACCTTTCCCCCTTACCTTCTAGAAGGCTTAATTAGATAACTAATTATCAAGACTTTGGTATTGATTTTTTGACTCATCACATCACTTATGGGGAAAGATGCATAAGTAAGCCATGACCTGCATTAGTTCTCAGGCTCAAAAGCCTTGTGAAATTCAACGTCAGTGTCATGTAAACTTCATTTTTTTTCAGAAGGAAAAGATCTCAACCCAAACAGAGGGAAGCATCCATGTATTGTGCCAGTTACAGTCTGGTCCTCTCACTGTGCATAGGAGGAATTATTATCATGACAAATGAATGAAGAACTCTCTCAGAAAAGCAATTTGCAACATGTTAGATTCTATTCTCAAGAAATTTCCCAGATCCCTGTTTATTCTGTGCAGTCCAAGTAATAACTTGTCAAGAAAACAAGTACACATTTTGACTGACTGAGGCTTATGACATAAAATGAAATCAAGAATTAGTAAATGCCTTTATTTCCCTTCCCCATTTAAATTCTGTCTACTTAGGCATCTTTAAAGGCATACATCTTAAAATAAAGGAGTTCTGCTGACAGAAAGAGATATTCCACTTAAGGTGACTGGAAAATCATTAGGTCCTGCTAAAGTTAAATGTATAGGAAACAAGGAGGTCAGAGTTATTTTAACAAGTTGAGCATAAAATCAGATGGAGGATATCTTTTTTTGACATAGATACCAACCAGCAGGCATAAAGGCAGATATCCTATTTGTAACTATGAGACTATTATAATCAAGCAAATTAATATAGTAAAATTAAGTTCTTAATCATAAATAATGATGTGAATTTTAATCCCATTAACTTTTTTATCAGTTATACCTTTTGTGCTCAGATTAAATTTGGTTCAAGTGAACAAATATGTGTTAATAGCCTCCTATGTATAAATGCATTGGAGGGATTGGAAATAAAAACCAATTCTTAAGAAGTTATTAGTCTAGTACAGGAAGAGCTCAAATATATAGACAGATATAATACAAGTTATATAATAGGAGGGAAAAAAGATAGGCAGTATTGTGTAGTGGAAGGAACAATGGATTTGGAATCAAAGTATCTTTGTGACTAGGGCTAGTCATTCAGTCTCTGGAATAATTTAAGACATATAGCAAAAGTGAGGAATAATCCATAAGGCCTTTTCTCAATTCCACACATATAGCAATTAGGAAAAGAAAGTTTCAGACTTGAGTTTCTGATTTCAATTTCTATGTTGTTTTCAATGTACTATTATTTCATAATCCACATGTCTTAGGGGCCTGGACCTTTAACAATCCCCTAGTGACTACTATTTCAATTCTTAATTATTTTTATTCAAAAGCAAAGTATTTACAATATGATCTGGACATCTCTAAGGTTCCATAACATAATTATTTTACATATAATACTCTTTTAGTTAAGAGTGCTAGTTTTAGCCTAGTTTTTAGCTGTGTAATCATGGTCAAATCAATTAAACATTGAGCTTAAATTTCCTTATTTAGAAATTAAGGTAAATTTAATTACTCTCTAGAATATCATAATAGCTTTAGGAATGTTTATGACAATGAATGTTTTATATATATATCCCCCCATAGCCGACGCATGATTCCACTGGGTATCACATGTTTTCTTGATTCGAACCCATTGCCATCTTGTTAGTATTTGCATTAGAGTGTTCATTTAGAGTCTCTCCTCTGTCATGTCCCCTCAACCACTGTAGTCAGGCAATTGCTTGTCCTCGGTGTTTCTACTCCCACAGTTTGTCCTCTGCTTATAGATAGTGTTTTTTCTCCTAGATCCCTGCAGATTGTTCAGGGACATTACAATGCGACTAATGGAGAAGTCCATTACATTGGATTATACCACAGTGTATCAGTCTCTGTGTACAATGTTCTCCTGATTCTGCTCCTCTCGCTCTGCATCACTTCCTGGAGGTCGTTCCAGTCTCCATGGAATTCCTCCACTTTATTATTCCTTTTTGCACAATAATATATATCACCAACATATACCACAATTTGTTCAGCCATTCCCCAATTGATGGGCATCCCCTCATTTTCCAATTTTTGACCACCACATAGAGCGCAGCTATGAATATTCTTGTACAAGTCTTTCTGTCCATTTTCTCTTTGAGGTACAGACCCAGCAGTGCTATGGCTGGATCAAAGGGTAGACATTCTTTTGTTGCCCTTTGGGCATAATTCCAAATTGCCCTCCAGAATGGTTGGATCAGTTCACAACTCCACCAGCAATGAATTAATGTTCCTACTTTGCCACATCCCCTCCAGCATTCATTACTTTCCTTTGCTGTTATGTTAGCCAATCTGCTAGGTGTGAGGTGATACCTCAGAGTTGTTTTGATTTGCATCACTCTGATTATAAGAGATTTAGAGCACTTCTTCATGTGCTTGTTAATAGTTTTGATTTCTTTATCTGAAAACTGCCTATCCATGTCCCTTGCGCATTTATCAGTTGGAGAATGGCTTGGTTTTTTGTACAGTTGATTTAGCTCTTTATAAATTTGAGTAATTAAACCTTTGTCAGAGGTTTCTAGGAAGATTTTTTCCCAATTTGTTGTTTTCCTTCTGATTTTAGTTACATTGGTTCTGTTTGTACAAAAGTTTTTTAATTTGATGTAGTCAAAATTATTTATTTTACATTTTGTGATTCTATGTCTTGCTTGGTTTTAAAGTTTTTCCCCTCCCAAAGGTCTGACATGTATACTATTCTGTGTTTACCCAATTTACTTATGATTTCCTTCTTTATGTTTAAGTCATTCACCCATTTTGAATTTATCTTGGTGTAGGGTGTGAGGTGTTGATCAACTCCTAATCTCTCCAACACTGTCTTCCAATTTTCCCAGCAGTTTTTATCGAATAGTGGATTATTGTCCCAAAAGCTGGGATTTTAGGTTTATCATATTCTGTCTCGCTGAGGTCGCTTGCCTCCAGCCTATTCCACTGATCCTCCTTTCTGTCTCTTAGCCAGTACCAAATTGTTTTGATGACTGCTACTTTGTAATATAGTTTGAGGTCTGGGACTGCAAGGCCCCCATCATTTTTTTTTCATTATTTCCCTGGATATCCTTGATCCTTTGTTATTCCAAATGAACTTTGTTATGGTTTTGTCTAAATCAGTAAAGAAATTTTTTGGGAGTTCAATGGGTATGGCACTCAATAGATAAATAAGTTTGGGTAGGATGTTCATTTTTATTATATTGGCTCGTCCTATCCATGACAGTTAATGTTTTTCCAATTGCTCAAGTCTAGTTTTAGTTGTGTGGAGAGTGTTTTGTAGTTGTGTTCATATAGTTCCTGTGTTTGTCTTGGGAGGTAGATTCCTAGGTATTTTATTTTGTCTAAGGTGATTTTGAATGGGATTTCTCTTTCTAGTTCTTGCTGCTGAACTGTGTTGGAGATATATAGAAAAGCTGATGATTTATGTGGGTTTATTTTGTATCCTGCAACTTTGCTAAAGTTGTTGATTATTTCAATTAGCTTTTTGGTTGAATCTCTAGGATTCTTTAAGTAGACTATCATGTCATCTGCAAAGGGCGATAACTTGGTCTCCTCCTTGCCTATTTTGATGCCTTCAATTACTTTTTCTTCTCTAATTGCTACTGCTAGTGATTCTAGTACAATGTCAAATAATAGAGGTGATAATGGGCATCCTTGTTTCACTCCTGATCTTAATGGGAATGCATCTAGTTTATCCCCATTTGAGATGATATTAGCTGATGGTTTTAGATATATACTGTTTATTATTTTTAGGAATGATCCTTCTATTCCTATGCTTTTTAGTGTTTTTAATAGGAATGGATGTAGTATTTTATCAAAGGCTTTTTCTGCGTCTATTGAGAAAATCATGTGGTTCTTGTTGGTTTGCTTGTTGATGTGGTCAATTATGTGGATGGTTTTCCTAATATTGAACCAGCCCTGCATCCCTGGTATAAATCCTACTTGATCATGGTGAATGATCCTTCTGATCACTTGCTGGAGTCTTTTTGCTAGTATCCTATTTAAGGTTTTTGCATCTATATTCATTAGGGAGATTGGTCTATAGTTTTCTTTCTCTGTTTTTGATCTGCCGGGTTTTGGAATCAGTACCATGTTTGTGTCATAAAAGGAGTTTGGTAGAACTCCCACTTTGCTTATTATATCAAATTGTTTGTATAGTTTTGGGATTAACTGTTCTCTGAATGTTTGATAGAATTCACTGGTGAATCCATCTGGCCCTGGGGATTTTTTCTTAGGGAGTTCTTTGATGGCCTGTTGGATTTCATTTTCTGATATGGGATTATTTAAGAATTCTATTTCTTCTTCTGTTAGTCTAGGCAGTGTGTATTTTTGTATATATTCATCCATATCCCCTAAATTGGTGTATTTATTGCCATATAATTGGGCAAAGTAATTTTTAATGATTGCCTTAATTTCATCTTCATTGGAGGTGCTGTCCCGCTTTTCATATTTGATGCTGTTAATTTGCTTTTCTTCCTTCCTTTTTTAAATTAGATTGACCAGTACTTTGTCTATTTTGTTTGTTTTTTCAGAGTACCAGCTTCTTGTCTTATTTATTAAATCAATAGTTCTATCACTTTCAATTTTATTAATTTCTCCCTTAATTTTTAGGATTTCTAGTTTGGTTTTCTCCTGGGGGGTTTTAATTTGATAGCTTTCAAGTTTTTTTTTTTTAATTGCATTTTCAATTGATTGATCTCTGCTCTCCCTAGTTTGTTAATATATGCACTCAGGGATATGAATTTACCTCTGATTACTGCTTTGGCTGCATCCCAAAAGGTTTGAAAGGATATCTCGCCATTGTCATTTTCCTTGATGAAATTGTTAATTGTTTCTATGATATCTTCTCTAACTGGAACAATTTTGGAGTATCATATTGTTTAATTTCCAATTAGTTTTTGATTTGGTTTTCCATGTACCATTACTGATCATTATTTTTATTGCCTTGTGATCTGAAAAGGCTGCATTTATTATTTCTGCTTTTCTGCATTTGTATGCCATGTTTCTGTGACCTAGTGTATGGTCAATCTTTGTGAATGTGCCATGTGGTGCTGAGAAGATGGTTTATTCCTTTTTGTCCCTATTTATTTTTCTCCATATGTCTATTAATTCTAATTTTTCTAAGATTTCATTCACTTCTTTTACCTCTTTCTTATTTATTTTTTGATTTGATTTATCTAAATTTGATAATGGTTGGTTCAAGGCTCCCACTAATATAGTTTTACTGTCTATATCTTCCTTCAATTCTCCTAGTTTCTCCATTAGAAATTTGGGTGCTATATTATTTTGTGCATACATGTTGATTAGTGATATTTCCTCATTATCTAAAGTAAAGTCCCTTTTAACAGAATGTAATTTCCTTCCCTATCACTTTTAATCAGGTCTATTTTTGCTTTGGCTTCATCAGATATCATGATTGCAACTCCTGTCTTCTTTCTGTCAGTTGAGGCCCAGTGGGTCTTACTCCATCCTTTAATTTTGACCTTTTGGGTGTCAACCCGCCTCATGTGTGTTTCTTGGAGACAACATGTGATAGGGTTTTGGATTCTAATCCATTCTGCTATTTGTCTATGTTTTATGGGTGAGTTCATCCCATTCATGTTCAAAGTTATGATTGTCACTTGTGGACTCCCTGGCATTTTGATATCCTCCCCTAATTCTCACCTTTCTTCTTCAGCTCTAACTTTTTAATCCAGTGATTTACTTTAAATCAGCCCCCCTCGTCCCCTCCCTTTATATATTTCCCTTTCTAGCCCCTCCCTTTTTCTTCCTCTCTCCCCCCTCTTCTTCCCTCCCTTTTTTGTGTTCCGTTCCCCCTAACCTGCTTGGTTTTCCCTTCTCCCTACCCTTGTTGGGTAAGATAGAATTCAAGATCCCAATAGATCTGGGTGTTTTTCCCTCTCAGAGTTGATTTCCCTGAGATTAAGATTTAAGTAAAAACTCTCTTCCTCTCCTTCTTATAGGAGTTTTCTTCCCCTCCCCCTCCCATGTGAATCTTTGTGTGAGAACGATTATTCTATTTGGTCTTTCTTTTCCTCCTATTTACACATTACATTTTCCCCACATATTAATGTACATAGATTGATATAAATATAGTCCTTATAGAAGAGTGTTTGAATTAAAGAAAAAAATAAGATTTTTCTCCTTTATCCTTTCCTTCATATTTACCTTTTCAGGTATTCCATGCCCTTTGTTTTGTGATATCGAACTTTCCACATAGCTCTGGTCTTTTCTTTGGAAAAACTTGGAAATCTTCTATTTTGTTGATCTTGATTTTGTTGAATGCCCATACTTTCCCTTGGAAGTATATAGTCAGTTTTGATGGGTAGCTGATTCTTGGTTGAAGGCCCAGCTCTCTTGCCTTTCTGAAAATTATGTTCCATGCCTTACGGTCATTCAGAGTGGAACTTGCAAGGTCTTGTGTGAGCTGATTGGCATTCCTTTATATCTAAATTGTCTTTTTCTGGCTTCTTGTAAGATTTTTTCTTTTTCTTGATAGCTGTGGAATTTGGCAATTACATTCCTGGGAGTTGTCTTTTGGGGATTTAGTGTAGAGGGTGTTCTGTGAGCCCTGTCAGTGGCTGTATTGCCTCCTTGTTCTAGAATCTATGGGCAATTTTCTTTGATTATCTCTTTTATTATCATGTCAAGTTTGCTGTTTATTTCTGGCTTTTCTGGTAGTCCAATTATTCTTAAATTGTCTCTTCTCCCTCTATTTTCCAAGTCTATGACTTTGTTGGTGAGATATTTTATGTTCTCTTGTAATTTCTTGATCTTTTGGCTTTGCTTTATTAATTCTTGCTTGTTTTCTTCTAGTTGGCTGATTCTGACTTTTGAAGCCTGGTTTTCCTTTTCAGTTTGATCAAACTGGTTTTGTAGATGCGTGAATTTCTTTTGCATTATTTCCCATTTTTCGTCCCAGAAGGCTTCCATCTTTTTGATCATTTCCAATTCAAATTCTTCATGGGTTTGTGGAGAGTTTCCATTTCCTTTGGAAGGTTTCAGAGCATTTGCTTGTTTTTCCTCTTCTATCTCCTCTGTATTTTGTATTTTTGCTCCATAAAATGTGTCCAAAGTTGCCCCCTTCTTCTTGTTTTTCGTGGAGTGTTGAGGCTTTTCTGTGCTGTTTTCTATCTCTATCTGAGAGGGTAGGTCTAGCTGGTGTTCAGAGTCTTTATCCCCAGGCAAATTGTCTGTTCGTGGGTTTTACTGCTCTCAGTTCCCTCCCAATGCTTCTTCTTTGCCTTACTCCCACGCTCTGAGCCTGGCTTTGCACTGTCCCTGAGGTATCTCAGAGCCTTTGTGTGCCAGAGAGGCCTGAACTCTGAGGGGGTAGGGGCCGAGGCTTCCTGGAGCTTTGAGGGCTACTGATAGGATTAACTTCAGTTGGGTTGGATTGAGTGTGTCTTAAAGCAGGGACCTTCCCTGAGACTGGAAAGGAAGGATCCAGCCAGGGGGCTACAGGCTCCCCTCTGTCTCTGTGTCCCGGCTGTCTGTGTTCCCCCATGACTGGCTCAGGTTGTTTTCAGTATGTGGTCTTCCGAATAGCTGGCCCTGAGGGTTACTGTTATCTCAGAAGACCCTGCACTCTGAGGAGGGAGGGGCCATGGCTTCCTGGAGCTCCGAGGGCTCCTGATAGGATTAATTTCCCCTGGGTTGGATTGAGTGTGTCTTAAAGCAGAGGCCTTCCCTGAGACTCGGAAGGAAGGATCCAGCCAAGGGGCTACAGGCTCCCCTCTGTCTCTCTCTGTTTCCCGGATGTCTGGGTGCCCCTGTGACTGGCTCAGGTTGTTTTCAGTGTGTGGCCTTCAGAATAGCCAGCCCTGAGGTCCTTTTCCTGGCTCTTAGGTTCCCGCTGCTGCCTCGGACTCAGCACTCTGGGATGGGGGGAGGGATGGGTCCTGGGACCTTTCTTCTGCCTATCCCTTAGATCCGAGTGATCTTGGGTTCTGGCTTTTGGGTGGCCATACCTTTTGATCCAGGTCCAGGTCCAGGAGGAGGGTTCCCTGGATCTATCCTGTTGTTTGTTTTGAATTTTGGTGTCCTAGGAGCATACAGTTTGAGATCGGTAAAGAAAGGGTTTCCGGAGATCTGAACTTTAGCTCTCTCTAAGCCACCATCTTGACCAGAACTCCCAGGGGGCTCAGTGCCTTCTCCAATTTTCTAAGAGTTAATTACCTTGTCAGTGGTTAATTACTCACAAGATTCTGTTCTGGATAAAATGCCAGATATGAAGTCTGGAAGTCTCTTCTTCCTGAGTGAAATTCTAACTATTAGACAGTTATTAGCTGTGGCACATAACATGATCCTATTTACCTCAGTTTCTTCTTCTGCAAAATGAGCTGGAGAAAGAAATGGCAAATAATCTTAGAATCTTTGCCAAGAAAAATAAAAAGAGGCACAAAGAGTCGAACAGAACTGAAAAATTTACTGAACAACTTTGTTCCTGAAGGAAATGTAGCAGCCATCATTTTTTTCTTTTGGCATAGTGATGTTTTTCTGCAAAAATAACCTCATGTCCTACTGTGGATTAAAGCTAGGCAAATTTGACAATTCAAGAGTAAATAGGCTGTTTCCAAAATTTTTGCTTGGGGCTTTCCTTATTTGTAATTATGTCAGTAGAGAATAACATTTATGTCACTGTACTCGCTTTATAGCTTTTGGGAAAAAAATAACTTGACCACTTTCAGTCTGGCTATTTCACTTGAATTTTGTTCAGAAATTTGCCATAAATACAGTACAAAACACATTTAACTTAAGTCAGAAACCTCTCTTTCCACAAATGTTTTAGGATCCATCCTAAACTATAGAAAGTTACAGATATTTATGAAGCTTTATCTTTAGATATGCAAAAGAGAAGTCATTCCTTATGTTAAAGGTTTTTCATGATCATACACACGCAAAAAAAAAAGACTTGGGAAATTTCTTTTTCAAAAGCCTTTTTGCAAAACTCAAGCTAGATAGGATGCAAGCAAATTCACATTTGAATGGAAGACCTTACAGAACTTCAGTATGACCATTTGTGTTTTGTACATGTATGTCTAGAGATGGAAAGAACCTCAGAAGTCATCTAATACAATATTTTCTTTTACCAATAAGGAAAAGGAGGCCCACTGAAATTAAATGAGTTGTTCAAGGTCACACAGGTAGAATCAGAAGCAGAATTTGAACCTACATTCTTTGATTTAAAATTCATAGCTTGTTCTAGTACCTTACAGATACTCCTTTGAAAGCATAAGATTATGAAAATTTAGAGCACAGTTAGCTGGATAATGGAATAAAGATTCCTAGTACTCCTCATTAGTTAACATTTTCTCCATTAGACTTTTAAATATTAAACCAAAAAATCTGGGGTCTGAATTTTGAGGAGTACAAGAAAAACTCAGATTATTCTCACTAAACCCCACCCCCCAAGTAGTCAACTAAAAGACTCTTTTTAGATGATAGAAGTCCTGGGCAGTGAGAGCCAACACTTTCAAGGAGAATCAAACCTGAACACCAGAAATTGTGTTAGGAAAAACTGCCAATTGGGCACTCAGAAAAAAAGAAATAAATTTTAGAAGTCATATGTTATTAACTCCTGTGGAAGTGAAGGAGCATGACATTAAAAATGCTAATTCTAGTCCTACCTCTCACATTACCACTGTAGAATGAGACCATTGACCTGTGACAAGTCAGTTAACCTCTTAGTGCAACAGGGCAATTTTCCAAGTCTATAAATTGAAGAATAGACATCATTATACATTGAAGGAGGAAATTTTTTTAACTGTGAATTTCCTAAACCAGTGGAATAAAAAACTTAATCAAAACCAAATCCATGACCCAAAAGGCTACTATGGAGCTTGAAGTTTGTAATGTCTTCAGGTAAAAAAAAACAAAAAAAAAAAGAAAAAGAAAACATTTTTGAGCTTAATTTAAATCTTAGAATAAAAAAGAAATAAAATTGCAATAAAACAAAACTAACTCTTTTCTATTCCTCTTACTATTTATCCCTTCAATTCTAGTAAACTAAAGGTTGAATTTTAAAACCTTAAATATGTACAATCCTGTGATCTTTTAGTCAGTAAGTAGAGAGTATATACATTTGTCCTTTACAATATACATTGTGGTAGGATATGAGGGAAGATTCAAATTTAAATAATATGTGTACCCTAGGTCAAAGGACCTGAAAGTCTACTAAGAAAGATAAGACAAATAGAAAAATAAAAAAATCATTTCGAGTGCATAAAGGAAATGTGAATCTCCTTTATTCAAACTATAGTCTCGTTATGCACAAAAATATATTTAATTTACTCTTCTGTTTACTGGTAGTTTTTGAATACAACATCCCTAGATTAAGAAATTCAGAAAATTTTCTTGATTGTTTCTTTCTGGAAAAAAATAAAATCTGGCTTGGAATTGTAATTATATCTGTACACACACACACACACACACACACACACATGCCTTGTCTATTTTAAAAACTCATTTTCATTTGAAGAAGAATAAAACCACAAATATCCTTCCCTGAAAAACATAAAGTGCATATGGAAAGAAGTAAATGGTGTACTTAATTCATGACTTGCAAGGTCTTTTTCCATAAGAAACACCAACATCTTTTGTACTTGCTGGATATTATTCGTTTTTACATTTCTGGTGTGAATGGTTTTCCTTTAGTGAACCAGAAAACTCAGTTAATCATAATGGGCAATATATTATGTTCTCATTAGCTGAAATTTTATTGTAGTTTGGATTGGCTATTTTCTTTTTTGAGTTATAAACTAGATAGCATAAAGAATATCATAACCCTTCGTGCATATTACTACTTATTACTGTGAGATTCCTGGAAGGAAAATCTTAAAGTGACTCAATGGGAAATTCATTAATCAAAAATTTTCCAGAACTAGATGGTACCATATTAAATACACAAAATTTTAAATTATAAAGGGAATTCAACTCACTGGGCAAATTGAAGCAGAGGGTTCAGTGAATCTATGTCAGCCCCAATTCATTTTTCTGAACTTTCTGTTTTGATTGCTCAGATAGTCTGTTTCCCTAGATAATCACACAACCTTTCCTTCTCTCATTACTAACTATACACTCTCCCTGGAAGTTCTGACAATCATAGCTTCCCTTAGGAGTCTAAATGAACCAAATTCACTGAGGGATATTAAACACCTTCACAGTCTGAACTTTTATTCAGGGCAAAAAAACTGTTCTATAATTTGTTCTTTATATATTTTGGAACTAAATGATCCCCTAGAAGGCAACAATTCATAGAAGTCCTTTTAACTTGCATGAAGGTGGGAAAATACAAGATGAAGTTTGTTACGATTAATTGTTCCATTTGTTGGGGACATGAAAGGGAGTAGGGGGAACATGACTAGAACCAAAATGTGGAAAGCTTTTGATTTTGTAATGGGAGTCACTTAAAATAGGGGAATGGTACTTGCCTATTAAATCATAGATTTAGAGCTGTAAAAGACATCAAAGACTGTCTAGCACAACCCCTCATTTTACAAATGAAGAAACCAAGAATCCAAGAAGTTTAAGTGTCTTGATCAAAGTCACACTGATACTGTGGCAATGAATCCCAGGTCTTCTGAAGATAGGTTCAGTGTTTTTTTTTTTTTTGGTTGTTGTTATTGTTGTTGTTTGTTTGTTTTTCCATTGGGCCACATTGTTTCCCTCACATTCATACTTGTACATTAGCATGATTTTTTTTTTTTTGGGGCAGCAAGGTGATGTGTCCATTGGAGACATGAGAGATTGAAATCAGGTAGACCAGTTTGCAGGGTATTAAGGAAAAAAATAAGCAAACAATGTTAATATAGGGTTGAACTAAATTGGTGTAACTATAAATGGAAGCTAAAAGGATTGGGATATTGGGGCTATTATAGAGATTGAGTTGGCCAGTAATAGAATATAGGGAGTGAGAGAGAGAGAGAAGTCAAAAATGACTCCAAGATTTCAGGACTGAATGCCAGGGAGGAAATGAATCTACAATGCTCTAGTTCTTAGACAACTAGTTGGTATAGTAGATACAGTGCTGGGCTTGGAATTTGGAAAATTTGAGATTATATCCTGATTTCATATTAAACACTTACCAGCTGTGTGAACCTGGGTAAATGAATTAACTTCTCATGAGCTTCAGTTTTCTCATACCTATAAACTTAGAGGACAGACTCAGTGACCTTTAATGCCCTAAATCTATGATGCTGTGCATTAAGATTTACTAGCTCTTTACTCAAAATTTCTATGTGAGGTAGGTATAGATATTATTATCTCTACTTTAGAGATAAGGAAACTGAGATGCATAGATATTAAGGGACTTTTTCCATGATAATATGACTATATGCAGTTATTGTTAGATCCAGGATTAGACTCAGTCTTTTGGACTAATTTTTATATTCTTTCTATTATAATAATCAACCAAGATGTTGTCATCAAAAGAAATAAGGAAGGTGAAAGGAGGGTCAGGTGTAGGTGATGGAAGATGAGGTCACATTTAAATGTATTGAGTTTGATGTTCTGGCAAGGTACTCAGGTAGTAATATCCAACAGGCATTTGGGTGGGAATTGGGGACTGAAGTTAGAAAAGACAGATTGGGTCTGTTTTTAAAGATCAAGGAATGTGGAAGTTGAGAAAAAGGCAAACTTTTATTTGGGTTGTTTTACAACAGATATTTTAGAGCAAGATTCCATGGAAAACAAAAAAAATGAACTTTTAAAAATTAAATTCTATTCCTTCTATACCTCATATTAAAATAACATTCACTGTAATTGCCTTAGCCTGCCCTATTTTTTCCAAATCAAGTGCAGCAAAGTAACTATCCTGCTGGAATTACTTTTGTCAGCCCCTCTGGTACTTACTGATTCTTGTAATGAGAATAGATATTTTCCCCAATTAAATAAAAGTGGTTTGACCAAAAGCAGAAAAGGCAGAAAGTAGGAGAAACATTTCAGTGCAATAGAAATGATATTGAATTAGGAGTCAAAAAATCTGAGTACCAAACCAGGATCAGTCATGCAAACAATACTTATTTAATAAGCATTTCTTAAATACCCTTTTTGTGTATGGCTAATTAGGGTTTCTGTATGACCTCGGCTAAACCTTCTCACCTCTCTAGGTTTTCATTTCCTTCTCTATAAAATTAGAGAGAATACCTAGGTGATCTCTCAGATTTTCTTAAGGCCTGAAATAAACAGAATTTTCTCAGAATTTATGAATTTGAATTTAAAATATGAATTTGAAGGGATCTCAGGAGCAACAAAGCTACACACACACATGCACACACACATATATGAAAAGAATCACCATTGTAGTATATCTGATGATGGATTATACAGTTTCTGCCTAAGGATCTCCAACAAGAGTCATTCCAAATGAAGTCTACCATCTCTTGAAGGAATCCATTCCACTTCTGTGTATATATAATTGTCAGAGAGTTTGTTCTTACATTGAGCCCAAACTGTACCTCTTTGTACGTTCCATCTGTGGATCATGATTCTTCCCTTTTTCATACAACAGACCTTGAATCCTGTTTTCTCCAGGCAAAAAAAAATGCATAATTCCTTCAATTGATCCTTATATGACAAAACCTCAAGTTCCTTCACTTTCTGTTTGTGCTTTTTTTGGACATTATCCAGCTTATCAGTGTCCTTCTTAAGTGCTTTTCCCCAGAATGGAACAGAATATTCCAGATAAAGTCTGTCAAAGTCATAATACAGTACAAATGCCACCATTCCTAAAGGCTTAGATATCATAATGCTGTCCAATAGGTCCTGTTTTTGCTGTCATATTGACACTACTTCTTTGAGCATGCAGCACACTATAAACCCTACATCTTTTTTAGGACACCCGATTTCTCCATATTATATTAATGAAGTTGACTTTCTGTAGAAAGTGCAAGACCTTATACTTGTCTCTAATGAATTTCATATTCTTATATTCAGCCCCTGAGCTCTAGAATGTCTGAGGATTCTATGTAAATAATTCCTTCCAAAATTTATATCATCTACAAATTTGATGAACATGCATATGCATAATAATATTTCTATATAGTTATTATAAACCTATATACACTTTTAATATAGAGATATAAGTATGTGTATTTGTTGTTCTTTGGTCTTTCAGTTGTGTCTAGCTCTTCCTGATCCCATGGACCACAACTCTTTTTTATTCCCCTTACTATTTATCCCTCCAATTTTAGTCAACTAACGGTTGAATGTTCAAGCCTTAAATAGTATAATTCTGTGATCTTTTAGTTATTAAGCGAATAGTATATACATTTGACCTCTTGTTCAGTATTTTCATGGCACTATCTCTCTATCTCATTCTCTGCTGTCCCTTCTCCTTTTGCCTTCAATCTTTCCCAACATCAAGGTCATTTCAAATGAGTCCCATCTTCTCATAAGATGAGCAAAATATTTAAGCTTCAACTTTAGTGTTTGACTTTCCAAGGAACAGTATTAATCAATTTCTCTTTTAAAATCAATTTATTTAAGTATTCAGTTGATTTCTTCTCCTTGCTGTTCAAGCCACTCTCGAAAGTCCTTTCCAGCGCCAGAATTTGAAAGCATCAAGTTCTATGCATCAAGTTTCCTTAAAGTCTAACTCTCACAGCCATACATTGCTACTGGCAAAAGAATCACTTTGATTATGTGGAACCTCTGTCAGTAAAGTGATATCTTTGCTTTTTAGTATGCTGTCCAGATTTCCCATAGTTTTCCTTCCAAGGAGCAAGGCTTCCTTTTTCTTTTCAAATTTCATGGTTGAAGTCACCATCTGCAATGATTTTGAAGCTAAAAAATATAAAATCTGACACTGCTTCTATTTCTTCTTCTTCTATTTGCTAAGCTATGAAACCATTTGCCAAGACCTTAGGTTTTTTGTTTAGTTAATCTTCAAGTCCACTTTTACACTTTCTTCTTTTACCCTCATTAAGAAGCTTCTTAATTCTTCTGCACTTCAGAGTAGCATCATTTGTATGTCTGAGATTGTTGATATTTCTCCGGTAACCTTAATTTCAGCTCTTGATTCATTGAGGTTGGAATTTTGCATGATGTATTCTGCATAAAAGCTAAATAAACAAGGTGACAGTATGGAGTCTTACTGCATTCCTTTTCTGGTCTTCAACCAATCAATTATTCCTTGTTCAGTTCTAAATGTATGCTTTGTCAAAATAAGTTAAACTCTATCCATAGCACCTCTGTCATCCACTAGGGCAATGAAACTGCCAATGATTTAGAGATATAGAGATATATATTTAGGAGGAATGGCTCACTTAAGAAATTATTCTTAGTCATGGGACTTCCGGTCAAGATGGCGGCATAGAAGCAGTGAAAATTCAGACCTCGGAAACCCTTCCTTACCAATCACAAACAGAGTGCTCCTAGGACACCGAAATTCAAGCTTAACAACAGGATAGACCTGGGGAACCCTCCTCCTGGACCTGGATCAAAAGGTACCGCACCCCAAAAGCCAGAACCCTAGATCACTCGGATCTAAGGGGTAGGCAGAAGGAAGGTCCCAGGACCCATCCCCCCCAACCCAGAGTACTGAGTCCATGGCAGCAGCAGGAACCTCAAAGCTCTGAGGACTCACCTTGAAAGCAACCTGAGCCAGTCTCCAGGCTCAGGACAGCAGGGAAACATAGAGAGAAGGGGGAAGCCTTTAGCCCCCTGGCTGGGTCCTTCCATCTGAGTCTCAAGGGAGGTCCCAGCTTTAGGGCACCAGCTGAACCCAATCCCATCAGGAGCCCTCAGAGCTACTGAAAGGACAGAAAACTCAGGGCTGGCAAAGGGGTTCCTCCAAAGAGCTTACCTTGAAAGTAACCCGGGCAAGTCTCCGGGCATTAAAAACAGACTGTGGAAGAGGAGGTTGTTTTATTTTTCTTCCTTTTTTTGGCTCGGGGATCATTCCGCCCACACCACTTGAACCTAACCTAATCCCATGAGGAGCCCTCAGAGCTTCTGAAAGAACAAAAACCTCAGTGCCAGTGAAGGGCTTACCTTGAAAACAACCCAGGCCAATCTCCAGGCATTCAACACAGATTGTGGAGGAGGAGGTTTTTTGCTTCAGGGCTCATTTAGCCCAAACCAGGCGAACCTAATCCCATCAGGAGCCCCCAGAGACCAGGGAGGCAATGCACCTCCCCCCTTAGAGAGCATGGTCTTCTGAAAAAAACAGAAACCTAGAGGTGAAGTCAAGATGGCAGCCTAGAAGGAGCATAGACCTGGCAGCCTAGCCAGAGCTTTGGAGATCCTCCATATTTGCTCCAGCCATCCAGGAAGTTTAAAACTCAGAGTAATCCCAGCCCAACTAAGCTGAACTCAATCCCATCAAAAGTCTCCAGAACACAGGGAAGCCCAGGCTCCCCATCCATCCTCATTGACTGCTGGACTTTAAGCCAATCAAAAGCCTCCAGAGGACAGGAAAGCTCAAACCCCCAACAAACCTCCCCAAGAGATTACACCAAAGATCTTCTGTTAAAGGTCCAAGAGGGGAGACCAATAGAAGTCCCCAAAAAACAAAAAAAAATGAGAGGAACAAGAGCACACACAAATATGGGGATTAAAGAAGGGGTGAATTTGAAAAAACAACAGAAACAGAAGAAAGAAACTACAATAGACAGCTACTACTCAGCAAATGGAACAGAGGGGGAGAGATCAGCAAACGATAAACCAGAAATCCCAGCGAATTGGATATAGGCTGCGGAAGAACTCAAAACACAACTAAGAGAGGCTGAAGATAATTGGGAAAAGAACTTAAAAATTAAGATAAGTCATCTGGAAACAGAGGCACTTGAAATAAAACAAGAAAATAGTGTCCTGAAAGCCAAAATCATCCAGCTGGAAAATGAGGCAAAGGAGATGAAAGACAAGATAAAGAGGATGAAAGACTATCTTCAAAGAAACTCAGACCAGAAGGAAAAAGACGACCAAAAAGCCAAAGATGAAATCCAATCTTTAAGAACCAGAGTAAAACAACTAGAATCAAGTGACCTCACAAGGCAGAAGGACACTATAAAACAAAACAAAAAGAATGAACAAATTGAGGAAAATGTGAAGCATCTCATTCAGAAAACAGACGATTTAGAAAATCTTTCAAGAAGAGACAATTTAAGAATAATTGGACTACCTGAAGATCACGACAAAAGAAAAAGCCTAAACATAATACTAGAGGAAATTATCCAGGAAAACTGTCCCGAGATCCTAGAACAAGAGGTGAAAGTGGAGATTGAAATAATCCACAGATCACCCCTTGTATTTAATCCCCAACTGACAACACCAAGAAATGTTATAGCCAAATTCAAAAACAATCATATGAAAGAACAGATATTACATGTTGCCAAGAAGAAGTCATTCAAATACCATGGAAACACGGTGAGGATAACACAGGATCTGTCTGCATCCACACTGAAGGACCAAAAGGCATGGAATACGATATTCCGGAAAGCAAGAGAACTAGGTCTACAGTCAAGAATAAAATACCCATCAAAACTTACTATATTCTTACAGGGGAAAGTATGGTCATTTTACACAACAGAAGAGTTCCAAGCATTCATAAATAAAAGACCAGACCTGAACAGAAAATTTGAAGTCCAACCACAGAACTCAAGAGAATCATCAAAAAGTAATTAAAAAAGAGGGAAAAACAACAACAACAAAAATTTTAAGAGACTCAATAAGTTAAAATGATATGTATCCCTATAAGAAAAGAGGTCATTGGCAACTCTTAAAAACTATTGCTATCACCTGAGCAGCTAGAAGAACTGCACTCATAGGGAACAGGGACAAACTGTATAGGATGAAAGGACAAGACTTAAATAGGTATATAGATATATGCATGCATAAATACATATACATGTGTATGTATATATATATATACATGACTAAAGATAAAAAAGAAAAGAGGTTATGACTAAAAGAAATGGGAAAAGAAACAAATGGGGGTAAATTTATATGTCACAAAGAAGCTCATGGCGGGAGGGGGGAGAACATCAATACACTGGAAGGGTAAAGAGGTTGGAGATAGGAAATACTCAACTCTTACGTACTTTGAAACTGACCCAAAGAGGGAAGACCAATCCAATCCATTGGGGAAGAGAAAAGATTTGTGCCCTATAGGAGAGTAGAAGGGTAAAAAACAGACTGGTGGGGAGGGAAGTAGTACAAGGCAGGGAGAGGGTGGGGGGAAATTTTAAAAAAAACTACAGGGAATAATAAGGGAGGGAATAAGAAAGGAGGGGGTAGAAAGGGAAGTACAAGGGGGACTGATTTAAAGTAAATCACTGGACTAAAAGGTAGAGCTGAAGAAGAAAGGTTAGAATTAGGGAAGGATATCAAAATGCCAGGGAGTCCACAAGTGACAATCATAACTTTGAACATGAATGGGATGAACTCACCCATAAAACGTAGAAGAATAGCAGAATTGATTAGAATTCAAAACCCTACCATATGTTGTGTCCAAGAAACACACATGAGGTGGGTAGACACCCACAAGGTCAGAATTAAAGGATGGAGTAAGACCTTCTGGGCCTCAACTGACAGAAAGAAGGCAGGAGTGGCAATCATGATATCTGATAAAGCCAAAGCAAAAATAGACCTGATCAAAAGGGATAGGGAAGGTAATTATATTTTGTTAAAAGGGACTTTAGATAATGAGGAAATATCACTAATCAACATGTATGCACCAAATAATATAGCAACCAAATTTCTAATGGAGAAACTAGGAGAATTGAAGGAAGAAATAGACAGTAAAACCATATTAGTGGGAGACTTGAACCAACCATTATCAAATTTAGATAAATCAAATCAAAAAATAAATAAGAAAGAGGTAAAAGAAGTAAATTAAATCTTAGAAAAATTAGAATTAATAGACACATGGAGAAAAATAAATAGGGATAAAAAGGAATACACTTTCTTCTCAGCACCACATGGCACATTCACAAAGATTAACCATACATTAGGTCACAGAAACATGGCAAACAAATGCAAAAAAGCAGAAATAATAAATGCAGCCTTTTCAGACCACAAGGCAATAAAAATAATAATCAGTAATGGTAAATGGAAAACCAAATCAAAAACTAATTGGAAATTAAACAATATGATACTCCAAAATCGTTTAGTTAGAGAAGAAATTATAGAAACAATTAATAATTTCATCGAGGAAAATGACAATGGCGAGACATCCTTTCAAACCTTTTGGGATGCAGCCAAAGCAGTAATCGGAGGTAAATTCATATCCCTGAGTGCATATATTAACAAACTAGGGAGAGCAGAGATCAATCAATTGGAAATGGAAATAAAAAACCTCAAAAGCAACCAAATTAAAAACCCCCAGCAGAAAACCAATTAAGAAATCCTAAAAATTAAGGGAGAAATTAATAAAATTGAAAGTGATAGAACTATTGATTTAATAAATAAGACAAGAAGCTGCTACTTTGAAAAAACAAACAAAATAGACAAAGTACTGGTCAATCTAATTTAAAAAAGGAAAGAAGAAAAGCAAATTAACAGCATCAAAGATGAAAAGAGGGACATCACCTCTGATGAAGAGGAAATTAAGGAAATCATTAAAAATTACTTTGCCCAATTATATGGCAATAAATACACCAATTTAGGTGATATGAATGAATATATACAAAAATACAAACTGCCTAGACTAACAGAGGAAGAAATAGAATTCTTAAGTAATCCCATATCAGAAAATGAAATCCAACAGGCCATCAAAGAACTTCCTAAGAAAAAATCCCTAGGCCTGATGGATTCACCAGTGAATTCTATCAAACATTCAGAGAACAGCTAATCCCAATACTATACAAATTATTTGACATAATAAGCAAAGAGGGAGTTCTACCAAACTTCTTTTATGACACAAACATGGTACTGATTCCAAAACCAGGCAGGTCAAAAACATAGAAAGTAAACTATAGACCAATCTCCCTAATGAATATAGATGCAAAAATCTTAAGTAGGATACTAGCAAAAAGACTCCAGCAAGTGATCAGAAGGATCATTCACCATGATCAAGTAGGATTTATACCAGGGATGCAGGGCTGGTTCAGTATTAGGAAAACCATCCACATAATTGACTACATCAACAAGCAAACCAACAAGAACCACATGATTATCTCAATAGATGCAGAAAAAGCCTTTGATAAAATACAAAACCTATTCCTATTAAAAACACTAAAAAGCATAGGAATAGAAGGATCATTCCTAAAAATAATAAACAGTATATATCTAAAACCATCAGCTAATATCATCTGCAATGGGGATAAACTAGATGCATTCCCAATAAGATCAGGAGTGAAACAAGGATGCCTATTATCACCTCTACTATTTGACATTGTACTAGAAACACTAGCAGTAGCAATTAGAGAAGAAAAAGAAATTGAAGGCATCAAAATAGGCAAGGAGGAGACCAAGTTATCACTCTTTGCAGATGACATGATGGTCTACTTAAAGAATTCTAAAGATTCAACCAAAAAGTTAATTGAAATAATCATCAACTTTAGTAAAGTTGCAGGATACAAAATAAACCTGCATAAGTCATCAGCATTTCTATATATCTCCAACACAGCTCAGCAGCAAAAGGTAGAAAGAGAAATCCCATTCAAAATTACCTTAGACAAAATAAAATACCTAGGAATCTATCTCCTGAGACAAACACAGGAACTATATGAACACAACTACAAAACACTCTCCATTCAACTAAAACTAGACTTGAGCATTTGGAAAAACATTAACTGCTCATGGATAGGGCAAGCCAATATAATAAAAATGACCATCCTACCCAAACTTATTATCTATTTAGTGCCATACCCATTTAACTCCCAAAATTTTTCTTTACTGATTTAGACAAAAAATATAACAAAGTTCATTTGGAATAACAAAAGAGCAAGGATATCTAGGGAAATAATGAAAAAAAAAACAGAAATGATGGGGGCCTTGCAGTCCCAGACCTCAAACTATATTACAAAGTAGCAGTCATCAAACCAATTTGGTACTGGCTAAGAGACAGAAAGGAGGATCAGTGGAATAGACTGGGGGCAAGTGACCTCAGCAAGACAGTATATGACAAACCCAAAGATCCCAGCTTTTGGACAATAATCCACTATTCGATAAAAACTGCTGAGAAAATTGGAAGACAGTGTGGGAGAGATTAGGAATTGATCAACACCTCACACCCTACACCAAGATAAATTCAAAATGGGTGAGTGACTTAAACATAAAGAAGGAAACAATAAATAAACTGGGTAAACACAGAATAGTATACATATCAGACCTTTGGGAGGGGAAAGGCTTTAAAACCAAGCAAGACATAGAAAGAATCACAAAATGTAAAATAAATAATTTTGACTACATCAAACTAAAAAGCTTTTGTACAAACAAAACCAATGTAACTAAAATCAGAAGGAAAACAACAAATTGGGAAAAAATCTTCCTAGAAACCTCTGACAAAGTTTTAATTACTCAAATTTATAAAGAGCTAAATCAATTGTACAAAAAATCAAACCATTCTCCAATTGATAAATAGGGAAAGGATATGGATAGGCAGTTCTCAGATAAAGAAATCAAAGCTATTAATAAGCACATGAAGAAGTGTTCTAAATGTCTTATAATCAGAGAGATGCAAATCAAAACATCTCTGAGGTATCACCTCACACCTAGCAGATTGGCTAACATAACAGCAATGGAAAATAATGAATGCTGGAGGGGATGTGGCAAAGTAGGGACATTAATTCATTGCTGGTGGAGTTGTGAATTGATCCAAACATTCTGGAGGGCAATTTGGAACTATGCCCAAAGGGCGACAAAAGAATATCTACCCTTTGATCCAGCCATAGCACTGCTGGGTCTGTACCCCAAAGAGATAATGGACAAAAAGACTTGTACAAAAATATTCATAGCTGAGCTCTTTGTGGTGGCCAAAAAGTGGAAAACGAGGGGATGCCCATCAATTGGGGAATGGCTGAGCAAATTGTGGTATATGTTGGTGATGGAATATTATTGTGCAAAAAGGAATAATAAAGTGGAGGAATTCCATGGAGACTGGAACAACCTCCAGGAAGTGATGCAGAGCGAGAGGAGCAGAACCAGAGAACATTGTACACAGAGACTAATACACTGTGGTATAATCGAACGTAATGGACTTCTCCATTAGTGGTGGTGTAATGTCCCTGAACAATCTGCAGGGATCCAGGAGAAAAAACACTATCCACAAGCAGAGGATAAACTGTGGGAGTAGAAACACTGAGGAAAAGCAACTGCCTTACTACAGCGGTTGAGGGGACATGACAGAGGAGAGACTAAAAGAACACTCAATGCAAATACTAACAACATGGCAATGGGTTTGAATCAAGAACACATGTGATACCCAGTGGAATCACGTGTCTGCTACCGGGGGTCAGGGGGAGGAAAAGAAAATGATCTTTGTCTTTAATGAATAATGCATGGAAATGATGAAATAAAATATTATAAAAAAAAGAAATTATTCTTTATCAACATGAAAGTGTAATGAATGCTAAAATGCTAAAATTTTAGGCTCCTAAACCAAAGTATACTTTGACAAAGGAAGAATTTCTATAGCACATACCATATTGCACAGGGAAAAGGAGCTTGGCTGCTCTTATTCAATAACATTTTAAGGAATTGGAAAAAAATAATATTATTCAATAAAACCTTATCTCCCACCTTGGAATCAATTCTAAATATTGATTCCAACATAGAAGAGTGTTGAGGACTAGGCAATTGGGGCTAAGTGACTTGCCCAGGGTCACACAGCTAGGAAGTATCTGAGGCCAGCTTTGAACCTAGGACCTCCTGTCTCTAGGCCTGGTTTTCAATTCTCTGAGTCACCCAGCTGCCTTGAAAAATAAGATTTTTAATGAAAATAGCACTAAAAAACAAAAGTTAACTCTCAATTTGCTTTTTAAAACACTTAATGTATATTACATATATTTAGAAATATATGTAATATATATATATGTTATACCCTAAGTGATTATAAAGATCTCAACAAGAAGATGAAAGTCGTTCTGTAAGGGAGCATTTGGAAATAGGTGATGCCCATTCTTAGCTCACTCAATTTTAAACATTCTTTGCAATCCCCCAGGGTACATATTGCATGAAACAGTAATGCTTATTTTTAGATCTATTTTTTCAGATTCCATGGAAGAAAAATTCATATAAAGGAGGACAAAACAATATACTGCAATATAACAGAAATAAAAGCATCTATTAAGTTATAGAAAATCATTTCTTTTTTGTTTTCTTTTGGAAGATTTTGTAGGACCTCAGATTTGTTATTGTATCCTTTTGGTAAAATTCATTAAGATATTTTTTCCCTAAAGTACAGCTATCTAAAGAACATCCTTTAATCTGTGAAGAAAAAAAATATACTATAATGGAAAAAAACACATTTAGTGTACATCATCATACTTAGATTTTCCCCTCAGCTTTGCTATTTAGTAGCTGTATGACTTTAGGTAGATCACTTACCATTTTTTAATATGTAAAAATGAAAAGAAAATATCTGAGGTTTTTTTTTTTTCCAAATCTACAGTTCTGATTTTACTCTTGTTGCTTGGGATATTTAATGTAGTATTACAAAATGGTACTTCTTACTGAGTTTACAGTGATCTTTCTTTCTCTTTTATTTTTGGAAATACTTCAATATACTGGTCAAACTTTTCACAATTTTCCAGCATGAAAATTTGTTATTGATAATTAAACTTAATGATAAATTAAATGCTGATAACTTTTATAAGAATAGTATTTTTGAAAATATAATTCAAGTAATGGGAACTTTTAGCTAGGGTGGTTTTCCCTCAACTCAGCAGACTGAGAACCTATTCACAAACTTAGAAGATGATTTCATTAATTGTGTCCCAAACCATTAGGAGTTGGGCAACCTTCAGGTGATAATCATCTACAGGCTTCTCCTTGACAGGGCAAGTAGACACCTACCTTGTATTGTTCACCTTATCCCCAAAGTCTATGATCCTGGTAGAGCCCACTTTTGCATGTGCTTGGCTGGTATATTGAAGTAGAATCCAGACAAGGAAGCCCTGGAAAAGGGATTTAGAGGAAATACTTTCCAGTTTATATATGGGGTTGTAGTCTACAATCCCTCCTATGGGGTGAAACTTAACCTAAATTAGAAGTCTTTTTAATCCCTATTGAACTGCCATGTGATCAGCATCAGCCCTAAAACATCTACAATTTTAAATGATTTATTTATTATTTTTTATTATAGTATCATTTATCATTTATTTATTTAATCCCGCCTGAGATTTAATCCCTGTATACTGCTTGTGACATAACAAATGATTCCCTGATTCACATTTTTTTTTACTTTGATTGCATTTAGGGTGTTAACATTGGTGCATAATAAGAATAGTGGTAGTCTCTCCGTGACCGAGAATGACAATAAAAGCTAAACCCTTAGTATTGACTCCAAGACAGAAGAGTGGTAAGGGCTAGGCAATGGGGGTCAAGTGACTTGCCCAGGGTCACACAGCTGGGAAATTTCTGAGGTCAGATTTGAACCTAGGACCTCCTGTTTCTAGGCCTGGCTCTCAATCCACTGAGCTACCCAGCTGCCCCATAATAATAATAATGAAAATAATAATAATAATAATAATGAAAATAAAAATCACTAGACTTTACATAGATTTTTTTTAAGTTTAAAAAGCACTTTATGACTATTATCTTTCTCATTTGAGACTCCTAGCAATTCCTGGATATAGTGTTATTATTATCCCCATTTTACAGTTGGGGAAAGTAAGGGATAGAGAAGTTAAATGACTTGTGGAGGGTCACATAACTGGTCAATATCTAAGGCTAGATTTGAATGCAATTTTTATTTTAGTTCCACATCCAGTGTTCTCTCCACTGCACTGCCTAGTTGCTAAACATCAGATGCTTTTTTGATCACAAATCAATATGTGTCAATTGCCTCAGCCATTCTTCATCTTTCTATATCAAGTACAAAAGTCTTCATGTTAATGTCAAATCATTTATATCTTGCACATACTCAGATATTTAATGTAAGCCTCTGTGGGCTTTTGCCAGTAAGTGAAATTTGCATATGTCAAGTAATGAATAGCCTGGAGGTTATCAGTTGATTATTGTTAGGTTCTCTCAAATTATGTAAAGATGAAATAAACAACTTACAAGGAAAATTATACTAAGGAATTAACTAATGATGATGGTTATTGTTTATCCATCTATATGTCATGTAGTCCAGATGTTAGAAATATGATTGTTTGAAATATTCATAATCTACTCTAATTTTTCCCCCTAAAGCTTTGCTGAGCAGATATGATGCTAAGATTAAAGCCATTAGACCAAATATCTAACAAGATTAGGAAACTATTCATCATTTTCAAGATAACAGTATGAACTGAGATAGAAGAAAATAATTTGAACTCTGCTTAGTTTAATGAATTTTGTGAGTTACTATGAACTCAAAGCCACATTTCTGCAGAGAAGGAAAAAATTGTGGAAATGCCATATAATGAATATAGCTTCAAAATGATTTGAATAATAATTAAATTATTTTGCATTTATATTGCAGCTCTCATTTGAAGGTCTTGGAATATCAAAAAAGCCAGAAGATGGCAATGATTATTATTCCAATGTTGCAGTTAAAGAAATGGGAAATAAAAGTATATAGTTTATTAAAGGTCACTTGCCAACTATGTGCACACAAGTGGTTATCCAGATTTTCTATTTTTTACATAAAATTACTAATCTATATTACACACAGTTTACAATCCCTTATGTATAATAATGAATTTAGCATTTTACTTTCAGTGGGGTCTAGCTTATCTTAGCTTCCTGATTATTCTTTGAATTTAAATATTATTCAATGATCCTGTTTTCTTTTCATTACTTTCTCTTTTTTCTTCCTTCAATCTGTCCTTCCATTCTTTCTTTCTCTTTTCTCTTTTTCCCTCCCTCCATCCTAGCCTTCTCTTCTCCCCCTTCCTCCTCGCCTTCCTTCCTTCCTTCCTATCTTCCTTCCTTCTTCCTTCTTCCTTCCTACCTTCCTACCTTCCTTCCTTCCTTCCTTCCTTCCTTCCTTCCTTCCTTCCTTCCTTCCTTCCTACCTTCCTACCTTCCTTCCTTCCTTCCTTCCTTCCTTCCTTCCTTCCTTCCTTCCTTCCTACCTTCCTACCTTCCTTCCTTCCTTCCTTCCTTCCTTCCTTCCTTCCTTCCTTCCTTCCTTCCTTCCTTCCTTCCTTCCTTCCTTCTTTCCTTCCTCTCCCTTTATTCATTATTTCTTTTTTGAAATACTTTAGTTATTCCTACTCATCTTTCTACCTCTAAAACATTTGAAATCAAAACAAAATAAAATTTTTCTAACAAACATGAATGATCAAATGAAGCAAATTCATAAGCTCACTGTGTTTGAAAATGTGTTATTTTCTGCCCCTTGAATCCAGTTACTTCTCCCCCCCACCTTTTTTAAACCCTTACCTTCCATCTTAGTATCAATACTATGTATTGGTTCTAAGACAAAAGAAAGGTAAGGGCTATGCAATGGGGATTAAATGACTTGCCCAGGGTCATACAGTTGGGAAGTGTCTGAGGCTAGATTTGAACCTAGGAGCTCCTGTCTCTAGGCCTGGCTCTCAATTCACTGGGCAAACAAGCTGCCCCTTGCCTTTTTTTTTTCTTCCTAAGTTTTTTTCTTTTTCTTTTTCAAAGAAAGTAAAGAAAACTATACTTCAATTTGCTCTCAGATTTCTTCAGTTCTTTCTGGAAATGTATAACATCTTTAATCATAAGTCCTTTAGAAATGTCTTAGATCATTTTATTGATCAATGAATAGTCTTTTACTTTTGAAAACCATTATAACATTACTATTACTGTGTACAGGGACCTCCTAGTTCTCATTTAACTCTGCATCAATTCATAAAGTTCTTCCCAGTTTTTTTTTTCTGAAAGCATTGTATTTATCATTTTAATAGAACAATAGTGTTCCATTATAATCATACACCACAACTCGTTTAGCCACTCTGATTGCTATTCCCTCATTTCCAATTTTCCCCCCTTTACACAAACTGCTGCTTTAAGTATTTTTTGAACATATATATCCTTTTTCTCTGATCTCTTTTGGGTACAGACCTGGTAATGGTATTGATGGGTCAAAGAATAAGCACAATTCAATAACCTTTTTGGCATAGTTTCAAACTGTTCTTAAGAACAATGGAACCAGTTTATAGTCCACCAACAGTTCATTAGTGTATCTATTTTCCTACATTCCCCCCACCATTTCTCATTTCTGGTAAGTATGAGTTAGTACCTCAGTTGCTTTAATTTGAATTGTTCTAATCAATAATGATTTAGAACATTTTCTCAAGACAATACATAGATTTGATTTCTTATTCTGAAAACTCTCTGTTTGTGATAACATGTAACTTCTAAGAATATTATCATTATTAGGGCAATTAGGGCAATATGGCCATTTGCCAATTAGGAAATGACTCATTTTTCTTAAACTCTTACCTTTTGTCTTAGAATCAATACTATATATGGTTCAAAGGCATAAGCAGTCGGACCTAGGCAATGGGGATTAGGTGATTTGCCCAGACTCCCACACTTGGGAAGAAGCTGAGGCCAGATTTCCATCTATTTCTTTGCTCTTTTTTTTTTAATAAATATAACTCAGTTCCATATATATTTGAGGAATAAGACCTTTGTCAGAAAAACTTGCTATGAATTTTTTTATTACTTCTTTTTTATAGTTTATTTTAGTACAGTGTATTTTCCCATATTATCTCTTTTAATTAGGTTCATTTTGTCTTTTACTTTGTCTGAGATCATGATTGCTATCCATGATTTTTTTACTTCACCTGAAGCATGGTAGATTCTAACCCAGACCCTTATTTTAACTGTCTTTGTCCTGTTTTAAATACATCTTTTGCAAACAACATATTGTTGGATTCAACTTTCTAATCCATTCTGTTTTATGAATGAGTTCATCCCTTTCACATTCACAATTATGATTCCTGACTAGGTCTCTCCCTCCATCCTATTTTCTTTTGTTTATCCTCTCATTTTAATCTGTCCCTCCTTAAGAGTCAGTTTTGCTTTTGATCACTACCTCCTACAATGACTTCTTTTTCTTATCTCTGTCCTCTCTTTCTTACCTATTGAATAAGTTACATTTCTACAGTATTCTTCCATCTTTTGACAAATTCTAATGAGTGAGGTTCAAATTTTGCCTACTCCCACATTTTCCCCTCCACTATAAAAGTTCTTCCTAGTATATTTCTCTTTCCAAGAAAATTTCCCCATTCTTTTTCTTTCTTCCTTTCTCCAAGCTAATCTCTCTTTCTCATCCCTTCATTTTTTTGAGAACATCCCAACAAAATCAACTCATAACCATGCTATCTTTCTATATAAATTTCATCCAATTATCCTTATAAGGATAAAGTTTTTAGAACTTTTTCTGCTTATGTCCAATTAGCATTTTTTTTCTTTGAAGCTTTGCTTCTTTTATGTTCTGATTGTGGTCTTGTTCTGAGTTTGTATTTTCGTCTTCCCTGCCATGAGAGTAGCTTTTTTTTTTTAAACTTTACCTTCCATCTTAGAATCAGTACTGTATATTGGTTCTAAGGAAGAAGAGTGGAAGGAACTAGACAATGGGGCTCAAGTAACTTGATCAGGGTCACATAGTTAGGAAGTGTCGGAGACCAGATTTGAACCCAGGATCTTCCATTTCTAGGCTTGGCTTTCAATCAATTTTTAGCCAAATAAATGCTCTCACCATCCAAGGTAGCTTTTATGATCAAATTCTCTTTTTGGGGGTATGATTTGCTCATTTTTCATCCTATTTTTTTACTTTTACCTTTATATTAAGCTGTTCTTTGCTCACCTGGTAGTGGAAAGACATTGTGACAAGCTTTAGGCTTTTGGAGCGTGCTATTTTCAGAGATGATTACAGGGGACTCCATGTTTTCAGTACTTCCAAACTGGTGTTATGGGAGGGGGAGGTGGGATCTCTCATCTCCTAGTCCATATTTTTATCTTTATTCAAGAAGGGCTCCTGCTCTTTTGCAACTATAAATGCTAATGCTTTTCAAGGATCCAGAAATGAACCCAGGACCATTACTCTCCTGCAGCTTCAAGTACTAACTTTTATTTCTGCCTTGGACTTGCAAGCAGGGCTCCTACTCCCCTATGACCACCCATAATTGTTTCTCCATATCCTGGAACTACAACCCTGAACTGCACATGGGCAATAGAGTTGCCCAAAAGCCTCAAGCTATGCCTTCAGTGGCAGCAAATGGTCCCCTAAAATCCCTTTCTGAACAATTTGTCTGACCCCCTTGCTTTCTCTGGGCTTCAGAAACTTCAGATATTGTCATGCTGCCACATCTGGGATTGCTCTAAAATGTGCTCTGGGCCGGCCCCCATCCTGGTGTCAGAGAACTCTCCTGTTAATCTTCTAAATTATTCTAGTCTGGAAAAGCATCTCACTCAGACCATTTGTTAGCTCTACTGCTCCAGAATTTGATTTGAGATATTATTTTAAAGGTGTTTGGTGAAGAATATTGGGAAAGTACATCTGGGTTTTTGCCTCTACACTGCCATCTTGGGTTCACATCCAATTTATTTTTCCAGATTTTCAGTTAATTTTATATTTTTGAGTTAAACCCAACTCACTGTCCATTTTCAGTTTCTCTCCGTTTCTTTGGGTCTCTCTTTCTTTGAATGAGATCGAGCACTGAGTAGTAGGAATAGGGAATTGTGCTGAATTCTCTTGGAGGAAATATTTTAATACTAAATCTATCCCTTTAATAATCATCAATTATGATACCAAGCAACTATCTACCATACCACCTTGAAATTCCTCCATTCAAGTGCCAATTCAAGTACTGCATCCTCCAGTAAGTCTTAACCCCACTCAGATGATAATTATAACTTTATCCATGAACTTCCTATAATATTTTAGAATTCCTCTTTTGAACTTAAATTGTGTCTTGTGTTCTCACTGTTTGGGTACATATAATTCTATAACAGACTTTAAATATATTGAACATAGTCGATTTCATATTACATTTTTGGTTCTTTGGGCATTAGTCAATACATGGTTTCTTGATGAAAGTTTGCTCATTTTATTTTTATTGAAGGTATATGTGAAGGGAAGGTATATATGTGTGGATTTTTAAAATTGTCTTTGCAAATATAATACTCTTTTGGAATATCAAGGGAAAATGTACAGACATTATCCATAATAAATTCTTACAACATTTATAAAAGTGACCATTTCTGGAATTGACAATTTCCTAGTTTAGGACAGATTTATAAGGCAAAGGTTTATTAGGTGATGAAAGGACAAGTTTTTCCATAATAACCCTAATAGGAGCTCACAAATCTGATTTTAAAAGGCCACATTTGGGAGGCAAAGAAAAGTTGAATTTTAGTGATTTGTTGTATAGTTAGGTTCTTCAAAAAAATCTCCTAGCTAGTGATGACTAAAATTAGCTGATACTCTTATTAATAATCTTGTGCAGTGTGAACTCAGGAATGGAAAAGCAACTTTCACACATCCAGTAATATTTTACATGCTTTTCTTTTTCTAGGGCTGTGAACAAAAGGCAAATGGGGTGAAGCCAGGTTGAAAAGCTATTAATTGAATAAAACTTTGAATAAAATGAAAATCATATGCTGTGATCCAGACTACTGTCATAATTAAAAGTACTGGGGCAGTAAATTTACTTTGGGGATTAATATTAACTTTTGTGGCAATTTTATCTTTCTCAGTGTCAAAACAAATGTTTATTATTCTTCCAGCCTCTTTGTATAATTATTCTCATATATAGGTACATCTGAAAATTAAATTATTCTTTCTGAAAATCCAAAGGACAATAGTAAAGACTTTTCATAAAAATTTATTACCTTGAAATTCTTTAATACTAACCTCTCCTGCCCCCCCCCCCATGCTAAAGAAAAACCCCTCTAAATCTTACTCTGGAAAGAGATAAAGTCATGTTAAGGTGTTAACAGCATGATAACTTTGCTTCCTCAGAGTTAGTCTCAAATACATATTTTATTGAAATCTTCAAGAAATAAGGAAAAAATTTAAAAATAGAGAATAAATCAATAAAATAAATGTGTGGAAAATGGGTTAGGACATTTTCATTGTGCTGAGCATCTTAAATGAGCAAGCAGAGAATGGAATGCTTTGATTAGCATACTATATTGAAAAGTAAGAACTGTGGATTTGTTATTTATAGTTAATATATTTAATATAATAAAGATGATGATAATGAGTTTATTACCTACTCATTAAGTGAAAAGGCAGTGGTGCTGTCTCAATGTCTCTATTTTACTATGTATAAAATTAATGTTCAGAAATACTTTTCATAGTTACTTAAAAAGCAATGTGGGCATTCGTAAGTATTATTGGCATGAGGTAAAATAAAGAAAACTCTTAAATTCCAAAACATTTTGGCTCTTATTGTCCGTTTTTCATGGAGATGCAATCTTTTCATAGTATTTCCTCAGTTTACCAGCATTCAAATTATGTTGCTTATCAGTAAGAATGCATAAGGAAATTTTCCAGCCAATAGTGGTAGTAGATAGGTTATATTGGTAATACTAAGACTTTACATTCATGTGATGCTTTAGATTTTTGAAAGGTATATATGATTCCCTTACTCCCTGCTTCACCTTATAGTCATTTTGAAAATAACTTTCTTCTCTGTCAGTCATTAAGTCTTTCATTGTAAAAATTAAACAAGTAAAGAAACTGTCGGATAAAGTGACTGTATCCAACAATACAGGACACATTGAGTGCCCCAAAGGAGGGAATTCTTTTTCATCATTTTTAGTTCTAGTCAAAAGTCACTGCACTTAATCTGAATTCAGCTGTGACACAGCTCTGTTTTCATTTGTGTTGTATATAGGTGTGTGTTCTACACTTCTCAAAGGGCTTTCATCCACAGTATCTCATTTGATCCCTATGACAAGCTGGCAAATTGGCAGGACAGCTGCCTCCATTTTAGTGATAAGGTAACGTATTCCCAAGAGGTTGAGTAACATTCCCTCAATCACATGGCAAACAAAGGTGGTTTTAGTTTAACACCCAGGTGTTCTGCTGCCTAGTCTATGGTGGGATTTTTCCCCCCTACAATCTTTTTTCAGCACAAGAAAACAAAATTATATGGTAGCTAGAAGAAGGGTCTGTTGATTATAGGACAGTTAGCCTTGCTAGGGTTGCTAATTTAATTTTAGTTCAGAAAAATTCTTAGCTTTTCCTACAGCCTTTTGAGAGAAAAAAATGATAGACAATTTATTTTAATACTGAACACATGCTATTTTCACTTTACAAAAACCTTGTATGGATTCTCATCACTTTTTAACCTTTCTTTAGGAAAAGGAATTTATTTCTGATTTCCCATATTGCTAAACTCATGGTTTCATTCAGTGAAAGAAGAAATATCCTTTTAAAGAGATTACAATTACAAAATATGCAACTTGAATGGAATTGGGAAAAGAATGTAACATTTAAATTAAAATGGAAATAATTTTAAACTAAAAAAATATAGTAGATACAAAGGAACATATTGGCAAGTTATTCTCATTCATATTTATGTACGAATTAAATATATAGGAACTGAATTTAGTTTTTGTAGAGTCAAATTCAGACTCCTTTATGCTAGACCTAGCCCAAGGAAATTTAGTTGCTGACTCCCTGTTAAGTTGGTCCAATAGTGGAAGTACTCACTATTTATTTTTGCTAAAGGGAAAACTATACTCCTACTAGTCCTGTGTTGCGAATTTCAGCTCAGAGATCCCATGTATTACCTGTGACATTCTCCTCAGCATTCATTGACTTATATATTTATTCAACAAATATTACTATATATCCATTGCCCAGCTTTTCCCTGTGGGGGACACAAAGTTGAATAAAACAGTTCCTGCTCCTAAAGGATGGTAGTATGTAAATACACAAATAATTAATACAAAAATAGCATAAATGAGAATGTGATAAGTTGTCCCTCAAGAAAGGACCTAGGAATTAGTGAGAGAAATCAGAAGGGAAGGCAAAAGACAAACAGACACACAGAGGGAGAGTGCTGGAGAGAGGGAGGCAGAGAGACAGAGGCAGGTTCAGAGAGACAGAGATTGGAGAAAAACTGTGAGAGAGAGACAGAGAGATGGGGCTAGAGGTAGAAAGTGAAGGAATTTGAGCTCATTTTAAAGTCCTTTTTATTTTTTAATAACTAATTAACTAATGTGTTTGTTACATTAAAATTCCTGGATATCTTCCTCCCTCTCTACTCTCTTCACACTAAAGAAGGCAGCATTTGACAATATATAAACAAACCAAAATATCCCCCAAAATGTCTTGCTTATGTGTATTAGTTCTTTCTCTGGAGATGGACACACACAAATTATTCTTCAAACAATATTTCTGTTACTATATATAATGTTCTCGTGGTTCTGTTCATTTAGCTCTTCATATTTTCATGTAGATCTTTCTGTTTTTTTTTCCCTAATTAGTCTGCTTGTCATATGGTGCTATAGTCATGATCATATGCCACAACTTATTTAGCCATTTTGAAATTCATTGACATTTCCTCAGTTTCCTGTTATTTTCTCCCACAGAGGGCAACTATAAATATTTTAGAACATAGAGGTTCTTTCCCTTTTTCCCTGATACTCTTAGGAAACAGACCTAAAAGTGGCATTGCTGGGTCAATAGATATCCGTAGTTTTATAATTCTTTTGGCAAAATCCAGATTGTTTTCCCAAATGGTTGGATCAGTTCACAGTTCCACCAACAGTGTATTAGTGTCCCCAATTTTTCACATCACCTCCAAGATTTGTCATTTTGCCCTTTCATCATTTTAGCCAATCTGACAAATGTGACATATCTCAAAATTGTTTTGATTCACTGTTTTCTAAACAATAATGATATGGAACTTTTTATATGCCTATATATAACTTTGGTTTAATCATCCAAAAACCATTTATCAATTGAGGAATGGTTCACATTTTGATAAATTTGACAAAGATGTTTATATATTTTCATTATGAGACCTCTATCTGGGAAACCATAGATTTTCTCCCAAATTTTTTTTCCCTCAAAATCTTAGCTATATTGGTTTTATTTGTATAACCTCTTTTTAATTTAAGGTAATCTGAATTATCCATTTTACAACAAAAAATAAAAAAATACTTTTAGATATCAGAAGACAGAGTTGGAGACATCCCAAGGGACAAAAAAGGACAGACCGAGTTTGGAAAATGGAGAGAAATCTACTCTTGCTAATAGTAAACACTACATATGAGGGGGTTATAAGAGATAAAGCTCAAGGAAACTTGAGTCTATAGCACTAAGGGCCTTTAATGCCAGACTAAGTGGATTGGAAATTTTGTAGGAACTAGAGCATTAGTGAAGATTTTGATCATGATAATGGCATCACGAATTATGCTTTAGAATATCAGTTTCTCATTAGGTGCAGGATGGATTGGGGGGAAAGAGACTAGAGGTAAAAGACTTATGAGGAGGGTTGCAATATACATTTATTAAATAATTATTATGTGTAGAACAATGTGGCAGTTCAATACAGATCAATACACAATTGTTAAACAATTATTCTGTGCCAGCCCCTGTTCTAGGCACTACTAACACACACACACACACACAAACACACACACACACACACACACACACACACACAGAGTCTATTTCCTTTAGGAGAGATAAAGATAAGACAAATAAATGATGAATACATGATTACATGATAAAACCTGAAATTACAATGAGGAGAAACAAAATAAAGTGTTGTGTGAGGTCCAAAGGGTGATGCTTCAACTGAAGGAATGATGGGAAGCTTCTTGAGAGAAAAGTCATTTTATTTAGGATTTAAAGCATACAAAATTCAAACTCCCACAATCCCTGCCCCAGGGCGAAGGTAAAGCTAGTGGATTACTTGTTCAAAGCTCTACTACTGATAAAGCTCTTTCCTTCTAAGTCTGGCACCAAATGGTAAGCCCCTAACAGTCAGGACTACCAAATTGCCTAGAGATGGGCAAACCTAGTTTAGAAACAGAGCACGTTCAAGTTTTTATGCCAATAAGCATTGGCATTTGGATAACGAGAGGCTGCTAGACTTTTAAGATATACAAGATAGAAAATCCAAGTTTTAAAAAATTCCAAACAATACAAAAATACTAGAACAATATTATATGATTATAGAGAACTTGTAATTTGTCTTAGTGCAGGAAGTATTTACAGCCCCACCTTGATGAAATCATGCTGTTTTCCAGTTGTTTCAATTGTGTCTGACCCTTCATGACCAGATTTAGGGTTTTCATGGTAAAGATATTGGAGTGGTTTGTTATTTCCTTCTCTAGTACATTTTACAGATGAAGAAACTGAGGCATGCAGGGTTAAGTGACTTGTCTAGCGTCACATAGCATGTAAGGGTCTGAGACCAGATTTGAACTCATAAAGATGAGTCTTCATGCCTTTAAGTTGGCACTGCCCGGTGCACCACCTTGTTGTCCAAAATAATGAAATCATAGACCTTGGAAATTTTAAAATATTAAAGTTGTGTTTCATATCAAACCAATGAGAATTGTAGTGGTATTCTAAAAAAAATTACATCACATATTATTTCTATTAACTTTTAATATGCGACTGCTTTGAGGCAATGGAAGATCATTTTATATTTAAGCATTTTCTCTAAATTTGCATTTCCCTTATACCTTATTAATATGTATGCAATTGTTATCTTACCACCGTCCCACCTAGTTCATTTCATTTCTATCTAGTCCCCTGCTCTCCCAGGCATTTCTCTCCTGTGTCATTAGTGCTTCACTATCTCTGTCTCCCATCCCTCCCTCTTAACCTATCCATCCATGATTTCCTGCTTCCCATTTCTACCTCACTTGTCATCATTTCAACCACAAAAGGACCAATTATTGAGATGCAAAACAGCAGAAAGAATCTGCATATTTACCCTAATTGTGCTATATGTTTTTCTCATTCTTCAGATAAGAAATGTGCACACAAAGACCCCCTGTTTCTCAAGATCATGTAGCATACTTTTGCCATCATCTCAAAGGAAACTGGTATATCTTTCCAGCTGTCCCTCTGAAGGATAGCTCAATTACCCATGTTAATATTCACTCAGAGTTGATTATCCATAGAGCTTTATGGAAAAGCAATACTCTGAATTTTTACAAAATGTCCAAGGAACTTTATTAAAAAAAAAAAAGAATGCCATTGCATTCATCCTTTTAGTTGCTCAAAGACAAATTTACAATTAAGATTACACAGGTTGTGTATGAAGGAAAAAATCAAAAACAACAAAAACCAAAAAAGAACCCTGAGCTTCTTTCATCTAGTTAGATCTACTGAGAAAGAGGAAGTCTAATTTGTCTAGACAATTAAATCCTTAGCAACAATAGGCAATGAATGTCATGAAATAGTGAGTAATACTTTGCCAACCGGCAAGTGCTACATAAATGCTAGCTATGATATAAATGCTAGCTGGCTGTGATTTATGGTAAAGGTATGCAAGGCATCTGTATGTGTCATTATAATAGGGACACTGGGAATGAAATGGGGGAAATGCCAATGAAGTACAGGCAGAACACTATTGCAGAATGAAACAACTCTATGAACATATTTTGACCTCTATCTCTTGAGCCTTCCCTACTGTCTTCGTTTATCACTCCCTTTCTGGGGACCAGATGCAGCAGAGGTTGTAGAGATGCAATTGGCAAGACAGTGACTTGTTCCATATGGGGCATCAGGGAGAAGGAAGAGTCAAGGATGATGCCAAGGTTGTAAACCTCTGTGACTAGAACGATCGTTTCCCCAGTTTCTCATTTTAAATATGTTTCCTTTGGCTTCTCTCTGTTTCACACACATACAACTGTTACAATCAATCAATCTTTGAGTCCCATTGATTCTCCAGGTATAATTCCTATCCCAAGCATTCCATCTTAGTTCTCGCTTCAATCACAATAGTACAGACCTTCCTTTGAAGCAATTAGGTGGCACCATGGATAGAGTGCTGGCCTTGGAGTCAAGAAAACCTGAGTTGAAATCTGGCCTCAGATATTTACTTGCCCTGTGAACCTAGACAAATCATTTAACCTCTCTTTGCCTCAGTTTCCCTCCTGTAAAGTGGAGATAACAAGAATGTACCTACCTCTGCAAGTAGTTGTGAGATGATAATTATTATAAAGTGCTTATCATTAACCTTGGCATTTAGTAATGTTATAGTACTACTGTAAAAATTAAAATTAATCTCAAATAATTTCAAATATATTTTAGAGATTTATTCATGATCATTAGAAGTGACAAAATAAAAAGGTAACAAAATAAAAGCCACGTTCCCATGGCTAATCTACCTGTTCAAAAATCCTATGTTCCACCACAGTTGCTCACAGGAAGCAAAAAAAGCAAGACCAGGAACCCCACCAAAATTTATCCTCCCAATCCATGTCAGCACCTAATGACAGGAAGTTATTGGGCTCCTGACTCAAAGGTGCAAGATTTCCAATTACACACTACTACAACTACAACACACAACTACTACAACTACTACTAGCTGTGTCCCAGCACAAGTTATTTAATCTCTGTTTGCCTCAATTTCCACAAATGCAAAATGAGTTAATTAAAGCACTGATTTCACATGGTTGGTTGGAAGATCCAATAAAATAATACTTGTGAAAAAGCACTTAATTCAGTGCCTGGCATATAACAGGGGCTATATAAATGGTCGTTTCATCTCTACATTTCCATTCACCAGGATTCCAATAGGGACCAGGTGGTCTCCCCTTCCAGCTTCCACTCTCTCTTATCTTTTAATTCATCTTCCAGGCAAACGTTGCTTACACATAGATACATACACATGCCCATGCTTAGTTCAACACCTTTTGGTGACCTATTCAGTAACACTCAGTAACTTAGGGTGAAACTGAAATAGAAATGTAAATCTGTGTTACTATTTCTTGTTGTAACTGGATATATACTTTGGCTTGGGATTAGGGGCTGCTAAGTGTGGGGATAGAAGTACTCTGAGAGACACTGAGAAATACTGCTTGAGATAGAGGGAGATGCTGCCACAAGAATGCTACTATAGGGGAATGCTCTGCTGTTTGCCTATTGATCCCTATTTGAAGGCTAATGGATCAATCTATTTCCTACCCTCTTCCTCCCTTACTCCCTCCCTTAACCACCTGCTTCTGGAAGCCTTTTGGCTTCCTCCCTTCCCCCTGAGTGGATAATCTTTTTCCTTTTTCAGGTAAGTGGTTTATTGGAAACAAACAGGATGGGGATTGAGGAAAGAGGGATGCGGGTTTCCCTAATCTATTATAAGAATTTAGGAGGGTTATGGAAATAGTCAGTCTTGTCACAATTATGATTCAGAGGGACAGTTAGAGATGGATGGTGGACAAATGTTTAAAATCTTCTTTCTTCTTCACAAAGCCACCAAGGTCTCTCAGCCTAATTTCAGAAACAACCCCTCAAGGGTCCTTCAACCTGGGACAGAAGCTACAGTGATCAGTTCGGTTTATTCCCCCTACAGCCAGGTTTAGTTCCTTTCTTGGTTAGTCAACCCCCCAGAGAGAGACAGAAAACAGTTCCTCCTTTGGTCAGATAATCCAAGCTCAGCCAGCCCCACAAGGGTCCTCAGCCAGCCTCAACTGCCAACTCCTGGGAACATTCCATTTGGAACCTTCTTCTTGATTGACAGGCAGGTCCCCAGCCCTGGTTCTTTCATCTTGGCTTGTACTGCAAAACCTCTCTCTCTTCATGTTTCTACCACAACTCATACCCTTTATTAGGTGGCACTGCCATATTATCCTAGTTTTATTTCTTTAAAATCCTCTGCACACATTATCAATAATATGGAAATAGGTCTTGATCAATGACACATGTAAAACCCAGTGGAATTGCACTTCAGCTATGGGGGGGGGGGGCTGGATGGGGGGGAGGGGAGGGAAAGAACATGAATCATGTAGCCATGGAAAAATATTCTAAATTAATTAATTAAATAAAAATTTTCAATTAAAAATCATCTGCACTGTCAGTTCCATGAAACACAGCTGCCTACTTTACTCATTCTATACTTTCATGTCTTTTCACTCTTGGTTACACTAGTTCCTTGCATAGAAATTCAGATATTAAATATCCATATCCAGATATTGAATGAGATTGGGAGTCGAGGGGTTGCAAAGCAGCAAGGAAATATCAAGAGAGTCTTCCTACAGGAGATATCACTTGAGATAATCTTGGTACTTGAAGGAAGATGCATTTATATTTATGTTTAAGCCTATATAAGCTTTAATCAGCCATATAGATTAGAGGGGAGAAGAAAATAGAATGAGGAAGGTCTCAGGTGGCTATCATAATAGTCCAGGTGGATGAGATCATCAAATGAATAAAGGGAGAAAAGAGAAAATAGCCCTAGACTGAAATTTGGGGCACACCCGTATAAGGAGTGGGGCAGGAAAGCAACCATAATCTAATAAAGGAAAGAAACAGGGGAGAGCACTATCAAGAAGTGATGAGGGAAAAAAGAAGGGTTGGTTCTAGCATACTAAACACTGCAGATATGTTAAGGAGGATGATTCTAGGGGATCAATGATAATGAAACTGCCTACCTAAAGACTTAGAAGTGATGAAAACAAGACTTAGAATGAAATATTCATTTTGAGACATGGCCAATGTGAGAGTTTATTTTGCTTTGTTATCCATATTTGCTAATTTTTCTCTCCTCTTTGATTGGAAATGGGGTTGAAGGGAGAGAAAATCAATGCTTATTACTTTTTAGAAAGTAACATTTAAAAATACATATAAAATTATTGTAAAAAGTCTAAAATAATCCCTCAAGAAGCACTGGTGACTATTTAATAATGTAACATCAGTATAAGAATGAATAATTTTGAAGATTTTTGTAGACTGATAAAAAAATGAGAAGAGCTAGAAGGACAATATGTATAGTAACAACACTGCCAATAAGATAAACAGCTTTGAAAGTTGTAAGGACTATGAAATATAAGGACCAATCATGATTCCAGAGGACCAGTGATGAGTCATGTTATCCACCTCATGATGTAAAGGTGATAGATTTAGGATATAGAGTGAGATAAATATAGTTTGTATATAACCAATAAGGAAAAATTTTTGTTATTGTTTATTTGGCAAAAAATGTGTTTTTCTTTTCTCTTCCCCCCCCCCAATAGGATTAGAATTAGAGGGAGGGAGATAAAACAGATTTTTGTAAAAAGAAAAAAAGAGTTATGGACATGGGGTGAGGTGGAGTTAGTGCTACAAGGTTTAGAATGTTGAAATCACCTTCAAATGAGATCATTACTTTAGTTTTGTTTAATTATTTTAATTCATTATGGGACATCTTTAATGGAATTTGGGATAATTTATGAATGTTTATGATGAAACATTTTAATATAAATCATGTCAATAAAAATAAAAAGGAAAGGGAGAGGGAAGAGGGAATTCATAGGAGATGTTCTTAATTTCCTTAGTAAATTAGGAAGTGAACTCATATGTTGAAAGTAGATGGGTGGTATCATTGGAAGCTTGAGGAGAGAGACAAAGCTTTAGACTACTACTTCAATGAGCCTTATAGAAATTCAATCACTGAAGATTAAATGACTTTAAAGGAGAAGGTAGAATGATGCAGTGCTCAGAGCCATGGATTTGGCTCCTTTGAATTTGGAGAACAATTGTGGTTCTCTCCTTCATTACCAATATGAACTCTGGCAAATCAATTATCAATACAGACTTACTAAGGCTATGAAAGTAGTCTAGGCAAAAAGTGACAAGGGATCTGAATTAGGGTTTCAGCTAAATGCATGGAGGAGACAGAGATTATATGAGCTACATTCTGGAAATAGAAATGGCAAGATTTATGGCCAAAAATTGTTAGTTAAATCACTTAATTTCCCTTAGCCTTAGTTACCTTTTCTCTAAAGGGAGAGGGTTGAAATAAATACTTTGAAGATACTTTTTGGCAGAAAGGTTGCACAGTGGTTAGAGTGCTGGGTCTAGAGTCAGGTAGACTTGAGTTCAAATTTGGCCTCAGATACTTACTAGCTGTGTGACCCCTGTACAAGTTACTTAACTCTATTGGATTCAATTTCCTTATCTGTAAAATGAGCTAGAGAAGGAAATGGCAAACTATGCCAACATCTTCACCAAGAAAACCCCAAAATGGGGTCTCAAAGAGTCAGACAAGATTGAAATGGCTCAACAATTAAAAATATATGTATATATATACATATATATGTATATATATATATATATATATATATATATATATATCCTTTTCACTTTTCCAGTCTAGACTTGGTAACTCATTCAATATTCAATCCATGATCAGTCTGTGTTCCTATTCCATTCTATCTCGTGCAAATGATGTTTGAGTCAGAGGCAAGATTTGGATCTTTCTCCTTCAGTCTGCAGCCAGCTTTCTCTTCATTCTACCATACTGTCCCTACTACAGTAAACATCAAGAAATAAACAGTGAAATTAATAAACTAGTATCACTATAAAACTCATTTTTTCATATTTAATTTTCCTTTAAAACATATCCACAGGTACAGCTAGGTAGCATGATGGATAGAACACTAGGCATGGAGTCAGAAGGACTTCATGATGGGGATTTTGGAATATTTTATATGGTTCAATTTTGTTTGCTAACCAATAGAAAAGATTATTTCCATCATTTCTGCAGCATTAAGGTTTGTGAGATTTTACATACTTTATCTCTTATATTAGTAGCTTGGATATCCTGTCTTTACTAATGATGTGATCATAGTAAGTCATATAACTTCTGTTTGCCTTTGTTTCCTCATCTGTAAAATGAGGATTACAATAGCTCCTAGGTGACAGGATTTTCAGGATCAAATAAAATGATATTTGTAAAGCCCTTTGCAAACAATAAAACAATAAAGAAAATATATTAACTATCATTATAAGTAATAATAATGCTAATAATGATGATGACCATGTTAAGTGTTCACAAGTTATTATCTCCATATTGAAGATGAGGAAATGAATATTTCAAGAGGCAGTCAGTCATTTGCTCATGATCACGTAGGTACTAAGTGTAAATCTGGCCTGTCCTGAGCTCAGGTCTAGTCCTTTTTCCACAGCACCATGTGGTTTCCCAACGAAAACTAGAAGTGAGGCAAGGGAAAGAATGATGAATTCGACATTAGAAGACTTAAGTTTGAATTCTGGTTCTCTTGCTTCGTGTTAACCTTGGACAAACTAATTACATAGCTTTTCTAGACCTGGGTTTCTTGAAGTATAAAATGAAGGGTCAAATGATCAGAGTTTCTAAGCCTGGAGTACATGAACCCATAAGGACTGATTACAACATGTGGATTGATTACAACAGGTCTGTAAAATTGGTGGAAGAAAAAAATAACCCTTTATTTCAAAATAATTGGCTTACCTTTTAGCCCCATGTATTTTATTTTATTCATTTAGAAATATAGACTTTATTAGACATCCAAAGGTATCCAGGACACAAAGGATGTTAAGGTCTTCTGGACTAGATGAACTTTAAGGTCTCTTTCAGTTTTAAATTAGAAAGCTTAAAAAGGAAGCTACCAAATAACCATAAGGTAACAGGATGAATGGTTTGTTATCACAGATGCTAGAGCCTGGGAATTAAATTCATGAGGAGGCATCTGCTGCCAGGTTGTTTCCCATAACTGAATCCATTGAAAGTGAATTGATGGTGACTAAATCAATATAATCACCAAGCAGGAAAAGGCACTATTCAGCTGATTACTACTGAAAAAAAAAAGGTGTTGTGATGTAAAATTCTAAAATATTCTTTATTTATTAAGTCCTACCACTTGAGGCTATTGAGAAGGATGTTGATCTTTTTGAAGCAACAGTATTCTTAATTTTTTAAAATTGGCTCCCCTTGCTTTTAGGGCCCCAGGTACGCTCCCTCTTGTAGCCCTCTGTGGTAGTAGAGGTGACACTGAGGACTTGTGGAGGACAGGCACACAAGGGTTCATCCTGCTTGGTCTGAGTTCATACTTCCTCCTGCATAAGACTTGAAAGCATCACAGAATCTCCCAGTTAGATGTGATCTCAGAGGTTATTTAGTTGTTAGTTCACCGAACAGAAAGCTCTCTACATCATAACCAATGCAATCATCCAGTCTCCATCAGGAGACATCTAGTTAAGATGAACCCACTATCATCTGGATATCCTGTGCCTCTTTCTGAGAATTTTTAGAGTTTAGAAGTATTTTCTTTCAGACATCATCCTGAGTTCAAATCTGGCCTTAGATACTTACTAGCTGTGTGACCCTAGGCAAGTTCATAAACCTGTTTGCCTTAGTTTTCTCATCTATAAAATGAGCTGGAGAATGAAATGACAAAAAACTTCAGTATCTTTGCCAAGAAAAGTCCAAATGAGGTCACAAAGAGTTGGGCCTGACACAAATGATTCAAGAAAAACAATGGCAACAATTTTCTTTCAGTGTCCTGAAATCTGATCCACTTCAATTTCCATCTATTTTTCCTAATACACTCTTTTAGGGCCCAGACAGAACAAATGTAATCTTTCTTCCTTATGGCAAACCCTACAAATACGTGAATACAGCTATGATGTTATTTTCTTTAGAATAAAATTCCAAAGTCCCCCATCCAATCCAGTGATAGGGCATGAGAAAAAAAATATATAGGAAGTGGTGCCATTAAAAGGGATCTGGATTTCAGGAAGGTTGAAAGATAGAATTAGTGAGAAGTTAAGATATTTAAGATGAAAAGAAATGTGTTAAATATGGAGTAATCTTTCCAGGATACATGATAGAAGGGGCAGCAACTCTAAAGTGGAGTTTGATTGAGGTGAATAGGTGTAATGGAATGGCCAGCTGGGGATAGGGAATGGAATTTGTCCCTGGGCAAGTATGGAGTGGGGCTACGAAATTAATAATCAATAGGATGAGGTAAGTATAAGAGATGGTAATATGCTAACCAGTGAGGGATGAGTCCAAGTACAGTATCAGGGGTTGGAGAGAGGTCCTTTGATGAAGTCAGGAGATGATGCTGTTTGAGTCCAATTCTGCGGCAAGTAGTGATATCATAGTCTGTGAAGTCCCAGGCCTGCTTCATACAGGTAGGGCAAGAGCAGGAATAGGGTCCTAGAAATGGTGGGCACTTACCTTTCCTACAGAAGGCTCTGGAGTACAGGAAGTAGAAGGAATCTTGTCTCAAGGTAGCATCCTGAGAAGGCTCAGGAATCATGGAAGCCTCAAAGTTGGTGATGCTGCTTTAGCCAAGTGATAGACAAAACCTAGAACCTGAGGGCAGAGAAATAGAGGTCAGGCAGAGTTTTGTCTTGGATCAGAGTAAAACTGAAAAGATCTTTGGAGGTGATGCCCTAAAGTTATTCAGAACTGGAGATGGATCTTCATTGGAGCTAAGGAGCCTGGAAGTAGAAGTTGAGGGACAAGTTGTTGAGGGTTGTGCTTCTCCTCAGGATGAAGCAGCACTAAAGATGAAAGGCAGACATCTCTAGGACAGAACTTCCTAGAAATCCTTGAATTTCTCCATTAAAAAAGTACAGGAAAACTAGAAAGAGAGAGAGAGAGAGAGAGAGAGAGAGAGAGAGAGAGAGAGAGAGAGAGAGAGAGAGAGAAAGAGAGACAGACAGACAGACAGACAGAGACAGAGACAGAGAGACAGAGAGAGAGACAGAGAGAGAGAGAGAGAGAGAGAGAGAGAGAGAGAGAGAGGAGAGAGAGTGAGATTGAGATGGATAGATGGGTGGAGAGACATCTCTAGGACAGAGCTTCCAAGAAATCCTTGAATTACTCCATTTAAAAAGAAGTACATGAAAACTAAGATAGATAGATTGAGAGATGGAAAGATGGATAAGTAGAAATATAGTTACATAGAAAGACATATAGATATAGATAAATGTAGATATAGATGAATTATATGTTATATAGGAAATAATCAACAGAGAGGAGGCATTAGAATTCAGAGGAATTGTGAAAGGTTTCCTGGAGAAGTTGGGATAAAATTTAGGACTTGAAGGATGCCAGGAATGCCAGGAGGCACAGATGAGGAAGGATGGCATTCCAGCAAGGAGGACAGAGAAAATGCCCACATTTGGGCATTTTCTGTCAAGGAGGCCAGGTCACTGGATCTAAGAGGCTGTGAGGAGGTGTAAAATAAAAGACTTCATAATAAATTTGTCTCATCTCTTGCTCTAATAAGGCAGCTCGGTAACTTTCTCTAGTCTTTCCTGTCATTTTTGATGCGAAATATCTAGTTATAAAATCTATCAGCGGGATCTCTCCCTTACATGGAGAATGGGGTGGGCTGGGGGAAATTGGAGTGTATCTCTGAGATACAGTCCTTGTTGATTCCACCTACACTGTTATTCCTGACTATGTGGGTGGTAAATTACAGTTTTTCTGTGTGCCTTCTGAAAGCCCTTTCATTACTTTTATACATTTATATATTGCAGCCAACATTCAAATGCTGACTGATTTCTATAATTTGGGTGGCCAATTAGGAAGTTTATTAAGAGACTATTTACCCTTATAGTTTCAATTCTAACTCTTGTTCATACTAAGTCCTTCTATCAACTTTAGGTTTCTTTATGCTTGGCAGTAAACAGTAATGTGTCTGACTTTTTACCCTTACATTTGAATTTCAGACATATTTTTAGAAGAGACTGGCAATCAATCAGTTCTAAATACTGATAGTCAAGGCCTAGGGTCAAAAGCTTTCAGTTATTCTAATTCACGATAGAACCATAAACAAATTGATTCAATGTCATTAGGTATTTCTCTTTAGATTAACTATTATAGATAGTATATGCTGATGTATAATGAAGCTTATATATACATACATGTATATTATATACACATATGTACATATACACATACATGCATATTTTATAGGATGGTATTTTTAAAAGGGAAATCAAACATACCTCCCTGAGAGCCCTTTGTATTTAAGGAGGTGGATGTCAGAGTCTATTAAGACAAAATCCATTCTCTTGCTGAATATATTGATGGAGAGAGAGACATCTTAGCTGCTCCTGGTAGCCTCTTTAACTCATGTAACTCAAGATTTATTATCACTGATAATGTTTAGACCTTGAACAGGTAAGAAATATGCTTTGTATATATCTGAAAACAAGTTTTTCTAACCTTAGAGTAAATGGAAAATAGCTGTTGAAAAAGGCATAGGAAAATGTACTTTTAAATTATTAATTAAATACTATAAAGGTCTCATTTAATTTGCATTAATTAGATATCCTAAAGAGTAATCTTTTAATGTACACATATAGGTACTTGAGATTTCTTCCTAGAAATTCAGATTTATATGTACAAACTCCAGCAGCAATGTAGTGTATTATGTCTCTAATATATTTTATACTGTCCTATCTCTGCAGCTTTACTCTTGCTTTTCCCCATCTAAAAGTCCTCCTTATCTCAGCTTTTAATATCTTATTCATTCTTTAAAGATTGCTTTGCAAATAGCAAGATCTATATGAACCTTACACAGACAATTGAACCAGAAACTTTCTCTCCTTTGTCCCCTTTTAATGTCATTTACCACATATATTTTTTGTAGGAGAACAGTTCTTGCGTGACTTTCCATGCCTTCTCAACTGCTAGTATCTCCCCCTCACTCACCATTACTTTTTATTTAGTGTGAAGGCGATAAAAAGCTTGGTGAGGCAATAGATTGAGTGTTAGACTTGAGTCAAGAAGACTAGCTTCAAATGCCCCAGACAGAGGATGTTCCAAAAGTCTTCATGCAAAATCTTTAGGCTAATAAAGCTTAACAGCTGCTTTAAGAGTTTGAGACTCCTAGTATATGCCTTAGTGTAATGAATGAATAATATTCTATTATAATTTGATAATGACAAAGTTGATTCACAGTTAAGAAAGTTTTCAGCTCTGACTATTATGTATTTGTGATCTAGAGTTTGGGTGGGTGTTTTATATACAGATGATTCATATGTCAGTATCAGAGTAATTTTTCATAGAGATTCTGAGGGTGCGAAAGAGTGTAGGAGTATATAGGTTTGATCTCAGAAATTGTGTAGAAAAGTTCTAAGAGATACTAGAATTTTATCTCTGTGTTTATAGTACAGTAAAAAACCCATTTTTCCCCATGACTGTTGAGGTAGGTTAGATCAAATCAAGAGCTAAAATTTCTAGTGGAACATTCTCTGACATCCCAAGTTTTTCCAATAAAATTTTTGATGTTTAGAAATTCCAAGATAACAACAGTGAAAATGACAATAAAAATGAAATATATATTTTATCCTAAAGTGAGATGATGTATTATGAATTTGCTGGTTAGTCTGAGAATGTCCAAGATCTGTTTATTAGTGGAAAAGTCTAAGAAATTCCTGAAAGGTCACTCATGGGTAGATTATTTGGCTATCTCAGCAATCATGCTATTTATAGTTCTTATTGAAATGCAGAAAATTATTGAATTGCAAGCAGAATTGAATTATATTCAATGCTATTATGATTCTGAAACAGGAATGAACTATAATTATATTCTTTTACTCGCTAAGGGCACAGCACATAAAGCCCTGGACATGGAGTCAGGATAATTTGAGTTCAAATCTCATCTCAGACACTTACTAGCTCTGTAACCCTGAGTCAATCACTTAATCTCTGTCTGCCACAGTTTCTTCATTTGTAATCTTGTAAAAATAAAATCAAGATAATATTTATAAAGTGCTTAGAACAGTTCCTCACACATGATAGGCATTTAATAAGTGCTTGTTCCTTCCCTCCCCTACCACAAACTTTGTAAATTTGTATTCAAAAAGCATTTTAAGCACTATATGAGCACTAGATATTATTTTAGATCACATCTGAGAACCATTTCCTGCCATTTATATTCCAATTCATAGAAAATCAATTAAATAGGTAGAAAAATAAAAATCTAATCAGTATTTCATTCTCTAGTGAATTTGGGGGATTTAAATTAGGAAATTTCTGTGTTCTTGTAGCTTTGTCCTGACTCCACAATTCCACCCCTGCAAAAAAAAAAAATAAAATAAAAACTCTCCTGAATATTTTGTATTTTCCCTGCATGAAGCAATCTTTTTCTGAGGCAGATCTACACCTTGTCATTTTAATTGTCTAGTGCACAGAAGAGTTAAATGGTTTGGCTTTGGTCACACAGCTAAGATGGGTCAGAGACCAATCTTCTGTTTACTATGTCCTTTTGTTTGTTGTATGCCCTTCATTTTTTTTCAGGACCAATGAAATCATGGAGGTTCAGGAGTTGGATTTAAGTGAGGCAGAGTGAACAAAATTGTCTACTTCACTTTCTCTTCCAGAACCACTGCAACCCAGTGGCAAGACAAAAATCAGGATGACCGACAATGGACCAGGATGTAGTGGAAAACTTTGGTGTCTTCCATGTTTGATCAAGCTCTAAGCACTCTATAGCACCTGCATTAGCTGCCTTCATGACCTCTGGAAAAATTATTCTCTTCTGCCCATTGCACTAGAGTAAGTCTTCACATGAATGAGGTAGATCTCCCCCTAATTCACCAATGGATTTGAGTCCTGTCAATTACCTTCAACCTGGTTTCACCCATCAGGCTTACCAGTGTGTGGCCACTGTATCTTCTTGACTCTTGTTGCTATTTATTAGGGAAATATGTCAGCTTGGAAGTATTTATTTCTGCTATCTAGGTAAATATACTGCTCACTGGTCTCTTGATACCCTCATCCTTTTAATGTGGTGGTAAATGTGTTTAAATGTACATGTCTTTATATTTTATAGTCAAAAAAGAATGCATTTCTATTTATGTGCTTATATAGGTAATCATTGTCTGAATAAATATATTTTATCAAATAAATATTTTATGTTTTTGACCTATTAACCAATAGTTCTGAAGAGTCTGATGTATTCTTAGTTGGGACAGCTAAGTAGCCTAGTGAATAGAGCAGTGGGTTTGGAATCAGGAAGATGGATCTTCCTGAGTTTTATTCTAGAGTCAGACCTTTACCAGCCATTTGAGCTGAGGCAAGTCATTGAACTATTTGCCCCAATTCCTAATCGCAAAATAAGCTGGAGAAGGAAATGGCAAAGCCCTTCATATTTTTGCCAAGAAAATCCATCAACATAGGGTCATGAAGAGTTGGACACTACTGAAACAATGGAATAACAACAAACATTCTCAGCTAGGTTTTATAAAAGAAAGCACTAAATATCTTGTAAGTCTAAAAACTGTCTTACAGTCACATTCAGTCTACCTCCATGGGTTGAAAAGGACATAAAGAGCAAATAAATTTTCCAAGAGAACTACTCAAATGTTAGTTATGATTTGCTCTGAGAACATCAATCCAGAGCCTCAACCAGCACCATTTCATAGATATGTTAAAGTAGCCAACCTTATCTGACCTTTATTATTATTTTGTTTTCTTTTCTTGACCCAATAGGTAGGAGAGGCATGCCATCTGTCCAAGGGCTGACCATAATAATGATAATTATAGCTCAACTTTAAAGCCCATTTTTGGTTTATAAAGCAAAGAAACTTAAGGATGTTATCTTATTTGATCCTTACTACAGCCCTGGTGCAAGGTGTCTCTATTATCCCCTTTTACAGATAAGGAAACTGAAGGTGATAGTTTCTAAGTGATTTTTTCAAGCCCACATTGCTAGTGAGGAAGGATATGAACTCAGCACCAATATTCTCCTTCTCCTCTTTTGGTCCACCTTGAATGCTGGGTTGCCAGTGTTTGGGGACTACAGAGAACAGGGTAGTTAACTGGATTGGCAGCTTGGAGAAAAGGGCCTTTTGGAGCTGAATATAATCTCACCCAATTTGTATGTGTCATTGCTTTAAAATGAATTGAAGTCAGGTGTCCTAAGGTACCCCCAGGACTCAGGGGCTAAGTGGGACATTAAGGTTTGAAAGTGGAAAGTAGTAGCAAGCAGGGTCATGCAGCCTTCTGAAGTAGCAATTTGGTCTTTAAATTGATTAATATACAATAATTGTAAATGCACATTTTGTGTTTTTGATCCAATCACTCAGTACTTATTCAGTGCTCAGCATAGTATCTGACACATAGTAGGTGCTTAATAAAATATTGATGGATTGATTGTATGTTCTCAGAGGAAAATGCTTACTGCATGATATGGGCAAAGAGAGGAAGGATTCATGAGTTAAAAACCAATCAAGGGTGGAAATTTCAGGAGAAAAATGAGATCCAAGCAGGAAAAATCTGAAGCTAAGAAAAGCCAGTACAAAGCAGATTGGGGGATAATGGTTAAAGGAGAAGTACCAGGAATTGAGGGTAAAAAGACAACACTAATCATGGATTTTTGGAAGCAATGACATTTTGAAAGATTCAGTGACTTATTTTTTACTTCTTAAAGGATATGACCCAAGGAAACATCAAAAATGTCAAGAACATATTATATTTTTCATCAGAGAAAAAATGAAAATGCAGGTAAAAACTATTTTAAACCTCTTAGGATAATTAGTAATTAGTACTCTGCAAAATCTAGTTGCTTGATAGGTAATCTTGAACCATTGTGCAAGATTGAAAGGGACAGTGCTCTAGCCATTAAACATATAAGGCAATACTAGGTGGTTGCTTCTGTTATTTGGCTAAATAGTTTTCATAGGAAATAGAAATTTAGTCATATAATCCTGATTTTATATAGAGATTTAAGACAAATTAGCATTATAATTAGACATATATCTCTGTGTTCCCTGGTTCATATCAAAGGGGAAAACTAGCTTTGTAAGGACATAATTGATGCTCTAAAAGTAATTTACTGTGTTCCCAGAAAAGTGGAGAGGCAAAAATGGAAGGTTAAAATCAAGATTCTCTAGAATTTTCTTCACAAAAAATCAGGAGTCCCCCCATTACCTTGAGGCTTTGAAACATATGCAAATACTAATCCTCAGGCAGTGAAATGAAAGAAAGAAAACCGAATTAAAATCACAAAATGACTGGTTACAGAGAATTCATCACTATCTTTGTATACATTCATCACACATAATAATTTAATAAGAAAATTTCAGAGGTGAATTTTTATACCCTATGAACTTCTTTACCAAAAGGTTTTTAGACTAAAGGTTCTCAGTAGAATTTCACTGACTCAAGGCTTCAAATATTCCCTGAAATAAAATGATAAGAGAGGGAAACTGTAAGGACACTGAAGAAAGATAGGCACTAAGGCCAACAAAGCTGACTTTGTGACTGTCTGATTGCTTTATTATTAATCACATAAAAATTCAGTCCTTTGCTATAGAAAACAGCAATTTTACTGCAGGAAATATATTTTTTTTCAAAAGCTATTCCCTTTAAAATTTTGATTCTTTGGGGTAGAGGGCAAGTCACTGATAAGTATAATCTCATTCACTTGTCCTACTATTCCTCAATTTTCTAGCTAAGCCAACATTTGCTCCTTACTCATTCTAGCCAAATTCCCCATAAATGTACTAGTCCTGTCTCTAGTTGATTTTGATGTCTCTCATGTGTGAGTGGAATGCAGACTTATTAATTGTACTTTAAGATAATTTTGTGACTAAATTCGACATGGAGCTCTTCCTTGATGACATCATTTCATGGAATAATCAAAGACCAATTTATGAAGAGTTGGCAACATATAATGATGCCCTATTTACTTCAGAGCATTTCACATTTTCCCTTTCAAAAGATGTAAGGTATCTTGATTTTAGACATGTCTAAATGATATATACAGTGGGAATCAAAACATTTGTCAAATGCTCGTTAACAAAGAAGACAGGCAAAGGAAAAAAAAAAAGCAAAATGCAAGTTTAGTTATTGAAACCAGAATACAAAATATGTTTCTTATTCCCCTTCATTGAATATTTTCTTGAGCACCAAGATCTTAGATAAAATAGTTCCCATACTGCAAAAGACTCTTCCGTTTCTTTCCAATTTCCTTTATCACAAAGACTCTGAAGCACACAGGCTTAAATTCTCAGAAAAAATGATACTTTTCATTTCTTTTGATTTTATGAGCTTTCATTTCTAAGCCATCACAACCTGAATTTTCTCCTGTAAATAGTTTTCAAAAGAATTAAAGGTTTTCAAAAGTGACATAATTTTCCTTCTCTGATTACTGAGATTTTGAAGAAAATGACAGAAAATGAGAGAAAAAGTCAATGTAAAATCAGGGCTCAGTCTGAGGAGTGACAGAAAACTATATAGTAATGGCCAATGAAGGATGTGGAGTGAGTTATTTAAATTTCATATTCAAGTCAGGAAGTTACTTTGACATTATGAGATGTGCCTTCATTAAATACAACATTCCTACTCATTAACACTTTTTCCATTGTAAATACAATAAAAATGTGAAATAATAGGGGAAAGGATGAAAAACTAGATAGAGGAGGTAAAAATTTTAGAGCCATTTTTCTATGGTAAAAGGAAGTTAATTTTGAAAAATTCCTCTAGTCGGTATGCTACAGTAACACAATATATGTAAGCTATGAAATGTAAATTGCACGTCATACACTGACCTACCATGTTCAAATTGCTGAAAAAATAGATAAAGGAATTGAGAAAGCCAGTATATCCTTTAGGAAACTGAATGTATGTGCATACAAGTTTGCATTGAACCTTAGTCTTAACTTAATTTGATGTTTCCTCCAACAATGTCACCACAGCCCAGCTACTCTTGTTCATCTTGCAATATCTTTGTCTATTTCCTGCCCTAAATCCTCTAGTATGTCCAGCCTTCTAGTTCTCTTATCATTGTATAGATGCCAAAGGAAGGGCTCATTTGTCCATCAGCTCTCACAGATCCTTCTAAGCATTTGTATGTTAATAGCTCTTCTGAATTCTTGGACTATTTCAATAGCATTACTTAAAAATTGGGCCATTTATGTATGTATATTATATGTGTATGAGTGTATTATACAAGGCCTTTATTATACAAGGCTTTCCTTTAAGTTTCTCAAGTATCACTCTCTCCTTTTTATAGAAACCCTAGTCTAATTTTCCCTCCTGAGGACCTCTTAGGAAATTATTTTGTATTTATTTCATCTTTACTATCTTTTTATTGAAGTAGGGCACTTCATAAAGTGAGTCCTGACACCCAGAATTTCAATCATTGGAACCATTATTTATTAATAAAAGAACAAATAAAGAATCTACCAGCTGGGACAGCCTTTCCTAGTGGAAGCTTCATCAGACTGACATTATAGGATAGTTTATATAGGTTGCAAGATACCAAGTTAATCCCTTTCATATACAGGTTCTCATTTGACAATCAAACAAACCTTATCACAAACATAGGCATGTGTAGTCAGAGACAATATTTAGATTAATCAGGGGTTGTTAACTTTTACAGGTACCTTAAGACACTTATCCCTAGTTTGCTAAATGTTATCTTGCATTCCATCCTGACCTCTTTGATATTCATGAAATTGTTTTGTTTCTTGCCCTTCCTAATTCTCATCCCCAAGCTAAGTAGAGCCTGGTCTGCTACCTGCATAAGCAGCTTGACCTCCTGGGGGAGGGAAGCTGGGTCTATTCCCTAAAAATGCAGGAAGGGATTGATCTGCTTTATCTTTTTCAATTTTATTATCTTCCCTTATTGGGACTACTTCATTATGGACCTGTTTTTTTTCCATCATTAGAATGTAAATTTTCTGAGATTGTGAACCATTTTCCCTTCTTTTTTCCCCCCCAAAGCCTAGTGCAATACTTGGATCATAGTAGGCACTTAACAAATGATGATCAAATATTAAACAGTTAGCTAAAACATCATAAAAATGTACTAACTTTAGCTTAAGGGATAAGCTAGTCAATCCCTACCTATGTGCCAGGCTAAGTGCTAAGGATATAAAAAATCAAATTAAAAAAAAAAACAGCAGCAATTCCTGTCCTCAATAAGCTCACAATATAATGAGGAGAAGCTAAAAAGAGGTGGAGTTTTGACAAGGGGCTAACCAGGAATTGTGCCCAGTTGGAGGAAGGTGGAAAAATCAGAGAATTTCCAAAGCAGTGCATCCAAGTGAGAAATGAAGAGATATTCTGAGCTGAACTCCCTCCTAAAAATGAGGTTCGGGAATTCATGGCTCCATCCTCCAATCAGAGAGAGAGAGAGAGGGTGGTGATGATGGGGAGTACCATGCCTGACAAGCTCCAGCAGGGTGATGTACTTCTTCCCTAAGCAGTTAGCTGTGGAATGAATGTGTGGTGATATCATTCAAATAACCAAGGCTTGCAAGGATAGCTTTCTTATTACCTTTACTGCCTTTGTAATAGTTGATTAGGGAACATGTGGGCCCCCCCAGGTATAAGGCCCTAGGCAACCATTTAAAGTGCAATGCCTAAGGAGTCCTGTGTTCAATTAGCAAGTTAATGAAGCTGGCAAAGTAATCATTTAAGTGAGAAATATATCAATCATAACCATTCTCCTAGTCAAAAATCAAGGACACCTTTCTTTCCTAAATAATTAAGCTTTAGGGTATGATACCCGTACAAACATCTTTCAAATGAGCAGATAATAAAATGATTTAAATGCAGGGTACGTTTGATTTCTGGCGTTGCACAGCATGGATTCTGTATAGGCAGATGTCGCCTTCAAAAACAGGCTGCCTTCTGGATTGAAGTGGAAGAAACAAAAGAGCTTTAAAAGCAGTCTGCCTACTTAGGCTTTTATCATCCTTTCCCTAAGAATGAGCTGAACTCATAAACTGTGACAGTTTGGGTTTGTGAGCTTCTTTTTGTTTTGTTTTGGTATCAGCATGTCCCAAAGTCCTTAGGTGAATGCTGATGTTCATGTAACGTTATTGCCATCTGATTGACTATGAAGAGACAATGTCTAAAGCTGGCTTCTTAATTTTTTGAAAGGTCATAGATCCCTGTGGCAGTCTAATGAAACCTAGGAATCCCTCAAAGGTAACACCCCAAAGTGAATAGTGTCTGAACAGCTTAGAGAACAGTGAAACTCTCCCTAGTCTGAAATTATAATTCTTTTAAAGCAGCCCCAAATTGAATTAGCTAACCCACATTGACCTCCTAATCCACTAAAACCCTCAGATGAATTGCTTTCTAGTTACACTCCTTTAATCTTCTCTCAAGTTGGTTTCTTGAACCTAATTTGTCCTTATTAAATATCATCTCATTTAACTTAGCCCTTTGTTTTAACCCATCAAGATCTTTTTGAATCTTAAATCTATTATCCAATGTAATTACTATCCCTTCCAGCTTTGGGTCATATGGGATCTTTGATTAGAATTATCTATATGCCTGTTTTCAAGTCATTGATAAAAATGCCAAAAAAAAAAAAAAACACACAGAACCAACATGGATCTCCAGAACTTCAGATTTCATTTTGTGAGGTCATTCAATGAGTTTTGTGCCTACTTATTGTATTGTTTTCTGGCCTGAATATCATCTATTTTTTTCCATAGCACTAGTAAGAGAAACTCCATCAAATGCCTTGCTAAAATCCAGGCATATTCTATCTCCAACATTCTTCTATTTTAATAACCCTATACAGAAGAGGAAATAAAGTAGTTGACCATGGATTGTTATCAAATGAAGAAATCTCTTTATGGACTTTAATTCATTTTCTTAAGGAAAATGACTCTCATATTGAAAGGATAAAATCCAAACAGTCCCCTCAAAACAAAACAAAACAAAACAAAACAATAAGGGTATGGCAAAATTCAACAAAACAAAACAAAAAACCAACCCAGTTTAGTGACTGGGATCATGGAAAGTTGGTCTAAAGTAGGTAGTTACTGGAAGTCCTTCTCTTGGGGAGGAAATGTGCTTTCCCTCACTAAGGAAGCATAGTTGTTTGAAGGCTTATTGCTCAGAGGCAAAGTTAGGACTAATTCTTGAATTATAATCATTTGTTCTTGGTGACTTGAATTCCTTGCCAGTCACTAGTAAAATAATTGATCAAGTGTTTACCATGTTTCAGGTTACTTAATATGAAGCTGATTTTATTTTTTTGATCTTTACCTATGATTTAATAGGTACCAAGAACTCTTAGAGATGCAATGTCTTCTACCAAAGCAGATCAGGAACTTCTTTGAAACTTAGTCTTATAGAATTATCTTGAACTGTAGCAGTTAAGTATATGGCTTCAACCTGGGCTCTTGCCTGTCTCCCCTGTAATCCTCCCTCTTCTTTGAAAGACCCTTAATGTTCTGTCATATTTCATCATTAAAGTCCTCCTGTAATGGCTTATTTGTGGTGTGGTAACTCCCATGGAATCTCAGAATGTACAGTTTAATCAGAGGTCCTCTATTCTAAAGTAGCGCTGAGTAAGAATGTCCTCTACCACATATCTACCAGTTGTTCCTCTGTTTTTTGAATGAATATATTCAGTGAGAGGGAAGTGCAATCTCCTGAGGTATGTCTTTTCATTTGTGGCCCACTCTGCTTTCATTGTTGAGTTATTTTCCCTACCCTTAAGCTCAAAATTTTCAGTAATTTGTACCCATTGCCCTTGATTTTGTTCTCTGGTGTCCCTAAAAACAAGTCTAATCCTTTTCCAGTATGGTGGTCCCTCAAATACTTTAAGACAACCAGCTTCCAGAATTTTCCACTTTCAAATTGTTTGACCTCTGATAAGACATTTTACCCATCTGAGCTTCAATCTAATTCTGTTAAATGAGGCAAAACAATATAGTAGAAAGAGAATTGTAATTGGAGATTTGGGTTCAAATCCTAGCTCTGCCACAAACTAGCTGTATCACTTCCCATCTTCACCCCTTTTTCTCCCTCCTACTCTTCAATGGTTTTTGTCACAGGTGAAAAATTCCTAGGTATATAATTACCTACAATTATGATTGTGGTACTGAATATGCTTAAAGATATATTCTATGCAGCTGTCAGTGATCTTTGAAGAATCATGACAAAGAGAATAAGTGACATAGGACTAGCTGGAATGAGAATTGTCCCAGATTTCAAAATAAATTACATTTCTAGGAAGTGCAATTAGAAAATGGTAGAATCATTGAAAAGTTACCCGAGAAGCTCATTTCTATTAAGGGAATCAAATTTGCTCATTGCTTTCTACTAAAACCAGAGATATGTTCTTACATATACTTATGGGTGATGATTAATGGATTGATGTTAACCTTGAGGAAGGTCTCTGATGTAATTCCCTGAGGCTTTTTTTGACCCTATTTAATGGGACATTTTTGTTAAAGACTCAGTTTAAGGCATAGATAGTATCCTAATCAAATCTGTATGCTATGTAATTGGGAAGGATAGTAAGCTGAATGACATCAAGATTTAAATGATCTGTGACAGACTAGAAATGTTGGCTACCATTAGCAGGATGAATTTCAAGATAAGAAACTGGGTCTATGATTTCAATTTTATTGGGACCTCCCAAGTAAAGAAATTTTATATATAGTACCACTCAGCACCTTCTCTTCAACTTAGTCTTAGAGTTACATAGGACATACATAAGTGACTTACCCAGCGATATAGAATTGGCATACATCAGGGGCAGGATATGAACCCTGATCTATTTGCTTTGGGCAAATCATTCTCTTTTAAAGCACTAATGGAACAGAGTATAATAGAGATAGATATAATGATCTTGACATGGGGTCAAAAATTAAAATGTACTCCAGAATGGGTCAAATTTGTTGGCGATTAATGAGTCATGGAGTTTTAGTAACTGCAAATTCAATCTGAGTAAACAGTGTCACAGCTATGAACAGCCCCAAAAGACACCACAGCCACTTGTGAGGCATTAATGAAAGCACCATTTTCAGAGGGGGGAATGAAAGATCATAAGTATGATTTTATATTCTGTTCTGAGTTCTATACATGGAGTCAATTAAAAACAATATTAAGTATCAAGTAGGTATAAAGCACTGTGCTAGGTACTGAGAAGAGAAAGAACCAGAACAGCCTCAACACTCAAGGAGCTCTGATTTCAGTGAGTGACTTAAGAATGGATACAAATTCCTAAATTCAAGTTATTTAGAGCTGAGAGAGAGCACCAAGGTTTAGAGTAATCAGAAAAGACTTCTTGGAGGAGGAAAACCCTAAGCTGAATCTCAAAGAAATATAAATATTCTAAGAGACTGAGTTGGAGGAGGAGTCATGTAGCAAGGAGGAAGAAAGGGTTAGACTGTTAAAGTAAGTGACTCTTATCTGCAGCATATATTAATAGCCATCACCAACACTTTCACAATCATTGATAGCATATATCTGTACATATATACATAAATATATACACATATATCTTTACACATGTGTATGACATATATGGTATATAAAGAATGTATAAGTAAATTCATGCATAATTTATCTATCTATCTATCTATCCATCCATCTATCCATTTTTCTATCTGTCTATCTAAATACCTATCTATCTATCTATCTATCTATCTATCTATCTATCTATCTATCTATCTATCTCTCTGTCTGTCTGTCTGTCTATCTATCTATAGTACCTACTATTTACCAGTTACTGTGCTAAGTAAGCACTTTACAAGTATCATCTCCATTTGAGCCTCACAAAAGTCTTAGAGTTAAATGCTATTATTATCCACATTTTACAAATGAGAAAACTTAGGAAAAGGTTAAATGACTTTCCCAGAGTTATACAACTAGTAAACGCCTGAGTCTGGATTTGAATTCAAATCTTCTTAGCTGAATAAGGCTGGAGAATTGTATTCAAACTCATTTGTGGGTGGTTTTGAATGAATGCTAGGTTGTAGTTTGTAGGGGAAGCACATCTCCAATATTTAGAAGAAATCCATGAGCAAAAAGAATTCTGTATAAAAATTAGGTTCTTAAATAACTCTGCAGGGATTCAGACATTTTCAAATTGCATCTTTGCACAACAGAGCTAAAAAAAAAGCATTTGAGGCAATTTTGTTAGTTTCCAATTTTTTTTCCTGCATTTTCTGGATATATAATACATTTTTATCTACTTAGATTTAGAGCTATTTCTCGATGATCAAGTAGAAAAAATGTAGTTGAATGATGACACAATGATTTACTAGAGTAATGTAGCACTGTTATATTATATGTAAATTGTAGATTATCTTTTATTAGAAAACTTCATGTCTTTTACAACTTAGCATTTTTTTCTATATTTCTCCTCATAACCTTTGTTTCATGGTTTTGCCTTTATTACTCCTCTTGGTATCAAAGGCAGATAAGAGGATATACCTGGTAGGACCACTGACTGGAATCCTACAGATAGAAGGGCTATTTTACTTAGCAATATTCTCTTCTAAATAGTAGAGTTAAAGGCAGCTTCTTGGCATCCTCTTAATTAAAGGCTCTAGGGCTGTAATGTAGTTTTCTGCTGCTGATTGGATCCTTGTACTTAAAGTTAAGTATGCCTTTCAAATTGGCATTAAAATTTACATTTACATTACTGAGAAACAGTTTCAGGCTCAGAAAATACACACTGTAGATTTTAGTTTTTATCATTGGTTTTCAATGCCTTTGGTGGGTTTCTATGACCTGTGCTAAATAGCTACACTGTCCAAACTTGGTGCTATGAATTAATTCAGCCTTGCATTTTACAGTGGTTGTAGAATACAAGGTCCAGTTAGACAAAGCTTCTCTATATTGCCCCTCTACATTGCTTTTTTTTTTCTTCTCATGGTAAAGAGGGAGGGAAACTTGGGTAATATCTGATAAATGTTAAAAATATAAAGAAAACTGGGAAAACTGAGGAATGTATAGCATCTCAAGGGAACAGTCACAGGAGTTAATTTAAAAAGCAAAGGTCTTCCAATTTTCATAAGGAAAAACTCCAGTTAGCAAAATTGAAGAAATTTAGCCATTCAGGATCTTAGAGTCAATAAGACCATCACAATTATGTTTTCCTGATTTGTGCTTTCTGAAAAGGTTAAAGAAGCTAGGGAGTGTTGAGACTTCTTAGCTTAATTCCTATCAACTTTGGTGAGATATTCAACTGAGATGATTAACCCATTGATTAAGCAACTCAGAGTTTATGTTAATTGATTTTAAAAGATGTCTATCACAAACTTAAAGGTTTTCTGGTTTGGTTTGGTGGGAATTTTCCTGAGACGATTAGAAAGCACATGGGGGGATCGGGGTACACAGATCTTATAAAAAACAACTCAGACCTGGCAGGCACTGGGGGCAAACAGTAGTTTAGTCCTCCCGTGAATGTGTTCTTAGAGTTTGTGCTAGTTTTGTGTGTATGTTATGGTCGAACCTCCTCTGTTTTTCAAATTGGGAAAATTAAGGTCATTCTGAGTTGGGGTTTCATTGATATGAGGCTAAAATATCATCTCTGCAAGGGAGGGAGCTGGGGGTTTTGCTGGTGTCAGCAGAGGGCAGCAGTAGCACAAGTCAGGGCTGAGACATGCTAGATGTTTGGAATATACAGTGCCTAGAACATCAAAGAGGCAGCAAGTACCCAAAGTGCCTCCTCCTGAAGCAGGGGGAGGGAGGGTATTTTTGAACTGGTAAAAGCACCTAGGGAGAGGAAGGAGATTTTGGTTTACAACAGATTAAATAACAAAATTTCTTATGCTATGTTTATGATCAGAATGGAAGGATGTAAACTACTATTAAGTATTAAGATAATATTTCTGGTGTGCTCAGCCTTGATCAGGTTATAACTGGAATATTATATCAAGTATTGAGAGTCACCTTTTAGGAAGGACATAGATAACCTGGAACACATTCTGGAGATGTCTACCAGATCAATGAGAAGCCTAGAAATACAGTATACCGCACACCATGATGACAATGTAATTAAGGATCTCTACCTTTAAGCAGGGAAGATATAGGGGGAAATGATAATATTGCTTAATGATTTGATGCATTGTCTTTTGGTTGAGGGATTTCACTGGGTTCATCCTACCCCAGGCTCTCATCATCTCATACATCAATTACTGCAATAGCCAACTGCTTGATATCTCTATCTTGAGCCTTTCACTCCACTCCAGTTCATCATTCTCTTAGCTATCAAAGTTTGTTCTTGAAATCTAAGTCTAACTATATAATTCTCTTACAATGTAAACTCCACTGGCTCTGTATTACTTCTAGGATCAAAAGCAAAAAAAAAATGCTTAACTTTTAAATTTTTTTCATTTTAATTTTTTTTTCCAATTGGTAGAAGACATTGCATCTCTAAGAGTTCTTGGTACCTATTAAATCATAGTTAAAGATAAAAAAAATAAAATATAGACAATTCTAACTACATCTTTAAACTCCACATGTTTTCATGGACTGTCCCCTATGCCGGAATTTTTCTTTCTCCTCATTTCTATCTCCTGACTTAACTGACTTCCTTTAAGTTTCTACTAAAATCTCTAATAAAATTATTTTTTTAATTCAACCTCCCCCTTTCCTTTGTACACTATAGAAGGCAATATCCCACAAAACATAAAGCTCTTTATGTGTAATTCCAGATTCCAAATTCCAAATCCCTAAAATGGTTGAATCAGTTCTACCTACAGTTCTACCTACAGTGTATTAAACTCCCCACTTTTCCACATTCCTTCCAACATTTGTTATTTTACCCCTTTGTCATTTTAGCCAATCTGATTGGTCTGAGACAATATATCAGAATTGCTTTGATTTGCATTTCTCTAATCAGTAGTGATTTGAAGCATTTTATCATGTACCTATATATAGCTTTGATTTCTTCATTTGGAAACTGTTCATATCTTTTGCACATTTATCAATTGCAGGATGACTCTTATTCCCATACATTTGACAAAGTTCTCTACATTTTCAGTATGAGGCCTTTATCTGAGAGACAGTTTTTGGAAAAAAAAAATTCCTCCAATTTTTTGCTTTCCTTTTGGTCTTGGCAACACTTGTTTTATTAGAACAAACACTTTTTTGGTTTAATGTACTCAAAATTACCCATTTTACATCTTGCAATACTCTTCACTTCTTTACTTGTAAATTCCTCTCCTATCTATAAATCTGTTAGGTAATATGTCCCCTGTTCTAAATTTGTTTATGACATATACGTTTATGTCTAGATTATGTATCCATTTTACTTTTATCTTAGTGAATGATATAAGGTACTGATCTATGAATACTTTATGCCAAACTACTTTCCAAACATCCTAACAAATTTTCCCAAATCATGATTTCTTATCCAAATAGCCTGGATCTTTGTTTTTGTCAAATACAAGGTTACTATAATCTTTTATTATTATTTCTTATATGTCTCTTCTGTTTCACTCTTCTATGGTCTAAGCCCTTAGGATCTACCCTTCTATGTCTAAGCCACAATCAGATGGTTTGGATAATTACTGCTTTATCACACAGTTTAAAATCTGGTATTACTAGACCTCCTCCCTTTTCAGTTAAAACAATTCTTTTGTTTTTTCTTGATCTTTTGTCCTTCTAATGAATTATTATCTTTCTAGTTCAATAAAATACTATTTTGATCATTTAATTAAGATAGCATTCAATAAATAGATTAGTTTAGGAAGGATAGTTATTTTAATTATATTGCCTCTGCCTATACATGAACAATTTACTATTTCTCCAACTGTTTAGTTCTGACTTCATTTTATAATTAAATTTGTGTAATCATTGTGTTTGTTGTGGCAGATTTACTCCCAGGAATTTCATACTGTCTCTAGTTATTTTGAATGGAATATCATTTTCTAACAGTTCTTGCAGGACTTTGTTAGTAATACATAAAATGCTAATGATTTATGTGGGTTTATTTTATATTGTGCTACTTTACTGAAATTATTTATAGTTTCAACTAATTTTAGTTGTATCTTTAGGATTTTCTGTATATACCATCTTGTCATCTGCAAACAGAAATAGTTTTATTTCCTCTGCCCTTTCTGATTCCTTCAGTTTCATTTCCTTCTTCTGTTGCTATTGCTAACATTTCTAATACTATGTTAAATAATATTGATAATACTGTTCCACTCCTGTTCTTATTAGGAAAGCTTGTAACTTGCCTCTGTTAACACATAATTCTTCCTGAAGGTTTTAAATAGGTGCTTCTTATCATTAAAAATCCATTTATACCTATATTTTCCAGTATTTTTAATAGGAATGAGTATTATATTTTATCAAAGACTTTTTATCTATTGATAGAATAATAACTAGTTTTATTTGTTAAATGTTTATTCCATCCTCCCTGTAAAATTTTGCTCAGCTTTGCTGTTCATGTTTTTGTTTTTGTTTTTTGTTTGTTTGTTTGTTTGTTTTTGGTTGTAAGTGTTGCTCCTTTGATCTTTAAAATACTTTGTTCCAAATTGTGGTATGTGATGATGATGGAATACTGTTGTGCTATAAGTAATAATGATAATAATAAGGATAGTTTCAGAAAGAGCTGGAGAGCCCTGCATGAACTGATGCAGAGTAAAATAAGCAGAACCAGTAGATGATTATACACAGTAATTGCAATATTGTGAAATGATCAAATAGGATAGACTGACTTAGTTACTATCAGCAATACAATGATCCAGGACAATTTTGAGAGGCTTATGAAAAATAATACTATCCACCTCCAGAGAAAGAACTATTGGAATAGAAATGCAGATGAAAACATATGCTTTATCACTTGTTTATTTTGCTATATGTTTTGGGGTTTTGGTTTATAAAATTATTCACTTACAAAAATGAGTAATATGGAAATATAACAAAGAAATATTGTGTTCCATGCCTTTAAAATTTTTGGAACCTGGTCAGTCTTGTGCTCTTTTGACTTTATATACAGCATATTGTATTTTTTCTTATTTTCTTCTTAACCTTGGAGTTATAGAAATTAACAATGATTTTCCTGTTGATATTCATCTTGTTGTCTCTGTGTGGTGATGATTGATGAATTCTTTGAATTTCTATTTTATCCTCTACTTCTAAAACTTCTGGGAAATTTTACTTAATGATTTCTGGGAGTAGGATGCTTAAGCACTTTTTTTATCATAATTTTCCTGTATTCTGACAATTCATATATTGTCACCCCTTGATCTATTTTCCAGATTAACTTTTTAATATCATGTTTCATATTATCTTCAATTATTTCATTCTTTGGATTTTGCATTGTTATTTTTATTGTCTAAGGAAATTATTGTCTTTCTGGTGTCTAATTATACTTCTTAATAAATTAGTTTATTCCATAAGTTTCAGATCTCTTTTTTCCAGGTGGGTGATTTTCTTTTGTAATTTTCTGGCATTGCTCTTTTTTTCTAATTTTTCCTCACTCTTTCTCATTGGGTTTTAAAAATATTTTTAAATCTCTTTTTTAGGCTTATGACTTTTTGTGTTTTTCTTTGCCTTTTAGAAGCAGGTGTTTTAGCTTCACTGTTTTCCAAATTTGAATCCAGGTCTTTTCAGACTTAATAATAGCTATCTATAGTAATGTTTTTTCTCTTTGACTTACTTTTTTTTCTTTCAAATTTTAGTGACTAAATCAATAGGTATATGTGTTAATTTTAAGCCAAGCATTATTCCTAGTGGGTGAGGTGGTGCTTTAGGATCAGCATTTTTAAGAAGTCGTTCCTGGACCCTACTTAGTTCTTCCGTTTTTTAAATCTAGGGTGAGGTATAGTCCCTGCTCCCTTAGCTTAAAACTCAGTCCGTGATTGACTTAAAGCACTAGTCCCTCCCCAGTAGTTCTATCCTTGCAAGCAGACATCTCACCTTTCCCCTGGAATAGCAGCCAGATATTCAATTCTCTTGTGGTGACCAAAGTCACCAAGGTCCCAGTCCCTCAGCAACTGCGCTCATTAGGGTGTGCTCCCTCTTCACTCTACCTCTCTAAAAGCTGCAGCCTGGGACAGGCTGGTGTCTGGTCAGTGTATCTGGGACTCTGAAGTCCTTCCTTGTTCAGTGGTGAACTTCCATTTGTGGGTGAGTGGGAACACCTGGAATCAATACTGCAGTCAATGCAGGCGTATTTGGGTCTCATGCCTGTGGACTCCACTGGTGTCCACCAGAGGGATATAGCCTCATGTCAAGCAGACAAGGTGAGGCTGCTGTGCTTGCTGGTTATTGATTTAGGTGATGCCATGGCCCGAAATGTCAAAGGGCTCTCTTCCAAGTTGTCTGCTTGCACTGCTTCATTTCTGTCTCTTTCACGTTTTTTCCACTTTTTATATTGATTCTGTAGACTCATTTCTGATTTTTTGTGTGAGGGAGTTTAGAGAAGTCTTTTTTGCCTTATTCTGCCATCTTCTCACAATCTACCGAAATCTCTACTAAAATCTTCAAGAGATCTTTCCCAGTTTGCTTTAGTGCTAATGCTTTCTCTCTGTATTATTTCCAATTTGATCTGGATATGCCTTGTTTGAATACAAATATCTGAACCCTGCCTTCTGTATTAGATTATGTGTATGGTATGCATGGGGTGTTCAGAGAGGATTAGTCCCTCTGATATGAGGGTTGCAGATCCATTTTCAGGGATGCCAAGCCATTTTCAGGGTTACTTATTCACTTTTGGTACGTCCACCTGCCATCCATCTCTCGCTTTTGACTCCCACAGACTGTAGCATGTGAAATGGTTACATCCTGTTCAAACAGCTTGCAAATGAATCAAATTATGTTAAGGGTGACTTCCAGGTCTCCAGCCCATCAATGAGTTAGGGAGGCATCTATCCCAAGCACTTGAATTATTCCCCAACATAATAGATAGCTGTGAACAATTTTTTTCAAATTGTCCTTGAAGTCAGATATCATAGAGCACTAGATCATCCACTGCCTACTGACCTATCTATTATCAGTCTTCTTTATTTTTGTTTACCATTAGACTCCCATGCCTCTAGAAGAGAGTGAAACTGGCAACTTCCCAGAAGTCTGCCCCTCTTAAATCCAATTTATGCACGAGTCAAAAGACATCACCATATATTTTACCATTATACATTTTATCTTTTTCTGTTTTATTCTTTTTCTATTCAATATTTTACTTTCATATCATGTTACTCTTTCGCCAACCTCAAAATTCTATGACAGCAACCTAATGAAAAAGCAGCAGGTACAAATACACTGGGAGCTGGAGTCAAAATTCTTCACACAGGTAGCCCAGTGGTGTCTAAGCAGCTTTTTAAATGACCATACTGCTCACCTCTTTGTATAAGGGAGGGGCTAGAAAAGGAGCCCTACAATTTTTCTGCTTCATGCAATTCTAACCTGCTTACTGGGATCCATCATCCAAGCAGTCCAAATACAGAAAAATGTATGACATTTCTTACAGTGATTCCACTTACCATTGGCAGAATTGTGCATATTCATGGAGAACTTGAAATCCAGTAGATCTGAAAGGTGAACAGTTCTTATTGTGAGATATCTCAGGTGGGATATCCAAACAGTAGCCCTCAGTGAATCCAGGCTAGCAAATGGAGGCCAACTTGCCAAAATTAGAGCAAGGTACATATTTTTTTTTTCTGGAGTCATGATAAGGAACACCATGGAGCTGGTCTTGGTTTTGCAGTCAAATACAATTTAATAAAAAAAAAGTGTATTCCTCCTAAAAGAAGTGAATGAAAGGCTCATGACAGCACAATTGTCACTTGCAAGAAAGTACGACACCACCATCAACAGTGGGTATACTCCCACCACGAACTGGTGGGAACCTGGTAATAGCAAACCCTGATAAAGTCAAAGAAAAATTACATGAATACCTAGAGATGCATATCATCTACGTGCTGAAAGAGGAAAAGCTTATAATTCTGGTTGACTTTAATGCCATTGTAGGCACATACTGTCAAACATGGCAGGGAGTCTCTGGGAGGAATGGGAACTTCTTGCAATAGCAAGAATACCTTCCTACTGAAGACATGTTTGTGCATGGAGCAGAGACACACAAAACTCATTGTTAACAGATTTGAGTACTTCTTCATGCACAAACTATTTCTTGCTGATTGGATGGAAAGCTGATACAAGAGGGGAGCAGAAAAGGAGTGGGAAGCTTTCTGAGATTTGGTGTAGTATTGCATATATTCACTCCTTTGGACCAGAAGACTCGTAGGCATCAGGATTATGTCTGGTGAAGGTGATGAAGAAATTCAGAGCTACTTAAATAAAAAATGAGAATTCCAGAGGACTAACGACCAAAATAATTTGTCTCTTAAGAAGGCAAAGTTTTACTCTATTAAAATTAAAGCATAATTAGAGCTTAGAGTAATGCAGGATTATTGGTTCAGAAAGAAGTCAGATGAAATTCAGTTTCATTGATAGAAACAATCCAAAGTGCTTCTACAATGTCCTGTTCATGGGCCAAAGACTGATGGTTTCAACTACTCAGCACTGATGGAGCCACACTGATCAGTGATAAGGACATGATTCTAAAGACATGGGCTGAACACTTGCATGGAGTTCTCAACAGATTCTCAGCACTATTGCTGAAGCCATTGACTGTACACTTCAAATTGAAAGGGAATCCTCCCTGATGTGAATTTCCAATTGAAATAGACAGTTTGAATGTCAGTTTTCTCCCATGTGGCAAAACACCCAAGACCAATTCTGTTCCAACAGGGATTTACAAGGCATAGGGTCCATTGCTCATACAAAAAAACAAAAACAAAAACAAAAACAAAAAAAACTGACCGAAATCTTCTGAGTTATATGTCAAAAGAAGGTTCTCCTCCAGGAGATTAAGTATCCCTTGTTCTTTTTGTATATAAAGAAACAGGAAATATTGTGATAATCCCAAAGGCATCTCTTTCTTAGACCTTACCATCAAGATACTTGCCAGGGGGCTCCTCAATCAGCTGATCCTTCACCTGCAAGATGGTCTGTGTGGCTTCATAAAGGATGAGGAAAGGTCATCATGATGTTTGCTGCCTGACAATTCCAGGAGAATTGCCAGGAGCAGAACCGAGATCTGAACATGAAATTCTTTGATCTAACCAAGACCTTTGATAATGTCAGGTATGAGAAATTGTAAAAGATCTTGACAAAATCTGGTTGTTTGAGGCAGTTCATCAGTATTGTATATCAGTTTTATGATGACGTGCTTGCACGTTCTGGATAACACAAAATGATGTCTAAAATTCCCAGTCACCAATGAAATGAAGCAGGCCTGTGTGCTTGCTCCTCTACTTTGTATCATGATATTTTCAGCAATGTTGTCAGATGCCTTCAGTGAGAATGAAAACAGCATCCAGGTCAATTACCACATGGAAAAAAATATATTTAACTTGAAATTTAATTTTAAAAGGCCATAATCCAAGACTGAAGTGAAGTTATTTGCACATGACTGTGCATTCAATGCAGCCTCTAAGGATAGTATGCAATAGAGTGTACATCTTCCATGTGTGCCAATTTTTGCCTGACGGTTAACATAAAAAAAATAAGTTCTCCACCATTCAACACCACACCATCTATATGTGGAACTATCAGTTATAGAAAAGGGAGAGATTTTTTTTTTTTAAAATATATTTTATTTGATCATTTCCAAGCATTATTCGTTAAAGACATAGATCATTTTCTTTTCCTCCCCCCCACCCCCCATAGCCGACGCGTAAGTCCACTGGGCATTAGATGTTTTCTTGATTTGAACCCATTGCTTTGTTGATAGTATTTGCATTAGAGTGTTCATTTAAAGTCTATCCTCTGTCATGTCCCCTCAACCTCTGTATTCAGGCAGTTGCTTTTTCTCGGTGTTTCCACTCCCATAGTTTATCCTTTGCTTATGAATGGTGTTTTTTTTCTCCTGGATCCCTGAAAGTTGTTCAGGGACATTACACCGCCCCTAATGGAGAAGTCCATTACATTCGATTATACCACAGTGTATTAGTCTCTGTGTACAATGTTCTCCTGGTTCTGCTCCTCTCGCTCTGCATCACTTCCTGGAGGTTGTTCCAGTCTCCATGGAACTTCTCCACTTTATTATTCCTTTGAGCACAATAGTATTCCATCACCAACATATACCACAATTTGTTCAGCCATTCCCCAATTGATGGGCATCCCCTCGTTTTCCAGTTTTGGGCCACCACAAAGAGCGCAGCTATGAATATTTTTGTACAAGTCTTTGTGTCCATTATCTCTTTGGGGTACAGACCCAGCAGTGCTATGGCTGGGTCAAAGGGTAGATATTCTTTTGTCGCCCTTTGGGCATAGTTCCAAATTGCCCTCCAAAATGGTTGGATCAGTTCACAACTCCACCAGCAATGAATTAATGTCCCTACTTTGCCACATCCCCTCCAGCATTCATTACTTTCCTTTGCTGTTATGTTAGCCAATCTGCTAGGTGTGAGGTGATACCTCAGAGTTGTTTTGATTTGCATCTCTCTGATTATAAGAGATGTAGAACACTTCTTCATGTGCTTGTTAATAGTTTTGATTTCTTTATCTGAGAACTGCCTATCCATTTCCCTTGCCCATTTATCAATTGGAGAATGGCTTGATTTTTTGTACAATTGATTTAGCTCATTATAAATATGAGTAATTAAACCTTTGTCAGAGGTTTCTATGAAGATTTTTTCCCAATTTATTGTTTCCCTTCTGATTTTAGTTATATTGGTTTTGTTTGTACAAAAGCTTTTTAGTTTGATGTAGTCAAAATTATTTATTTTACATTTTGTGATTCTTTCTATATCTTGCTTGGTTTTAAAGCCTTTCCCCTCCCAAAGGTCTGACATGTATACTATTCTGTGTTTACCCAATTTACTTATGGTTTCCTTCTTTATGTTTAAGTCACTCACCCATTTTGAATTTATCTTGGTGTAGGGTGTGAGGTGTTGATCTATTCCTAGTCTCTCCCACACTGTCTTCCAATTTTCCCAGCAATTTTTATCGAATAGTGGATTTTTGTCCCAAAAGCTGGGATCTTTGGGTTTATCGTATACTGTCTTGCTGAGATCGTTTTCCCCCAGTCTATTCCACTGATCTTCCTTTCTGTTTCTTAGCCAGTACCAAATTGTTTTGATGACTGCTGCTTTGTAATATAGTTTTAGGTCAGGGACTGCAAGGCCCCCATCATATGTGTTTTTTTTCATTAATTCCCTGGATATCCTTGATCTTTTGTTCTTCCAAATGAACTTTGTTATGGTTTTTTCTAAATCAGTGAAGAAGTATTTTGGTAGTTCAATGGGTATGGCACTAAATAGATAAATAAGTTTGGGTAGGATGGTCATTTTTATTATATTGGCTCGTCCTATCCATGAGCAGTTAATGTTTTTCCAATTGTTCAAGTCTAGTTTTAGTTGTGTGGCGAGTGTTTTGTAGTTGTGTTCATATAGTTCCTGTGTTTGTCTTGGGAGATAGATTCCTAGGTATTTTATTTTGTCTAAGGTGATTTTGAATGGGATTTCTCTTTCTAGTTCTTGCTGCTGAGCTGTGTTGGAGATATATAGAAAAGCTGATGATTTATGTGGGTTTATTTTGTATCCTGCAACTTTGCTAAAGTTGTTGATTATTTCAATTAGCTTTTTGGTTGAATCTCTAGGATTCTTTAAGTAGACCATCATGTCATCCGCAAAGAGTGATAACTTGGTCTCCTCCTTGCCTATTCTGATACCTTCAATTTCTTTATCTTCTCTAATTGCTACTGCTAGTGTTTCTAGTACAATGTCAAATAGTAGAGGTGATAATGGGCATCCTTGTTTCACTCCTGATCTTATTGGGAATGCATCTAGTTTATCCCCATTGCAGATGATATTAGCTGTTGGTTTTAGATATATACTGTTTATTATTTTTAGGAATGACCCTTCTATTCCTATGCTTTCTAGTGTTTTTAGTAGGAATGGGTGTTGTATTTTATCAAAGGCTTTTTCTGCATCTATTGAGATAATCATGTGGTTCTTGCTAGTTTGCTTGTTGATGTGGTCAATTATGTGGATGGTTTTCCTAATGTTGAACCAGCCCTGCATCCCTGGTATGAATCCTACTTGATCATGGTGAATGATCCTTCTGATCACTTGCTGGAGTCTTTTTGCTAGTATCCTATTTAAAATTTTTGCATCTATATTCATTAGGGAGATTGGTCTATAGTTTTCTTTCTCTGTTTTTGACCTGCCTGGTTTTGGAATCAGTACCATGTTTGTGTCGTAAAAGGAGTTTGGTAGAACTCCCTCTTTGCTTATTATGTCAAATAGTTTGTATAGTATTGGGGTCAACTGTTCTCTGAATGTTTGATAGAATTCACAGGTGAATCCGTCAGGCCCTGGGGATTTTTTCTTAGGAAGTTCTTTGATGGCTTGATGGATTTCAATTTCTGATATGGGATTATTTAAGAATTCTATTTCCTCTTCTGTTAGTCTAGGCAGTTTGTATTTTTGTATATATTCATCCATTTCTCCTAAATTGGTGTATTTATTGCCATATAATTGGGCAAAGTAATTTCTAATGATTGCCTTAATTTCCTCCTCATTGGAGGTGCTGTCCCCCTTTTCATCTTTAATGCTGTGAATTTGCTTTTCTTCCTTCCTTTTTTTAATTAGATTGACCAGTACTTTGTCTATTTTGTTTGTTTTTTCAAAGTACCAGCTTCTTGTCTTATTTATTAAATCAATAGTTCTATCACTTTCGATTTTATTAATTTCTCCCTTAATTTTTAGGATTTCAAATTTGGTTTTCTGCTGGGGGTTTTTAATTTGATCGCTTTCGAGTTTTTTCAATTGCATTTCCAATTGATTGATCTCTGCTCTCCCTTGTTTGTTAATATGAGCTTTCAGGGATATGAATTTGCCTCTGATTACCGCTTTGGCTGCATCCCAAAAGGTTTGAAAGGATGTTTCGCCATTGTCATTTTCCTTGATGAAATTATTAATTGTTTCTATGATTTCTTCTTTAGCTAAACGGTTTTGGAGTATCATATTGTTTAATTTCCAATTGGTTTTAGATTTGGTTTTCCATGTACCATTACTAATCATTATTTTTATTGCCTTGTGATCTGAGAAGGCTGCATTCATTATTTCTGCTTTTTTGCATTTGTGTGCTATGTTTCTGTGACCTAATGTATGGTCAATTTTTGTGAATGTGCCATGTGGTGCTGAGAAGAAGGTGTATTCCTTTTTATCCCTATTTATTTTTCTCCATATGTCTATTAATTCTAATTTTTCTAAGATTTCATTCACTTCTTTTACCTCTTTCTTATTTATTTTTTGATTTGATTTATCTAAATTTGATAATGGTTGGTTTAAGTCTCCCACTAGTATGGTTTTATTGTCTATTTCTTCCTTCAATTCTCCTAGTTTCTCCATTAGAAATTTGGGTGCTATATTATTTGGTGCATACATGTTGATTTTTTTTTTTTTTTTTTAATATATTTTATTTGATCATTTCCAAGCATTATTCGTTAAAGACATAGATCATTTTCTTTTCCTCCCCCCCACCCCCCATAGCCGACGCGTAAGTCCACTGGGCATTAGATGTTTTCTTGATTTGAACCCATTGCTTTGTTGATAGTATTTGCATTAAAGTGTTCATTTAAAGTCTATCCTCTGTCATGTCCCCTCAACCTCTGTATTCAGGCAGTTGCTTTTTCTCGGTGTTTCCACTCCCATAGTTTATCCTTTGCTTATGAATGGTGTTTTTTTTCTCCTGGATCCCTGAAAGTTGTTCAGGGACATTACACCGCCCCTAATGGAGAAGTCCATTACGTTCGATTATACCACAGTGTATTAGTCTCTGTGTACAATGTTCTCCTGGTTCTGCTCCTCTCGCTCTGCATCACTTCCTGGAGGTTGTTCCAGTCTCCATGGAACTTCTCCACTTTATTATTCCTTTGAGCACAATAGTATTCCATCACCAACATATACCACAGTTTGTTCAGCCATTCCCCAATTGATGGGCATCCCCTCGTTTTCCAGTTTTGGGCCACCACAAAGAGCGCAGCTATGAATATTTTTGTACATGTCTTTGTGTCCATTATCTCTTTGGGGTACAGACCCAGCAGTGCTATGGCTGGGTCAAAGGGTAGATATTCTTTTGTCGCCCTTTGGGCATAGTTCCAAATTGCCCTCCAGAATGGTTGGATCAGTTCACAACTCCACCAGCAATGAATTAATGTCCCTACTTTGCCACATCCCCTCCAGCATTCATTACTTTCCTCTGCTGTTATGTTGGCCAATCTGCTAGGTGTGAGGTGATACCTCAGAGTTGTTTTGATTTGCATCTCTCTGATTATAAGAGATTTAGAACACTTCTTCATGTGCTTGTTAATAGTTTTGATTTCTTTATCTGAGAACTGCCTATCCATTTCCCTTGCCCATTTATCAATTGGAGAATGGCTTGATTTTTTGTACAATTGATTTAGCTCATTATAAATATGAGTAATTAAACCTTTGTCAGAGGTTTCTATGAAGATTTTTTCCCAATTTGTTGTTTCCCTTCTGATTTTAGTTATATTGGTTTTGTTTGTACAAAAGCTTTTTAGTTTGATGTAGTCAAAATTATTTATTTTACATTTTGTGATTCTTTCTATAACTTGCTTGGTTTTAAAGCCTTTCCCCTCCCAAAGGTCTGACATGTATACTATTCTGTGTTTACCCAATTTACTTATGGTTTCCTTCTTTATGTTTAAGTCACTCACCCATTTTGAATTTATCTTGGTGTAGGGTGTGAGGTGTTGATCTATTCCTAGTCTCTCCCACACTGTCTTCCAATTTTCCCAGCAGTTTTTATCGAATAGTGGATTTTTGTCCCAAAAGCTGGGATCTTTGGGTTTATCGTATACTGTCTTGCTGAGGTCGTTTTCCCCCAGTCTATTCCACTGATCTTCCTTTCTGTTTCTTAGCCAGTACCAAATTGTTTTGATGACTGCTGCTTTGTAATATAGTTTGAGGTCTGGGACTGCAAGGCCCCCATCATATGTGTTTTTTTTCATTATTTCCCTGGATATCCTTGATCTTTTGTTCTTCCAAATGAACTTTGTTATGGTTTTTTCTAAATCAGTGAAGAAGTATTTTGGTAGTTCAATGGGTATGGCACTAAATAGATAAATAAGTTTGGGTAGGATGGTCATTTTTATTATATTGGCTCGTCCTATCCATGAGCAGTTAATGTTTTTCCAATTGTTCAAGTCTAGTTTTAGTTGTGTGGCGAGTGTTTTGTAGTTGTGTTCATATAGTTCCTGTGTTTGTCTTGGGAGATAGATTCCTAGGTATTTTATTTTGTCTAAGGTGATTTTGAATGGGATTTCTCTTTCTAGTTCTTGCTGCTGAGCTGTGTTGGAGATATATAGAAAAGCTGATGATTTATGTGGGTTTATTTTGTATCCTGCAACTTTGCTAAAGTTGTTGATTATTTCAATTAGCTTTTTGGTTGAATCTCTAGGATTCTTTAAGTAGACCATCATGTCATCTGCAAAGAGTGATAACTTGGTCTCCTCCTTGCCTATTCTGATGCCTTCAATTTCTTTATCTTCTCTAATTGCTACTGCTAGTGTTTCTAGTACAATGTCAAATAGTAGAGGTGATAATGGGCATCCTTGTTTCACTCCTGATCTTATTGGGAATGCATCTAGTTTATCCCCATTGCAGATGATATTAGCTGTTGGTTTTAGATATATACTGTTTATTATTTTTAGGAATGACCCTTCTATTCCTATGCTTTCTAGTGTTTTTAATAGGAATGGGTGTTGTATTTTATCAAAGGCTTTTTCTGCATCTATTGAGATAATCATGTGGTTCTTGCTAGTTTGCTTGTTGATGTGGTCAATTATGTGGATGGTTTTCCTAATGTTGAACCAGCCCTGCATCCCTGGTATGAATCCTACTTGATCATGGTGAATGATCCTTCTGATCACTTGCTGGAGTCTTTTTGCTAGTATCCTATTTAAAATTTTTGCATCTATATTCATTAGGGAGATTGGTCTATAGTTTTCTTTCTCTGTTTTTGACCTGCCTGGTTTTGGAATCAGTACCATGTTTGTGTCGTAAAAGGAGTTTGGTAGAACTCCCTCTTTGCTTATTATGTCAAATAGTTTGTATAGTATTGGGGTTAATTGTTCTCTGAATGTTTGATAGAATTCACAGGTGAATCCATCAGGCCCTGGGGATTTTTTCTTAGGAAGTTCTTTGATGGCTTGATGGATTTCAATTTCTGATATGGGATTATTTAAGAATTCTATTTCCTCTTCTGTTAGTCTAGGCAGTTTGTATTTTTGTATATATTCATCCATTTCTCCTAAATTGGTGTATTTATTGCCATATAATTGGGCAAAGTAATTTCTAATGATTGCCTTAATTTCCTCCTCATTGGAGGTGCTGTCCCCCTTTTCATCTTTAATGCTGTGAATTTGCTTTTCTTCCTTCCTTTTTTTAATTAGATTGACCAGTACTTTGTCTATTTTGTTTGTTTTTTCAAAGTACCAGCTTCTTGTCTTATTTATTAAATCAATAGTTCTATCACTTTCGATTTTATTAATTTCTCCCTTAATTTTTAGGATTTCTAATTTGGTTTTCTGCTGGGGGTTTTTAATTTGATCGCTTTCGAGTTTTTTCAATTGCATTTCCAATTGATTGATCTCTGCTCTCCCTTGTTTGTTAATATGAGCTTTCAGGGATATGAATTTGCCTCTGATTACCGCTTTGGCTGCATCCCAAAAGGTTTGAAAGGATGTTTCGCCATTGTCATTTTCCTTGATGAAATTATTAATTGTTTCTATGATTTCTTCTTTAGCTAAACGGTTTTGGAGTATCATATTGTTTAATTTCCAATTGGTTTTAGATTTGGTTTTCCATGTACCATTACTAATCATTATTTTTATTGCCTTGTGATCTGAGAAGGCTGCATTCATTATTTCTGCTTTTTTGCATTTGTGTGCTATGTTTCTGTGACCTAATGTATGGTCAATTTTTGTGAATGTGCCATGTGGTGCTGAGAAGAAGGTGTATTCCTTTTTATCCCTATTTATTTTTCTCCATATGTCTATTAATTCTAATTTTTCTAAGATTTCATTCACTTCTTTTACCTCTTTCTTATTTATTTTTTGATTTGATTTATCTAAATTTGATAATGGTTGGTTTAAGTCTCCCACTAGTATGGTTTTATTGTCTATTTCTTCCTTCAATTCTCCTAGTTTCTCCATTAGAAATTTGGGTGCTATATTATTTGGTGCATACATGTTGATTAATGATATTTCCTCATTGTCTAGAGTCCCTTTTAACAAAATATAATTACCTTCCCTATCCCTTTTGATCAGGTCTATTTTTGCATTGGCTTTATCAGATATCATGATTACCACTCCTGCCTTCTTTCTATCAGTTGAGGCCCAGAAGGTCTTACTCCATCCTTTAATTCTGACCTTGTGGGTGTCTACCCGCCTCATGTGTGTTTCTTGAAGACAACATATGGTAGGGTTTTGGATTCTAATCCATTCTGCTATTCGTCTACGTTTTATGGGTGAGTTCATCCCATTCACGTTCAAAGTTATGATTGTCATTTGTGGACTCCCTGGCATTTTGATTGCCTTCCCTAATTCTAACTTTTTCTTCTTCGGCTCTACCTTTTAGTCCAGTGATTTACTTTGAATCAGTCCCCCTTGTCCCCTCCCTTGATGTTTCCCTTTTTAGTCCCTCCCTTTTTGTTCCCTCCCCCTCCCCCCTCTCTTTCCCTCCCTTTTTGTTCTCCCTCTCCCCCTCCCCCCCTTGGTTTTCCCTTCTCCTTACCCTTGTTGGGTAAGATAGAATTCAAGATCCCAATGGATCTGGATGTTTTTCCCTCTCAGAGTTGATTTCCCTGAGATTGAGGTTTAAGTAACCCCCCCCCCTCTCTTCCTCTCCTTCTTATAGGAGTTTTCTTCCCCTCCCCTTCCCCTGTGAATCTTTGTGTGAGAACCATTATTCTATTTGGTCTTTCTTTACCCCCTATTTATACATTACATTTTCCCCACATATTAGTATACATAGGTTGATATAAATGTAGTCCTTATAGAAGAGAGTTTGAGTAAAAGAAGATAACATTTTTCCCCTTTCCTTAATATTTACCTTTTCAGGTATTCCTTGCTCTTTGATTTTCGGTATCAAACTTTCCACAGAGCTCTGGTCTTTTCTTTGCAAAAAGTTGGAAGTCTTCTATTTTGTTGAATGCCCATACTCTCCCTTGGAAGTATATAGTCAGTTTTGCTGGGTAGCTGATTCTTGGTTGGAGACCCAGCTCTCTTGCCTTTCTGAAGATCATGTTCCATGCCTTACGATCATTCAGCGTAGAACTTGCAAGGTCTTGTGTGATCCTGATTGGCATTCCTTTATATCTAAATTGCCTTTTTCTGGCTTCCTGTAGGATTTTTTCTTTTGTTTGATAGCTTTGGAATTTGGCAATTACATTCCTGGGAGTTGTCTTTTGGGGGTTTAGTGTAGAAGGTGTTCTGTGAGCTCTGTCAGTGGATGTATTGCCCCCTTGTTCTAGAATCTCTGGGCAATTTTCTTTGATTATATCTTGTATCACCATGTCCAGTTTGGTGTTTATTTCTGGCTTTTCTGGGAGTCCAATTATTCTTAAATTTTCTCTTCTCCCCCTGTTTTCCAGATCTATCACCTTGTCGGTGAGATATTTTATGTTCTCTTCTAATTTCTTGGTGTTTTGGCTTTGCTTTATTAGTTCTTGCTTTAAAGCCTGGTTTTCTTTTACAGTTTGGTCAAACTGGTTTTGTAGATGCGTGAATTTCTTTTGCATCATTTCCCACTTTTCCTCCCAGAGGGCTTCCATCTTTTTGGTCCTTTCTGATTCAAATTCTTCATGGGTTTGTGGAGAGTTTCTATTTCCTTTGGAAGATTTTGGAGAATTTTCTTGTATATCTTCTTCTATCTGCTCTGTATTTTGTATTTTGGCTCCATAGAATGTGTCCAGAGTCGCCCCTTTCTTCTTATTTTTCTTGGTATTTTGGGGCTTCTGTGCTTCTGTGGAATTTGTCATCTCTGAACGTGGAGGATTGGCTTTTCTTGTCTTTGTCTGGTGATCAGTGGCTTTAGTCCTGGGCAGATGTTGGTTCTATGAGCGTTCCCTGGGTTAAACTGAATATGCCTCACTGGAACTGGAATGGAAGGGTCGGACCACGAGGCCACACTCTCCCCCTGGCTCAATTTCCGGAAGTTGCCTTCAGAATCCCTGGCCGTGAGGCTGTTTCGTCGGCCTGCGGGGGGATGGGCTGCCGCTTCCCCAAGCTCCGAGAGCACAGACTTTCACTGAGACTTGGATAGCAGGATCCAGCCCGCGAGGCTGTCTTGCCCGCCCTGAGGGTTGCTGTTGTTTTGACCAGCTCTCTGCAGCGGAGGCCCCAGGCAGTAACTTTCACCCGGACCTACCGGCTCTCTGCAGCGGAAGCCCCAGGCAGTAACTTTCACCCGGACTGGGACTTGGGTAGAAGACCCTGAGGGTTGTTGTTCCTCAGACCCTGCTCTCTGAGCCCGGCACGGCTGCCGCTTCCGGGAGCCTTGGACTCTGCGCTCCTACCCCTGAGGTCCGAGGGATCTCGGGTTCTGGCTTTTAAGGGGAGCCGTACCTTTTGAACCGGGTCCAGGTCCAGGAGGAGGGTTCCCAGGGTCTGTGCTGTTGATCGTTTTGAATTTTGGCGCCTTAGGAGCTTCTAGTTTGAGATCGGTCGGGAAGGGTTTTCCGGAGATCTGAACTTCAGCTTTCTCTAAGCCGCCATCTTAACCGGAAGTCCATACATGTTGATTAATGATATTTCCTCATTGTCTAGAGTCCCTTTTAACAAAATATAATTACCTTCCCTATCCCTTTTGATCAGGTCTATTTTTGCATTGGCTTTATCAGATATCATGATTACCACTCCTGCCTTCTTTCTATCAGTTGAGGCCCAGAAGGTCTTACTCCATCCTTTAATTCTGACCTTGTGGGTGTCAACCCGCCTCATGTGTGTTTCTTGAAGACAACATATGGTAGGGTTTTGGATTCTAATCCATTCTGCTATTCGTCTACGTTTTATGGGTGAGTTCATCCCATTCACGTTCAAAGTTATGATTGTCATTTGTGGACTCCCTGGCATTTTGATTGCCTTCCCTAATTCTAACCTTTTCTTCTTCGGCTCTACCTTTTAGTCCAGTGATTTACTTTGAATCAGTCCAAAAGGGAGAGATTTTTAACTGCTGTGAATAAGTTCACTCACCTTGGCAAAATACTTTCCAGGGATGTCCATATAGACGATAGGGTCAATTCACACATTGGCAGAGTTAGCTTGGTGTTTGGGAGGTTCTGAAAGAAGATGTGGCAGAGAAGAGGTGTTAATCTGCCTACCCATCGGAAGGTCTACAGAACTGTTGTACTGACTTCATTGTTGTGGCATTGGACTGATTTCAGGTTGTGAAACCGAAACAGTAGAACTGGCACCGTGCCAAGAAATGGAATTATTTCCATTTGAATTGTCTGATTCTGTAGATCACCTGGCAAGGTAAGGGACTGAACTCTGAGGTCTTTTTATGAGCTGAACTTCCAAGCATTCAAGTTCTACTCCAGAGAGTGCAAGACCAATGGACTACTCACATCGTTGGAAGGCCAAATGTGTATTTGCCTAAAAGACTTGGCAAGCACTCACATGGAAGTCTCGAGAAGTGATATAAGTATATTCTAAAGGTCTCTTTGAAGAACTTTAGCATCAATTGTGAGACATGGGAGACTCTAGCATAGGATCATTTAGCATAACGTGCCCACAGCTAAAAAGGCTCTGGGCGCTATTAAGCAAAGCAGAATTGTAGTAGCTCAAGAGAAACATGTATAAATTTAGAAACATTTCCTTAAATGTTTATATGGAGAATTTGTGTCTAATATGGGGTAAAACCTTCTGAGCTCATAGTGTCTGATCAGCCATAGTTGAACATACTGTATACTGACTCCAACTTCATAATGTCTTTTTAATCCTCTTCCATGATGAACAACTAAAGTTCAACTCCCTGAAGGCAGAGGCTATTTTTGCTATGTTTTATTCATGTCCCTGACACTTAGCACAGAGTCTGACCCTTATAAATTCTTCTTGACTTAATTTAATTAACTTGGCCCTGAAAGGTAGAAGTTGGATCAATGGGTAAAAATTATAGAGGGGCAGATGTAATGGGAAATTTCCTAACAGTACTATCTAAAAGTGAAATATGCTATTTCAGAACATACAAAAGCAAAATCATTCTCAGTCTTGTGAAAACACTTTCCAATTTTGCAGCGATGCTAGAATAACAGGAAAGGAAACAGAAGGTACAATGATTCACATGCACATATGACCAAAATTTAACTTCTTAGAGAGAACCAAGCAAAGCTGAATAACCCATTGTTGGATTTTCCTAGTGAATATTCCTTTCAGGTGGGAGTTGGATGAGGAGGTCACCTAAAGTCTTTCCCAATTCTCAAGTTCTGAGTCTTGTGACAAGGAAGTCACTTTAAAAGACTGATATATATTAATTTAAGGTCGCCAAGGAATTCATTTATGTAATTCCTAAATGAAAACTCAAGTCAGCAGTTAACCTTTTATGGAGTGTTTAATTACAAACAGGAAGAAGAAAGGTATTAGAGAGAGAGAGAGAGAGAGAGAGAGAGAGAGAGAGAGAGAGAGAGAGAGAGAGAGAGAGAAAGGGGAGAGAAGGGAATAGGGCTTAAATACCCCCTCTGTGTAGGCTGGGCCAAAAGGCCCAAGTCCTTAGATAGCTGAGGCAAAGAAAAGAGATCAGTCCCTATCACTCACGTGACCAAAATGGAGAAACAGTCTCAGGGGCCTCCACCTCCAGCCTCCTTCAGAGCAAGCTTCTCAGAGCACAACCTCTCAGAGCAAAACCTCCTCCTCTGTCCTCAGACCCCGCTATCTTTAAGGAAACCATCTAAGTTCCCTCCCCTCAGTTCTCACATCTACCAATCACTGTCAATGTCTCCCCTGTGCCAATGGTGATTCTAGTTTAACCCAGGACCACCCAGAGGTCTGTGGCTTTGCACATGTCTGTTGAAGGTCATATTCTCAAATAATTAAATCTTGATCCTTGCTGTAGCCCTTCCTAAATCCTTTTACTCTGAGTAGGGTGGAGATTGTAGTTTCAAGACCTGGTTCTGTCATTCCAAGTATCTCTATTATATCAATTCTAAAATCAATCATGACTCAAAGAACTTCCTGTTCTATGCTTAAGCATAGGTCAAAGCCCTTTCCATTGTTTAGCAAAAGGTTTCTGTTCTAAAGTAGTCTTAGGTAGGGAGGAGAAGGATCTTCCCATGCCAAGGGGGTTCACATTCCAATAGAGTTCTTACTATCAGTAGGAAATTTTTTCCAGTATGAGATTTCCCAATGGGGAAATTTCCAAAATTCATAAGTCTAAGAAATTTTAAGGTTTACAGTCTGTTACTATGATACTTAGTATATGGTGACTTCAGTGCCAAAGTCAGAATAAGAATCTGAATAAGAATATATAATGATATATATATATATAGACCTTTAGATATAATATATAAGAATAAGAAATGAAAAATATATGTTCATAACGAAGAAATGAGAGGATAAAGACTTATAAAGATCCATTCCTATATATTATGAGTGTTTTCTTACAGAAGAGAGTGGGAAAAGTGCTGGCATTTACTGAATGACAACATAAAAAGGAAACTGACTATATGTTAATATACAGGAAACAAATGAATTGAAATACATTTATTTCAGAATCACAATTTGGCATGCAGACAGATTGACTGGTTTAAGATAACCTAAAGTAAATATCAAATTAGAACTAAGTAAAAGACAATTAGAAGATACTGTGTAGTCTTAAAACAAACCTGAATTATTCTTTAAAAATGAGTTATTGAATTTATGGATAGGTATCATTTCTAGTGCTGTGCAGCTTCTGTGAAATGATTACAATTAGGGAGTTGCATAAAGGAGAGGTGTTAAACACTCAGATGGGATCAGAAACACTTGGAAAGCAGCCTGGACCAGGTTAAAATGTAATTGGGAAATATTTACTAAAATAAATAAAAATAAAATAGAATGTAAATTTAGGGAAAAAGTCTACTTGTGGTCTTCATGGATTCAGTTCTATGGTTTAGTATTTCCCCTTTTCTTTTTGAGTGTGACACCACTAACCTAGAACACTAAGAATAAATGACTCACTCAGAATTCCATAACCAAAATGTGTCAGTGGCAAGATGTTAACCTGGGTTTTCATAATCTCAAGGCCAGCTCTCTATCTCTTATACCATGCTTCCTATATGTAGATTCTAAAAATAGATAAAAATCAAGACATTAAACCTAAAACTCAATTTCATAGAATCTAGGGGCCCATTGTTAAACAATCCCCAAAAGAAGAACAGTACAGCAGAAACTACTTTGGTTAATAGCTATTGGATATTGCCATGCAAGGAGACATGTAAATAAAAGGTGATGCTCCATAAGAATACAGGTTAATTCACAAATGCTGTGGAAGAGGTTAAAAAATACAAGGAACAGTATTTCTTAATAGAATGATGAAAAAAGATTGAGGAGAAAACAAGCCAATAGATATCTGGAATGAGATTCATTAAAGAATTGCATTTATAGTTACAGTTGGAAGGAAGACAAAAAGTAGTCATGGAATCTAGCAGATCTGATGACTTAATTCATCAAACCAGCATGAAATAAAACATTTGCTGGTATGGCTCATGGCGATAAGCTCTCATTAATGATAAATAATAAAATCACCACATTTGGCCTCTAACATGTATGTGCTCAATGTTGATGTCAAAAAGTATCTAGGACTTCTAAGAAATTATTGAGAAGAGTTTCCAGATCTCTCCAAATATATACAGAAAAATGGGTAAAAGGCAATGCAATTCAAAAACATTTAGAGATTAATTTTTCATGGAATCTCTATCCTATCCAAAAGACTAGAACATATTCAAATTAATGCCTCTACCAAAAAAAGAAATATCTTAACTGGTAATTCATAATATTCCTCACCACTAAATATTTATGAGTGATATATTCATTCAGCAAGGATATCTGATAAATATGTAAGAAGGTAACATGCAGTATTCATAGACTTTCAGCAACATATAACAACATATTTTTACACTCACATACCTGACAAAAATGTACAATATCTAATTTCCTACTGTGTCCATTGTTTATTACTTTAAAAAATACTTGACTGAGATCAGAATCCAATCTTGTAGCCTCACTTCAGAGAAGGAGTCTCCTCCAGAACCATTAAAATTAAAAAAAAAAATCTGTGACAGATGCGACCTCAGAGATAATTTAATTTAACCAGCTACTAAGCAATGACATTAAGCAAGGTGTAAGAAAGACATATGTTCACCCCTGTTACTCCCCAGTATCCTGTGAAAATTCCAAACAAAAGAAATTTTGATGGGGATTTAGGACTAAGAGAAAGGGAGAATATATTCAAATTCTGAGTTACAATTAACCTTATAATTGATTGATCCTTAATTATTATGAATCCATAAGCACAACAAAGTTTTATGCAGTTTAAGTTATAATGGGAAAAAGTTTAATTGTTTTTATAGCAAAGACAAACTATTTAAGAATATTTTATTCATATTAGGTTATGAAGCTGGACAGACAACCTGTCAAGTCCTTCTATCTTTATTATTTGGATAAGCCACATAAATGGACTCTGAGCTATATTTAAAAAAAAATAATAGAAAAGAAAGAAACAAACTGAAAAAAAAACTACTATGTGCCAGGCACTGGGTTAAGGAATTTTTAAATATTTTCTCATTTTACTTTTTAAAAAACCTTTACCATTCACTTTTGAGACTGGCTTGACTATGGTATAGACTGACAGATTAGGCTCATAGGAATATAAATTGCTAAAGTTAAAAGATTTCTAGAATTCGATAAGTCAAATTTTTTTTCATTACATAAGGAGAAAACTGAGATACAAAGCCATACAAATATCAATGGTGTTAGAATGAAAATTTAGGTTTCCTGTCTTGGTCCAGTATTATTTTTAAGATACTATATTTTATGATGCTATTTAAATTCTGTTATTACAAAAGGAGACCTCTTAATACTCAAAGAGTTCTGGAACTAAAGAAATTTTTAAAAAAATAAGAGGCATTCTCCAGCTGATAAATGGTAAAAGGAACAGGTGGTTTTCACAAGAAGAAATCAAAGCTATCAGTAGTCACAGGAATAAATCCCCTAATTCATTATTGATTAGAGAAATGCAAATTAAAAGAACTCTGAGAGATCACTTCACATCTATCAGGCTGGTTAACATGAGAGAAAAGGAAAAATACAAATGCTAGAGGGCATGGAGGAAAATAGGGACAATACTACACTGTTGGTGGAGTTGTGAACTGATCTGGAGAACAATTTGGAACTCTGCCCAAAAGCCAATAAAACTGTATGGACCCAATGAACGAGACTCTCCTTAATCTGTATCCCAAAAAGACAAAAGAAAGGCAGAAAGAATCTTTTTGTACCAAAATGTTTATAGCAGTCCTTTTTGCAGTGACAAAGAATTAGAAATTGAGGGGATGCCCATAAATTGGAATTAAACAAAGCATGGTATATTATTGTTATGGAGTATTATTGTGCTATAAGCAATGATGAGGGAGATGATTTCAGAAACAACCTGGAAAGACACATGAATTAATGCAAGGTGAAATGAGCAGAACCAGGAGAATATTAGACACAGTAACAGCAATATTGTAAGGATGATCATCTATTAAAGACTTAGCTAATTTATCAAGACAATGATACAAGACACTTCTAAAAAGGAGCCATGATAAAAAAAATACTATCCAATTCCAGAGAGAGAGAGGATATACTCTTGAGTACAAATTAAAACATACTTTTCTAAAATTTTTTCTAAATTTTTGTTTGTGGGCATTTTCTTGTATACATGGTGTAATGATAATTTTAGTGTTTTGACTTAAATCTAAATAATTGGTTGCCAGGGATGATTCCCAAATAATAATATACCCAAGTCAGCTGGGAATTATGGAGATTTTAATTAATATAGAGAGAAGGAATTAAGGAAGAGAGAGAGAGAGAGAGAGAGAGAGAGAGAGAGAGAGAGAGAGAGAGAGAGAGAGAGAGAGAGAGAGAGAAAGAGAGAGAGAGAGAGAGAGAGAGAGAGAGAGAGAGAGAGAGAGAGAGAGAGAGAGAGAGAGAGAGAGAGAGAGAGAGAGAGAGAGAGAGAGAGAGGAATTTAAACTGCTGCTCTGGCTCAGGCTGAGCCAGGCAGAAGTTAAAGGCCTTGGCCAAAGTGGCCTTCCTGAGTCTAAAGGAAAGGGAGTCAGTCTTATCACTCACCATGAGACAGTCTCCAAGGAAGCTCCAGTCCTCCACTGAACTCAATTTCCTGAACTGAGTTCTGACCCCAATTCCACTCCAAACTGAATTGCCTGAACTGATGATTTAGCCTCCTTTTAAAGATAATTTTCTCTTATGTCACCTCCCCTAAATTTTTATGCCTACAAATCACAGTAGACTCTTTTTTTCCAGGACTGCCCATTCTTAGTTCTCACCACTCTTTGGTTTTCACCTTCTCTGGTTAGATTGTATCTTCTGAGATACTTCACACTTCTTTGTTAAGCTTACCTTTTGTGAGTTACCTGACCTTTTTGTGATTAATTTAACCTTTATAGGTACTGAACACCTTTTTGTATTAGATCTAATAGACTTAGCTTACTGTTCTAGTTTCACTATAAGGTATGAGTTAAGTACCTTCATTGTTCAAACAGGAGTTAACAACTTTATCTTCCCCTAAAGTATGTCTAAGTATGGGTGGAGTAATGTAAAATTCCCAAGTCATTCCTAATTCTGTTAGACCAAGTATCTCCATTGTTACAATAAGGAAATAGCTAAATCAAATCTTCTAAACTACAGTCTGAGTAGTTTTTAAGATTCACAATGGCTAATACTGTTTTCTTATATATAAAAAAAGAATATTAGAATATATTATGTTTGGGGTCACTTCTAACTCTACCTTTATAATCCTATGAGCATAGAATTTGAAAAATAACACAACAACCTATAGTTTTGATTTTTCTTCATATGGTTTTTCTTGTGGTATCTCAAGAGGACAATTAGCATGGAGAAAGCTGAGGGCTTTCGTTAAAATTTAAACAACCATGAAGTGTTGGAAGATCATGAATTAATTCACCAGTTTCTGGAATATTAGCACTGGGGGAACTCTTTGAAGATATTGATAGTGTTCATGCCAGTTGGGTCTTATGCAAAGAATTGATGACTCAGACTGACTCCATTTCAAGGAAACAATTTTCATTATAGGAGAATAGAGTAACCAAGTAGATAGTATAATAGGTGATTAAGGTAAAGAAAGGATGTGTGGTAAGTAAAGGTAGAGAGTGAGAGGGAATAAAATGTATAAGGGTTCTGAGAAAAGCTTTTTTATCTTGATTAGTTACTAAAGAAGAGGTCATTTGTTTGGGCAATCGTTGCCCTGCCATTCCCAAGGAACTGAGACAGTGAGTATGAAAATTGAGCCTTTTTTGTACCTACTTATGGGTGACTAGAAAACTGAACCACTTGTACTTGCTGCCTAGAGACCCCAACTAGTGACCTCAGTTGTGTTTAAAGACTGATGTATTTTTTCATAATTGTGAATCAAAGCAACTTATATGTCTTATATTAAAAGTGGCCCCATTCTAATCAACTAGTTATTGTTACTATGCTCTTTTTATTGTGCACACCTAGTTCTCAGGATTTGGGGGATATTTCAGCCCATGTCATTATAAAGAGTAAAATTTTGGACAAAGGAAAGAATTATTACCTTTTCAGCTTGTGATAAACACTGTTGAATTTTTTTTTAATTTATGTTTTTTGGTAATATCAAAATTTCTGAGTGTCTTCCTCTCTTCCCTCTTAGCACTTAAGGAGGCATCATCACTTCACAAAAATGTATATGTAAGCGATGACTTTCTTATTTCGGTTTATCAGTTTTTTTCTCTCGGTGGACATTCATAAGGTATTTTTCAAATGCTAATTCTGTAGCTGTTTATAGTGTTCTCTTGGTTCTACTTGTTATACTTTCCTTAATTTCATTTAGATCTTTCCACATTTTTTTCAATTAACCTGTGTATTATTTCTTATGGTGCAGTAATATTCTATCACAATCATGTGCCAAAATTAGTTCAGCATTTCCCAATTTCCCACTTCTTTGCCACCACAAATAGAGCAGCTATAACTATGTTTGAACAAAGGAGTTGTTTTCCTTTTCTCCTTATCACCTTGGGATACAAACCAACTTGTAACATTGTTGAATATAAAGGTATACACAATTTTATAACTCTCTGCACATAATTTCAGATAGCTCTCCAATATGGCTGGATCAGTTCACAGTTCACCAACTGTGTATTAGTGTCCCAATTCTTCCATAGCAAATGACAAACTTTTCATCTAATATGTTTCTCCTTCACATCAAAGAGAATATTTACCTATTTTGACCCAAGCACCAAATTATGTAGGTTTAAGACTGTAGAAAGTGTTGAAGAGCATATGAAGTGTTTTAAAGAGTGTGGAAAAGGTTTATAGGAGACTGGGAAAGCCTTAAATACATATATATGTAATAAAATAAATATAATGCTGCTACTTCACGGATTTTCACCTATTGCTGAGGTCTCTGGAATGTAACTCCTGCCTTAGGTGTACTTTTTAAATCTTTATGAAGGTGTAGGGTAGCAAAAGGAATTAAGAGGTCCATAAACTCTATTACATGAGGAAAACAGCACCCTTTGAGTCAGCAAAATCTAAATTAAAGTCTTGCCTTTGACAAGTACTAATTGTGTGAGTTCTTGATTCTAAGGCAACTTTCTAATACTATATATTATAGGCTATTTGCCAATGGGCATTAGTGTTAGAGATTTCTACGTCAAGATTTTCTTCATTATACAAATTAATCACATATCTGGAATCCTTCTTCACACTATGGTTCTCTTCCCAACAGTAGGCATATGTAATATTTTTTGTTTTTCTTTTTGTTTGTATTTTGGACCTGATGAAGGATTTCATTGATGTGAAGTACTCCTGGTGAAGAAACTCCCTTTACCACTGAGGCACTAATAAATTGTAATTTGCTCAGGATAACACAGAGAGCATTTTTGAGAAGCAAAATTTGAAATCAGATCTTCCCAGTTTCAAGGCCAGCTATCTAATCCTCATGCCATTCTTCCTTTTTTGAGGTGATCTTATTAGTTACTTTTATTATTATTAGCATGGTTCTATGGAAATAGGTATTCAAAAGAGTCTAATTCTTATTTAATCCCAAAGGTTAACCTGTTCAAAGTAGTTACAGTTCCTTAAATGTAATGTCTGCAATCTATTTGTGAGTGTGTGTGTGTGTTTGCTTTATTTTGTCTTCGTGAGGATTAGTTTGGTTTTGAGTAATTCCTACAGCTAGAAGGGTTGATGTATCATCCTGTTATACTGTGTGAATTAGCTACGATGTCATGAAGAATAGCAATGTGCCAGCAAAAACCTGTTTCTTTTCTATGTTGCATTTTATTAGCATCTTTTTTCTCAATTTGATTCTGTAGGATCAAACAAAAACAGTTCAATTGTGGTTTAATAAAATCTTTAGCTTATTCTTTAATTGGAAAGGCTCTAGATAATATATAGTGAAACCTGTAGCTATAAACCTATTCATTACTACAGAATAAAATGCTTCAGATTTTAATTTTATATGCTTACAATACCCTAACTCCCCTGAAATTCACTAGTTACTTGAAGAGTGGAAAGAAGCATTAAAAAAAAGACTTAAAAGTGAGTAGATATGAAGCAGATATTTAAGCAACATCATTAATTGGAATTTTTTCATAGAACTATATAATTTGGTCCAATAGATAATTTGGACTAAATAGAAATTAGACCTTTTGAGAATCATACCTACTTCTAATTACTCCTAATCACATTTCCCAGAGACGCATAAAAATATTTACTGAGATGGAAATAAAAATGCCAATATTAGTCTTTTCTTTTGGAACTCCTTTGAAAATTCAGGAAAGGACAATCTTAGAAGAGCCAACAGATATAACTATATACATAGTTAAGCCAAGTCTAAAATTATAGCATATTCAGAGATTGTTTCCAGGTAGTGGGCCTTTTGTTATTCCCAGATGCTCTATCCAAATTAAACATTAAGTGATTGCCCTCTTTTTGGCATGTGCCATTTAAGTAGTTTACACAAATATTATTAGCATAGGTAATAATTTAGTAGCCTGAAAAGATATTTCTAGAGAGAATCACTCATTTTCCTTCCATTTTGATACTAAGGACTCCTAAGAATCCTATATAAATAAATAAGGCCACATAAATGTGAGCTATAAATAAGTAAGGACAGCATAAATGTGAGAATAGTTGGTGACAGGAAGCTGTAAGCTCCTGTTGCAGATGAATGATGTGGAATCCCTTATGGTCCATCAGTGGCAGAACTAGGTATAGATCCCTAAATTCCTCCCCATCATATTCTCAAATGAAATACATTTCTTCCTTTAAAAATATAAACACACACACATTTATCCATTCAATTCAACAAATACAGGCCCATAAGGACAATGAACACAATTATAATTTAAAGAAAATCTCAAAGGCTAAAACATCAGCAAATTAATCATCTCCTTAAAATCATAGGAAATTTGGTTGACCTCTTAAAAATGAAGAAATCATGGTTGATCTTCTCAATATAGATTTTGGCCACATGAACCTTTATACAGTAATTTTTTTCCCTTTTACATTAGGTTTTCATCAGACTATGATATTAGTGATGTCTAAGTAGAAAATTATATTTTACTGTAAAGTCCTTAGTTCAGGCATGAGTAGATATATCATGGCAAAAATACTAGATAATCCAAAATGTAGGTGGAAGTATAGTGTTTGCCCTATGTACTTCTCTACAAATGCTCTCTATGAGTTTGTTTTGCCTAATCAAATGGAGAAACTTTTAACAGAGTTAAAATTTGAGAGTTTCAGGAAAGCCAACCAAAGGGGCAAATTTTAAGGAGAGAAGAGTTTCCAGGACAAGTGGAAGGAATTTTACATGTAGCCATGTAGGGCTTTGGCTGTGGTCAGTGTATATATAAAGTGATTATCTGAACAAACATATTAACCCTCACCTTTTATTGCTACTAGTTCAGTTCTTTAGTAAGTCTCCCTCTAGATTCAAACATGGGAATATTATTACAATGATTTTTAAAATTCCCCATTTAGATTAACCAACTTCTGCCTAATATGAGTCCTTTGATCACACATTAAATGAACAATTACTTGTAGTTAAATAATTTTAAAAGCAATTCTAGTGGAATAGAAATGCAAACAAACATTTAAAAGAATGGGCTTACATTTGAAGAGCCTGGTAGATGAAGACAGAGGGATGAAGCTCTTTCCATCCTACCACTCTTCCCCCTGCTTAGAGGGGAAATGAGAAGTGACATATTGGACAAATGAGGAGAAGCTGAGATTTTCCCCAAACAGTGCACTTGGGATGAAGGCAGGGATGGAACATGGGTGATGATTTTCTCGATTGTGGTAGAATTCCAGTCCTACTCTGTTTTCCATTCCAGTCTGCCAGTGATGGCCTATCTCAATGAGGTTTTTTTTTTACCCTTCTGCCATTTTATGAAGTTTTAGCTCGAATTCCTGTAGAAGTAGTATCCAGTCTACTGCTCTTCTCCAAGACCCTTAATAGCTTGACAAAAGAAATATAGAGTGAAGGGGAAAGGAAGGCTTTCTTTTGGTTTCTTTTCATCTTGGCCACATGGCTCCTAGGTAGTAAGAAGTTCTTTTCAATATCAAAATATCAATAACTTGTAGAATTCTGGATAACAATTGTCAGCTGCCGTTTTATGCTCCACCAAATCTCTACAGCAATATCCCTGGAGATGGGGTTACTTCGAGTTTTAAATGAGTCATATGGAACAGTGGAGAGAGAGGTCTGGATATGGATCTGGCTCCATGACTTAATCCCTGTGGGAGCAATATATTCTCTGGTAGAATCTTTATAAAATGAGGGAGATTGAACTTGATTATTCTAAAAATCCTTTCTGTCTCCAAATCTTCACCATATTCTCATTTCTTTCAAAGGTATGCTGAAATAATAACATTAGCTTTCAGCTTTTCTTGATATCTCCCTCATTCCTGCCAATACCAGAAGCCTCCTCTCCCCTAAAAGATACTTTATACTTATTGTGAATACATTCATTGGTATACAAGGACAAGGATTATTTCACTTCTATCTTTGAATCCCTAGAAACCATGACAGTCTTTGCACAGAAGGCTCTTAGTAAAAGTTTACTGATTGGTTGAGCTGAAGGTAATATAGTAGAAATAGCAATAGCCTGGTGCCAGGAATATGCCCCTGTCCTGACTACCATGAATTAGCTCTGTGATCTCAGGAATGGGCCTAGAATTGTACAGAACCTTATATCTAAGTTCAGTCCCTTTATTATTACTTAATATCACTTTAATAGTTTTCTTATTTTTAAAAAATATATTTAAGGTGGATTTTTAAAGTTCTTCACTTCATATTTTATGATTTTTCATGTGAATTTCAGAAAAACTGAATTATTTTCCTCACTGATGATTTCCAAAATCCCCAAGCTAAATCCTATGCCCTGCTCGTATGGATGTGTTAACTGTTGTAATTATGAAATAGCAAGCACTGATGGGAGTCCTCAACTAAATGGACACATAACTTCAGTAAAAAATAGTATTTCTGGCCCTTTTGCTTTAAATTGCTGGAATCTGACAACGTAAATCTTCTCCTAAGTTGGAAGAAAAATATAGCCCTTATTTCTCTGCAAAGCTAAAGAATCATTTTTGAGGAACAGCAAGAAAAACTCATTTGCTTGGTGGTGTTAAAAATCAAAGGAGAAAAATGCCTACAATAAATACGAGAGAAAGCTAGCCTAGAGGACAATTGGGAAATAGTCAAAGTTTGGCTTTGGTCCCATCTTACCATATTTCTCATCAGACTTTTCCCTTTCCCTGAACTTTCCTTCCATACTTCCATTTGACATGATCTTTCCAAAGGGTCTTATGTTCTCCGATATATATTACTATGAATTATGGATAGAATTTTGATATCAAAAATTACAAATAACTAATAACATTTTGCACAGTTGTCATTCAAATGAAACATTCATTTTATAAGTCCCTCTAAAATTCTTCAGAGACAGCTAGATGGTATAGTGAAAGAAGTGCTGGATCTGGAATCAAGACACTTTTTGAGTTCAAATGTGATCTGAGACAATAACTGGGTGTCTCTGGGCAAGTCACTTACCCTTGTTTATCTCAGTTTCCTTATCTGTAAAATAAGCTGGAGAAGTAAAATGGCAAAGCATTCCAGTATCTTTACCAAGAAAATCACAGAGGTCAGAAAGTGTCAGACATGATTGAAAAACAGCAAAATCTTCCCTTTGGACCCAAAGAAACAATCTCTAGTGGTAGAATTCTTGTGCATATAGAAGACCAGGGAGTGATAATCTAACACATCACCCAATCAATAATATTTATTATTCCACTACTTTGTGCTAGATTTTCAGAATTCAAAGATAAAATTAAAATAGTTTCTATTTTCAAAGAGTTTACTATTTGAAAACTGACAATCTAGATTACACTCTGTATAAGAATTATAAGATATGGTTGACAGACAGAAAACCACCTTTGAAAAGATCTGAAGACTTTATTGGACCACAAAATCAATAAACAATGTGACTTAGCAACTCTCCAAACACTCTAGAATCTTTGTGTTTTAAGAGTCACAATTCTGAGGAATAAGGAGTTCATGATTCTGTTACATTGTGTATTTGTCCTAACATATATCGAGTAAATAATGTGATTAGTGTTGGGCATCACTTTTTTTTACACTCTTATCTTCTCTCTTGGAATAAATTCCAAGACAAAAGTCTATAAGGGCTAAGCAATTGGAGTGAAGTGCCTTGCTAGGAAATGTCTGAGAGCAGATTTGAACCCAGATTCTCCTAACACCAGGACTGGCACGCTTTCCCTTGTGCTAATTAATCACCCATTTATGTACCATATTTTAGAAAAGACATTAATGATCTGAAGAGTGTCTACAGAAGGGTAAAGAAAATGATGAATGTTTTCAAGTTTATACCACATAAAGATGAATTAAAGGAATTGGGAACATTTATTGTGGAGAAGAAAATAGACAGGTGTTGGACAGAAGGGGAAAGTAGGGGTCATGATTTGATTTGTTTCACTTGGTTCCAAGAAGCAGAATTAGGAGCCATTATTAAAAGGTTCAAAGGGAAAAATCTGTGATTGACATATAAAGACATTCCTATAGTTAGTATTATATTGCCTTATGAGGTCATGGGTTCCTCCCTCACTGAGGACCTTCATTCAAGTAAAGGATAGATGACTTTTCCTATATAGAAGACATTCCTTATTACTTATGGGTTGGGCTATATAATAACCAAGTCCCCATTCAGTTATGACACTCAACTATCCTAAATGTATCAGATTATTAGAAATAGAATAGGACCATATCTACAAATCCCCCTCCCACAATTTGTGTGCATGTGCCCACACACAGACACATTCTCAATGCTAGTTCTATTGAATGATTAACATTATCATCATTTTCAATCTTTTTTTCATGGAGCTAGGTGGCACAGTGGACAGAGCATGAAGTTTGAAGTCAGGAAAACTCATTTTCATGATTCAAATCTTGCCTCAGAAATTAATTGACTATATAACCTTAGACAAGTTACTTAACCCTGTTTACCTCTGTTCATTATCTATAAAAATGAGCTAGAGAAGAAAATGGCAAACCACTCTAGTAGGTTTACTGAGAAAGCCCAAATTAAGTTAAAAATGAGTTGTATTTGACTGAACAATAATTATTTTTTATTCACTAAAGAAGCCAACTGAATCAAAATCATTTTTGCAGAGAAACATAGGCCAGGAGTTCCCAGAGATTGGGTATTTTAAGTAAAATCATACTCCAGGAAGCATAAAAATATAAGTATTCATTTTCTATATTTGCTAAATATAGTTAGAATCATATTGTCAGAAAGAATTTTATTTGTTTCTGTTGGAAGACTTAGGCATAATAGGGCATTCTTCCTCATTGTACATGTGCATGTGGATGCTTTATAATAAAATATTCGACTACAACCTGAAACTATTGAATAAATTCATAATTAGAATACTTGCTAAATTAAATATAAGCTTACCTTGGGAAAACAAAAATGATAAATCTTCTCTTTTACTGTATAACTAATACACTTAAATATCTGTGAAATATGAATATTTTCACTTGAGTACAAGATAAGATTTGTCCCTAAATTTCTTGAACTGTGGTAAGCCAGAGAGGGCAAAAATCATGAGGGCCACTGATTGAATCTAGAGAGTTGACCGACTATGAAATTAAATGGTGCTGCTTATTACAGCATCAGAGAGTTGCAAATGCCAACCAGAGTCCAAATACATAGATATGGCTATGACACTGAATCTTAAGTGCCTTTATTCACAGTTGAACTAGCCTTTTTTAAGGGAAAATTCCTTAGAAAAAGATTAGCGATTTCACTGTGATTATTATTTTTTTTATATCCACAATTCTCTCGGATTCAGCTAACCAGCCACCCTTGCAGGATGTCAAAAAATGTAACTATTGCTCTCATTGATTTTCCTCAACTGGAAAGAGAATGTTTAAATTGTCTTTGAGTACTTGAAAATTATGTGACTAAACAACTGTTAAATAATTAAAATAAGATTCAGAGCCCTGTGGAAACAGAGGTTTCTGGTCAACCAGGAGATTTGCCCATAGCTGAATGTCCTCCCAATATGCCAAGCTTATTAATGATTCTAATAAAAGAGAAGTTGACCATCTCTGTTGCAAAGGGATATAGGAAAAAAGACACAACTGGGAGCTATCTCTTCTTTGCAACAAAGAAGCATTTCTCATTGCTTTTCTAAAATATAGTTACTTCCAGTGTTCTGGTCAGGGAGGATGTAATTGATCATGGGCAGTGCTGGAAGGTGGTCCCAACAATTATTCCAGAGGGTGTAGTCAACATCAGGAAATTGATGATTTGTGTCCAAAAATTTTTATGTGTTTCTAAGGTGTTACTCGGTACTACCTCTCTCTTAGGATAGATCTCAAGCCTGAAATAAAGAAACATAAAAAATGAGACATTTCATTAAAGATTTTGTAATTTCAGCATCTGGAGTTTTGAAACTCTCTTCCTTCCAAAACTTACTGAACTTTGACTCCTCTGTTTATGTAGCTTTTTTGCCCATAGGAGACAAAGGATAAAGGTCAAGTATCTGAATAACCTGCTGACTGTTTTTGAGTCATGGACTTCTCACGTTTCTTTCCAATATTACTCATGCAAAGGTTGTATTTTTGACTGGTGCAACAGAAACAATAGATATATGCAGATACAAGAACAGCATAAATACATGTGATATAATATTTAATGTTCTTAGTAGATTATTGCATTAATTCATCTATAAAAATGAGGGCAATAATGCCTTTAGGACCTCCCTCTGATGGCTGTTGTCAGGATATAATGAGATAATGAATAAGAGGAGAACATTTATTAAGGGCTTACTATGTTTTAAGTACAGTGTCATGAACCAGGGAAACAAATACAAAATTAAAAGAGCTTGTGCTTTCAAAGAACTCGATTCTAAATAGTGGAGATAAAAGGTGGTATAGTGGCCAACAAAGGGAATTCTAATAAGTAGAGTATAATAAAACAGTGCATTGATATTCCTTTAACGATGTTGCTGATTTAGTTAGAATTCTTAGAGCTAGAAATACAAAGAGAGGAAGGGTCACCTGCCATGTGAAAAATGACTTTGAGGAAAACTGATGGTTCCAAGGAAAGACAAGGTCAAGTGGCTTAGGGTTTCCCCAGCATGGAGGTTAGAAATAGATCAGCAAGGCATAAAATGACAAGAGAGCAGGAAAAAAATACTAATGAGGAAGATGCATGTCCATGGGAGCAAAGGGCAAAGTGCATGGATAAAGGATATGAAACCTGCTGAAAAACTTAAATTTCTCTTTTTTCTCATGTGTTATGATCAATATTGATCTTGATTGTGTTTGGCTTGCTTTGTCAGTTGATACTGATACTGCCTAAAAAGGTAACTCTCTTATAGATGATGGCTGAAAGATTTTGCAGGGGACAGACTATTAAAAACAAATAACCTATTTATTTAACTAGTTCAAGGAAAAGGAAAATAGAAAGTTCATAGGAGATGTATATTTCCCTAAACTAATAATTCTAATCTATATCCTCCCAATTTCTAAATCCTCATGGATTTGCTTCTTGAAAGGTGATCTTTCTTATATCTACTCTGCAGCTGTCTACATTATTCTAATATATAGATTACAGAATTATAAATCTCCTTAAAAAATACTTTAAAAGTAGTCAGTTGGTTTAACAGCCTGAGGTCAAAAATGGTTTCTTCTCACTCTTCTCAGCAGGATTGCTGTTGGAGAAAAAAATGGCGTCATCTCCCTCTTCTCAGCAATGTTGCTCTGAGAGATACAACAGCTTTCTCTCACTAGGCATAGCAGGAGCCCCCAGCTAAGGGTCAGTGAAACTAAGGAATCCCCCTGTCTGAAGACACAGCGCCACCTGGTGGCCATTTCTCTCTCCCAGAGTAAAAGCTCATGCTGCCTTCACTTTCTCCTGATCCAAGATGATATTACAACCTTCTAAGTTCAAGTCTATCAACTCTCCCATGAGTGATCTCAGGAAAACCAAAACACCTCCTCTCTGAGTGTCAGCTTCTCAGAGAGTGTCAGTTACCTCCAAACCACTTTTCCTTGGGCTCCCTGGGAAGTCCATACCTCTGACCTCAAAATTCTTTATTTTCTTAAAGGATCCCAGGTAACTTTATAACCCTATTTTTAGACTGAAAACTTACTTTTAGAAATATAGAATAACTAATTTACTCAATTAACTAATTAACCTTTACACTTGCTTCAGTCTTTTTTCTTTTCTATTTTCCCCATATCTCTCCTCTTTCTGTATTTCTCTTTTCTCTTTGTGTGCTCTCTCTCTCTCTCTCTCTCTCTCTTTCTCTCTCTCTCTCTCTCTCTCTCATTTCACTTATATATAAGTACTCTTCATTATTATTATACTGTGACCCATCTATGCCTGCCCATTGTCTGACCATCTTGTCCATGTCTATCAAAGCAAGATTAATAAATTCTTTTTTACTCATTTATGCATTAATTCTAGTTTTATAACTTCATCCAACAAGGAATTTCCTTCATTTTCTCAGCATTTTATGGTCACTAGTGGAACCTATAAACTGTACAATGCTAATCCCTTTCTCTTGCTATGTAATAAAACCAGTTTTGACCCTGGTCATACATTTCTCAGATGAATTCTTTTTATTTTTCCTGTGTAACCTCATGTTTAATGTTTAATATTTTATGTTTCTCTCCATTGGCTTTTAGATAAATGTCAACTTCCGTCCTTCAAAAACTGGTATTCTGTGACTCATAGTCATACATTACCAGTATAATATTGGCGTTAAAAAGATTGACTTTTTTCAAGGAGAAGCTTGGAATCATTAAGTAATTAAAGATGAAACTCTACAAAGGTTTTGTTCTGTTTCTTCTCTTTGATATTTTTCCTTTTTCCCTTGAAGCCCTGAAATCCATGTGGGGTTTCAAGAGGACAAAAAAGTTCTTTAAAAGAATAGGAATAAACTTTTGAGTTAAGGCTTTCTCCATATAAATACAGTGATTCAAATGTGATCAGATTTAGTTCTTTGGCATCCATCTGTATGACTATGGTCAAAATCTAATGAAGAATGAAAAAAAATCTTTTTAGATCATCTTATAGAAACAACAAAGTATTGAAATTTCCTACTATTGAAACACCTAATCTTTAGTAATTATGAAGACCTTACCACTCTTTGACATCAATACCAAAAGCCCAAATGTAATTAAGCTTAAAAATGAGAAGGTCCCACCTCATTTGTGAATATCTTTTACTAGAGACCCAAGTATTTGGAAGTCTGGTGAGAATCAGAGGGACACAAGAAAATTTGTTTCTATTGGTAATTTTTTTTAAATTGATTTTATAGTCTTTAATTTGAAAAGTGAGTTTTGGAGAAAGCATTTATATGAATTCACTGACACTTTCTGGTACATTTGGAGAGAAGAAACTCCACTAGGTTCATTGATTTCATATCTCCCTTAGGTAAAAGGTGCCTTTATCTCTAAAATGAAGATCAGTGATGACACATGTAAAATCCAGTGAAATTGTACGTCAGCTACAGGAGGGGGATGGGTGGAGGGGAGGGAAAGAACATGAAATAGGTGGGTAGAATAAGGGGTTAAAACTATAGCTATAAATATATAACAAAATAATACTTTTGTTTAAACTAAAGGAAGAAAGTAAAGGGAATCAGGGAATATCTAATTTTACACCTAAATCTGAGACTAACCCCCTAACAACTTTCTATAACTATTCTAAACTCCTTAATTACCATTTAAGATTAGGGAGGGTTTGTATGAGCAAGAACAAGGGCCAAAGTAAGTCTCACAAAACTGGAGTCCTCTTTGGGTCTAGCAGAAGTCCCAGTAGGAAGTGTAGCACTGCAGGAATCAGGTTCAGAAGGGGAGTGATGGATAAACACACTGTCCACCAGGGCAATGTTATTCACTGCCTCTACCACTTCCTTAAGACGATTTTGATGGAAGTCAGGTCCCAGTCTCCTGGCAGCTTCAAAGTCTCCTTCTTCAGAAAGAGCCAACTGTCAGTGTAAACTTCCACACAGCTCCTGAGAGCTCCAGAATGTTGACCTGTAGGATCTCCTGCTTTCAGCTTGCTCCTGCTAAAATACCTTACAACAGTAACCATTGGAAAATATTCTAAATTAATTAATTAAATAAAAATTTCCACATTAAAGACAATAAATAAAGATCAAATATTCACTAAATGCTTGGGAATTCACTTCAACAAATATCATTTCTTGGAAACATTTTCTTAAAGCATCATATTTAAGGTTTTCATTTCTTTTTTTATAAACACTCCTTTTTGAGACTCAAAGCAACCCTATGTAGTACTGCATTTGTCCTCATTTTGTTGATGAGGAAATAATTTGAAGTAATGCATGAGGAAAAATGATGTTACATATTTACTATGTCCTAAACACTATGTTAAGTGCAAAAGATACCAAAAATACAACAAAATGAGACTTCACATCCTCCAGAAGTTTACATTCTACTATCAGGTGACTACACAGATGGGGATGGCAGCTTGGTGGTTATACTATAGTCACAGTAGTCACATGTTGAAATGATCCATCGGATACATCCTTTCCAAAACTAATGGAACCATTGATTCAAGTACTGTGCTTAAGGCATGAGGTAGAAAGGGATAAGACTCAGATTGTGAGAGCAAAGGGAAGATAGATGACATAATGATGTAGGTAAAAAACTGGGAGGGATATAAAGCAATTAATTACTAAATTAACTAGCTTAAATTCTTTGATACATGCTAGGCAGCACCTGACTTGGTCAAGTCACTTCTCTTAATCAGTCATTGTTTCCTTCTGTGTACAATCAGGGATTTGGACTTTATAACTCTCAGGATCCTGCAAGTCAGCCCTATTATTTTTGCTTGTTTGTTTTTATTTTTTGCTTGCTATATCATGAGTAATCAGATGAAATGTGTGCTATAATTGAAACACGGGAAAATTTTCACTTGAAAAATTTGTCATGATGGTAAAATCTGAGGAGGGAAACAGGCAGAAATGCAGTAGGGATCAAGTCAGTAGCTAGAAAGTAAAGGTATGCATTTTATTCCTTTCGCACAAAAAGCTTTTTGGACAATTTGAGAAATATTAGGTCATAATGCAAAAAGTAGTAGTAATTTATTGCAGAAACATTTGAATTCATTTCTTCCCTGACAACAAGATCAATTTAAAAATATATCATGAAATTAAACATATATTTGTGTTTTCATTTATGTACAATTTATTTTTTCTTCTCTGTATATGGAAATGTTTATTTGATTTTGTAAAATTTGGATTACAAATAAATAATAGACAATAATCCCCACTCACACACACACAAATAAAATCTATCTTTTAAAATTCCTTTGTATAATGTGTCTACTATGTGCCACCCACTCTACTAAGTATGGTGAATGCAAAGAAAGACAAAAGATAGTCACTTCTCTCAAGGAGCTCATAGTCTAAGAAAGGGAAACAACAACTTAGCAGCAATGTACAAGGTAAATTTGGAAATAATCTTCATTGACAGGATTAATTTTAGAATTCTAATCATTTATTGTTTGTTTTAATTATATTTATTATTTATATACTAATTATAATTTATAATTAAATAATTTTAGAGAGAAATGCACTAAGATTAAAGAAGCCTGGGGAAATTTGGTTTAGAAGGTTTGATTTTCAGTTGATAGGGAAACAAGAAGGCAGAGATGAGGAGGGGGAGCACTCTGGGAATAGAGAGATAGACATGTCTAGGATATAAGAGAGTAAAAAGGTTTGGAATCAGGAGACTGAATAATATAGGCAAAGAACAGCAAGAAGACCAGTGCCTGTGTTGCAATGTACATGGTGAGGAGTATCACATATAAGACAACTGAAAAGGTAGGAAGTGACTGAATTATAGCGACTAAAAGCCAAACAGAAGATTAGATATTCCATCCTGGAAGGTATAGTAGGGAGTCACTGGAATTGAATGAGAAGAGGAGTGACATATATTTGTCCTATAAGAAAAAATTGACAATGGGGAGAGACTTGAGGTAGGGTGACTAACTAACCTGCTGACTTCTGTAATAGTCTAGGTATGAGGTGATAAGGGACTGATGCAGGGTATTGGCAGATGTAATATTGGGTTAAGGGGGTAGAATTTAAACTGAATCATCTCTAGGCACCTGTTGCATACATTTTATTAAACTCTACTATCATCTAGGGAAGAAGGAAGAAAGAAAAGAAAATGGAATGTCCTTATCCTGAAGGTAGATGAAGCTTTTGTTATTGTTCGTTTGTTTCGGTTGTGTCTGACTCTAAGGAATTTTTATGGAGACAAAGAGCAAAGTACATACACAGAAGGGGACAGTGAAAGCAAAGCAAAATCTAAAAGAAAAATATAGATTGAACATAGAGTCTGGAAGAGCTCAAAAAAGACTTCAAAAATCAATTAAGAGAGCCAGAGGAAAAGTGGGGAAGAGAAGTGAAAGTGATGCAAGAAGAAATGGCCCAATTGAAAAAGAAGAACCAAAAACTTACAGAGGAAAAATAGGACTGAAAAATCAGAAATGACCGTCTTGAAACTATTTTATGAGATTCAAGAAACAAAGCAGAATCAAAGGAATGAAAAAACAAAACAAAACAGAGGAAAGCATGAAATATATTATTGATAAAACAACTGACCTTGAAAATAGATCTAGAAGGGCTAATTTGAGAATTATTGAACTATCTGAAAGCTATGATCAAGAAGAAATCTTGGACATCACAATACAAGAAATTATTAAAGAAAACTGCCCAGAAATCCTCAAACAAGAAAATTAAATTATAATTGAAAGAATTCACAGATCACCTCCAGAAAGCAATTCTCCAATGACTTCCAGGAATGTAATAGCTAAATTCAAGAGAACCATCAAGCTAAGGAGAAAATCCTTCATGTAGCCAGAAATAAGCCTTTCAAATACCATGGAACTTTCAATCAGGATCACACAGCAGCTTCTACATTAAAGGATCAAAAGGTAAGGAATATGATATTCAGGAAGGCAAAAGATTTTGATTTATAATCCAGAGTCACCTATCCAGATAAACTGAGCATATTCTTTTAGGAGAAGTAATGGAGATTTAATAAGATAGAAAATTTCTACATATTCCTAAGGAATAAGCCAGACATAAATAAAAAAAAAATTTAAGTCCAAACCAAAGACACAAGAGAAGCCACAAAAGGTAACTTAGAAAGAACAAATTAAGAAACTCATTAAGGTCAAAATGTTTATATGTTTGCATGGAAAGAGGATTTCTGTAATTCTCAAAAATTACTCATAGTAGTAGAGAAGATAGAAGAAATTTACTCAGAAAGAGAGTATAGAAGGAAACTGATTATGATGATATGATGTATATAATGATATATTATGATGTGATTTATATGATTATATATGATCATATAATGTATATATAAATATGATGATATGAAATGCTATGTATATATGATATGTATGCATATGAATGATATGTAAAAAAACCAGTCAAGGGTTGAAAGAGAGGGTTGCACTGAGAGAAAAGTGAAGGGAAATATTGAATGGGGTGAATTATATAACATAAAACGAAGAGTGAAAAATCTTTATGGGGGATAAGGGTAGTGACAGGCAATGCTTAAGGTTACTCTCATTGTAAGTGGCTCAGAGAGAGGAAAACAAGTATACTCAGTGGGGTATAGAATTCTATCTTACCCTACAGAGAAATAAAGGGGAAATAAGTCAAGAGAAAGAGGAGGTAATTAAATGGAGGGAGAACTGGGGGGGGTGTGACAATAAAGCCAAATACTGGTGAGGAGGAACAGAGTGAAAGGGAATAGAGTAGGATTTGAAGAGGATAATATGATGGAGGGCAATATACAATTAGTAATCATAATGGTGAATGTGAATGGGATGAACTTATCCATAAAACAGAGGTGGATATCAGAGTGGATTAAAAAACAGAATTCTAAAAAATATGTAGTTTACAAGAAAAAACATTTAATGCAGGGAGACATACAGAGACTCAAGGTAAAAGACTAAAGTAAAATTTATTATTCATCACCTAAAGTAAAAAAAAAGTAGTAATAATGTTACCAGACGAAGACAAAGTGTAAATTGATCTGATTAAAAAAATAAGGAAGGAAATTACATTTTGCTAAAGGGTACTATAAACAATGAAGTAATATTATTACTAAACATTTATGTATCAACTAGTATGTAAAATGTATCAAATTAAATAGCAAATGGATTTCTGAAGGAAAAATCAAAGGAGCTCAAGGAGGAAATAGACTATAAGACCATATTAGTAGGGGATCTAAAATGTCCCCTTTCAGAACAAGATAAATCAAACCAAAAAATAAATAAGAAAAAAGTAAGAGAAGTGAATGAAATGCTAGAAAAATTAGAGTTAGTGGATATCTGGAGAAAAGTGAACGAGGATAAAAGGGAATGTACCTTCTTCTCAGCAGTACATGGTACATATACAAAAATAGACCATGTTATAGGACATAGAAATATTGCAAACAAATGCAGAAAAGCAGAAATAATGTAACTTTTTCACATCATAATGTGATAAAAATTATAATTTACAAGTGCACATGGAAAGGTAAATTTAAAAGTAATTAGAAACTAAATAATCTAGTTCTTCAAAACTTGTGGGTTAAAAAAAGAAATCATAGAAATAATTACAGACTTCATTAAAGAGAATGACAATGAGGAGACATCATATCAAAACCTATGGGGTACAGCAAAGTTGTATTCAGTATTCAGGGGAAAATTTATATCACTGAATCCCTCTAGCAACAAAATAGAGAAGAGAGAGATCAATTAATTGGGCTTTCAATTAAAAAAATTAGAAAAATAACAAATTAAAAATGCCCAGATAAAAACTAAATTGGGAATCCTAAAAATTAAAGGAAAAATTAATAAAATTGAATGTAAAAGAACTATTGAACTAATAAATAAGACTAGAAGCTGGTACTTTGAAAAAAACAAATATTATAAAGTACTGGTTAAACTAATTAAAAAAGAAAGAAGAGAATCAAATTAATAGTATCAAAGATAAAAAGCATGATCTAACTTCTAATGAAGAGGAGATTAAGGTAACTACTAGGAACTATTTTGCCCAATTATATGGCAATAAATATGACAATCTAGATGAAAAGGGTGAATATTTACAAAACTATAAATTATCACAATTAACAAACGAGGAAATAGAATACAAATAATCCCATCTCAGAAAAAGAAATTGAACAAATCATCAAAGAACTCCCTAAGAAAAAATCCCTAGGGTCAGATGGATTCACAAGTGAATTCTACCAAACATTTAAAGAATAACTAATCCCAATGTTATACCAACTATTTGACAAAATAAGCAAAGAAGTCTTATTACCAAATTCTTTTATGATACAAATACAGTATTAATTCAAAAGCCAGGCAGACCAAAAATAAAGAAAGAAAACTGTAGAACAACCTCCTTAAAGAACATGAATACAAAAATCTTAAATAAAATAATATCAAAAAGACTACAGAAAGTTATCACAAGGATTATTCATTATGATCAGATGGGATTTATACATGGAACAAAAAGATGCTTTGAAATTGGGAAAACCATCCACATAATTGACCATATCAATAATCAAACCAATAGAAATCACATGATTATCTCAAAAGATGCAGAAAAAGTCTTATTGAAAACACTAGAAAATAGAAAAATAAAAAGGCCTTTTCTCAAAATAATGAACAATATTAATTTACAACCATCAGGAATTATTGTCTATAATGTGGATAACTTAGATGCCTTCCTTATAAGTGTAAAGATTAAAATCTAGGGGAGACTGAGGCAGGTAGAAATTAGTTTCTCTCTGTAAGGAGTATTATATTTTATGAGGTTTATTAAAGGTTGAGAATTTAAGAATATACAAGTAAGAAAAAACACCTGCCTAGGCCAGGGGCCTAGACAAGACCTCACCTACATTATGGAAAGAGCCACGTCTGCCCCAAAACGGAAGTCCAAAAGAGCCCCCGCCTATGGGGAAGACCCTTTAAATAAAATTTTGCTCTCGTCCCAGGTGAGAATTCAGTGAGATTAGAGGGCATTCTGGGAGCTAGCAAGGACTCCTCGGGAATGGAGTCCAGAGTTCAAATCTCAATTTTACATAAGATAAAATTGAAGCAGAGATGCCCATTATCATCACTATTATTTAATATTGTACTAGAAATGCTAGAAGAAGTAATTAGAGAAGAAAAAGATATTGAACATATTAAAGTAGGCAATGAGAAAATTAAGCTATCACTCTTTGCAGATGATATAATGGTATACTTAAAGAATCCTAGAAAATCAACTAAAAGGCTAGTGGAAATAATTAACAACTTTAGCAAAGTTGCAGGGTACAAGATGAACCCACATAAATGATCAGCATTTCTAATAAAATTCAGTAGTTGGAATTAGAAAGAGAAACTCTATTTAAATCATCATAAACAATATAAAATGTTAAGGAATTTATCTGCCAAGACAAACAGGAATTTTATGAACAGAACTATGAAACCCTTTTTGCACAATTGAAATTAAATCTAAACAATTGGAAAAAATATTAATTACTCCTGGTAGGATGAGCTAATATAATATAAATGATAGTCCTACCCAAATTAAGCTATCTATTCAGTGCCATACCTAGCAAACTACAAAAAACAAAACAAAAACAAAAACATTTTAATAGAATTAGAAAAATATATAACAAAGTTCATCTGGAAGAACAAAAGATCAAGAATATCAAGGGAAATAATGCAAAAAAAATATGTGAAAGATGAAGGCCTAGCAGTACTAGATCTTAAACTATACTATAAAGCAGTGTTCATCAAAACAATGTGGTACTGGCTAAAAGACAGAAGAGTGGATCAATGGAAAAGACTAGGGTAACTAGTGTTCAGTAAACCACAAAACCCCAGCTTTTAGGACAAGAACTCACTATTTGACAAAAACTGCTGGGAAATTTGGAAAATAGTATGGGGAAAGTTAGGTTTAAATCAACATCTTACACCTAATACCAAGATAAATTCAAAATTGGTAAATAACAAACATAAAGAGTAAAATCATAAATTAGGTGAACATAGAATAGTAGGCCTGTCATATCTGTGGGAAAGGAAGGAATTTTAGACCAAGCAAGAGACAGAGAATGAATGACTCTGATTAAATCAAATTAAAAAAAATTGTACAAACAAAATCATTGCAACGAAAAGTAGAAGGAAATCAACAAACTGGGGAAAAATTATTCTTTGACTTAATCTACATAACTCATCTTATTTATTTTTTTCATTTAACTAATTAATTAAGAATATTTTTCCATGGTTACATGATTCATATTCTTTCCCTCCCCTTCTCACTACCACCTCCTTGAGCTAACAAGCAATTACACTGGGTTTTCCATGTATCCTTTATCAAAACCTACTTCCATATTATACATTCTTGCAAAAGAGTGATCATTTAAAATCAATATCCTGAATCTTATCCCCATCAAATCATGTGATCAAGAAAATATTTTCCTCTATGTTTCTACTCCCATTATTCTTTCTCTGGATATGGATAACATTCTTTCTCATAAATACCTAAGAAATGTTCTGGATCATTGCATTGTTACTAATATAGAAGTCCATTATGTTCGATTGTGCCACAGTGTATCAGTCTCTGTCTACAACGTTCTGATTCTGCTCCTTTTGCTCTGCATCAATTCCTAGAGGTGTTTCCATTTCACATGGAATTGCTTCAGTTCATTATTCCTTTCTGCACTGTAGTTTCAATCACCAACATATACCACAATTTTTTCAGTCATTCCCCAATTGAAGTGCATCCCCTCATTTTCCAATTTTTTGCCACCACAAAGAGCACAGCTATATTTTGTACGCATCTTTCCCTATTATCTCTTTGGGGTACAAACTCCCCAGAAGTGTTATGGCTGGATCAAAGGACAGGCAATCTTTAAAATCCTTTGGGCATAATTCCAGATTGCCTTCCAGAATGGTTGGATCAATTCACAACTCCATCAACAATGCATTAATGTCCCAATTTTGTCACATCTCCTCCAACATTTATTACTTTCCTTTTCTGTCATATTGACCAATCTGCTAGGTGGCACCTCAGAGTTGTTTTGATTTGCATTTCTCTAATTTTTTATTTCTTTATCTGAAAAACTGCCTATTCATGTCCCTTTCATATTTATCAATTGGGGAATAGCTTGATTTTTTTAAATAATTGATTTAGCTTTTTATAAATTTGAGAAATTAGACCTTTGTCAGTGGTTTTTGTTATAATGATTTCCCCCAGTTTGTTGATTCGCTTCTTTCTGGCATGGTAGTTGCAAAGTGGCAAAATGATTTAAAGAATTATGAATAAATTGGGTAGCCTTAAGCAACAGGATGATACGGGGGAAAGTATAAGATTGGATAGGAGAGATAAACAGCAATCAGGTTTTATGGCACATTATATTTGGGCTAAAAAGTTCAAAGTTCATCTTGTAGTCAATAGGTACCATTAAATTTTTTTCTGAATGAGGACAGGACCTATACAAAATGGAATTTGAGGAAAACTTTAACTTACTGCTGTAAAGTTAATGCTGCTGGCACCTGGATTCAAAGAGAGTACAAAGTACTTTTTCATGATTTTATTTAGAAGTCTCACTTCAGTTACTTTAAAATCCCTACAAAAATCTATCCTGGGAAAAGAATAGAGATCAGGAATGATTGCCTTCTGGAGCATCCAAACCTACTTTCACAGGTTTTAGATACCTTAAATCAGCAATACATGTAAACATAGGCTTAAAGACAAAGAACCGAGTTCAGATTAATAATTTTCTAGGCAAAATGAATTTTAACCCACAAAATGGAAAGTCAGTCTATGAAACTAGTACTATGCTTTTGCTAAGTATTATTTTGGATCACCTAGGATTAAAAAAACAACAACCATATATATATATATATATATACATATATATATTTACTATAATATATATATTTTAAAAAACCCATATATATGTGTGTGTGTATTTTTGTAGAGCATTCTTTTTACACATATGTATATATAAATGGGTGTATACATGAACCTTAAATGATTCATTATACTTTACCCAGGATGGAGGAATGGGGTCAATAATATGATGCTGCTGCATTAGCTATGTGTATAGTTATATATATATATATATGCATATATATATATACATACATATACAAGTTGCAATACAAGATACAGACTTTAAAGGGATGAACAGTAATCCTTTAGGAAAAGATGAGTAGGGAGAACTTTTCAGTAGAGGAAACAGGATGAGCAAAACCATAAAGCATAAATTGATCCATTGTTCCTTATGTGCAGTGCAGATACACATACCTATATGAAAGAATGCTCAGTAGTTTTACTTGCTGATAAACATTCTGAATGTCTTCACAGCTGTCTTATACTTGTTATTTCTGTTTCTCTATCTTCAAAAGGGAAAAATATATAGAGGCAGTTACCAAATATGTTGTCTAGAATCCAGTGTGTCATATAAAATCTGAACTGTTATAAAAACCAAAGGCAAACAGTGTAGCAATTGGAATATCATTCCCTCTGCATCAAGGGTCCATTAAAATATATATTCCTGAGAAAGTTTTTATCCCAGTTAGTAATAAATTTATTGTATCTAGCTTTCAGTTTGTCTACTACAGTCAAAGATTCCAGCTTTGTATTAAAATTCTTTATTTTCTTTGATTCCTTATTTGTAATCATAAAATGTTCCAGCATTTGCCTGAAGCACATTTCTCAATCAGACTGGATCTGAGAATGAAGTGGTTCCATGTGAAAATATCCTAGTTTAAAAGCAAATTGATAACAAAACCAATTTTAAAATTTCTCTCTTGGAGAAGAGAGTTTACTAGTAGTGAGTGCAAAAAAAATGTGACTAAAAATAAATGACTTCATAACATTTAGATGTTTTTTGATTCTTACTGTTGTTGAACTTCTCTAATCCTTTGAAATATCTGTTATTTCTTTGGTTTGAATGATCTTTCCATGATGTAGAAGGCTACTGATGCAACTTTAAAGAGATAGTCTTCTTGAATTGCTATGATCAAAAGTCTTGGTCAACAAAACTCTAGTGAAGGGTTTGCCCAAACAAAGGTAAGCTAGTTTTTAATAAAAATATTCAATTAAATAACCTTTATACAGTATGCCATGCACTATGTTAGGTAAAGAGAGACATAAGATATTATCTCTGTCATCAAAGAGTTTACATTTTCTTGGATGATATTTGCATCCATAGTCCAAGCCTTTCCTCATTGGTAAGACTTTAGTGGAACCTGAGATATTTAACAAAAATAAATTAAGGACTCACTATATTCTTACGTACTGAAATGGACCTATGATCTTATCAGTTTGAGTATTACCTCTAATGATGCACATCACAGAAATAATAGTATGGAAACAAGTTGTACTTATATTTGCCTGTACTGTATAAAGGCTAAAATTAATGGCTGGATAATAATTTGATGAAATTATGTGGTCACTAATATTTATTATAACTCAAGCCAGAAATTCATTTACAAATATTTACAAGATGGAGAGGAAACAATAAAGTAGAGAAATGTGAAGAGGTTAGAGAGGTTATCTATCCTATCAACCTAAATGTTTTGATTCTGATCTGCTTAATCCAGGCAGAGATTAATTAGGTCTCAACCAGGAAGGTTGATAGTTAGTAACCACATGTCCTCCTCCCAGATGGAAGCTAGTCTCTTAGGAAACTAGGGGAGAAGTCAGTCTTTCACTCACCCAAGGAAGTAGTCCAGGGGTCAGAGTCTAAGTTCAAGTCAAGCTCCACACCCACAAGCCAAGCTACAGTTTCCAGGGAAGCTCCCTTGAAGACACTCCACAGACAGAAGACTATCTCCAGAAGACAATCTCTTCGGACTATCTTCTCCAAGAAAATCTCCTCCTAGGGAGTTTCGGGTTTACTTTTATGGTGACTTCTTGTCCCCTACCCTCTTCACAAGGGCCAATCAAAGTTTCCAAATTGTCTAGCACTGGCCAAAGGGCAGTGTCTGTGGAATTGACTTCTCACCTTCTGAAGATTAAGTTCTCATCTTCTGAAGGTTAAATTCTCACCTAAGGGTGTGAATTTTCTAAATCTCTCCTTCTGGAGAGGTGAATGAATACTCATCAAAAGAGTTCACAGATTCCTTTAAGTATAATGTATATACTGTATACTGTATAATGTAAGTATAATGTATATACTGAGGTGTAATTCTCATTTCCTGGCTAATTCAATTGAAAGGGTAAAGAGCTCCTCCATCTAGTGCTAAGTAGAGTGTTCAAGCTTTTGTTGATTCAATTCAAAAGTCCACAAAGGAGTTAATCCTATCTTCAGTCTATTGAGGTACTAAGTAGAGATATTTAATTTAGTGTTAACTCAGGATAGACAATAAAGAATTTTCTTTCACAACTGAGTACCAAAGATACAGCCTAGACCCTGCACTCAGAGATCTTGCATTCTACTAGAAGTTACCACACAAAAGGGAGCTGAAAGAGAGGAAAGGAGGTATAGATACTTGATACAAAGATATGATTTTAAAGTGCAGAAGATCAGGAAGTGGACTGATGGATGAATTTGTAGACCATCCTCGATTCTTTCAGAAAAATAGAGGTTTCAGTAGGAATTCACCAGTTGAAATGGTCAGGAGATAGACTTTACAGAGAGATATTTCCAGGTTTACATTTCACATAGTTATTATGATGATCTAAGCCAGGACAGCTATAGACATTGAGAGAAGTTAAGTATTCCAGCAGAAGCCTGAAGTAAAAGCATGATTTTGAAGTCCAGAAAATCAGAAACAGCACCAGGAAGGGAATTATTGTTATCATTATTAGCTAGATAAGCTCATTTTATGAAACTCTGATATTCATCCTCCTATAACTTCAACTCCTTCAACTCATGGAGTCTATCAAAAATTTTAGAAATCTTTACTTTCTGATGACATCTCGAGGATAACAGTAGAATACTTTGCATGTTCATGAGTTGTCACTTAACCTTACCATGTAACCACACTGTATTTCTTCATATATAATTCACTGAGAACATTTGTCATTCCTGTTCATCTTTAAAGTTCCTACTGATTTCAACCATATGCATTCTTTTCCATTTCTCGAGCTTGTTATTCATTTCCAAAAAATAGAGTACAATAGCCTCCAAAAATTAAAATGGATATGCATGCAGTTTATGTAAGAATATTTTTATAAAATAAATATCCATAAAGAGTAGAAATAAATTTAATCCAATAATATAAATTTAATCCATATCTATTAAATAACTACTATATACAAAGCACTGTCTCCAAATTGGATTTTAATCTGAGGGGGTCAAGTCTAGGAATGTTTTAATTTATGTTTTCCTATCTAGAAGAAATGTGGAGCTCCATTGAGGTCGCTCCCTCTCTGGGGAGGATAGAAATCAAAATCCATAGAGTTATACAGGAAGATTTAAGTAGCCAGGGACATCAGACAAGAAATAGAAAGCCAAGACACTGTGAAGAGTAGAGAAGAACAATATGACATACTCAGTAGAAATCATGCTAGATTTGTAGTACCCTGTATGGGTATCTCACCAATGTTTTTAAAGAATTTAACACTTCTTTAGGTATATAAGTACCAATACCATTTCATTTCCTTTGTAGGAATTAATGAAAGCTCAGTAGACCTCTGGTAGGTCCTTCTATAGTTCTTGTAAATCTAATGATTTGCATCAGTGTCAAGATTCATTTCTCTTTGACACAGAAGTCAGAATCCTTGGGCCATATGGGACCCAGTTCATCATCAGGCTCTGATTCCCTGTGGAGACATTGACTTGGAGGAAAATTTTGTTCAGATCAGCTCTACAGGAGTGCTGAGCCAGATGAGCCACCAGTCTCCTAAGAAGCTTTTTTTTCTTTGTGCTTCTATTAAACTAGCCTTCTTTCTATATGCTAACAGAAATGTCTACCTAATTTACATTTATGTCATCCCGTATATTCTTAATATCCTACATATTTTATATGCTAACCTCTTACATAAAAGATAGTTTATGTTAATAGATATTTTACAAAGTAGCTTGAAGACTTTAGAGGACATTAATGTATTAATCTCCAAAAAAACCCCTCTGAAGTCAAAGTATTACTCTATCCATTTTCAGAATTGGAAATAAGATTGAGTCAGAGGGAATTGGTCAAGACTACACAAAAAATCAACAGCCAAAAAACCAATCATCAACTTTGTCAGGAAAAGTAAAGAGTCTAAAAAAACAAGCATTTCCTAGTTTGGGTTGATTTGGTTTTGAATTTTGGTGTTTTTAAAATAGACAATGTGAAAGTTTTGATTTGGCTTTTGAGAACTTTCCCAATTTAATACCACTGAACTTTGCCCTTGGTAATTTTTTCCCCTATAATTGTAACAGACCAGTCTTCCAAGACTATACTCTAAATACAAATATATTGAAATTGCCATAGCTCCAATCAAAGTTAATAATAACCTGGCTTGTCAGTGAGTGCTCTCAACTTTTTCCAGAGCTTAGTGATAAATGCAATGTAAATAAGGGTTGCATGAAAGAATATTGATGCTAGTGACATTTTCTCCTTTAAAAAATATAAAATGGTAAATCAAAATGCATGTGGTAACTTTTCTATTATAAAAATAGCCTGAATCTATTCATTTGCTTCAAAATTCTCACTTTGTTGTCCCTGAGCTATTTCACATTGCTCAGCCCCTAAACTATCATCAATAGTTTCTGTCAATATATGTCAGGCCCAATAGTATTTTGTGGGCAAATTAGTTTCAGGAAAATCAGCATATTAAATCTCAGCAGATACTTTTAAAAAACAAATCTAATATACTAAGTCAGATAAATGTATGTGTGTGTGTCTTTAAACTAGATATTGAGAAGAACACTGGCATCATCATGGCAAAAGGTTAGAGAGCTGAAGTTGGAGGCAGAATGACCAATGCTCAGATTCTACTTGTTATTTCAGACTGCACAATTTTTGTGTGCTTCTAAACTTATTTTCTAAGTCAAAGATGGGTTATTTTTATGTTGGTAGAAGGAATTATCCTATTGGAAATTAAATTAAAAATTCCTGGCAAACTATAGATCTTATTACACATTCAGGTAAATATTAGTTGACTTTCTGTCTCTGAGGCTCTCTCTATGTCTAATGCCCCCAATATCTCAGTGGAGTAGACCTCTTTATATGGGATTTTTTAAAATGATAAATTAAATGATGAATTAAAATTATAAATTTCTAAGCTGTTACTGATCTTCCTCAATAGAATTTCCATATTGGAAGTTCCATAAAATAGTGAAATAATAGATCCAGCCCAAAACAAAAGTAACAAACAAAAAAATCAGAAACAAAACACTGTGATTAACATTTTCTAAAATATAGTCTTCAAATAACTATTTTTAATTCCAGTACAATTTATAAGAATTTTATCAAGCTAGCATTTGTTTCATTGATCTGAAGAGGCTAAGGAGTCTGTACACATAAAAGGCAAATGTCTCTTAACAAAAATATGGATTTTAAGTAAGATACTCTTTCTTTAGAGCAATGAGTATCATTCTATTGAGTATTGAGTAAACCATATTGAGTAAACACTAGTAGCAATTTCTAGTGAATGAGTAGAACTCCAAAGTATATGAGCAAGAGAGATTTGGATTCAAATCCCAATTTTTTTCTTTCAGTCAATCAATAAACATTTATTAATTGCCTATTGTGTGCCAGGAACTGTATAATACTTAACTTTCTGATTTTTAATTATCTTAAATTGTTAAATTAAATACTTAAATTCTTAAATTAATATGGGGGCATTGAATTAGAAGATTCTTCTAATTCAAACTTCTTAAATGTTCAGATATTCCCTTTTCCTGTTATTGTCACCTATTCTGAAAACCAGATAGCATGGAATGTAGTGTGATGCTACATAAAGATGTAACAGAAACCTGACCTTCAGTTTGAGTCTTACTCCTTAAACTACTGACTCCTTAAGCAGAAGACTCCTAAGCTCATAAGTAGACTAAACCCAGTTGGTCTACCCCTAATGGATTTGCTGGTCAACCTTATACCGTTTTACTTGAGGACAGCCCTAACTAAGAGGATCAATCAGGATTTTGTCCCAGGATACCAAATTTAGAGGGTGCCAAATATAGAAGGTGCTGACTATAGAAGTCTCTGATGGCTCTTGTAGTACGTTGGAGGCATAGAAGCAATATAATTTAACATCTAATTTGTAAGGATAATTGCTGTTAAAATAGGAAGCTACCAGATGGTGAGTGGGAGTGAATTCCTCCATGTCCTTACCCTTATCATCTCCACCTCAACTATGAGCAAAATTCCTAGTAATACTTCTAACAACAGATCTCACCTTGTGTAGCTGTCACTGTACTAAAACAACCACGTGGGCATCAGTAAGAGGACCTATTCTTTACTTATCTACAGAAAAATTTATCAGGGCATGTGCATAGAATAAATTCACTTAAAACATCAGGAACTCAGTAGTAGGTTATATCTTGTGAGTAAAAAACTGTCATGTCTTTGAATATACTCATAATTCTTTCATTGTATGGTGCAAATGGATATAGTATGTTTTATGGATGTTGTAGTGAGGGTTTTATGTGAGATTTTGTTCAATTTTTTTACTTTTACTTGAGTAGCAATCCAGGAACACTGAGCATTAGGATGTAATCGAACAAACTCAGTGATGGCATATGGGACATAAGTTCAGGGAGAAGCCAGAGGCAGGGGGGTTGAGACCTGCTGGGAAATGAGCTTCTATTTCCTATTAAGCCCTTTGACAATTAGGAATAAACAATTCTGGATGAGTAGGGTGGGGGAAGCAAATATTCTAAGCCATAAATTTCTCTCCTGCCTCTAGTTTGTGCTCATTAAGATTTGCCTTTGCCCTCTTGAAACAAATTGTAGCTTTGTGGATTTTAATTTTCAAGGAGTTTTTAGGGTATATAAAGGAATTGTTATCTGGGTTTAGTTACACCCCAGGGTCTATTCGTAACTGTTAATAGGATTAGCCTTTCTAAATCTTAGAATGTTAAAATTGGAAGGGACCTTAGAGACTATGTAGTCTAATAACCTCTTTTTATAATGACTTTAGGCCCAATGACCTGCCAAAATCTGGGATCTAGCTTTTGGAAGGCTATCAAATTCTCCTGTCCTTGCCTTCTCTCTCTTCTTCTCCACTGCAGGAGTTCAGAAACTTATTAACTCACCACTAGAAACTGCATTAATTTGTATGGTACATTTAAGAAAAGATAATTAGACTTCTTTGGGCTAGGAGCTGGTGACACATTTTAGAAAATAACTTGTAAATATGCTTGTGAAATTAATACTTGGATATTCTAGAGTCTTTGATTTTATCATTCTGTGTGTTCCCTCTGTTGGTTCAGATCATAATCAAATGTAATTGAGAAAACATTTATCAAACATTATTATACATAAGATAGTGTCTAACCAATCTGGATTCTAGTTTCCACATTTTTGAAATAAGAGATTTTCCTAGATGATCTCTAAGGCCTCTTCTAGTTTAAAATTCTATAGACCTATGAAAAGACATGAAACAAAGTGATGGTACTATGTTGTATGTCCAATCAAGCATTCATATCTGAGATTGAGATGGAGTTCTTCCTATTTTTTCCACAATTTCTACTTCTGACAACCTTAACTCCAGTTATGAAGGCAGTGATACTCTGGAAATCATTTTTTGACATTATTTTATTTATTTGGTAAATTTCAAACATTATTCCTTGGTTACAAGAATCATATTTTTCCCTCCCTCTCCTCTCCCCACCCTTCCCATAGGGGATGCGCAATTCCACTGGGTATTGCATGTGTCCTTCTTCAGAACCCATTTCTATGTTGTTGGTATTTGCACTGAGATGATCGTTCAGAGTCTACATCCCCCATCATATCCCTTCAACCCATGTAATCAAGCAGTTGTCTTTCCTTTGGTGTTTTTACTCCCACAGTTTTTCCCCTGAATGTGGATAGTGGTTTTTCTCCTATATCCCTCCAGGTTGTTCAGGATCACTGCATTGCCACTAATGGAAGAGACCATTACATTTAAATGTACCACAGTGTATCAGTCTCTGTGTACAGTCTCTGTGTTCTCCTGTTTCTGCACCTTTCACTCTGCATCACTTCCTGGAGGTTGTTCCAGTCTCCATGGAATTCCTCCACTTTATTATTCCTTTTAGCACAATAGTATTCCATCACCAACATGTACCACAATTTGTTCAGCCATTCCCCAATTCAAAGGCATCCCCTCATTTTCCAAATTTTTGCCACCACAAAGAGAGCAGCTATGAATATTCTTGTACAAGTCTTTTTCCTTATTATCTCTTTGGGGTACAAACCCAGCAGTGCTATAGCTGGATCAAAGGGCAGACAGTCTTTTATCACCCTTTGGGCATAGTTCCAAATTGCCCTCCAGAATGATTGGATCAATTCATAACTCCACCAGCAATGCATCAATGTCCGGATTTTGCCACATCCCCTCCAGCATTCATTACTTTCCTTTGCTGTCATGATGGCCAATCTGCTAGGTATGAGGTAATACCTCAGAGTTGTTTTAATTTGCATCTCTCTGATTATAAGAGATTTAGAGCACTTTTTCATGTGCTTATTAATGGTTTTGATTTCTTTGATTGAAAATTGCCTATTCATGTCCCTTGCCCATTTATCAATTGGAGAATGGATTCCTTTTTGGACAATTGATTTAGCTCTTTGTAAATTTGAGCAATTAGACTTTTGTCAGAGGTTTTTATAATGAAGATTGTTTCCCAGTTTGTTATTTTCCTTCTAATTTTGGTTGAATTGGTTTTGCTTGTACAAAAACTTTTTAATTTGATGTCAAAATTATTTATTTTACTTTTTTGTGACTCTTTCTAAGTCTTGCGTGGTTTTAAAATCTTTCCCTTCCCAAAGGTCTGACATGTATACTTTTCTGTGTTCACATAATTTACTTATAGTTTAGTTCTTTATGCTCAGATCATTCACCCATTCTGAGTTTATCTTGCTGTAGGGTGTGAGGTGTTGGTCCAAGCCTAATCTCTCCCACACTTTCTTCCAATTTTCCCAGAAGTTTTTGTTAAATAGTGGATTTTTGTCTAAAATACTGGGATCTTTGGGCTTGTCATAGACTGTCTTGCTGAGGTTATTTACGCCAAGTCTATTCCACTGATCCCCCTTTCTGTCTCTTAGCCAGTGCCAAATTGTTTTGATGACCACTGCTTTATAATATAGTTTGAGATCTGGGACTGCAAGGCCACCTTCCTTTGTATTTTTTTCATTATTTCCCTGGGTATCCATGATCTTTTGTTCTTCCAAATGAACTTTTATGTTTTTTTTTATAATTCAGTAAAAAAGTTTTTTGGTAGTTCAATGGGTTCAATTCACTAAATGAATAGATAAGTTTGGGTAGGATGGTCATTTTTATTATGTTAGCTCATCCTACCCATGAGCAGTTAATGTTTTTCCAATTGTTTAGATCTAGGTTTAGTTGTGTGGAAAGTGGTTTGTAGTTGTGTTTAAAAAGCTCCTGTGTTTGTCTCAGCAAATAGATTCCTAAGTATTTTATATTGTCTAGGGTGATTTTGAGTGGAATTTCTAATTCCTGCTGCTGAGCTGTGTTAGAAATATATAGAAATGTTGATGATTTATGTGGGTTTACTTTGTATCCGGCAACTTTGCTAATGTTGATTATTTCGACTAGCTTTTTAGTTGATTCTCTAGGATTCTTTAAGTAGACCATCATATCATCCACAAAGTGTGATCCTAGCTTGGTCTCTTCATTTTCAAATTAATGCCTTCAATTTCTTTTTCTTCTCTAATTGCTACTGCTAGTGTTTCTAGTACAATGTTAAATAATAGAGGTGATAATGGGCATCCTTGTTTCACTCCTGATCTTATTGGGAATGAATCTAGTTTATCCCCATTGCAGATGATGTTGGCTGATGATTTTAGATAGATACTGTTTATTACTTTTAGAAAAGACCCTTCTATTCCTATACTTTCTAGTGTTTTCAATAGGAATGAGTGTTGTATTTTGTCAAAGGCTTTTACTGTGTCAATTGAGATAATCCTGTGATTTTTATCAGTTTGCTTCTTGATATTGTCAATTATAAGGATGGTTTTCCTGATATTGAAGCATCCTTGAATTCCTGGTATAAATACTACCTGATCATAGTGATTAACCCTCCTGATCACTTGCTGGAGTCTTTTTGCTAGTATCCTATTTAAGATTTTTGCATCTATGTTCATTAAGGAGATTGGTCTGTAGTTTTCTTTCTCCATTTTTGACCTGCCTGATTTTGGAATCAATACCATATTTGTGTCATAAAAGGAATTTAGTAGAACACCCTCTTTGCTTATTATGTCAATAGTTTGTATAGTATTGGGATTAGCTGTTCTTTGAGTGTTTGATAGAATTCACTTGTGAATCCATCAGGTCCTGGGGATTTTTTTGGGGGGGGGGAATTCTTTAATGGCCTGTTCGATTTCTTTTTCTGATATAGGATTATTTAAGAAGTCTATTTCTTCTTCTGTTAATCTAGGCAATTTATATTTTTGTAAATATTCAACCATATCACCTAGATTGGCATATTTATTGCCATATAATTGGGCAAAATAGTTTTTAATGATTGCTTTAATTTCCTCTTCATTGGAAGTGAGTTCTCCCTTTTCGTCTGTGATACTCTTAATTTGGTTTTCTTCTTTCCTTTTTAAAATTAAATTGACAAGTACTTTGTCTATTTTGTTTGTTTTTTCAAAATACCAGTTTCTAGCCTCATTTATTAGTTCAATAGTTCTATCATTAATTTCACCCTTAATTTTTAGAATCTCTAATTTGGTTTTCTTCTGTTTTTTTTTAATTTGTTATCTTTCAAGTTTTTTTATTTAAATGCCCAATTCATTGATCTCTGCCCTCCCTAATTTGTTATATATGAACTCAAGGATATAAATTTTCCCCTGAATACTGCTTTGGCTACATCCCATAAAGTTTGAAAGAATTTCTCATCATTTTCATTTTCTTCAGTGAAATTTTTAATTGTTTCTATGATTTGTTCTCTTACTAACCAATTTTGGAGAATCATATTATTTAATTTCACATTAATTTTTTTATTTGACTCTCCATGTACCCTTAGTGATCATTATTTTTGACCCTGGAAAAGTTTTTTATGGAGGGAAAACCCATGCTAGAGAGGAAATAGAGAAAGAAATTCAAACAAAATCAAAACTTTAAAAAAACTGGAAATTGTCCACAAGCTCTGGAAGAATTCAAATTGGAGCTTATCAAGAAGATGGAAGCCTTCTGGCAAGAAAAGTGGGAAATAATTCAAATACAAAACAACAATCTAAAGGACAAGAACTCCCAATTGGAGAAACAGCTGGAAGCCACAAAAAGCAGGACAGACCAAACTGAAAAGGCAAACCAGTTTGGTCTATCCTGCTTTTTGTGGCTTCCAAGGTTGATGCCTTCTTCCTGTTTTTCTTGGAGGGTGTTTGTTGGTCCTGGGTGCAATTAGCCATCCCTCTGATGGTTTTTCCTTCCCTTTTTAGTCAGAAATATGAGTGAGATGGACACGTTCTCTGTTTATGGAGTTAAGGAGCAAGGTGTTTGCCTGAGGCAAGCTCTTGAATCTCCACAGCCTATGCTGTTTGTGATAGCACCCATGGTTTGCGTTCCCCAGCATGCTAGTGTTTCCTATGGATTGCTCTCAGGAGTAGGTCTCCGGGGGTCCTAGTCAGCTTTCAAGGACCTAGAGGTTCCCCTTGCTCACTCTGGAGGTGCCCCTCACTCACTTGCTGATTCTGGCACGCACTGGCTCTGATTCTGGCTCCGTAGGTGGAGTAGGGGAGGGTAGATCAGCTCACGTTTGTGTGGGAACTTTTTCACCCTCTTATAGTGTGGAAATACCCAAAGCCCACGTACCTTCAATGCTGTGCCCTACTGTAGAGTTCCTCCATTCTTCTGAAAATGGTTTTTATGGTCTTTTGTGGTAGTTTATTTCGGTCAGTGGTGGGGAGAGAAAGTGTCCCGCATCTAGACTGCCACCGTGCTTACCAGAAGTCCAGTGGAAATCATTTCTTAAAAATGCAGAAGCCATGCGTCTTATCTCTATAGTATGGTATTTCAGAAGGCTCTTGAAGAAATCAAGTAGGGTTATACCATTAGGCAGCTAGTCCTTGTAGTTTTTTCTTTTTTCTTCTACTTAGACATGGAGTTGATTGCAAAGTTCACATTTGCCTATCACAATATTTGATTTACTGTTCTATTTAAAATGATGCATTTTCCCCTTATCTAAGACAAATATTGAGTTGGATTTGTATCCTACTTTGTACTTCTGTGTCTTGCTTCCACAATATTAGTTCACATTCACATCAAAGGAGTTTCCTCCATATATAGAAAAAACTCTACAGAATGTCTTTGACTAAGGGCAAGAATCTATGAAAGCAGACACTTCTCATGATCACCAGCACAAGAACCACAAAAATTGTGAAGTGAGCAATTTGTCTAACACAACTAAAATACCAAAGTTAGAGAAGTAGCTGCGAATCTTGAGTTAAGGGATTTAGATTTTCAAGTGGATTTATTTGCATTCAGTCATTGAAGTGACCTTGGATGAATTACTTTACTTCTCTGGATCTCATTTTTATTATCTCTGTATAACACCTGAGTTGTGAGATGAGAAAGAAACTTCCGTGTTTTCCCTTCTTTTTAAATGAAAATTTCTGGAAGGAGAAGAGGTAACCCTTGCCAATGTGGTGGTTGGATGTGCTGTTGGAAACTGAACAGAAAGGACTAGATAGAGTTTTAAATATTAAAACTGCCTAGGAGCAATCTCATAGGTCATGTTCCTTTATAGCTTTGATCCACAAATCTGTTTTAATCTATATGAGGGAAGAATGCTTTCAGGGTCAAACCAAGTTGATAAAAACCTGTATGAATGGGAGCTAAGTCTATTAATGAGTGAATTCTTTTTTGGAATGCTCTTATCTCTCAAACAAAATAAGAAGTTGGAAGGCATAAAAGGGATAAATTAGGAAATGAAAGGATCAAGTGGATAGTATCCATGTATATGCATTACACAAAATTTAACAGATCATTCAAGGCTTGAACCTAGGGTTTGCTCAAGCATATATAGTGGGCATGAGCTAGAGGAAGTAGAACTTGCAGCTTCACCTTGGGGATTTGGCAGATACTGTCCTCACAATAGTTCCAGATTCTCCCTCCCTCCCTCCCTTTCTCTCTCTCTCTCTCTCTCTCTCTCTCTCTCTCTCTCTCTCTCTCTCTCTCTCTCTCTCTCTCTCTCTCTCTCTCTCTCTCTCTCTCTCTCTCTCCATCCATCTCTCTGTCTGTCTCTGTCTCTATGTATGTCTCTCTGTCTCTGCCACTGCTTCTGTCTGTCTCTGTCTTTGTCTTTGTCTGTCTCTCTCTCTGGAGAAAGTAGAAGGTGGAAGGAGTCTCTTTAGATGTAAAATGAGAAAGTTTGATTATTTGATATATAATATTCCTTCCTGCTCTAGGTCACATGCAGATTCACTGTTCCTCTTGCTTGTTGGTGATCTACCCTGGATTCATATATATATATATATATATATATATATATATATATATATATATATATATAGTGCATGTGTGTGTGATCCTGAATAATACACTTCAAACAAAATAAATCCTAGAATCATTGTGTTGAATAAATTATTGACTCTATAGTCCAAAGATACAAGTTCAAATCCTTTTCTGTGATTTAGGAACTATGATCTCTGGGAAATTGCTTTTCCATTTGGGAAGATATTAGACAAGATGATTTTCAAGTTCCCTTACAATTCTAAATGGCCTGGGTGGAAATAGCTGTTGCTATTACCATTGATATAAATTAATTATTTATACCTAATTTTAGTATTTCATATTATATCTGAATCATAAGTATATAGCAACCTGTCAGATTGTCTAAGAAAAACTAAAAAAGACATTATTTGCAAAGTGCCCTGAGGTAGCTGTTATACATTTTACAAATATGTTAATAAGAATAATGTGATATAATGGGAAGAAAATAAAACACTGAATTTGGAGTCAGGAAAATTGTGTTCTACTTCAAATGCTGCCAGTTACTATCTCTTTAATCTTTTGCATATTAATCTCTTCATCTTTAAGGGCCTTACTTTTTTCACTGGTATAAAGAGATGGTTTGGCAATTTAGGTTTTAAAGTCCCTTTTTAGATTGTGGAGTCTATTCTACAGCCTTAGGTATAGGACTATTCCAGGGTCATATTATTTATAAGTCATTTGGTCCACTTAATTGGACCTTAATTATAACCAGTTTTAGACAAATTAGTGGGTAGCAAAGTTTGTCTTTGGCATTTTTAGGGAAGAATCATATAATTTTTAAGAGAAAAAGATTTTAGAGATCATTTGATATAATCATTTCATTTTAGAGATGAGGGAACTATACCCTAATATGGTGGTATCTTGCCAAAGATTATACAGATTGTAAATTATAGGGTGAAGAATTTCAACCTCAATTCATTTCTTCTAAATATAGTCCTATTTCTACTATAACATGAACAATCTTTTCCATATACTTTCCTGTTTTCTTAGTATGGTCTTAGAGAGTTGCCTGTTCCACTGAAAAGTTAAATGATTTACCTATGATCATACAACCAGAATATATCAGGTCTGAGACTATCTTCCTTACTCTCAGCCCATCTCTATAGTCACTATGCCAGTTTGTCAATCAATTAGTTCATACTAAGTTGTAAATGACAAGAATTTAACCATCTCATAATTAAAATATGTGCATCTTGCCATGTAAAATATTAGCTATTGGCTATCTACCAATAATTATTTGAGAAGCAGGAGGATATTCTCAAACCAGCCAAATCACTCTCCATGGGTGACCTTCTATTTATCTGTTCAAGTTGATGTTCATTGTTTGCATGACACTGTTCATCCATCCCATCTTCTGCTGTCCCCTTTTCCTTTTGTCTTTAATCTTCATTGGGGCCATTTCCAATGAGTCCTGCTTTCTCATCCATTCATGAGATTAGCTTTCCCTAGAATTTCCAGCTGCTTTATCTCAGGTGGTGAGAATCTTAGTTTTGGAGATGGAATGGGCCTTTGACATCACCTGCTCAAATGCTTCATTTTAGAAATGTAAAAATCACCGCCCAGAGATATTAGATTCAGGGTCTCATAGCTATGAAATGTCAGTGCCATGATTAGAATTAGATACTTCAGTTCCAAACCCAATTTCCTTTTATAACCTGGCTGATATATTTCATTAGAAATTACTACTGAAGTGTTCCTCTACTAGAACTCCTCTACTAATATTTTGGGTCTTTTATGTAAAGGTAATTTTCTCTGTGGGACTGACTGCTCAGAAAGACTCATTCTCTGAGGTCCATATTCATATCTTGCCTCAGACTCTAGCTGTGTGACCAGGGGTAGGTCACTTAACCCTGTTTGCCTCAGTTTCCTCATTTATAAAATGAATTGGATAATGAAGTGCCAAATCATCCCAGCATCCCTGCCAAGAAAACCCCAGAAAGGGTCATGAAGAGCACACAACTGAAAACCAGCTGAGCAACAACAATTATCTTTATAACACTGTTTGAAAGTAATTTTTTAAAATGACAGTGCTGGTGATATGTTGATTAATAACTGCCTCAATATCTTACATGCAAATAAAGGATTTACCATAACCTCATCTAATTTAATAGATTTTTATTCAGGTCTAGGATTCTGAACTTGCTGTCTCCTCAACTAGTGGTTTAAATTGTTTAGCAGATGTAACAAGTCCAGTGAGGACTTGTCTGATGACCAATGAATATGTAAATATAGAAATCAAGGAGATATTGACTCTGACTCTAGAAACCAACATTTGCTGTTTTGGTCAGAAGTGGTCTCAAGGTATGATGTTCATTTCTTTGATTCTGATAATAATACATTTTAGTCATCCTGTATTAGTGGTCTTCCTTGTTCTTAAAGGATCCATATTTTCCTTCAGCACTTCCCTGAACTATGATATTTCACAAATCTAATGTGAAAATGACCACAATTTGATGCACCAAAAAAAATCCCACTAATATTGACAATGCATTTGTAATCTGCTGTCCCAGGTCCCAATTTCTGGAGTTTTGGATCAGGCCCAGCATTGCAGTTTTCCCCTCAAGATAATTCTTCTCTTAGGCTCAAAATGATCCCACCTCTTGTTAAAGCTAAGAGCATAAATCATCTAGAGGCCATTTGAGCTTTCCACAGACTCTTGTGAAAGGGCCCTCCCTCACACCTTTCCATAGGTGTACAAATGCATGCTTATATTTTCAGAAGGGTATATGATCTCATATTTTGATGGCTCTTTGGACACCGAAATAATAATATAAATATATTAGTAATATATAATTATTAATAATATAAAATAATATTAATGATATAAAATAATACAATTATAATATAATTCTAATACAAAGGATATTGCAGTTGCTTCACAGAACCTCTTCATTTTTGTACTTGAGTTTATAATACAGAAGGAAGGGAAGTTGTAAGCTTCTTGGTTGCAGGGTACATGGAATGTTGGATTTGAAGAAAGAAGACAAGATTGAAGCCTGCTTCATATACTTTCACTCTATGACTTTCAATAAATCACCTAAACCCCTTCAGACTCCGTATCCTTAACTGGAAAAAGGGGATAATTACAGCACCTACATCACATGTTAGTTTTGAAAATCTAATGAATTAATAGCTAAAGTGCTTTGGAAACCTTAAAGCACTATATAACTGCTGGCTTTCATTATCATTATTATGTAGAAAGATCACTGTGATATTCCAGAAGACTTTGGTTGTGATCTAAATGTGTGACTCTGAGCACCTTATTTAACTAGTATCTAGTCTATTCCTTGATTTCTTCTAATGCATAAAAAGGACAATGTGTGCACTGCCTACCTCCCAGAGAAGAGATCTCATTGATTAGTGGATGTTCAAACAGAATTAGGATGATTATTAATTAAGAGTATTCTAAGCCAGTGTTTCTTAATTTTTTTTGTTTCATAATAAGGCAGAAATGAAGGGCTCATTGAAATGGAAATGGAAATAACACAGAATGATACTCATTAGTGAAGCTTCATTGCTGCTCACAGAGAGAGAACACATGGCAAATGGGAATGGTAGGACTGTGTGGCTCCATTGTCCCACAGTCTCATGAGTAGTAGCTTGGATGTATTGTGTGTGGGCTGCACACGCTGGTAGAAAGAAGGTCCAGAGAAACTTGGGGCTCAAACCACCAAAGTCTTTAGACAAAGAATTCATGAGGTATCAATAGATGACTTCCATGTCAAAAGTTGGAAAAAGCAATGGTCTAGTATGGACCAGTGGGAGAACACAGCAGAGCCAGGGAAGCAGGAAGGTTGATGCTTGCTGTGCCACATCAAGAAAGGATCAAACCACTCTAAACCATTTTCAATAGCTCATAGTGATAGACTTCCTTACCAGTCTGTTGACCTCAATACCACAGTGATTTGTTTCCTATATTTATAATTAAATCTAAATTTGAATTAGAGGCTTGAGAAAATAATGTTATCAGTTTGTTTGTTTTTTCACCATCCAAATTCACAAACCTCCCAAAATCTGTCCATAGTAAATGGATTCCAAGTTAAGAATCTCTAATCTAGAAAGAATTTCTGTACAGGAGAGGAAAATTAGTTCAAGTTACCGCTAAGGTCCCCTGTTCCTATGATATTATCTGACTCAATTATTTTTGCAAAATAAATGAAACAATATATGCAAATATAGCTTGCAGTCTCTGTGACCCGGGGCAAGTTACTTAATCTCTGTCTGCCTCAGTTTCATCATAGGTGTAATGTGGTTAATAATAATATCTATTTCTAAGAAAGGTTATAAAGATCAAATAAAATCATATTTCTATAATTCTTTCCTTAAAGTGTTTTTTTTCCTTTTGAATTGCTATACAAATGTTTTTTATTATTATTACTATTATTATAAGACAATAAGACAGATTGGTAGCACAAAGAGTGCCAGGCTTAGAATCAGAAACTCAACTTCCTAAGTTAAAATCTGTCTTCAGACACTAATTCACTTCATGACCCTGGGCAAATCTTTTAACTCTGTTTGCCTCCATTTCTTTATCTATAAAATGAGCTGTAGAAGGAAATTGCAAACCACTTTAGTATCTTTGCCAAGAAAACCCCAAATAGGGTCACAAAGATTGAGATACCACTGAAAATGAAAACAAATATTATAACCCTTTTAGACTTGGCTTAAACCATCTCTTCCACGTTTTCCCATATTACATTTTGATTTTTTCTTTAGTATCATCATTTCAGACTATTGCAAATGACAAATGTCCTAGAAATCATCTCCTTCCACTCCTATAAGTCCAAAATTTCAGATAGGTGTTAAAAGTTATGCACACATTGGGAAAACATGGCCTCTAGAGTAGGTTCAAGAATTAGGGATTTACATATTATTCTTGTAGTCTTCCAAGCTTATTATTTTTATTATATTATATTATTATATCAATTGTTATATTATATTACTCAATCTTTTCCCCCATAATTTTCTTGGGGCATTCATACATTTTAAATGGTTTCTTTCTGTAGTGGGTATTTTTTACTAGATTCCTTATTGTATTTTAAAATCTGCTTCCAAATGCACCCCAATTAATCTGATATATATTGGAGTGCTTGAACTTGTTCCATTTTGTGCTAATCTATTTTGTCCAGCTTTTATTTTCACACACGAGAGTCTCAGAAATGTGTGAATTTATTACCTGAAGATAGTCTTACTGCCAAGCTGTCTGAACTGAATTTTGGCAATGAAAGGAAACATTCTTTTAAATAACAATTGAGAGATGAAGGCGAGTGTGTTTAAAAAGATAAGTGAGGACTGAGGCAGCCACTAACTTGCTAGTTGATCTTAGGCCAATTATTGTCTCCTTGCTGTCTTCAATTTGTTCATCTGTAAAATGATGGGACTGAACTAGAATACCCCTATGAACCTTTCTGGCTCTAAGATTGCATGAAGGATAGTACTAAATATAAAATAAAGGATATTACTAATAATACTTATTTAATTTCTATTTTGTCAATGGTAAGTTGTGTGGCATTATGTGCCTTAGTTTTTCCTTTTGTAAAATGTAACTGATGGTATCTGTTATCATACAATGCATGATAAATGACATGTAAACACCTTCAAAGATAGGTACTCTACCCTTTTTCTGAAATATAACCCTTCTTATATATTTGCAAAATGTGAAGTTTTTCCTTTTCCTTTCACCTAAAAGCGATTTCTCCTTCATTTAGTAGCTGTTTATACCTTATGCAGCCACCAAATTCTGTTTTCCTTAGAACCTCCTCTCCCTGACCCCAGCTCATTCAGTGCATCCTCAAAATGAGGTTTCTTCAACTTCATTTTAGACTTGTGGGTCCATGACCACTCAGAACTAGGGATCAAAAACCCCTAAAGCAATGTTAATCTTCACTCTTTAGATAGAGGACACAATTAGCTCAAATTATAAGCATTTAATGAAAAAGAATAGTAACTCACATATCATTAGAATAGCATGCATTTATTAAGCAAAAACAAGTAAATGATAGAAATAATAGAAAAATAGTCAAGCCTTCAAGGAACTACATTTTAATAGGAGAAAATTTCTTTTACTCCATAAGCTCACCTAGAACACATTCTCTCTCAAATACATATACCTTGAGTAGAAAGAATGAACACACATGAGTCATATGTAGATACATGAACATATGTAGAATACGAGTGATCAAGGCACATATGTGGATGAGCTCAAATATAGAGACTACGCATGATCCTGGTGAGAGGTATAGAGGGTCAACTCATGCCTCTGACATTTTGTGAAGCTATTAATTTCATCTCACTACTTCTACTATGTTTGTTCTCCACTGATTTTGTTAGTCATATGATCCTTGCTGAATCTGTAATCTTTCTGAAGCTTTCCTTTTTGCAAATTTATGGTTTCTTTCTTTGTTTTGGCTAGATTGGAATTTTAATTATTTAATATTATTTTTTCCAGATTACATGCCAATATAATTTTTTAATAATCATTTCCTGACTTTTTGTGATTCATGTTTTCTTCTTCCTTCCCACCTCTCCCTCTTCCCAGGGCAGCAGGTAATATCACATATGTTGTACATGTATTATGCAATACATATTTTCAAATTTATCATATTGTGAAATAAGTCATATCACTTAGGATAGAAAAAAAAACATTCATGGAAGAAATTAAGTGAAGAACGGCATGCTTCTATCAGCATTTGTCAATTCCCACTAAGGCAGTGGAGAGCCTTTTTCATCATGAGTTCTTTGGAGTTGTCCTGGATCCTTGCATGGCTGAAAATAGTTAAATCTTTTACAGGTGATCATCATACACTGTGGCTGTTACTGTGTACAATGTTCTCATGGTTTTGTTCACTTTGTTTTGTATCACTTCATATAAATCTTTTAAGATTTTATTTATTTTTAATTTTTTTGGTAATGTTATGGTTGACATTTAGTGTTGGAACACTGGTCTCATAGTCCCTGCTGCAAATAAATGAAAGTTGGGGATTGAATGAGATAAAGGAATTAAACTAAACCCAGGATGTACTTTATTCCTAAACTTTTCTAGGTATATGTGGCCAGTTGTTTTTCCTAGCCTGACCTACACCAGTTATAAAATTGGTGGACAAAATTATTGTGAGTTTACAATCAGGAAGACCTAGATTTAAATCTTACCCCTGACATTCATTATTTATTTGACTTCATCCAATTGCTATGAAGATTGCTATTTATAAAATGATCCATGTATAATTGAGGCTAATCTAGACATGTCCAATTCTAACATAGAGATTTCCTTGAGACGTCTTTTAAGCTTGCAGTTTTCCTAAAAATACAGCTTGCTATGTTCTCTACTTCTTGGGTGTGGGTAGCCTCCTTTGATTGGCTTCCTGTATCTTTAAAACTGGTTAGATTGAAGCATTTGCCATTTTTGGCTATCATCTTTTTCTACTGTGCTCTTTTCTGCACTGCCCAATGTGGAAGAAATAAGGAAATTGGTGAAGACTGTAAGAGGGAAAAAGAGGTTTATTTTTAAAAGGGTTGGACTTTATATTTAAGAGTGTGGTTGCCAGGAATTTAATTAATTCCAAAGAGATTTATTTACAATTTATTTACAAAATGTATAAAGAGTGAAACAAGACATCAGAGAGAGGATAAGGTAAGATATCTAGCCTGAGCACTAAGTAATTTACTCCCGGACCCTCTGGGCATGGAGAATTAGTTTCAGCCAATTTTGACAAAATCGAGGACCCAGGAAGTGTCTCTCAAGAGTAGGTCTTTCCAGAGGATATTTTTTTTTCAGAAAAATCCCATAGTTAAAAGTCAGCCTTTCACTTACCACATGTCAATCCAATCAACAGATTCTTCTGCCCCTCTTCACCAGCCTCAACTCAAAAACATGAAGAATTGAATTCTCATAGGAAATAACAGCTCCTTTTAAAGACACTTTTCCTTGTGTCACTTCCTGTGCCTTTCCCTAATTCTGTGTCTACCAATCACAGTTGACGCTTTGCTCTAGGACTGCCCAGAGGGCAGTCGATTCTGATTCGTCACCCACTATTGCACAAGTGGGTCACAGACCTCCCACTTCACGATTAAGTGGGATATTTCCACTTTTGGTGATTAGATTTAAATGGGCATATCTTCATACTTAACTTTTAAGTACTATGCTTACATTTATAGGGATTAAATCTAAAAATAGACAAGAGTTACAATTTAATCTTCACAAGACTTACCTTTCCTTCTACTTTCATTTTATTTCAGCTCTAAAAACTGGGTCTGGGGCATTTGGTTCTGTTCTGTGTAGTCTGTCCTCATTTTTAGGTGCCAGAGGTGATCTCCAAGGTATCTAGCTGCTTGAATCATGGCATCTTTGGAGTCAGGATTATAGATGAGGTGAAGCAGTCAGACAAAACAATGACTGGAAGGACTGGGATGCTGTGCTTTTTGAGATTCAAAACACTGAAGGAGTCCATTGAAATATTTTCACCAATTTTGCCAATTTGAGTGAGGGGAAATGCCAAGATAACTCTAAGTCCTAAATATTGGTAGATTCCCTATGGTTTGGATTGCTTAGTAAAATCTCTATTCAAGATGAAAGCCAGTATTGTCTTTGCTCTTTCTTCTTTTTGTGGACTGAAAATGACCCTATAAAGCTAGTGATGCTAAGCAAGCAGAAATATATGGAGAACTACTTAAAATACATCTTATTTTGATGGCTAATTTGGGGGACTTTATGAAATGTTCCTTGTTCTATGAATCTTTATATTTGGAGATAATTTTGATTTTTCATCTTTGTGTGTGGGATGGCATATGATAATGTGACACTGACTGTTTCGAGATTCCACTGTATGTCACTGGGGAATCAGCTGAATTGCTATTGTTTATGTCTCCTCAGAGACCATAGAGAACTGTTCTGAATTTGACAGAATGACTATGAAAAAAATTATGTGTTTTGTTTCCTCAAATTAGGCCATAAGATCCTCAAGGGCATGTAGAATTTCTTATTACTTTTACCTCCTCTTTCACATTGCCCAGTTTGTTGTTAGGATAGATGGCTCAAATTGACATTTGAAAAGCACCTGGGAGTCAATCCCAAACTATATGTATGGGGAAATTGAGGCCCCGGAAGGTTAAGGACAAATAGGCATCGCATGACAAAGCTAAGGATTAATTTGTTGAGTTTCATTCTACTGTACCATCTAGTATCACTCAATCAATAGTCATTGAAAAAATGATTGCTTTTTCTTAGTCCTCATCTTCCTTGAACTCTTTACCATCTGACAACATCACATTTTCCTACTGGCTACTCCCTCCTCTCTTGGATTTTATCACACTGCTTTTTCCTGGTTCTCCTCTTTACCTATTTAACTGCTCCTTCTTAATCTGCTTGCTGAAGCCAGGGCAAATTCACTAACTCTCAGTGCTTTCTAGGACTTTCCCTTTGGTCTTCTTTTCTCTTTCTATGACATCTCACTGGGCAAATGTATCAGCTCCCAGAGATTCAATTTTAATCTCTATGGAGATGATTTTCAGATTCATTTATCCAGCCCTAAACTTCCCCTGACTTCCAGGTTTACAACTTTAACTTTCTCTTGGATATCACAAACTAGTTATCCGATAGGCATTTCATCTTCATCATGTATAAAATAGAACTCTATCTTTTTCCCAAAACTTTTCCCCCTTTACACACTTTCCTGTTAAAGATGAGAGAACCAAAGTCACTGAGGATGCAAATCTGTCATTCTTGACACCTTTACATTTATCCTACATAGTGAATTTCTTGCCAAGTCATTCATGCACTTCCACTTCTCTTCTCATATGTTGCTACCACTCTGTTTCAAGCTTTCATTATCTACACTCAGATTATTGCAATAGCCTGATGATTATAGACTTCTCACTTCAAGAATCTAGACCACTATACACATTCAGTTATGAAAGTGATGTTCTTAAAGTGGAGTTATGCCCACTTTCTCCAGGCACCTTATTCAAAAAATTTCTTCAAGGTATCCCTGTTTTCTCTAGAATATAATTAAATCTTCTATTGGGCTTTTAAACCCTTCCCAGTTTAGCACCCTCTTATACCTATAGTCTAAGAATACTTTATTCCTATTCACAGAATCTACAAATACATTGTTCTTACTGTTTTTTTTTTACACCACCCTCAATCTCCCAATGCTATGCTTTTTAATCCTCCTCTTTCCCATGCTTAGAATGCTCTGCTTCCTCAACTCTCACTCCTGGCTTCATTGGTCTTCTTGAAACTCAGTCCAAAGTCTGTTTTCTGCAAAAGGCTATTTTTGGTGTTGCTCCATGCCTCCCTCTGCCCCACTTTGTTTTTACTTTGAGATCATCTCTAATTTATACTGTTTAAATCCAGTATATACCTAGTTGTTGATGTGATATTTTCTCCATTACAATGAAAATTCTTTGAGGGCTTTGTGTTTTTGATAGTATTTTTATCCCCAGCACATAATTCAAGTTTAATAAATACTCATGGACTGACTGAATGAATGAATATCCTCTTATATTTTTTTAGAGCGTTGTTGGCTTCTCTTACTTATTTTATGCTTTACTTTGAAGACAATATGCTTTATTTGTGATTTGTTCTGCCAGCTAACTAAACTCCATTTGGCTACAGTTTAATGATTTTGTTATTTGTAAGTTACATTTTCCCCCCACTGAGTATGCATACATTTGCTCCTGTAACATTAATTCTCTGCCCTGATACCGAGCCTGGATTGCTTTATTGCAGTAACGGTTGTGGAATGGATTGTTGAATTAGCAATATGCAATAGGATGTCATTTCATAACAGTATTTTATGGTTTTAAAACACACGTTTTTAATTATCTCAGACCCCTACTCCTCTCATTTTTCTTGTGTTGACTGCCGAAGATCTTTATTACCTACAGACAGAAACCTTTGTTGGAAAAGTGAAATACAGAAAAGGGTAAAAAAATCTCACAGAAATGGAATGCTGGGATGCTAACCTCTGTAAGACGTTAGCTTTAGGGCAACGCAGACAAATAACAGCACAAAGACTCCTCTTATCAAAGATATCTTTGGATTCATTCATTTAGGTTAACAAACATTTTTTTTAAATCAAATAGCTCCTGAAAGATTTAAAACATCAAATAATATTATTTATTTCTGAAAATGAACCACCCTGGAGACAATTTTTAACTGGGGAAAAGATTCAGGAGGGTAGAAAGATTTGGGGTAGGGAGAAGAATTTTTTTTAAGGGAAAATAAGACTTCCCAGAGAGAAGATGAAGAAATTGTGAATAACTCAATACCAAAGTAAATTGAGTACCTCAAATCCCAGTTATTTGGATATCTAGGTAATTCTTAATTTTGCCCTATAGTTTCTTATTGGGATCAGAAATGGAAAACACATTGCAGTCACATTCTTGGGGCTCAATGAGTGATATTGTTGTGTTTAACACGTGATCATTTTTCATTTTCTGATGTTTTAGAAATGGATTTGTCTTATTTATGCCATTCATTTTACAAATTAAAACAATTCTGAAGGTGAGATTTGGAGCCAAGGTGGCAGAGTAGAAACATGGAAAGCTGGCACCTCTCTGAGAATCCTCTCTAATCAAACTTAAAATAATGCCTGAAAACAAATACTGGAATGACAGAATCAACAAGGGTACAGAGTGAAGCAATCTTTAGAGAAAACAACTTGAAAGGTAGGCAGAGAGGGTCTTTTTTTCACTGGGGAAAGAAGAGTGTATTATTTCAGCAAATACATAGAAAGAAATAACAGAGAAGACAAGAGAAAACTGTCCAAACCCCACCTACTGCTCCAGGTTCTAAACCTAGACCCAAACCTACTTTGGGGCCCTGAGACCTTGGCTGAGCCAACAGAAGAGTACCTCTCACTCACCCTTGAGGTTATAAGCTCTATTTCAAACCTGCAATGAGGCCCCAAGTTCCATCACAGTACAGTCTACAGTGTAGCTAGCTGGTGTAAGCACAGAATGAGACCCCAAGCTCCTGCCCAAACTGCGATGAAGACCCAAACCCCAGAGCAAGGAAGTATGCAGTATAACGTCTCTGAGAAAGCCCAGAATAGAGCCGAGATCCCCTATCCAGGTTTGAGATAAAACCATGAGCTACAGCACAAGGTAGCTCACAGTTTTCTGAGCCCTGCACATGATTAGCAGTACCTAGAGGAAACTGAATGACATTCAGAGTTCTCAGCCTAAAGGTCATTATATAATCTTGAAAGAATTGAAACTTGCAGAAACCTGTATGTAGAGTGAAGGGTGGTAGGAAGGAAAAAAAATCAAGTTTCAGAAAGTGCCTTCTCTATTATGAGAAGTGATAAAAGTAAAAGTAAAAAAAAATGATAAAAGTTGAAAAAAAAACCTGGGAAAATGAGCAAATAGAAAAAAAGCACCTAGCCATAAAAAATAAATTATTATGGAGACAAGAGAAAGGCACAGACTCATAAGGGGTCAGTGATATCAAAATAGTTACATATAAGACTGCAAAGAAAAATGGGAATTGGCCTTAAGCTCAGGAAAAGCTGAAAAAGAAATAAAAATGAAATAAGAGAGGCAGAGGAAAAATGGGGAAGAGAAATGAAAGTATTATAAGAAAAAAATATCAGCTTAAGAAGTAGAGTTGGTCAAATGAAAAGGGGGTTCAAAAGCTCACAGAAGAAAAGCATTGCCTAAAAACTGGGCAAATAGAAGCTAATGACTTCATGAGACATCAAGAAACAATAAAAAAAATCAAAATAATGAACAAAACAGAAGAAAACAAGAAATGTCTCATTGAAAAAACAACTGACCAATGAAATAGATCCAGGAAAGACAATTTAAGAATTATTGGACTTTCTGAAAGTCATGATTAAAAAGAAGACAAAACTTTAGATCATATTACAAAAAAAATTTTAACAAAGAAAATTAGCCTATATTCCTAAACAGAAGGGTATAATAGAAATTAAAAGAATCCACCAATCCCTTCCCAAAATAAATTCCCAGATAAAAACTCCGATGAATTTTATGGCCAAATTCAAAAGCTCTCAGCTCAAGGAGGAAGTACTACAAACAGCCAGAAAGAAATAATTCAGATATAAAGCCACAATCAAGATTATACAGAACTTAGAAGATTCTACATTAAAGGACAGGAAGGTTTGGAACATGATAATCCAGACGGCAAAGTAAATAGGTTTAAAGCCAAGAATCACCTACCAAGCAAGAGTAGGTATAGTTTTTATGGGGAAAATGGTCATTTAATAAAAAAGAATATTTCCAAGTATTCGTGATAAAAAAGAGCAGACCAAAACAGAAAACTTGATGTCCAAATACAAGACTTAAGAGAATTATAAAAAGGTAAATGAGAAAGAGAAAATTAAGAGATTCAATAAGGTAAAATTATTTATATTTTTACATGGAAAGATAAAATTTATAACTCAAAAAAATTTATCATTTTCAGAGTAATTAAAAGGAATATGCATAGAGGGTGTGGGAGTAAGCTGCTTAGGAGAATATAATGTGAACAAATATCAAAGGATGAAAAAGAAGATTGCACTGAGGAAAGAAGGAAGAGAAAGGTAGGATGGGATAAATTATATTGCCTAAAGTGCTACAAAAAAAATGCAACATACTTATTATAGTGGAGGAGAAGAGGAGAGTGGTGACAGGAAATGCATAAACCTTACTCTTATTAGAATTGGCTCAGAGAGGGAATAGCAACCATACTCACTGGGGTATAGAATCCTATCTTACAATATAGAGATATAGGAGAGTCATATGACAGTGTTTGGGAGTAATAGGAGAGTGGGGGAAGTGGGAGTCTGATTAAACTCGAAATTCTTGTGAAGAGGGACAAACAAAAAGGAGAGTGAAAGAGAACAATCAAAGGGGGAAAATAAGATGGAGGAGAATAGAACAATGATAATCATAACTGTGAATGTGAATGAGACTCACCCATAAAATGGAAGCATGCAGCAGAGTGAATTAGAAACTAGAATCCTACAATCTGTTGTTTACAAGAAAAACATCTTTGGCAGATAGATACATACAGAATAAAAGTAAGGGTAGGGAGCAGAATTTCATTAGAATTCAGTTGAAATTTTAAAAGTAGGAGTAGCAATCATGATCTCAGACAAAGCTAAAGGAGAAATAGATATAGTTCAAAGAGACAAGGAAGGACATTATATATTGATGAAAGGCACTACAGACAATGAAGTAATATCAATACTAAAAATATATGCACCGATTGGAAGAGCATCCAATTTTTTAAAGGAGAAATTAAATGAACTTCAGGAGAAATTAGACAGAAATTATACTAATGTGGCACCTCAACTGTCTCCTCTGACAAGTAGATGAATCTAACAAAAAATAAGAAAGAAGTAAAGGAAAAGAATGAAATTTTAGAAAATTTATATTTAATAGATCGCTGTAGAAAATTGAATGAGAATAAAAAGAAATATATTTGATTTTCAATAGTACATGGTACCAACACAAAAACTGACCACCTTTTAGATATTGTGTGCCCAAAACTGCATCTTCAGGCTTCCCATGAGCCCCCTTCATTACCCCAGGGCATGGAAGGAAGAAATGCTTGCATTGGGCTGTAGAACAGAGGGGAAGGACATGTAAAAAAATGTCCTTAGGTGTGGTGGAGAGAGGTAATAGAGAGAAGCCTCCTCTGCCATGGCTAGGCACATGTGACATTTCTTCACCAACACAGTTCTAGGGCATATAAACTTCACAACCAAATGTAGAAAAACAGATAATAATAATGCATCATCACTTGATCACAAGATAATAAATTTACAATCAATAAACATACATGGGAAGACAGATTAAAATTAATTGGAAACAAAGACATCTAATTCTAAAAAAAGGGGCATGTTAAAGAACAAATTATAAAAAACGATCAACAATTTCATTTAAGAGACAATGAGGAGGCAACATATCAAAATTTATGGGATATAGTCAAAGCAATTTTAAGGGAAAATGTATATATCTAAATGCTAAATCAATTAAAAAAATAGAAAAAAGCTTATCAATGAATTGAGCATGCAAATAAAAAACTAGAAAAAGAAAAAATAAGATGCTCTATTAAAAACTAAATTAGAAATCCTGAAATAAAAGGAGAAACAAATAAAATGTAAAGTAAGCATACTATTGAACTAATAAATAAAACTAGGAATTAGTTTTATAAAAAGAAAACAAATAGAGGGTTGGTTAATTTTATTTTAAAAAAGAAAAAAAATCAAATTACTAGTAACAGAAACAAATTGAGTTAAGTTAATCACCAATGGGAAAAAAGCAATTATTAGGAGCTATTTTGTCCTATTATATGACAATAAATATGACAATCTAGGTAAAATGGATAAATATTTACAAGAATATAAATTATCCAGGTTAACAAAAGAGGAAATAGAATATTTAAAATTATAAAATACCAGTCTAGACTACAATGCTGTATCACAAAGATCAAATAAGATTTATTCCAGGAATGCAAGACTGATTTAATATAAGGAAAACTATTAGTACAATTGATCATATCAAAAACAGCATAACAGAAATTACACAATTATCTCAATAGGTGTAGAAAAAACCTTTAACACAATGCAAAAACCTAGATTCCTATTAAAAAGACTAGAAAACATATGATTGTTCTTTAAAGTAATGAACATTGTCTATCTGAAGCCAATAGCAAGTTTCAATTGCAATGAGGATAAATTTAGAATCCTTCCTAATGAGATCAGAGGAGAATCAAGAATACCCACTATTATGATGCTATTTAATATTATACTAGAAATGTAAGCTTTAAAAATAAGAAAAGAAAAAGAAAATGATAGAGTTAAAGTAGGCAGTGAGGAAACTAAACTATCACTCTTTGCAGATGATAGGATGGTATACTTAAAGAATCCTATAGAATCAACTAAAACTAGTTGAAATAATTAATAACTTCACTAAAGTTGTGGCAGATATGGAATAAACCCACAAAGATCAGAAACATTTTTGTATGTTTCCAACAAAGTCCAGCAGCAAGAGATAGAAAGTGAAATTCTATTTAAAAGTATTCTATGTAATATAAAATACTTGGGAATCTACTTGATAAGACAAACATAGGATTTGTTTGAACACAGATTCAAATACTTTTCACACAAAGAAAATCTGTTGCTGGGAGAACATTTTTCTCACTCATGTGACCTTTTGTACCATTCTATGTGCAAGGAAAAAAATAGCAGATTAACCTCCAATGTGTCTGGTTTCTGAGTTCCAATCTAATAATTATACACCAGTACCCTTTTAAAAATAAGTGAAAAAAGAAAATATGGTTTTCCATTTCACTTCTGAGGTTTCTCCAATTCAACCTCACATTTTATTAGAATACAGAACTGTTATACCCTTATATAAAATTGATCCTAGGTGTGAAAACAGAAGCTGTCTTCCATTGAAGAAATTATATCTTCATAAATTAATGTGGCCTTGATCTTTCAAGTAGCCCTGATGTTAATGAAGCCTGGTTTCAAAGAGACAGATTTCCAAGATCACATTTTAAGCAAGTTCTCTTGATATAGGCTATGCAGGCATTTAAGCTAGAAATTGTCCAATAGATATGTTTGAGTGTTTCTTTGCCTCTGTCCTAAATTTCTGACAGAACCCCCTACATCTTTGGCTTGAATTATATATACATATTTATTTATAGAATGTATCATTTTATTTGCAGATACAATTCATGAGAAAGTCACCTGATTCTCATTAGACCTTTAACTTAGGTGATAAATGAACAGATCTTGCTGGGAAGTATCAATAAATTTAAATTATTTTTAAATCAAAACAAAACAAAACAAGGAATCTTTCCCTTTATGAATTTGAACCATTTATAAAACTACTTCCCAATTTTAATTGGTACTTGATTCAAATAAAATTTGGTTTGTTTTCAAATATTAAAAAAAATCTAAATAGATCTAAACAATTTGAAAACAATTGTTCAAGGATATAATGAACTAATATAATAAAAATGATAATTCTACCTAAATCAATATGCTTGTTTGATGTCATATCAACCAGACTACCAAAATTACTTCATAGAACTTGAAAAAATTTTTGAAATTCATCTGAAAGAACAAAAAAAAAGAATATCAAGGGAACTAATTTAAAAAAAAAACTGAAGGAAGGTGGCCTAACAATTACAGATCTCACACTGTATTATAAAGCAGTAATCATTAAAATAATCTGTTACTGGCTAAGAAACAAAATGATGGATCAATGGAATATATTAGGGTTAAATTACCTTAGCAATCTAGTTAGTGCTTTATAAACGCAAAGATCCCAAATTTTGTGTGATAAGAGCTCACTATTTGACAAAAAACTGCTGGCAAAACTGGAAAACAGTAAGGCAAAAACTATGTATAGATTCAATTTCTTATACCCTTTATGAAGATATGGTCAAAATGGGCATATGATTTAGACATAAAGGGTGATAGCATAATAAATTAGGGGAACAGGGAATAGTTTGCCTGGCAGAACTATGGAAAAAGGAAGAATTTATTACCAACAAGAGATAGAGAACATTACAAGATGTCAAATAAAGATTTGACTATATTAAATTTAAAAGTTGTTGTACAAACTAAACCAGTTTAACTAAAATTAGAAGCAAAACAACTGGGAAAATTTTATAACAGATTTCTTTGATAAAGACCTCATTTCTCAAATATATAGAGAACTAAGTCAAATTTGTAAGAATACAAGTCATTCCCCAGTTGACAAATGGTCAAAGGATATGAACAAGTAATTTTCACATGAAGAAATAAAAAAATATCAATAATAATAAACAAAAACCTTCTAAATCACTTAGGTACCATCTCACACATATCATACTGGCCAATATTTCAGTAAAGGAAGGTGATATATGTTGGAGAGGATATGGAAAAATTGGGACAATAATGCATTGTTGATGGAATTGTGAATGGATCCACTCATGCTCAAAGGATTGTAAAATAGTACATACTCTTATCGCAAAGATATCTTTTTTTAAGTAGAAAGGACCTACTTGTACAAAAATATGTGTAGCAGTCCTTTTTGTGATGTCAAAGAATTGGAAATTGTGGGCAAGTCCATCAATTGGGGAATGGCTGAGCAAATTGTGATATATGATGATAATGAAATACTACTGTGCTATAAGACATGATGAACAGAATAATTTCAGAAAAAAGCTGTAAATACCTACATAGAAATAGGCAGAACCAGAAGAAGATTGTACACAGCAATAGCAATATTGCAGGATGATAACTGAAAGATTTAATTACTCTCAGCAGTACAGTGATCTAAGGCAATTCTGAAGGATTTATGACAAAGAAAACTTTCAACTGCCCTTAAATATTGGACCAGTCTCCACTGAACTTTTCCTTCAGTCACATTTTGTTTCCTTTATAGGTATTATTGGTGTATTATACTCTGAAATTGTTGGGATTAAAATTTTCTGATCCAACAAGCTTTGATAATTGGGTTGATTCCATCGATGGCTTCTTTACTTAGTTTGTATTGTGGTATCCTTGGTGGTGTCCCTTCTTTAACTTCTACTTTTACTGGTGTTGCTGACTTTAGAATCCCTACATCTGAAGAATGTGTAGCCCAAAGTCCTTCGTGTATATCACTTGGTATTTCAAATATTGTCCCTTCATTCTGAACTTGTTCATCTTCCACTTGCTCCATGAACAGCAATGGATAATGTTTTAAAGAGTCTTTGGGTAGATGTAGAAAAATTTTCCCTTATTTATCACATTGAATAGTTGCTCCAATTTTATACAAAAAGTCTCTTCCAAGAAGGTTGATTGGGCATTCTGGGATTAACAAGAATGTGTATTCTGTTGTTAGGGATCCTAGTGTTACCATTTTTGATTTTAGTTTTGGTACTCTCTGTTTTTTCCCTGTAGCCCCCATTATTTGTACGTAACTTGTGATTTGACTGTCTTCCAGAGATGTTTTTAAAACAGATTTAGTTGCTCCTGTATCAATAAGAGCTGGGTAGATCTCATTACCCACTTTTATCATGAACCTTGGTTCTGTGTTCTCATTTTGTTGGCACACTTGGACTATAGGTGCCTCTATTTCTATTTTGTTCAAATCCCAGTTTTCTTCTTCATCTAAAGACTTTTCTTGTTGCTTTGAACATTCATTTTGCAATTCATCATCAGTTTGCAATAGAATTGCATTATCATGGAGACTTAAGGATGGCATAACAATGTGTTTGCTTTTTCTTGTGCACTTACTATTGGTTGGAATTCTTCTGCATAAGGATTTAAGGTTAACTTTTCTATTATGTCATTGGTATTTTCTTGTGTAATAGCATTCTTGCTTTCATAGTCATTGTCTCCAGGAGGGCTGCTAATTTGAATGTTCTTTGTTATTGCATTGTCCTCCCCATTGGACCCTTCTGTAGTTAGCTCATGTGCTTCACTTGATTCATTTGAAGTTTGTGTATTACAGACTGTTGCCAGTTCTGTTTCTTCCTCTTTCTTTGTGGCTTGTTCTACTGTTCCAAAATTTTTCTCTTTAATCTCTGTTACATCATTATCTAATTGGATTTCTTCTTCTGTCTGTTCTTTGGTTTTATTTTGTGCTTTTGGAACGCCAAGTTCTATTTGCATGCAGTCTCCTTCCTTTTCATTTTTCCCTTTTCCTTTCCATTTTTTCCTTTTTGATGTTACCCCATGCACCTGGCTTCATAACTGACTTTGTTTGGCAGCACCTGAGACTACTTGCGAATAAAGTGGTTTTGCTCCTTGTTGGATGTACCTCTCCATGGTTTCTAAATTTGGTGCTTGCAATGAATTCTTGCAATTACACTCACAACATTTTGCATTTGTTTGTGTATTATTGCTGCTATACTTTACATTGCTTTTCCAAGACCTCGGTTTGTTATTAGCTTGGAATAATTGTGCCTTTAAATAACAGTCTCAAACCATGTGACCTATTTTTCCACAGAGGAAACATCTGGGTAAATTTCTCCTTTGATTACTTTGTGTGTAATTTCTTGTGGGTTTGTACAATTGGAGAGTGGCTAGATTTTTTATTTCTTCAATTTCTTTATATTTACTTGAGTTATTTGCCTCCTTGAGCTTGGCTTTAAGGTCTTTTATTATTTCATCCTTTTCCTCTAGCATTTCTTTATGACCTGAAAATATGTAAGTTGCAGTTTTTCTTAAATCTTCCAGACTTAGTGTTTCCCAATCTGGGCATTGAAGTTTAAAATATGATCTTATAGGTGTGTTACTGCCTTTCACAAATTGTCTCCTTATGTGTTGGAGATTTTGTTCAGTTAAATTTTCAAATCCAAGCACATCCTCTGCTACTTCAATAACTCTATCAAGAAACTTTGATAGATGTTCTCCACTTTCCTGTCTCAATTTCTCAAAATTTCCCCAAGTATCTCGTCTTTTTGAAAAACTTTTCATTGCCTCTAATAGATCTTCTCTGGCCTTTCTTAGGTAATGTAGATTTTCATTATTAGATAACTCTAAGTCTGTTCCTTCCTCTGGCTGTGATGTTAAATTTGGATTTTTTCTAGTTTCATCAATGAATTGTCATTTTTCCCTTTTCGAAAATAATTCTGAGAGAAGAATTTCAGTGTCCTGGAAATCTGGATCATAAAGCCTAATTGCTCTTTTAAATTCTTTTAAACATCTCATTGGTTCTGAAAAACAGGAAGTCATCCGTCTTTTCAGACTTTCAAGGTCAGCTGTTGTAAATGGTTTATGTGTTTTAATATGAATTATGCCTCTATCTGGTTGTAGGCTTGTTTGATCTCTTAGTGGCAATATTGGTATTCCCCCTTCAGCCCCATCTGTATTTTCTTGCTGAACTACATTGTTATTTTTAGGTATGTCTTGTTGTATGTTAATACCTTTGCCACATTGTATCTCTTCACTCAGTTGCTTCATCATTTCCTTTAGTTGCATCATCTCCTCTTTTATGGCTAAAATCATCACAGCCATTTCATTATCTTTTGCTTTTTTCCCAAAAATTAGATGCACACCTATTTTTAGGGCATAGTATAATTTGGTTATTATGAATAATGCTCCAGCATATGTGGGAATGAATGAAATCAAGCGATACACACTTATATTCAGCCATTACAAAGTTTTATAGATGCTAAGCAGAAAATAAATAAAATCCAGAATCGTGACAAACAATAAGTCGTAAAACATATACAAGAAATATGCAATCCAGACTAGATAACCCATGGCAAGTAATAGTTTCTTTGCCATCTTGTATCTTGAAAAGCCTTTTGTAACAGAAAAAAAAATTTAAGTCTGGGCCTTTAAGAGTCGCCTCTTCCCTTCTGGAGGAGTGGTTTCTTTTGGGCGTGGTATCACTAGGCAGATTAGTTGCACTCAGCACTGCTCTCAAAATGGTTACTTTTCACAGTCACACAGGCTTTTGAAATGTATGCAGGCCCAACTTCTCTGAAACCTTCAACTGACTTTTTTTTTTCCCCAAATTCTTGACAAAATAGGTTGGAAAACCTATCTGGCTCGCCAAAAACTATAATATTTATTGGGAAAGGAAATAGGATTGGGAAAAATGGGGATAAATGGGAGGTTTGAATGGGGTAAGGAGGAGTTAAAGGGAGAGAGGGAACACTGCTTGGTGAGGCAAGGGAGGGAGATGCCCTCTGCTGAGAGGAAACAGCAGGGGTCCAATAAGGACAGTTTGTCTTTGAATGACTGAAACTGAAGTTCAGCTCCCTCTATGGCCAGTTATCTGACTGAGAATTCAAATAATATAAAGTTTAATAATCCAGTTGGAATTGGAGTTTTTCCTTAGCTTCAGAGTATAAGGCCAGGCCCTAGAGGCTGGTGGAGGGTTTGTCCCACTCCTGTCTATTCTCGTTGTTCTAATTCAGAATCTTAGCAGTAGACAGAAAGCAAACAAGAACAATTCTCACCTTCAGAAGCCTGTGTCTTTGGGCTGAACCAAGAAGAGTATGCCACTCCAGACTGGGTTGAACAAGCTCCTCTCTCCTCCAACACCCGGAAGCCCATCCCCAGCCAACAGGAAGGAAGAGCTAGTCACAAGACTCAACTGCCACTCCCAGTTGGCCCTTCCCCCACACAAACTGTCAGTCTTGTTTCCTTTCCACACAGAGAAAGAACTATTGAAATTGGAATGATGATCAACGCATACTATGTTTCACTTTGGTTTATTTGGGTTTTGATTTGGGAATTTAGATTTTTCAAGAGTATTATTTTACAACAAAGGAATGGAAATAAATATTGCATGACCATATAACCTATATGCCACATTTGGGTTATATTGTCACACAGTTCCAATTCCAATAATTCTTTCTCTGGAAGTTAAAAGCATTCTTTGTCATAAGTCCTTCAGAATTGTCCTGGCTCACTGTATTGCTGAGAGTAGCTAAATCTTTCAGGGAAGGGAAGGAGATAATTTGGATTTTATAACATCAGAGAACTTATATGGAAAGTTTTTATTACTTGTACTTGATAAAATAAAATGTCTTTTTAAAAATAAAAGAAAATAGAAAGTAGATAGAAAACTGCCCTAAAAGTATGATTAGCAGAGCTTGGCTGGAATCCAAATCTCCCATTTTTTTCTACCTGATCATTCTACTTCTCTTCTTTTTACAAATACCATATTTTTAACACAGAGAGTTCAGATTTCTATATCATATAGATATTACATGGGCTAGTTAGCAAAAATAAGCTAATATACTATGTAAACTGCTACATTGGATCTTGCTTAGAGGTAAGTAATTCCAAGTTGAAGATTTCTTGCTGTTGGTGGATCAGGTAGAAAATAATAGTATCTACATACATGAATGTATATGTATGTGTTTATTTGTGAATAATGCACACCCATAGTATATTCAGTTACTTTGTTAACTACCCCTGTTTGTAGAGCCCAATTCAGACAGCCCATTGTGGTCCTTGTCAAAAAGAACGGAAAAGAGGAGTAGAAAGAGGAAGGGAATATGAATTGTTTTTTGTCCTAGGCATTGTGTTCAGAGATGTACAAATTTTATATCATTTGATCCTCTGGAAAATGTGTATTATTCATTCTTTATTAATATTGTCAAATCTAGCTTTTAATTTGGAGTACCCAAAACACAAGTTTTGTGTAGATACAAAATAAGATCTAAATGGACCCCTAGCAAGGGATCTAAGCATTCCGAACTGAAGTCAATGCTTCTGAGGTCAGCCTGATCTCTACTGTAAGCTATTGGTTCCCACAATTAGATAGACTTACCTTCTAATAAAAATCTCAAACTGTTCTTCTTTTGGACACCACCTACTACCATCTTACTTGAGGTTGATCTGGCAAATGTCTTTACTTCATAATCTGAAACTCTATATAATATAAATCTCACAGAGACTGAGGAGGGAGCCCTCTTCTGACTTTCCTCCTTTTACCAAACAACATCATAATTTTTTTTCTAAAGCTTTTAGATTTGGGGGTCCATTTCTGTGACTAACAATCCTGAAAAAAGCCCTTTGTGGTAGGTGTTATTAGCTTGGTACATTTAGGGAGTAAGAGGAGAAGGAAGAAAAGAGAATGAGGAGGAGGAAGGAGAAGCAGAAAGAATGTATAGCCTTTAAAGTAAAATCCTAAGCAGGTTTCAGATTTATGTAAATCTGCACAGTGAGAGGTATGTTAAAAAATTAAAGTTCTAGAAATAGCTGAGAGATGTATCTTAGAGAATGCTCAAGGATGCCCTGCTTTTTCCACTTTGATCCCTAATATACCTGACCCCAAATCCCTTTCTTTGGAAGTTTTTACACTAACCTCATTTTGACAATGTGTAAATCCTAATAAATTCTCAAGGACCTGAGACAGGTTTTCATAAAACATACAGTTAGAGACCAGCATGATTTACCCAACATCTCCTACTGTTTCTATTAGACATAATCTCATGCTGCCTTAGAAAGATCTAAGATGGTCTCTTGGAAGCAAAGCAGAGGAAAATGATTTCTCATTTGGTGCCAGAGATTTTTTGGTGAAGATTTAACCTATTTGTTGCTTGTTGTTTTTGTTTGTGTCAGGGATGGAGTTGGGTGGGAGATACTGATATGAAAGAAGTTTCTTTCTAAGATGTTATCTGTACAAAAATTAAATTTATATATATCTAAGCTAAATTTATAATGATTGATTATATGTTACCTATACCTATCTATCTAATCTATCTATACATTTATAGACATGTATATTGATTTTCATGACTATATGACATATGAAGATCCTTATTAAAGATAATAATTATTATTTTAAAAAAAACTTTCCTTTCTATCATAGAATTACTACTAAGTATTGGTTCTGAGGCAAAAGAGCAGTAAGGGCTAGGAAATTGGGGTTAAATGACTTGCCCAGGGATCTAGGAAGTGTCTGAAGTCAAATTTGAACCCAGGACCACTCTACTCCAGAACTGGCTCTCTATTAATTTTGCTACCTAGTTGCCCCAAGAGGATAATTATAAAGAGAAGTTAACAAGAAATGTCACTGGAAAAATTAGAAAGAGTAGATACTTGGCTTTATTGCAAATTCTGAAGTGAAGTTTGACAGTTCAATAAATGTCTTCCAAATACTTGATCTCGCCAACAAATTAAAGTTTCTTTTTCTTTATGTAAGTCATAATGTGACTTCTATTTCATTGACAGCTTTTGGCAACTTCCTACTAACATATGCTAATACATATGAAGAATTCCATTTGGATCACTTGCAATGTTTATTATTTTTTAAAATAAATTAGCTTTTCATCCCTTTTGGTGGGGCAGGAGAAAGTTGGCTCTTTTTATATTTGTTTTCTTTGAGATTTTTGGGGGTATGGCACCATGTCCAGAATTTTGATAGGTGTAGATTAGTTGCATCCTTGTATTTTTGATGCTGGTGCAATTATGGGGTTTAAAGTGTTAATATTGGGTCATCAGGTCCATCTTCTTACCCCTAATCATAATGGTTAGGCACACATTCCCTATTCACAGCCAATAATCATGGTAGAGCAGTAGCAAAACTACTGTATTCTCTTTAACGATAATGAGAAACAAAACAGATTTGAGAAGTCAATTTTACAGATCCTCAGAGATTGCCTGGTTATTAGAAAGGAAGTCAGACTAGAGAAGAAATCAAAATTACTTTCTATTTCAAACTATGATGATATTCTTGTCATAGAATTTATGATTAGAGCTATGAGCACACAAAGTTGGCCTTTAATAGGAATATTCTAAAATTCCACAAAATTCACATATTTTCTTTGAAAGTAGATTTTGAGAAAATAAGAAATAGATGACATACACACCTTGCTTTACTCGGCAGAAAAGTCAATTTTTTTTCTCTATTGAAAATTAGGAAAAGACAATTTTGCAAATGTTGTGCTTGCAAAATGCTAATAACAATTTAGTTATATTATGCAATACTGTCTGTTTATCTAAACCTTTTTTCCCTCTTTATTTTTAAAAGATTCAGTGGAGTGGCAAACAGGAAACATGTTTTGGTAACTAGAGGCATGAGGGCATATATATATATATATTTTAATCCCCCAACCATATGTTTCAATTTATACCAAACTATCTGGGGCCTATTTAATGTTTTCTAAGAGTTGTTCATATTTAACTCTGGTTAAGGAGTTGTGAGTTAGACCAAGATATTCTTAGCTTGTCTGCCTTCATAATTATCAGTTGGAACCAATTTCTCCTCTATTTTTATTGCCTGATTATGCCTGGTTATGTTATAAACTGTGTGACACTTTATGAAGACCAAATGTACAGGGGCCACTTGAGAGGTAGAATGGGCTAATATCCTAAGAGTGTAATGACAATGATGAGTTAAAAACTTACATTTTATTTTTATTGGTTTTGTGATGAAGGTAATCTCATAGGATCATAGAACTTCAGTCAGGAAACAATTCAAAGATAATGTAATCTAATCCCTCCCCACACATTTTACAAATGAGGAAACTGAGTCACAAAAAGATCAAGGTCACATAGCTATTAAATGCCAGAAATTGGATTTCAATCCAGATCCTATACAACAGACTCTCTGCTACTAACATTGTACCACATTGCTTACCTAAAATAAATCTATTTCAGATGGTTGTTGGAAGGTTCAAGTGAAATAATCTATATCAAGCACAATACAAACTTAAGCATTATATGAAGAGTAATTGTTATTCACCTGAAGCTTGTCCATATGATTATTTTTATTATATCATAATTGCATGTTTTAGATATAGAAAATTCATAAAACCAATTCAGTGAAATTTATAAACCTAATCTAACATGATATAATATGAATATTAATTTTGGTAATGTTGATAATCATAATAGTCCATATTGATATATGGGTTTTGTGAAATATTTCATAATATTCAGCCTGATTTGCACAATAATATTGTGAAAAAGGTATTATTATTATTACTCACTTTTTACAGATTAGGACACTGAGGCTCAGAGAGTTTTAGGAACTTGCTTTTGGAGACCCACTTAGCATGTATCTGTGGATGGAATTTGAACCCTAACTATCTTTCTTTTTTTGTTTCCTTCCAAATTCTGTGCTCTCTTTGTTGCATAATGAACAGAGCAATAAATGAATGAAAGTATTTGCTATATAAGAACTATAATGTAATTAACTCAAAGTCGGGAAGACCCAAGTTGAGATCCTAGTACTGAGAATTGTTGAGTGACCATTAGCAAGTTACCTAACTAATGTGATCTCAGACAATCTCCTGAGACTTATTAGTCATATTATAAGCATGTTGTAATGGACTGCATTAGTGAAACAAAATCATTAGTATGCTTCATAGAATCTAAGTATCAATAGAAAGCATTTAAGATAAATTACAATCATGAGCAGTTACATTTGGATGAATGACAATTGTTTGGAATTACATTTTCACAGATAAACAAAATTTCTAGTTTTTCTCTTTTTCACTTTAATTCTAATTATTATAATATCTTATATTATTGATCATTTAAATACCCTCACAAACTGATAAAGAAATCTTTTAAAGAAATAAACATCATAGCTCCAAATGCCCATTTGCTGAGATTTGTTATCCTTTATGTCCTGAGCCTGAGGTTTCCTGACCTTTAACTATGTACGATTGTACAAACTACCCCCCTTGAGAAATCTTTGAACAGAGGTTCCTTCCTTTCGGCCATTAATCCAGGCACCCTGGGAACTGAAGGGATTGAGAAAGCAGAAGCTTTGAGCCAAATAGATTTCTTGCCTGTTCAGGAAAAGGAAGAGAAAAAAAATAGTGGTGGTGAAAGGAAGCAAAATAAAGGTATTGGTAGAAGGAAGAAACAATGTTAATGGACTTTTGATCTCAGGAATATGGGGGTTGGAACAGATAAAGAAGGAAAGAAAGAATTAAGAGTAAAATATATACATGAGGGGCTTTATAGAGCCCCCACTAAACCTCTGACATGATCCTGTTTGTCCCTACAGAATTCCTCTCTTGTATCAGAAGGAAACAAACCAAACTAAGCCAAACAAAAATAAGAATAAAGCAAGACAAAAACAAGCTGAAGTTTTAGTTTCAAAATCAAGCAGGCCAAGTATCATCTTGATGACAATATCCTCAATTCTTCCTTTCATCATTATCAGTCAGACCTGTTCCATATTGCCTGAAGTCATCTAATAAAAAGGTGGAGTCTTTGATTCCAAAAATTGAGGTAGAAATATTTAAAATGTAAATTTGTTGTTCCATTGTGTCCAACCATTTATAACCTCATTTGGGCTTTCTTGGTAAAGATTCTGGAGTGGTTTTCTATTTCCTTCTCTAATTTATTTTACAAGTATTTACAGGTAAGAATGTGAGGCAAAAAAAAGAAAAAAAGGATATAAGTGACTTGGCCAGGGTCACAGTTAGTGATTATGTGAGGTCAGATTTGAACTCTGGAAGATGTCTTCTTGACTTCAACACCTATTAATTGCACCACTTGGCTGTCCCTAATATAAATGTAAGTACCTGAGTGTTAATACATTGGTATGAATAAGACAGACTATGAATGATGTTAGAGCCTTTCCTCTTTTGATAGGAGTGTTAAAAAGTAGATAAGCACTGACTGAGAAAGTGAAATGCCATAGTTCTATGAGGTAAAGAGGACAGAAAGGGTTTACAAGAAATAGGAAAGACAAATTTGGCTTTCTAGATATTTGGGAGAACAGTTGACATTGTTTATCTTCATCTATAGGTGGTTAAATAGAAAGCACTAAGAGGTTCTTGTCTTAGGTAGTTCATTGTTTTGCATTGCGACATTTTAATGGGAACATAACTTAGAAGTGTAGCCAAGAATATTAAAAAAAAAACAGCAAAAAACCCTGTAGGTGAATTGAAGAGAGGTGACACATCAAACTTGGCAAGCTCTGACAAACATTAAAAGCCTTCAAAGTGAAAAGTGTTTCTTCCTCTGGACCCACTTCCCACCACCTCCAAATGTCTGATTTTATTGACTTTTTTGGATCCAGAAAAGCGGTTTTACAACACATATAGAGATGCTATCTATACTTTGCAGTGTTGTACGTTCACAATCTGGTCCTCTTCAGGGAGCTGTGAACTACCCCAAGAGTTAGTAGCATCGTATTTCTACAGTGGCAAAACCACAATTTCAAATCTTGCTAAATTGAAATATTTTCTAAAAGTATAGTTGGGGAATAATGATATATAATGACAAAAATCGACTCAGGAGATGCTTACCCTTAGCTCTGAATGATTTGAACCAAAAGAATTTGCATATTTATTGACATGCCATATCCTAGAACTACACTCTTTTGAAGTTTCTGTGGAAGTTCCTCCATGAAAGTTTAAGTCACACTGGAGCTTATTTTTACATGTCTGATTGAGACAATAATAAAATAAAGAAGGAACAGCTAATGTTCATTGAATATTGCTCTCAATGAATGAAAAATATTCACTGGCATGCATTTTCTAATGCCATGTAAATTTTGTTATACAGTGGTAGATGTGGATTTGCCCTTTAATTACAATGGAAAGCCTGGGAAGCACTCAGCAAAAAAGCTTCTAGAAAGGTAAATAATAAAACATAGATGGGTTTGTTGTAGAGACTCATAAAACCTTCTAAAACTTTCATAAACTCAGAATCCCTAAAAAGGAGCTTGCTACAGTCTAGGCTAAATGCCATGAAGAAGACATAAATTTATGTTAATCTATTTACAGACACACACTTGAGTTTCTTGCTAAGAGCAACTGCTCCCAAGGTTCAAAGTTTTTAACTGTCACCAGAAATTCATTTCAGTTTTGCAAATGCAAGTATGAGCTTTAATTCTGAATATCAATGGGGTAAATAGCTTTTAGTTAGAAGAATACAGAAGCCAGTTTTACTGTGAGAATAAGCTAGAATAGTAGAATTAAGTCTCAGTTGACAAATGGGTTGGATTCAGTGGCATGCTGATAAACATTTAACAATAGGCTCTCAAAAAAACCCCACATTACACACTTTTAAATTTAATCTGCATCATTAACATTTTATCCACTTTAGGACAAGACAATCATCAAAACAATACATTAAGCCCTGATTTGTATTTTTGGTCTACCTCTGAAGTGTAAATGCTCACATTGAAAATATAACATTTAGCTCTGGGAGCCCATTTGAAATGGCTTTGGCACATCCTTAACAACATTCCAAAGAAAAAGTTAGCTTTTGTTGAGTATTTGGACTGTGGAACAGTTTTCCATAGAAACAATGTTATAGGAGTATAATTACTAGGACACAAACTCCTGTAGGGTGGAAGCCATTCTTGTTTAAACAGTATTTTCCACAACACTTTGCTCTCTGCATACAACAGCCAACTTATATATATATATGTGTGTGTGTATAAATGTATATGTGAATATTTTGCATTGAGCTGTATTTGTTGCATTGAATTATTTTATATTAGATGACATCATGATGCATAATATAGAGAGAAATTATTTCCTCAAAGGACTGTATCTGACAAAATAACTGAAATTACTTACTTTACTTTCTTATTTAAGACTTACTTACTCTAATTGAAGTTAGAAGTTATCTTCTTGTTTCTATGTTGCCAAAAGGTTTCCTGTGCAATGTAGGCATAGCATATATCAATAATGGACCCCAGATAAAGGGGAACTTTTCCATTTATTCACTGGTCCTTAACAATCTGCAGCAACTTCCAGAAACAAATTCTGTGGAAACACAGAAGTCTATGTCTTTTTCTTTGACCTCGTACCTCGTACAAGGTTTGCACACAAATCTATTTCTTTAGTTTCAGGAGGAGAAGTAACCTATCCCTATGACTTTATCTTTCATTAAAAAATGTTATTGTCTTTTGTTTTTATACTACAGCTACTTCCCATTGACTGCCCTACCCTAATTATATTCCTGTTTTGGAATAAAGAAAAAAAATAGCAAAATCAGCATATTGGCACATAGAATCCTAAGTATTTTATATTTTCTAGGGTGATTTTAAATGGAATTTCTCTTTCTAATTCTTGCTGCTGAGATGGGTTGGAGATATATAGAAATGCTGTGGAGATAATTTTAGGGTTGTGACTTAAATATAAATTAATTGGTCGCCAGGGGAAAATCCCAAATAAAATACTCAAGACAGTCTGGAAATTTATGATAATTTTAAATAATATAGACAGAAGGATTTAAAGAGAAAGAGGGAAGAGGGTATAGGATCTCTCCCACCTGGCCTGTGCCAAGAGGAGTTCAAGATCTCTGACACTAGGTCTCTGAAGGAGATTAGAGGCTTCTAAGAGGAAAAAGTTTGGAAGTAAAGGAGGAAAAACTCAGCCAGAAACTCACCACCATACAGGACAATAGCTGTAGCCACTCCAAGATGCTGAAAGGCCCAGTAAGCTGCCACCAGCCACCTCTCTGCTGCCAAAGGTACCAGAGAGAGGAAGTGATGCGAAATATATAGACCGTTTACTCTTTTGTCCCCTCCTCTCAATTTTCACATCTATCAATCACATCAGAGGCTTTTCTCCAGGACTGTGCATTCTTTAGTTCTCATCTTCTTTAATTAGATTATATCTTTTTGATTTACTTACCACTTATTTGTTAAGTTCACCTTTTGTTAGTTACTTGAACGTTTTGTGATTTATTTACCCTTCATAGTTACTTAATACCTTTTTATAGTAAAATAAAAAAAATAGACTTAGCTTAAAGTTCTAGCTTCACTATAAAATAAGAACTAAGTACCTTCATTGTTTAATCAGGAGATTACAATTTCATCTTCTCCATAAAGTAAGATCTAAGTAGGGTGTATTAATCTAAATTTTACAATGCTGATGCCTTATGTGGGTTTATTTTGTATCCTGCAACTTTGCTAAAGTTGTTGATTATTTCCACTAGCTTTTTGGTTGATTCTCTTTGACTCTTTAAGTAGATCATCATATCATCTGCAAAGAGTGATAGCTTGGTCTCCTCATTGCCTATTTAATACTATCAATTTCTTTTTATTCTCTAATCACTACAACTAGTATTTCTAGTACAATGTTAAATAATAGAGATGATAATAGGCATTGTTGTTTCACTCCTGCTATTATTATTGGGAAGGCTTCTAGTTAATCCCCATTGCAGATGATGTTTGCTGATGCTTTTAGATATGTACTGTTTATTATTTTAGGAAAGGCCCTTCTATGCTTATATATTCTAGTGTTTTGAATAGGAATGGGTGGTGTATTTTGTCAAATCTTTTCCTGCATCTACTTAGATAACCATGTGATTTTTGTTGGTTTACTTGTTAATATGGTCAATTATGTGGATGGTTTTCCTAATATTGAACCATCTTTGAATTCCTGGTATGAATCTTAGCTGATCATAGTGAATAACCCTAGTGATGATTTGCTGGAGTATTTTTACTAGTATTTTATTTAGGATTTTTGCATCTATATTCATTAAGGAGATTGGTCTATAGTTTTCTTTCTCTGTTTTTGACCTGCCTGGCTTTGGAATAAGAACCATAGTTGTGTCATGAAAGGAATTTGGTAGAACTTCTTTGCTTATTCTGTCAAATAGTTTCTATAATATTGGGAATAGTTGTTCTTTGGATGTTTGATAGAATTCATTTGTGAATCCATCTAGACCTGGGGAATTTTTTCTTAGGGAGTTCTTTGATGGCTTGTTCAATTTCTTTTTCTGATATGGGGTTTTTAAGTACTCTATTTATTCCTCTGTTTGTCTAGGCAATTTATATTTTTGTAAATATTTATCCATATTACCTAGATTTCCATATTTATTGCCATATAATGAGCATACATTTTTTTAGTATCTCTAATTTAGTATTCATTTTAGGATTTTTAATCTGTTCACTTTCTACTTTTTTTTTATTTGCATGCCTAATTCATCGACCTCTGCCTTTCTTAATTTGTTAATATATGAACCCAAGGATATAAATTTTACCCTGAGTACTGCTTTGTCTGCATCACATAGGTTTTGAAAGGATGTCTCATCATTGTCATTTTCTTCAATGAAATTATTAATTGTTTCTATGATTTGTTCTTTAACTAATCGACTTTGGAGAATCATATTGTTTAATTTCCAGTTAATTTTTGATTTGCCTCTCCATGTACCCTTACTCATTATTATTTTCATTGCATTGTGATCTGAGAAGGTTGCATTTATTATTTCTGTTCTATTATACTTGTTTGCAATGATTTTATGTCCTAATACATGGTTAATTTTTGTGAATGTACCAAGTGCTGCTGACATGAAAGTGTATTCCTTTCTGTCCCTATTTATTTTTCTCCACATATCTACTAACTCTAATTTTTTCTATGATTTCATTCACTTCTCTTACCTCTTTCTCATTTATTTTTGTGTTTGATTTATATAGTTTGGATAGAGGAAGGTTCAAGTCTCCCACTAGTATAGTTTTTCTATCTATTTCATCCTTGAGCTCCACTAGTTTCTCCTTTAGAAATTTGGATGCTTTGCCATTTGGTGCATACATGTTGGGTACTGATATTTCCTAATTATCTATTCTGCCTTTTATCAGGGTATTATTTACCATCTCTATTCATTTTAATCAGATCTATTTTTATTTTCATTTTGTCAGATATCATGATTGGGATTCCTGCCTTCTTTTTATCAGTTGATGCCCAAAAGATTCCATTCTCCTACTTTTATCCTATGTATATCTACCTTCCTCATGTGTGTTTCTTGTAGACAGCATATGGTAGGGTTTTGGATTCTAATCCACTCTGCTATTAGCTTGCATTTTATGGGTGAGTTCATTTCATTCACATTAAGAGTTATGATTACCAGCTATGTATTTCCCAGCATTTTGATTTCTACTCCTTTTCTTCTTTCACTAGTTCCTTTGACATAAATGTTTTGTTTTTAATCAGTTTCCCTAATTCTTACCCTTATTTTACTTCCCTTTCTACCCCTCCCTTCTTATTCCCCCCTTATTTTCTTTGCAGTTCTTTTTAACTACCACCCGCACCCTCTCCCTCCCTTGTACTGCTTCCCTCCCCACCAGTCTGTTTGTTACCCTTCTACTTCCCTATAGGGCACAAATCTATTCTCTACGCTAATAGATTCGATTGTTCTTCTGTCTTTGGGTCAATTCCAATACACCTATGAGTTGAGTATTTCCTGTCTCCAACCTCTGTACCCTTCCAGTGTATTGATATTCTCCCCCCTCCCACCATGTGCTTCTTTGTGACATATAAATTTACCCCCTTCAGTTACTTTTCCCATTTCTTTTAGTATTAACCTCTTTTTTTGGCTCTAGTTTTATCAGAGATATATGTATTTATGCCTACATATATCTATATACATATCTATATCTTGTCATTTCATCATATACAGTTTGTCACTGTTCCCTCTAAGTATACCTCTTCTGGCTGCCCAGGTGATAATAACAATTTTTTAAGTGTTACCAATGACCTCTTTTCTTATAGACATACATATCATTTTAACTTACTGGGTCTCTTAAAATTTTTTTTGGTTTTATTTTTGTTTGTTTTGTTTTGTTTTTCTTTTTTATTAGTTTAATTTATTAATTTATTATTAATTTATCATTAATTATTATTATTATTATTATTTTATTATATAGTTAAAATAATTATAAATATTATTAATTTATTGTTAAAAAGGTTATCTTTTTAAATTACATTTTGATGATTCTCTTGAAATCTGTGCTTTCACATTAAATTTTTTGTTCAGGTCTGGTATTTTCTTTACAAAAGCTTGGAATTCTTCTATTTTGTTGAATCACCATGCTTTCCCCTGTAAGAATATAGTCAGTTTTGCTGGGTAGTTGATTCTTAGTTGTAGACCTAGTTCCCTTGCTTTATGCAATATTATATTCCATGCCTTTCTGTCCTTCAGTGTAGATGCAGCCAGATACTGTGTTATGCTCACTGTGGTTCCATGGTATCTGAATGACATCTTCTTAGCAGCTTGTAATATTTTTCCTAGGTCTGATAGTTCTTGAATTTGGGTATAACATTCCTGGGTGTTGTCAGTTGGAGGTGATCTGTGGATTCTTTCAATCTCCACTTTTCCCTCTTGTTCTAGAATATCAGGGCCATTTTCTTGGATAATTTCCTGTAGTTTGATGTCCAGGCTTTTCCTTTTGTCATTGTCTTCTGGTAGGCCAATGATTCTTAAATTGTCTTGCTGGAACTATTTTCTAAACCCTCTGTTTTCTGAATGAGATGCTTCATATTTTCCTCAATTTTTCCATTTATTAAATTTTGTTTTATGGTGTCCTGCTGTCTTGTGAAGTCACTTGATTCTACTTGTTGTATTCGGGTTCTGTCCAGTCTTTAATAAATTCCTGGCTTTTTGGTCACACTTCTCCTTCTGTTCTGATTTTCTTTGAAGGTCATCTTTCATCTTCTTTGCCTCATCTTTCATCTCCTTTTCTTCATTTTCAAGCTGGGTGATTTTGGCTTTCAAGACACTATTTTCTTGTTTTAGTTCAAGTGTCTCTGTTTCCAGGTGACTTATCTTAGTTTCTAAGTTCTTTTCCCAAATGCCTTTAGCCTCTCTTAATTGTGTTTTGAATTGTGTTTTGAGTTCTTCCAAAGCCTGTGTCCAGTTTTCTGGGATTTCTGATTTATTGCTTGGTGTTTCCTCCTGCTCTGTTCCATTTGCTCTTTGTTCATTGCCTGTATAGAAGACATTGATTGTAATTTCTTTTTTCTTTTTCTGTTGTTTGCTCATATTTGCCCCTTCTTTCCCCCCTGTAGTTGCCTGCACTCTTGCTCCTCTCATTATGTGTTATATTTGTGGGTTTGGGCTTTTCTGTCTGTCTTCTCTTTTGGAGTTTTGTCAGCAAGTCTCTCTGTGGGGGAGGGGTATTAGAGCTTTTGCTTCCCTGTGCTCTTGAGGCTTTTATTGGATTAAAGTCCAGCAGTCTATGAAGGAGTGGTATCAGAGCTTGAGCTTTCATGCCCTCTGAAGACTGTGGATGGAATTAAGTCCTGCTGAGTTGGGCTGGATATGTCCTGAGGCCAAAACCTCCTGGAAGGGGGGAACAATATGGAGTGTCTTCTCTGCTGCAACCAGGCTGCCAGCTCTGTGCTCCCTCTCCAACTCCTTACTCACTGCCTGTGTTTGATGCTCTAAGCCTGGCAAAGCTCTGCCCGCAAGGTACTCCCTCCAAACCAGTGCCTTTGCCCACCCAGAAGTTCCAGCTGCCACTGGAGGCTTAGTGTTCTAGGTGGGCAAGGGGTCCCAGCACCTTCCTTTTTTCCTTCCCCTTAAACCTGAGTGTTCTTGGATTCTGGCTTTTGGGGGATGTACCTTTTAAATTGAGTCCAGCAGGAGGGTTCCTTGGCTCTCTCTTGTTAGGTTTGATTTTCAGTCCCCTGGGAGCATTTAGTTTGTAATTGGTAAGGAAGGGTTTTCAGAGGTCTGAACTTTTGCTGCTTCTATGCCACCATCTTGACTCTGCCTCTAAGATTCCCTTCTACAATATCCCTGAAAAATAATCAGGCAATTTTTGTTTGATGGCTTCTAGTGATAGAGAATTCACTATCTTTAAAAAGAGCCTATTACACTCAGTAGCCCATCTTTCCACATTATAAAAATAATAGCTACAAAGTCAACAATGAGGAGGGAATATAGAAGCTTGAGGAACATATTTGATTTTGGTGGGTTTTTAAACAATATACCTTCCATGGTACAGACCATATGAATATATGTAGGGAGATTATTAATGTCTCCTTCAACAACTTTAAAAACTATTTAGTGTGTTTTTTCATATAAATCATAAATAAGTCTGAGCATAGCTTAATATAGAATTATAAAAAATAAGAAATAATCCTTGAGGCAATAAACATTTTAATATAGGTTATAAATATGCCTTCATGCAGAATATTTCTATATTCCCTGTGTCATGAATGATGACATGTCACATACACAACAACAACAACAACAACCACCTTACAAAGGAAATAAAGTGAAAATGATGTGCCTTGATCTGCAATCATATTATAACAGTTCTTTCTTTGGCTGCAGATAACTTTTTTTTATTATGATGTCTTTAGGGTTGCCTTAGAACCTTATTTTGTTAATAATGGTTTGATCCTTCATAATAAATCATCATATAATATTTATGTTAGTTTATGGATTGTTCTTATTTTTCTCACTTCACTTTGCAGAAGTTCATATAATCCTTATAAATTTTTCTGATATCATCCTAGTCTTCATTTCTTATGCACAACTCTTTGCTATTACAACCATATACCATGACTTGTCCAGCCATTCTTCAATTGCTGGGTACCTCCTCAGTTTCCAATTCTTTGCCACTACTAGAAGAGTTGCTAAAAATATTTTTGCATAAGCAGGTCATTTCCCCATCTCTGATCTCTTTGGGATACTGACCAAGTAGTGCAGTTCCTGGATCAAAGGTTATCAATAGCTTTGTGGTCCTATGGGCATGGTTGCCATATTATTCTCCAGAATGGTGATTAAGGCCCACATCCTCTCCAACATTTATCATTTTCCTTTTTTGTTATATTTGTGAATTTGTTATGTATGAGGTTGCATCTCAAGTTGTTTTAATTTTTATTTCTCTAATCAATAGAGATTTGGGACATTTCCTCATATGAAAACAGAGAAATTTAATTTCTTTACCTGAGAAATATTTGTTCCTATATTTTGAGAATTTATCAACTGAGGACTTTTTGTATTCTTATAAATTTGGCTCAATTCTCTATACATTTGAGGAATTAGACCTTTGTCAGACACTTGGTCTATAATTTTTCCCAATTTGCTGTTCCCCTTCTAATTTTGGTTACATTAGTTTTGTTTGCACAGAATCTTTTTAATTTAATGTAATCAAAATTGTTCATTTCATCTTTCATAATATCCTCTATTTTCTGTTGAGTCATAAATTCTTCCTTTATATATAAGTATGACAGGTAAACTTTTCCATGTTCTCACAATTTGTTCATGGAATCCCACTTTATTTATACATCAAATATCCATTTGGTATATTCATCTTGGTGTAAGGTGTGAAATGCTGGTCTAGTTCTACTTTCTTTCATATTTTTTTTTCTAATTTTCCCATCAACTTTTGTCAAATAGTGAGTTCATTGCCCAATAGCTTGGATCTTTGGGCTTATCAAAACTAGATTATTCTGGTCATTAACTACTGTGTGTTGATTTCATAACCTATTCCATTTACCCAGTACTCTATTTCTTAGCCAGTGCCAGATGATTTTGATGATTACCACTTTATATTATAATATGTAATCTGGTACAAATAGGCTTCTTCCTTCTTATTGTTTTCATTAACTCTCTTATTTTTAAGTTCTTTTTTCTTTTCCAGATGAATTTTACTATTTTTCTAGTTTTAGGAAAAAATTTTGGGGTAGTTTGATTGCTATAGCACCAAATTTGTAAATCGATTTAGGTAGAATTTTTATTTTTTATTACATTACCTTATGTGTAAGCAATTAATATTTTTCTAACTATTTAGGTCTGACTTTGTTTGAAAATCATTTTCTAATGTTTGACTTGTAATCTTGGTTGCTATCTTTTCTTTTAAATTCTCTTCTAAGAGATCTTTTGGATTCTGGATGCTTCATACTTCCTGTATGCAATTGTTATTCTTTTCTGATTTTATAGTTTGATCATTTTTATCACTAAAGTAACTTTTTATAGTAAGATTTTTTCTTTGTCTTTTGCTGTTTTTCTAGTTATTATTTCTTGTTTCCTTGTCTATCTGTTTAGGTTCTACTCTTCTCCTGGTATAAAGGGAAATTTGTGGAGCCTTTTCTGGTGATCGACACAGGCCTGGTAGTTTCAGTGTGCACTTTCAGGTAATGGATTAGCTAGCATCTTGTAGAGAGGCTTGTAGCAGTTTTTTCCAGTTTGATTCTATTCCTGATGCTTTCAGTTTTTCTGTTGTCTGCTGTGTTGGGCTGTTCCCAGGACTTTTTGTTTGTTGCCTCTGGCCATGTGGAAGCATATAAGTCTGGCATTGGGCCATTCCTACACTAGCCACAATTGGGCTGTTCCTCCACTCTGAAAAGCATGAATTTCAAAGAATAAAGTTAATGATTAAGAATAAAACAAAACCAAATATATTTTAGAGAATATGGCAATTTCCAAATTGTATGTAAACTTGATTCATGGTCCATGTTAAAAAGGTTGCTGTTTCTGGAGATCTCCATAGCATGGGTCTTAAAATAATACTATAAAGCAATTCATATATAGAATATCATGAAAAGATAATGCAAACTTAGGATCAGTCTAATGTTAAGATAATAATGCCCTCAGCACATTTGTCCCTGTATTAGAATATAGTGCTGTTATTCTTGAGCTAACTATATTTCTTTTTAAGTGACTCATTAAGAACTTAATATTGAAGATCAATACAGCTAATTAAACTTCCTTAATAACTATTTACTTTGAAATGTATTAATTTCAATGCAGAAAATTACAAAATGACATTTCAATCACTTCCTCTAATTTTTCAACATAAATCTTCATCCTATCATTCTCATTTATTTTTCATCTTATTAGTTTTAATGTTCTTCTGATGCTGATTCCTTCATATGTGTATGGCTGCATGAGGATTTTTCCAATTTCTTTATATTCTTCATATAGCAATTACTTCTTGATCTCTTCTTTTAGTGTGAGATGGGTCATTCATACTTAAAAGGAGGCATAAAAGAGGTTGGGGGACAAACCATCTTTTCCCCTTGATCCTGCAGTCTGTATATTGCCACTATTGATTTCTCTTACCTCTTGAGTTTCAGACGCTGGATGCCCTCTCCTCTTAATATTCACTGTTTAATACTACCAGAATAACCATTTATTTGAACAGGTCTGATATATTACTTCTCTGCTTAAAAATATTTTACAGTTTTCCAAGTTTAAATTATCCTTCCTAGCATTCAATGAGCTCCATCATCTGGTACAATGGGTTTTTTTTAGCCTTAGATAATATTTTTCTCAATTTTTTTTATGCTTTAGTCAAACGAAACAATAATTTGGTCCCAATATATTTCCCACACTCTTCTTTGTTGAATCTTTTCTCGTGTTTTCTTGTGTTTGGAATAAATTTTCTCTCCCTCTTCTATGCATCTTTTAAGGCCCAACTCAGAGGACAATATATTTAAATATAGAAAAGAATGCACAGATTACCTGGTCCAACCTTTAACTTTATATATGAAGAAACTGAGGTCAAGAGATAGTAAGAGACTATCCAAGATCATATGACTATTAAGTAACCGAATGAGTATTCAAACAGTGACTTTTTCTTTTCATTACTTTTTCTACCATATTGACCTGTCTTCCTGTGTCATATATTCCATGAAACCTTCCCTTTTCCCACAAATTGGTAGCTATTTTCTCCTTTTAACATTTCTCTAATTGCAGGATCTTTGACCATTGCATATTTTAGGCATCTATGTGTTCTATATTTCCATACTAGATTATTAGCTTCATGAATCAGGAACTATTTTATCTAAACATTTTAGCTTCTTTGGTGCCTAGAAAATGATTAAATGAAAATATACATCATTTTCAATGTTTATTGATCGATAAATTTATAATCTTGATTTACCTTCTCATATATACTTTGCCTACATATTTTTGAGGCTCTTGGCTTAGTGTTATTAAAGGGGAAATAAAAATCCTTTAATGCAGTTTCCTAACTCAAAGGCTGGCTAGTTGTATAAAGTACCAGACCTGGAGTGAAAAAGTTTCATCTTTCTGAGGTGAAATCTGATCTCAGACATTTCCTAGCTGTGTGATCCTGGGGAAGACTCTTAACTTTGTTTTCCTAGTTCTTCATCTGTAAAATGAGCTGGAAAAGGAAATTGCAAATTTCTCCATTATCTTTTCCAAAAAACAAAAACTAAATGGGGTTACAAAAATTGGACATACCTGAGATGACTGAACAAAAACTCAAACAGAATAATGATAGTAACTAACAAAATCATATTTGGAAGATGAAATGGGAAATGTCTTGATCATTTCTCATCATTCTCTTTAGAACAGACTGAGTCTTCTCTTTAATACAATCACACTTTCCCTTCCCATATACTTTCCCTCTGCTTTGCAAGTTGTTCTTCCCACTTTTTGAGGTATTTAGGTATCTTCCATTGGTGATTGGAAACTCATATAAGTAGGCCATCATTGAGCTGGCAAACAATATCATTAAACTTCTCTGGGCAACCAAATTTTGCCATGATCTTCTAACAAGATACTATGGCTGACTATCAAAGGCCTTAGTCAGATAGATGAACATTATCACATTTCCCCTGAAATATTTTCCTTCCCAGACATTGATGATCCTGCCAAGGATCCCAAAGCATTGCAGGCTCCCAAGTCCTTACCTTGCTATCATCTTCATGTCCTCAGTTTTCCTTTACCCCTAATATCCAATCAGTTACAAAATCTTGGGCTTCTCCTCCACATCTATCCTCTTAATTTTATTCAAATAGCCGACTTCCTAGTTCAGACCTCACCAGGTTGTTGTTCAGTCATCTCACCTTACCCAGATCATTGCAAGGGCCCTAAATTTGCCTTCTTGACACAATATCTCTCCAGTGGTTCTTTGCTATCATCTTTATTTTATATTTTATAGATTATTTTTGTATAATATGCATAAAATAGGTATACTAACACATTGCATAATTTATAAATTAATGTCTACATAGGGGTAAATGCTTAAAAACTTTTACTAATAGAATTTCACAATTATAGCTTCTGGAAATATTTGCTCTAGATGATGAGGTTGTCTGACCTTATCCCTTCTTCTCAATTATATTTTATATCTTGCTATTGCTAGCCACCTTATATCTCATGTCAAAACTATATAGGACTTTAAATGATGGAGTGTATTTTTATTACTATGGTATAACCTATGGCAGTAACTTCTCTTTGATGGTCCATGACAATAGAATAAACAGTTTTCAGGTATCCCTAACAACAGGATCAGAAGTCATAACTTATCATAACTAATCAACGAGTGAGATAACTTCATGCTGAAGATGCAAAAAAGTATTTCTTATGGTTATTGTCATAAACAATATACTGTGGCCTTATGAGGAAATTTTTGATGGAAACTATCTCTGGAAATAGTCAAAAGATTAAATACAATCAAGTAAGTAAGTTATTCCTAGGGTACTTTTAAAGGTGCAATAATAATATCAAGACTCCAGTATAACCATGTATAATTAGGTGCTGGCAAATGGCACCTTAGTTGTCTAAATTAATTAATGTTCAGGTACAAATACTTAACCTACAAATAAAAATTTGCTCATACTTGAAGTTAGATCACGTCAGAGGTATTCTGAAACCTGCTTCTGAGAGTCAATTGTCAACATTTCAGTGTGAATATTTTAGCCTTGGAAATTGCCAGACACCAGAACTTGATTTGTTATCTAATTGGTTGTTTAGCCTTGAGAAAATGTTAATAATGAAGATTAAACTAAAAAGTTCATCATGCATTCATTTCCCCTCCAGAGATTGGGGTATTAAACATTAACCAGAACACTAGTGAATCCAATTCCATAATTTCCCACTTTCCAAAGTTTCAAACAGCCTTTTTATTTCAACTCTCAAACCAGTTTAATTAATTTACCAAGATGTACTTAATAGTAGTGTATGTGTGTGGGTTTAAGACTCTCTACTCAGTGATGGAGATACAAAGATAAAAAATTACCTTTTTCCTCAAGAAAATTTCTGTATAATAGAATATGACAAATATATCAATAAGTATCATCAGAAAATAAATAAATTAGATCACAGAATTATCTATCTAGAATGAGAAGAAATCTTTGAAGATTTTAGTCTAATTTCATCATTTTTTTGTGTTTAAAAAAAACTGGCCCTAAAATCTGATGAGATATGATCAAAATTACATAAGGAAAAAGCATTAAAAGTGAAACATAATCCTGAGTACCCTGATTTCAGGACCAATGATTTAACCACATTGCCTGACTTTGGAACAGGAAAGCCTATATTTCACACCACTTTAAATTAAAATCAGTAAAAAGGACTCACAGCAGTTGATAAGCAGTCAATATGGCATGATGGATGAGGTGATAGAGTAATTGTTTTCTATAAACCTCTATAGCGGACAACCTTATAAAAAGAAATATACACCAGATATGAACCCATGAGATAAAGAGACAAACATTGTATGAGTCAAAAACATCATAAAATAGAATGGGATGGCTGGAATCCTTACCAAAGAGCACTTTTTAGTATCCTCACCCCTAGCAGACCCTGCAAGCCCTGGGGTTCAGTCAGTACACTCAAGCCCACAAAGCTTATTCTTAAAGAGTTCAGTTCTACAGATATCTCTGTAGGTCTCAATGAGTAATGAATAAGCTTGAAACCTATTCCACTGCCCCCAAGGACATTTCATAAGAGGCATTTTCCAAGTGATCAGAAAGGTACAATGATGAGACAAGACAATAAAGTTGCTGCAGCACAGAGGCAGCATGAAGTGAAAGAACACTTGCCACTGATGGCAGGGGTAGTCTTTTAACAAGAGGGAATGATTTGGACCTTGAGCCAGGATAAACTCAGATATTTCCATATATGAAGGGGCTGAGGATGTCAAACTTGTGAGCCCATGCAGAAATGGAAGAGGGATAGATCAAAGAGTAAGGTAGGAAACCAGATGAAATTTATTGTAATATAAGAAGAAGATTGAAAGAACAAAAGTTAGATTCTGCACCTAACTCCCAAGTTGGTAACCCTGTAGAGAGCATCATATAAGAGGAAAATAATTATGAAAGTAAAAATTCAGATAAGACAAAATGGCAAATATCATCCCATGAAAGAAAAATTAGTAAAAGCCTCAAATAAAAGAAAATGTGTGGATTCCTCAGAAATCATAAAAGAATATGAAAGAAACTTAAATAATTGACTTAAAAATAAAGTTCTCAATGAAGGATTAAGAAGTAAAGAATAGGATGAAGGGAAATTAAAAAAAAAACACACAATGGAGCATCTATCTGAAGAAGTTTAGAAAGAGAGAACAACAGGAGAGCTTTAATGAAGAGAATGTTCCAGAATGAAATTCTGATCCCAGCTGTATCAAATACAACCAGGTAATTTAAAAATATATATGAAATGATTATAATCCCTGACCTAACCACTCAAAAAGTTATTATACCATGTGAAATCAGTTTGTATAATATACATTGTCCCATTGGTCTAACTTCTAGCCTTTTGATTTGTCTCCTTTTACATAGAAAAACCTTTCAAATGTTTGGAGACAGTAACTTAAATCATCTGTTCTTTAATTCAAATACTCCTCTACTCCAGTTTACTAATTTGTTCTTTATATAGCAATATCCAAACTTCCCACCATTTTATTCATGCTATTTAAAAATGTTCTTTAGTTTGTCAATGTTTAGTTTACTAATTCCAGTCAACAGATTTGAAAAAGGAATTTTGTTTTGTTTTGTTTTTAGGAGGCGAGTTTGTTTTCTAGTGTCTTATATGGATCTCTGATCTATCAAATAAAGACTACAGTGGGACTAAATATTCACTGAGTGTGACATTGTACTCTTCTCACTTGTTGTTATCATTTCTTTCAGAATTGTTCAACTCTGATCCTGTGACCCTTACATGCCTATATTGTCTATGTGATTGTCTTGGCAAAGACACTAGAATGGTCAACTATTTCTTTTTCCAGTGGATAAACAGAGGTTAAGTGACTTGCCTAGGTCACGCAGCTAGTAAATGTCTCAGGTCAGATTTAAATGTATGTCTTCCCAACTCTAGGCCTAGGTCTTTATCCACTGGGTCAACTAGATGCCTCCATTTTTATCAATACAAAAATAAAATTCACTGAAAAATGAAAATGAACATTTTCATTAAAAACAATTATTTTTATCATGAAGCTGACTCTTACAAAACTCTTGGTCAATTAAAATTCCTCTGTTGTTAACCCAGATTTCCCTACTCAGTAATTAGGTAATTGAAAAAAAAAACATAAAAGGAAAACTTTATATTTATTCTTATTTAAATTTCATTTTGCAGCTTTGGGCTATTAATGCAGTCTACCAAGATTTATCAGAACAATGATGCATGTATAACCCAGTGGAATTGCTTGTCAGCTCCAGGAGGGGTGAGGAGGGGAAGGAGAGAATTTGAATCATGTAAACATGGAAAAATATTCTAAATTAATTAATTTAATTTTTTTAAATAAAAAAAGATTTATCAGAAGATTCTCTGTGGCCACTATATATATATATATATATGTATATATATATATTCTGCAATATAAATATATATGTATATATTTGTGTAATATATACATATATAAAATGTTGAAAAAGGTAAGGCTAAGGGCAGAACTTTATTGTATTACCATCTTGAATTAATCATACATGAGTCAGTCAGGACTTGGTGGGTATGACCTTTTAACAGGATATGAACTTCTCCAGGTATTCTGTAACCAAGAATATACTTTTCCATCTCGTTACAAGCAAGAGAACCTTTGTTAAATCCCTATATTTGCTATATTTATCAGTCTAACAACTCTATCAAATAAAATATATTGTTATTTTGGAATGATATTCTTCGTAAACTTACTGAGGAACACAGTGATTCTTTCATTTTCTAAATGTTTTCACAGCATCCATTTAATAATATATTTTAGAATTTTGTTATATTTTTGCTTCAAGTTCTCTGGTATAACATTCAAAGGGTTTTTTTTGGAAAACTGGGCAATTTTCTGGCCTTCTGGCTGGCACCTTTCCTATTCTCCCTGACTCCTTGAGGCCAGAGCATTTCAAATGATCACCTCTGTAAGTTATTTCAATAACTTCAGTTATAATTTAATTGTGCCAGAACAGTGAATTCATTACAAGTAGAGATACTCTCTACTACTTTCCTTCCTGTAATGGATTTCAATTATCTTTTAATAATTTTCGTCCTCATTTGAGGAAGTCTTTGCTAGAAAAAAAAAAGGAACGTCTGTTACTTAAATGTTTGTTGATGATTTCCATGAAATATATTAATGATCCCTTTTTGTAAGTCACTAGTAAGCAGAGACCATATGTTATATTTGCATATTATGATTATATAGTTATCATCACTTCATGGAATATCATTCACATGTTAGTATTTATATGTAGCCTGGATTCCTTAAGATAACAATAGCATCCCTTTGTATATGCTGTTTCCTTTTTAATTCATTCATATGCAGTATCTTAATCAATTCTCACAACTCTTGAGTATGTAGGGCAGGTATTCTTATCACCATTTTCTTTTTAACAAACAACAGAATTGCTCTTTGTAATTGGCAGAGCTGGGATTAGACTTAATTCTTCAAGATTTTTTATGTGCTTTGGCAAATATCTTGCATAGTTATTTTATTAATATATGGGAAGCATGGGGAGGAATAAGAGAGGGCTTACTGAAATAGAAAATAATCTGAATGGCTTGGTTGCTATTTTTAATCACAGATTATGAATTTATTCTCTGAAATTTCCATAGGTCAATGACAATCTTTCTGACTTTAATGATATAAGCCTCAGAATTTATACTAAAATAGTAAGAAGGTAAAGAGCAAGTGATGAGCCAAGAATAAAGGATTTTTTAAAAATGGTATGATGCTATAAAGATCCAGGCTATAAAAGGGAATCACCACTGAAACCCCTGCCAAATCACAGCATCTTTCTGTTGTATGAGCCAGCTCTCAATCCATTTGGCTAGATTTCACTTCCCTTTGTTTTCATAGCTTCCCTACAACCAGATCTTCTCTGTGAGAGGGAAGATCACATTTCCTACATCCCATGGCCTGCTGCCTGACTAATTAAGTGACTTACCAATGATTTTCTCAAAGCCTCTACCAGGAATCATAGATTGGGTTTGGAGGGGATTTACAGTAATAGATGGAAGGTACCTCTGTAGAATGAATCATGCAAATTTTTCAGATTGGATCCTTGTTCTCAGTTTTGAATCCTGGGTACCTGCACTGTTCTGCTTAACTGCCTTCTATCCAAGGTTTTCTGTGCAGCATTGGCAAATTACTTTGTTTTCATTCCTTTGCCATGGATGTATTTGCTTCTGAAGTTAAGGGTTCTCCAGACCTCAATTATAGGGCATGGGAGCCCAGGTTTAGGCAAGTAATTTCCACTGATCTACTCCTTTTGGGAGACTCTTCAGTTTGAACCAATTGACTTATAAATGTAAACTTCCTCCAAACCTCACAAAATCATCCCATATGTTTAATGAGAAGGAACTCTATTTTAGACCCAAAGAAACCCAGGAATGTAACTTTGTTGTTCAGTTATTTCAGTCTTGTTCAACCATTCTTGACCCACTTTGGGGTTTTCTTGGCAAAGATGTTGGAGCAATTTGCCATTTCCTTCTCCAGATTATTTTTCAAATAAAGAACTGAGGCAAACAGGGCTATGTGACTTACCCAGTGTCACATAGCTATTAAGTGTCTGAGGCCAGATTTGAACTAATGATGATAAGTCCTCCCAATTTCGTGTCCAGTGTTCTATCCACTGGGCTCACTAGCCATTGTAGGGTGACTATATGGTTTCAGAAAATACATCTGCCCTTCAGCTCCTTCATTTCAGTCCTTCCATACGATTTCTAAGCCAGATTTATTTGGCCCCTCCTGCCTTCTTTCTTCTGCAGAAATTTTGGTATTTATAGCTTCAAAAACTGCTCTGTGTGTGTGTGTGTGTGTGTGTGTGTGTGTGTGTGTTTTAAGTGCTATCACTGTCATGTGGTGTTGGTATACTAACTTAGATTGTAGTAATGCAATATTTTTACCCCGGTAAGTTTCTTCAGAGGAGCATGGAAAGAACACTGGATTTGGAATTAAAAACATCCAAATTGGAATGTCACCTTTGGCATTTACTAGCTCTGTAATCCTGGGCAACTTAGTTAACCTTTCCTGATACTCATTTATCATTTTTAAAATGAATACTTTAATAGCACATACATCACAATGTTGTTGTAAAATCAAAATCAATAATGTATTTAGCATGCTTTTTTCCTTTTAAAATTATTTTTTATTTCCTTACATATTTTCCAAATATATTTAAATATGATCAAATGTTTTTATTTTTAATTTAATTTTCCCTAATTATATGTAAAATAATTTTCAACATTTAAAAAATTTTCAGTCCCAAATTCTCTCTCTCTCTCTCTCTCTCTCTCTCTCTCTCTCTCTCTCTCTCTCTCTCTCTCTCTCTCTCTCTCTCTCTCTCTCTCTCTCTCTCTCTCATCTTCTCCCTGAGGATAGAACACCATGGTCACAAACCTTTGGCACATGCGCCACTCTCTGTGGGCATGTGAACCATAACCTGCAGAGTTCATTACTAGAAAGGTAGAGGGACTCAGAAGGAGTTGCTCCCTTTCTCCTCCCCACTGTACCTGATGACATTTTTTCACATCATCTGCCCCTCTGCCCAGTAGTCCAATGGGAGTGAAAAGGGAGTAAGGTAGTCACAGGTGGCAGAGCTAGAGGGGAGCAGAATGCTTTAGTCACTCCCCTCCCCCTTTCTACCATGCTGAGGACTTTCCTCACCTCACTCTCCTGTCCATCCTACAGCTCATTGGGAGTGCTCTTTCCCTCCCCTGTGTGGCATAAGGGGGGACAGGCACATATGGCACTCAAATGGCATGCAGTCTTGAAAAGCTTTGCCATCATTGTAGAATTTTTACACAGGCAATCAGATAAAATATTTTTCTATCTTAATCCTTTTGTAGAAGTAAACTCAAGACAAAAAATGTAGAATATGAAATATAGTATGTCTTGGGATTCAAAATCCATCAGTTCTTTCTCTAGAGGTAGATGTAATTTTTCATAAGTCTTTTGATGTCATATTGGATCACTGTTTTGCTAAGAATAGATGTCATTCACAGCTTTACATTCTATAATTTTCTGTTACTATGTACAATGTCCTCATTCTGCTCACTTCATATAAACATTCATATAAATATTTCTATATTTTTCCAAAATTTTGTTCATATAAATATTTCTAAATTTTTCCAAAATCATTATGCTTGTCATTTCTTATAATATTAACAACATTAACAATATTTTTTTACAATAGTTGAGTTTTAAATTCTGTCTCTCCCTATAAGCTTTTTCATTTCCTTGAGGGGGCAAGCAATTTGATTTGAATTATAATGGTGAAGTTGTGCAAAACATTTCCACATTCACCATTTTGCAAAAGAAGACAGACAAGAAAAGAAAAAGAATGCTTTAATTAGCACTCAGTTCATTAGTTCCCTCTTTGAAGGTGAATAACATCCTTCTTCCTTTGGAAATATCTTGAGTCATTGTCTTGATAAAAGTATCTGTCTTTCAAAGTTGATCATCCTTACAATATTGCTATTACTGTATACAATTTTATCCAGGTTCAGTTCACTTCATTTTATATCAGATCATATGTCTTTCCAGATATTTCTGAAACCATTCTGCTAATCACTTTTCATGCCACAATAGAATTTATCCAAAAATATATATCATAACTTGTTCAGACATTCTCCAATTGATGGGCACTCCTTCAATTTCCAATTCATTGTCACCACAAAAGGAGCTATTATAAACTAATTTCCCCATTTTCTCTGATCTCTTTAGAATACGAACTTACTCATGATATTGTTGGGTCAAAGGGGTGAACAATTTTATAGCTCTTTGGGTATAATTCCAAATTTTTCTCCAGACTGAATTGGTTCACAGATCTACCAAAAGTGCATTAATGTCCCAATTTTTCCATATCCCCTCCAGAATTTGTCATTTGACTTCTCTGTCATATTAGCTATTCTGATATATGTGAATTGTTTTAGTTTTCATATCACAATTCAATACTAATTTGGTGGATGTTCATATGACTATAGATAGTTTGATTTCTTCATCTGAAACTGCCTGTTTATATACTCTGACCATTTACCAATTATAGAATGACTTTTAGACTTATAATTTTATTTCCATTTTCTGTATATTTTTTATTTTACTGATTTTTAAACCCTTACTTTCTGCCAATACTATGTATTGGTTCTAAGTCAGAAGAGCGGTAAGGGGTAGGTAATTGGGGTTAAGTGACTTGCCCAGGTTAACACAGTTGGGAAGTGTCTGAGGCTAGATTTGAACCTAAGACCTCCGATCTCTGGACCTGGCTCTCAATCCACTGAGCCACCCAGATGACCATAGTTCTCTGTATATTTGGGAAATGAGGTCTTTATCAGGGAAATGTGTAAAAAATTCCAATTACAAATAGAGGCCTATGTTTCTGAATGTTCATATTTTTTAGCAAATAGTAGGCTCCTTCAGATTACTTTTCAAACCAGGGTTATATTTTCCTTCACCCTACTACATAATCTTGTATGCCTAAAGGCTGTTGTTCTTTTTTCAGGTAATGAATATGTTTGAGAACTTCCAGAAGATAAAATTCACTTTTGTGAGGATTTTGTGATCATGACATGTAAAGATAAGTTGAAGGCTCTGAATGTTTTTAGCCTGAAGACGAGTGGATATTGAGGAAATATAACAAGTACATTCTTTAAAGGATTAACTTAGTGATTAGGTCTCTTTAACTAAAAAAAAGTATGTATTTGAGACCAATAGGTAGAATATTTAAAGAAATACCTTTTTCCTGGCTTAAAGAACAATTTCTTAACTAATATTAAGGCAGTCATTATTGGGAAGATTTTGGGTGGAGGAATTGCTTTCTCTAGAGATCATAAAATATAATAAACATTCAGTAGGGAAAGTCTATGGATTACAGAGGTATAAAATTCAAGTTAAGTGAATACTGAACCATATTAAAATGTAATCAAGAAATATTTAACAAAATAAACTATGATACATGTTAATTTGTAATTTTCTAAGTCAATATGAGACCTATGGGACCCATTCCTATTTGATTTTGACGTTCCTATAAGGAGATTCTTGTTCAGGTACAGGTAGGTCTCCTAGGCCCTATCCCATTTTAATATTATGTTAGATACTAGATATATTTCTTTATTATCCTCAGGTAATAAAACACCTCAATGTGATAAATCACTGGTATAATTTGTTTCCCTTCTCCCTAAGATATTTCATACAGGCCACTTGTTTTTATAGATCTATAAATGAAACTACACAAGTACTTCTCAATATCAATATATTGTCAATGCCCATTAATAATGATAGTACATATTTATGTAATGTTAGATTTATAAAATACTTTATATATGTATGTATACATATACATATATATATATCCTTTCATTTGATCCTCAAAACACCTAAATATGATAGGCTCAATTATCACCATTTTACAGATGAGGAAACTGAGGACCAGAGATATAAAATTACCTTGGGTAGTAACACAGATAGTATCAGACACATAAAATCTGCCATGTTTGACTCTAACTGGCAAACCATTCCAGTATCTTTGCCAAGAAAATACAAATGTGGTCATAAAGAGCCAGATATCACTGAAATAGTCAAACAACAATAACAACAAACTCATGCTGCTTTTAAGAAGAGAAATAGGATGATTATGTACAATGCATGTCACAGTTTTTGGAAGGGAATTTCTCTCTTCATTATGTCACTGTGTTGACATTACCTCTCAGAGACCTGGAGGTCAAAAACCACCAAGTAGATTCAGTTATAGATATCCCTCAGAGAAAGGAAGCTAAAAGAAGCCAATAGCCAATGAGACAGGAAACTGATTCTACAGGCACTGTCCCATTCTGGGCACGCCAAGCAAATCAAGAAACTATGGTTGGTTCCTGAGATGTGACATGTTAGAGCTAGTGGGTGGAGAAGGCAGCCTATAAGAAGAGACACAGGAGCCTGCCAGGGTCTTCTGGCTGGAGTATGGAAGCTGAACAAACTCTTGTTGGTGGTAAGCTTCAATCCATCATGGCAGCCAAAAGAGTGGAAAGCTCAGTAACTCTGCCTCTCTCCTATCTTTCCCTCTCTTCACTACTACTGCTACTTTGATTTAATAAAGTTATAAAGCTACTAGCTGCCTCATAATTTTAATTATTTCACAATGAGGTGATAGTCATACTTTCATCTAGAATCAGTACCAAGAAGGTCAGTGTAGAGTTATTGTTCCACTTGGGTATAGAGATAAAACAAGGATAGGTCAAAGAGTAGAAAAAAAGGTCCAGTAATAATTAGGAATAAGAATGAAGCTGAGCACACACACACAAAATCACATCTCTTATGAAGCTCCTAAGTTTTATAGGGCTGAACTGTGTCAAGAACCAGGATGAAAGCAATATAACTAAATTAACAGTGAAGGATCCCTACCTCAGTAGGAAAAATAAAAACAAAACCATTGATCTTTTGGAAAGTGGTTCATTAACTCCATGTGAGAAAACTGAAGCAAACAACAGTTGTGATTTGACCAGATTCACACAGTAACAAATATCTGAAGACAGATTTGAACCCAAGTCTTCCTGATTCCAGGACCAGCTCTCAGTCCACTGTTTCACCCAAATATCTCATTTATTTCCTTAGATGATTATGGGTATTTCTTAGGACTTTGCTTCTTTTCAGCATGTGACTCGCTCAATTAGAAAAGTTGAAAAATGTTAAACCAAATGAATACAAACTCACCAAAAGGAGATTTAATATTCCTGACAGTTCTTACGGGTGTCAATCCCTCTGACTCTGCCAGGTCTGGAACTTAATAAATGCTTGCTGATTGATTGATTAGTTGCCTCATTTCAAATAATAATAGAATTTAAACTGAGACCTTAAAAGCCATCTGGTACACAAAATACCTGAATGCAAAGCCCTGCTACAATACCACCATTAAGTGGTCATCCAAATTTTGATGAAGATTTCTAGTGAGAGGAGACCCACTATCTCCAGAGGCAGCTCATTTGAATATGAATTCCCTTTGTTTTCTATTTTGTCAAATGATTACTCATTATAACTTCTACCCATCATTTTTATTTTGCTTTCTTGGCCCAATAGATAAAACACTAATGGCTGATATGCATCTCAAATTCTAAAGATTAATTTCCAGACTTGTTATCAATATATCTATTTTCCCGACTTCCTTATTCTAGTTAGTACACTAGCATCCTTCAGATTACTCAGTTTTACCACTTTGTAGAATAACATGTTTCCCTTTCCTTAATTCCCCTTTATCTAATTTATTTGCTAAGTCTTTTTAATTAGGCTTTGCCATCTCTCTAATCTAGTCTTTCCTTCAACTCATTCAGAAACCATCCTCATTCAGTACTTCAGTAATTCTCCACTAGACCAATGAAATAAATTCTTACTTCTTTGTTTTTCCATTTTTAAAAATTGATCCACATGAATACAACTCCAAAAGTTCTTTCTCTAAAGGTGAATAGCATTCTTCTTCATAAATCTTCCAGAATTGTAGTAAATCATTGCATTGCTGAGAGTAGTGAAGTTTTCACAGTTCATCATTGCATGATGTTGCTATTACTGAATCCAATGATTCTCCTAGTTCTGTGTATTTCAGTCTGCATTAGTTCATGCAGTTCTTTCCAGCTTTTTCTGAAATCATCTTGCTTATCATTTATTAGAGCATGCATATTGTATCACCAATATGTACCACAATTTGTTTAGTCATACCCAAATTAATGAAAAGCCTCTTAATTTCCAATATTTTGCCATCACAAAAAGAGCTACTATAACTATTTTTGTACAAGGATGTCCTCCCACTTTTTTTTAGTTATGTCTTTGGGATACACATCTAGGTTTGGTATAAGGTATGCATATTTTTATATTCCTTTAGGCATAGTTCCAAACTGCCTTCCAAAATGGTTGGATCAGTTCATAACTCCATCAACAACATATTAGTATCCCAGTTTTGACACATCTTTCCAACATTTATTATTTTCCTTTACTTTTTACATTGGCCTATCTGATAGGTATGACATGATAACTCAAGATTCTTTTAATTTGTATTTCTCTAATCAAGAATGATTTAGAACATTTTTTCATATATTATAGATAACTTGGATTTCTTCATCTGAAAATTGCTTGTTCATATCATTTGATCATTTATCAATCATGGAATGCCTTATATTCTTATTAATTTGACTTGTTTCTTTATAAATTTGGGAAATTAGATATCTATCAAAGAAATGTTATAAACATTTTCTCATTTTGTTGCTTTTATACTTATCTTGGTTTCATTAGTTTTATTTTATAAAAGCCCTTAATTTAATATAATTAAATAATTCAAGTTACATTGTATAATGCCTTATATCTATTGTTTGGTTAAAACTTCTTCCCTTCTCTAATGAACTGCCAGGTAAACTATTCCATGTTCCTCTAATTTAGTTATGGTATCACTCTTTATATCTAAATTACATACTCATTTTGACCTTACCTTGGTATAGGGTGTGAGATATTGGTCTATGCCTATTTTCTGCCATACTATTTTCCATTTTCCCCAGTACTTTTTGCTAAATAGTGAGCTATTCAAAAAACTAGGACCATTGAATTCATCAAACATTAAGTTGCTAAAGTCATTTACCCCTGTATATTATGTATCTAATATATTCCTTTTATTTTCCATTTTATTTCTTAGCCAGTACTAAACTATTTTAATGATTACTACTTTATAGGTACAGTTTGAGATCTGGTACTGCTAAACAACCTTCCTTCCTATTTTTTTCATTGATTCCCTTGATATATTGATCTTTTATTCTTCTGAGATGAATTTTGTTATTATTTTTTTCTTGTTCTATAAAAATAATTGGTAGTTTGATTGCTTTGGAAGTGAAAAAGTAAATTAATTTCTGTATAATTTTTATTATATTAGCTCTGTATACCTAGGAGGAATAAATATATTTCCAATTATTTTAATATGATTTTATTTGTGTTTTGTAATTGTGGTCATATAATTCCTATGTTTGTGGTGGCAAACAGATTTCCAGGTATTTTATTATGTAGAGTCATTTTAAAGGGTATTTCTCTTTCTGTTTTCTCTTCTTGAACTTTGTAGGTAAAATATAAAAATGCTGATGATTTATGTGGACTCATTTTGTATCCTACAACTTTACTAGAGTTATTAATTATCTCAGGTTTTTTAGTTGATTCTCTAGGATTCTCTAAACATACCATCATATCATCTGCAAAGAGTGATAATTTAGTTTTCTCATTGTCTAATTTAATTCCTTCAACTTTTTTCTAATTGTTCAAGCTAGCATGTCAAATATAATATTAATTAAAAGAGGTGATAATGGACATCCATGCTTCACTCCTGATCATATAGGAAAGGCTTCTAAATTATCTCCATTGCATATGATACTGGATGATGATTTTAGGTAAAGATACTATTATCATTTTAAAGAATGACCCATTTGTTCCTTTGCTTTCCATTGCTTTTAACAGGAATTAATCTTGTATATTGTCAAAGGCTTTTTCTGCATCTACTGAGATAATCATGTGATTTTTGTTAGTTTGGTTATTGATATGGTCAACTGTGTTGATAGTTTTTCTAATATGAAATGAACCCAGTATTCCTGGTAAAAATCCCATCTCTTCACAATAAATTATTCTTTTAATATGCTCCTATAGTTTCCTTGCTAGAATTTTATTTAAAATTTTTGCATCTAATGAAATTGGCCTGTAATTTTCTTTCTCTGTTTGTATTCTTCCTGGCTTATGTACCATCTCTGTGTCATAAAAAAGAATTTGGTATGATTCCTTCTCTACCTATTTTCCTAAAGAGTTTATATAGTATTGGGAGTAATGCTATTTAAAAGTTTAATAGTATTCACTTGTGAATCCATCTGGGCCCTGGAGATTTTTTAATAGGGAATATATCAGTGATTTGTTCATTTTCCTTATCTGAGATGGAATTATTTAAATATTCTGTTTTTTCTTTTGTTAATTTGGGCAATTTATATTTTTGTAAATATTCAGTCATTTTACTTAACTTTTGAAATTTATTGGCATATAATTGGGCAAAATAGCTCCAAATTATTCCTTTAATTTCCTTTTCAGAAGTGGTGAGCTTAACCTTTTCATTTTGGATACTGGTTATTTGGTTTTCTTCTTTCCTTTTTAAAATAAAATTAGTCAATGTTCTATCAACTTAATTTGATCTTTTCCATAAAAAAATCAATGCCTAGTTTTATCACTAGTTCAATGTTTCCCTTACTTTCAGTTTTACTAAGTTCTCCATTAATTTTTAGGATTTCCAATTTAGTCTTTAGTTGAGGATTTTTAATTAATTCTTTTTCTATATTTTTTTATCTGCATGCCCAATTCATTTATCTACTTTTTATCAATTTTACTTATTTAAGCATTTAGAGATATAAATTTTCCACTTAGTAATCCTTTGGTTATATCTCATAAATTTTGATATGTTGTTTCCTCATTGTCATTCTCATTAATGAGATTATTGATTATACATTTTATCCTGACACCCCACTTTTAGTATTAGATTATTTAATTTCCAATTAATTTTTTATTTGTCTTTCCAGAGACATTTATTGATTGTAATTTTATTACATTATGATCTGAAAGGATAAATTTACTACTTCTGCTTTTCTACATTTGGTTGTGAAGATTTTAAGCCCTAATAAATGATTGGTTTTTATGTAGGATCCATGTAATACTCAAAAGGCATATTCCTTTCTATTCCTATTTAATTTTATCTACAAATCTATTAGTTCTAATTTTATTAAAATTTCATTTACTTCCTTTACTTCTTTATTGTTTATTTTTTGTTTGGTTTATCTAGTTCTGAAAGGGATAATTTGAACTTCCCCACTAGTATAGTTTTGCTGTCTATGTCCTCCTGAAACTCGTTTAATTTCTCCTTTAAAAGTTTGGATGCTATGTTGTTTGGAACATATATTTAGTATTGATATTACTTTGTTGTCTATAGTTCCTTTTATTAAGATGTAATTTCCTTCCTTATCACTTTTAGATTTTTGCTTTAACTTTGAGATTATGATTGCTACTCCTGCTCTTTTTAAAAATTCAGATGTGTAATAAATTCTGCTCCAATATCTTTACTCTTTGTCTACCTGTTTCAAATGTGTTTCTTGCAAATCACATTTCTTAGGATTCTGATTTTAACCAACTCTGCTATATGATTCTATTTTATGGCTGAGCTCATTCCACTGACATGCCACCATCATATTTTTTCCTTTTGATTCTGTTCTTTCTCTTAGTTACTTAAAAAAATCCAACCCTTCAAAAATTGTGTTTAAAATCAATTTAACATGTAGATAATAGTGGATGGCATGGTGTGAATTTTAAAAACTACTTAGACTGTACTTTAGAAGGCTTTATTTAGCTATTTCCTTATTGTAACAATGGAGATACTTGGTCTAAAAGAATCAGGAATGTATTGTGAACTTGGAAATTACTCCACCCTAATTAGACATACTTTAGGGGAAGATAAAGTTGTAAACTCCTGATTGAACAATGAAGGTACTTAACCCATACCTTATAGTGAAGCTAAAACTTAGGCTAAGTCTATTTTAGATCTAATACAAAAGTGTGTTAAGTACCTATAAAGGTTAAATTAATTGCAAAAAGGTCAAGTAACTCACAAAAGGTAAGCTTAACAAAGCAGTGTGAAGTACCTCAGAAGATATAATGTAACCAGAGAAGGTAAGAACTAAGGAGTGGATATTCCTGGAGAAAATCTAATCAAAGAAGGTGAGATCTAAAGAATAGGCAGTCCTGGAGAAAGCATCTACCGTGATTGGTAGATGTGAAAATTTAGGAGAGGTTACATAAGAGAAAATTTCTTTAAAAGTAGGCTAAAAAAGTCAGTTCAGTCAATTGAATTGAGTTCAGATTGAATTCAGTTCAGAGTGCAATTGGATTTGGAGTTCAGTTTGGAACTGGAACTCAGCCTGGAGGAGCTCATTCAGACAGCTTCCTTGGAGATGGTCTCGTGGTGAATGTTAAGACTGACTCAATTTTCACTTAGGTTCAGGGCGGCCACCTTGGCTAAGGCCTTAACTACTGCCTGGCTCAGCCTGAACCAGAGCAGTTTAAATTAATTCTCTCTCTCTCTCTTCTTTAATTCTTTCTCTCTATATTAATTAAAATCACAATAATTCCCAGCTGACTTTGGTATTTTATTGTTTGAGAATTTTCCCTGGCGACAAATTATTTATATTTCAAGTCATAAGGCTAAAATTATCCTTACAATGGTTATATAACAGGTCCATCTTTAAAAAAATATCACAGGTGCTAGTGGTCTACAAACCTAAAGTACAACAGTAATAGCCAAAAATATAATCCTGGTAAGCTTTAAGAGATGCATAATATTTACTATGAAGAAGGAGATAAACTCTATGTTCTTCCCTGATGTATAAACAATTGGACTTTTTATTTCTCTAAATGCCATATTTTAGGAATGACATTTATAAGTTAGAAAGCATTCATATCAGGGTTATCAGCATGATGATTCTTATGATCATACTGTAAAATAATTGAAGGAAGAGGAAATGTTTAACTTGAAAAAGAGAAAAGTTTGACATACTATGATTATGCCCTTCAAACATTCAAAGAACCATCCTACCAAAGAGATACTAGATTTTTTTTCCTATTTGAATCTATAAAGAAAAACTGGGAAGAAAGTGGAAATATAGAAGCAGACATAGGTTCAATTGGAAGAAAACTTTATAAACTCTTTGAGAAGATCCCAGTTAGAACTTTTTCAAAAAGGAATGGATTGCTCTTTGAAAGTATAGCTTCCCTTCAGTTGAAGTTGAAGTTCAGTTGAAGAATAGAAAACCATTTACTGGAACAGGAATGTTATTCCTGATCAGCTATTGGGTGAATTAGATCGTCTTTAAGGTCCTTTGCACCTATGAAAATCTGCACTTTTGTGAAACCAGTGAATTTTCCAAGGTAATATTTCCAAGGTAATATAGTAAATACGAATTTTGTGACTCATATTGGTGCTGTCTTGACTCTTATATATCATGTGTTTATCTTTGTTGCTTAATATCTGAACTATAAAGCAATTAGATATTACACAGATTGAGATACAGGGAAAACTGAAACATAGTACCTAAAGATTTACTCACAGTAAAAGATTATTATGATTTTGTGCACTTATAGGGGAAGGTACTAATTCTGTTTGTCAAACTACATATTATAACAGTGTCCCATTGGGAGGTAGTAGTAAGAGCCTGAGAGTTGGAATGTGAAGGCTCTGGCCTAAATCGTGGTTTAATTTTCTTAGGTCACTGAACCTATTTTTGTCTTCATTTCCACATCTTTAAAAATGCCTTCTTACTCTCCACAAAATCACTATGAAAATAATGAGATGATATATTTAAATAATGTTTACCTGAAAATAATATGAATATATTAATTACACTTATTAATGAAAATATAATATGCCAACAAACCTCAATACTGTTTCTATTTTGTATGACTTTTTTAGATGGAAAAATTGTATTAAATCTTTTGTTAATATCTCATTGAGAGCCCGATAATGACTGTAGAAAGTGGTCCTCCACTATGCAGCCATAGATGCATGTTGTAAAATGAGATAATGTATACAAAGTGTTTTTCAAACCTTAAATTGTTATCCAAATACCAATTGCTATTTTCTGAACATAACAAGGAGTCACGTCTTCATGTTATATTTTAAATTGTTTTCTAATTTCAACTTTGATAGCTTTTGTGTTAAGGTGATCAAGATTTTCTTGTTCCCTAGTTTCCTTTTCTCCTTCATCTAGTGCAGAGAACACTGTGTTATCATTGTACCTTGCAAGGTGAGTGGAAAAGAATTAGTAACTTAGGAACTATATTGTTGAAGGTTGTAGGCAGAAATGATTACTGTGTATGCCCAGGCTATAAATAGCCTGGAGCATGCCATATCCAGCTTGAGATGAAAGACAGTTTTACTGGTCTGGGCTAGCAGCTTTATTAAATCCACAGGAAGTTATCATGGAGTTTTTTGCTATCTCTAGGTCTACAGTTCTCATACTTTTTCATCTCATCATCCTTTTGAGAGTTCTGCCATCTCTCTGTCAACCCACCAAGCTCAACAACACTAATGAAACCTTCCCATGCACTCCAGATTTTGGAGGATAAAGTACAAAAGGGAAAATATTCAGAGTTTTAATATGGTGGAAGCAATTTGCTTAGCCCAGGAGATAAAAGTGGAATTGAATGAGACCATGAATGATAATATAATAGCATTCATTACTTTACCCATTTATTCAACAGACATTTAAAATCACCTGTTATGTATAACACATTGTACTGGATGCAAATGGGAAGCAAAAGTAAATATGACCCAATGTAGTAAAGAAGACAAGATTAATATATCATGTATTGGCACATATAATTAAGTTATAGAGGTTCATCACTGGAATCAGAAAGAAATAGGTTCAAAGATTATATGTGATATGTGTTAAATACCAAATCATGGAGGAGTGCGGAGGCAATATGGGGAAGCCAAGGCAGGGACTCACTCAAGATCTCCTGAATTCCCTTCTATACTTTAAAATAATGCTTTAGAATGAATTATAGAGTTTGGTAGAACGACAATAAAAAAGATACAGTGATATAATTTTCCTGCCTAAGACTCTTTAGAAAGTCAGCAGAAAAGATCTATCTCACTGGAGTAAGAGTAGAATACAGTCCATTGTAAGCTGCACCCTGATAAGCAAGCACCAGGCAACTAAAAGTGCAACTGTAGCTTCCCGTGTTCTTATTCAACATAAGGTAAGGTGGTTGGAAAACTCATCAAGAGATTACAGATAGAAATAATAGGTGTTACTATAAAGAAATTAAGGGAGCACAAAATATTTTACCTTTAAGACCTATGAATAAGGGAAGAATTTATATCCATACAAGACATAAAGAACATTATAAAATATAAGATATATAACTTTGAATCCATGAAAAAATTTTGCTCAAGCAAAATGAATGCAAGTATGATTAAAAGGCAAACAACAAACTAAGATAAATATATAGTAATTGTCTCTGATAAAGGCCTTATTTCTTAAATATATAGAAAAATTATTCCCCAATTGACAAATGACCAAAGATATGAGATAGCAATTCTTATATGAAGAAATAAAAACTATCTGTAGTCATATAGTGAACCCTTTGTAAGTACTGGCAAGATTAAGTTGGATTTCCTATCCAGAGATCTGAGTCACAGACACTGATGTCAGTGCTAAGGTGAGGAGGAGCACTAATAGATTAGAACGTGCAGCCATCAGGGAAGCATTTGCCTTGCTAAAAGTTCCAGGGAGGAACATAGTGCTTGTGGTCACTCATGAACCAGAACACAGAGGAGAAGAGCAGTGACAATACTTCTCATTAGGTCATATCATTTTGGAAGAATTTAAAACTTATATATCCCCAGCAGTAGGTCAGTAAAGAGCAGCACAAAAAATCCAAAGACTGAAATAGTGTTCCCTCCACAGAAGGAATAGATTCTAATTTTATCATAAAGTTAAAATTCAATAAAAAAGCTGGAAAAATAGGTAAATAATTTTTTAAAAGAACATTATAATAGAAAGTTAAAATGATGAAAGTAAGATAAAAACACACTCAAAAGAGAACAGCACATTTGAAACAGTTAAATTTAAAAACTCAAAGAAAAATATGAATTGATCTTAGGATACAAATTAATTTCTAGATGAGTTCAAAGAGGTTTTTAAAATAAGAGAGTTAGAATCAAAATTTGGAAAAGAAATGAAAATGATGCTAGAAAATAATGAAAAACCTGTCAACTGCTTGGCAAAAGAGTCACACGAACACATATAAACAAAATAACACCTTAAAAACAGAATGGACCAAATAGTTAAAGAGCTGTTCAAAAATACACAGGAGATCTTAAAACAGAGAGAATTGGTCACTTGGAAAATAATGTATAAAATTTCACTGAAGAAATGAATTTTTTAAAAACTAGAATTGACCAAATGAAAAAGGAAGTGTAAAAAATTATCACTGAAGAAAATAATTCCTTAAAAATTAGAATTGGGACTTCTAACTTTTGGGGAGGGAGCCAAGATGGAGGAGTAACTAGGGCAGCAGCTTGCCATTTTACTATGAAAATCCTCTCTGACCAAGAGTAAAATATTGCCACAAAACAAATACAGGAATAAAAAAACAAGCAAAGAAATAAAGGGAAAAAATCTTCAAAGAAAAACCCAAAAGGTAGGCATAGATCATCTGGGGAACTGAGGTGAGAGGAGAGAGGAGCTAACTGGGAGTGAAGAGCCAGCCAAGAGTAAACCACACTCCCAATTATTAGAGGTCGAGGAAAAATGGTGACGATAAATGAAAGTGATGCAAAAAGATATTGGCCAATTGAAAAGGATAACCAAAATCTGACAGAAGAAAACCGGGCCTTAAAATTAAAATTTACTATCTAGAAACCAATGATTTCATAAGAAATCAAGAAATAATAAAGCAGAATCAAAGGACTGAAAAAAAAAAACCAGAGGAAAACATGAAATATCTTATTGAAAAAACAATTGACCAAGAAAATATATCTAGGAGAGACAATCTGAGAATTATTGTATTACTTGAAAGCCATGATGAAGAAAAAACCTTGGGTATCATAGAATAAGAAATTATCAAAGATAACTGCCCAGACATCCCTGAACAAGAAAATAAAATTGAAATTGAAAGAAAATTCACACATTGCCTCCAGAAAGAAATCCTCAATTGACAACTTCCAGGAATGGAATAGCCAAATTCAAGAGCCATCAATGCAATGGAAAAGTATTTCAAGCAGCCAGAAAGAAAAAAAAATTCAAATACCATGGAAACACAATCAGTATAATTCAGAACCTAGCAACTTCAACATTAAAGGATTGGAAGGCAGTGAATATGGTATTCAGAAAGACCAAAGATTTGGGTTACAACCTAGAGTCACCTATCCAGCAAAACTGAGTATACTCTTTCTGGGGGGAAAATGGTCATTGAATACAATACAAGATTTCCAAGCATTCCTGAGGAATAAGCCAGACCTAAATAAAAAAAAAATTTTTTTTTGAAAGTCAAATATGAGATTCAAGAGAAACCCAAAAGGTAAATAAGAAAGAGAAAATTTAAGGGACTCATTAAGGTAAAAATGTCTATTTGTCTACATGGAAAGAAGATTTCTATAATTATCAAAAATTACTCTCAGTGACTTCCGGGTAAGCAAGGTGGCAGATTAGATGCAGCTTACTTCCCCATCTCAAACCCAATGATACAGATGACCTCAAAAGACCCCCCAAAAAACTGTCCTCATAAGAACGGAGGTTATCTACAGCAGGGAGCAGCACTGAAGGTACATGGGATATGGGCATGTTCACACTATAAGGGAACGAAAAAGCTCCCACCCAAACCTGAGTGGACCTACCCTATCCCACCATACCTATGGAGCCAGGGTTAAAGTCAGTGCACGCCAGAACCAACTAGTGAGGGAAAGGTTCACCAGGAGTGAGCAACAGGCAGCTCCAGGTCTGGGGAGCTACTAAGACCACCAAGAACTTACCCCTGAGAGCAGTAACACCCGAAACCCCAGCAGGCAGGCAAGGGCAGCTCAGACCTCTGGCACTCAGAGCCAGTGCACCATAATCAAGGAGTGTGTGAAGTGCACCCCTGAAGTGAGCAAGGGGCACCAATAGGTCTTGGGAGTTAACTAAGACCACCAAGGACTCACCTCTGAGAGCAGTAACACCTGAAATGCTGGCAGGCAGGGGAGGGCAGACCCTGGGAAGATAGCCCAGCTGCGGAGAATTGAGAGTTAGCCCAAGGCAAAAAGCTTTGAGCATTAGATCCATACACAGAGAGCTAGTCCTCCTCACTCTGATTCCTGACTGGAAAGGGATGCCATAGAGATGGCAAACATTGCCCAGGAACAATTTCCAAACACCAAGAAAAGCAAGAAGAAGGGATTGAATTTGGATAGTTTTTATGGAGGAAAAATATAGAATACAGAAGAAATAGCAGAAGAAGAAACCGAAATAAATGCTCCAAAACCTTCCAAAAGAAATGGAAATTGTCCACAACCTCTTGAAGAATTTAAAGTGGAGGTTATCAAGAAGATGAAATCCAGTCTTTCAGAACCAGAATACAACTAGAATCAAGTGACTTCACAAGGCAAATAGGACACTCTAAAACAAAATTTAACAAATGGAAAAATTGAGAAAAATATGAAGCATCTCATTCACTAAATGGAAGATTTAGAAAATCATTTCAAGAGAAACAACTTAAGAATTATTGGTCTACTGGAAGACCATAACAAAAGAAAAAGCCTAGACCTCACCCTACAGGAAATTATCCCAAGAAAACTGCCCTGATATTCTAGAACAAGAGGGAAAAGTGGAGATTGAAAGAATCCACAGATCACCCCCTGTACTTGATCCCCAACTGACAACACCCAGGAATGTTATACCCATATTCAAGAACTATCAGACCTAGCAAAAAATATTACAAACTGCTAAGAAGAAGTCATTCAGATCATGGATCCACAGTGAGCATAACACAGAACCTGGCTGCATCTACACTGAAGGACCGAAAGGCATGGAATATGATATTCCAGAAAGCAAGGGAACTACATCTACAACCAAGAATCAACTACCGAGCAAAATTGACTATATTCTTAAAGGGGAAAGCATGGTCATTTAACAAAATATAAGAATTCCAAGCATTTGTAAAGAACAGACTAGACCTGAACAGAAAATTTGATGCCCAAGCTCAGAATTCAAGAGAATCATCAAAAGTTAATTAAAAAAGAGAGAAAAAGACAAACAAAACAAAACAAACAAAAAACAAACTTTTTAAGAGACCCAATAAGTTAAAATGATATGTATCCCTATAAGAAAAGAGGTCATTGGTAACTTTTAAAAATTATTATTATCACCTGGGCAGCTAGAAGAAGTATACTTAGAGGGAACAGTGACAAACTGTATAAAATGAAATGACAAGATATAGATATGTATATGCATGTGTGTATATATATGTAAATACATATATTCAACTAGAGCTAAAAAAGAGGTTAATACTAAAAGAAATGGGAAAAGAAAATGAAGGAGGTAAATTTATATGTCACAAAGAAGTACATGGTGGGAGGGGTGAGAACATCAATAAACTGGAAGGGTAAAGAGATTGGAGATAGGAAATACTCAGCTCCTACAGGCATTGAAATTGACTCAAAGAGGGAAGAATAATCCAATTCATTAGGGCATAGAATTGATTTGCACCCTATAGGGAAGTAGAAGGGTAACAAAAAGATTGGTGGGGAGGGAAACAGTTCAAGGGAGTGAGGGAAACATTAGTACTCAACATGTATATACCAAATGGCAAAGCATCCAGATTTCTAAAGGAGAAACTAGTGGAGGTCAAGGGTGAAATAAATAGAAAAACTATAGTAGTGGGAGACCTGAACCTTCCTCTATCAGAACTAGATAAATCAAACAAAAAAATAAATGAGAAAGAGGTAAGAGAAGTGAATGATCTCTTAGAAAAATTAGAGTTAGTAGATATGTGGAGACAAATAAATAGGGACAAAAAGGAATACACCTTCATTTCTGTACACATGGTACATTCACAAAAATTGACTATGTATTCAGACATAAAAACATTGCAAAAAAGTTTAATAGAGAAGAAATAATAAATGCAACCTTCTCAGATCACAGTGCAACAAAAATAATAATAGTAAGAGTACATGGAGAGGCAAATAAAAATTAATTGGAAATTAAACAATGTGATACTCCAAAATCAATTAAAGAACAAATCATATAAACAATAATTTTCTTGAAAAAAATTATAATGATGAGACATCCTTTCAAAACCTATGGGATGCAGCAAAAACAGTAATCAGGGGAAATTTTATATACTTGAGTTCATATATTTACAAACTAGAGGGCAGAGGTCAATGAATTGTGCAATCAAATAAAAAAACTAGAAAGTGAACAAATAAAAAATCCTCAGATGAAGACTGAATTAAAGAACTTAAAAATCAAAGGAGAAATTAATAAAATTTAAAGTGAAAGAACTATTGATTTAATAAATAAGATTAGAAGCTGTTACATTGAAAAAAACAAATGAAATAGACAAAGTACTGGTGAATCTAATTTAATAAAGGAAAGAATAAAACCAAATTGACAGTATCCAAGTGGAAAAGGGAGACCTCACATCTAATGAAGAGGAAATTGAGATAATCATTAAAAAGTATTGTGCCCAATTATATGGCAACAAATATGACAATCTAGGTGATATGGATGAATATCTACAAAAATATAAATTGTCTAGACCAACAGAGGAAGAAATATATTACCTAAACAACCCCATATCAGAAAAAGAAATTGAACAAACCATTAAAGTACTCCCCAAGAAAAAGTCCCCTGGTTCAGATGGATTCAAAAATGAATTTTATCAAACATTCAAAGAACAATTAATCCCAATATTATACAAACTATTTGACAGAATAAGCAAAGAAGGAGTTCTACCAAATTCATTTTATGACACAAATATGGTACTGATCCCAAAGCCAGGCAGGTCAAAAACAGAGAAAGAAAAGTATAGACCAATCTCCTTAATGAATATAGATGCAAAAATCTTAAATAAAATACTAGCAAAAAGACTACAGCAAGTGATCACGAGGGTTATTCACTATGACCTGGTAGGATTCATACCAGGAATGTAAAGATGGTTATATTAAGAAAACCATCCACATAATTGACCCTATTAACAAGCAAACTTACAAAAATCACATGATTATCTCAATAAACACCAAAAAAGCCTTTGACAAAATACAACACCCATTTCTATTGAAAACACTAGAAATTATAGGAATAGGAGGGCTTTTTCTAAAAATAATAAACAGTATATTATCTATCTATCTATCTATCTATCTATCTATATCTATATGTAGAGCGAAAGGAGCAGAACCAGGAGAACATTGCACACAGAGTACAGTGTACACATACACTGTGGTACAATCGAATGTAATGGACTTTTCCATTAGTGTCAATGCAATGATCCAAACAACTTGGAGCGATCTATGAGAAAAAACACTATCTACATTCAGATGAAAAACTGTGGGAGTAGAAACACAGAAGAAAAGAACAACTGCTTCAATACATGGGTCAAGGGGTTATGGTTCGGGATGTAGACTCTAATTGAACATTATAATGCAAACACCAACAACATGGAAATAGGTTTTGATCAGGGACACATGTAATACCCAATAAAATTGTGTGTCGGCTGTGGGAAGGGTAGGGGTAGGGGATGGAGGGAAATAATATAATTCTTGTAACCAAGTCATAATGTTCTAAATTGACTAAATAAGCTTAAATTAAAAAAAAAAATAAAAGTTCTTCCTCATAAAAAAATAAAATGAATCTTTTAGGAGAGTCAGGATTCTAATAGAAAGAGGAGAGGAGAGAATATACAAATTATATGAATTGATTTTTTAAAACATTTCACATTGGATGGGCTCTAGAAATGATGAGTTACCTAGTTTTGTTAAACTATGCTTATGTATTGGAGAATAATATGGAATAAATTTGGAAACATAGAGATACTCCATAATTGAGAACTCTAAAACCAAGGAAAAGTACTCTGGACTTTATTTGGTGGGCAAAATGGGACCATTGGTTTGTAAATACCTAGTCATTATACCTTGATATTTTGATTCATCTGTGATCTCAAGGAATATATAATCTCATTCAATAGTACAGACCGCAATTCATCAAAGCCTGTACATGGGTTTAATTGAAGTTTAATTGAGTCTCTTGACATTTTGTGAATCTGCAGGGAGCTAAGGCTGGAGAGATAACTTTATTTGTTTACATTAATTGAGCACATATAGGGTAGACAATGTATTTCCTACTCTCTATATATGTGGCTACCTCACCTTTTTATCTAGTCATACATTTTTCTGTTAATACACTTTACAGTGCTTTTCTTGCAGAATTTGTCATTGACATTTATGTGGCAAGCTTCTCTTACTTAATGTGTGCCTCTCTATTTTTCAGTGAGTGACCTGCAATTTTAATTCTTCATAGTTTGTGGATTCCATTATTCTGGAATAGTGTTATCAAAAATGTGGGTTTTTCTTTAAGGAAAGAAAGTTTGGTGGTTAAAATAATATGGTATTTTCCTAATTCATTCAAGCCTGCTCCTCCCTATTCCTGAAAAAGATGCCACCACCCTCCTAGTTCCCCAAGCTTGAAACCATTGTGTCATCCTTGACTTCTCACTATCTTTCAACCCATAATTATATACACTCAATTGCCCAAGCTTGTCTGTTTCACCTTTAATACATCTACAGACAAGCTAACAAACAAGTTATTTTAGAACTAGAAAAAATATTAATCTGGAAGAAGAAAAAGTTGACAATATCAAGGAAATTAATAAAAAAATGTAAAGGAAGCTGACCTACTAGTAAATGCTCTCAAATTGCAATATAAAGCAATGATCACCAAAACAATCTAGTACTAGATAAGAAATAGAATATACAGGAGTAAATGACCATAGCACTCTAATGTTGGATAAACTTAAAGATCTCAGCTTTGGGGATAAAAACTTACTCTGACAAAAACTGATGGGAAAAGTGGAAAATAGTATGAAACTAGATATCTCACACCCTGTATCTCACAATATCTTACACCCTATACCAAAATAAGGTCAAAATTGGTATGTGATTTTGGCATAAAGTGTAATACCATAAGAAATGTAGGATAGTATAGAATAGTTCATTGTCAGACCTTGTGACAAAACAAAAGAGAGAAAACATTATGAGAAGTAAATTGAATAATGTTGATTATATTAAATCAAAAAGGCTTTGTACAAACAAAACAAATGTAACCATGATCAGAGGGGAAACAATAAAATGGGAAACATTTTTAAAGCAGATTCCTCTCATAAATAGCTCATTTCTCAAATATGTAAAGAAATAAGCCAATTAAAAAAAAAAACCTTGCCTTCTGTCTTAGGATCAATATTGTGTAGTCATTCCAAGACAGAAAGAAGATCAGTAAGGGCTAGGCAATGGGTGTTAAGTGATTTGCCCTGGGTCACACAACTAGGAAGTGTCTGAATCTAGATTTGAACCTAGGACCTCTTGTATCTAGGCTTGGCTCTCAATCAACTGAACCACCCAGCTTCCCCAAAAAGATTCAAATTTATAAACACAAATCATTTCCAATTGACAAATTGTCAAAGGATATAAATAAGCAGTTTTGGGATGAAAAAAAAGCTATGAAAAAAGTTCTAAATCACTCTTGATTAGAGAAATGCAAATTAAAAGAACTCTGAGGTACCACCTCAACCCTATAAGATTGGCCAATATGACAGTAGAGGGAAATAATAAATGTTGGAGTGGAATTGTCAAATTGAAACACTTTTTGTGTTGGAACACTTTGTTGGTATAGTTGTGAACTGAAAAGACCATACTGAAGGACAATTTGGAACTATACCCAAAGGGCTATAAAACTATGAATGCCCTTTGATCCTGTAACACAACTACTAGGTCTCTATCCCAAATAGAGAAAAAGAGAAAGTGCCTCCTTGTACAAAAATATTTACAGTAATGCTTTGGGAGACAAAGAATTGAAAATTGAGAGGACCCATCAGTCAGGGAATGACTGAAACCCTTGTATGTGATGGTGATGGAATACTATTGTGCTATTAGATATGATGAGCAAGATGATTTCAGAAGAAGTTGGAAAGGTATACATGAACTGATGCAAAGTGAGATAAGCAGAACTGTGATATTATTCTACACAGCAATAACAATATTATATGATGAACTGGGAAAGACTTAGCTACTCTCAGCAATATAATGATTCAAGACCATTCTGAAGGACTTATAACATAGAATGCTATCCACCCCTACAGAAAGAACTATTAGAGTCAGAATGCTGATCAAGGTGTACTATTCTTTTTTTAGTTTATTTGTATTTTTATGAGGAGGTTGATTTTATATAAATATTCTCTTACAACAATGACCAACATGGAAGTATATTTTGCATGCTAATAGAGGTACAGCCCAGATCAAATTGTTTATCCAATCTGGGAGGAGGCAGGAAGGAGATTATTTGGATCTCATAATTTTGGAAAACATGTTTTAAAAATTTCTAGTACTTATAATTGGGACAATTAATTGTTTTTTTTTAATCTCTAGAATATACTTCTTTCTCTCCTCTGGTATTATCATTACTCTAGTACTGACCTTCAAACCTTCATAGGAACTATTTCAATAGATTGCCTGTTCTTCTTCCTTCCACAAATATCTCCCCATTCCAGTCTATCCTCCATTCGGCTTCCAATGTGATTTTCATAAAGTATAGGTTGGATTCCTGTCACTCTTTTACTCAATAGATTCAATGGTTCTCTGTCATATCTAAGATCAAATACAAAACACTCTATTTGGTGTTCAAGTCCCTTCATAACCTAGCCCTCATCTTTCAGATCTCCTTACACATTATATTCCTCTTTATACACTTTGATCTGATTATACTGTCCCTTTTGCTTTTTCTTGAAGTTTCTCTATCTCTTGATTCCTAGCATTTTCTCCAACTGTTCCTTTTGCTTGAAATGCTCTCTGCTTCTTTTTCCATTTTCTTTTTTCATTTCTCACCTTAAATAAAAATCTCCCCTTATATAGGAAGCTTATCCTAAATTCCCTTAATTCTAGTGCCTTCCCTCTTTAGAATATTTTTTGTTCTCTATATAGCTCCTTTGAATGTGATTTGTATATACAATAAAATGTAAGCTCTTTGAAGTCAGAGACTCTTGACTCTATTCCACATACATAGGATGGTGCCTGGGACATAGTAGCTTCTTAGCAACAGTTTATTGACTGATTGACTCTTCTCTTCCTATTCAATTCTGGACCTAGTTTATTTTTGATCTTTGTTGTTTAATTAATAAAATACATATACCAGTCTCTAGGGTTTTTCTATCTGAATCCACAGAATAACATAGAAATTAAACATTCTTCATCCAGTTGTTTCTTGTTTCCCCCCAATCCCTTTGAACAGATAATTGGGTCAATTTTTTTAGAGAGAATTGATCTTTTGGATAATAATGAAGTTAGCAAAATATTATTCATATTCAGGGACCATCTTTCAATTTTGCAAAGCTCCTTTCAGAGTCTGGTTCATTCCATCTCCAGATAATCATTCTTCTAAGACCAGAAAAGGATTGAACATAACCATCAGGAAAACTATACCTCTAAATGTTCTTAGGCATTTGGCAATTGTGTGAAAGAAAGGGTCTGAGGGTTCTTTCCTTCATGAAGGTTCAAGGTTTTTCTGTCTCACTAAAAAGCTAAGAGAGATAGAAATTTCATTTCTTTGTAACTTTTATATGTAGGTTTGTTCTAATTTAGTAGCCAATACATGCTCTTAACAGGGTAGTAGTTCTTGATAATAAATTTAAAACTATTATCAATAATAATATAGCTTAAATTTAAGTACTTGCTGCATGCCAAACAGTATGATAAGTGCTTTACAATCATTATTTCATTTGATTCTTACAACAATCCTGGGAGATGTGTTTATTATCTCCATCTTACAGCTGAGGAAACTGAAGCAAAGATCTTAAATAACTTAGTCAAGGTACCATACCTATTAAGTGTCTAAGGCTGGATTTCAATTTAGGTCTTTCTGACTCCAAGCCCAGAACTCAATCCACTTTGCCACTAGATGTCAATAAATTATTTATGTCCATAAGCAGATTCAACAAGATCACACTCAGATTGTCAGCAGGCAAAACATATTAATCACTGCCAATCCTTTCATTAAAATAATGCAAAGTAAAGAAAAGCATCAGAACAATGTAAATTCTCATTGTAATCATATGAGATAAAAAGTAAGAGACTTTAAATAGACAAAGGACCCTGTTAAAACCATAGGAATGACTGAAAAGTTGCTATGACATTTCAATGTCCAAATTAATTAATTAGTATAAAATTAAAGATAATTTAAAACAATTTGTTGGTTTATTTTTATAAATGTATAATAAATATTTTGTTGAAAGTATTGGAATAAACAATCATAATCAAAATTCTGTGATACTAAGATGTCACATCAACAATACCCAAAAGTATCCTGTGAAAGCTTGATGTGGATGTAGGAAAAAAATCTACACATACAGAAAAAGCATACATACAATGCACTCACATAAATATAACACTCTGAAATTCTTAGTTTAATTTTAAGCCTTTGATAACTTAAAACTACATTAAAGTTTTTCAGAATATTAATAAATACATAGACGCACATGTACATGTATGTGTGTACATAAATATACACATGCATACCCACATATACCAACATTTATAATTCTGTATTCATTTGTACATATAATTCGCATATATTGAAAAAAACTCATATAAGCATAATAATCTTGGGTTATTCAGTGCTTGGACAGAAATCCTTATTTACTTCCCCAGACTCAGGGAAGATCACAGAATAATGACATTAATAATGCTAACCTTGAGCCATTAAGAAAATAAAAGGACATCGTATGTAGTGAACTTTGAATAAGAAGACAAGATATGGTGTACAATATTTCAGAGTATCTCATTCTTTACAGATAAATGAAATATAACTTTATTTCACCATGTTCTTCATGCAGATAATTTTATTATGTTGTGAGGGAAATAACAAATGTGTAGAAGACACTAAGTTCCTATAAATGACTTTACAAATCAATAGGGAGTAAGCTAGCCAAGCAAATGTCTGTAACACAACATTACATGATAAGTGAGTTAGGACATTACAAAAAAGGGTGATGGAAGTTCTTAAGGGAAGACAATTTTTAGCCTGAGGTACTAGTAATTCAGACTTCCTGGAGGAAGGAACATTGCATGTTGGCTTTCTGGCATGCATAAGAATCCAGAAGTAAAAGGGAAAAGAATGAAGCATTCTAAGCTTAAGGAATTACTTGAGCAAAAGTATGATGTATAAGATCACAATGAATATTTAGGAGAGAGACTTTTTTCCAAATGGGTTAAAACATAGATTTCCTAAAAGGAATTAATCTGTGATAAAGGCAGAATAGTAGTATAGTATCATATTGTGAAAGGCCTGGAATGACAGGCAGAAGAGTTTGTACTTTATATAGTATGAAAATAGGTAAAGACTGAAGATTTTTAAAAGAGGGATGACAATATATGTTGCATAAAAATATATTAGTCATAAGAAAGATGGATTGCATTAAGAAGAGTTTGAAGGTAGTAAGGCCAGAAAGGAAACTTTTTAAATTGTTTAGCTGAAAGAAAATGAGGTTTAGCACTAGAGAGCTGAAAGCATCATCATCATCATCATCACCATCATCATCAATAAACATATCATACACCTACTATGAGGCAAGTACATGTTAAACAGTGAGGTTACAAAATGACTATGTCTGCTCTCAAGTTGTCTACAATCTAACATGGAAAAAAACCACAAGTAAACAAAATACTAAAGCAAGTTATACAGAATATATAGGGAAGGAACTTGAATGAAGAGGAGATGTGAAACTAATTTTTATTAGAAACAAAGGAATAGACTTGGCAGCTGTTGTAGAGATGGATTTAATAGGATCTCTCTTATCTGATTGAATAAGAAAGACAGATTTTTTAAAATAGCCTTAAAGTTACAAATAAAAAAGATTTGTGCCATTAGTAAATTACCAAAAGATTTAAGTAAGATTCTTCAAGTTCTAGGAGAAAAACAATTGGCTCTGTTTGGGGCATTGTTGGTGGCATGGTCCTATACAAAAAGATCTTAAATTTGGATTCATAAGATTGGGGGTCCAATTCTGACTCTTTTTTTTCATATCTATATTAGCTTGTACAAGTCACTTATCCTCTCTGATCCTGTTTCTTGATAAAAGGATAGGCAGATAACATTAATCTCAAACCAAATTAAGGGAGAATGATAAAGGAATAATCCAAAAGCAGTGTTGGAAAAAAAAAGGATTATTCCCACTTCTCTTCCTCCTGGCCCTGTAATTGGGTGGGATGAAAGAAGTGGTCACCAATTAGAATATCTGGGACATTATCTCCTCATTAGAAAGTCAAGGGTTTTTGTTTTTTTTTTTAAGTTAGAAAATGGATGAAATGATGATTGAAACATTATAGGAGAATTTGTGGTAAGTGAACAAGAGTTCCAAAAGACATGGATGAAAGTGTTGGATTAAAGGTAAACAGGGCTGAAATGAGCCTTGAAAGGAATAAGACTGTTAGGAATAAGGCTGTTAGAATGAGGTATAGGTTCTGGAAGAGAGTATAGACATGGGATTTTCTCCTAAAGAGTGAAAATTGATGTTGGAAACCAGAACCGATAGATATATTTATCCACCCAATAATTCCAGTTAAAATTGAGAAGATTGGTATTTTGCTGCTTGAATCCAGGAGGAATCCAGGTCCCCATTCCCTGCCCCTTTATGTTTCCTTTTATGTCCTTGGTTGAGGTGGATGGTTTCTCAAATTCCTCATATGATGAATAAGAAGGGCTATGACCTTGAAATTATTGACATTTTAGGTATCCTGTGAATTGTCATTTTGTACATATGAATGTCTGTGTGTAATAACATTAATTGATATATTATCAAGTTATTGAAGTCTAATTTAGAGTCCTAATTTCCATCAGTGTGGTGGAGTCAAGATGATGGCTCAGTAGCAGTAAAAGCTGAACCTGCTCTGAATAATGTTCCATCTTTAAAATGTGCTTCAAAAAGACAGGAACCCAAACCCAATAGCAAGATGGAGTCACAGACCTCTCCCACTGAATACAACTTGAAAAGTAGCCAGAGAGAGTCGATTATCACAGGATAATTGGGAGCCTACAAATAAAACTGCTTTCTAGTCCTGGTCTACCACCCCAACCCCACCATGCTGGGATATACAATTAGGCATGGGCTGATTTTGGAACCATGGGATGGGGGCTGCCCTGGCAGAGGAGTACCCCAGACATACCCCTAGAAGTCTCATGGTCTGACAACAGCTGGCAGGGAGGACCAGGAATCTAACTGGCAGGGCCCCTTCAGACTTTGGTGACCTGCTACATTGAAGACAACCCCAAAACAGATGAACTCCACTGGCCTAATCCAGTAAACCAGCAGAGGAGAGGGTTTACAGCCCACAGACAAAACAAAACAATAAAAACTAAATTGCATCAGCAGTTAATTGTGAAACTTCATATTAAAAATAAATCTTATTACGCTAAGTAGGACACAGATTAATTGGATCAAAGTACAGATATTTTAATGTATATTGCAAATATCTGATTTTTATTACAAATCTACTAAACTGCATTTTATGAGGTTCCTCTTAATATTATGATGATTATTATATAAGTATATATTTTATTATTATATTTTTATTATTGTTTTATTTATTTTTTGTTTTTTATTTATTATTAAATATAATATTTATTATATAATTATATAATGATTAATAATCAGCTAGCTCAACTTCAGACAGTAGAAAGAGACTGTCACCTGGGCCATACTCAAAGTCTTCCTGCCTAGTTTCATAAAAGCTGTCAAAGCTTGTGATCTGCTAGAATGATTTTAAATAGAACTGTATTCAACTCTGATGAAGAACTGGGATAATATTTTGTTACTAAAAGTAGGTGAAAGTCCATTGCCAATAATGTCATGATCTTTCTGGACATCAATTCCTTCCTTTGAAAATGAGAGGTTTAAACTAAATCACTAAAATCTTTCCCAGTTCAAAACATGTAATCATATGAGACCAAGAGAAAATATTTTAGGGGAAAACAGAGATAAAGGGTTAAGGAGACTTTTCTGTTACATTATCCTTATTTGTATCCCCTTGGACAAGGGATAATGCCATTATAAAAGTCCATAGACAAGCTGGACAAACTCTTTTTCATGGAAAAACCATTGATCCCTATGGATGCTGGATCTGTCACCATATCCATAGGAGCTCTGTTTTGTCATTGGCAATAATCCCAGTCCATGAGAATGAGACTTTACCACAATTTTCACCACAGAAAGGTCACATGTTACCTAAACTGCCTTTTGTTCCTTTTGCCTTTATTAACTGTCACATAGGTGAGAGTTAGTGGGAGGAGAAAAAATTTGATGAACTGAGGTAAGAGGGGATTTTTCTCTTCTCTTCCATGTTTGCTGTTGACTGGACTTCCATGTGAGAGTGGCTAGGGGGATCTAATGGTGGCAGCAGAATTGCAAGCTAAATGGAGAAAAAGGAAAGTAATCTATGTATCTCTCTCCTCATTTTCCATCTTCCCCCCGTACTACTTTTGATTTAATAAAATTATTAATTTGCAACTAGTCTCATAATTTTTCCTCTTACACTTTGAAAATTGAAAAACTTGGTTGCTTTATAAGGAAAGGAATGATTCCTACATATTTGTTCTGATACATTTCCTGCTGCTGAAGTCACAGGGAAGAAAACACTAACCAGCTAGCAAATTGAAAGTTTCTTGTCTAGAAAGAAAGACTTCAGAGTGTGATAGTCTAAGAAATTTTAAGGTTTACAAGAGGTAGAAGGGAGGCAAGGGTAAATAGGAGAGCAATATATAAAAGATAAATTACTAAGACAGTTTATGATTGGGGAATAGAAAACCAGTTAAATTAATAAAGACAACATTAGGGGAAAACTGGATGTATATACACACTCACAATTATTTATATATAAACATATATATATATATATATATATAAACACATGCATATGCATATATTACCAAAATATATTACCATGTTACAATAGTTGTAGAGTAAAAGGTAAAGATCCCAGATAGGTACATGTTTCACTGGTAGCTACAAAATATTAAATGATTTGTAGAGATGATTTTCATTTCTTGTAGAGATCCTCTAGTAGATTCTTCAATAATTCTCCACAAATTATTGAAGAACATGCTCATAACTTTCTAAAACATGAGTTGATCACTATGGATTATAAGCTTAACAAAGCAGGAAATATTGATGCTAGTGAACTCATGAAAGGGATGATGTATCAAAGTATTAGAATATTATCTTCTTTACTCACATATATCGACAGTCATGACTTTAGAGTAATACAATAATTCTTAAATTGTCTCTCCTGGATCTATTTCTCAGGTCAGTTGTTTTTTTAATGAGGTATTTCATATTTTCCTCCATTTTTTCATTCATTTGATTTTTTTCTCTTGCTGTCCAATACTAATTTTTAAAGCCTGCATTTCTTTCATGATCTTTTGATCCTCCTTTCCCAAATAGTCCATTCTTCTTTTCAAGACATTCTTTTCATCTTTTGACTTTTTTGTCTCATTTTCCAATTGGTTGATTTTGGCTTTTAAGATACTATTTTCTTGTTTTAATTCATGGGCCTATGTTTCCAGATCAACTTTTTTGCTTTTTAAGTTATTATTTTCTTTTTCCTATTTTTCTTCAACCTGACTAATTTTGTTTTTAAATTTCTTTTTGAGCTCTTCCAGAGTCTGAGTCCAATTCCCTATATTTTTGAGGGTTTGCTTGAAGTTCCTTTGATCCCATCATCCTCTGTTGGTTCTTTTCTTTGGTCTTTATCCCCATTGAAGCTTTCAATCATTAGCTCCTTCTTTTTCTTTTTTTCTTTACTCATTTCCCTACCCCCCCCCCGGACTATAAACTTTTCCCTTTGTTGGTTTATTGGAATAGGCATTTAAGCTACTCTGCCCAGAGGGTACCTTCAGTCTTCTCTCTTCTCTGCTGGTATACTGGATTAGACTGGTTCAGCTGACCTGACATGCTAAACTTCCCTGATGCCAAATTTTCACCATAACCAGCTGCCACAATGGCTGAGGGTGCCCAACCAGATCCTCCCACCACCAAGTTCCTCCCTTACACCAGCTGTCAGAGCCTTACACCTTTTGTGGTGGATCTGGTTGCAGCCCCTACCTAGGAATCTCACAAACAGTCCACATCTGATTGTTGATCTTAGCACAGTAGGTGGGGAAAGATATCTCTCTCTCTCTCTCTCTCTCTCTCTCTCTCTCTCTCTCTCTCTCTCTCTCTCTCTCTCTCTCTCTCTCTCTCTCTCTCTCTCTCTTATACACTCCCTGCCTACTTATCAAGTAGTGATCATCCAGAGAGTCCTATGGCTCCATATTGTTGGTCTGGATTTATCTTTTTTGAAGTGCTTTTTAAAGTTTAGTATGGAAGGATAGTCAGAGAGGTTTTGTTTTTTGCTGCTCCTAAGCTGCCATCTTAACTCTACCTCCCATACATTCATAGTCACGATAGGCAGTGTGGCAGTGCCAATATCAAGAGATGCTTGAGGGCAGGAATTCATGGGTATATACAGAAAAACATATGCCTCTTCAGAAAAAAATATTAGCCCTAGTCATGTAATTTAATATCTTGGTTTTCCAGATAACTCTCCAATATTACAAGCTGTGGAAAAATTACAGATCTGTAATTAGAAGTTAAATTTCCTTCCTCAGAGTTCCTTATACCAGTGAAAGGAAAGATCTTTAAATAAAAAAAAAATTGTCACAGATTTTGGAGGTATCTAAAGTGGTCACTAATTTTACCTCTTGCCTAGAGGAAGGATTATGAATACATTATCAGTATTAGTATAATTAATAATATGTTAATGGCAGAATTTTGTTTCAATAAGTCAAAGGGAGTCCACAGCATTTGCAGAAGAAAACTCCTTGCCTAAGCAGAAACTCAGTGTGGAAAATTCAAGTCATTGAAAAGCCCCTATTGTATCCTGAGAATTGCATTGTATAATAACCAAGAGCTGAGAGCATAAGAATGCTTTTTTCCCCCATATGAAAAAGAGAAACATGTCTTAGTGCCCATTGGCTGAATATTCTATCGGTAATTTAATTTCTATTTTCGCGTATTACAGAGAATTTAAACAGCAGAAATATAAACGGGATCTTAGTGCCATCATCAGACAGGCTGTTCAGCTCAAACTTAATTGAAAGAATAACAAAATAACTGGATATATTGGGATCTAGTTACCACACTATCCACTAAAGAGAAGACAGGCCTATCTCAGGTTCTGTACCAGTTAATAAATCACCAAATATAATTCATTATAAAGCGTTTTCAATACTTATGTTAGTCCAGAGATATGTTATGGGGATTTAAGGAAAGGGGAAAGGATTTATACAAAGGTTAAAAATAATATAAAAATGAATTTATTAACAAAGAAGGGAAGGATGGGAAAGGAATGAGGGAGAGGTTGGCATCTGATTATAAGCCCAAGATATTTCCCACTATAATTATTTTCCCAAGCTAACCTGTCTAAATAACTAAACTACAGATTACTAAGTGGTAAATTCAACAGGGATCCCAGAATCTCAGAAACAGAATCCTTGGCAGGTAGGTAGCGTGAATCCAGCTGTTGAGTCCTCAGATGTCCCAGGGAATAAAGAGAAAGACTCCTTCAACACACTCTATCCCCCAGAAATATATGGGAAATCTTCTTCTCAGCCTTGTTGTTTTATTCAGAGGTAGTCAGCTTCCAAGATGATCTTGTCTAGGTAGAGTCCAGATCCACACACCCTTCAGGCTTCACCATCAGCTCCAGACAGTTGGAAACTGTGTCTTTAATAGCTTGGAACTTTTCCCCTGTCAACTCTCGGAGAATTCTGAGCTTGAGGACTGCCAATCAAACTACTGTGCAACTTTTTGTACTTTATAACCTCCCTCTTTTATAGACATGAACCCTGAGGACAGAATTATAGTGAACTTCTAATATACTTAATAAGAATTGTAACATTATTTCATTTGCCCTTTCAATTCCTTGACACCTCTAAAGAATTCAAACATTAAAGAAGATAAAAATTATTGAGAACATTTTTCAAAAGTTCTATTTCAAAATATCTTAGTAGACACAGCTTTTTGTCAAAATACAAAGTCTATTTTCAGTGATGATCAAAACAAATGCAAAAACATGGCAATATAAAGCTCATGACAATAAAAATTCACTTGTCTAAAAGTCAAGCTACTTAGCCTCTATTTGCAAATCTGAAAGTAACTATTTATTAAGGAGGCAAGAATGCTTTGATTCATACATGCCTTAACTTTTAGAAAAGAAGAGCACTCAATATACTTACTACATTTTAGGAGGGAAAGGCTATATGAATCTATATTATAATAAGAAAGAAGATGAGTAACATTTAACTTGATGTCCAGCAGTACTAGATGAGGCTTTGTGGGTAGGAGATCTTTCTCTTAATATTATTCCTGTTTCTATTGGTTCTTAGAACACCAAGTCCACTCCCAATCTATTCTCTTCTTTGAAGTTAGGAAAGCAGGTACTTTTGAGCTTGTCCTTCTCTGTCATATCTTTTTTCCTTTAGAGTGAAGCAAGAAACAAGAGATAACTGTTTCTGTCTCAATCTTTGCTTCTGTTTCTCTGACTCAGTTTCTGTTTCCATTTGTATGCATATATGTCCTCTTCTTTGTCTTCCTTTTTCTTGTTCTTCATCTTCCTCTTGTTATTCTCCTTTATCTACTCTTTGTCCTCTTTTTCTCCTCTTCTTTTTGGAGTCTCATTCTTCCACAGCAAAATTATTTCTTCATTTTATAGAGTTTAATTCTCTCTCACTGCCTAGATAATCATAAGAATATTGGCCCTCAACAGAATTAGAATTTGCCAGGATCATAAAGAGATGGTAGAAGTAGATATTCTCTTTAGAATAACACCTCATTTTACACTCATTAATCTCATCAATGTATGTATTCCCTCTATCATTTCAGGCAGTTACCATTACATTCACAATTTATCAATGTAACTTGTCTTTATTCTCCAAAAATTTTTCACATAATGTCCACCAAGTATCCTCAGGACTTTTCTCTAAGGTTCTTGATTTTTCTCTGTTAATGATGGACCACCAGTTTTAACAAATTCTTGCTATATGACATACTCTTTCTGTTTGTTCTCACATCCCTGATAACCTAGCCCTAACTATAGCTCTCTTTTACAATTCTTTATTATTATTGTTGCAGTCTCCTCTTTACCACTATAGTCTAAGCCCACTTTTTCATTATCCTTTGGGTGACCTACTACTTAATTTCTTTGGATATTTTATTATCCCATGTTTTATAGCCATAACTTCATTTCTGGAATAATATTAATGTGTAGCCTATATACATAGAATTTATTGACTGTCTTTTTCCCATTCTCACCTCAATAAGAAACACCTTGTGAAAAATATGCATTTATCCATGAAGAAATGGAATTCTTACCCTCCCTTTTTGATTCAGGCTACTTTTGTAGGGACTACAGGTTGAACTCTGAAGATGTTTGGTTAATGACTCTTTTATTTGGGGGAAAGACCTGGATAGTCCTGGGATGGCAGGATTTTTATGATTAAGGTGAATGTAATTTGTGAATTCTGAAGAAAATTTTTGAAACTCAAGTGTTTTGAAAAATTCTGGAGGCTATATGAAATAATATTTATTCCTAGATATAGTTATAGGTTATTGAGAGAGACTTTTTTGAAAGAGAGACTATGGATGGGCTTTCCTTCTATCTTTCTTATTCTAACTAGGTTCATACCAGAGAATACACATGTAGTTCACAATAATGTATACTTTCAGAAAGAAATTATTATTTCAGCTTCCTGTGATTTTAACTTTATAGAAAAGATTCTGAAGTTAGTAATCAAAAATTTTCTAATGAACTCAAAACAAATTAGCCTGATATATAAATAGTGGATACAATTTCCATCTTCAAATAGTTGAAAACATGTTGCCTAGAAAAAATGATTATTCCTATTTTACATAATTCCAGGAGGTATAACTATAAATAGTGAATGAAAGTTATATAAACAGATGTTTCATTTATTAAAAGGAAGACATCTCTGCCAATTAGAGTTATGAAAATATGAAATGCTCTGCTTCTTTTGACATGAATTCCCTACCACCCAATGTATGTAAGCCAGCTATGGGCATCTGATCTTTACATGTCATAGGAGGGATTCTGCTCTGAGTTGGATGCTTGAAATAAATTAATATATAAAATCACTGAATCTTGATACCAAATCACAGACTTGGAAGTGACATGAAAATGTTACCCCATTAACTCCTTCCTGACCAGACACCTCATCTGTACTATAAGTATAGTGAAAGGCAGATTTTTTTGTAACATATCATGTTCATTCAAATTCGGAAATAAATTTAGGGACAAAAGTGATGATTTATTGAACATGGTACAGATGTTAGGCATCAAATAACTCTTATGACACAAAGGTCTGATTCCCTCTAGGTCTTCAAGTCATTTGTTCTCAGCTTCATGGCACTGGTGTCCAGGATGACCTTTTCTTACTCTCTGGGATATGCACTCTCTCATTCTTTGAGAAGGATCCCATAAATATAGTTCACAAGTTTGGCTATGAATGGAGGAAGGGTGTGAAACATGCAGAATATCCTTACATTTAGACTTTATATTTCTTTGTAGCAACTAGTAACTCAGAGGATGCTGATTAATTGACTGATGCATAGTAATATGCTACCAAATCTGCAAAAAAAGAAGGCTCACAATGCTACTGATAAATCACATTCATATTTCTATGTTGTAGCTGATTTCTGACAGTTTGAGAGGACCTGGCAATTATAGTCTCTTTCTCTTAGATTTACTTTCTTATTTTAATGTGTAATCTTTTCAGTGTGAGCATTCCTTTTAATGAAATATGACAATGCATCCATGCCTACCCATCTGTATAACTCTTGTCCATACCTTAAAAATTCACTGTAAAGGTTCAGCTTTTTGACATCTTCACTATATTTCTTGACATTTGTGCACATCAGTGGGACATATGGACCGTCCATTAGTTATTGTTCAGTCATGTCCCATTTTTCTGGTCATACCTCCCTTTTATGACATTATTTTAGTATCAGAGGTATTAAAGTGTTATTATGAGTTTTTAAAAAGGGGAAAGGAAGGTTATACACAAAGGAAAAATCATATATAAATAAAATGAATTTATTAACAAAGAAAGGAAAGGTAAGGGAGGATAAGAGGAAGGATTTGCATCTGACTTATCCCAGTTATTAAACCCACTATCTAACAACCCTAAACTAAATACCTAAGTTTCCTAAAGGTAATTTCAACAGGGAACCAGATTTCTCACACACAGAGAGTCCTTGCTAGGTCAAGTACAGGAATCCAGCTGAGTCCTCAGATGTCCCAGGAAAGAGAGGTTGCTCCAAGTTTCCACTCTGCCCACCAGAGGGTATGGAGAATTTCTTGTCACTCTTGTTTGATGGCATTCAAAGAGGCTACTTGCAAAATGTCCAGGATAGTCCAGGAGAGATCAGATCTTCACCTTACAGGCTTCACTTTCAGCTCCAGACTGATTGTTAGAAACCTGCTCCTTTCAACAGCTTAGAATCCTGACCCAGTGGCTCTCGGAATCCAGGCCTGCCAATCATTCTTTTGATACTTTTACCTTCCCTTACTATAAAAGACATATAACTGTACCATAAAGCCCTTTAGCAAAAGACTACCAAAAGAGTTCAGAATTAAAGCCCAAGGCTCTCTTCGCAAGCAAGTTGCTTTGTTGATAATGGTTTAGTCCTTCACAGTTGATCATCATATATTATTTCCTTTATTGTATGTTCTACTGGTTCTTCTCACTTAACTCTGTCTCACGTCATATAAGTGAATGTTTTTTTGAACTCACCTTGTTTGTTATTTTTTATAATACTGTAGTATTCCATTACAAGCAAATCCCACAACTTGTTCAGCTATTCCCCAATTGATGCACCTCCCTTCAATTTCTAATTCTTTGACACAGAATAATATTCTTAAATTATTAAAATAAGATACAAAATGTTAAAAAGGAAACAACTTATATTGAAATTTTATTATAATATATGTTGTATCTATTCTATTTCCAATTCTTTGCTACCACAAAATATTCTGCTTTAAATATTTTGACAGCTACAAGGACATTTTTCTTCTTTTTTAAAAAAAATAAATATTATTTTTATTTGGTCAAATTCAAACATTATTCATTGGATACAAAAAAATCATTTCTTTCCCGCCCTCCCCTCCCACCACACCCCCCATAGCCAATGCACAATTCCACTGGGTATTACATGTGTCCATGATCTGAACCCATTTCCATGTTGTTGGTATTTGCACTAGGATATTCATTCAGAGTCCACATCCCCAATCATATCCCTTTGGCCCCTGTAGTCAAGCAGTTGCCTTTCCTCGGCTTTTTTACTCCCACAGTTTGTCCTCTGCTCTGGATATTTTTTTATCTCATAGATCCCTGCAGATTTTTCAGGGACATTGTGTTGACACTAATGGAGAAGTCCATTATGTTTGATTGTACCACAGCTTTTCAGTCTCTGTGTACAATGTTTTCCTGGTTCTGCTCTTCTCGCTCGGCATCACTTCCTGGAGGTTGTTCCAGTCTCCATGGAACTCCTCCACTTTATTATTCCTTTTTGCACAATAATATTCCATCACCAACATATACCACAATTTGTTCAGCCATTCTCCAATTGAAGGGCATCCCTCATTTTCCAATTTTTTTGCCACCACAAAGAGTGAAGCTATGAATATTCTTGTACAAGTCTTTTTCCTTATTATCTCTTTGGGGTACAAACCCAGCAGTGCTATGGCTGGGTCAAAGGACAGACAGTATTTTAGTGCCCTTTGGGCATAGTTCCAAATTGCCCTCCAGAATGGTTGAATCAATTCTCAACTCCACCAGCAATGCATCAATGTCCGGATTTTGCCACATCCCCTCCAGCATTCATTACTTTCCTTTGCTGTCATGATGGCCAATCTGCTAGGTATGAGGTAATACCTCAGAGTTGTTTTAATTTGCATCTCTCTGATTATCAGAGATTTGGAACACTTTTTCATTTGCTTATAAATGGATTTCTTTCACTGAAAATTGCCTGTTCATGTCCCTAGCCCATTCGTCAATTGGAGAATGGCTTGATTTTTTTGTACAATTGACTTAGCTCTTTGTAAATTTAAGCAATTAGACTTTGTCAGAGGTTTTTGTTATGAAGATTGTTTCCCAATTTGTTGCTTCCCTTAGGTTTTTAGTAACATTGGTTTTGTTTGTACAAAAACTTTTTAAGTTGATGTAATCAAAATTATTTATTTTACATTTTGTGACTTTCTATGTCTTGCTTGGTTTTAAAATCTTTCCCTTCCCAAAAGTCTGACATGCATACAATTCTGTGTTCATATAATTTACTTATTGCTTCCTTCTTTATGTTCAAGTCATTCACCCATTCTGAGTTTATCTTGGTGTAGGGTGTGAGGTGTTGATTCAAACCTAATCTCTCCACACTGTCTTTCAGTTTTCCCAGCAGTTTTTATCAAATAGTGGATTTTTGTCCCCAAAATTGGGGTCTTTGGGTTTGTCATAGACTGTCTTTCTGAGGTCACAAAACCCAAGTCTATTTCACTAATCCTCCTTTCTGTCTCTTAGCCAGTACTAAATTGTTTTGATGACCACTGCTTTATGATAAAGTTTGAGATCTGTGATTGCAAGGTCACCTTCCTTTATATTTTTTTTTCATTATTTCCCTAGATATACTTGATCTTTTGTTTTTCCAAATGAACTTTGTTATGTTTTTTTCTAGTTCAGTAAAAAAGTTTTTTGGAAGTTCAATGGGTATGGCAATAAATAGATAGATAGATTTGGGTAGGATGGTCATTTTTTTTATATTAGCTCATCCTACCCATGAGCAGTTAATGTTTTTCCAATTGCTCAAATCTAGTTTTACTTGTGTGGAAAGTGTTTTGTAGTTGTGTTCATATAGTTCCCCTGTTTGTCTCAGCAAGTAGATTCCTAAGTATTTTATATTGTCTAAGGTGATTTTGAATGGAATTTCTCTTTCTATTTCCTGCTGCTGAGATGTGTTGGAGATATATAGAAATGCTGAAGACTTGTGTGGGTTTATTTTGTATCCTGCAGTTGTTGATTATTCCCACTAGCTTTTTAGTTGATTCTCTAGGATTCTTTAAGTAGACCATCATGTCATTCACAAAGAGTGATACTTTGGTCTCCTCATTGCCAATTTTAATACCCTCAATTTCCTTTTCTTCTCTAATTGCTACTGCTAGTGTTTCTAGTACAATGTTGAATAATAAAAGCTATAATGTGCATCCTTGTTTCACTCCTGATCTAATGCGAAATGTATCTAGATTATCTCCATTGCAGATGATGTTGGCTGATGGTTTTAGATAGATACTGTTTATTATTTTTAGGCAAGACCCTTCTATTCCTATACTTTCTGGTGTTTTCAATAGGAATGGGCATTCTATTTTGTCAAATGCTTTTTCTGCATCTATTGAGATAATCATGTGATTTTTTTTTGTTTGCTCATTGATATGGTCAATTATGTGGATGGTTTTCCTGATATTGAACCATTCTTGCATTCCTGGTATAAGTCCCACCTGACCATAGTAAATAACCATTGTGATGACTTGCTGGAGTCTTTTTGCTAGTACCCTGTTTAAATTTTTTGCATCTATGTTCATTAAGGAGATTGGTCTGCAGTTTTCTTTCTCCATTTTTGGCCTGCCTGGCTTTGGGATCAGTACCATATTTGTGTCATAAAAGGAATTTGGTAGGACTCCCTCTTTGCTCATTATGTCAAGTAGTTTGTATAGTATTGGGATTAGCTGTTTTTTGAATGTTTGATAGAATTCACTTGTGAATACATCAGGTCCTAGGGAATTTTTCTTGGGAAGTTCCTTGATGGCCTGTTCAATTTCTTTTTCGGATATGGGATTATTTCAGAATTTTATTTCTTCTTCTGTTAATCTAAGCAATTTATATTTTTTGTAAATATTCATCCATATTGCCTAGATTGGTATATTTATTGCATATAATTGGGCAAAATAGTTTTTAATGATTTCTTTAATTTCTTCTTCTTTGGAGGTGAGTTCTCCCTTTCCATCCCTGATATTGTTAATTTGATTTTCTTCTTTCCTCTTTTTTATTAGATTGACCAATATTTTGCCTATTTTGTTTGTTTTTTTCAAAATACCAGCTTCTAGTTTTATTTATTAGTTCAATAGTTCTATCATTTTCAATTTTATTAATTTCTCCCTTAATTTTTAAGATCTCTAATTTGGTTTTCTTCTGGTGGGTTTTAATTTGTTCGCTTTCAAGTTTTTTGATTTACATGTCCAATTCTCTGCCCTCCCTAATTTGTTGATATATGACCTCAAGGATAGAAATTTTCCTCTGAGTACCGCTTTGGCTGCATCCCATAGAGTTTGAAAGGATGTCTCATCATTGTCATTTTTTTCAATGAAATTATTAATTGTTTCTATGATTTGTTCTCTGACTAATCAATTTTGGAGAATCATATTATTTAATTTCCAATTAGTTTTTGATTTGGCTCTCCATGTACACTTGCTGATCATTATTTTTATTCCCTTGTGATCTGAAAAGGTTGCATTTATTATTTCTGCTTTTCTGCAGTTGTATGCCATGTTTTTATGACCTATTATATGGTCAACATTTGTGAATGTGACATGTGCTGCTGAAAAGAAGATGAATTCCTTTTATCATATTTTTTTCTCCATATATGTACTAACTCTAATTTTTCTAAGATTTCATTCACCTCTTTTACCTCTTTCTTATTTATTTTTTATTTGATTTATCTAAATTTGATAGTGATAGGTTCAAGTCTACCACTAGTATAGTTTTACCATGTATTTCCTCCTTCAATTCTACTAGTTTCTCCATTAGAAATTTGGGTGCTATACCATTTGGTGCATATATGTTGATTAGTGATAATTCCTCATTATCTATACTCCCTTTTATCAAGATGTATTTAAATGTCTCTATCCCTTTTAATCAGGTCTATTTTTACTTTGGCTTTGTCAGATATCATGATTGAAATTCCTGCCTTCTTTCTGTCAGTTGAAGCCCAATAGGTCTTGCTCCACCCCTTAATTCTGACCTTGTAAGTATCTGCTGGCCTCATGTGTGTTTCTTGTAGACAACATATGGTAGGATTCTGGATTCTAATCCACTCCCTGATTCTTCTACATTTTATGGGTGAGTTCATCACATTCATGTTAAAAGTTATGATTGTCACTTTTGAATTCCCTAGCATTTTGATATCCTCTCCTGGTTCTGACCTTTCTTCTTTTGCTATATCCTTTTAAACTAATGGTTTACTTTTAGTCATCCCTCTATTCCCCTCCCTTGATATGCTTCCCATTCTGTCCCCTCCCTTTTTGTTCCCTTCTTGTTTTTTAGAGTGTGTTAAGTTCCCTCTCCCCTCTCTTTCCCTCCCTTGTTTTTTTTGGACTCCCTCCCTCCTACCCCCTCTGTTTTTCTTCTTCCTTACCCTGTAGTATAAGATAGAATTCAAAATCCTAATAGATCTAGATCCGTGGTTCTCAACCTTTCTAATGCCGTGACCCCGCAATACAGTTCCTCATGTTGAGGTGACCCCAAACCAAAAAATTATTTTCAAATAATTTAAAACTGTAATTTTGCTACAGTTATAATTCAGAATGTAAATATCTGATATGCATTATGTATTCTCATTGCTTTTGAGAGGTTGAGAACCGCTGATCTAGATGCTCTTCCCTCAGAAATGATTTCACTGAGAGTGATATTCGAGTATTATCTATTAGAACTCTCTTCCTCTCCCTCTTATAAGAGTATTCTTCCCTTCTCCTTCTCATATGTATCTTTGTGTAACAAAGATTATTCTATTTATTTTATTTCTTCAAGTATATCTTAGTACCATCATCGATTCCCCCTCACCCATTTTTTACATATCATTTTATAGACTTTATTGCCCCAATCTTTTCCTATGCATGATTCTTCTATTTACTATATTAATGAAACATTTTTGAGAGTTAAAAATAACATTTTCCCCATATATACATATATATATATATATATTAGTGTGTGTGATCTAATTGTACCCCTTAAAGAAGAGAGTTTGAATAAAAAAAAAAAACATTCATCTCCTTTTCCCTCTCTTTCATATTTACCTTTTCATGTTTCTCTTGCTCTTTGTGTTTGGATGTCAAACTTTCCACTTACTTCTGGTCTTTTCCTTACATATATTTGGCAATCCTCTATTTTGTTGAATGCCCATACTTTCTCCTATAAGTATATAATCAGTTTTGATGGATAGGTGATTCTTGGTTGAAGGCCCAGTTCTCTCTCCTTTCTGAATATCATGTTCCAGGCCTTGCAGTCCTTCAGTATGGAAGCTGCCAGGTCTTGTGTGATCCTGACTGGTGCTCCTTTGTATCAGAATAGTTTCTTTTTGACTTCTTGTAGGATTTTCTCTTTAGTTTGAAATCTCTGGAATTTGGCAATTACATTTCTGAGAGTTGTGTTTTTGGGGGTTTAATGTAGAGGGTGGTCTGTGAATGATTTCAATGTCTATTTTCCCCCCTTGTTCTAGAATTTCAGATCAGTTTTCTTGGATGATCTCTTATACTATGGTGTCAAGATTTCTGTTTATTTCTGGATTTTCAGATAGACTAATGATTCTCAAATTGTCTCTCCTTCCTCTGTTTTCCTGATTGGTCACCTTGTCCTTGAGATAGTTTATGTTTTCTTCTCTTAATTCTCAGGGAATTTGCTTACTTTTTCCAGCTCTCGTTCAATTTTACTAATTTATTTTTTAATTTTTAGAATTTCCAAATTTGGCTTTGATTGGGGATTTTTAATTTGTTCTTTTTCTAATTTTTTAATTACATGCATTGAGTTGATTTTTCTTTATTTTTATTAATATAAGCTTTAAGAGATATAAATTATCCCATAAGTATTGCTTTGGCTGTATCCTATAAATTTTATGTTGTGTTCTCATTGTCATTCTCTTTAAAGACATTGATTATTTCTATAATTTGTTCTTTGATTTGACCCCCTCTGTTTAGAATTAGATTATTTCATTTCCAATTATTTTATTTTGTATTTTCAAGAAGCCTTAATGATTATAATTTTTATTGCAGTATGATCTGAAAAAAACATATTTATTATTTCTGCTTCTCTGTATTTTGTTGTGAAGGTTTTGTGCTCTAGTACATGTTCATTTTTGGTGTAGGTGCCATTTACTATGGAAAAAAAAGATATATTCTTTTTTATCCCCATTCTTTTTTGGCCTGAGATCTATTGAATTAAATTTTCTGAAATTTCATTCACTTCCTTTACTTCTTTCTTGTTTATATTTTGGGAAGTTCTGGGAAGGGAAGGTAGAGATCTCTCACCATTACAGTTTTACTACCTATTTCCTCATAAAACTCACTCAATTTGTCATTTAAAAATTTGGAGGCTGTACTATTTGATGCATATATGTTTAATATTGACATTACTTCATTGTCTATAATAGTTTTTATCAGGATATAACTTCCTTAATTCTTTTAATTATATCATTTTTGTTTAGTTTTGTCTATAATTATGATTGCTACTCTTGCCTTTTTCCCAACACAGTCCAGTAGATTCTGCTCTACTCACTCCCTTTACTTTATATGTGTCTACCTTCCTCAAATGAGTTTCTTGTAAATAATTTAAAATAGGATTCTGATTTTTAATCCACTTTGCTACCTGCTTCTGTTTTATGGGTGAGCTCATCCAAATGAAATTCATAGGTATGATGACCATCTATTTATTCCCCTTCATTGTATTATCCTGCACTTTCTCTTTTTTCCCTTCCACTCAAATGTGTTTCTTTTAATACCTCCCATTGCCCTCCCTTTTATTACTTCCCTCTCTAACTCCCCTTCTTACATCCCTTATACTTCTCTATAGGGTAATATAAGATTCAATATCCAAATTCGTATAATTGTTATTCAGTCTCTGAGCCAATTACAATGAGAGTAATGTTTAAGTATCACTACCTTCATTCACTAAAATAGTTGTTCTACAACTTTTTAGGTGATAAATTTTACCCTATTTTGTATCTCTCTTCCTTTTTCTCTCAGTACAATCCTCTTTTTCACACCTTGGGTTTCTGTTGTTGTTGTTGTTGTTGCTGTTTGTCTCTTGTTTTTTTTTTTTTGGCGTATCATGTCATTGTCTACACTTTATTTATCAACTGCTCAGGTAATGATGAAAAAAATTGAATTATAAATACTATCTTTCCATGTAGAAATACAAACTGTTCAACCTTATTTAATAATGTAATTTTCTCTTTCTTTTTTATCCTTTTCTGCTTCCTTTTGAACATCAAATTTTCTTTATAAGTATGGTATTTTGTCAGGAATGCTTGGAAATTTTCTATTTTATTGAATGACCATTTTCCCACTGAAGCATATAGTGAGTTTTGATGGGGAGATAATTCTTCATTTTAAACCTAGTTCCATTGGCTTCCAGAATATCATATTTCTAGAATCTTTAAATGTAGAAGATGTTAAATCTTTTATATGCTTGACTGTGACAACATTATATTTTAATTGTTTCTTTCTGGCTACTTTCAGTATTTTCTCCTTGTGCTGAGAACTCTTTAATTTAGCTATAATATTACTGGGAGTTGTCATTAGGGGATTTATTTCAGGCAGTTGACTGCAGATTCTTCAAATTTCTATTGTACCATTGCCCTCAAGAATATCTGGGCAGTTTTCTTTGGTAATTTCTTGTAATATTAGATCTGGAATTTTTTTAACATGACTTTTAGATAGTCTAATAATTCTTAGATTGTCTCCCCTGGATCTATTTTCCAAGTGAGTTTTTTTTTCAATATATCCCATTTTCTTATATTTTTTTCATTCTTTTGATTTTGTTTGTTTCTTCATATATCATGAAGTCATTAGCTTCTATTTACCCAATTCTAATTTTAAAGATTTATTTTCTTCTGTGAGTTTTTGAAAAGTCTTTTTCAATTTGATCAATTTTACAGTATTTTGCTCGTTAGAATTTTGTGCCTCTTTTTCCATTTAGTCAATTCTGATTTTTAAGTTATCATTTTTTTTGTATTGCTTTAATTTCTCTTCCCCAATTTTCATCTACCTTTCTTATTTGATTTTTAATTCCTTTATGAGTTCATGCAGTGCCTGAGACTAATTGCAATTTTTCTTTGCAGTGTTCCATGTGGCTGCTTTAATTTCACTGTCCCCTACTGAGTCAATGGCTTGCACTTTCCTCTATTTAATTAGTTTTCTTTGCTGTTTGTTCATTTCCTCAGCTTATTTATTTATTTTATTTGTATTTATAATTTTATCTTAAAATGGACTATGTTGTCAGGATAGAGAATATATTCTCTTTAAATTCAGTTTTTCCCAGCTGCCACCCTCAATTTAACTTCTGACTTTTTGCAAGTTTTAGGTCTTTCATAGTGTTATGATGGGCTGAGAGTTGTTTTAAAATTAAATAAGTCTCTATTAATAAAAGTATTATATTTTATGAGGTTTATTAAGCATTATTAGAAAATCAAGTAATAAAGAAAATATACCATGTGCCTTTTGATTAGTCAATTCAGAATGCCTGTGTTTAGCTTACTTACTACATCATTGCAATGGCTGAGCAGAGAGTGTGAGAGGCAGAGAGCCAGTTAAGTACTAATTGTGATCTTGCCCAGGTGGAGACTTGGGTGAGATTATAGGGAATTCTGGAAAATACCAAGGACTTCTGAGGATTGAAGTCTAGAGTTCAAATCTCCATTTTACATTCCTGCCCCTGAGCCCAAGGAAGAATAGTCTCTCTCCGATGGGTCTTATAAACATACCAGCCAGGAAATTACAATAATTTTAGGATAAGAGGAAAAGAGAACAAAACCAATAATTGATTGTCGCATTGGCAAAAAGCCAATTGGAGGCAATCCCCTTCTGCATAAGTGTATACATACAAAACCAAATGCATTTAAACCCCACACAGTTCATATCACCACATCCCAAAGTTCCCTCTGGGTCTTCTCATGCAGCTTGTGGTCTGTGGAGGCATCTTCAATTTCTGGATTCAGAGAGGTAGCATATTTCTTAACTTAAAATTTCTCTCTCAAGGAATTTAAACTTTGCAATATAAAATAATAATAATTTTACATTCCCCCCCTGAAGAAGGTGATTGAAAAACACAGGGATCACTTAGGGATGCATGGCTGACTTATGAGGTATATGAAACAATTGGCAAAAGAAATAAAAAAACATCAAAAAAATCCGAATAAAAAAAGATAATTTCTGGATGAAATATAGACTATCAAAGTCTTATGTGCAAAAATTCCAAGTAAAGGAAAAATAAATCTATAACAGGTCCTTGAATCAGGGCCCAATTAAAATGATATGACCAATTAAGCATTTACCCCATCAGTAGCCATGACTACAGAAAGTTGCCACATTATGAAAGATAGAATAGGGACTAGATTATAGGTACCAATTTTGAGATACTTGTCTGTAAGCATTTTCACGAAGAGTGTGGATACAAGGAAGTCCTACATTTTAATGTCTGTCAAGTGTCACAACCCCAAGTCTCTCACTAGGTTCAAGTCCTTAGTATTGGCTTAGAAATGCATTAATCCTACCTGGATTGGTCTTTGATTTTTAGACCTGTGAGCTCTTTAGGCATTATCCAGATTATCTCTGTGCTCCTTTTTGATCCCATTCCTAGAATCAGACACAAACATTAATCATAGTCCCACAACAATTATCAATAAATGGCAGGTTCCCATAGTCTAAAGCTGTTTGGGTGCATATTAATAATAATAGCAAGTAGCAAGTAATTATTGGTTTTGTTCTTTTTTTCTCTTATCCTCAAATTATTGTAATCTTTAAATTGAGTATGTTTTTATGAACCTTTGGGGAAGGACTTCTTCCCAGAGGATCAAACGGGGGTTATGTAAAATTAAGATTTGAACTCTGGACTTCAATCCCCACAAGCCCTTGCTCCACTTCCCCAAAATTCTTTGTAATCCCATGGGAATTCTGAGGTGGGCCTAGATCGAGAAAGGATTTAACTTGATTGAAATGGTTTTTGTGCTCTCTTGGACTTCCATTTTGGGGCAGATGTGGCTCTTTCCATAATGTAGGTGAGGTCTTGTCTAGGCCTCTGGCCTAGACACGTGTTTCTTATCCTGTATTTTCTTTAATTCTTAATCTTTAATAAACCTCATAAAAATATAATACTCCTTGCAGAGAGAAACTAATTTCTACCTGCCTCAGTCTCCCCTAAATTTTAACTGTTACATAAGATAAGTAACAGAATCAGTGCACTCAACAGATATCCTTTGAAATAAGCCATGCTTGTAATTTAGTGTTTGGAAAAGTCTCCCCCCCCCCCTTGAGGTCCCATGCCACATGGAGGCTAATTGTAGCCTAAGGAAAAATCACCCCCATTTTTTACTAGCTGGTTTTTTATTCCAAAGACAGGAGGGGCAGTTACCAGCAGCGATGAGCAATCTGGGTTGGAGGCCAGAGTTGCTGGGCCCAGGCTGGGGCTGGGCCAGGTGACTGAGATGGCTGGAGGCCAGGAGCAGGGGCAGGAGGTGGGGTCAGGCAGGAACAGGCAGCAAGCAGGCAGGTCTGGCACCAGGTGAGTGGTCTTGATCAAGAAGGTCAGGAGGAGCGAGCTGAATCAGGAGAAGCTTGTGAGGGTGGTTGTGTGGAGCAAAAAGCCTTTGCAAGAGAAATGTGGCTTAAAATTTATCTAGACTATCTTAAAAAAATTTGAGAAGTTCTCATCCAAATCTTGTGGTTGCCAAAACTGTTTAACATTAAATTAGTCTCTAGTAATAAATGTATTATGTTTTATGATGTTTATTAAGGATTATTAGAAAATCAAGGAATAAAGAAAATATACCACATGCCCATGGCTGATTAGCCAATTCAGAATCCCCATGCTTTGCTTACTTACTACATCATTGCAATGGCCGAGCAGAAAGCATGGGAAGCAGAGAGCCAGTTAAATACTAATTGTGATCTCGCCCAGGTGGAGACTCAGGTAAGATTATAGGGAATTCTGGAAAATACCAAGGACTTCTGGGGATTGAAGTATAGGGTTCAAATTTCCATTTTACATTCGGGAGCTCTGAAAGCCACCTAGCACTGCAGATTCATTCTCCTTTAGGGACTTCAGATAGCTTTCAGGGCTCAGAGGATTACGAACTATCTTGTATTGGGGCTTGGGGCCTCCCAGAATTCTTGAGTCAGGACTCTTAACCTCACCCTTGGCCTACACCATTCAGTCAGACTAATAAGTGCCTTGCCCTAGTTCTTGGGACCTCAGTGCAAACATGGGCAGGGATCTTAACCTCCTATTGGGCTATCACCAACCAGGCAGGCACTGCCTTGAATTAGGATTTAGCTTGGATTTTGGTATTCCCTACCAGATTGGCCAGAAGCTCAGAGCCTCATTTTGAGCTTATACCAGATAGGTACACTATGAATTTAAAAGAATGGAGTTAGGACATCACCATAGGCTTAGACAGGGGTTATGAGTCTCATCTTAGGCTTGAATGGTCTAGGAGCCATGGATGACTTGCTCCAAGGTTTGGGTGATCACACTGCAGACTTATGCCAGGACTTGGAACTTCAAGGGGTGGATGTGGAGGGCTTGGCTTTTGGTTTAGGTAGGGTCCTGGGATCTCAAAGTTGGCTTGTGCCCAAGTTTGGTAGCTGGAGCCATTGGTAAAAAGTGGGCGGCTTGTACTCTATGTCGTCTTACTTCCAGCTCCCCTCTTAACCTAGTGCGTCAGATCCTCTCTGCCTACCTTTCAAGTTGTTTTCTGAATCATAATTAATTCACTCTGTACCCTTGTTGGTTCTGCCACTCCAGTATTAATTTTGATGTACAATTTTAAAATTGGTTTAAGAGGATTCTGAGTGATTAGAGCTTTCCATGTTGCTACTCTGTAATCTTCACTCTGCCCTACCAAATTTAATTTTAAGAAATTATTTTCTTCAGTAAGATGTTGAACTTTTTCCCCATTTAACCAATTCTTTTTTTGTGGAGATCAAATGAATTTTATTTTATTTTTAATTTTCTTCCACAGTTATATGATTCTTATTGTCTCTCTTCCCTCTTCCCTCCCCCCTTTCAGAACTAACAAGCAATTTTACTTGGTTACACATATATTATCACTCAAATCCCATTTTCATATTATTTATTTTGTAATAGAGTAATATTTTTAAATCAAAACCTCAAATCATATACCCATATAAACAAGTGATATATCATATGTATTTTCTGCATTTCTATGCCTATAATTCTTTCTCTGGATATAGATAACACTCTGTTGTGAATGTGGAACCTCTTACCCCCTTTTATGATCTTAATAATATTAACCTTCATGATTATTTTTATAACACGGTCATTAATTTTTAATTAATAGTTAAAATATAGTACAATTTAGGGTGGTATTAGTGCTTGCTGACAAGCACTTTGACTTTAAGCCTGTAACCCAAAAGTTTCTACCAAACCTACTCCACCCTATTGTATGTAAGCATAAGATAGTCAGAAGTTGGAACGCTGCATTTGGGGTCCCTGGCTAGGTGCAATGATTATGTCAGTGATCCAGAAGCTGACTCCTTACATCAATAGAAATTAACAATTAAACCATCACTCTTTATTGCAGAGGCCTTGGAAAGGTCAGACATAATAATAGACATTAGTTACTATCCATAGTGATTATTTCTGTACTTTTCAGCTTATTTAGCACTTGCATCATTAATTAATACCTGGACATGTGAAAGATTCTATATTTTCTGTCTTTAATCTGACACTATGTCATCAGATTTCTGTGCATAAAAAAGGCTATCTCCTAAGGCTCAGGGTCTTTGGTGTTGACCAGAGTTTGACTTTATTAGGAGACCAGCCCTCTCTCAATAAACCTATTTTTATTGGCTTGGAGATACTGTTCTCATTATTGGTGTTTCTGTTAATAAATTCTCCACACACTTTCTCATAAGTCCCTTCGAGTTGTCCTGGATTACTGAATTTCTTTTAGAAGTGAAGTTAGTTACATTTGATCATCCCACAACATTTCAGTAACTGTATATAGTGTTCTCCTAGTTCTGCTCATTTCATTCCATATAAGTTCATGTAGGTCTTTCCAGTTATCATAGAAATCAAGAAATTCATCATTCCTTATTCCATCACCATCATATAACACAATTTTTTAGTCATTCCTGAATTGAGACACATCACCTCATTTTCAAAATTTTCCCACCACATAAAGTATAGCTATAAATATTTTTGTATAAGCAGAACATTTCCCATTCAAAAAAAATCTCTTTGGAAGATTTTTGACATAATTTTGTAGTGATTATTCATTACCTATTTTTAAAATGTTTATGTAATTGAATTAATTGTTCTTTAATTATTTAGTGGAATTTCTCAGATTTATAACATCCTGGTTTTTCTTTTTTTCATATTGAGCTCATTTATATATATATATATATATATATATATACATATATATATTGTTCAGTTCTTTTTTTCAGTTAAGTTTATTTAATTGTTATTTTTGTCTCCTGATATTCTAGAAAATTATATATTTATAAATATACACCCATTTCATCTAATTTGTCAGTTTTATTGGCATATAATTGGGCAAAATAGTTTTATTATTGCATAAAATCATATAAATGATATAAGCATCCTAACTTCTTATAATTGCTTTAATTTTATTTTCATTGGTTGGCATTTACTCCTTTCACTTTTGAAAACTGGTAACTTGGTTTACTTCCTTTTAAAACTCAAATTAGTCAATTGCTAATACCCAGTTCCATTTAAGAGTTTCAAGACAAAGAAGAGGATGTGGTCAAGAGAAAGGAGTTTCCCTACCTGGGAAAAGACTAAAATACAAAGCAGAAGGGCAGTTACTACACCATTCCATTCATCATATCAGTTTAGAAGGAACAAAATATTATGCAGCCCAAGACTCAGCTGTTAAAGCAGGAGGACATAAAAGTCTATAGGGAAGGCTAGTCATTCAACAAGTCTCCTGAAGTAAATAGAGATGAATTGTAATATAAAATCCAGATTCAAGAAATAGGCTGGAAAAAAATGAACAAACAACAAAAACAATCTAAACATAAAACTATAGTGGTGACAGGGAACCTCAAAATACAAAGTTTTAAATAAAATGAAGATGAAATTAACATGTTAAAAACATGAATTGGTCAAGTGGAAGTCATTAATCCCTCAAGATATAATAAGGTCAAAAGGCTGAAAAAAAGAGAAGACATGTAAAATATTTCATTGGGTAAAGAACTGACCTTGAAAAAAGATCAAAAAGTGATAATTTAAGATTTTTTTAAAAGCCATGATCAAAAAAGAGACTAATCATCATAATTCAAGAAATCATTAAGAAATGTTTTTCAGATATCTTTTCAAAAGCGAGAATAAAGTACAAATTGAAAGAATCCAAAGAAAATATCGTAGAAGTTCCCCAAATTAAAATTCCCAGGAATATTATAATCAAATTCTAGAGTTATTATAATGGTCAAGCACAAACTATTGAAAAAAGCCCCAAAAAGAAATAATTAAAACACCAGAAAACCACAGTCAGGATCAGACAAGGACAACATGAGGGATTGGAGAACAGGGAATGTGACATTTAGGAAAGTAAAGGAACCAGAATATCTTAATCTCATGAAACTGAGTATAATCCTATAGGAGAGAATAATTGGTATTTAATGAAATAGAAGAATTTTAGTCACTCCTGATGAAAAGACAAGACCTGAATAGAAAATCTTAAATTCAAACAGAAGACTCAATATTAGTATAAAAAACCACAAGTGAGAAATAATAGTTCATCTTACACAACAAGGAAGTAAGGGAAACTGGTTATAAAATAGATGATAGATTAAGAGAGTCAGTAGGCAGAAAATAAACAGACTTCTGAGAGGATAGGGTACAAAAAAGAAGAAATACTAGATAATAAAATATAAGGAAACATACAATTGATAATTATAACTAACAATGTGAATAGTATCAAATCAATCAAATATCAAAAGATTTGAGCAGAGAATATTTGAAAATATAATCTAATAATATGTCTTTCTCTAGAGTCATTTAAAACAAAAAGACACACAGAATCAAAATAATGGGTTGAAGCATAATTTATTATTCTTTAACTAAAATAAAAATGATAAGAGTAGCAATCACCATCTTAGAAAAATAAAACTTACCATTTAATTAGGAATACAACAAATACATATTAAAAACAAACTAAAATTACCAAATTAAAATACCAAAATTGAAATCATGAAAATCAAAAAAGAAATTAATAAATTTTAAAGCAAAAAAAGAATAAAATTTTAAATTACATTCCGAAACATTTTCATCTTATTTAGGTAAGAATTCTACCACTAGTTGAGAAAAGTATCTCATTTTTTTATAAAATACCTTTTTGTATTTGTATTGTATCAACAGTGACTTGAGACAGACAGGCCACTGGAAGTTAAGAACCAATGAGATAGGAAGCAATGGAAAGGTGCTGCCCCTTGGGTGGCCCAGGCAAATAAGAAACTATGGTTGGTTCTTGAATTGTGATGTGTGAAAGTTAGTGGGTAGAAAGAAAAGCTTATAAGTTGGGAGCAGGAGGAAGTTGGAGTCTTTGCCGTGCACAGGAAGAACAGAGAATGTATCCTTACTGGGTTGTAGCTGGAGGTTGGTAATAGCAGTTGCAGATTAGTAAGGTTAAGTACCTCTCTGTCTCCTACTTTTTCCTCTGCTGCTGCTACTGCTGCTGCTGCTACTACTACTTCTACTACTTTTGATTTAATAAAGTTATTAAGCTACAACCAGCTTCATAATTTTAAATATTACAGAATATAAAATGTTTCTATAAACAATTTTTGTTAGATTTCCAGTTTTCACATTATTTTTTAAAAGAAAGAATCCTTAATCATGTAATTGATCTCCTTGTATTTATCAATTAGCAGTCAAATGTGTTATTTTATATAGAATTTCTATTTAACTGATATGATTTTTAACCATCTTTTCTGATACCTTGTCTAAATAATTTTGGGGATAATTACTGCTATACAAAATAGTTTGAAATACAGTATGGCAAAATCACTTTTTTAAAAGTAATTTTTTTTTAAGCACTTTTGATGTACTTGAAGTACTTCCTTCCTTCCTTCCTTCCTTCTTTCCTTCCTTCCTTCTTTCTTTCCTTCCTTCCTTCCTTCCTTCCTTCCTTCCTTCCTTCCTTCCTTCCTTCCTTCCTTCCTTTCTTCCTTCCTTCCTTCCCCTCTCTCTAATTCTATTTTTTATAAGTCATTTAGAATTTTTTTGTATGTGTGAATTGGGCACAAGTCCAAATAGAATTCCTTGAAGAGTGGAAGATGATTTTCAAAATCAAATAAACGTTGTAAATGAAAATTAGATTTAAAAAATCAGGCAAAGGAAGCAAAATATGAAAAGTATTAGTAAAAGCAACAAAGAAAATGCTGAAGGACATAATTCCTTAAAAATTAGAATTGGAAAAATGGAGGGAAAGAGATATAAAAGTTCAATGAATAGGATAATTCACTAAAAAGTAGACTTTGGAAAATGGAAGCTGACTTGAGATATGAAGAAACAATAAAAAAGATCAAAAGAAGTAAAAATAGAAGAAAATGTGAAGCATTTTCAGAAAATTAACTAACCTGGTAATCACTCAAGGAGCCATATTTAAAGAATTATTCAATAACCTTAAAGCCATATGAAAGAAAGTCTAGGTATCACATTTCAGGAAATTATCAAGGAAAATTGTCCTGATATTCTAGAACCAGAAGGCAAAATAGAAATTGAAAAATTCCATCTAATACTGTGAATGAGAAATCCACCAAACCTGTAAGTGAAGATTAGATTTTAATGTTAGCATTAGTTTTCAGATAATCACAAGATAATCATATTTCTAATTCTAAGATAGTTAAATAATGTTAGCATAAGTGATGATTTTACTAGTGTTTTTTATCATGATTTTAGTATAAGTTTTAAGATTTTGAATTAAGTAGATAATTGTTTTAATATAGTTTTTCATTATTAGCAGAGGCCTTAATTCTAACCTTTAACCTGCTATATCATGCATACTCAGCAATTATGGTTTTGAACTTGTAACTTGGTCCTCATTAACATAGAGGCTTTTGCATCTGTTTGAAGCCTGGCAGTTCCCCTTTACCCTGGTCATCTTAGTATACATCATCACTTACATTATCAGGCTTAGTAAGTAGGGTTCAGACTCCCCCAGTCCCCCCTTGTCTATCAAGTGACTTCTACCAATGCGAAGTTTTTCCTGATTACTTCAAACAATTAGCATCTCTCTATTTTCATCACTCTCCTGAAATATTTTTAAACTTCTATATAAGTTGTGATATTCTTTGGGCATAAAGGAAGGCCTCTCACAGTGCTCTGTGTCCTTTGGTTTTGACCAGAAATCTGGATTTATTGTGAGATAGACCCTCTCTCAATAAACCTATTTCTTTTTGGCTTGGACCTTAGACTTTGTTTCTCTCACTGATGTTTCTGTCATTAGAAATTTTGACACAATACTATATAAAAGAGTCCCCAAAATGAAAAATTTCAGGAATATTAAAGACAAATTCCACAGCTCCCATGACAATAAGGAAATATTGTAAGAAGCTAGAAAGAAACAATTCAAATACCACAGAGGCAGAGGCAGTATCACATGAGATTTTGTAGGTATTACATTATAGTAGTAGAGTGCTTGAAACATGATTTTCTAGAAGGGAAATTACTTGAGATTACCACCAAGTATAACTAAGGCAGAAAAACTGAATATTATCTCTCAAAGGAAAAATAAATATTTAATGAAATTAAGACTTCAAGTATTCTTGATGGAAAAAAAAAATTATTGTCATAAAGGTGCAGCCCCACACCTGCAAAGAAAATTCACTTAATGGAATAGATGAATTCTAGGAAATTGCTAAGCTATGTGAAATGGAGGAAAACTTTGCTAGAAAGATTCTCATCATTACCAGTGACTTTCAGAATAAAAATCTAACACAAGAATGAAGAAATGGCTAGTCACCTTCATGAATATCAGGACATGCTGAATGTCAAGATGTATCTTTATTTTGAGAATGGAGGGAGAGTAGAATAGAATTGCTCTGCCTCTTGTAAGTTTGTTCCCCCTGAATCTCGGGGAAACCAACCTTGACCATATCCTTTGTTTGATATCTTTACAAAGATAATATTCCTAATTAAGTTTGTTGAAACTAGAGATAGGGCATCAATTAAATTTCTCAACACCATGATGATATGGAATGAAAAATGCATGCAGCCTGGAATAATCTTAATAGAATGATGAAAGCATTTTATATTTTAAAGAAATAGTTTTTATGTGCCTTTCTATAGATTTCCAAGAGCAAAAGATAGATTTGGATAGCTATACAGCCAGTTTTCATTTTACATAAATTTGCATTACTCAAAAATCAACTTAACTTAAAGAATTCTGAAAGAAATATCCATTCCAAAAAGGCACCTACTATTACTCTGTTGTACCCACTTTCTCTTCTCTTGTCCTTCCACTTTGTACTCCACAGCTTCTCACCTCTTCTCCCATAAAAACTAACTAACTAACTAAATAAATAAATAAACTCCAAATGAAAGCAGAACAGCCATGGAGAGACTATTTAATTCTGATCAGACACCCATATTGCTTTCTCCTTTTCCATGTTCATCCTTTTGCTCTGGCAACTCTGTTTAGGTCTCCATGTGTCCTTGACCAGGTGTCCCCTCCTTCCATGACCACTGCAGTCCTTTACTTGTTTCTGTCTTTCCCTCTTCATTACTATATCCACAGGCAAATTCCCATTATATAAGGGCCACTGACATAAAGTAAGAAGTATCTGTAAATTAATAAATGTTGGTTCTTATGAACTGAGCCTCTTAAAGATTTAGAAAATTTATAACTAAATATAGCTTATAATGATATCTTTTGGCAAAATTCCTTTTTAAGAAGTATTTTTGAATAGCATAAAACTTTTTGTATCTAGTCAGTATCTGACCTACCTATTACTGCTTTAATAAATCTTTGGAAAATATTGTTACAAAACATGAAGAGTGTGAAGACAACAATAATGAAAATAAAATTAAAGTAATTATTAGAAGAAATTTTGCCCAATTATGTCAGTAAAACTGATCATCTAAGTGAAATGGATAAAAAATTATAAAGTACCCATATTTATAGAAGAGGAAAAGGAATAATTAAATAACCATATCATTAAAATTAAATTAAACAAACCATAAATGAGCTCCCTAGGGGAAATATCTCCAGGAACATAAGGATAAACAAGTGAATTCTATCAAATTTATTTAAGGAACAATTAATCCTAATGTTATAAAAACAATTTAAAAAACAGTTAAAGAAGGAATTGTACCAAATTCCTTTCATGTCCCAAATATGGTATTGATACCTAAAGCCAGGAAAGTGAAAACAACAAAAAACCATGCCAACTTTCTTAATGAATATAAACTTTAAAAATACTAGAAAGGAGATTAAAACAACACAAGGACTATACACCATACATAGGTGAGGATGCCTGGAACAGTCAATATTCTCAAAATTGTCAGTATAACTAACTTTATAAAGTAATCACAAAAATTATGTGATTAGCTTAATAGATGGAGAAAAAACTTTTGAAAAATGTAATACTTAGTGCCATATCAATCAAATTATAAAATTAATAATTTTTAGAAATTATAAAAGATTATTGAATTAGAAAATATAGCAACAAAGTTCATCTGGAAGAACAAAATCTCAAGACTATCAATGGTACCAATGAAAAAATGAAGTAAGGCAACCTCGCAGTTCCAGATTTCAAACTAAATCACAAATCTGTAATCCTAAAAACAATCTGGTACTGGCAAAGATATAGGTGCTGCATTAATGGACAATACTAGGTACAGAATACACAGTGACAAATGATCATACTAATCTAGAGTTTGATAAACCATAGATTTAAGATTTTGAGGTAAGAACTTATTTGATAAAAATTGCTAGGGAATCTGGAAAAGAATTTGGAAAAATCCCTACATAGACTAATATCTCACACAGTATACTAAGATGACGTCAAAAGGAATAACTAATTTAGACATTAAAGTTTATGTCAAAAGTAAATTAGATGATCATGGGAAAATCTATACATCAGTTCTATGGATAAGGGAAGAATTAACAATTTAACTAGAAATGGAGTAGATTATTGGAAATAAGAGATAATTTTGATTAAATAATATTAAAAAGATTTTGCATAAACAAAACAAATGTAGCCAAAATTAGAAGAAAAACGGGAAACTGAGTAAAACTATTTATAGCAGGTTTCTCTGATAAAGGCTTTATTTCTCAAATATTTAGTGATATGAACCAAATTTATAAAATAAGAATTGTTATGCTCTTGATAAATGGTCAAAGTGTATGAATGTCTTCAGAAAAAGAAATCAAAGTTAACAATAGTAATATGAAAAAATTCTCTAAACTACTATTGATTAAAGAAATGCAAAATTTAAGAAGTCTGAGGCACAATTATACTTCAAAAAGATTGACTAACATCAAAGAAAAGGAAGATGACAAATACCATTAGGGATTTGGAAAAATTGGTACACTAATGCACTTTTGGCAGAGTTGTGAATGTGTTCAACCATTTTGGAGAACAATGTGAAACTGCACCTAAAAACTACAAGTTTTTGCATATCAATTGACACAGAAATACCATTACTATATTTGTATCCCGAAAAAATGAACAAAAAGGAAAAAAGGTATTTATAAAAAAAAATCTAAAACAACTTTTGTGGTGGCAAAGAACTGGTTATTATTTGGGGAATGTCTAAAGAAATTGTGACATATGATTGTCATTCAGTGTTATTATGCTATAATAAATGATTAGGCAGGTAGTTTCAGTAAAAAATATGGCAAGACCTATATGAACTGAGAACTGAGAAGTGAGAAAACTAGAACCTCTTGATGCACTGTAAAAACAATGTTATGATGATCAACTGTGAAAGTCTTGGCTACTCTGAGCAATAAAGTGATTCAAAATAACCCCAAGGGCTCATGATAAAAAACAAACAAACAAACAAAAAAACATGCTACCCATCTCCAGAGTTAGAACTAATGAACTGTGAAGTGAAGTGAAGTTTTGCCATTTTATTACATTTTGCTTTTTTATGGTATGGCTAATATGGAAATATGCTTTGCTTGATTTAAGTTGTATAATAGACATTTTGCCTCTTAAGTGTGTGAATAGTAGGAGGCAGAGCCAGAATTTGCAACTCAAAATTTAATTAGAAAATAATGTTCAAATAAATATTAATTTAAAAATATATCAGACATTCTAATTATGGCAATAAAACAAAAAAAATAAATTAAAGTAGTTAAAATAGGCAGTAGGAAACAAAACTATCACTCTTTGAAGATTACTTGATGGAATACTTGGAGAATCCTCTAATATCAATCAATTAGGGGAAATAATTAGAGAAGATGTTGGTTAATCAAAATTCTTTTCTTTTATCTTTTGGTTTAGGAAGAGAGAGATTTTGAAGATATAGAAAGTCTTCCAGCTAAGGAAGAGAGAGTTGAATGATTTTGTGTCTGACTGCCTTGATAATCACTTTGTCTTTCATGGGTGGTATTTTCTGTAAGGTCACTGCTTGAGTAATGTGTTTCCAGCTGTCAGGTGTAGAATATGGATTTGATTTCTTTCATTCTATTAATAGAGTTCAATGAATGAGTCACTATTTTTCTGGTGCCTACTTGCTTATGGAGGAGTTTTCGAATCACATCTTGGCAAAGGAACAGTTGGCAGAAGAGTACAAAACAAATGCAAATTGGGAATGGCTACAGCTCCCATCATGCACATGAAACCATTTCCAGAAAGAGCAGGTGCAAAGCCCAGTACAGCTTACTGTGCCACACAATATGTGCAAACTCAGGCAAGAAAATTCAAATGCTCTTGTAACTGGGGAAAATTTTTTATGTTGCTATGGTGCCAGGGTTGCAACCAATTTTCTTCTTTCTGGTTCAGTAAACATATTCAGTTTTGTCATGTGGGATGAAATTCTTTCTGTGCTCTGAGGATAAGATGGAAAATAGTGTTTTCATCATATTTCCTAATCCTACATTCATGTTAACAGGTGGATAGTCAACAAGTCAACACATATTTAGTGAGTATCAACAATAACTTTTGAATACATTTATTGGTGAATAAATGTGTATATGTTTTATGGCTGGAAGATTAGCTGTCAAATGATTTTTAAAAGTGGACATTCAAAGATGATATTGACCAGCAAAAAGTTTATAAACAATAACATTCATAATCATAGGATCACTGACTTGAAAGAGATCTTAGAAATATCTGATTAAAGCCTCTTTATTTTTTCAAGGAAGAAATTGAAACCCTGTTAAATGATTTGCTCACAATCAAATAGTTAGTAAATGTCAGAAGTAGAATTGAGACACCCATGTTTTCTGATTCCAGATTCAGAACTCTTTCAGTGATATATCACTTCATAGAACTGAATAAATATGTAAACTTGGAAAAATATCTTATTGGAAAAAAGTATACCTCAAAGAACACTTCCCTTCTAAAACTATCCCCAGTTACTATGTCCTAGAATACTGTCTCCCTTTAATATCCATTATTATTTTGCTATAGTATGCAGACTATTTTATTATTTTTAATTTTATTATTTTTTTCTTTCTTGGATCAATTATAAGTTACATTCCCTTCTTCTTAGTAATATGATTTAAGTTATTGATCAATACTTCAAATAAATAAAATAAAGGTTATGGCATCATTCTGGATTTTTGTTGGAATTGATTAAATACCAAACTTATAATTTCCCTAATGTTTCTTCAAATGATTAAATTATACAAAGTAAGAGAACTATATTAACACAAATGGTAAAAAAAATAAACCAACAACAAAACAACATATATTACTAGTTACAGAATTTGTCTAATGTTCATTTGGACTGTATGTAAGAAATGCCCTATCACACTCTTTCCTTCCTTCCTATACTCCCTTATTCCTTCCATCCTTCTTTCCCTTCTACCCTAATTCTGTCCCTCCTTCATTCTCTCTTCTTCCTTTTTCCCCTCCCTCTCCTCCTTCTCTTTGTACATTTTCTCCTTTTTTCTCTCCTTCTCTCTTTGCCTCTCAGCCTCACTTGATTTCTTCTTTCTTTCCTTCCCTTATTTTTTTTCCAAAAAAATTCAACCTTTATCCAAATTCTTCACCTACAATGCTGCCTAGAAACAGGTTGCTACTATTTACAAGAGAAGGAAAATGAATCCTGGGGAAATTATGTGATTATTCCCAGACTATACATCTATGATTAGTTGATTCCCCCTAACACTTACTCTTGGGGCTGATTTTACTCCCAGAAATATAATATGTATTTGGCAAAAAAAACGAGGCATAGTCTCAATTCACCTTTCATCACTTCTCCCAGAGCACAGTTTTACTCAATTCAGAGCTCAAGTCCCAGTTTCCTCTGTAGTCAGTGGAAGAAAGACTGTTTTAGAACAACAGTTTTGAACATTAAAGAGCTGGATGGGTCTTTCTTCCACTTAGGGGGTCCTGAGCTCTGGTATTTTGGAGGGAGCAATCTATTTAAGCAGAAGGAGAAAAAGGAGAGGTGTGTTCACAGCCAGGCTTGTTATACATTTCACTTAAAATGTATGCAATTTGCAGTAAAACTAGGGAAGAGACAGCTTTCTTTTGCACTCCTGGTGTTTATGTGGAAGATTGCCCAAGGTCTTTCTGACTTTGTAGTCATTACAGGGGTAATATATTCACAAAGAGAGACAGTTTAGTTGAATAAAACTAGATAGCACAAGAAAATCAAAGTCTTCACCTTTGTGTCACTCACTAGTTTTAATCCAACTCAATGGACACTAATGGGCAAATCATTGGATTAAGCAGTTGTTCATGGCCAGTAGTTACAGACAATTTCCTTGAGGTTTGGTTTCTACATAATTATGGCCCTTGATGCACTTTGCTTTAGAATTAGTGGACTCAATGGAGAAAACTCAAGTCAGGTTCATATCTTTGATCTTAAAGGAAAGTCCTTTCATTCAAGTATTATCACTTGTAAAGACTTGCTATGTAAATCCTTGCCATGTAGTTCAGGTTAATTGAAGAATCTCTTACATATTATTACCAGGACCTCATTTGTGTGTGTTTAAGTTTAGAGCAGGGTAAGAAATTGAGCTCTGGATCATTTCTCTAACATAATGAAGATGTTTCATTCATTAGACAAGTCTTTGTTAAGCATGTATAATAGAACCTTTTGCAAAACAAGAAGGGAGATGCAGAGTAATAAATGAACAGTCCCCATTTACAAGGAGCTAACATTCCTTCAAAATAATGAATCTCTTTGGTCTTAAAAAAACAGATGAAGAATATCATATCTTCAGACACATTATCATTAAAAGAATTCTTATTCTTATTCTAAAGTTTGAACCAGAGTCTTCTGCATTTTGGAAAGGAAATCTTTTTCAGAAAAAAACTTTTTTTTATTTTTATGCTTGTATCCTATATATATATATATATATATATATATATATAATAGTACCATTGGTGGTATTTGTGACTTTCCAATACCATAATGAACCACATTTTTTAATTACATAGTCAACCAGCTCTTCTGATTCAATCTTGATTTTTGCCCTTTCTAGCTTACCATAGTTGGAGACATTTAGTGATTATTTTTATCTTACCTTTTTGGGGGTAATGTTCAGGTTTCATATATCTATAAGTATAATAATTTCATGTTTAAGGAAAGAATACATCCATATACTCTCATAGTTTCCTACTTGCACTTTTGTGTTTATATTACTCACTTTCTTGTTCTTGTTCTTTTTGTTTTTTGTTCTTCTTTTCCTCCTCCTCCTCCTCTTCCTCCTCCTTCTCCTCCTCCTAGTGAATTCATCTCATTCACATTCAAAGTCATAATTACTAGTTGTGCATTTCCTTCCATTCTGTTTCCCCCCACTTTGTCCTATTTCTTTTTGCTATATCCTTTCTCATACTTATCTGATCCCAAGTCTCTCCCTTGTCCTTTCACCTTACCCCTCTATTTTTGATATGTATTCCATTTCTAGTACTCTATTCTTTTCTTATCACCTTGCCCTCTTTTCTCATAATCTGATTCCTTCTTTTCATTCCTCAATCCCTTAAATTCCTCATCCTATCCTAGTCCCTCCCTTATCCCCACCCCTTTCTCTCTTCTTTCTCTATACATTAAGAAGATGTGTACACATCACATTGTATTTGTTGTTTTCTCTTTATCTCAGATATGATGAGAGTAGGATTCTAGTACTACTAACCCTCCACCCCCTCATCCCCTTTACCCTGGTGATTTCTTTGCTCCTTGTTCCTCCACCTGAGATATTCCTTCCCCCCTACCTCCTCCTGTTTTACTCTACTGTCATTTTGGCTAATTCCATTGCATTTACTGTGACTTCAAGTTTTCCATACATACACACCCCACCTAATTACTCAGGCAATAATTTCATTTCCAGAGGCCCTAGCTAACATTTTCTTATATAAGAATCAAACATTTTGACCTTTTGGATTACTTTGTATTTTTCTCATGGATTAATTTCATGCTGAATTCTGAATCCCCCCCCAAGAATAGTTAAAACCCCTTTAGCTCATTAAATATTAATTTTTTATTTTTTATAATGCTCAGTTTTTCTGGGTATATTATTTTTTCTGTGTTCCATATTGTGTATTCTTTTAATGCTGGCTCTGCTAAGTCTTGTATTATTCTGAAGGTACCTCCACAGTATTTAATTTGTTTTTATTACTTGTAGAATTTTTTCCTTTACCTGGGAGTTGTTGAACTTAACAATGAGGTTCCTGTGCATTTAAGGAAACAATTTGAATTTCTACTTTATCCTATGATTCTAGAAATTCTGGGCAGGTTTCCTTGACCTCGTGAAGTATAGTGTCTAAACCTTTTTATCCTCATAGTTTTTCAGGAGTACAACTATTCTTACATATTCTCTCCTTGATCTATTTTCCAGGTCATGTGTTTTTGTGATGTTTCATATTCTCTTCTCTTATTTCATTTTTTAAAAATTTTGCTTCATTATTTCTTGTTTTTGTAGGAAATCATTAGCTTTCCCTTGTTCAATTCCAATTCTTAAAAGATTATTTTCTTCCAGGAGATTCTGGATCTCCTTTTCCATTTGGGTGATCTTTCTTTCATGATGTTCTTGAATGGCTCTTATTTTTAACCTCCCAATTGGTTTTTAAGGTCTTTTAAAAGCTCTTCCAAAAGCTCTTTTTGAGCTTGTGACCATTTATTGTGTTCCTTTGCTCTTTTTTTAAGTAATTGTTTTTATTTACTTCATTCCCTATTAGTTTGAACCAAGGTCTCCTCTGTCCTCATAGTAATGGTCAATAATTGGATTATTTCTTTTTTAGTTGCTTTTTTAAAAATAGTGGCCAGGTAAATAATCTTAATTATTTGCCTTTTGTTGGATTCCCTGGGTTCCTAAGGTGTTGGGATATGTTATCTTAGATTTTATGATTTCTGTGTGTGTTCATTTTCTTCTACGTTCTATTTAGTTATTTATACTTTTATACTGAAGTGTCTGTTATATTCCCTAGACTCCCTTGTTCAAGCCCTAATCCATGATTAATCTCAGGTACTGCCATGAGAGCTAGCAGGTAGCTCTGCCACTTCAACTGCAAGCAGACAGGCTACCTTCCCCCTGTTGTGGCAACCAGGGACCCTACTCTCCTGGGAGAAAGCACAGGTGACCAGGCTCCAGCCCCTCAGCTACCAAACGCACTGATACCTGATCCTTCCTTATTCCTCTTCTACTGTGCCAGCCCAGTGCAGAGTAGTCATCCAGTTCACATTACCAGGCCTCCAAAGTCCCTTACCTATAAGCACCAAGGCTTTGGTTCCTGTGCTTAGACTCCTGCATCTGTGGACTCCTTGGTATTTTCTTCCTTAATTCCCAGCTATGTTCCATTGAAGAATCTTGGAATGGATTGGAGGCCACTATAGTCACAGAAGCTTTTGTTGCTGACACAGCTTCTCCCATGGCCCTCAGCTAATGAATTCCAAGCAGTATTCTTGCTGATGGAAGCTCCTGGACTCAGCAAATGAGGTGAAACCCTGCCCTTAGGGGTTGCCTTGTTGATTCCATGCCGTTTGTTCTATTCTTGCCCCCAGTGACCATTCCAGTGTGACTGAGGACAGGTAAGTCAAAGACCTTCCTCCTATTTGTCCCTGACTATTGAGCTTCATTTTCAATGCTTGTATGCTTTTACTGCTTTTAGAATTGATACTGTGGAGTTATTTTTTTTTGTTTATGGGGGGTATTAGGAGAGTAATGAAGCTTCACACCCTACTCTACCACCTTCCCACAATGCACCACTATAGACATATTTAAATAAATATTTTTAAAAGTATTTAATTTGTGTATCTGAATTATGACTTTGATCAAAATATGCTTTGTCTAGGAATTACAGGACTCTGCCTTACTTCAAAAACAATATGAGTCATTTGATCAGTTAGGTGAATAAAAAGTAAAGGTCTAGTTAGTTAATAGAAACAACTCTCTGAGTGTATGAATGTTTGTGGGTGTGTCTATATGTATGTATGTACTTTATTCTGACTTAAAGGATATTTTTATCCTCATAGAAAAAGGAAAAAAATGATAGAATCTACCATTTAAGAAGTAAAAGTCCACAAAGTCAAGAGATTGGCCCACTCATTTAACCAGCAAGAATTTAATTAATTTTTGGGTGCTCAGAAATAAGCTGAATAATTTATTCTGTCTTCTAAGGTCTAGTTATCACCTAGATGTAGGTAAATTATTTTTAGTTGGCTAGAGTAGATGACTGAATATCTACAGGAACCCTTAAAGTATTTTTCCATTGACTTGCCATAGGACTTGAAATCCCAACATTAAATATATACTTTATTTCATTTTGAAGGCTCAGAACACTATCTTCTTGCAAATACATTTTATGAGAGGTAATATACTGAATTTTTGTCAGTTCTCTTACACCTTATTGGGACTTCATTTTGTCCTCAAAGACCTGAGAAAGCTGAGTAAACAAGGCCTTATGGGAAAAAGGTCACAGAAAAGGTATCTGAAGTGGAGATCCAAGAAAGCTGAGAAAGATTAAAAAAGAAGTTGTATTAGGTCACCAACAGCTAGTTATGTCTATTTCTTATTTGGCCCCCAGTCTGGTCCTTTTCTCAGGTATGTTTGAAGTATTCCCTTTAGTTCTTTAACAAAATATGTGATTTCAAATTGCAGAGTAAATACTTTTTCTTGAAGTTCCTCAGATATGATTCTCTTGTTACCATTAACAGAAAGGCTATATTTTTCTTTTTAGGATAGGAGATATAGGAGAAAGGTTGTGTCAGTTACAGGTCTAAATCAATAAATATTTCATTCAATTCACTGTGTTAATCACTAATCTCTTTGGTCTCCTGGCCTCAAGTCTTTCTCCTTTCCAGGTTAGCACACAGGTGTCGAAGAGATATTACTGAAGTATGTGCTTGACCATGGCATTCCCTTTGCCCCCAGTTTGGAAATGTGTTGATTACAGAGGGAATTTAATAATTTATTATTTTAAAAATTTTACAAAATTTTTATAAAAATTATCATAAAATAAATTAATAATAAAATAAATAAAAATTTAAATGAATAATCCATGAAGCAGATGATCCATAACTTATAAATCTAATCATCTGTCACTAGTATGAAACTTTTTCTTGTCAGCATTACAACTCTTTGGGAGAAGACTCCTAAATGCCTTGCCAATTCTGATAGTGTGGCTATTATGTATATATATTAACTTTCATCCAAGGATTTCCAAATATTGCTATATGATTTTCTTCTTGGTCTTAAAACCTAGGGCTACTTGTGCAGCCAGGACTAGATAGAAAGTTTCCCAACTATCTATACAGAACGATGTTCCTCAGATATCAGAAAATATCCATAGGATATTCAATGGTATTACTTTAAAGGGAAAAAAGGTACTCAGTTCAACAAATCTCAAATGCCTAATATGGACAAGGCACTGTGCCAGAGAGAGAAAAAAATTAAATCATTTCTGCCTTGGAGTTTATGTATGCAAAGATGCTTGAATATAAAATAATTTGGGGGTAGGGGGAATAGTACTACACTGTAGTACCAGAAAAAGACTCCTATAAGAAGAGATGACACTTAAGTTGAGCTTTAAAGAAAAAGGGTCCAGATATTCTAAGAGAATGAGGTCAGGAGGTAGAGCCTTCCATTTTGGGGAATAGTTTGTGCAAAGAAAGGGAGTTGGAAGATGGAATGCTACATATTGGGAACTAGAAAAGGCCAGGTTGATTAAAAGGTAAAATATGTGAGGGGCTGTGATATAAATTTGCAATGGAAAAATAGGTTGATATCAGATTACAAAGAATCGTAACTAAAAAAAGAATTTCTATTTTACAGAGGTAATAATCATTGAAGTATGTTGAGCAGAGGAAGGATATGGTCCCATCTGTGCATCAGTTTTGCAATATGAAATAAATGTATAGGGATTTAAAAACTCACACATACACATAAATTGGAACTGCACAGCAATGACACAATTTAGTCTAAAGCTCTAATTATGATCTGGTGGAAGGAACTATGGGAAGGAAGTCTTAAATAAAACTACAAATCAAGTATTTATAGTTTATAGGATCCCATTTGCTAGTTGCTCTTCTGACTACCAATTTAACAAAGTCATTGTTTAACAATAGCTTCATAGTTTTACATTTCAAAGCTCAATCTCTTTGAACATAGGCAAGTAATAACAAAAACAGTGCTTTAAAAATTTTGAAGTGGTTGACATGGATGATCTCATTCAAAACTTAAAACAACTCTAAAATTAGTCTTAGAATGAGATACAATTTCATTTTAAAGATGAAGTAAAGATCTAGTAAGCTAGAATAGGCAAAGTGGTCTGCCAGCTGATCAGCTTACTAGTAACTTTTAAAGATATGATTTGAACATAATTCTTCCTTATTTTAAGTCCAATACATTGCCCACTGTATCATGCTGCTTCAAAGCTTCCAAAAGGGCACTCAGATGATAGCATTAGCATCTTCCTTCATTATTGTGTAGCCTAAACTAAGAAGTGAATAGTTTTAAATGCTCCTAAAAATTACAATTATTTTTAGATTGAGGCTACACACAAAAACATTCTGACCAAGAAAAAAAAAGATGTAGTTCTGAGAAACAATGCAACAAAAACAGAACTTTTAAAGAGAAGGTGTTTTGTATCATTCACGTACAATTTAATCAGATCTATAATTAAAGTGAGCCAAACCCCAGGAACCAGTTCCTTATTACAATTGAGCTACTGAGCCATGAGATGAGATATACAGAACTGCATTTTAAAATGCTATCTTCTGATTAAAGATGAGCTCTCACAATCCTCAGAGATGGTTCCATTTGTGAATAGAAAAATCTTCTTATGAAGTATCTAGTGTGGTGAGCTTCATTATCCTTTTTGTGGTTAGAAGTGGAGTTGGTGTTCAGGTATGTGAAAATATCAGAACTTGAGAACTCCCAGTATGGAAATTGCTTTTAAAATATAGATCAGTTAGTTGAGAGTATTTAATATGCTAAGCACTGTGCAAAGCACAACTTGTCTCAAAGAATAGCCTAGATTACAGAAATGTAATTTACCCATGATCAAATTTAGTATTTATCAAAGATTTAACATATATCAAAGATAGAACTGGAACCCCTGGCTTCTTGAACCCAAGGCCAACCCTTTATCTTTTGTGCAATGATTCTTTCTCTTTTACTATGTATTATGGATTGACATTAATGAGGTTGTGGGTTAAATCCTATACCCACTATATGGTGGATTATAATGCATCTTTTTATAAAGGCATTATTTCTCAAATATATATAAAACAGTCAAATTTATAAAAGTACAAATATTTCCCAACCAATAAAATGGTCAAAATATAAGAACAGGTAGCTCTTAGATGAAGAAATTAAATCTATCTTCAGGTATATGAAAAATGATCCATATCACTGTTAATTAGAGAAATGCAAATTAATTGGCTAATGTGACAAAATGGGAAATGACAAATGTTAGAAGGGATATGGAAAAATTAGGACACTAATACACTGTTGGTAGAGCTGTGAACTGATACAAGCATTCTGGAGAGCAATTTAGAAACATTCCCAAAAGACCATAAAACTGACCTTTTACTGAGCAATGTTACTGCTAGGCCAGCATTCTAAGGAGAACAAAGATGGGGGAAAGTATCTACTTATACAAAGATATTTATAACAGGTCTTTTGGTAGAGGCAAAGAATTGGAAATTGAGGGGCTGTCTATCAACTGGGGAATGGTCAAATATGCTGAAGTATATAATTGTAATGGAATTCTATAATGCCATAATAAATAATGAACAGGGCCATCATAAAAAACAAACAAACAAATAAACCTGGAAAGGCATATATAAAGAGATGGAAATCAAAGTGAGAGGAACCAGGAGAACATCATATAAAGTAATAGCAATAATGTCCAATGGCCAGCTGTGAATAACTTAAGTATTATTAGCAATGCAAAGATCCAAAACAACTCCAAGAGATTCATAACAAAAAAGGTTCTCTGCCATCATGGAAAAAAAAATTGATGAAGTCTGAATACAGATTGAAGGTTAGCATTTTTCACTTTATTTTTTTCTTACATATTTTTTCTTGTATAAGCAACATATCTTCTTTCAAACCATGTAAAACATGGAAATATGTATTTCATGATAGCATATGTATAACATATCAGATTGCCTGCTGTCTAAGGGAGGGGGGACATGAAGAAGAGAGGGAGAATATTCTGGAGGAAAAAAATTATAATAAACATCAAAAACAAAAAGGAAAATGAAGGATGCTAAAAGGAAGGTATTTAGAAGAGAAAATTACCTTAATCTACTTTCTGATGTTGCCTAAGGCAAGCTCCCTTCCTTGCACACCAGGGTGTAGTTGATGAAGCACAGCTCAGTTATTTTCTCAAGTTTTAGTTCATTAGTTGTTTACACTCTATGAAAGAATTTGAGACATGGGAAAGGACTATCTGGAATTAGTATATATATAGAACAAATAAATACTTTATGAAGGTATTTAATTCTCTGAGGCCATTAGTCTTCGTTAATTATAATTTTATATAAGGGCAACTAGTTGCATTGAGATAGCCAGCCTAGAGATAGGATGTTCTGGATTAAAATTTGACCTCAGATACTTCCTAGTTGTATGACCCTGGGCAAGTCATTTAACCCCTGTTGCCTAACCTTTACCACTCTTCTGCCTTGGAATCAAAACATAGTATTGATTTTGAGACAGAAGGTAATGGTTTTACAATTATGTTTTATATCATTGATACAGGAGTAAAGCTCACTACAGAAGTAATCTCTCTGAAATGAACAACTAAAATGTGATCAGAAGTGTTGCCTTAGTGGAAAAAGTAGTGAACTATGAATTGAGCAGCTTTGTGTCTAGTTCATGTAGTACAACTAACTAGATTTGGAATATTGGGTTACCAAACTTTTGCCCTAAGTTAAAGTATTTTTGAATTAAGGGAAATAAACAATAATTAAGGCAAGCATAGGAACCTTGACTACCAACTAGTTGCCAACAAAATGACAAGCACAGAACAGACAAGCCAGCTTAGCTGAAACAGCAAGCTCTCCTGAGGGAGAGATCAGAGGCAGCATGTGCCAGACTTGGCAAACCATGACTATATCTATCTTGACCATTATCTCCCTTCAGATTGATTTAGACATTTCAGGACTCTGAAGGGAAGATCTTTGGGGATAGTAGTTAGTGTTTCTATCCTACTGCTCTCAGGTCCTCTGGAGATGCAGCTTGGCAACAGCCTGTATAGGTCATACAGACCCAGAAAATAAAGTTCTTTTCATCAAAGTCCTTAGCACTGTCAAATACTGTTCAAGATCAAGAACTGATGTGATTTTAGCAGTGGAAATGATATACTTTTTAAAGAGAGATATTAGCATCTGCTTTGCTGCTGAATCATAATGACAAGGGGAATTTTCAGTCTGAATTGCCTTTAAAATCTTCCCGATACATGGTCTCCCTGGTTAGAATGTGAATTCCTTGAGAGCAGGGACTGTCATGGTTTTCTATTTGAATTCCCATATATTACCCCAAGATTTTGTACATAGAAAATTACTTCTTCATTCATCTGCTAATGTTTTATTTCTCTAAAAATTTAAGAGTTTATGAAATTACTATAATGGAATACTATTTCTCCAATTGTCCAAAATAGTTCTTAAGGGGATAATGTCTACCTAGAGGTATAATAGTTATTGGAACAATTAAAATGAATGTATTTATAAGACAGAATTAACAGTGTGTAAAAATTATAAACATTGTAGACCACACTATTGTAGTTCTTTACAAGGAAAATTTTGGGTATGGAAAAGAAGAAAATATCTTTAAGCACTCCAGGTTCCCTAGAATGGATTTATACTTTATTCATATACCTGTGCACTAAGATCAACAGAACTTTCTTTCTGTAGAATCAATGAAGCACCAAAAATTGTTTTCCTACCCTTGAGAATATTAATTATTGCTGAGAAATGAAATATCTTCAAAAGAAGAGGAAACACTAGACCAATTTTTGGGTTGTGGGTTAGATATTGGCCCATGTAAGACTTCAATGATCCAGTTTCCTGTTATACAGTGAGAAATTGGTTTAGGCAGGTTAAGAAGCAAAGATGTAGTACAGTCCTTCCATGAAATGTTCATGTTTCTTTGCTCATTTGGGGTTGTTAGAAGGAAAAGTTAAAGTTAAGGAGGAAAGTCTGTGGTAAAGCACCATTTTCCATTGTTACACAATCATTGGAATTTTCAACTATTGTGACATCAAAGTTTTATTTTTCTCCACATTCATTAACAATAATCATATTTCCTTTTGTTTTTATTACATTATTTACAAATACATTAACTTTATTCTTGTTACTTCCACTACCATTAACTTTCCCTTATAACAGGGTGTATGCTTACCTTGCTCCAGTTTCATTTGATTTGTTTTCTAAATATATCTATTGATTTATTTGTTATATCAAAATATGCAATTAACTTCCTCCTCCCCTCCTTTCCCCCCAGATATTAAAATACTTTAGGATAAAGACTATTCCATTCATTTAAATAATTTGATGAGCAGCCAATGCTTATTTTCGTTTTAATTCAATTCAACAAACAAATTTGTATCCACTGGATTCAAATCAAAGTTCTTGGGATAAAAAAAATTTAAATGACACCACCCTTTGCTTCCAGAAATTTAGAAAATCACATGTGACATAAAATTAATATCATGCTAAATAGAATTTGATAAAGGCAAAGAAAAGCATTAGACATTGTAAAAGAAAATTTGAAAAAGAGAGAGATGCCTTTTTAAAAAAACACCATGCCAAGACAAACCTAGGAAGCAAATAATTCTAATTACAAAACATTTTAGGACAAATAAGTCATATTTAAATAATTAGAAAAGCATTAATAAATTATGGATAGGTCAAGCCAATATAATATTAATGTTAATTCTACCTAAATTAATTTACCTACTTAGTGCCAAGCCAATCAAACTACTCAAATTTATTTCATAAAGCTAAAAAAAATAATAAAATTGATCTGTATGAAAAAAGGTAAAAAATATTAAGGGAATTAATTTAAAAATGAAGGAAACTAAAAGTGGCAACATCAAAGCATTTATAAAGAAATGGAGTGGTAGATCAATGGAATAGATTACATATTATAAGGATGATTCACAAAATTAAGTCTTATTATATTAGTTTACAGATAAAAAGTAAAGAAGCTGGCTTGAGAAAGAATTATAGTTTTAAACAGATCTGAGATAGTGTCAGTTTCAGATTTTGACAGTGTGTGAGGAAGGTATAATGGTTTTTCTGTGTCATTTACTCTCTCTGAGTGTGGGGGTTAGTCTCTGGGAGTGGCAGTTACTCTCTTGGAATGCTGGGAGGAGGTGGTATCTTTTCTCTCTCTTTTCACTGTCTTAAATAGAAGGAAAGGAGGGGAAAACCTAAAGGAGCTAAGTGATTTTCCTTTTCCAACTTGGGAAATACTAGTGACCATCTATTGCTATCTCATGAACTGTTTTATCTCTGAGAAGACCAAAGAAAGACCTGGTCTTTGGTTTGGACTCTGAGTCTGCTAAGGTTAAGAGTTCTAACTTGGTTCTTGCTGAGGTTCAGCCAGCTGGCTTTTGTTATTTTTATAACTTGGAGATAAAGTTAAGAATTATGTTAGAATAGATTTTGGGAAAGAAAATAAGGTGACAGAGTAAGCATGAAGAAGTTAATGTTATGCTGGCAGTAAGAGCAAACTCTTGGAATCTGGAAGTTAGAATCTAGGGAGCTTAACTGCCATCTGGGAGTTGAATCCTGACTCAAGTATCTAGAGGACCTCCAGGACCCATCTCTGAGCTCCTAGAGACTTCCAATTTGTTCCAGTGAGGACGGTAACAAGATCCTGATATTCCTCAAACCTGTGACACTGCTGCTACTCTGAAGAAACTGAAAAGCAAGGAAGGGTGGACCAGAACTGCTTAATTTATCCTGAAAGAGGCTTTTTATTAAATAAACCTTGCTACTTGTAGACATTGTAATCAGATTCGATTACAACTGGCCTGAGTCAGAGAGAGGAGCCATTTTTGCTCTCTGATCCTGAGGAAAATATCTTCCCAGGCTAGGTTAAGCAAAACCCTAGTCAATCGATATATACAATCTTTTAGGGTGTTTGACTTCCCTCTTTCATATAATGTTAATTTGTTGAAGTATATGGAAAATTTGGATTAGTCAAATGAGGAAGGATGAGTGTAGCCTGTGGAAACAGGAGAAGTGGTTCCCTTAAGGAACCAGGGAGTTTTATTTGGGTGGAGTTAGAATCCCTTGGAGTTAGAAATAATTTTATATCCTAATATTCTCAATAAATAGTTTATTTTTGTATGACAAGAGTCTCCTTAGAGTCCTTGCACCTGTACCTGAAGAGATGTTCACTTGAGTTTCACTTCACTTATATAAACTGAAGATACTTTAGAAGCACAGCAAGCAGAGTATCAAATTAGTTTATATCAATAATCAATTCACTTACCTATTATTTTTACAATATTCAACATGCAATAACAAATGATCAACAATCCCTAAAACTCAAGATTTTGGAAAAAGTACTCACTATTTGACAATAACTGCTGGGAAATCTGGAAATCACTATGGCAGAAAGTAGGCACAGACAAACACCTCACACCATAAACCAAGCAAAATCAAAATGGTTACATGATTTGGTGTGAATCTTGAAATTTCTCAGACTTATGAATGTTAAAAAAATTCCCCATTGGGGAATTCTCCATTGGATAATTCCCTATTGGGAAAATTCCCCATTTAAAAAATGTGAGAACTCTACTTAGATCAGAAATGTGAAGACCTCTACTCCACCCATACTTAAGACTGCTTTAGGGAAGAAAACTCCTTGCAGAACAATGAAAGGTACTTAAACCCATACTTAAGCCATGCCTATTTTTAGAAAGGGGTACTAAGTACCTATAAAGGTCAGGCAACTTGTGAACTTACAAGGAGCAAAGAGGTGAAAACTTACTCAGAGCTTTCCTGGTGTGAATTACTCAGAAGTTTTAGTCTACCCAGAAAAGGTGAGAGCAAGACATGAATTAAGAAGGTGATAACAAAATGTGAATTAAGAATGGTCAGTCCTTTGGAAAACGTCTCCTGTGATTGGGAGATGTAAGGACTTAGGGGAGGTGACATAGGAGAAATTGCCCTTTAAATAGGAGCTCAGATAGGAGCTCAAGGGAGACAGTCTGAAACATTCAGATTGAGGATTGAGCTGGTGAAAGCAGCTGAGATGATGCTGGCCTGGTGTCACTAGAATCCTTGCTTTGCAGATCTTGTGGTGAGTGATTAAAGACTGACTGATCTCTCTATTAAGACTCAGGTCTAGGCCATGTTGACTTAAGGCCCTTCATACTCCTTCATATTCCTTTCTTACTCTTTCTCTCATTCTTTAATTCCTCATTGTATAATTAATTAAATTCTCTATAAAACCCAGTTGACTTGGATATATTCATAATTGGGAATATTTCCCTGGCGACCACCTTATATTTGATTTGAAAACAAAACACTGTAGTGACAACATATTTTCTGCTGTCACAATTTACTTACCCTGACTCTTATATCTACTATAATTTATATCTTCCACTATTTTAATCACTACAGTTTACGACCCTCAACCATTTTAACTCTTACAGTTTATGGCATCCACTCTTTTAAATGCCACATTAGAAATAAAAAATAAAAACATAAATCAAGTTAAGAGTATAGAATATATCCAAACAAGACAGATAATGTTATGACATACAAAATAGATAAATCTGACCACATCATTGAAAAAAGTTTTGCATAAGCAAAAGTAATGTAATCAGGATTAAAAGATTAACAACAAACTAGGGGGGGAAATTACAAAAAGCATTGCTGACAAAACCTTATTTCTTAAATATATTGTTAATGGAGTCAAATGTATAAGAATAAAAATATTCCATAATTGACAAATGGTCAAAATACATGAACAAGCAGTTCTTTTTTTTTCAGGCAGTTCTTAAATGATGAAATTAAAACTATCATAATCCAATGAAAAGTACTTCAAATAAATTTAAAATAGAAAACACAAATTAAAACAACTCTGAGATATCAACTTACACCTAGCAGTTTGATTAATTTGACAAAAAAAATAAAGTCATAAATGTTGGAGACTATTTTGGAAAATTGGGATGCTAATATACTATTGTTGACAGTTGTAAACTGATACAACCATTCTGGAAATCAATTTGGAACCCTGCCCCAAGGGCCAAAAATTGTGCATATCTTTGACCCAGCAATAAAGATAGAAGATCTATATGTCAAAGGGATCAAAGATAGGGGGAAAGATCCTGTTTGTACAAAAATACTTATAGCACTTATTTTTTTTTGATAGCAAAGAACTAGAAACTGAAGGAATATCAATCAGGGAATGACTGAACAGTTGTGGTATATGCTTGTAATAGAATACTATTGTGCCATAAGGAATGACAAACAAAAAAAAATCAGAAGAAAACCTGAGAAGACTTATATGAAGTGATGTGAAGTGAAGTGAGGAGAACTAGGAGGATGTTGAATTAAGTGTCATGATTAACTGTGAATAACAACTGTTATCAGCAATGAAAAAATCCACATTAATTCCAAGGGATTCATGATCAAAAAATACTTTCCCCAGATAAGGATAGTCAAGATGGTGGCCTACAAGGAGCAGAAGTTCAGACCTCTGAATACCCTTCCTAACTGATCATAAACTGAATGCTCCCAGAGGACTGAAAAACAAACAACAACAAGACAGAGTCAAGGAACTCTCCTGCTGGACTTAATTCAAAAGGTATGCCCCCAACAAAGCCAGAATCTGAGAACACTTGGGTTTAAGGGGAAGACAGAAGGAAGGTCCCAGGACCCATCCCCCCTCCCACCAGAGCGCTGAGACTCACAGACCCCAGAGGCAGCAGGAACTTCTGGGTGGGCAAAAGTCCTGGTCTGGAGGGTGTACATTGCAACCAGGGCTGTGATAAGTTCAGAGTTTCCAACACAGACAGTGGGAAAGGAGCTAGAAAGGGAACATAGAGCTGGCAGCCTGGCCAGAGCTGTGGAGATCCTCCATATTTGCTCAAGTCTTCTAGGAGGTTTTGGCCTCAGAGAATACCCAGCCCAACCCAGCTAAACTTAATCCCATCAAAAGTTTTCAGAACTCATGGAAGCCCAGGCTCCACACCTATACTCATTGACTGCTGGACTTTAATCCAATCAAAAGCCTCCAGAGGATAGGGAAGCTCAAACCCCAACAAACCTCCACCAGAGACTACACCAAGAGATCTCCTGTTAAAGCTCCAAGAGGGGAGACTGACAGAAACCCCCAAACTAAAAAATGAGAGGAGCAAGAGCACAGACAAATATGGGGAGTAAAGAAGGGGTGAATTTGAGCAAACAACAGAAAAAGAAGAAAGCAATTACAATAGACAGCTTCTACTCATCAAATGGGACAGAAGGGGAGAGATCAGCAAACGATAAATCAGAAATTCCAGTGAATTGGATAGAGGCTGTGGAAGAACTCAAAACAACTAAGAGAGGCTGAAGACAATTGGGAAAATAACTTAAAAATTAAAATAAGTCATCTGGAAACACAGGCACTTGAACTAAAATGAGAAAATAGTGTCTTGAAAGCAAAATCAACCAGCTGGAAAATGAGGCAAAGGAGATGAAAGATGAGGTGAAGAAGATGAAAGATGAAAATAAGGAGATGAAAGATGAGATAAAGAGGATGATAGATGACCTCCAAAGAAAATCAGAGCAGAAGGAGAGGGATGACCAAAATGCCAGGGATGAAATCCCCTCTTTAAGAACCAGAATATAACAACAGGAATTAAGTGACCTCACAAGGCAGCAGGACACTATAAAACAAAATGCGAAGAATGAAAAAAATGAGGAAAATATGAAGCATCTCATTCACAAAACAGATGATTTAGATAATTGTTTGAGAAGAGACAATTTAAGAATCATAGACCATGCCAAAAGAAAAAGCCTGGACATAATACTATAGGAAATTATTCAGGAAAACTATCCTGATATCCTAGAAGAAGAGGGGAAAGTGGAGATTGAAGGAATCCACAGATCACCTCCTGTATTTAATCCCCAACTAACAACACCCAGGGATATTATAACCAAACTCAAAAACTGTCAGACAAAAGAAAAGATATTACAAGCTGCCAAGAAGAAGCCATTCAGATACCATGATGGAATAGACAGAAAAACAATTCTAGTGGGAGATCTGAACCTTCCTCTATCAGAACTAGATAAATCAAACCAAAAAAAAATAAGAAAGAGGTGAGAGAAGCAAATGACATCTTAGAAAAATTAGAGTTAGTAGACATGTGGAGAAAAATAAATAGAGACAAAAAGGAATACACCTTCTTTTCAGCAGCACATGGCACATTCACACAAATTGACCATGAAAAACATTGCAAACAAGTGCAAAAGGGAAGAAATAATAAATGTAACCTTCTCAGACCACAATGCAATGAAAATAATAATTAGTAAGGGTACATGGAGAGATAAATCAAAAATTAGTTGGAAATTAAACAATATGATTCTCCAAAACCATCTAGTTAAAAAATAAATTGTAGAAATAATCAATAACTCCATTGAAGAAAACGACAATGGTAAGAGATCCTTTCAAAACCTATGGGATGCAGCCAAAGTAGTACTCAGGGGAAAATCTGTATCATTGAATTCATATATCAACAAATTAGGGAGGGCAGAGGTAAGTAAATTGGGCCTGGAAATTAAAAAAAAAAACTAGAAAGTGAACAAATTAAAAATCCACAGATGAAGACTAAATTAGAGATCCTAAAAATCAAAGGAGAAATGAATAAAATTGAATGTCAAAGAACTATTGGTTTAATAAATAAGACTAGAAGCTGGTACTTTGAAAAAACAAATAAAATAGACAAAGTACTAGTCAGTCTAATTAAAAAAAGGAAAGAAAATAAAACCAAATTGACAGTATCCAAGATGAAAAGGGAGACACCACATCTAATGAAAAGGAAAATAAGGCAATCATTAAAAATTACTATGCCCAATTATATGACAACAAACCAGGCAATCTAGGTGATATGGATGAATACTTACAAAAATATAAGTTGCCTAGACTAAAAGAGGAAGAAATACATTACCTTAACAACCCCATTTCAGAAAAAGAAATTGAACAAGCCATCAAAGAACTCCCTAAGAAAAAATCCCCAGGTCCAGATGGATTCACAAATGAATTCTATCAAACATTCAAAGAACAACTAATCCCAATATTAAACAAACTATTTGACAGAATAAGCCAAGAAGGGGTTCTACCAAATTCTTTTTACGACACAAAAATGGTACTGATCCCAAAGCCAGGCAGGTTATAAACAGAGAAGAAAACTATACCAATCTCCCTAATGAATATAGATGCAAAAATCTTGAATAGGATACTAGCAAAAAGATTCCTGCAAGTCATCACAAGGGTTATCCACTATGATCAGGTAGGGTTCATACCAGGAATGCAAGGATGGTTCAATATTAAGAAAACCATCCACATAATTGACATAATTGACCAGATTAACAAGCAAACCAACAAAAATCATAGAATTATCTCAATAGATGCAGAAAAAGCATTTGATAAAATACAACACCCATTCCTATTGAAAACACTAGAAAGTATAGGAATAAAAGGGCGTTTCCTAAAAATAATAAACAGTATATATCTAAAACCATCAGCAAACATCATCTGCAATGGGGATAAACTTGAAGCCTTCCCCATAAGATCAGGAGCAAAACAAGGATGCTCATTATCCTCTTTACTATTTAATATTGTACTAGAAACACTAACAGTAGCAATTATAGAAGGAAAAGAAATTGAAGGTATTAAAATTGGCAATGAGGAGACCAAGCTGTCACTCTTTGTGGATGATATGATGATATACTTAACGAATCCTAGAGAATCAACCAAAAAGCTAGTTGAAATAATCAACAACTTTAGCAAATTTGCAGGATACAAAATAAACCCACATAAGTCATCAGCATTTCTATATATCTCCAACCCAGTTCAGAGGCAAGAATTAGAGAGCGAAATACCATTTAAAGTCACCTGAGACAATATAAAATACTTAGGAATCTATCTGCCAAGACAGACACAGGAACTATATGAACACACCTACAAAACACTCTCCACACACTTAAAACTAGATCTAAACAATTAGAAAACCATTGATTGCTCATGAGTGGGACGAGCTAACATAATGAAAATAACCATCCTACCCAAACTTATCTATTTAGTGCCATACCCATTTAACTTCCAAAAAACTTTTTTACTGAATTAGAGAAAACCATAACATAGTTCATTTGGAAGAACAAAGGATCAAGGATATCCAGGGAATTAATGAAAAAAATACAAAGGAAGGTGGCCTTGCAGTCCCAGATCTCAAACTATATTACAAAGCAGTAGACAGCAAAACAATTTGGTACTGGCTAAGAAACAGAAAGGAGGATAAGTGGAATAGACTTGGCGTAAATGACCTCAGCAAGACAGTCTAAGACAAACCCAAAGACCCCAGCTTTTGGGACAAAAATCCACTATTTGATAAAAACTGCTGGGAAAATTGGAAGACAGTGTGGGAGAGATTAGGTTTGGATCAACACCTCACACCCTACACCAAGATAAACTCAGAATGGGTGAATGACCTGAATATAAAGAAGGAAACTATAAGTGAATTAGGTGAACACAGAATAGTATACATGTCAGACCTTTGGGAAGGGAAAGATCTTAAAACCAAGCAAGACTTAGAAAGAGTCATAAAATGTAAAATAAATAATTTTGAATACATCAAATTAAAATTTTCTGTACAAACAAAACCAATGTAACTAAAATTAGAAGGGAGGCAACAAATTGGGAAACAATCTTCATAACAAAAACCTCTGGCAAAGGTCTAATTACTCAAATTTATAAAGAGTTAAACCAGTTGTACAAAAAATAAAGCCATTCTCCAATTGAAAAATGGGCAAGGGACATGAATAGGCAGTTTTCGGTTAAAGAAATCAAAACTATTAATAAGTACATGAAAAAATGTTCTAAATCTCTTATAATCAGAGAGATGCAAATCATAACAACTCTGAGGTATCACCTTACACCTAGCAGATTGGCCAACATGACAGCAAAGGAAAGTATTGAATGCTGGAGGGGATGTGGCAAAGTAGGAACACTAATCCATTGCTGTTGGAGTTGTGAATTGATCCAACCATTCTGGAGGGCAATTTGGAACTATGCCCAAAGGGTGATAAAAGACTGTCTGCCCGTTGATCCAGCCATAGCACTGCTGGGATTGTACCTCAAAGAGATAATAAGGAAAAAGACATGTACAAGAATATTCATAGCTGCACTCTTTGTGGTGGCAAGAAATTGGAAAATGAGGGGATGCCCCTCAATTGAACAAACTATGGTATATGTTGGTGATGGAATACTATTGCACTAAAAGGACTAATAAAGTGGAGGAATTACATGGAGACTGGAACAACCTCCAGGAAGTGATGCAGAGTGAAAGGAGCAGAACCAGGAGGACATTGTACACAGAGACTGATACACTGTGATTCAATCGAACGTAATGGACTTCTCCATTAGTGATGGTGTAATGTCCCTGAACAATCTGCAGGGATGTAGGAGAAAAAACACTATCTACAAGCAGAGGATAAACTATGGGAGTAGAAACACCGAGGAAAAGCAAGTGTTTGACTACAGTGGTTGAGGAGATATGATTGAGGAGAGACGCTAAATGAGCACCCTAATGCAAATACAAACAACAAGGAAATGGTTTCGGAGCAAGGGCACATGTGATATTCAGTGGAATAGTGCGTTTGCTAGGAAAGGGGTGGCAGGAGGGGTGGGGGGGGAAGAAAATGATCTATATTTCCAATGAATAATGTATGAAAATGACCAAATAAAATAATGTTTAAAAAAAAAAGACTTTCCATTGTAATAAAAGGAACTAATAAAGTCTTAAATGCGTACCAAAACATGCTTTCTTCACTTTAATTCCTCTATGGATTTTTCACTGGTGTAAGCAACATGTGTCTTCTTTTGCAACATGATGAAAATGGAAATATGTACTGAATATTAAAAATATGACATTTCTTGATGTCTTAGATAATGTGGAGGAGTAATGAGGAGAGAACATGAACTGCAAGGTGAAAATTATTATTTAAAGTTGTAATGAAAAAATTTGAAATCCTATAAAAATATCATGGAAAACAGGGAATTATTAGGAAGTCAGTGCAAAACAGCTTCTTTAAAAAGAGAAGGATTTCAATAATCAAATATATTGGATGGCATTTTATTAAGTGTCATGGAAATGTCTTTGGCAACATACCAAAGGAGAAGAATGTAGAGATTAGAACTTAGTGGCATATTTATCAAGTTTGAAGTTTGCACAAATTTGGAAGACAGTGGTAAATGAACATTTTAACAGTTTAAATCAATGGGTAAAAGCTAATAGTTTTAAGTTAATCATATACAAAATTCTATGTGACTTCAAATAATCACATTTAAAAGCATAGAAAGTCATAGTTTTCTAGATAAAAAGTGAATACCTGTCCTTATATAGAAACAATGACAATATATAGATAATGTCAAACTTTAGATAATATTGCAGAATTAGAACTTAGGAACTTGGCAACCAATTGGCTTTAGTTGAAATGTGAGAAGAATAAGTAAACTACAAAACAGCCAAATCTAAGTATAATTTTAACTTTGGTGAGAGAGAAGATGACTCATTGTAAACATAGCTTTGAAATACTTTATTTCAGAATCATAAATCAAATTGAAATTTTTGTTTTTTTAAATGAATTCTGTATGACTTTTAAGATGCAACAATGTAGGTCTGTAATGATGTATAAATTAGTTAAAATTAATTATATTTCAATATTTCAAGAATCTCTAATTTTAGTGATGTTGCTATTCATTAAATCTATGGAATTGAAATCTTTTTGACTTGATTTCTCTTTGAGAAATGAAGTATCAAAAAATTCATCAACCTGATGCCAGCCTAGGTATAAACTTATTGAAAATGTAAAAGTTATCCTCAGGCAACATACCTGGTCCACCTGAATTAATGTTTAACGAATTTCTTGTCTCAGAACTGAAATAGTAGGATACACTGAGGTGTGTGGATGTTGAAATCCACTAAGGGATACCTCAGTCCCTTTTTAGTATAGTAAGGTAGTTGGGCTTTACCACATTGGGCCAGAGCACAACTCAATCCTTCAAACAGCTGTTGATGTAAAAACTAACAGATTTATTGGTAAAACAAAAGGGAGGGGGATGGATTTAGGAATGATGATGCCCTAATCATTAAAGTCTCTCACTTCCCTCTTCCCTCAACATTCACTGAGAGGTGAAGCCTTCTCTATCTTGATGTTTCTTTTCACAACCTGCTTCTGGCTAATATCTCAAAGCCCTCTCTATTCTTTCTGACACTATAAATCAGGGGTCCCCAAACTTTTTATACAGGGGGCCAGTTCACTGCCCCTCAGACTGTTGGAAGGCCAGACTATTAAAAATAAACCCAAAACAATGAAAAAATCCCTATACACACTGCACATAACTTATTTTAAGGTTTAAAAAAGGAACAAATACAATATTTAAAATAAAGAATAATTAAATTAAATCAACAATATGACCAGTATTTGAATGGGAACTATGGACAGATGGTCAATGTCTGGTTCCATATTTGTCACTGCTAGCCATAATAAGTGATGCAAGTGTGCATCATTTAGTCTAAATATGGTTAGAGATTTCAGATGTTTCATTCTGGAAAAAGTCTGTTCACAGACATAAGTGCTGCCAAAGATGGTTACCATTTTGAGTGCATGGTTCCTGAGATTAGGATATGTCTCAGAGCAGAGAGATGCATAGAAATTAGGCAAGCTACTTGACTTGAATGTGTCTTTCATAGAGTCACAATTCTGCAGTTTAGCCAGTTCTATTTGGAAAATTGGATCCACATTTTCAATGTCATTAGAAAATGGGTTGCAGAAAAGCTCTATGTCCTGTTCATGGAGCTGGAGCTCTTTAAATTTGAATTGGAACTCTTTTTGCAACTTTTCTAGTGAATCCACACATTTTTCTTTTGGGAATGCAATCAAGGGTTTTTCTGCTAACAGATTTTGAGTTAAGGAGAGATGGCAGAAATTTTCCTCCTTCACTTGTTTGATAAGGAGGCCTAATTTTACTTCAAATGCTTTGACATGTAATTGCATATCACAGATGAGCTTCTCTTTTCCTTGAATTTGCACACTGAAACTGTTGAGTAGCTCTGTTACATCTGTCAGAAAGGCAAGGTGCCATTTCCATTCTGCATCATTGAGCTCTGATACTTCTTTATTTTTTGAAGGCATAAAAGCTGTAATCTGTGGAAGTAAGTCAGAAATTTCTCAAAACTCTTCTTCAACTCAGCCAACAAATTTCTGTGTGGTACAAAACATCTTCAAAGGCAACATTTAGCTCAGAGAGAAATTCCTGAAATTGTCTGTGGTTTGGTACATTAGCTCTAATGAAGTTGACACAAAATACCACAATTTTCATAACAGAGTCCTACTTCAGTGATTTACTACATAGCAGCACATGTTGGTGGATGAGGCAGTATATGGCTATTGGATGAGAATGCTTACATTTGTCCATCTCTTGGTTAATGTGAGCAATTACTCCTTTCTTAGACCCTACCATGCCAGGAGCACCATCAGTTGTCACACTGGCTAGTTTATCCCAGTCCAGCTCCAAATCTTTCACAGTCTGGAAAACCTTCTCATAGATATCCCATCCTGTAGTTGTTTCTTTGATGCTTTGCAGTGCAGCAAGCTCTTCTGTGACTTCAAAATTGTCATTCATCCCATGAATAAAAATTAAAAGTTGTGCAGAATCACAAACATCATTGCTCTCATTGTGTGCCAAGGAAAACTAGGAAAGTTTTCTTGTGGAGTTTTGCAAATGCTGATGTAAATTGACTCCCATTTCTTCCATTATTCATATAATTGTAGATCCTGAAAGACTAACTGCACTAAATAAGTCTGCCTTTTCTGGACACATCTCTTTGGCAACAGAAAGAAGGCACTCTTTAACAAATTCTCCCTTCATGAATGGTGCACACTATTAGCTTGGCAACTTGAAAACTTCCTCGCAGTGATGAAATATTTAGCTGCTTCTGCTTCACAAAAGTATTTTGCTGAGTTGTTAATGTATTTTTCAGTTTTAATATTTTATCTTTTCTCACATATCTGACCAAACAATCATATTTATCATTATGTTGATTTTGATAATGTTGATGCAAATTGTATTTTTTGAACACAGACACTATATTCTGGCATATCAAACACACAGCTCTTTCCTTGTACTGCATGAAACGATTATCATAAGTCGACTGTTCTTTGAATATTCTACACTGAGTCAATTTTTCTCATTCTTCATGTCATTGTTTCCTAGGGATTCCAAATTTCTATTAGTAAAATACCAATAGATCTAGATTATAGATCTAGATATAGATACATCCCTACAAAAACAATATACCAACAATAACTTTGCCCACACAGAGGCATACAGACTGCACTGCCATCAATGCAGTCTGATCTGTGTCCATCGCCATTTCAGCCTCACCAGTGGTCATATTATTTTACCTCAGGCTCACACTGGTGAGGTATGGGAACCTGCACAATTATAGAGCTGGTTTCTCCACCACCTTTCTAGTTCACAATACCCTGTGTGAACCACACTGTGATCTGTGAACTCACACAGGAATCTGGTCATATGGCTAAGACACATGTAATCATATTCCATGGAAGGAAAAAAGAAGTCTTGACACTAGTGTGTGTCCTCTTGTGGTCTGTATTTATGGATCTGTAATTATAGACCATAATACAAAAAAACACACGCCTCACTTCCCCCACATAGTACAATAATAACCATACACCCCCAGATGCACAACATAATGGCCCCTATAATCTCCCTTTGTCCAAAATTCTCTCCCCACATTGCTACACAGTACAATGGCCCCCATACTCCCTTATATGCACTACATAATGGCTCCTATGTTGTGCATCTAGGGAAGTATGGGGGCCATTGTATTACCATTCGTGTTTCCTGAAAATAATACACTATCTTATATTAATTTGATCCAAAAAAAACAGGGGGTGTCTTGTAAAACATCCAGTGGCAGTGGTGGGTTTCTCATAATAGAGGCTCACCACTGATGCCACAGGCCAGATCATCACTATCTGATGCCTGTATACAGTACTGGAGGTGGTGCTGGGCATGTGACACTGTATACTGCTGTCTGGGATAGAGGAGGCTGCAGAGCTGGATGTGATGGGCCTGTCACACCTTGCACAGACCCATCACTGCCACAACTCTACTGGGCAGCAGTAAACACAGTGTGGAATCCCCTCCTCCAGATTGCCTCTCACCATGCTGACATCTTCCATTGGGCAGCCACATAATCCTTTGCACAGCGCCTTGTTCTCTTTCAGTTACTCTCAGAACAAGGTGCCAGACAAAGGATTATGTCACTGGAAGTAGTACTGATCACCCTGTGCTCCTCTTACTGACCAACAGTGAAAGATGTGCCCCTTCTGGAAGTGCAGTGGGGTCCAGATAAATGGCCTCATAGGGCTGCATGTGGCCTGTGGGCTGTAGTTTGGAGACCCCTACTATAAATCCTCCCTGGTAAGTTTATCAAGATGTGATAGGTTTCAAGATAAAAAAGCATGTACTCTAGATGTCAATCTAGATGGGCTGGGCCTTATGTTGACTGTTCAGCCCTCACAACAACAACTGACTCTGGACAATGATGTTCTTTGTCAGGGTTGAGAGTTATCTTCTTCAGGTATATTTCTTCTTTTAAAAAAAGGTACTCCCAAAGGAAATCAAAAGGTTTCCCTTCTCTCACCAACAGCCTTGGTAAAACAGGATCAGCAGAGATCAGCTCCTTTCTCTATCAGCTTCAAGACAGGAAGAGCACAGTATGTCATTGCACCATCAAAGTCTCTCCTCCCACATCCCAGAATCTTTTCCTAGATTTCCTAGCATTCAATCATGCTAGCCTCTGCAAATCAACTTTAAAAAAAATTTAATTAGTTCATTAATTTAGAGTATTTTTCCAGAATTACAAAAATCATGTTCTTTCCCTCTTCTCTACCCAACCCCTCCCATAGCCAATGCACAGTTCCACTGAATTTTACATGTGTCATTGGTCAAGACCTATTTCCATATTATTCATATTTTCACTGAGGTGATCATTTAGGGTTTATAACCTTAATCATATCCCCATTGACTCATGTCATCAAGCAGTTGTTTTTATTCTGTGTTTCTAGTTCCAGAGATCTTCCTCTGGTTGTGGATAGTGTTCTTTCTCATAAGTCCCTCAGAATTGTCCTGGATAATTGCATTGCTACTCATAGAGAAGTCCATTATGTTCAATTGTATCACAGTATATCAGTCTCTGTGTACAATGTTCTTCTGGTTCTCCTCCTTTCACTCTGCATGAATTCCTGGAGGTCATTTCAGTTCATATAGAATTCTTACAGTTTATTGTTTCTTTGAGCACAATAGTATTCCATCACAAACATATGCCACAATTTGTTCAGACTTTCCTCAACTGAAGTGCATCCCCTCATTTTTCAATTTTTTGACACCATAAAGAGTGAGGCTATGAATATTCTTGTACAAATCTTTTTCCTTTTTATATCTTTGTGGTACAAACCCAGCAGTGCTATGCCTGGATCAAAGGACAGAGAGTTTTCTAGTGCCCTTTGGGCAAAGTTCCAAATTGCCCTCCAGAATGGTTGGATCAATTCACAACTCTACCAGCAATGTCCCAATTTTGCCACATCTCCTCCAACATTTATTACTTTTCTTTGTTGTCATCTGCTAGGTGTAAGGTGGTACCTCAGAGTTGTTTTGATTTGCATTTCTCTGATTATAAAAGATTTAGAACAGTTTTTCATGTGTTTATTGATAGTTTTTATTTCTTTATCTGAAAATTGGCTATTCATATCCCTTGCCCATTTATCAATTGGAGAATGGTTTGATTTTTTTGTACAATTGATTGAGCTCTTTGTAAATTTGAGTAATTAGCCCTTTGTCAGAATTTTTTGTTATTAAAATTTTTCCCAATTTGTTGCTTCCCTTCTAATTTTAGTTACATTGGTTTTGTTTGTACAAAACCTTTTTAATTTAATGTAATCAGAATTATTCATTTTACATTTTGTAATTTTTTCTAACTCTTCCTTGGTCTTAAAATCTTTCCTTTCCCAAAGATCTGAGAAGTATACTATTCTATGTTCACCTAACTTACTTATACTTTCCTTCTTTATATTCTAGTAATTCACCCATTCTGAGTTTCTCTGTTTTTGACCCTACAGGGTGTTAGGTGTTGATCTAAACTAATCTCTCCCATTCTGTTTTCCAATTTTCCCAGCAGTTTTTGTCAAATAGTGGATTTTTGTCCAAAAGCTGGGATCTTTGGGTTTATTATAGACTGTCTTGCAAAAGTCACTTACCCCAAGTCTATTCCACTAATCCTCCCTTTTGTCTCTTAGTCAATACCAGATTGTTTTGATGACCACTGCTTTATAGTATAGTTTGAGGTCTGGTACTACTAGTCCACCTTCCTTCACACATTATTTTTCAATATTTCCCTTGATGTTCTTTATTTTTTGTTCTTCAAAATGAACTTTGTTATAGTTTTTTTCTAATTCAGTAAAAAAATGTTTCTCATTAGTTTAATGGATATGGCACTAAATAAATAAATTAGTTTGTGTAGGATTGTCATTTTTTATATTAGCTCATCCTACCCATGAGCAATTAATGCTATTCCAATTATTTAGATTTAATTTTAATTGTGTGGATAGTGTTTTGTAGCTATGTATAAATAGTTCCTGTGTTTTTTTCTTGACAAATGGATTATTAAGTATTTTATATTGTGCAGGGTGATTTTAAATGAAATTTCTCTTTCTAACTCTTGCTACTGAGATGTGTTGGAAATACATAGAAATGTGGGTATATTTTGTAAACTTTTTTTTATAATTTTGCTAAAGTTGTTGATTATTTCCACTAGCTTTTTGGTGGATTCTCTAGGATTCTTTAAGTAGACCATCATATCAAGTGCAGAGTGGTAGCTTAATTTTCTCATTGCCTACTTTAATATTTTCAATTTCTTTTTCTTCTTTAATTATTTCTGCTAGCATTTCTAGTATAATGTTAAATAATAGTTATAATAATGGGAATCTTTGCATCAATCCTTATCTTATAAGGAAGGTATCTAACTTATCCACATTACAGAAATTATTTCCTGATGGTTGTAAATTAATGTTTATTATTTTGAGAAAAGGACTTTTCCTGTATTTTCTAATGTTTGCAATAGGAATTATTGTTCTGTTTTGTCAAAGTCTTTTTCTGCATCTATTGAGAGAATCATGTGATTTCTATTGGTCTGATTGTTGATATGGTCAATTATATGGATGATTTTTCTAATATTAAACAATCCATGCATTCCTGGTATAAATCCCTCCTGATCATAATGAATGACTCTTGTGATCATTTGCTGGAGTCTTTTTGCTAGTGTTCTATTTAAATTTTTTGTATCTATATTCATTAAGGAGATTGATCTCTAGTTTTTTTTTTTTCTCTGATTTTGACCTGCATGTCTTTGGAATCAGTACCATATTTGTTTCATAAAAGGAATTTGGTAGGAATTCCTTCTTTGCTTATTCTGTCAAATAGTCTATATAATATTGGGATTAGTTGTTTGGATTGGGATTAGTTTGGATTGGGATTTGTTGTTTGGATTGGGATTAGTTTGGAATGTTTGATATGATTCATTTGTAAATCAATATGGTCCTGAGGATTTTTTCTTAGGGAGTTTTTGATGGCTTGTTCAATTTCTTTTTCTGATATGGGACTATTTAAGTATTCTATTTATTCTTCTGTTAATCTAGGCAATTTATATTTCTGCAAATATTCAACCATATTACCTAGATTGTCATATTTATTGCCATATAATTGGGCAAAATAGTTTTTAATGATTGCCTTAATTTTCTCTTCATTAGAAGTTTGGTCTCCCTTTTCATCTCTGATACTGTTAATTTGGTTTTCTTCTTTCCTTTTTTAATTAGATTGACCAGTACTTTGTATATTTTATATTTTTTCAAAGTATTAACCTCTAGTCTTATTTACTAATCCAATAGTTCTTTTACATTCAATTTTATTAATTTCTTCTTTGATTTTTAGGATCTATAATTTAGCTCTCAACTGGGGATTTTTAATTTGTTTCCTTTCAAGTTTTTTTTTTTAATTTGCATGCCCAATTCTTTGACTTCTGCCCTCCCTAATTTGTTAATATATGAACTCAAGGATATAAATTTCCCCTCGAGTACTGCTTTGGCTGCATCCCATAGATTTTGAAAGGATGTCTCATCATTCTTATTTTCTTCAATGAAATTAATTATTGTTTCTATGATCTGTTCTTTAACTAACTGGTTTTGGAGAATCATATTATTCAATTTCCAATTAATTTTTGATTTGGCTCTCCATCTACACTTACTAATTATTATTTTTATTGCTTTATGATCTGAAAAGGATGCATTTATTATTTTTGCTTTTTTTGCACTTGTTTGCCATGTTTTTATGCCCTAGTACATGGTCAGTCTTTGTGAATGTACCATGTGCTGCTTAAAAAGTGTATTCCTTTTTGTCCCTATGTATTTTTATCCACATAGCTATTAACTCTAATTTTTCTAAGATTTCATTCACCTCTTTTACCTCTTTCTTATTTAATTTTTGGTTTGATTTGTCTAGATTTGATAGAGGAAGGTTCAGGACTATTTCCTCTTTTAAATCCACTAGTTTCTCCTTTAGAAATTTGGATGTTATGCCATTTGGCTCATACATGTTGATTACTGATATTTCCTCATTGTCTATACTGCCTTTTATCAGAATGTAATTACCTTCCCTATCTTTTTAATCAGATCTATTTTTACTTTGGCTTTGTCAGATATCATAATTGCAACTCCTGCCTTCTTTTTCTCAGTTGAGGCACAATAGATTTTCCTCCAATCTTTGATCCTTATTCTGTGAGTGTCTGCCTACCTGCCTCATATGTGTTTCTTGTAGACAACATATGATAGGATTTTGGTTTCTAATCCACTCTGCTATTTACTTTAGTTTTATGAATGAGTTCATTCCATTCAGATTCAGAGTTATGATAAACACCTCTCTATTCCCTAACATTTTCATATCTTCTCCTAGGTCTTCCCTTTCTTTTTTTGGTTATATCTTTTTAAACCAATTGTTTGCTTTTAATCAGTCCCCCTTATCCCCACCTTTATTAAACTTCCCTTTTACCCCTCCCTTTTTGTTCCCTTCTTATTTTTTTTAGTGTCTATTAAGTTTGCTCTACCCCCTTTCCCTCCTTTTTTGTACTCCCTGACCCACTCTCCCCCTTAGTTTTTCCCTTCTCACTTTCCCTGTAGGGTAAATAGAATTCTATACCCCAATGGATCTAGATGCTCTACCCTCTCAGAATTGATTTCACTGAGAGTAAGGTTTGAGTATTTCCTATTAGCACTCTTTTCATCTTCTTATGATAGTATTCTTCCCCTCCCCTTCCCATGCATCTCTCTGTGTGATATTGATTAACCTATTTATCTTATTGTTTCAAGTTTCTCTTGCTACCATCTTCTATTGCCCCTCCCTTTTTATATTTTTTTGCATATGATTTTAGAATTCTTGGAGAGTTACAAATAACATTTTTCTATATATTAATATAAACAATTTGATCTTATTGAATCACTTAAGAAGAAAATTTAAATTAAAACCATCCCCCCCCTTTTTTCTCTTTCTTATTTACCTTTTCATGTTTCTCTTGATCTTTGCGTTTGGATATCAAACTTTCTTCTTAGTTCTGGTCTTTTCTTTACAAATACTTGGAAATCTTCTATTTTGTTGAATGCCCATACTTTCCCCTGAAAGTGTATAGTCTGTTTTGATGGGTAGGTGATCCTTGGTTGAAGATCTAATTCTTTTGTATTTCTGAATATCATATTTCAAGCCTTGAGATCCTTTAGTTTGGAAGCTGCCAGATCTTGTGTGATGCTTATTGGTGCTCCTTGATATCTGAATTGTCTCTTTTTGGCTTCTTGTAAAATTTTTTCCTTAGCTTGAAAGCTCTTGAATTTGGCAATTGCATTCCTGGGGCCTGTCTTCTGAGGATTTAGTGTAGAGAGTTTTATATTAACTCTTTCAATGTCTATTTTGCCCTCTTGTTCAAGAACATCAGGGCAGTTTTCTTGGATAATTTCTTATAGTATTATGTCAGGGTTTCTGGTTATTTTTGGATTTTCAAGTAGACAAATGATCCTCAAATTGTCTCTTCTAGACCTGTTTTCTTGGTCAGTCATTTTCCAAGTGAGATATTTCATGTTTCCTACTATTTTGTAAATCTTTTGATTTTGCTTTATTAATTCTTGCTGTTTTGCAAGATGATTGGTTTCTAATTGCACAATTCTGGTCTTTAAAGACTGGTTTCATACTATAACCTTTTCATTTCCCTTTTTGGTTTGGTCTATCCTGTTTTTTCATGGCTTCCTGCTTTTTTATTTTGGTTAATTATAGTGCTGCCAAAGTTCAATGCTGTTCACCTCTCCCCCTCCATATACATTTAAATATGCAGAATACCCAGGTTAACATAGTACCCCAAATGTTATTTTTAAACTGCCACTCCTTCAACCTTAACCATAATTTTTCCTTGAGATTTTTAAAAATGTGGTCTATTTTGTTCTGGTGCACAATAAAGGTGTTCTACCACCTGGAAATCTACCTCATATACAGCCTTTTCTAATTAGTTATATCAAATGAATTTTGAGTTCACTTTCCCATCATGGCTCCAACACACTTGTATTGTTTTCAATCCAACCACTGAATTATATTGAAATTTATTCATATTAAATTAACAATAATAACTATGACCGTTATAATGACCAGTATATATACATATATATATTTATATTTATATATATATATATGGCTCCTGATAAGATCATTTATTTCATTAGCTTTTTCTCCTGATTCATGTTATTCCTAAATTTGATATGTTTCACATATGACTTCATTAAAATAATGATTAAGACAATATCCAAAGCAAATCCCTGGGTATTACTTATGTGTTAAGATTGATTCACTAATTGTAATTATTAGAATATGACCAGTCAACTCATGGGAATTCCATTTACCTTTAATATATAATTCATACCTTTCTATCCTATTAACAAAAATATTTGAGGATATTTTTCAAATTCCTTGCTTAAGTATTGGTATATTATTTCTTTGCCATTATCCTGACCTACCAGGCTGGTTGTTTAATCACAAAAATAAATGAGATTGATATGAGGTAGTATGTCATTTAATGTGCTCAAGGCAGACCTTAGTGGCCACCATAAAGTTGTCTAATGGAAAAAAATAAATTTATTTAATACAGGAAAACATCATCTAAACACAAACTGCTACTTATGACTTGTGTCACATTAGGGAATTTACTTAATTGCTTGGATCCTAAGTTAAATCATTTTTATCATGGCATTGAATTAGTAATTTTTAAATCCTATATTCACTCCCACCAAACACACACACACACACACACACACACACACACACACACACACACATATATATATATCAATTCTAATGTCTATGATTACTTCCCTTTCTCATTCCTCATAAATGGATATAATGAACTGAACTTAAGATGGATGAATCTACCATTTATTCTGATAGCAAAATTTTATGCCACTGAGGGGTGCCCCATGTTTGAATGGAGCTATTTCCCTCCCCCTCTCTACACTAGATGAGGACATTCCTCACTTCACCTTCTCCTCAGCTCAGTAGCCCAATGGGAGCCCTTCCTCCTACCCCAATGTGGGGTAAATGGGGGCATATCCAGCATGTGAGGGGGAGGAGCATGGCATGAAGTTGGAGGGGGGTGGGCATGGCACTCAGTATGGGGGATGTGGTGGGAGCAGGTTCCAGTACTTCATCTCTAAAAGGTTTGCCATCACTGGAATATAACTTTCCTAAAGAGTTAGATAGTCTGAGATTAAATAATTCACTCTGGTCATTAACTTATTTATAACAAACTGACTCTGAGAATATTCACCTAGATTCCCTCATTATCAGTCCCTCCTCCCATGAACTTCAATGCCCTTGCTTCATGACATTTGCATTTCTACTATTACATACAAGCTTCATTTATATTCAACATTTTCCTTCCTCCTTCACTCTTCTCTGAATGTTTTTTCCCAGTCTACTCTCATATTGTCTTTTATTACAAGTGCCATTTCATACTTTCTGTGAAGTCCATCATTGTCACCCCAAACCTTATCTGATCATGAGGGTGAGGAGAACATCTTGGTATTGTATTTAAGACTGGAAAGGTGAGTATTGAACATTTTAATAATTTTATGTATCTATATAACTATCACCTTTTTCCTTTAATTCTCAACATTTAATAGAGTGACTATTCTCCTGTAAAGGTCCATCAACTAATCAGTCATTTAATCAATATATTATGTTATGTGCATACACAAGTTTTACAAATAGAATAAGTAAAAATATTTGAAACACAAGGAATACATTTCTCCCTTATCAATAAGATTTTACATCATGGTAATATTGAGGACCACAACAGTAATTCTCCATGTTGCATCATCTACTATTTGAAGAATGAAATTATTTCTTAAATAAATAAATAATTTGCTAGTGATTCTGCTTTTATCAGAGAGATAACTCTAGCAAATGTGTCAATATTTAAAATTCACTATTTCTACTATGTCTACATGCTAAGTTTATGATCTATTTCCAGAATTTTTAAGTCATTTCCACTCTCTGCCTGGGAGATCTATATTACTATTATAATATAATTTAATATAGAGAAATGCAGTAATTAGTTTGCAATATGTTATTTCTGTATGCAGTTAGTCAAAAAGACATATTGATGCAAAACATTATGTGACTAGGGCAGTATAATAGCATAAGAGTTTTAAGATTAAAAAAATATAAAATCCATTTTTATTCATTGGAATTTCATAATCAAGACCTTCTTTGATCAATATAATTTGATGTATATAATTTCAAGGAGGAGAATTATTTTCTCCTTTAGCATAAATAAATACATAGTCAATTATGAAAAACAGACAGATTAATATTCTCTTTAGGAGATTTGAAGAGTACTGAATCTTATAATATAATGATATTCTTATCTATTTCCTACTGAGAATGAGACTGAGAAAGCATATATGTCTTTGCTGTCTGAGATGTTTGCCTTTAAGTAAGAATTTCTGGTTTTTAGGAAGGAATGACTATAGCATCCTACCACTAAATTCACATCTAAAATCAATGATGATAAAAATGCATTTTGAGGTGTTTTTCTCATCTCTGAGTAAAGGCATGCCTTAATGATATATGTACATCACTCTCTTCCATTTTCATGTAATTATCTTGTTTGATAGCTTTTAGTTAGGGGAATACTCTTAATCAATGAAATTATATATCTATTACAACTTTTATATGATTATTGTCTAAAGTGCTCACTATTGTGCAGATAAAGGACACAACATTGGTAAATTACACTGCTTTTCCCCTAAGAAATTGCTTAGTAATATGGCCAGGAGAATTGTGAGGTTCAAATGGTTTAATGAATATGAAGCACTTTGTAAAACTTAAAACACAAAGTCCAATTTATTATTAGTTTTGTCATTATTATTAGTTTTTTGTTGTTGTTGAGGTTGTTGTCATTACTGCTGGTATTACCATTCTTACAACTAAATACTATAACTATTTTGGTGATAATGTCATTTCCTGAGTCTTCTATTGGTTTTGTGTTGAACTCAAAATCTTTATTTTTAGAAAAAAGGGGATATGCTGGTAAATGTTTAACAAACATGCTCTAAGGGAGATAATTTTTGCATATATAGTTAAATTTAGTTTGTATAACTAATGTGTCCCTAAATCTAGACCACAAACAAAACAATAAATTATCCTGACTGTTATAAATCAGTTAGTACTATCTGCAACACAATAGCATCTAGTCACCTTTTTAGAAACTTGAGAAAACAAAATCTTATGTTAAATCCTTGGCTACCTTCCCTCCTGGGAAATTTGGGAATTTGATTTGTTTTCTTATGTCTAATAATAAAAATAATAATAATTGTTTTTGTTCAGTTGTTTTTTTTTAAGTGTGCCTGACTCTGTGACACCATTTCATATTTTATTGGCAAAGATAGTGTAATGGTTTGCCATTTCTATCTCCACATTATTTTACAGATGAGGAAACTGATGCAAATGGGATTAAGTGGTTTGCCCAGTGTAACACAGCTAGAATGTATCTGAGGCCAGATTTGAACTCATGAAGATGAATATCCTAGACTCCAAGCCTGACACTTTCCACCAGACCACCTAGCTGATCACTAGAAATAATGCCATCGAAATATTACAGAAGGCAGGTATTTTAGACTTGAGTCCTAACATTGAAACTTCTTTTCCATGCCAATGTGATAAAAATCACAAAATCTCAAAATTAAAAAAACCTCAAAATTGAAATCAACTTTAGTAGCTGTATCTTCAAACCTATGCCTGAATAAGAATCCACTGTATACCACCCCTGGAAAAATGATCTTTCAGTCTTTGGCTGAAAACCTATTGAGTGAGGGGAAGCACTACCTCCTGAGGGAAGTTACCAGGTAATTATGCTATGCTTTGGGATAGATCTAATTATTAGCAATGTTTTTCCTGTCCTTGGCCCTTAATCTGCTTCTTTATAACATATTTATAACTACTAATTCTGCCTTTGGAGTCAAGAAGAATTAATTTCTTTCCTATTCTATGTGAGAGGCTTTCAACACATGTTGACTAGCAAATGACTAGGATAGATTGTTGGGATAATAGAACCAAAGACTTCCCTTCAAGTTGTTCCATAGCCATAAAAAGGATACTTTTATGGGTATAGCAATTGAAATAGTACCAGTATAATTCCTAACTGTATCATATAAGCTATATAGCATCCAAAATTACACAATTAGTTTGTGGTAGACCTGGGAATTCAGGTTCTTTTATATCAATTCAGTCTTTTTTCTTTTACTAATATAGATTGAGTGGCCTTTAAAGTGAAGGTAAAAGTACATATAAGTCTTGCCTTCTTATTTATATTCATTGTAAAAAAGAAATGAAATTTCTTTAAAATTTAATAATCTACATTAAGATATTGAGATACAAATAGCTTCCCACATTTTTGAAAGGAAATTGTTAGGAATGAACTATTTTTTAAAAAGTAAGTGCTAGTAGCAACCTTATGTTGATATAACTGTTCAAACATTCATTAAGCACCCCCATGGCAACCAAAAGCTAAAGGAATATCAGTTCCAAAAACTGTCACCTTATTTACTAGAGTATTTTATATCTAGGATATTTTATACTACTCATTCATCCTAGAAATTCCTTTCTTGCCTTGCAGAGCAATTTAGTTTATATAATGTTGACATATGAACTTCTCAATTAATGGAAGTGGCAAATTATTGTTGATTGTGTGATTTATAAAGGGGTTCTTAGAGTAATGAAACACTTCATGGGATTACTGTAAATACTGAATTTCCCTTACAGATTCAAAATAATATACATTTCATTAAAATATATGTTACAACAATTTTATGCAATACATTTTTGGGTAAAGTGCATAACCTATTACCTCTAACAATGAAAATTTAAATACTTTTAAATTTTGTATTACAATTTGAGATCTGGTCAGGTTAGGACATCTTTCTTCACATATGTTTTTGCTGTTGCCCTTGATATTCTTGATTTCTTGTATTTATATATGAATCTTGTTACCATTATTTTCTTTTTAGTTCTATAAAATATTTTTTGTGACTGATATGGCACTGAGAAAGTAAACCAATTTAAGTTGAAAGTTCATTTTTGTTATATTGGCTTAGCATGCCCATGAACAATTAATATTTTTCCAGCTTTTGTTAGATTTTACTTTATTTGTATATCATGTTTTTGTTCATATTTTCTGTTTTTGTCTTAGCTTATAGACTTCAAAATATTTCATATTGTCCACAGTTATTTTAAATGACATTTCTATTTCTGACTTTTTCTGCTAAACTTTTTAGGATATATAAAGATATGCTGATAATTTATGTGGGTATTCTTTGTAACCTGCTACTTTGCATAAGTTGTTAATTATTTAAATTAGTTTTTTATTTGATTCTTTGCCATACTCTCTCTATACCATTATATCACATACAAAGATAGATAATTTCATTTCTTGTTTGTTGTAATTCCTTCAATTCCCTTTTCTTCTGTTATTGCTATAGCTAGCATTAGTACAATATTGAATAATAATGCTGAAAATAAGCATTCTTGATTTACCCCTGATTTTATTGGAAAAGCTCCTACTCTGCCCATTTAGATAATGATTGCAGATGGTTTTAGATAGAAATTTCTCATCATTTTAAGGAAAGCTCCATTTATTCTTATGTATTTTATACTCTTATAAAAAGAAATGACTTTTGTATGTCAAAAACTTTTTTCTATATCTCTTGAGATAATCATTATTTACATTATTTTTAAATGATATGATCAATTTTACTATATTTCTAAAATTGAAATATTACTGAATTACCATATAATCACAGTGTATGATCTTTGTGATATATAAGCTATGATCCCTATATTTATATTTTATTTAAGATTTTACATCAATATTCATTAAGGAAATCAGGCAATAGGTTTGGTAAACATTCATTTGTGAATGCATCTGATTGTGGAAATTTTTCTTTGGAACCATATTTATGGCTTTTTCAATTTTTCTTTCTAAGATAGAATCACATACTCTATCTCTACTTTTGTTAATCCAGTCAATTTATATTTTTTGAAAATAGTCATACATTTACTTATATTGCTGGGTTTATTGACATAATTGGGCAAATACTTTCTAAAAATTGGCTTAATTTCAACTTCATTTTTGATGAATTCACTCTTTTCATTTTTGATGCATGTAATTTCCTTTTCTTTTTTTCATTTAAAAAATCAAAAGAACTCTTGTTTTATCAATTTTATTGTTTTTTCCCTTAAAACAATTCAGTTTGTTAGTATAATGGTTTTCTTACTTTAATGATGTAAGCACACACACACACACACATATATATATATATATATATATATATATATATATATATATATATATATATACACCCCTAAGTATCATTTGGCTACTTTTCATAAGTTTTGCTATGTTGTCTCATTGTTTTCATTATCTTTAATGAAATTATTTTTTTAATCTAATTAATTAATTAATTTAGAGTATTCACCCATGGTCTTTGTTGTTTTTTTTTTTTTATCATGACTTTCAGGTAGTCCAATAATTTTAAATTATGTGTCCTGGAGCTATTTTATTTCTTCCCTCCATTAATATTTCATATTTTCTTCTATTTTTTTCTTCTTTTGATTTTGTTTGTTGTTTTGTGATGATTCATGGAGTCATAGCTTCTACTTGAACAATTCCAAATTTTAAGAAATGATTTTCTTCAGTGAGCTTTTATGATTCCTTCTCCATTTGTCCAATTCTAAATTTTTAGAGTGATTTTCTTCAGTGAATTTTTGTACCTCTCTTTCCATTTGACTAATTATGCATTAAAATTATATTTAGAAAAAAAAATTAGTAATTCTGCCCTGAAACTTTGACAATGGTCTACACTCATTTGTAGTTTCCATTCTAGTATGTTTTTCCTTCTCTTCCACCTGAGTCTGAGACCCAGAACTCCATATGAACAGTGTAGCAAAGACTTTAAATCATTACAAGTATATGGGCATTCTATTCCTTTTTTGACTAGTTGACTCAACCCTTACTATCTGTGCTTTAAGAGTTCTAGAAGCTGTTGTCACCAGTTCAGATATCCCATAGGCTTCCTCCTGGCTTGCTATAGTATGGTATACACTGATTTGACCTGTGCTGGACCATGTTCTATTGTTACATCAATGAGTTTCCTGCTGACCTAAGTGGTCTTAGAAGGAAAATTTTTCTATCCCATTTTTTTTGGTTCTACCATTTTAGATTTCTTCTTAAGATTTTACTTTATCATTGTTTAGAGGGAAAGATAAGAGAGCCCAGGCAATTCTGTCATTTTGGCCCCAAACAATGCAATACATTCTTTTCACACACTAAACAATGTTGTTGCTGTTGTTGTTTTAAAGAAAGAGAGAACCCACATTGTACATTATCTCATTAGTAGCATTGGTATAATAGTATTCTTTTTTCTTCATGAACCTAGGGTTATTGTGATTTTTTTAAGGAAATATCTTTGTATAGCTTAAAGTTCTTACTGGTTAGTTGCTTCTAGAATACTGTAGAATTTAAACATTGGTATTCAATTTAGCCAGATTGGGTAAGCAACAATGGAATGTTTAAGCCATTTCCAATATTTTTCATCTGGTGATTTAGAAAATCCTGCTGTCTTAACTGATAAGTTGGAAGTAAAAGTGCTTTGAAATTTGGCATGTGTAGAGCTTCATGCTGTTTATTGTTTATCCTTATTTAACTTAATTTTAAATATTACATATTAAAATTTCCCAAACAGTGTACATTAAGAGGGTAAAAATTGCCAAAGTAGAACTTGTTTCTAGTTTATCTTGGCATCCCTCTTGTCTAATATAGTAACTTGCACATAGTAGTCTTTAAAAAGTTTTGGAATTAGATTAAGTTGTACTCAGATATTTCATTATTTTTACCTTTCTTTTACATCGGTTATTAATATAAATTTGTTTCATTATGTAGATAATTGTCCTTCATTTTCAAAAAGACCAATCACATGAATTGGATTAAAATGAGGCAAAGTTGCACTAAGTCATTAGCCAAACTCACTTTTCTAGATTCTTCCAAGACTAGACAGAAGTAAGGATGACTGATGATGGCCCAGGATACAGTAGATGACTTTGGCATCTTCAATGTCTAACTCAGCTATAAACCCTCCACAGTTCCTGCTTCAGCTATTTTCATGGCCATCGAAACAAATTGTTTTCATATGCCCATTCCCCTGGGGAAAATCTTTGCATCCTGGAGGTAGATAACCACCTTCCAAAAGCACTGAGAGATTTATGGTCTATCAGCTACTCTCAACCTGGTTTAGTTCATCTCCTGAGGTTTTACAAGGTTAAACCTCACACCAGAGAGCTTGCAATGATCTCTAGTGGAAAGGATGATGATTGTAAGTATTAATATTCCTTCCATTATTCACTTCCAAGGTAGAGTTAGCAAACACATTTTGAGTGAAGTTGGCTACATTGGATGGAATCAAGAGCTACTCCAGTATTTCAGGATCCAAATCCATACACTTATACCAATTCATAACTTCAATATTAAAACATCATAAAAAGTCCTTTTTGTGCCCTGGTTCCCTTTGGCAATTTGGTGAAGCTGGTGGAGGCTTTCTTATAATAATATTTTAAATGTATAAAATAAAATACATAGGAATATAAGGAAAACCTATTATATTAAAATAGTTCAAAAACATTTTTAAAGTTCATGGTCTTTAGGTTTAGAGCTCCTATTCTAGTGATTATTAATAATAAAATGACTTTACTTGATAGTTAATACAAGGGAAACATGAAGTAAATGCAAAGGAATAAGCATTTATAAGTGTGTGTGTACATGTGTGCATGTGCCAGGCATTGTGCTAAGATTTTTTTTTTTACAAATATTATCTCATTTAATCCTCCTAACACCCAATGTAACTAATGAATGTCTGAGGACAGACTTCATCTCAGGTCTTCCTCATTTCAACCTCAGCACTTTATACACTGAATCACCAGCTGTCTCCCCATAGAATGCAAACCACTCTGTGAATGTCAATGGACTCTGCTGCTATAGCATTAAGTAAGAAGATTGCATTTTTTGGTTCCTGATGTAGTATATGCATTCATTCAATTCATGAAAATCCAGAAGAATCCATAAATATAATTCACTACTTAGTGACTAATTAACTGCATCTGTGACACTACTTATATTTTGTACCTATGACCTTCTTAACTCTGGAACCATAAGATGTGAGGCCTTAGTGATGTTCTTCAACTCTGCACTTCATTTTATTTCTCAGCAACTGAGTTATGGAGGGAGGAAATGCCTTGCTTGATGTTACACAGAGACAAGGATGGAAACCAAATATCCTTGCTTCCTGATCAGTGATCATTTCCCTATGTTATATTAACTGTCATAGCATCAACAATAATAGATTCCACTTTTAGGGATACTGAGTTATTTTAGCAAAATACAAATCAATATTTGAAATGTCTTCTGGATTTGAGGCTCTGATTTGTATAACGAATCTGATATTTCTGATCCCATAGTTCTTTCCTTATTCTTTGTCTTTGGTACCTAGGAACATAGGCATGAAGCACTCTTGGTTTCACATGATACCATGATAGGTCATATCTCCATCTTGCTCCAACAAATGTCAAAGGAATAATACAAATGTGAAAGAATTGAGGTAGCAGAAGGGGAAAGAAAATAACAAACTCAAGTGCTCCTTAGTAGCAGTAAAAAAGAACCTGTCATTAATTTTGAAGATGAAGCATTGACAGTTGTCTTTCAATTTGCTATACATTGTACCAATCTCTATACAGAATTAGATCTTTTTGACATTCTTAAAGAAAAGGGGCATGTATAGGACATATATGGAATGGAGGAAACTTTCAAAGAAGAATGAGGTAACCAGTCAGTGGATAGGAAAAAAGTAAAGGCAAAAATATATTTCCCCCACTTACAGTGTCCTGTGCTCTCTTTCTAGGGCTGACCACTCCCTTAGTCATTTACTCTCCACCAATTTTGGTGTTACTCACAGAGTGATTTTGTGAGATTCCTATCCAAAGTATTGCTATGAGCTTTCTTTAGGAGCCAGTCAGGACTTTGGTTCTTGTCTTTCTGGAAAAAAGTTAGCCCCTTGAAAGAAATAGAGAATAAGTTTAATGGACCTAAGCTGTCAAATAAGAGCCTTTTATATTCTAGTCATGCATTTCATTTTGTCTACATATGCCCAGATGTTATTGTATTGTAGCTTATTTAATATCATTTTCTCACTTTATGTCTATGTTTATATATTAGAGGGAACATTAGCAAAAATCCTACAAGTGTCTGTAAGGAAGATGAATGTGTTGAGGTAAAATGTGAAGGAAAATAATCTATTTGGATTTAATCACCATTTCTTTCCAAAATATAACCAACCTATATTCTATAATTTTAGTGGGACTGAATATTATACTGACCTATTTAACTATCCTCCCATTTTGAGTTTGGGCCCAAAAGAGAAAGCAATCAGAGGTTTAAAAAAACGGGAAAATTAGGGAAAATATAATATGGAGAACCAGAAGCAACAGGGATATTTATAGAGGAGCCAGTTCTTTTTCAGACTGGGTACCTTTATGCACTTTACCTTATAACAGTTCTCAGTTGCCTTACACAAGGATAGTCAAGAGCAAAAAGTAGCAACTGGTATAAGTAGAAAATGAGATCATGAAAATAAAGAAATGGGTCCACTCACACTTTCACTGCTTTCATATTCATATCCCACTGATAATCAGCTCACTCACAGTGACACTGCTGACACATAGTCGTGTTAACTATTTTTTCTTATTGGTTCCATATACTCAAACTCTGCTCACATTCTAATTTATCACAAACATCCTAAGATCTGCATCCACAATGCTGCTTTTACTGTTTAGTAGTCACTCAACAATCATTTATTAAGGAGTTACTATATACTAATCTCTCTGAAAAGCGCTGGAGATGTAAGGAATGGGGGAAAAAATAGATGATTAAAAAGAAAAACAACCCCTCTTCACAAAGAGCTTAAATTCTAATCAGAGAGGTAACACTTAAGTAACTAGGTAAATACAAGAAATATATAATATAGATAGAAAGTAGTACCAAAAGTAAAGGAACTATAAGCTGAACATATTGATAAAGTCCTCCTGAAAAAGGATAAGGTTTTATCCATCTTTAAGAACAAGGGAAACAGATAACAGTAAATAGACATAAAAGTTTGGAGCATTTTACTCAGGAATATGGGCGGTGAAGCATTATAAGGATAGGGAAATAAGGGAATAGAGAAAAATGTAAAGGCTGTCTCTGAAAGGGAGAGGGGAGAATTTAGCTATAAAACCTGGAAAAGATTCTTGAAGGAGAAGCTCTGCAGAAGAGGATTTGGTGAGTTAACTGAGAAAAACTGTCACTCCTGATCTGTCCTTTCTCTGAGTCAGAAGGGAGAACAGTGGCTCCATCAACTCCTGGGAACTAACTAGTTTTGTGGAAAAAGTAGGAAGTTCTTGGTTTGGGGAGATACCTAGGAGGAGATCTGAGTTTTCCCTGAAGTGCTGTGAACAACTGGGCTGTGATAATCTGGCTGTGGCAATTTGACTAAGGTAAACCAAAGAGGTTTACATCTGAGACTTTGGGTTTTACCCAAAAAGTCAACACCAGGCTTGGGGAAGGACTAGGTTCACCTGTGAGTCCTTTCTCCTCAACCTTTTAGAGACAATCTGGGATATTTAGTTTAGCAAGGTAGTCATATGGTTTTGGGGTTTCAAAAGAGCAGGAAGTGGCTAAGAAGACTCCAAAGAAGTTCAGAACTTTCTTGTGAGAGGAATGTAGAAAGTGTGAGGAGCTAGAGCTGTGTAGAGTTAGGAACTTACCTACCATTTCCCTAATTTCTACAAGTAAAATAAACCTGTTTTCTATAGTATCAAGGGATTTGTGCTTCACTGCTCCTGGGAAGGTTCCTAGGTGTTTTGTTGTTGTTGTTGTTGTTTTTTTAATCACCAATCTATCGAGGTCCTTCCAAATAAATATATCTCCTTTGGGAGGTATATTTCTTTTTTAGCATCATATTGGAGGAAGAAAAAGTAGGACAGTGGAATTGAATCATCAAACTTTTGCAGGAGAGAACAAAGTATAATGATCCTGTAAAGGTAGGAAAGGGTCAGATTATGAAGAGCTTTAAAATTTAGTGGAATTGATATTTAATTCTGGAAATTATATAGATCTGTTGTTTGTTTTTAATTTATTTTTAGTCATGTTTGTCTCTTCATGACCCCATTTTTTTAGTTTTATTTAACAAAGATATTGGAGTGCTTTATTGTTTCCTTCTCTAGTTTATTTTATTGATGAAGAAACTGAGGCAAATGGGGTTAAGCCCAGGGCCAGCTAGTAAGTCTCTGAAGGTACATTTGAACTCAGGAAAATGAGTCTTCCTATCTTCAAGTCTAGCACTCTGTCCACTACACCATCTAGCTGCCTCTCACAAAGAGCTACTGAAACTCGTTGACCTTGAGATCATATGATCAGATACATATATTAGAAAAATCAGCTTGCTATCTGAGTGTGGGATGAATTTGAATATGTAGAGACTTGAAAAAATCATACCAGTATGAAAACTATTGTTATAGATCACACCAGAGAAGAAGACTGAATCATGCCATTAGATATATGAGTGGAGAAAAAGAAAGGTACGTGACAGATATGGTGAAAATAGAAATGAAGATTTGACACCAGATCAGATATGTGGGGGGAGAGTGAGGAGGTTAGGATGACAATAAAAATGGGGCAACTGAGTAACTCAGAGAATTATGGTGCCTACAATAGTAAAAGGAAAATTTGAAAGAGGAGAGGCCAGTGAGGAAAATATAATGAACATGTGGGCTTTATAGTGGCTATGGAACATTCAATTCAAGATGTACAAATGGCATTGTTGATAGACAAATGTAATTCAAGGAAGTGATTATGACTCGATTTTTATATCTAAGAATCATCTACATACTATATAAAATGAAAAGGGAAGAGAGACCAAGAGGAAACAATGGTTTGTAGGCATGACACATGAAGAGTCAGAAAAGTAAATTTAGAATTGATTGGACAGATAAATCAAGAACAAAGAGAAAGTTGTGTCACAAAGACATAGAGAGATTTTATCCAGGAGGAAATGGTGATCAGCCATGTCAGATGCTACAGAATAGTCAAGAAGAATAAGGACTGAGAAATTTAGTTTTGAATTACTCTTAGTTTTGGAAATGGCAGTATCAACTAAATGATGTTATCAGAAGCCAATTGCAAGAGAGATTAGAAAGAATAAAAAGTGGAGGTACTGGATGTGAATAGCTTTGTTAAAGAGTTTAGTAAGGAAGAATAATAGCCCTAAATGATTAGAAGATCAAGTAAGGTTAGTTTTAGTGATTAGTGATGTATGGTTATGTTTTTAAGTATTAGGCAGTGATCCACAAGATAATAGAGAGTTAAGATTATAATGGGAACAATTGAGAGGTGATGACAGAAGAGAATATGGTTGAAGGTGGATGTGAGGGATTGACTTTAGCAAGGAGAAAGAGTAGTTCATCCGAAACTGAAATAAAGTACTTGGAGAGATTTCTGAGTAATATAAGATATGGGGAAAGGAAAAGGATAAGTTCTCTGCACATGACCCCATTTTTTTTTCCTCCAAAGTGTGATTAGGAGGATAGGGATTTTAGCTTACAGAATAATGTAAACATGTTGCTTCACCAAGGGGTTGTTAGGGAATGGAAGAAAGTACAAAATTTAGAGAGAATGGTCTGAAAAAGACAGAGTAGTGAAGGGAATGGATTTCAAGGTGAGGACAAAAAATTAGGATTTGTAAGGCCTAGGGAAAAGTAGAATGATCAGCTAAAGGAATTTTAGAGTTCATGAACAATGAAATAAGATGTTTGTAAAATATGGCAAAATCAAAATTATGACTTTCTTTGTGCATGGCTAAAATGGAGTATAATACTAGATTATGAGAAAAATTAGAAGATTGTAGAACTAGGAAAACCTCCTGATTATTTCTTAAAGACCAAAGGCAAAGGGGAAAAGTAGTAGATGGTGAAATAGATTGAGAATAAGGTCTAGAGCTGGGAGGTCCTGGGCTCAAATCTTGTCTGTGACACTTCCTGGACATGTCACTTAACCCCCACTATCTTACACTTGCTGCTCACCTACCTTGAAATGAATAGTTTTGAATTTGCCAGAAAATAAGGGTTTAAATTGTAAAAATGGAGCCTTGAATCCCAGACTCCAATCCCCAGAAGTCCTTGCTCTAGTTCTCAAGATTCTCACCTGGGCCAAGAACAAATTATTATTTAAAGAGTCTCCGCCTATGGCTGGGTCTCTCTTTCCTATTTCTGCTTCCAAGCAGACGCATCTCTCATGATGTAAGTGAGGTTGAATGGGCGTCTCGGCCCATCTAGGCATGTATTTTCTTACTTGTATTTTTTTTAATCTTAAATAAACCTCTAAAAATATAATACTTCTAGCAAGAAACTAATTTTTTTTTTTACCTGACACAGTTTGGCCTAAATTTTAATCTTAACAAAATAAAGAACAAAGGGCTCACAACAAATTGTGAGCAGCTATGCCCTACATTTTGCCTTCCACAAAAAAAAAAAAATCAACCCATCAAATAGCTCTCTGTGTTAGCACTATGCATCTGAGGGAATGGTCAACAAAAGGCTTAGGTCACAAGAAGCAGAAGAGAATTGTAAATCGTAGACAAATTTTGCCCATGATTGTTTTTCTTTAATTAAGTTTAGATTTAGTTTAGTTTAGTTAGTTTAGTTTAGTTTTTAGATTGATTTTTTAGTCATAGAATCTTAAAAAAAACATTTTTTGTGTGTTTTGTTACATTACATATTTTTACTGATTACTTTTACTTCTTGAGAGGCTTCTTGGAACAAAGCAAAACATGTAAGTGAAACTGATAATATAGTGTCCTAATCTGGAAGTGCATGTAATGTTTTAAGTGTGTAGCCCTACACTATCCATAAAAGAAATGAAAAAAAAAATAAATTGAAGGAATAGCCATAGGGAAAGAAAAATACCATTATCACTTTTGCAGATGAAATAATGACATTTTTAAAAAAGAACCAATTCTAGGCTCAATTTAAAAAATAATTGAAACAATATCTCTGAAAAACTTTTGGGATACAAAATAAATTAGTAATACCATCAATATTTCTACATAATATCAATAAAAACTCAGGAAGAACATTGAGAAGGCATCTTGGGATCTCAAATTTGGAAGAGACAAAGAACTTGAACCTCTTTATCCATGCGGGGTTCCCTCTGCAACATCTCCTCTAGTCTGTTTGAACACTTCCACTGATGAGGAACTTACCACCTCGAGACAGCCCAGTTTAATTTTGAATAGCTTAAATTTAGAAATATTTTCTTTACATGAAATCTTTTTTTCCACATGCCTTCCATCCATTGCTTTAGTGCTCTAGTCTGTGACCATGCCATCTAAAGGTAATTTTTCTTCTCAGTGACAGCCTTTCAAAAGTTTGGCAACAGTTATCACAATTCCCTTAAGCCTTTTCCTCCCCTGGTTTTCATGGCCTCTGGCTGTACTTTTATAAATACCTTTAACTGAAATCACTTTCCTCCTATACTTTAAAGGAAAAAAAAATCCAAAAGAATCCACAGGGGCAATGGAATAGTCTGTGTTTTCTAATAGGCCTCACCTAGATTTGCCTAGAACCATTTTCTAAAAGGAAATTTCCAAACATAGGAATTAGTTTCCCTTTTAGGGGAACAACACACACATACACACTTCCCAAAGAGAAGTATTCTCTGAAAGTTCTTCTTTGGATACATTCCATGATTTGCTAAAAACTACCATTGTTGTTGTTGTTGTTGTTGTTTTAACATTGCTTTTCTTCACAGAGAATAAATTGCTTTCCCCTCTTTTCTCTCCAATTATATAACAACTTTCAAAATCTAATGTTAAAGAGAAATGAAAAATATTCTTGCTACATCCCCTTATCCATTAGTCATGTGTTACATTTTTCTTATTCTTCTTTTTTCCTTTTGTGGGGGAACAAGTGTTTCCTCGTTTCTCAGTTCATCAGATAGTAATGGAGAGGAAGAAACATCTTTATCCATTATACAATGCACACTGGTATTTCCCTATTTGAACTTCACATTTAGTATAGAGATCAATAAAAGACTTAAATTGAATGTGCTATCCCTGCCATCAATGGACATTATGAAATTATCCTGTTTGTCGGCTGGGAATATTGCAAACCAAAGTTAAGCTGAAGTCAATTGTTTCTATTACATATAGTAATAGACTTCTTACTTAATACAGGATTAGGAGCATCACTGTGGTCTCTCTACCATTATATTGAAACAAATAGATTCTGTCTGTCCCACCTCCCACTCCCATTCCTTGATCATGAATTTAGGTCATCTGCAGTACAGAAAAATTACCCAGGGGGAGCCGAGGTGAGATTTTTATGAAAGACATCTATTGGCTTAGACTACATGCTCCGTTATCCTCCATTGTTTAAGGAATATTTTTCTTCACAGAAAAACAATGGCAGGACAAAACTAACCTTTTAATTTGAAGTACTGACATTGGCTAAGGCTGAATGGAAGCTTTTTCTATCTCCTGCTTATTAAAATGTCTGATTCAGAGTTAGTGATATCATAAGAACTAACTTTCACTAATAATAGATGGTGATCTTACTGGTACACAAAGATTTCATTCTAGGTCGGTCAAAAATTGGCTAGAAATTAGGTATGTTGAAATCACAGCTTAGTGGAAAGAGACTTGAATTTTGAATCAAAGTAGATTTCAAACCCCAACTCTGCTACTACTTATGCTTTGCATGACACTTGGCAAAGCAATTAGCCTTTCTGTGCCTCCATTTCTTCATCTGTAAAATGAAATGGCTTCTCAGTGCTCTTCTAGCTTTAGACCTTTTATCCTATAATTCTATGTTTATGATATTCCTTGGACCTATCACTCTAATAAGCTTTTAAGAAATTGACTTGACATTTAGAGCCTTCTACAACCTGATTCTCAATTAAACCACTAGTATAATATTCTACAATATAAAACTAATGCTTCAAAAATAATAGAATGCTGAATTGTCTTCTGAACATGACGTGTTTTTCCATTGTCTGTCATTGCTAAGATCATATACCTCACCCAGAATGCAGGAGTCCATCTTCAAGCCACACCTTTTGAAATGTTGCCCATTTTTTATGTCCTTTTCAAAAGTGAGTTTTCCAAGGCATCCCAATGCTTCAGCCAGAAAGGACTTTACCTTTAGAAAAAAAAAATCTTCTATATTTCATTGGTTAGGCCTCACCAGTCTTCCTTACTTCCTCATCTTAAAATGCCACTTCTTCCTCACAGAGTCCAAATATGGTAGATTCATTGACATTAACAATAAAAAAGTGACTATAAAAACACAAATCTATCCTATTTCAATTCTTTTATTTGGCCACTTTCAATTTTTAAGAAAGAGTATTTTAGGAGAATGTTTTTATTTAATTTATTGTGTCTCATTTCAAGATTTCCTTGCCCTTGTTCTTCTGCCCACTTCCCAGTAGCAGCTAAATGGTACAGTGGGTAGAACACTGGTCTTGCAGTCAGGAAAATTTGAATTCAAAATCAATCTCAGACATTACATGCTGTTATCATGGGAAAGATACCTAACTTTTGTATCAGTTTATTCAACTGCAAAATGAAGATAATAATAATGCCTAACTCTCAGAGTTTGGGGGATCAATGAAATTATATTTTTAAAGCATTTAGGAGAGTAACTGACACTTAGTAGGCACTCAATAAATTTTTCTTTTCTTTTTTTTCCCATTTCCTCCATGCTTTAGGAGTTGGAACTCTTCAAAATATTTTATCAACCAATGTCTTATATGTAAAGTTAGATGCTAAACCAATTTTGCCCTTGGCCACACTTTTTCCCACTTATCATTGAAGTCATGTTGACTGGCTAACACAGGTTCTATGGTAGGGTGACTCACATTGGTTAAATTTTTCTAAGAAATGGTTATGGTTATAGCTTGGAACTATTTAAATTCTCACAATTATTTTCCCATCTTCATCATTTATTTTAATGTTATCTTGACCTTTGTTCTAACTACTTAATAAGGTGATAGTCTAGTTGTATACAGTTCATTCTGAAATTACTCTCATATAGGTAACCAGTCATTTTCTGTTTTGGGGGGGTATAGTCCATGTCATTTATTAGTCAATATGATCATCATTTTACAAATTCATTCTTCAGAAAAATCTTCATCTTCTCATTTGTTTCTTCATTTTTTCTGTAGTTTCATTACCATCTTCTTCCTAATGATTCTCAAATCTACCATCCTACCCTAATGTCTCTACTGACCTCTATACTTATATATCCAATCTTACTTCTCCCTTTCATACATCTTGCACTAAATGTCTAGTTGCCACCTTAAACTCATTTTATCCAAAGATAGAACTTATTATGTTTCACCCTAAACCCTCCTCTAGCTCCTACCTTTCCTATTATTGCGGAAGGCAATACCATCTTTTCAGACCTTTAGGCTTGCAACATAGAAATCATCCTGGATTCTTCATCGTTTCTCAAACCTTATATCTAAGTTAATGTTGAGGACAATTTATTTCACCTTTGAAGTCCCTCTCAGATGTGTTCCTGCCACCCTTTGAGAGCAGGTCCTCATTACCTCACTCCCTGATAACTGGAATAGACTGATGAAAAGTATGCCTATCTCAACTCTCACCTTCTTCATTCAGCCACTTAAATGATTCTCCAAAATGCATTAGTGATCATCTAACTCTGGTATTCAGTAAACTCCAGTAGCTTTCTCTTACCTCTAGGAGAAAAACCAAAATACTCAGTTTGGCACTCAGAATCCTTCATAACCTATCCCTCTCCTGTTTTATCATCTTCTTACCTCATACTCCTTCTTTGATACAATGACACTTGCTTGATGGTTCGATGTCCAAGACATTACAGCTTCCAATTCTGGTAATTTTCCTTGGCTCTTCTCTAAAGCCAAAACATTTTAGTTCCTCTGCTCTGACAATAGTCTGCCCTGGCTTCCTTTAAGTCCCAACTAAAGCTTCAACTTCTGCAGGTCACCTTCCCTAACTTCTCTTAATTCCAGTGCTTTCCCATTTTTAATTATTTCCTCAAGTTTATACTCTCTGTGTGTCTGTCTCCTTGTTTCTCTTTCTCTATATGTGTGCTTGTGTTTGGAAGTAGGCTTAAAAGACCACAAAAAGATATTGTAGTAAGTAAGACCCATTGCTTTTCAGTGCATACGTACAAATGTCAAAAGTTTAGGTAGCAAACATAAGGAACTAGAAGTCATAATATGGAGAGGGCAAATTTGACTCCATTAGTATAATTAGAAGATAATATGACTGGACTAGGATACTGAATGAATATACCTAATTCAAAAGAAAAATGGTAGAAGAGGACTGGTAACAATGTATATTCAAGAATCCTTATGTGAGGGAATTCATGAACAAGATTGAGGGAAGTATTATTGAGTTAGATGAAGGTCAAATGAGGCATACATAGAAGTTATTTTATCATTGTAATATATATATATATGCATATATATTCCAATATAATATATATGATTCTTAAGAAAAAGAAGGAATTAATTTCTGGGCTATAAATTATGGGAATTTTTGGGAAAAGTATATACTTTGTTCTAGAATTTATGACAAAAGGAAAGAAAGCCTACATACAGTCTGATATGTACTCTATATTTTGGAAAAGAAAATTTCAATTGGTTAATAATTGTGTAAGAGGAAAATGCCAGAAGGAATGGAAAAGACTGGATGTGAAAATACTGTCTCAAGAAGAGTTGAGATGGGACCCAGCTGCCATCTGGGGATGGTATGGAACTTTCCAACCAAGCTAAAAGGAGAGCACTTAGGAAGCTAAAGGTTCTTTTCTCCTTGGTCTGAGGAGAGAGAGAACTAATCCTTACTGTGAAGGATACATACATCCCTTAATCTTTTTGCCCGAGATCCCAGCCATTCTTCGGTGACATTATTAGATAGAGACTTTTCCCTTAGGGGAAAATAAGAGCCTATTCTAAAGAAAGCTCCCTGATTCAAATCCCTAAAATCATCTATAGAAGAGAAATAGCTAGGGACTTCCTGTTTTCCTCTATCCTCACTATACTTCAACCCTTTTATCCAAATAATTAGGTATCTTGATTTTTACTAAAGGCTCAATCATATACATTGTGTTAGGAGGGGGATTACAAATATATCATCTAAAGAAGAAGGAGACTGAGAGGGATTTTCACTTACCCTTTCAGCTCTAGTCAGACCTGACTCCATAGTTAACAGCTCTACTTGGAGGAAGGGGAGGAAGAAGTGGTGCTACCTTATATCTATTCCCTCTTTCACAATACTTTGGTTCCTTCTTAATTCCTCCACTAATACAGAATAAAGACATGAACAGATGGTAGAAAGAAGGCCAAACTTAGCTCACATCATTTTTCTTTTTTGATAGAATCACTAAACTAATATACATTTTTTAAATGTCATGGAAATACTTTATCTAAATTTTAGCAAAGTTTTGCACAAAATATCTCATACTCTTCTTGTAGAAAAAATGGAAAGACATAGAATAGAAAATAATATAACCAGAGAGATATAGAGCTGGTCTGATGGCCAGACTTAAAGGGTAGTTGTTATTAGTTCTTTGTTCTTGTGGCAGGAATGCTCTACTTTCCTGAGTACCTCAGGGATCTAAACTGTCCTTGTGCTATTTAATATTTTTAGCAATGAGTTGGATAAAAACATAAATTATGTACTCATGAGATTTATAGATGATAAAACCTGGAAGGGATAGCTAATACAGTGACAAAGGTGGAAGTAGGGATCAAAAAGTATTTCTACTGGTTAGAGAATTAGGCTCAATCTAATATGAAATTCAGTAGGAAAATACATAAAATTTTGAACTTGGGTACAGAGAATCAACAAGTTTGGTAGAGAAATACAGATATGCAACAGTTGTTCTGAAAGGAATTTGGTAATTTTATTGGAATATCAGCTCAAAATGATTCAGCAGTGTGAAGCAGCAGCCAAGAAGACTAATGAAATCTTGGGATGCATTAAGAGAGGTTAGTTTCCAGGAATCCAGAGTGACTCTGGTCCTAATATATCCTGTTCAGATTGTAAGAGAGGAATTGGACTCCACCTGGGCATGATCTTACTATGTATCCACTCTCTGACATAAAAAGCATTTCCTATTATCCCTTTGCCCCCTTGGTTGGTATTGTATTTTTGGTGTGGGAAGGTTTTAATGGTAGACAGGTTCTTGACCTCATCTAATTCTTTTTGTCTAAGGGTTTCTTTGGTCTCATCTAGCTTTTGTTTTTAATTCTTCCTTCTCATTTTGTTGCTCTAAATGGGTCTCGTACAGATATGCAGAGGTGTCTCTCAGGTCTGAGATGGATAGAGATTCAAACCCTGGACAAAAATGCCTGAAGAAATATCTGAAATCTTGTGAACATCTCTTCAGAAATTGTCTTTTTACATGGGGGGATTTTTTCCTGGCTATCCTGACTGAAACCCAAAATACCTTCTGCATTTTTCAGAAACCTGTCAATGTATACAGATGAATGTTCGGTCTGTTCCTGCCTTAATTTATCAAAATTTGCGCAAGCATTTGGTCTTGTACAAAATGATTTGATCACCTCTAATAAATCTTCCCTAGCCTTTTTTAGGAAAGTCATGTTAACAGGTCTAGAAAAATCAAAGTCTTCATAAACTTCTGGCCAAATAGTTAGGCTGTCATCTTCCAGTTTCTCTTTAATGCATTGCGCATACTTTTGTGGGATAAATGATTCAGATAGTGGGATCTCTACATCCTGGAAATCTGGGTCATAAAGTTTGAAAGCTCTTTTCAGTTCTTTTAGACATCTAAATGGTTCTACACAGAATCTCAGAATTCTCTGTTTCAGGGAAATCCAAGTCTTGTATGGAAAAAGACTTGTGTACCTTTGCATGGAGAATACCAGAATATTAGGTTACTTTAGCAAAATCCCTGAGAGGCATGATTTTATGTGCCCCATGGACTTCCTCAGGCTCAGTGCTTGTTTGCTTGTCCACCATGATCTTGTCAGTGCACACTCCCACTGTCAGAGTTGTTGATATATTAGATGTCTCAGTGCCCTTGCCTATGTCTTTGTCCTTATCATTGTCCTTAGTCACCTCCCCTGTAGCTGTCTCATTTCCCTTCCCCAGTTTCTAATTCTTCCTTGGATTGAATTCCTGGCACACCTCTGTGATAGTTGTCATTTGGGAAAATAATAGTTCTAGCCTATTGTCAATATTGCTGTTCAATGTCTTCTTGCCCAGGATTATCTTGATTCCCTTCTTGATGTAACTGTATAACTGCCAGAAAATCACTATAAAGTCCCACATCCAGGAGGAAGAGTAAACCATGTTGTTGATATTTTCAATGACATCTGATCCCAGTATCTTGTGATACCGGTAGCTGCCCCTATAATGTTATATATTATGCCAGTGATGGTGTTAAAAATGGAGTAGTAACACCAATGAAATAAGATGGCTAACACCAGTAGTGTCCAGCATACTTTCTGAATCATTTTTGTTTTTCCCTTATAGCTATATTCTTTAGTTGTTGTATTAATGTACTTTTTCATAGGAATCAAGTACCAGTCAGTGGCAGTTGGTGATGGATTCATTGACCACTGGGGTGCCACTGTAATATAAGGGCAGGGAGAGAATGGAGTCTCTCCTGCTGGGTTAGGACCAGAGTGAAGTAGAGGTGGAATGGAGTCAAGTATAAAGAGAAAGAGGATGGATTGATTTCCCTCACTCTTCTCTCTGGCAAACCCCACTCTGCCTTCAAGATCATAAACTTCTGTTCCCTCAGACTTTGTTGGAACAATTATGATACCAACAACTTCTCCCCCTCTGAGGAGAGAAATATAACTTTCCTCTCCCCAATCTCCCAAAGTCTCCTTGTTTTCTTAGGTACTATGAAGACAGTCTCTTGCTCTTAAGAACAGCTGTTTATTCTATGGGAACAAATAAAGGAGTAGGGCAATTGAATTGAAGAATAAGGTAATGGGAAAGAGGGGATGGGAGGTCCCTAAAGTAACTGAACCCCTTCTCTCCAAAGTCTGGCAGGATCATACTTCATATGTTTGACCCCCTGGGGTCAGTTGTGTTACAAGGGAATCACTTTTAAAGACTGATATATATTAATTTAAGGTCGCCAAGGAATCAGCTATGTAATTCCTAAATGAAAAACTCAAGTCAGCCGTCAGCCTTTTTTGGAGTTTAATTACAATAGGAGCAAGAAAGGAATTAGAGATATATATAGAGAGAGAAAGGGGAGAGAAGGGAATAGGGCTTAAATACCCCTTCTGTTTAGGCTGGGCCAAAAGGCCCAAGCCCTTAGATAGCTGGGGCAAAGAAAGGAGATCAGTCCCTTTCACTCACGTGTCCAAAATGGAGAAACCGTCTCAGAGGCCCCCACCTTCAGCTTCCTTCAGAGCAAGCTTCCTCAGAGCCCAGGAACCACACCGACCAAAAACTCAATCCCCTCCCCTGGTCTCCAGACCCTCCTATCTTTAAGGAAACCATCCAAGTTGCCTCCCCTCAGTCCTCACATCTACCAATCACTCTTCATCAATTTCCCTGTCAATGGAGGCTCTCGCTTAACCCAGGACCGCCCAGAGGTTTCTGGCTTTTGCACATGTCTGTTGAAGGTCATATTTTTCAAATGATTAAATCTTTACTCCTTTGTTCCAGCCCTTTCTAAATCCTGTTAACTTGAGTATGGTAGAGATTGGAATAATTAAATTTTGATCTAGGCTGCAGCGCTTACTCAATCCTATTAGGACTGAATAGGGTGGAGTATCTCCATTGTATCAATTCTAAAATCAATCAAGACTCAAAGAAATTCCTGTTCTATGCTCAAGCATAGGTCAAAGTCCTTTCCATTGTTCAGCAAAGGGTTTCTGTCCTAAAGTAATCTTAAGAAGGGAAGAGAAGGAACCTCCCATGCCAATGGAGTTCCCATTCCAATAGACTATCAGTAAGAAATTTTCCAAGTATGAAATATCCCAATGGTGAAATTTCCAACATTTATAAGTCTAAGGAATTTTGAGGTTTACAGTTGTGAAGATGTCTTGACTTTTCTACCTGCTTTGGCTATTATAATAAGTTCAAAGACTTTCAGGGGATTCAGAGGAATTCCTTTTATAGTGAACAGCTTCCAGTTGAAATTCTGTTCACTCAGCTTGTTTCTCTGGAAATTGGGTCAGGGGTCACAGGAGGAGAGTGCTTGTTCAGAGATCCCTTCAGGTCCTCCTTTCTGTTAGGCTTCCCAGAAAGAAGTCCCCTCTCCAACTGATGGGATTCTCTTACTTCCTCTCCCTCCCTTCAGAATTCTCTCTCCTTCCTGCCCTTCCCCCATTCCAGTTGATCCTTCAGCCTACAAAATCTGTTTCTCTCTTCCTTCTGACAGCTTGAGTCCAATTCCTTTCTTACAAGATCTTACCTGTAGAATCACGTTAAGTTATATTACCAAAGTTGAAGGGAAAATTGATACGCTGGAAGGGCAACTAAGATATTAAATGAGGCTTGAATTCATAAGTGAAGATAGGTTAAGGAAAATAAGTAGAAAAAAGATTTATTGTAGTGGGGAAATGGAAGCTAGATAGTCTAGACCCTGTTGGTGAAGACTTGGCAGGTGTGTCCGAGGCATGGAAGGGATTTCTCTGTTCCCCCACTCCACAACTCCTAAGAACATTTTTTGCATGTCCCACACCTCTGTTGAGCAGATGAAGGTGAGCACTCCCTCTTTCTGCTCTCTTAGGTTAATGTGGGGAGTTCACTGATGGCTTGAAGGTGCAGTTTTGGACACATGATCTCTAAAAGGTTCACCAACACTAGACTAAAGGAAATGATCAGTTTCCATCTCTCTTTCCAAAGCTTAAGAGTCAGATGAAAAAAAAAATGTTCTAATGGGTACATTGAAATCAGATAGAAAACATTAACAGATGGAAAACTAAAGGAGAAACATACATGTATCACCCAGGTATCTTCAAACTGGATGTTGTCTTAAGAGCCCTATAAGGATGATAATCCTAGTCATAGAATGCCAAGCAAGAGGCTCAATAAATAATTTTAATTAATTGATAATAATGAATAAACATAATTATCATTTCAAGTAGGATAGAAGGAAACAAGCACCTATTAAACACCTAATGTTTGCAACTCTGCTAAGTGTTTTATAAACATTATCTCATTTGAACTTCATAAGAATTTTGGAAAAGAAGCACTATTCCTCATTTTATAGATGAGAAATTTAGAAAAAAACAGAAGTTATGTAACTTGCTCAAGGTCCCACAGCTAGGAAATATCTGAGACTGATTCTGAACTTAGACCTTCCTGATTATAGGCAAAGTGCTTTCTCCACCATACCACTTAGTTGTCTTAAGAGTATTTAACTGTCCAGGAGACTGTTTCTTTGCCTAAACTCTCCAACAGCTCATGTAACATTGGACAAATAATTAATATCTCAACCTATTTTTTTCATTTGTAAAGTGGAGTTGGAATACATAATCTTCAATGTCTTTTCCATTTCCAACATTCTAATATTATAAATATTTACCCTTTGTATGTATATTTATATCTGGGTTCATATTAGGTTCTGCTCTAAATTGAGAAAAGAGTAATTTTTGTCAAGTTTTAAGACAATAAAAAGTCTTTATTTTTGTTTGTATCTTATTCATCCAGACCACCTCATTCCTCTCACCAGAAATTTTCCAATAGCCTGCTAATTGTAATTTGTTTTGTATATTCTTGTGTGTTTACATGTCTTTGCTTTCCATGGAATATATTTTTTTTAAGGAAAGAGCTGACCTCATTTTTGTCACTGTATCTCCCAGTACTTAACATAGTGCTTGACACATAGGAGTTTTTAATAAGTAATTGTTAATTGATTGATTTAACTTATTTGCTTAATAAATGGCCCCATATACACAAATGCCTAATAATTATTATTAGATTATGACACATTATTTTTATTGGTAAAATAGGCATATTATGAAATCCTTCTTGGCAAACTACATTGTTTAATTTTAAGTTAAATACCTGGATTAAAGTCACTGGATCAATGAGTATTCACTTCTAAATATATTTTGACTACATTTTTGATGCATTGATTCTTTATAAATATCCATTTCCTGTCGCTAACCTGCCCCCAGAACAATAATATTCCTTATATCAAAGGTGGAAACAAACAACTTATAAATTATGCCACAATGACATTGTATGACTATGTGAAATATTCCACACCTGTCCCCTCCCACTTCTCTAGAGGGAGAAGAAGGAAGTGTGTTTCTTTATTTGTTCCTGGAACCAAGACTGTCTTTTATTGGCTCTAAATCAAACCTTCATTTCCCACTCAAATGCTTTTATTGATATGATTTGAAATAAAGTCCCTGCTATCCTGACATATGGAGGCTGGATGAGTGGAACATATTTATGTTGTTATATATAGGAGGAGCTAGGAAAGCTTCATTTATTTTTTAAAAAAGTCTTAGTTTAACTAATATTCACCAAATTCCTTCCAATAAATTTTCATCTTTACCCCTAAACAAACTGCAATTTACTTTTAGGAGAAAAGGGTACATTTTATGAGACCAAAAAGAAGAAACTGTGAATTTTAAAATCTCCATCTTGCTTGGTCTAGCACCCAAAATTGTGTACACTCACACTACATGGGCATGTGCTAGTCAATGTGAGCACAGGAAGGGATGTAGGGAACAGCCTGATCACTTCCTGTGGACCGGGGGAGGCACCAGTTCATGCTAGGAGCTTGAGCAGGGAGGAGGCCTGCAGACAGCTTTCCTTCAGATAGGTCACATGAGTCAAGGACTGATTCTCTTCTCTACCTTGGCCTTCTGGCCTAAATTCCCTCTGGCTCTGCCAGAAAGTTGAGTTAACCTTTTCCCTTTCCTCCCCTCTCCTTCTCTCCCTCTCCTTTTCCTACTCCCATTGTTATTAAACCACCATAAACTCCATTCTGATTTGAGTGTTTCATTTTAGGAATTTCATAGGTAAATTCCTTGGCGACCATAAATTAATATTATAACATCTTTAAAGGTGATTTTCACTATAACAAAACCAAGAACAATGATTTATTTTAAGAAGGTGACTTCCAGAATAGAAACTTTTTTATGTCTTAGGTTCTGTGCCCATTTAACCTGAAATGCTACATCTTCTATATCTCAGTCACTGGATAGTGAAAATCAATATTCATAATGATGATCCTCCGGGGACTATGAATACTCAATCACCAAGAAATGATGGATGATACTATGTTCATTTTCCTATACTGATGGATACAGGACAATGTTTTTGAAAAATCATTAAGGAATCAAAAGTTTTGAATTTTTCTTCTCATCTGCCATCATTCAGCCATACAGCCCCATTCTTCTGCCAGTCTTATTAATTAAGGCCTAACAATAGTTTTCCCATGATCAGAAAGTTTCTGGTCATAGACATTCCCCAGAAATATCCAAACATTTGTAGGCTTATGGACTATCTAAAGCAGTTTTTGAGTAAAGACATAATGGAAGATTTTTCTTTTTATGTTTGTTAAGCACTCTACTTAATCCAAGTCTAAGCATAGGCAAAATGCAGTCCTCAGGACCAGAGTTCTAGTTTCTTTTACTGAGTAGTGGTGGGTGTATACTTTCAGTCATGTTGTTGACCGTCAGCCTAACAAAAGAATATCAGGTTTACATTGAATGGAATTCCAAAGTTTGTCCAGTGCTGATTCAAAAGCCAATTCTTATTTAAAACACAGCAGTCTCCTGCTCTTTAGCATGCTGAATACTCTGAAAAAGTCAATTTAAAGAGTGTCTTTATTTTTGTTTAAATTGTATTACTGCAAGAGCTTCCTTGGCTAAAGCTGACATTGTATTTGTAATGGGAATGAATGGTGCAAATACAATAGGTTCTCTTCTGCTGCACACTGAATATTCCTCCATTTGTGAAGGCATTTACCATAAATACTGGTGACACTGACAACTCTGTGTGCCTATAAAATTGTCTTGTAAATGAATATGCTTTTATTTTAATGCATTCCTTAAATTGGTTGACTGGGTACTTACAGTAATGATATTAAGTTGTGGCTACTTGGAAGAAAACATTTTAGGTGTTGCTTTTACTATGTAGTGCTTAATGGAATGTGGTGTTACCAGGCCATGGAGTGGGGGTGGGAATGGACTTGGGCCACCTTCTTGAGAACCACCATTCTATGTTTTATGATTTGCTTTGTAATTCAGCACCAGTTAAGGAGATGCTCTCAGACTATCCCATCAGTAGCTTTATCTGAAGAGACAATATAATGGAATGAATGAATATGTAGTTATTAAATATTTAATATGTGCCAATCACTATTTAAAAGACTAGAGACACAAATATGAAATAGAGATGGTCAGAAAGGCAAAGAGAGAGGGAGACAGAGATAGACACAGAAATAGATAAAGGGAGAGACTCAGACAGAAACAAAGAGAACTAGACACAGACTCAGAGAGATCTAGACAGAAAGTTTAAGAAAGTTAGAGGCAGAGAGACAAACCTCAATCTTTGAGGCTTAGTAGATAATATTATCCTAGCAGAAGAAAGTTAAAAGTATAAATCAAATTGCAACATGAATGTATATCTGTACTTTGTTGTTAGGAGTCCTGAATGTATACAAGTAACCTCCTGGTTTGAAGCATGTGTATGGTTCCTATTGAATTATTCAATTTAATTCAACTTAATTCAGTTCAGTTTGATTTGATTCGATTCAATAAATATTTATTTTTAAAAGTAGCAAAACTGGGATAAGGTCATATAAAATAGGAAGAAGGGACGTGACAATGCAATAGGTAGCCTGTGGGACAGGCACAAGCTAATTATATTTTTTTTAAAAAATACAATTTTTTTCCCAACCTAGTCCCATACAAATCTTCATCAAAAAGGCTAAGAACAATTTCCTCTTATTCTTTTAATATTAATAAATGCTGTCAGTATTAAAATGACTTGAACTTAACAGAATGAATTTGAATTGAATTAAATAATTTAATAACCACATGCTTCAGACCTTCAGTTTGCTTGTCTGTGACCTAAAAACCCTTAGAACCAAGTGTCATCAGTCCACATACTAGAGTATTTATAATGAGCTTGGTTTACACTTTCAATCACCTGAGGTTCTTCTTCTTTCTTTTGATTTCTAATTTTTCTTCTCTGTTATAGGACCTTCCTGTTCCCTATTCTTGTCCATTTAATATTAAAAGGGAAGAGTGCTCTCAAATAATAGATTTTAAACAGGAGGAGAATGTTAGAGATCATTTCAAACCTCTGTACCTCCACCCAGGTCCTTGCTTGAGCATTGAATAGAATGCTTGGCCTGGAGTTAGGAAAAATTGAGTTCAAATCCAGTCTTAGACAATTACTAGCTGTATGACCCATGTCAAGTCATTTAATTATGTTTTCCTCAGTTTCCTCATCTATAAAATGAATTAGAAAAACAAATTGACATGGGCACTGTACCCCCAGAAACTCAGGAAAACTTTTATCAGGGAAATTCTTCTGCTCCCTTATATCCTCCTGACTCGGAGCCTAAAAACACCCAATGACCCCTCTAGGGTGCTGAGATAATTGTTCTCCTTTGATAGATCCTATCAGGCTACATCTCAGATATCTGTTTGTTTCCTAAAACTAAGGACTCTTTATGCCTCCAGGCAGAACCCAGTACCACCCCAGCCTACCAAATGCCTGAGGGTTTACCACTCTAGAGTCATGTCCACAGCATGACATAGCATCGGTTGTAAAGAGAATAAAATCCCCAAAACTGAGGTCCTCTATGGGACAGCTTTTCCATTCATTCTGTCCTTCCAAGGAACTGCTTCCCATCTTGCTGTTCCACCTTGCTATCCTCCTGGCCATTCTCAACATTACTCCCCAAACTAATAAATTTCTCTTTTTGTTTTTAAGCTAAGTTTTGGAGTCTTGCATTCTTGCAAAAGGTATCCTTCCTGAACCCTAGGGGTACACATCTGTATCCCCATAACAAAATGACAATCCACTCCAATACCTTAGCCAGAAAACCCCAAAATGGATCACAGAGGTGGGCACAACTGAAAAATGATAAAATAATGCCTCCCAAGATCCCATAAAGCATAATTAGTTGCCAAAAGTGAAACATGTAGTTGATAGAGGTGCTAATTTTTGAATGCAGGTTCTTCCAGCAATTTTCCCATTACACCATCCTCCCTTCTTTTCCTAATTCTAACACACAGAAAATGCTTTTTTGCTTTCCCACTTTGCACTTTGCATTTTCAGTCTTGGGGATCATGTGACTTCTTGATCTGTATATGTTGTCTATGTCACCAGTTCTATTACTTCTTGTTTTAAGTCTGGCACAATTGATATGAAATTAATGTGCATGGGTGCTTATTTTTGTGGCCATAATTTATCTCCCTACAATCTCTAGTCAATGCTTTTATTTGCTTTGAGTTTCTTATTCATTGCTGCAATTGTGATCCAAGTCATGTCTAATTTCTCAATGCAAGTACAACAGAGTTTGGTAAATTATACCCAGGGAGCAATGTACAATAGTCTGAAATTGAAAACAAGCTGGTGTGACCTCTTTTGTGTACTCCAGGCAAATGGCAGTTCAACTGAAAAGTTACTGATGGATGTAGCTTCAAACCCAGCTCAAAGAACTCACTGAAATTATGGTGCTTGCACAGGTGAATTTTATTCTGGAAATCACTTTGGAACTTTCTGTGGAGTCATCTTTTCCTCCTACATACAATTAGAAAACAGATCACTAAGAAGTGAAAGACAAAGACTTTTCTTCTCATGTCTGAAAATAGTCCATTAAAATCCAAACCAGGGCTGATATTAGGCACTCCATACTCAAGTGAGGAAAAGATTCAAACACCGTATTATTGATTCATTGATTTATAAGAATTTATAAGATTCTCTCTCTCTAGTTATTCAATACAAATAAAAATTCTACCATTAGAGATTATTTCTTTGGGTCTAGAGGAATTTGTGGTTGTTGTTCAGTTGCTTTCAATTGTGTTTGACTCTTCATGTTGTAAGGGAGGAATTAATTCAGAGCAGGGGAGAGGTGCAAAGAAGAGAAAAAAGCACCCCATCTAAGAAGTTCTAAGGCACCTAAGGGAAAGGAACCAAGGCACTGGGATAGAAAAGGGGGAAAAGCAAAAATAAAGCCAAACCAAAGCAAAGGTCAGAAACATACATTATCACAGATCCTTAACATTTCTGACACTGCTGCCTGAGGTTCCTAGAAGATTCCTTTCCAAAGGGGAGCTTCCAGACTCCAGCCCAGAATCCCTGAAGTAACCTCTAACACTCTAAGGGGCACTCTGCACAATTCACCCAGGGAAATACAAAAGGACACTGCAAATGTAACCAGTTTCCCTCCTCCTCCATCCAGAACAAGTTCTCCTCTCGTGGAGGAAGGGAGGGATGGCACCCCACCAACATATGGCCAGCAACCTCACTTACACACAAATGAGAAATCCACCAATAATACAGCTTGTAGCTTTTGAAACAAGCTCAGAGGGAAAGCCAGATGAATGCAACATCCATCCTCAGGCTGCTGATTGAGGAAGCCCAAGACTCTTGAGAGGGAAAAGCCCCATCCTTTGATCTCAGAAACATTGCAAACTGCTTCCAAAGAAGAGGGCAAGAGCCACCCTCAAGAACCAATGCCTAGGAAAGCAGATGCTGTACACTGTTGCAAGAAAGAGAGGGACAAATACAAAAATAGATATCATGCCTCAACTAGCCCAGATGAAATGAGATCAGAAAACACCTCACACGATATGCAAGATATACAGACCCAAAGTGAAATTGACACCAATAGGGAAAAACAAGGACAAAAGGACAAACTGGTTATAAACCTAAAAGCTAATCTCTCACTATCTCTATCTCATACTCTCATGCACTATCTCTCTATAACAACAACAACAAAAAAAATAGCACACACACATACACAAAAAAATCTTATACCAACAAAGAAAAAAAAAAACTTCACATGCATTCTTACTCATACTCACACAATCTTAACCAATCTTACATATACACACACACACACACACACCCAATTATACACAAATCTTACCCACGTACATGTTCCTGTAAAAGAAGACCGAAGAATCTACAATTAAAGTGAGACAATAGTCAAACATGTTTCCCACACAGACGGAGAGTTCAACTAAATACCAAGACCAGAAAGAATCCTTTTAGGACCATCATAAACTTTAAATAAACAATAAGAGACGGAGAAAAGAACTTTAACTCATGAGCTATGTAAAACTAAGAACTTCAAGGAACAGATCACATAAGACGGTATGCCGCAAACATGTTAACATTACATTAGGGACACACATGCAACACTCACATAAACCTGGAATAAAAAGAAGAGAGACACATCTGCCAACATGGGGAGAGGATCTATTGGCAGGGAGTAAGTATGTACATGCCACACAGCATACTTAGAACATAACCATAAAACACACTGATTTAGGGGCCTTGTAAATAAGCAAGGCCCATGATAATGAAAAATGTATATACTTGTAAATAAAGTTCTTGAAAGACTCAAATAGGTAGAAAAGAACTAGAAAAAAATTTCTGTGTTCTTGACTCCAAAGTAGAACTCATGTATATATGTAATATGTATATATGTATGTATAATATGTAATGGTTATACAGTAAACATGCATGTACATAGTGTAAATTTTAGAGCACTGAATAAATGGAAATTTTTAGCCTTTGGACTTCATCCCTCAGAAGTCACTTAGTATTTCCCAAAATTCCATTTTCCTGCATCCCCACATTTTACATGATTATATTTAAGTGGCTGTAACTCCTTCCTCTTCCTCTTTTTGGACCTGGAACTAGGCTAAATTCAGGCAGTTCTTTTGCCCAAGTTATTATTAATAAAACTTTATACAATATAATAATAAGTTATTGAATATTAATTTTAAAACTCACATTATTGGCTTACCACAAAGCGATTACGAATTCTCAAAAATTTTTGAGCACATAGTCTTACAGTAAAGATAGTAAGTTTGCCCAGTCACTGCCCACCATGAGGGTCCAGTGACGGGGTGTGCCTGTGCTCCAGCCCCACCTTGCCACCTGCTGCTGCCTGCTGTTTTTCCTGTCCATCTGTTTGGCCAGCATTCCTTACCACTCTCCACCCAGCTTGGAGCCTCCTCTTGCCAAGACCAGAGCCACCACCAGAGCCTGCCAATCATAGCCATTTTTTTTCCACAGACAGTGACGTATAAAAATCTTTCTGCCTCAATCCCTTTCCACACTCTACGTGTGTTTCTAGCCTGCCCTAGCCATTTTTCAGCATGGAAAAAAGAACCCCACACCTTCTAATTTTCAAGCAGATTTTTAAAAGCTAATCCTGGACTCCTAGTTTAGAAGGGTGTTACTAAAGATTTTTCACAGGGAGGGCATTTAGTTCCAAATCAGTAGATTTAAAGTCAGTTTTGGGGAATAAATCTGATTTTTTCCTTCTCTCTCTCAACCCAAAACACCAAGGAGAATTATTTTTTCTCTCATATGCAAAAAATGCTATTGCTTTCCCTCAAAGTTTTGCTTCTTCATGTTTACTCTTTAAACAAACCCCATTCACTGTCTTTCAGGAAAAATGCTATTGCAAAGCATGCTTGAAACCCCAAAACAACTATTTGAGTTGGTAGAGCTAAAAATACAGTTTGGATCTGCTTAATTATTTTCCTAGGAGTTTTTATTTTCATTGAAGATTTTCCACTTTATTTCCTTCTCCTCAAGAATATGACACAAGTTAGCCTGAAATATTTTGACAAATTTCTAAAAGTCTTAAATGCTCTCAACATGCAGAGTGGAGATTCTGCCCTGTGCTTCTATGAGAAAATTCAGACCTCTAACAAACAAAATCTAAATGGATAATAAATATGGGGGAGGGAAAGGAAACTTTAAAAGAGAGGTGGAAGTTTATTGCTAACTATTTTGAGTTTATTCTCCTCCTATAATATAGAACAAGTCTATTGGCTTTGCTACAAAAGGATTTTGCCTGCACCTTCTCATTTGTTTATATTATTGCATTTAGTGATTTTAAATTTTTTAAGTTTATCTGTTTTAATTTAATCAATACTTTTCTGTTATACTGAATCATTTTAAGCTATGTTTTGTCTATATTGATCTTTAATTTGTACCTTTACCTTTGCTGAGGAAGAAAATATCATTGTATAAGCCCATGAACATCTTGCCCCAAACCCTTGTCAATATATTCATTGAAGATCATATGTTGCCTTTGTTAATTGCCACATAGATTATGATGGATGGATTTTTTAAAAAATGGTTAAATTGTGTGCAACCTTTAGAGAATTTAATAAGTTAAAAATTTAATTGTAATTTTAAGGCATCTTCAGAAATAATTTTACATAGCTAGTGGTTTCTGAATGGATGATATTATATATCTATATCTATATCTATCTATCTATATATGTATATATATATATATATATATATATAATGAAGAATGTTGTATTAAAGGTTGCAAAATAAAGAAATGTTCCTATCAAGATGTTTCTATGTAGCAAGATGCTGAGGAAAAAAAAAGAACTCCTGCAAAACTTCTTCATTTTAATTTACTTCCACCAGAACAATCTAGATTTCTTGATTTTTGTTCTAGACCCAAATAAGTTTTACTTTGTTTAAAATTATACTTACCAAGGTTGAAAAAATTGCCACATCTGTAAAGATTGTGACAAATATCCATCAGTTCATAGGTTTTTTATGTCATATAGCAACTCATGTGAAATATGATAGTGGGTTTGTTTGCTATTGTAATTAACTGGGCTATTGTGAATTTTGGGGACTTTGGTACTTCTTTGAATGTGCATTATCTACTGTGTTACTGTTTTATTCTGAAAATCATTTGTACTCACATGACTGACACAGTGTGTCACTGATTTTATGCTATATATTTTTGATTTTTAAAACTTTTTTAAACTTTGATTTTTATTACATGTGCAATATAGTATCTGAGTTTTATTTTTTCTCTCCTTTTAGTATTTGAAGCACGTCAACAGTATTGAGATTTTTCTTTAATTTTTTTTATTTTGCAGTAATATGTTTTAAATACATTTGTTCTAATATTAATGTATTCCCAAAAAGCTTTATACTATAAAAATGATGCCATTGATTATTTTTTTTTAATTATGGGACTTTGCTTAATGATTCTGTCTGATTCCAGGACAAGAGAATATAAAAAAAGCCATCTCACAGTGCCCAAGAAGCACAAAGCTAAATTATGAATAGTGCCAATCAAGCACAAGGTCAAAAAGACCAACCAATCCCGATTGGATTGATGAAAATCTTGAGCCAAGACAAGAGGACTTGAACTTGTTTAGGGTTTGAGGTTGTGGCTATTTAACATGTGTTAAAGGCAGGTCTTTTTTGTCCCACATTCTACCAAGTATCTCAAATGTGGCTCCTACCTGGCTCCTATAATCTAGTCCCTTTTCTGTCTTTCCTGGTGTGGAAAACTTTCTACAGTCCTGGCTACTAACTGGGCAAATGCATAATCACTTAAATCCTTTTAATTGGGCCATGGTTCAAGGACATGTTATAGATTTGTTTTTTCTTTACTTAGATTATTTTAGACATACAACTTTTACATTTTGAATTTCATCCACATTGTTTTTCTCTTTTATTTGGATTTTTTCATGTTTTTGATTTTCTTTTGCAAATTGATTCATATACCTCATAACTCAACCAGGCATCCCTGAGTGATCCCTGTGTTTGCTATTATTCACCTCAGGAGGGCCAAGTTATTGTTGTGAACTTTGATTTAAATTTGAGCAATTTTAGGATAAGAAACTTGCTACCTCCCAGAATCCAGAATGCCCCATGAATATGTTTCCATGATCCTTTTGGGGAAACTGGTTTCCCATTAGGATCATGGGGGGATAATGTATAAATGGAGATTTTGAGTCTTTGGATTTCATCCCTAGAAGTCCCTTAGTATTTCCCAAAATTCCATTTTCCTGCATCCCCACATTTTTGCATGATTGTATTTAAGTGGCTGTAACTCCTCCCTCTTCCTCTTTTTGGACCTGAGACCAGGCTGAATTCAGGTAGTTCTTTTACCCTAATTATTATTAATAAAACTTTAAAAAATATAATAGTTATTGAATATTATTTTTAAAACTCACAGCACTAACACACTAACATAGAGTAGGAATCAACTAACTATCTTAACATAATTTAGATCAGGGAAAGAGAATAGTCAGGGCCTAAAAGGGAAGTTAAAAGCTTAGAGAGCCAGCAACAGGGAAAGAACAGGGCACAGAATATAGGTGACTTAAATATCTTAAAATATTAAAGAATTATGATAGCTAGAGAAGTTAAGAAAACATCAGATAACATAGGGGGTTGTAAAATGTTACCATAGTTAAGAGATTATTAAAATATTGTTGCCAATAGTTTCAAGTCAATATTGTTGCAAATTGTTCTAGGACACTGTTAGTCCAAAATATGTTATTCAACTGTATCAACCTCCTGTAACAAAACTACACCTACCCAGGGCATTTTCCCAGATACTTGTCTTAGTGTAGGCTTAGGTATCTAAGGTAAGATAAGAGTAAGATAAAGTTGAAGGAAAAGAGATTTCTTTTTTGGGGGTGGGATATAGAATATAGATAGATAAAAATATAGCACTAAGGAACCAATGGTAAGCCACTTGTCTAACCCCAGTGTGTTTGTCAAGTTGACAAAAATGCGCAAGACAAAAAGGGTTATTTTGTAAGTAAGGAATTAATCCAAAGCATGGGAGAGGTGCAAAGGAAAGAAAAGAAAGCAGAACCTCAGGATTCCAGTCAGAGAGCAGAGGGGGGAAAGGATGAGCTCCAACTATTACTCAGGCACTTCTTCAGCTTAGAGAGAGAAGAAGGAGGCAAATCTCTTAAACTGGGGAGAAGCTAGATCTCTGGAGGGGGGTGGATCAATAGCTTTTTCTGTGAAACCCTGGTCACCTCTTCCTCGTTCTCAAGAACAGCACAGAGTTATCTGTGAATACTGTAGAGAGGGACTTTGAAAGGAAGCTGTCTACAGAGAAATCCCCTCTTAAAGATCTCCTTCTATGTTTCTCCCTGACCTGTTCCTGGACTCCTTCAGCTAGTTAGCTAAGGGATAGGGATAGGGATCAGCAGCAGAGTGCCTTGAACCCCCAAACTTGGGGAGGCCAGTCTACCAGAAGGGACAAGTGTTAGGGTTTCCTACTCTCTACTTTCCTTGCCTGACACTCTTACCTCTCTTTCCCTGTGTACACCCAAATACATTGTTTACTACTTTAGAATTCGGTCTGGCTGGTTTCTGACAGTAGGAAAGGAGACAGAAGATTTGGAGAGAATCACATCTCTCCCCAAAAGGGGAAGGTTAACTGAGGATCCCAGTGATGCAAACTGCCTAAACCAAGGAACAACATCTCTCCTTGATAGTGGGGTGATCCCAGGTTTCTGAAGGGAAGTGACAGTGGGTATCCTGAAGACCAGAGGCAGAAGAATCCATCTTGCTTCACAACAATAGCTGGGACCAAAGGGGAGGCAGTCGGTCATCTTACCAAATCTAATCTCTCCAGTTCTTTTCCTCCTTTTCCCAGAACTATTTTCAGAGGAGACATATTCCCTCTGTCAGGGGGACAAGACTTGGCTCTCTTCTCCCAGAAAAGAGAGGGGAAGAAGAATCTCTTCATTGCCTCTCTCCATTCCCCTCTCAATCCTGCTGCTCTTCTCAGTCCTATTACAATGTCCTTATTTGGGGTTTTCTTGGGAAACATAATAGAGTGGTTTCCCATGTCCTTCTCCAAATCATTTTACAAAAGTGTAAACAAAGGCAAATAGGGTTAAATGGCTTGCCCAGGATCACATAGATAGTAAGAGACAGACCGAATTTGAACTTAGATCTTTTTGATTTCAGGCTCGATACTCTATCTATTGAACCATATAAATGCCCAATATGGAATAGACAACAAAACTTTGGAAATAAACTTTAGTTCTATCTCTGTTATTAATTAGTTTCAGGACCTTGGCTAAGTTCCATCCTTTTCTGGGCCTCAGTTTTTCCATCTGAAAAGTAGAGAGATTACATTTATTAATTTCAAAGATATCTTCTAGATCTAATGATCATTTGTAGAGAAACATGTTATAATAACTAGAATGCTGAATTTGGAGTCAGGAAGTTCTGTATTCAAATCATTCCTTTGATATTTGCTAGCTATAGGTAGATATAGGCAAGCTATATAACCTATCTGAGCCTCAGTTTCCTCATCTGAAATCTAATATTTAGGACTACTTTAAGGCTAAAGTGAGGCAACATGTATGAAATGCTGTACAAATACTAGGCATTTTTATGAATTTTAATTTTTCCAGTTTATATATCAATAATTTTTCTGAACTGGTATGATTATTGATGATCTTCAATCAAAGTTGGGACTTGGAGTCTTGCTAAGTTCTATTTAAGGAAGGGAATCATTACCCACAGAACCCTGGGAACATGCAAAATTCCTCATCTCCCTGAAATATATAGAAGAATATAGAAGACAGATTGGGATTGGGAAGCTATTGATGGACATTCTTCACATGCCTATGTGAATCACATTTATTTGTTGAATTCCAACTATATGCCAAATACTACAAGTGGCCCTAACCAAAATAATCACAGATGATCTATATATAGTATGTTCTGGTTTCAAAAAACATTTTTTTTTATTTTGTCTTCACAGTAATCCTGTGACTTAGTGAATACAAATATTATCTTTCCCATGTTACATATGAAGAAATTAAAATTTAGGGAAGTGAAATTGTTTACCTAAGCCACATAGATAGTAAGTGACAGAGCCAAGACCCAAGTAAGAGCATTGTGAGTCAAAGCCCCAGGTTTGAATTTTGGTTTTGCCATTTACTACCTATTTAATGTTATATCACCATTCTGGACTTGTTTCCTCATTTATGATGTAAGGATATTGGGCTAGGTGACTTCTAAATCCCTTATTCTCATTAAATTAATTGACAGTTCTATTGTAGATGATGATGTGGCTGACTCTCATATAGCCAACATGACATTTCTTCCCCTCTATGCTACAAAGGGTAACCCTGAGATTTTGTGGGATATCATTTTATCTATTACTATCAAGCAGCTCCTAGACTGCTGTTCCTCCATTAAGAGCCAGTGACTAGTGCTCTACTTCCATTTAACTGCTTAACATCAATTAGCTTTCACAAAAGAAATAATTACTTCAACGATTTAGCAAGAACAAAGTGTATGCGTGTTCTGTTCTCCAACTACCATAGGAAACAAACTCTTCTGTAAACTATCTCAGTTTTGCAGGAAATAAACTTAAAATTTAGACAATCAGTTTCCTGACCAGAAGTAGCATAGCTAATGGATGAATCTTCATCTCAGCTTTCTCTGGCCTTAGTCTATAAGGTTACACTTAAGGTTATATTTGCCCAAGAAGCTAACTCCAACTTCAAGGTTCAATCTACCCCAAACTCCAATTCCAAGATTCCTGTGGTTTACTTTAGAAACTATGTATGTCAGAATCTTTTCTGTTTTATTATTCATCCTTCATTTAAAAGAGGATCAATGGACTTCTGGGTTAACATGGCTGCAATCTAGACACAAATCTCTTCCTTTCCCTGGCACCAAAAGAAATGGACTACCTCAAAAGAGTATAAAAATCACCTTTGGAAGAATGGAGGGACTCTCCAGTATCCCACAGAAAGGAAGGTATGTGGGATTCGAACATTTCCACACTATAAGAAGGAAGAAAAGCTTGCACAAAAACATGAACTGAGCCTCCCATTCCCCCCCTATCAGAGCGCTCACTGGGACAGCGAGTTAATGAGGAATGTCTCTGTCTGGGGGGGGGGGGCACACCTGGATCCTTGGGATCTAAAGACTGCAAGGAAACGACCTTTCAGGGTGGTTTCACAGGAGAATCCTATGCTGAGAACAGGGGAGGCCGTGCTGAACACAGGGGAGGTTGTGCTGAGAACAGGGGCCTGCACTCTAAGAAACCTCTGAGGCTGGGAAGAACTAGTCTGAGGCAATCTAAATTCACATAAAACCTGCCCATATCACCCAGACCCCAGATCAAAAAGGAAAGGGAAATATAACCACCAAAGGGATGGCTCACATGGCCCAAAATCAAGCCTCCAGGAAGAAAGGGAAAAAGGTGACTATTGAAAACTTTTATAGCGGGAGTACCCAAGGAAAAGAAGAGAAAGAGGATGAAATCCAAACAAAATCAAAACATGCCTCCCAAAATGGAAATTATCAACAAGCTCTGGAAGATCTCAAACTGGAGATTACCCAAAAGATGGAAACCTTCTGGAAAGAAAAATGGGAGAAAGAGATCAGCAGTCTGATAGGCAAGACTTCACAATTGGAAAAAGAGCTGGAAGCATCTAATAGAAGGGCAGACAAAGCTGAAAAGCAAAACCAGTCCCTAATGACCAGAATTAAGCAACTGGAAGGCAGTGAGCTTGCAAAACAGCAAGAATTAATAAAGCTAAGGCAAAAAATTAATGAATTAGAAGAAAACATAAAATATTTCACTGAAAAGGTCACAGACCAGGAAAACAGAGTAAGAAGAGACAACATGAGAATTATTGGTCTGCCCGTAAAACCAGAGATAAACAAAAAACTCGATGCTATACTACAGGAGATTATAGAAGAAAATTGCCCACTTGTTCTGGAGCAAGGGGGCAAAATAGAAATAGAAAGGGTTCATAGAGCACCCTCTATACTAAATCCCCAAAATACAACCCCAAGGAATGTAATTGCCAAATTCAAGAGCTTCCAAGAAAAGGAGAAAATCATACAAGAAGCCAAGAAGAGGAGCTTCAGATATGGGGGGGGGGGAGGGCTCCCATAAGGATCACACATGACCTAGCAGCTAACACACTAAGAGACCACAAAGCATGGAACACGATATTTAGGAAGGCAAGAGAGCTGGGTCTCCAACCAAGAATCAACTACCTAGCAAAACTGACTATATACTTCCAGGGGAAAGTATGGTCATTCAACAAAATAGAAGATTTCCAAGCATTTGCTAAAAGACCAGAACTTAGTGGAAAATTTGATATCCAACCACAGAAAGCAAGAGAAACATGAAAAGGTAGATATGAAATAAAGGGAAAAGGAGATAAATCTTATCTTTTTCATTAAGTCAAACTCTCTTCTATAAGGACTACATTTACATCAAATTATATATATTAATATGTGGGGAAAATGTACTGTGTAACTCTCAAAAATTGTATGCACCATAAGAGTAGTTAGAAGAATCATGCATAGGGAAAGTTTGGGGCATCAAGAAGATTTGGAGAAAGGGGGGGCAAAGAAAGGAAAAGGGGGGGAAGCTTTGACAATACTAAGATTTACTCCAAGAAATGGGGGGGGAACTAAATAGAATAATCTTTCCCATACAAAGATACACATGGGAAGGGGAAGGGAAGGTCTCTCATATGAGGAGTGGAAGAGAGGGTGAAGTGGTATTACTTAAACCTTACTCTCAGTGAAATCAACTCTGAGAGGGAAGAACATCTAGATCAAGTGGGATCTGCAGGGATCTAATCTGCAGGGATCTAAAAAACACTATCCACAAGCAGAGGATAAAATGTGGGAGTAAAAACACCAAGGAAAAGCAACTGCTTGACTACAAGGGTGGAGGAGATATGACTGAGGAGAGACTCTAAATGAACACTCTAATGCAAATACCAACAACATGGAAATGGGTTCTAATCAAGAATACATGTAATACCCAGTGGAATCATATGTCAGCTATGGGAGAGGTGGGGTGGGGATGAAAGAAAATGATTTTTTTCCCAATGAATAATGTTTGGAAATGAACAAATAAAATAATGTTTAAAAAAATTTTTAAAAGAGGATCAATGACATCAAAGGAGTGATGTATTGCCTTGCAAGTGAGACAAATTTCCCAAGTTGTTAGCTTCAATCTCTCTTCCTAAGGCAGTCCTTTAAGTCCAGTGGCAAGGTGAGATCAGGATGACTCACAATGACCCAGTTTAATGGTTTAGCCCATCTGCCAAGACAGTTTGTTAGGGTGTGGCCACTGCACATGTTAAAGTTTCTTCGAGTGATAGGCAAGGATCATGTGGAAGATGAACACAAAAGGTCAATGAGCAGCCTTGAAGAGGGCTCATCAAGCCTTCAAATAAGATATAGTAGTCCTTTCTGAATGCTCCATACACCCCATACACTGTCTTTCCTAGAATGAAAAAGAACAAAGCAGATGTCAAGGACTGGAAACCATTTCTTGGATCATATTAGGTATTTTTTGGAGATATATAGATATAGATATAGTTGTTATAAATATTGGCATTGAAATTTATCTATATAGGATACTGAGTGGGAATTATCACAGATTAAGTTCACAGGATCATAAATTTAGATGTGAAAGAATTATTGGATCCTTTATTCTCATCTGATTTCTTAAAGGCAAAGAACCAAAGGTCCAGTTTAAGGAACTTTGTCAAAGTAAAGAACAAAAAACAAAAAACACACCACCAGTTTCAAATCTGGATATCAGTTCCAGAATTTCTGATTCCAGCTCCTAGAATCTATTCACTACTTAATAACATATACCATGTTATTGCAGAATAATGCTTTGTTAGACATGTTATATGTATAATTTAATTTGAGGCTCATAACAACTCTGTGAGTTGAATGATATTGGTCAGTGATGGAGAACCTTTTAAAGAGTGTCAAAACTGCAACCCTCATGCTGCATGTGAGCTGCCCCCTTACACTTGTAGCAAGGGAAGGTAAAAGTAGCAAAGAGAATGATTGACAGGTCTTGAGACATAGAATCTTTCATGAGCTGGTTGATTCAGAGTTCCAAGGAGGAGTTTGCAACTGTCACTGGACCTGAAAGGTGAAGGAGAAAGGTGTGTAGCTGAGACATCCTGATAATCCATCCATCAAGCAACTGGCCTTTGAGAATCAACTGGTTGTGGGAGAGAGAAAATCTCTAGTCTTCTGGAGAGCAGACCTCTACTTTGCTGAGACCATCTGAGAACACCACAACTTGGATTCCTGATATCAGACCAACCATTAACTCTGTGTTTGTGAGATTCTGGGTTTGCTGGGGAATTTAGTCTTGATAGTCTTTAGTTAGATAGTCAGAGTGAGCTTAATTAGATGAGTAAATATAGTGGATAAGTCAGATGCTAAAAGCCCTTTCCTTATTCCATTCCTCAAACTGTTTCCTTACCTGTTAATAAATTAAATTTTATTTATATGTGATTCTTCCCTAATGTATACCCTTCCTTTCCCCCTTTCCTAAAAATCATAACAACACATCATAGAGGGAAGGCAAGAAGTGCTCGCATTGGGTTGCTGGGCAGAGGGGCAGGTGATGTAAAAAATTGCCTCAGGGAGGTGAAGAGGGGAAGAAAAGCAGCTACCTCTGGCAAGCAAGCCATAGGTTTGCCAGCATGGATATAGGAAGTACTAGATATAATTTGTAGATGAGTAATTTAGAGAGTAATTTCCAGTTGACCCAGCATTGCCACTATTAAGTTTGTATTTTAAGGAGATGAAATGGAAAGGGCCTCTTAATATAAAATTATTTATAGCAATTCTTTTTGTGGTATCAAAAATTAGAAATTTAGGAGATACTCATCAATTTGGGAATGGTTAAACAAGTTGTGGTAAATGATTCTGAAGAAATAACATTGCATTATAAGAAATGATGAACAGGATGGGTTTAGAAGCACCTAAGAAGACTTATGTGAGTTGATGCAGAGGGAAGAAAGCAAAGCCAGTAGAACATTGTACACAGTTACAGCAATACTGTACAATGTTTCACTGTGAATTATTTAGCTCTTCTAATTAATAAATTAATCCAAGACAATTACAAAGGATTTATGATGAAAAATGCTATGTACCTCCAGCAGAGGGGTGGGGGGTGGTTGTATTCTAAATGCAAGCAAAATGTGTTTTAAATTTTTTCTTTATTTTTCTTATTTTTCTTTTGTTTTTTTGGCAACCTATCTAATATGGAAATATGTTTTTCGTGACTTCATATGAATGTTGTTATTGTTGTTTAGTAATTTTTCAGTCATCTGACTCTTCATGATTCATTTTTTTGTTAAAGATAATGAAGTATCTTGCAATTTATTTCTCTAGCTATTCATTTTTTTTACAATTGAGGAAGTTGGAACAAACATGGTTAAGTGACTTGCTCAGATCATGTAACTAGTAAGTACATGAGGCCATAATTAAACTCTTGAAGATGAATGCTTCTGAATTTATACACAACACTCAATCCACTGCATCACTTAGCTATTTCCAATGTATAGTCTACATAAAAAATCCTGAACTTTTCAAGGAGGAATGAAGGGAGAAAATTTGGAACTCAAAATTTTAAAATGGATTATAAAAATGTACATGTATTTAAGAAATATTTATTTAAATAAATAAAAATATATTGGGAAAAGAAGGGATAACTGAAAAAATAAAACACTACCCTTAATTCATAGAGTGATAGAACTGAAAAAGATCTTTAAAATTAGTTAATCTAATGGTCTCATTTTACAGAATAGTTAAGTAAATACCAGAATGGGAAAGAAACTTTCTTAAAATCAAATTTTAACCATTATTTAATAGCAGAACTAGGTCTAGGGGGTCACACTACTCTCCTCCCAGTAAGTATACTATCTACTTGCAAGTGTTGTGTGTGTTTGCTTGTTCATGTGCATGTGTGTGTGTAACTTTCAGTTCTCCTACATGTCATACCATCTTCAGTCACTGTTTCTTCCTCATTATCAATTATCCTCATTATCAAGTAACCAATCAGTCAATAAATATTTAATATGTTCTGCTATGTGCTAAGTACTGTGTTGTGTTAGAACTTATATCCCCAGAAATTTTATCCTAAACTCTCTTCTTTCTCTAGATTCTCTGTTAATGACTCTTTTCTAAGTAGCTGACTCCCCAATCTATATATTGAGCAGCAGAGTTTCCCTTGAACTTCAGTCCCTCATTAATACTTGCCTTTTGGTAATTTCAAATCGGGTATAATAACTAAAAACCTGGGGCCTCTAGTCAGGACACCCCTCTTGTAAGTTCAAATCCAGGCTTAAATTTCAAGCTGTTTTAAAAAAAAACATTTAACCCGATTTACCTCCATTTTCTCATCTATAAAGTGAGCTGTAGAAGGAAATGACAAACTACTTCAATATCTTTGCCAAGGAAATCCCAAAAGAGGTCCCAAAGTGTTAGACATAACTGAAAAATGACTGAGCAACAACAACATTTCAAATTGAATGTCTTGGGATCATCTTAAGATCAATATGTATAAAACCAATCTAATTATCTTCCCTTAAAACTTAACCCTTTTCAAAAATTTCCTACCTTCTTTTGAAGGCTTTGCCAATCTTCCAGACTCCCAGGTTTATAACCTCAAAGTTAACCTTGATTCTTCAGTCTTCCTCACCTAATACAACCAATAATTTGTGAAATCTTGTTTCTACCTCCACATTCTCTTATCAAATCCTTTTGCTACTCACACATCCTATTACAGGACTTCACCTCTTACTTTATTGTCATATCTTCCTAGTTGATAAGATTATTTTTCCTATTATTATTTTCTTTTACTTGTCTCTAACTATTTCAAAGAGATGACAATATGATTTCTGTTAAACATAGACTGTGTTAAATTTATGGTTGGACGAATAATATTTTAGTTGGTCCCCAGGGATTTAATTACTAAATCCCAAATGAATTGCTAAAGTCAGAATGGAATTTATGGTAGTTTATTTTACAATAAACAGAGAAGATATTAAGGAAGAGAGAATGAGAAGAAAAAGAGAGAGAGAAAGAGAGAGAGAGAGAGAGAGAGAGAGAGAGAGAGAGAGAGAGAGAGAGAGAGAGAGAGAGAGAGAGAGAGAGAGAGAGAGAGAGAGAGAGAGAGAGAGAGAGAGAGAGCTGCTCAGGCCTCCTCAGAGCCAGGCAGGAGTTCAGAGGCCCCAGTCAAGGGAAAAGTGTCTCATGATGATGGGCCTCTCCAGAGGCTGGTGCCTCTAGAAAGGCCAAAGAAAGGGAGTCAGTCTTTACACTCACCTTCTGTCAGTTTAAAGGAACAGGGTCACCAGGAAAAAACAGGTTCATTCAGCACTCTTCTGAATGAAGAATTACTCTCCACTCCAATAGAACTACCAGTAGAACTCCAGCAGAAGTAGAAGTTCAAGTTGAACTTCCAGAAGAAGTGCCTTCAGGCCATTGCCACTCTTTTTTAAAGACCTTTTTCTTGTGTCACTTCCCTTACTTTTTACATCTACCAATCACAGCCAATGCTCTGCTCTAGGACCACCCAGAGGGTAGTCAGTCAATTCTGATTCTTCAACCACTCTTTCACCCATGAGACAAAGACCTCCCACTCAGTGTGTAAGATGGGTATCCCTGCCTTTTTTGATTAAATCCAAAGTGGGTAGAACTCCATACTCAACTTTAAGTACTGTGCTTAAGCTTTGGGGATTAAATCCAAAAATAGACAGGGGATTACAATTTAATCTTCACAATCAAAGAAGAGCTAAGTACCTTCATTGTTATGATCAGGGGAGAGCTAAATCCAATCTTCACAACCGATCAAGTCACTTTTCTACTCCATAAAATCTAGTAGGGCCCCAATTGTCTCAAACATCAACATATTTTTTTTTTGCTTTTAAAATCTCTCATAATATTCCATCAATCTATCTTTCCAGTCTCATTGGACTTTACCTTATTTTCTGAATTCTGTAATCTTGCAAAAGTATTTTTCTCTTTCTCACATACTGAGATACATCTCGAATCTCTGTGCCTTTTTATTGGACATACTGAATGGATAGCATGCACTCAATCCCTCCTCATCTTCATATAATCATTTCTTCTTTCAGGATGAAATTAAAGTATCACTGTTTTCATCAGGAATTCTTAATCTTTTTTTTGTGTGTGTCTCATAGATCCTTTGAGTAATCTGGTGAATCTTTAGCAGAAAATGTAAAAAATGTCAAATAAAGCACTCAAAATTATGAAGAAAACAAAATGTATTGAAATATAATTATGAAATATATTTTTATAAAGTTCATGGATGCCATGAGTAATAAATTATCCATCAAGTAATCACATTAACAAAAATACTTTAAAAATGTCTTGGTTTCATTGATAAGATAGTGTTCTCAAATTTTATGAATTGCTTTTGCTCCCCCAAAGTTTGGCTGGTGGTCAGCCAGTATAGATGAGTGTCTCTAAATTGAGTGTGGCCAAGAAATTCTCAAGTGATAGGCAACAAGGTTCACTGCATGTCTTTGTCCCTAACAACTACTCTATGAGATAGGTTATACATGTTGTATTTTTCCTATTTTGTAGATAAGGACTATGGCTGATTAAGTTTACTTGATTAGGGAACACAATTATTTTTAAATTATTAAACCTGAAGGCAGACCTCAACTCCAGTTTTTATGTTGATTAAAATCAGTAGTCTCCCCACTGATATTATTCCATATTGATGATTTTAATAATAAAAGCTCTGATGATATAATATTTCTACAAATGTAATTGAATAGTAATTAAAATAGTTCTAAAACATATTTAAAACATTTTAGATGTTCAAAATATATTTTAAAATATTTTTATTTTGATTTAACCATATTTGCTTCATCATAGCTTCAAATGTCTAATATTTGCATGCTTTCTATTTGTTTTATTTTCACAAAATATTCCAGAATATTAATGTGATCATTTGTCCTACCATTTTCCAATTGCTGTGCATTCATTGTTTCCATTTGAAATATTTAAATATAGATTGTTCCTGGTTGTCAAAAAACAGGATATTTTTATTTTTAAATAATATTTATGTTTATATAATTTTTCTTGGGTTCTGTTTGGGATATAGAGAAATGGTGAATTTTTTTCTTTATATTTTATCCTATCCTTTGATATAAGTAAATATTTTGATTAATTTTGAGAGTGCTTATTTTTAGTAAAATATAATCCACTAATGACATATATTAACTTCATCTTTAATAATGTTTATTTGTATAATTAATTTTCTTGTCTTTATGCTATTATTTGTACTTCTGGCACTCTGTCAAAGATTCATGGTCAGAAGGAAGGAATAGATCCTACCAACGTTTCTTTATTACATATGACTAGTTGATGATTTTTAATAAATATTTCTGTACTGTTAAAATAAAAAAAAATCACTTCCAATTCTATTATATCTAATGTTCTTAAAATAAAAGCTTTTCATATTTAGTGTAAGGCTTTTTCTATATCTACTTCAATATTAATGATTTTATTATTAATAAATGATACTAGTTATGTTGCTAATAGTGAACGATTCCGAAATTGTTGCATAAAACTAACTTGATCATAATGAAAGTTTTATTACATTACTAGATTATATTTGATATAATTTTTTAGCATTTTGCATCTGTATTCTGTAATGATAATGATTATCTTTTATGTGCCTTATCATGAAATGGTTTGGATGATAGGGTTATAATTGTAGCATAAAAAGAATCAGGTTTTTCTCGTTTAGTCTTAGCCTGTGTCTGTCTGTCTCTGATTTTGTCTGTATCTAGCTCTGTCTCTATTTGTCTCTATATCGCTGCCTTTCTGTTTCTGTCTCTATCTTTCTCTGTCTCTGGCTCTTTTCTCTCTTTTCAGAAGTTGTCATGATATAGCTAAGTGACAGTAAACATACTAACTGACTTCAAGCCAGTATAGTTTGGCTTCTAATCCTCCCTTAGATATTTACTAGTTGTAGGACCTTGGGCAAGTGATTTAACCTCTCCTAGCTTTATTATACTTATCAATAGCCTATATCTCAGTATTATTTTTAGTATTAAATAAGATAATGCATGTGAAATACTTTGAAAAAGAAAAGTAATATATAAATTCTGGTTATTAGTTGCATAAGGATTAATATTTTAAAACATATTTTTATTATTTGACAAATTATTCAAGTATAAATCCATGTGGTAAAAATGTTTATTGTTTTTTACCTTATTTAACAGGAGCCCATCTGTGGCCTATTCAGCTTAGTTTTCTAAAATTGCTGATTATTATTTTGTCAATTTGAATATGCTGTGGATATTTATTCACATGTATTTTATTACAAGTTTTTGGATATATATCATTCTAATATGTTCTGATAATTTTATCATTGTATATTTTGATTTTACCCTTTTCCTTTTATTAATTTTGGCTTCTTTTAAAAAATAAGGCTAAGAAATAGAATGTTGGATCAATGGGATTATATTAGATTAATAGCATACAGAGTTAAATGACTTGAACAATCTAGTGTTTAATGAACCCAAAGACCCCAGATTTGGGGATCAAAATTGATTTTTGAAAAAAAAATTGATAGGACAACTGGAAAACACAGTAGCAGAAACTAGGTGTAGTCATATATCTTAAACCCTATGCCAAGATAAGGTAAAATGGGTATGTGATTTAAACTTAAAGGGTTATAGCATAATTAGGGAAACATAGAGTAGTTTACTTGTCAAATCTATGGAGAAGGGAAGATTTTTTGTCCAAATAAGATATAGAGAACATAATGATGATTAATGATTATTTTTGATTATTAAAAAATTCTTATAAAAAAAAACATTGTAACCAAGACTAAAGGAGAAACAACAAAATGGGGGGACATTATAGCAAATATATCTGAAAAAGTATAATTTCTCAAATATATAAAGACTGAAGTAAAATTTATAAGAATAAAATCATCGTCCAATTAACAAATAATCTAAGGATATGAACAAGCAGTTTTCAGATAAAGAAATCAAATTATCAATAATTAGAGAAAAATGTTCTAAATCAATTTTGGTTATAGGAATGCAAATTAAAACATCTATAAGGTACCACCTGGTACATATGAGATTGCCCAATATGACAATAATGGAAAGTTACAAATGTTTGAGGGGATGTGGCAAAATTGGTATACTCACCCATTGTTGATGGATTTCTGAACTGATAGAATCATTCTGGACTGTAATTTGGAACTATGTCCAAAGGGCTATAAAACTGCATACCCTTTGATACTGTAATGCCACTATTAGGTCTATATATCAAAGAGATTATAAAAAGGAGAAAGAACCTATATGAGAAAAAAAAATTATTGATAGCAGCTCTTTTTGTGGTAGTAAAGAATTGGAAATTGAGGGGAAGTCCATCAATTGGGGAATGACTAAACAAATTGTGATATAATATGGTAATGGAATATTATTGTGCTATAAGAAATGATATGCACATGATTTCAGTAAAAGATGGAAAGACCTACATGAACTGATGTCAAGTGAAATAAGCAGAACTAGGAGAACTTAGTACATAGAAAAAGCAATAATGTACTATATTCAACTGTGAAATACTCACTACACTCAGCAATACAGTGATCTAGGAAAAGACTGAAAGACTTATGACAAAGAAAGCTATCTACCTTCAGAGAAAGGATTTTTGGAGTTAAAATGCAGATTTGGATGTTATATTTGGAAATACATACTGAAAATTGTTATATATAATGGGTTGGGAAAATAAAATATCTTTAAATACATATAAATAAATAAAACAAATTAGCAAAAAGTTTATAAATTTTATTAAGACCTCAAACAGCTTTTTGCTGCATTATCTTACTATTTTATTTTCAGATATGTTCATTTTTGAGAACTTCCTTTTTCTATTTATTTTGGATTTATTTATTTGCTAATTCTTTAAAAACTCCACATCTGATTATTAATCTATCTTTTTTCTTTTTTGTACATAAAAATGGCTAGGGCTATAAATTTCTCTTGTTGATATTTTATTCGCAAACAAATTATTTTGAAATATTAATATTCCTATTGGTATTATCTTTAATCATTTAGTATTTCTAAAATGTCCTTAGAAATAAATAACAATTAGCACATAGTTTTATGATATGTATTAAAAGTGATTTTATATGTTGAATCACTAGATAAAATATTCGTTATTCTTATAGTATTAGAGTCTATGAAGGGAGCATTTAATATTTCTTTCTTTTTGAATTTAAGTCCCTTATAGATAGAATGATCATTTTTATAAAGGTCCAAAGAGTGTTTAAAATATATTAAAATTACAATAAATTTTTAAATTTACTTCTTTACACAAATTTATCAGATTTGAATGTTTTTCATCATTTTATTAAAATCTTTTCACTCTTTTTTCCTGTGTTTTGCCAGACTCTATTAGTGAAATATTGGATTTGCTTATTATTATTTCACCATTTTTAACATTTTGACTAATTTTTTCAAGTTTCAGTGATTCAGAGATTTAAAATTTTCATAACTTACTCTTTTCCAAATATTATTTTTTAAAACCCATTGCCTTCCATCTTAGAATCAATACTACATACCAGTCAAACCTGAGTATTCTATGGTTTCTGAACTCCTGAATGTGATATTTGACACATTTTTATAAAAAAAATATATATTTTTTTGCTGAATTTGATGTTTGATTTTTTCTTGATAGACTTGCTTGAAATTGTTGGTTCTTGATCTTGGGAAATGAATGTCTGTTCCAGCCAAAACTAAGGATCACATGTTAGTTCAGGAGCATAAAGAAGAGCTCATCACTGAGAAGCTACAGGAACTTCAAAGGGAGAAGCAACAGCTTGTGGCAGGGAGTTTTCTTCAGATGAGGAGGAGGTTAAGGAGGATGTCTCCATTTCATTAATTAAATGAATGGGTGCAAAATTGGTGGAAACATATATATACATATATACATTATATGCATGTATACCTTTGCTAAATTGTGCTCGTTTATACCCTAAAAAGAGAAATTTAGTTTATCATTTTGTTAAATAATATGTTAAATTGTAACTGTGATTTATAGTAAGACATAATACCAGTCATTGAATAACTGTGTACAAAATATACTAATCAGTAATAATAAGAAATAGTCACCTATGTCAGTTATCAAAGTAAAATTAATTCTTTGTGCACTTTGGACCCTGAGCAGTGTCTTCTAAGACCCTTAAGGCCCCTAAGAAGGAATGGGTGTTAGGAAACTTCACTGCTCACCCTATGGTTTTGAAACTCAGTTGCTAGAACTTCAATAGAAGAAACCACCTCAGTCACCCTCAATATAAACCAAGTTCATCTCAAAAACTCTTAATTTCACCAATGCCTATGCTTATACTTCTGCTATCAATATCTTAAACTGTAAGACTGGTCACAGACCATTTGGGGAGTATTTGTAGACCCTGACTTTTGTGACTTGCAGCTGTTACAACAGAGTCAGTTTAATCACAACAAAGTCAGTTTTGCTCAGAAGACCTTTGGCCACTTATTCTTCTTTTAACAACCATGCTGTGGGGCAAGTATTCTTCACCTTGAATGTATATATTCATGTTACAGAAAACTTCTCTGAAACAATATTTTAAATACATAAGATAAATTACATGGGATTATGATGTAAACCAACTATTATAAGAGAGAAATAAAGAGAAAGACAGAAGCCACAAACTGACCTCTATTTTATTTTTGATATTTTCAGAAGATATTTATTTTTAAGCTTTTAAATTTCAAATTCTTTCCCTCCCTTCTCTCCTCACCCATTGAGAAAGCAAGAAATGTGATATCAATTATACATGTGAAAGCATACAAAATATGTTTCCATATTAGCCATGCTACTAGAAAAAAGGCAAGAAAATAAAGTGAAAAATTATATAGTTCAATCTCTATTCAAACTTCCATCAGTTTCCTCTCCTGAGAAGGATAGCATTTTTTGTCATAAGTTCTTCAGAATTGTTTTGAGTCATAGTATTGATCAGAATTGTTAAGACATTCACAGTTGATCATTTTTGGTAATTTGATTATTGTACTTTGTAGTTAAAAACAACAAAATGACATCACTACCAGGATCAACACACATTATTTCCAACTAAGGCTGAAAAATCAATACTAGCTGGGAAGGCTCTACCACAGATCTCAGACAACTAGCCATTTTTAATATTGGAAGTAGAGATATCTCTACATCCACACATCCCATGTTTCTTTTAAGGTACTCCAATTTTTCTTTGGTCATAGGAAATAGCACCTTCTTTGATGGGGGGAATATATGCGGAACAGTCCTGTGTCAGTGTCTTACATATCACAATGAATCTCTTAATTCTTCAGAAAGACTTTCATAGTGTCCTTGTATCACTTCTGAATTCTGTGAGCATTTGTCTTGAGTCCATAAAAGCAGCAGAAGCAGGCACTGTAGAGCACTTAGAGTTTGACTAAGGTATGGAAGCCACTAAGATCATCACTGATCCTCAGCCATCACCAGTCATCTTGACTTTTGCCTTGATCATTGTATAATATTGCCAATAATATGTATAGTATGTATAGTATTCTCATGGTTTTGCTTATTTAATTTTCCATCAGTTCATATGTCTCTCCAGGTTTTTATGATAACATGCTTATCATTTTTATAGCACAATAGTATTCCATCATGAGCATACACCATAAATGGTTTAGCCACTAGTTATTTTCTCTGCCTTGGAATTGTGATGAGGGTCCCTTCTCCCCTGTGACTGCAAGTGCTAGTACTCTTCTTCTTCCTGGCATTGTGACCTATATATCTATACTTGCAATGCAATAGGGTCCTGCGCTCACTGCCAATAGTCTTCTGTAATCTCTTTCTGATCAATTTTCCAACCCTCTTACTATCTCTGGTCTGCGAATTCCTGAAACTCTTGCTGCTGACACTAAGGCCTGTTGCAGGTATTGCCAGGGCAGGCACTGCTCTGCAGCTTGTACCCTCCACACACCTTTTCCTACTGACCTAATCAATTTTCATAGACTGGAAAATGTCTAACTAACATTTTCTTATTGCTACCACTCCAGAATTTGTTTTGAGATATCATTTTAAAGTTCTTTGAAGAGAATCTTTGGAGAGTTCAGCTGATTTTTTTCTGCCTTTTCTCTGCCATCTTGCCTCTCCTTCCTTTGGTATATATTTTGAACTCTTCCTACAGGGAAATATTACATTCCATTTCTTAAGTTCTATATTTAAATATAAATGTTCTTTAAAAAAACAGAAACCACGTTTATAAGTTCCTTTCTTCATTTCTGTAATCATATATCCTTATCATTTCTACTCCATGTACCTCCAAATTGCAAGTAACATGACACTGTTATTTATATAAGATAGAAGTTATTACAAGCACCACAAAGAACCAAAGAATCATATCTATATTTCTTCATATCTCACAAAAGCACTGATCAATAGAATGTGGATCTAGGACAGAACCATGTTTGTACAAATATTTGAAATATAGTTCTTATGATGCATCCTTCCCTTTTCCATTGTCAGCTATAAGAAACTCTTGCAACCTTTCAGAGATATCCCATAATTTGAGAATATGTTCTTTCTCCCTTGATTAAGTTTTAATTACTTTTAAAATAATTGAGAATGCTAGGGTTAGAAAGGACCTCAATAATTACCCACTTGCTACAAACTTCTCATTTTATAGAGAGGAAAACAGAAAAAGAAAATTATTTGTTCACAGTTACAAAGTAAATAAATGACAAGAACTATTTTAATATAGTCTGAAGATAATTTTGCCAAAGTCCAAGTTCATACTAAAATATTATGGAGAATTTTCCTTTGAAACTAACACTGTAGCAAGGAGCAAAATTCCATTAAATGAATGTAGAGAAGGGGAAAAACAGACAAAAAGGAGATATCAAAATTCAGTGACTTGAAATTTTCATCTAATCTTTATCATTGTCTATATGGTACCAGTACCATTAAATTCTTCATTAACACAGAGCCATATGGCAGATCAAAAACTGAAACCAAACTGGCAAATTTTGTTCAGATTCTGTGAATTCTCTGACTGCTAAGGGAGGTTTTATTGGGCTCCAATCCATGTTGTGAAGCTCACTCACCATGAGCCCTCCTAATAATTCTAATTCTCCATAAAACAACAAATCTCTCTCTCTCTCTCTCTCTCTCTCTCTCTCTCTCTCTCTCTCTCTCTCTCTCTCTTACTTTCACTCTCACTCTCTCTGTCTGTCTGTCTGAAAGATTTTAGATATTTATCAAAGTTGGTGACAGGAGGATTTGTTTTAGTCTCTACTTCCTCCTCCATTATTAAGGAATCTTTCTTCCTAACTTGAAAAGCAGATATATTTGTGAGGAAAGCCTGAAAGGTGATTATTGTGAGTTTCAAATGAGGTAATCTATGTAAATTTGTGGAATTTAAAGCACTATTTTAATTCTATAATCAGCTATAAGCCAATTCTTAAAGTTAACATTTTATTACCCATGAAGGTTTTAATTCTCATTTTTCAGGCTTATCTGCTGATCAGTGATTAGAAAATTACATTTCAAATTCTTACCTGCAAATTACTTCAGTATAGTATAATAAGAATCTTAACCTATCTAACCTATTGTTCACCGGGAATCACCCCTGTAGGACAAATCTCCAAGAAGATTGAAATATTTATTATAAGCTCTTGTCCTACAGTTTCCACTTTGGTCTTTGTCATTTTCAGATCACAGAGTCATGAGCTAGAAGATAACTTAAGATCCTTTGGTCTTTCTTTTACATATGAGATAACAGGCTCAGATAGAAAAAATTATTTCCCCAAACTCACATGCTTAGTTATTATTGGAATAGAAACTTGAATCTGTCTCCTGATTCCCAGTTCACAAATACTCCAAATTTTTCAATATTCATAAGCTCTGGGATAGGAGAGAAAATTTGACCTTGAAGTTTGTGGTAAACCTGGATAAATGGGAGTAATCATTTTCTTCAATTGGTAGGTTGAGAAAATATTAAGTGGACATTAAATTATGCCATTTGTCATTGTATTTGAAACATACATGTTTTATAACTCAGTATGATTCTTAAGCCCACAAGTACTCTATAGTCAGATGACTAATAATATCTATATGATATCTTTGAATAGATCACAAAATAGTGAGGGCTATGTAATCCCAGGTGTATTAGAAATGATGTTAAACAAAAATATTTTAAATAGTCATGTAGAAAGGAAAAAAAAATCTCTCTCTCTCTCCCTCCTTTTCTCATTATATATGCTGGACAGTTTTCCCCACAAATGTACAAGGTGATTATATTGCATTTGGTCATTTGAAGAAAAGAAATGTATTCTATAGAAATGATGGTTAATGGTCAGTGTATCATGTATACATATATTAATATTGTGGTTGCCTATTGCCCATCCACACATCATTAATTCCATTCCTGTGTTACACATGGCACTGATGCCTGAACAAAAAAAAATCTAAATGGGAAATGTTAAGAATAACTAATTTGCAAGAACACACCATGTTCCAACTGTGTGTATTTGGCAGGTTTTGGGGAAGTGTTCTTTGCTTCTCCAATAATAAAGTCTTTTTTAAGTAATCTTGAAGCCAGAACTTTATCATTTATTTTCTCCATGAGCCTAATTTTAAAATCAATTATTAAAATGCATCTCTACCTGATGAAATAAATGCAGAGTTTGTTCACTCAGCTTGTCAGAAAAGACCTATAAATTACTGGGGACTAGATTCCAAAAGCAAATGTATAAAATGGAAAGAAAAACACATTTGTGTAACTTCATTAGAAAAAGAGCTTGTTTTCAAACTAAATATTGACACTTAATTGTAGAAAATGATTTTTTTTTTGTAAGAGAAATGAAATGTGGGCAAGAAGGAATTGATTTCTTATTGAGTTCAAATTTTTTATGTAACACAATTAAAGTTTGTTCTGTAACAATTGTTTTCTTAAAGGTGTGGCACATAATCTCTTTGGGGTCCTTAAAAGATTGATTATGTTATGGGGTTCATATGTGTACCCCTGGGGTTCTGGAAGGATACCTTTTGCAAGAAGCAAGACTCCAAAACTTAGCTTAAAAACAAAAGAGAAATTTATTAATTTAGGAGGTAATGTTGAGAATGGCCAGGAGTATAGCAAGATGGAACAGCAAGATGGGGAGCAGTTTCTGGGAGGACAGCATGAATGGAAAGGCTGTTCCCCATGAGGACAGCATGGATGGAAAAGCTGTCCCCCAGACAACATCAGTTCTGGGGATTTTATACTCTTTACAACAGATGCTATGTCATGGTGTGGACATGACCTAGAGTGTTAGTCCCTCAGGCATTTGGTGGGGTGAAGTGGTCTTCTGACTGGGGTCTTCCTGGAGGCATAAAGATTCATCTCTTTGTCCATCTTAAATTTAGAGGATTATCAAAGAGGATAAACATCTCAGGACCCTACAGGGGGTCATTGGGTGTTTCTGGGTTAAAAAGATGAAAAGTCAAGGGAGTTTCCCTGATAATCGTTCGCCTGGGTTTCTGTGGGTCCAGTGCCCATGTCAGATTACACCTGGGGCCAGAAGAAGTATCTATTATTTTTAGATCAAAATTAAGTACACAGCCTATTTAGGAGCAAGTAAAGGGAGGATCTTCTCTTGGAGTGAAAATCTGTGTCTGGCATTTGGCCAAAGATATTGTAAAATTCAAATGTAACTCAGACACTATAGAATGAGATATGAAATAAAAGAAATCATTCAAATGTTTTTGAGTTATCAGGCATCATTTATCATCACTCTTTCATTTGATTGCTTTGGAGAATGTCAAGGTTCCTATAATTATATATTTCTCCCACCAGAACTGAATTGAAGTTTCTTCTATTCTTTGTTTAGTTCTTTGCTAAAAAATTTACAATTGAATGTGATATTTTGTTAAAAATGAACAACAAATGAATTAAACACTTACTACAAACTAATTTCTTTAGGTTGCTTAAGAGGAAGGCAATATCATGAAGCTCATTAGCATAGGCAAACTTAATAATGATCTATGTGCTAACATTCATAAAATTCCATTTAGTCCTGCTGCATGTTCAATTTTAGCAGTTCTTCCTTTTTATCTTTGTCTTATAGTAAAATCCACAGTCCATGTCCTAGAATTTTTATGTTCTAGGCAAACTAGACAACTAGCCACTCATTGGTCAGACTGTTTCCTAAGTTTTGGTCTCAGGGACACACTCCATTTTCTCTATCTGTTGAACTAGTTTTTTAAAGGTCCAGCTTAGGTCATACCTTCTTTATGAAATTTTTTCATATTCCCAGTTAAAAATCATCTTTTCTTTTTCTAATTTTCCTAGAACTTTTTCCTTGGCTCTTGTTCTCTTGCCTAAACCACACTAAATCTTTTATCAGATTTTGTTGTATACAATTTCCAGCTCTCACAATTAAATTATAAATCCTAGGAAGATAAATGCTATGTGATTAAAAACACCTTTAAAAATCCTGAAACCTACTTCATTGCCTTTCGTGTTTTAGAGCCTTAATAATTGCTTGTTTAATTTAATTGGATAAATCAGAACTATAATGTAACCACTCTTTTCCAAGAAACTTTTATAAGATACTACAAGAAAATAATTTTGCTACTGTAGGGATATAAAACTCAATGTGTCCTTCTCTACACCTCCCCTAAAAAAGAAACAGTCCTTGACCACATGGAACTTGTTCTCTTATAAACTGCTCCTCTCCATCAGCCACTCCATCTCTATGTTCTTACTTTTTTTCTTATTTATATTCTGTTATGATCAATTCTCTTATCTTTCTGTTAGAGCATGGCTTTAAAACTTTAAACTACCCATTCATTTACCCATAGTTTTAATATTAGCTATTGTTGATTCCAAATTTCTCATCTGAAGTCTTTATTTCTACTATTATGGTCCTTTTTATTCCACTCCAAGAGAAAAAAAAAACCGCCTAGTTCCTTCTCATATTATTATTCTTTTCCATTAAGCTAGAAGATTTTAAGAAGCTTTCTTTCACTGTATACACCTGAAAACTCCCCTTTCAGTCTAACTCCATGAATGAGAATGAGGAACCAAAGGTTCCCAGATAAACCAGTAATTCATGTATAAAATAACAAAGCAATTCTCTTATTGGGTCTATCACCCCTGGAACTGTAATAGCTATGGAAATGATGTTACCTCTAAGTGGGAAGTAGGAGGTCTCCATTATACTAGTACTTGTTTTGTACTCACTGGGTGTTCAAGTTTGGAAATATTTGTCACTTTTCCAAGTTCCAACAACAGTGCTAAATCCCTAATAATATCTCCTCTACCTTTTGTTCTAAGGCCAACCTTTCTCAGAGTGTGATTTCCATAAATAATGCAACTCACTTTCTGGCAACTGCCTCTAGGGATACAGGATGAATTTCCTACTATAGATAACAATTTTTAGCTTTAATTGCTCTGGACATGTAGAGATGGTCCACTGGGAGTTACCAACTGTTCTTGCTGGATGTGTTAAGAACTGAAACTGAAAGGCAGTATGGTTCAATAGATGGAGCCCCAGGCTAGAGAATGAGAGTCCAAAAGCTGTAATTCCACTTTCACTATGGAAGAGTGACCTTGAATAGGTTCTTTAAGACACTCTAGGCCATGCCAAGAATCAGAACAGATCTAATGGACATTTGATATAACTAATCTGTGTTTTTTTAAATTTCCTCCTGTTTCCATGGAAACTTGCGTTAGTGAGGTAACTTCAGAGCATTTTCAGACAGCCAATGTTTGTGTTATACTAGTTAAGATTTTGCATATTCTGTGACAATAAACCTAGGTTAGTTATTTCAAAGAGAGATAGCTATTAACACCTATAACAATTCTTAGAAGTAGATTCAAATTCATTTTATAAATAAATGTGGGCCATCTAGTCCTTGGGAAAGATGATCAGATGGCAAGAAATGGAAAGAATGGGCTTAGATGTCATCAATCATTAATTAAACATGACACAAACTCATAGATATGAGATCACTGGCCTAAATGCAAGAAATATGGTCAAAGCAGATAAACAAAAAAGAATAAAAACTGCTATACTAGAGAAAAGTAATGCTTAACCAATATGCTTATCCATCAGGAGTCTCAAGAAGTACTGTTTATGAGTGTAAAACATCAATGACAAATATCCTCACTTCATGAACTACTAGGTCAGTTTCTAGGAATGTGCCCATCCCTCTTGAACTATATTTTAGGGTGTTAACTTTGAAATAACACAGAACTATTAAATAGTCAGAAAAACCAAGTCTTTAATCAGGATAGGGATAAGTCCAATTTGGCCCTTTACTCAGAGTCGGCGCCACAACCTTTTCAGGGTGCAAACCCTGGACTCTGGGGATGTTATCCCTAGGGAGCACCACAAAGGCTAGATGACAACTCTGTGGAACAAAAGAATTTGGGGAACTTATATACCCTTTGGGAAATCCAGGGGCAGGAAAAGTCGATTGACATCACTATGACTACAAGGGAAATGGGAGTGTTCAAACTACACTGACAAGATACAATCATAGCTAGAAGCTAGGGTGCAAGAGAAGGAGGCTGCTTACAATGGTTACTAAAGGATGGTTCATGCCCAGGTCTGACCTTCCTGAGAAAGGTTCTAATACAATAGGAGATGCTACCTAAAACAAAAAATGTCCTTAGCATATGCTTATCTCACCCAGGGTCATCATTTCCCTTCAGGGTAGATTCTCATGGGAACAGGGAACAAGGACAAGCTTTTGGGGTCTCCAATCTACAAGCTAAATCTAAAATTGGGGTTCATCAGATCCCACTAGGCCACAAGTTTGGGATTCCTAAATTCCATGTTGACAAGGGTAATGTTCATCCTACCCTTATGTAAAATGTAACTTATTTGTATTGATTTTAATCATTCAAGATTGAAGTACTAGATTCTACTTCTGATTGAGACAGGGAAAATAAAAATAAAAATAAACAAATAAAAAAAAGAAGTTCTGTGTTACCTCTACTAAGTTTCTTGAAATGTTTTAGCTTAGTTATTTCCCTTTTTAACTTTTGCCTTATAGACTAATGGGTATGAGGTTGGTTTCTATTGAGAGGAGTTCTTCTTTAATATTTAATTTTTTCCAGTTCAGTATCTTTGACTATTAAATCATGTGCTACACTTCAACCTACTATTCTTGATATAGCTATCACTATTTATTTATTTTTTATTTTATTTTTTACATTATTTTACAATTTTACCTTATTTTTTTAACAAGTAATGATCACTTTTTCTGTTTTGTTTTGTATATCCTGCCTTTAGAACTTGTTGTTCTAAACTTGTTGTTTGAGAGAAATTCTGAGACCAGGCTTAAGCATGATCCATTTATTAGCAAAGCTAGTAATTGCCAATTAATGGGGTGAATGCCTTCTCAGTGACCTTAGACTAAGAAGGAGCACTGACAGGGTCTTTTACACTGATTAACAAGACAAGAGGGCAAATTTTTCAGCAGCATAGCAGTATCTTCTGATTGATTAGAAAATAAAAAGAATCTCACATCAGTGTGATATTGCAACATTTGGATCTTCCCTTCTGAAACCCTCTTATCTAAAAATAAAACATATGATTTGAGAAATTGGCAGTTGCCACAATGACTTTAAATGAATCAGTTTGATCTTTAGGTTAAGGAAGTTTCTCTGGAATTTGGGGAAGGTGTGAAATTACAAGGGTAGAGGTAGAAATGTTAAGTGACCTGAGGTTACCTAAATCAAAATAATAGAACTATGACCCAAGTGACTTGAGGTTACTTGAGTAAGCTTGTGAAGATAAGGAACAAGGAGGGAGGATATTAAATATAGCTTGATAGAGTGTTAACAAAATAGAATTAAAAATCAATTTTCAATTTCACAGATCATAAGATCATAGATTTAGAGGTGAAAGGCATCTTTGTAGTCATAAAACTCAATACTCTTAATTCATAGGTGAGGAAATAGGGCCACATTAGTTTATCTATATTTATATATCTAGTAAATATCTAAGGTGGGATTTCAAGTCTTCTCAACTTCAAATTCCCTGTCCTATCCCCTATAATGTGCTGTCCATTTGATGTTTTTCTGAATTTTTAACCCTCAGCAATATATCATATGTAGAAGTATCTTGGGCAAACAAGGCATAATATTCAGTATTTATTGACAATTTTAATAGATATGTAGATTTTTAGTCAACTAAGTAGAAAAATCACTTAAAGTCTGGAGATTTCCATATTTATTCATTTAAAATTAAAAGATTATACAGTATAAAATCCCTCTTTTATTCAAAAGGAAACTGAGACTTGGAAACCTTCAGAGACTTGCCCAAAGAACAAATAAATTAGTAACTGAACTGAAATTTAAATTCCGGTCTCCTATTTTCTTTTCCATTAACTCTTTCCCCCAAATATTGGTGGGCCTAGAGATTGGTGAAAATAATTTATGAAGATGTAATAAGAATCCTGTAATATATTCTTGGGCCCCCAAACTGAAGCAGGCCTTCAGAGTCAGGGAATTCTATAATTCTAGGTTTCTAGGTGTGAATTTTAAAAGTCTCCATTTTGGTCTAGCACCCAAAAATTGTGCACACCCACCTACACGGGCATGCGCTAGTCAATGACAAATCAGAAATAACTAACTGCCCACCTGGGCTGTCCTAAGCCAAGCTAGAGCCAACCATTGGATTTGTGAGACACAGGAAGAGAGGTAGGGAACAGCCTCTGAGATTCGCGGAACTTCCTGTGTAAAGAGCTAGGGGAGTTGGTGTTAGGAGCTTGGAGAGAGAGGACGCCCGCAGACAGCTTTCCTTCAGATCGGTCACGTGAGTTAAGGACTGATTCTTTCCACCTGGGCCTTTGGGCCTAAAACTCCCCCTGCCTTGGTCAGAGGTTGAGTAGCCTCTTTCCCTTTTCTCTTCTCTCCTTCTCTCCCTAACCTTTTCCCTACTCCCAGTGTGATTAAACCTCCATAAACCTCATTCTGACTTGAGTGTTTCATTTTAGGAATTTCATAAGTAAATTCCTTGGCAGCCATTGTTAAATATTATATAAATCTTGTAGCCACATTTGTAACCATTACTATATTATAACCTTCTCACAGAGGCCTAAATTTCCCCATTACAGTTTGGCTAACCACTACGGGAAAAAAGAACCTTATCAGTCTTCTGATCTCCTTACTATCACCTGGGAGAAATCCCACCCCGGCTACCCCCTCTGGCTCTTGGCCCTGCCTTAGGGCTTGGAAGGTTTCTAGAACCTCAATAAATTTCCTGAATTTTCTTGCCTTTTCAACAAACTTATTGCTCACTCCCTCAGTCCTGTTACCAAATACCTTGGCTTAAAGACACAGCTGCCAGAACAGGTGAGTATAAAACACCTTTTCTCTTTTCCCTTTACCCCTTAAGTTAAATTGGGGTCAACAGGATTTTTTTTTTCCTTCTCCTCTTTATCTCTCATTTCCGTCTCCTTTTACTTTAAGGAGGTGGCTCAGTAGATTATAAGGCAGGCCAGACTTAGCTAATCAACTGATCAACAACGAGGAACCTCAGGAGAGGAAGCTCTTAGGAGCTCCTAGCCCACAAAAAACAGCTGAATACAGCTAGGGAGCTAACTTAAAACCCATTTTTTTTTCTGTTTCCTGGCCTTTCTAGTCTTAAAAATTTAAGTGGGCTTTGCTCAAGGAAGATAGCACATGGTCCTAGCGGCTTTAGCCTGAGGGCCAAAGAAGATTGCTGGGACCCACCCACATACACTTTGTAAAGAAGGAGAATTTACAATACAATAGGCCCTTAGCCTGTATAGGGTTGTAGACTCAGAGCCACCTACTGTAAAAAGAAAAAGCCTGTGGAAAGTTTGCTGCTTTGCCCTGCTCCCCACTTGCTTTGTGAAATTACAAAATATACATATAAAAATGAGTACTATATCCTTTGACAATTATAAGGCAGCTGAAGAAGTAGGGGCATTGAGGAATGAAGGATACCTCCAAATTTTTATATTAATAGGTACTGTCATTTTTGTACTCCTCAATACTATATTTAGAGATGAAAAAATAAAAAAAATTGAGGATAAAATAAAACAAAATGAGGAGAAAATAAAACAAAATGAGGAGGAAATAAAGCAAAATGAGGATAAAATAGAAAATATTGAGGATAAAATAGAAAATGTTGAGGATAAAATAGAAAAAATTGTGGATACAATAGAAAAAATTGAGGAAATGAAGAAAACAATGAGATATTTAATAGATAGGATAACTAAATTAGAAAGTGGGCAGGGTAATGAACCAACGACAATTGCCCCTCTCCAGAAATCCAATTATCAATCCATTACTTGCCACTTCTGTGAGAAGAAGGGCCACAAAATGATGGAATGTAGAATCTTTCTTAAGATGATTGGAAGAAATACACAGTCTAATAATAGCTTTAGAAATAATAACTATGATGAATATAGAAATAAGAACTTTAGAAACCAGAATTATAGAAATAGGAATTGGGAATTTAATGACAATGCTCAAATTGAAGAAAATTTTAATGATAATACTCAACAATATATGAGAAATGGCGCCCGTCCAAAAATTACTCGAGGTACTAATGACTCTCAGAGAGGTGCCCTTCAGGGGGGTGCCCAAGGAATATCCCAAACACAATGATGGTGCCCGGGGGGGGCTAGGGCACAGGAATCAGAGGATACAACCTTTGATTTCCTGGACCCTGATGTCCTACTACCCGTTGTCCCTATCCACTGCCCTCCCCATACTAATGAACCCCATGTAACCTTAAAGGTGGGTAACACCTATTATGATTGTCTATTAGACACCGGAGCTTCCTGGTCTGTATTGAAGAGAAAACCTGATTTACAATGTTATTCTATTGGCTCAGAGAATGTAATGGGAGTATCAGGAATAACCCAAAGAGTTAAAAGACTTCCTCCTAGAATGGTGTCTGTAGGACCCCTAGAGGTACAACACTCCTTCCTTTTGATGCCCGACTCTCCTTTAAATTTGCTGGGGAGGGACCTTCTATGCAAACTCAGAGCCACAATAACCTGCTCCCCAGATGGCTCATTATCATTAGAAGTACCAGAGGAATCTTTAAAATTACTCCCTGTACTTCTCTCGGAAAACCAGGACGCAAAAAAGCCTTCCATTTTTGAAATACCTAAAGATATACCTGAGTCTCTTTGGGCCACATCTTCTTCTGATGTAGGATTACTTAAATCTGCTGTTCCTGTGCAGATAAAAACTAAATCTAGCCCACCTCCTTCTATCCCTCAGTATCCCCTCTCAAAGGAGGCAATTGAGGGTATTACACCAGTTATTAACTCATTAATAGAACAGGGAATAATAATCCCTTGCAAATCTGAATACAACACGCCCATCCTACCAATTAAAAAAACAAAAAAAGGGCCCGATGGCAAGCACATCTATAGATTTATACAGGATCTAAGGGCAGTAAATAATCACATTATAAAGAGACACTCCGTAGTTTCTAACATACATACTATTATTTCATCTATTCCTAGCACAGCTACATACTTTACAGTAGTAGACTTGTGTTCAGCCTTTTTTTCCATACCAATACATGAAAACTCCAGACATATTTTTGCTTTCACCTGGAAGGGCTCACAATATACCTGGTGTCGGCTGCCACAGGGTTATATCGAAAGTCCGAGCTTATTTGAGCAAATTTTGAGCCAAGACACAGACAATATAACATTTAAAAATAGCAAATTAATCAAATATGTAGATGATCTACTCTTGGCTTCAACAGATGCAAAAACATGTCAAGAAGATAGCAAACACCTTCTTTTGGAATTGCACAAAAGAGGTCATAAGATCTCGAAGGACAAAGTTCAGTGGTGTCTCCCCAAAGTAGAATATTTAGGGTTCATTCTGACAGCTGGTGCCCGCTCTATTTCTCCCAAGCGAATTGAGAATATTCAAAAATTGAGTGCTCCTACTACTAAAAAACAGTTAAGAGCAATTCTGGGAGCAACAGGGTTTTGCAGACAATGGATTCCTTGTTATGGGGAAATTACTAAACCTCTTATAGCACTAACAAGGGATGTAGTCCCTGAACCCCTCAAATTAGAGCCTGAACACCTGTCAGCTCTATCAGAGCTAAAAAAGGCTATCTTATCTGCCCGTGCTCTAGGCATCCCAAATTACAACAAGCCATTTACTTTATATGTACATGAGCGAAGAGGAGTAGCCTCAGGCGTTTTAACTCAGACTTTGGGACCTTCTCAGCGCCCAATTGCCTATTATTCTGCCCAACTAGACCCAGTAGCAGCAGGAGCACCACCATGCCTTAGAGGAGTAGCTGCTACAGCCTTACTAGTAACAAAAACCGTTGATTTAGTATTGGGATGTCCATTAACAATAATGTGCCCACATGAGATTGAAGCATTATTGGTAAAACATAGAACACAGGCATTCTCAGATCAGAGAATTACAAGGTATGAAATAACCTTATTAAATAGTGAAAATATTACCTTGAAACGCTGTTCAACTCTTAACCCTGCCACCTTGCTTCCAGATTTACCTACTTCAGGAGAACCACTACATAACTGTGAAACATTAGTGTCCATGGCAGAAAAGCCTCGAGATAATCTCTTGGACACTCCCTTAGACAATGCAGATCTGATTTTATTTACCGATGGTTCCTCTTTTATGAGGGATGGCATACGTTACACTGGAGCTGCCGTAGTCTCAGAATTTGCCACTGAATGGTCAGCTTCACTACCTTCTAACATTAGCGCTCAAGGAGCAGAGCTCATAGCTCTGAAACATGCCTGTATAATTGCCAAGGATAAAAAAGGCAACAATTTATACGGATTCTAGATATGCTTTTGGCATTTGTCACTCAGTCGGGATGCTATGGCTCCAGAGAGGATTTTTAACCTCAGCTGGAAAATCCATAGCTAATGCAGAAATTATTAATGAAGTTCTTTCTGCTCTCAAACTGACTAAAGCCCTAGCTGTAGTTCATTGCTCTGCCCATACAGGTGGCTCAGACCCTGTCTCTAGAGGAAATGACCGAGCAGATGCCGCTGCAAAACTAGCAGCCATAGAAGGACCTGGATTAATTTTAACATTAACAACCACTGATAATTTAAATTTATCACTCTCCTATAATGAAAAGGAAGTGGAAAAATGGAAACAAAAATTTAAAGCAAAACAAATTAATGGAGTATGGGTGTCATCTGAAGGAAAACCCCTGCTCCCTAGAAGTTTCTATAACCAAATTTGCCAATCTATTCATAAAAATGGTCATTTTGGTACCCAGGGCATCGTGGACTCTGTTAAGAGAGTATGGATAGCCCCTGGTATAACTACCATAGCCTCTAAAGTGTGTTCATCCTGCCCTACCTGCCAGGCATATAACCAACATGCCTTTCGTGGTAAAGCCTTTGGTGGACGTCCTCTGGCTTACACACCTTTTGAGCACCTGCAGATAGATTTTATAACGATGCCAAAGGCTGGACAATATAAATTTTGTTTGGTCATAGTAGACCAACTGACCAGATGGCCGGAAGCATTTCCTACTGCCCGAGCCACAGCAGCTTTTGTTGCTAAGGTGCTTTTAAAAGAAATTATTCCTCGTTTTGGCCTACCAGCACGTATTGATTCCGATAGAGGGAGTCATTTTACCGATTCTGTCTTAAACCAGATATATTCTTGCTTGGGGATAACTCCAAAATTCCATGTTCCATATCATCCCCAGAGTTCAGGCCAAGTTGAGAGGATGAACAAAGAACTTAAAACTATGATTGGAAAATTATGCACTGAGACCCATTTAAAATGGCCTGAAATTCTCCCTTTGGCCCTATTTTACCTTAGAAGTAGGCCTAGAGGAGACTTACATATTTCACCATTTGAGATGCTTTTTGGACATCCCCCTATACAGGCTAAGCCTTTCTCCCCGGCTTATACATCGCTATTAGGGGGAGATACTACTATTGCTTCCTATATACAGGAATTACAGCACAAACTGCGTGAGCTACATGAATCCGGAGCTGCAGTACAAGCTGGACCACTAGACTTCTCACTTCACAACCTGAACCCAGGAGACAACGTGTATATAAAGAACTTCCAGCGTACAGGAGCAACCCAGCCTTCCTGGGAAGGACCATTCCAAATATTGTTAACTACTCCAACATCTATAAAGGTTGGAGAAAAGGACTCTTGGATTCACTGTTCTCATGTAAAGAGAGCATCTTCTGTTGAGACTGATTGACTGTATCCTATACATGCATTGGAGATAACTACCCATTGACAAGTGGAACTGTTTTATTCTGCTTTTGACACATTGAATTTCTAAATTTAATTTTTTTCCCTTTTTTCCCTTTTTTCTCTTTTCCTTATTTTATTATTATTATTTTTACATTATTTTATTTTTTTTCCTTTTTCTCATTTCTATGTACTTTAGGTACATATGATCAATATTAATTTTTATTCTACAATATTAGTTTAAATATATATACTTGCCGTTATTACTAATACGCACCCAAACAGCTTTAGACTATGGGAACCTGCCATTTATTGATAATTGTTGTGGGACTATGATTAATGTTTGTGTCTGATTCTAGATATGAGATCAAACAAGGAGCACAGATATAACCTGGATAATGCCAAAAGAGCTCACAGGTCTAAAAATCAAAAGACCAATCCAGGTAGGATTAATGCATTTCTAAGCCAATACTAAGGACTTGAACCTAGTGTGAGACTCGGGGTTGCGACACTTGACAGACGTTAAGATGTAGGCCTTCCCTGTATCCACACTCTTCGTGAAAGTACCTACAGACAAGTACCTAAGGTTGGCTACCATCCTGGCTCCATCCATCCCTGAGAACGAAGGTAAAAATCAGACAAGGGGATAACACTTCCCTAGATATAAAATAAAAATCTGGTCCTCTTTTTTCTCTCCTATAGTATGGCAACTTCCTGTAGCCTGGGCTGCAAATGGGGAAGTAAAATATACTGCATTCTGTCCTACAGACTTGTGGGATTAGAAATTACTTAACTGGACCCTAATACAGAGGCCTGTGGAAAAAAATTTTTTTTTTTATTTTATTCTTGCTTTCTAAAATTTTGTATACATAGATTTTTTTTTTATTTTGATACTGATTTTGAATTTTTCTTTAATATATATATATATATATATATATATATATATATATAAAGGGTCTATATTTTTTCCCTTAATTTTTCCCCTTTTCTTTTTTTGATTTTGATTTTTGATTTTATTTTCATATTGTTTTGTTTTTCTTTTGGATTAACTCACACACCCCCACAACTAAAACTTGAATCCTCAGCTGGACTCAGTGTTTTTTCAACACTTTCTTCAGGGGGGATTGTATTTCATCAATTCCAAGATTTAAATTTTGTTCGAGAGAAATCTTCAGAGAAGAAGCTTGCTAACTAACTGAATCCAGAGAATGAACTGTTTGCAGAAATATATCTAAACCTTTTCACTACAGGAAGATCCAGAATGAACTTTGGGGTGTGGTAGATTGTACATTCTCTGAATGTACACTCTTATGCCAAAGGGGACTGCCCCCTAATTGGCTTTTGTCAATGCGCCCAGCAAAACATTGGTTTTTGCTGTCTTTCTCTCTCCTCTATTTCCCCATATTTACAACTATTATAATTTTCCTCTTAGTGGAAAAAATTTTTGTATACACTTATAGTTAGAAATTTTTGGGGTGTAGTATGCTTATGTTTAGTGATCAATTGGGGAGACTAGTCTCCCAATCATCATCAGGGGGGATTGTGAATTTTAAAAGTCTCCATTTTGGTCTAGCACCCAAAAATTGTGCACACCCACCTACACGGGCATGCGCTAGTCAATGACAAATCAGAAATAACTAACTGCCCACCTGGGCTGTCCTAAGCCAAGCTAGAGCCAACCATTGGATTTGTGAGACACAGGAAGAGAGGTAGGGAACAGCCTCTGAGATTCGCGGAACTTCCTGTGTAAAGAGCTAGGGGAGTTGGTGTTAGGAGCTTGGAGAGAGAGGACGCCCGCAGACAGCTTTCCTTCAGATCGGTCACGTGAGTTAAGGACTGATTCTTTCCACCTGGGCCTTTGGGCCTAAAACTCCCCCTGCCTTGGTCAGAGGTTGAGTAGCCTCTTTCCCTTTTCTCTTCTCTCCTTCTCTCCCTAACCTTTTCCCTACTCCCAGTGTGATTAAACCTCCATAAACCTCATTCTGACTTGAGTGTTTCATTTTAGGAATTTCATAAGTAAATTCCTTGGCGGCCATTGTTAAATATTATATAAATCTTGTAGCCACATTTGTAACCATTACTATATTATAACCTTCTCACAGAGGCCTAAATTTCCCCATTACATAGGCAAAAATTTTAAAAAAGAATCTAAAATAAACAAATGAATGAATGAATGAATGAATGAAAATGAGAGCTTTTGGGTCTCCTAGCTTTATCAAAGAAAAGGATAGTAAAGAAGTGTACCAGAGAATGGTAGAATGTTTAAAATTGAAAGTTGTTCTTTTTAATGTCAATAATGGTTCAATACACTATAAAATAAATAAAAACGGAAAGTTTATTTCAGTGTGATGATTACAGTGATTCAGTTATTAAGAATTTTACTATTCCATCAACAACTTAGTAATTGTCTGTCATGTATAGAGCCCTGCACTAGAGTAAGCAAAGGTAACACATATCATGGTCTCATGCAGTAAAAGGGAAACAGTGTATGCAATAGCAAGATAAATGAAAACACTATTGCAGTGTAGCAGAGACAAAGAAAAAGATCATATCCAGCTGAGAGATAGGAGAAGAAAATTCTGGAATCCTGATATGAAACTTCAAAGTTGGGAGATTTTTAAGAGGCAAAGATGAGAGGCAAGGTATTTTACTTGTTCATAAATCATATATTTTGAGAGTTAAATTCTATATATGTGTATATTAATAAATATTACAAATATATTATTGAATGTGATATTATAATACATACATATATTATATGTCCAGCTCATTGTGCTGGGTACAAGGGAAGTATGAGTATCTAGGTAAGAAATAATAAATAATCTCCCCCTTCTAAAGGTTACAGCAGGTATAAAATACCAACACTGATAGTTAAAATTTAGAGTCTTGTATAGTTGCTTTAGAGATATGTGGAGGAAAATGCTATATAAAGTCCAAGGAGGAAGGTCATAATCTAAAGAGGAATTACTGGCTTATGGGACAAGGTGAACAAAGGCAAAGAAGTTTTGGAAAAGCAAGATTTTTCATCACACAAAGTTGATATGTGTAGTCAGTGACCTCTTTATCACCCACTGATCATTTCACTAATGGGGCTAAGGTCACATGCTTAATCTCCAGGTAGGACAATTACCTTTATTCTATTGAATAACTAGCAACTGCTGCTCACATCCTCACTAGCTAGCCTGCAGATTTATACCATATGTGACTAGGAAAGCTGGGGAAAAAAGAGGACAGAATCAGCATGAATGCATTCCCATCCCTGGAAAAAGCAATACAAGAGCATGTCCTTCTAATGGTGCATTAATAGTGTCATTTTTGTGAAAGAAGGCAAGCATATGATAATCATCATTATTACACCTGATTATAATCCCAGAGGGAATTTGTTAAGTACTCACAGACTGCGCAGATTGTACCCTAGAAATAATGAAGTTTCACACAAAGATAACTGGATGTTTCCTTTTTAAATTGCAATCCTCACTAACCTTCTTAGAGTGTAAATTAATGACAGCTGAACTGAATTGAGTCAGAGATGCCTGGAGACTCAAGCAAGGACAATAGCAACCTCAGGGAAAAGGAATGAGTCCAGCAGATTTAACAATATCAATTAATATTTATTGAACCCACAGAGTGTGTTTCATAATATTAACCAATTTACTGAACAAAATGTACTTATGATATTCAATTATAACACATTCTTTCATAGAAAACCAGTCCACAGTATAAAAAAAATAATTAAATACCCAAGAAAGTAGAAAACTGTTAAATACAATTGGTTTTTGAAAACTGAAGTTCAAAGGAAACATTTAGATCTATGAGTGCAGGATGCAGCTAGCAAAGCTATCATATATGGTATTTGTTTGAGGGATGTTTATCTTCAGGGAGTTTAAAATGCCTCGGTTCAAATAAAAACATATTGTGGATATAATTTGGGGAATATATATAATGACTGAAAAGGTGAAGATAAAGAGAAGGAAATAAATGAAACAATCCATTTTTCTGGACTGTGGTGATCACATCATTCATTCATTTATTCAATAAACATTTATTAATCATTTACTATGTGTCAGGCATTGTGCTAAATGTTTGGCCTGTAAAAATGTTAAAAGACAGTCCATGCTCTCAAGGAGATCAGAATCTAAAGAAATTAAGGGTGGAGAGGGAACATAAAGATAATCGTTGCATTAAGATTCAATATTTCTGTATTCTACTTAAAGGAGCCCTGTAACAAAAGGGAACATAGCAAAGAAATTCCAAGTGAAAAGCATTTTGATTAATGGAGAGACAATTTGGTGTTGTAGAATACATATTAGATTTGTAGTTACAGATCTTGTAACAAATACAGATCTTGTATTTGAATCTCAGGTATGCTACCAACTATTTATGTAATCTTGGGCAAGTCATTTAAACTCTCTGGGCCTCAGTTTCTTTTACTTGGATTAAGTGACTTCTAGTTCTAAATCTATGATTTTATGATAATGCATCAGATTTGCTTATTTGTATTCAGAAGTACTATTAAATGTTTGAAAATAGGTTATTCAAAATGTACTCACCATAATTTTAAATTTAATTTGCAATACTAGTATTCTTTATCACTTTCTTAAATCTGGATAATTAATAAAACAATAAATTAAGTCTTGATTTGTAGTACTTGCTGACAAGTTACAAATAATCACACTGAAAATATATCCGTACAAGTTAGTCAAAACTGTTTCACTTTGGGTCCCCATAGTTTTATTAGTCCTCATAACTTTCTGAAGAAAGTCACAAATATTGTTATTACAGCTATCTATGGGGAACATAATAATGAAATAAAGTAATTTTCAGAGAGGTGGAAATCAAATTATTATTGTCAAAGTTTGATTTCTATTTTAGGGGACAGAGACTACTATTTTTAATATTTTATAGTTGAATAAATATATATTACTTATATCTATACACATATACATATATAAATATACATATACACATAATCAACATGTATGTGCACATGTATGTGTATATGCACATTCATTTTTCATCAGTAGAAGAACAGCATTGTTGGCAGGGAAGAAAAATACATTTATTCTCCTCTTTCCCCATTAAATTATACTATTAATATGTATGGGATTCAGGTAATAGGCTGCAACATGCTATTACATCATTTTAACTAGAAATAGAGCTCTGATCTTAAGTCAGGAGAAGTTAGAAGGTACCAGCATAGATTTCCATATCATATCATATCATATCATAAATATTTTTAAAATAAAAAGCAAAGTAATATGGGAAGTCCAAAGAAGAAGTTCATAAAATTTTATGGATAATATCTTGATCATTATCATGATGATCATGACTAACATGAATGTTATATAATGATCTTAGGTTTGCAAAACACTTTAATATGATTTTCTCACGTGCACTTGTATCTCACAAGAGTCTTGTAATATCAGTGGTTTTTTTTTATTATCCCTCTGTGGCAGATAAGACAACTGAGGCTGAGAAAAGTTAATTGACTTATGTAAGGTCAGCCTTCTTGGGAGTATGTGAGATTTGAAGTCAGATTTTTTTGACTCCATGTTCCGCTTTCTGTTCACTATAGTACCTTGCTGATTGGTGTGCCAAGGATATATACACTCAGGAAAGCAGATAGATTACTTATGTCATGAGAATGAAAAGCTCTAGAAGAAACTGTAGATGAAAAGTCTTAAGGATCTATTAGCATCCAGGAGATAAAAAAAAAAAAACCTAAAGAAAAAAGAAAACTAAAGAAATAGTTGGTATTGTTAATATTTGTGGAACATTAATGGGAAAAGATGGAGAAACCTTTTTGTATGTCTCCCAGGTAAGGAGATAAGGAATGGCTGTGATATGCACAGTAGATGTCCAGATTAATGAAATATCAGTTCCATCAAAGTCCTAAATAAATAACAATAGCTAATATTCATAAAGTACTTTTATGGGCCAGAAGTTGTGCTAAATGCTTTATAAATATTGTCTCACTTAATCCTTATGACAACCCTGAGAGGTAGAGGCTACTAGTTCCTTTTTTAACAAATGAAGGAATTGAAAGAGTTAAAGTGACTTGTCCAGACTAACACTGCCAGTAAACATCTGATATTGGATTTGAACTGAGGTGGTTCTGAATGAGAGAACTGCTTTATCTACTGTACCATCTAGTAGCCCCTTTATAATACAAAATATCTGACTACATCACAAAAGTCAATGAGCTATAGTTATTCAATGATTGTTGTTGGAAGAATATGACATATTGGGAACATATTCATATCCTGATTTATTTTAAGGGTGATTGAACTCATTTTCCAGCAATGAATTAACTAAAACTTTTGATTGTATTAGTAACCCTGACCTTTCTGTTCTTTCTTATGCTGAGAAGTTTTTTTTTTATTTTTTAATTTTCATTTAGCACAAAATTTGTTTGGTTCTAAGCTATTAATTATTTTGGTGAAGTATAGTCTCTAATTCAGTGCAAATCATGTAATGTATAAACCACAATGCATCTGTTTTTGAGATGTTATGAAGAGATCACATTTCTGGCAACAAAAAGTAGAGCAAAATGATCATCCTATACAGTATTTGCATGTATTCACAATTTTTCATGAATTACCAACACATACATACATTGTTAGAACTAGAAGAAATCTCTGGAGTCTGCCCCTACATTTTATATATGAGAAAAATGAGGGCTAGAGAAAGGAAGTGAATCAACCAAGGTGATGAGACTACTTCTCTCCCATAGAAGGAGACAAGGCAGAGATTATTACCTCAGGTTTACTAATTTGAAAAACTAAGGTTCAAAATAATCAAGTTATCTAGGGTAACACAGCTACTGAATACCAGAGATATGGATATTCAGGGATTTGGAACAAGTTCTGTGTTCTTTCCACTATACTACTACATATTAATTCATTTAATTAATTAAAGATCCCATGAGTTCTTTGTTTATGGCACTGCCTAATGCCTCATCTCTTCTGTTCATATGCAAAATTCCAATAATGAATCTTTAATTTAGAGAGAATAAGTCATTAAATATAAAGTTTGCTAAATTTGTATTTAACAAAATTCATTTTGAAATTTTAGGCAGCATGTCTTAATGGATAGATACTTTTGAAGGCAGGAAGACCATAGTTCTAGACCTAATTCTGCCTGTGGCAAATGACTTACCATCTCAGTAATCTAGACAAATATAAAAATATAAATTCTGGAAAAAATTTTTCTACTGTGTTGAAATTATATCTTGTTCTAGTCACCCTGACCCATTTTCTAACCCCTAGTTAGTATAGTATATAAGATTATAGGTAACTAGTAAAAGGGTGAATAGGTGAACATCATATCCCCTCCCTAGAAAATTTCCCTGTAAATAAGTTGCAAAAAAAACCCTATTCTTTTCCAAATTCACTTATAGCAAGAGAATCATGGGTTCAGTCAATATTCTTATAAATTCTTGTAATGATATCTTAACCTAAAGATATCTCCAATAGCAAGAATTTTAGGCACCAAGGAAGATGGAGCTATTTGTGATCTGAAGATCCTTGTAGAAACCTTTGAATTATACCACATGGATAGCTGTTTTCTTTGATTGCCTAACCCTAGAGGGGAAATAAAAACAGGAAAATATGAATAAGGGTAATAGAGATATATTCACCAAATCTACATGTACTAGAATTATATTGGGACAAAAAATATGGAGAGAAAAAAAGAACATTTTTAGGGTAAGTCAGGGTAATTATTTCTCTAGACTACTAACTCTGGAATGATTAGTCAAGAAGAAAATAAAAGTAGAAAACAAGTGAATTTAAGAAGAGTTTAGATAAATGTATATCTTAGTAAATCATAGCAGATTATAAAGTAAAATTTGAGACACTGAGATACATGCTGCTTCCTTTTGAAGGTAAGGGTCATCAGTAATCATGCCTTACCACAAAATATCTCATCTAGCTACTGTCTGGTACAATATCCTGGACCAAATGGATTATTGGTCAAACTCAGTAGGGCATTTTTCATCCTCATATAGTATATTTTTTGGCACTTGCTGGATGTTAAAAGCCAATAAACCTAGGGACAGACAATATCTTTGTGCAAGTAACTGTGATTTAAATTCTATTTTAGTCCCTGTATCTACCTTTTAATTTAAAGTTGTGCAACCAAATGGGTATTAGGATTTAGCATAGTAATTCATCACCCCAATGCAAATTAAATCATATAAATTGATGTAATGGATGTGGGGCTGAGATAATCAATAACAACAGCATAACCACTTTTTGACAACACCAAACAATCCTTTTATGGCATTTCTTCTTAAGCGATTTTTTCCCCTTACCTGGTGCCCTTGATAAAAGTATTTTCTCCTAGATGTAATGAAAATGGATGGACCATTTACAATGCCATTTTGCTTAATAGAATTCCCCCTTTTCATATTGTTACAATCAGATTTGTATTCCCTTTATTTTTATTTAGGAACTTCACTTGAGTCAATCCTCACAAGTGTATATAGTAGGCAATTCTATTGATCAAAGACAAAGGATAGTTGGAAAGATGGAGACATTCAAGATATGAATTACTCTCACATTTTCAACAAAGAACAAAGACAACTATGGATTACAATGAAGAAGCTGTTTGATATGAATACATACAGGGTAGAATGTTAATCAATCAAGATTTTCATCTTTATTCCAGGGAGGAAGTATTACCAGTGCTGAACAATGGGTAAAACACATTGAACTGGAGATAATGACATTCCTGAAATGAAAGCATGACACTAAACTAAAATCATTTCCATGTACCCCAGAGAAAATATTAACAAACTCTGTTATTTGATCAAATCAAAACATATTTATTAAAAGCCTTCTAGGTCTTAGGCATTCAACTAAATACTGGGCATAAAAAGAAAGACAAAAACAAGTCATGATCCCAAGAAGTTCACAGCCCAAAAGGAGACAACATACAAACTATGTATGAACACAATATAAGAATGATAAATTGAAAATCATCTTAGCAGGAAGGCACTAACATTAAAGGGAACAGGGAAAACTTCTTTTTAAAAGTAGGATATTAAATAGGATGTAAACAGGAAGTAGATGTGCTTAGAGAATTTCAGGCACCAGGGACCAAAAAATATGAATTTTTTTTTCCTCTGAGATCCTTTCAATATAGTAATCCTCATACTTCCAGAAGTTCAGACACATCACCTGTATCATCTATTAGTGAGACATATTCCTTTCCAATCAAAGCTGTTAAAATGAATACTGAAATAATTTAAAGATCTATATTTTCATTGAGGTATAGGTATTTCCTCTACCAATATCCATATAATGACACTTTGATAACTTACTATATTCTCTATACATATTTCTGTAGCTGACAGATGAATCAAATTGGTGATAAACTTCTAGACCTTACTTTGGCTAAAGTTCCAACAGTAGTTCACAAATTGATCCCCTATTTGTACTGGAAGAAGTTTCTTGATTAAAGTTAATAAATCTTACATTTAGTTCTCATAATTTGATAGCAATCTCATAGAACTACTTTTTTACACATCAAGTCAGAAAAATTAGGTTTAGGAATTATTGTCCTACTCAAAGAATGTGGATTTTGTTATTCATTTCTTCCATTCATATTTCTGGTGGATGGGGAGGAAATTATTATATCAGAAAGGCACCCATAGGGTAGAATTCAGAAAGCCTAGATTTAATTTGCTGCTCCAAAATTTAATGAATGGTGACTATGGCCTAATTTAATCTCACTAGGACTTTAGTGGCCACAACTATCATACAGAGATAGTAATGCATGTTGGAAGAAGATCAATGATATCTTGACTTGAGTATGAATTGGATTTTAAATGAGGCAGAATTGGACAAAGTTGTCAGCCTCATTTTCTCTACCAGAGTTATTGAAGTCCAGTGGCAAGACAAAAGGCAAGGTGACTGGTGATAGGCTACAGTAAATGACCTGATGTTCTCTGATGTCTAACCAGGGTCTAAGTGCTTCATCATATGTTTCAGCTGCTTTCATAATCATAGGAACAAATTGTCCTCATTGGATCCTTCCACTAGAGCAGATCTTCACATGCTTGGTAGACATTCCCCTAACTCACCAAAAGGTTTGAAGACTATTGGTTATCCTTAACACAGTTTAGTTACCCTGCAGAGATAGTTTTATGAGACTGTGGCTGTTGCACGTGCAACATCTTCTTGGAGTCACATATTAGAGTTGGGTGAAAGGTAAACACAAAAAGTGGATGAGCAGTCTGGAAAGGGATTGACAAGTCTTTGTGTGTGAACTGTATTTACTCAACATACATACATCTCTTTTTAAAGTAAAGGTAAAGTGGTAGAAGTAAAGAAGTACATTCTAGGTAGGAGATGAGAGAAGGAGTGTCCAGGGCAAAGCAAGTAATTCTCCTAAGAGGGAGGAAACTTGAAGAAAAAGAAAATAAATTTTGTAGGGCAAATGTGAAGAGGAGCTAGAGTCTCAACAATTTCCTGATTTTCTACTTAACTCCTCAGAGATTTCAGGGCATTTCACTTTGTGTGAAATTTTCAACTTTTTCTTGGTTGTGCAAAGATATCTTGCTCCCAGTGGGAGAGCTCATTAAATTTGCATAATGTCTGGTATATTCTGATCTATATAACTTCTCTTATTTCTGCTTGCTATATACTTGGATAAAAGGCTATACTCACTATCTACTTCTTGTGATGGTCTTTTGTATAACTAGCATTTTGATGGGAAGAGATTGAAATTTCAAATATAAACTCAGGATATACTTTCGTCTTTAAAGGGCAAGCATAATGAAAGTATCTTGAATCTAAGTCAGAAAATAAGTCACCTTGTACTAGCAATAGAGAGGCACAAAGATATAATTCTAGTCTAACACTTTCCAGGCCTCTTTTTATTTCTTATTTTTTCCAGATTACATTTAGATAAAAATTTGATCATTGTTTTCTGGCATGTTGTGATTCATGTTGTCCCCATCCTTCCTTCCCTTCATTCCTCCCAAAGACAGCAGGTAATATGATATAGATTGTACATGTGTTAGCAAACAGTACACATTTCCATGTTCATCATGTTGTGAAAAAAAGATATAAATCTCTTATATTAGATAAAAATTGATGAAGACATAGTGAAGAAGCATATACTTCAATCTGCATTAAAATTCTATCCATTCTGTATATGGTAATGGATAACTCTTTTTGTCAAGTGGACTTTGGGATAGCTCAGGGTCTTTGCATTACTGATAACAGTAAAGTCATTCACAGTTAATTGCTGTACATCATTACTGTTATTTTTTATAATGTTCTCCTACTTCAGCTTGCTTCGCTTTGTATCACTCCATATAAGTTTTTCCAGGGTTCTTAAAAATTGTTGTCTTGTTTGTCATTCCTTATGGCATAATAGTATTCCATTAAAAATCATATACTAGAACTTGTTCATCCATTCTTCAATTGATGGATATCCCTTGAGGTTCTAATTCTGTCACCACAAAAACAGCTGTCATTAATATTTTTGTATAGGTAAGTTCTTTCCCCCTATATTTGATCTTTTTTTCAATACCGACATAATAGTGGTAATCCTGGGTTAAAGAGTATGCACAATAGTAAGGGCTTTTGGCCATGGTTCTAGCTTGATTTCAATAATTTTTTATCAACTTACAACTCCAACAATAGTGCAATGGTGTTTCAAATTTCCCAAATCCCCTAGAACAATTATTTTTCTCTTTTTATTTTGGGGGGGGGAATGGGTCATATAGACAGTCTGATATATATGGGATGGTGCCTCAGAGTTTTTTAAATTTTCATTTCTCTAATTAATAATGATTTAGAGCATGTTTTCACATGACTAAAGATAGCTTTAATTTCTTTATTTGAGAACTGCCTGTTCATATCCTTTTATCATTTGTCAACTTGGGAATGCCCTGTATTCTTATAAATTTGGCTCAGTTCTCTACATATTTGAGACATGAGGCCATTGTCAGAAACACTTGCTATAAAATATTTTCCCAGTTTGCTGTTTCTCTTCTAATCTTGACTTCATTGGTTTTGTTTGTGTAAAACCTTTTTAATTTAATATATCCAAAGGTATCTATTTTACATTTTATAATATTCTCTATTTTATTTGGTCATAAATTCTTTCCTTGTCTATAGGTTTGACAGGTCATCTATTCTGTGCTCTGTCATTTTGTTTATGGTATCATTATTTATTTCCAAATCATGTATCCATCATGACATTTCAAGCTATATGGCAAGTGGCATTGGTCTCTGTCTAGTTTCTCCTAAATTATTTACAGTTTTCCCAACAGTTTTTGTTGAATAATGAATCATTTCCCCAAAATCTTTTGATCTTTGATTTTCTCAAACACTAGGTTATTATGTCCATGTTTTATGTGTTAAGTGACTAATCGATTCCATCTATCCATAAATTTATTTCTTAGCCAATGTTAGATTTTTTTAAACCCTTACCTTCCATCTTAGAAGCAATACTGTGTACTAGTTCTAAGTCACAAAAGCAGTAAGGGCTAGTAAATGAGGGTCAAATGACTTGCCCAGGGTCACACAACTAGAAAGTGTTTGAGGTTAGATTTTATCTGAATCTTTCCCATCTTTAGGACTGGCTCTCAATCCACTGAGCTGTCTAGGTGCCTTTTATATTGTTTTAATTGTTGCTGCTTTAAAATACAATTTGAGAACTAATACATTTAAGCCACCTTCCTTCATATTTTTTCCATTAATTCCATTGATATTATTAGTTTTTCATATTTCCAGATTAATTTTATTATTTTTTTTCTAACTACATGAGATAATTTTGGGTAGTTTGATTGATATTGCACAAAGTAAATTACTTTAGGTAAAATTACCTTTTTTATTACATTGGTTTGGCCAACCCCTGAACAATGACTCTCTTTCTCTACTCCTCTTGAGGAATACAGAGTAAGGTCCCTTCTCATGTTTTCATGTGGGCAGGAATTAATGTTTCCTTTTGAAAGGGGTAGGTACTTTTCTGAGATATCTATCAAAACCTCATGGTGAACAACATTTGAACAAATACAGACAGATGAAATCTTAACTTCTGTAAAATTGAGATTTGAACTCTGGACTCCATTCACCAGGAGTCCTTGCTAGCTCCCAGAATGCCCTCTAATCTCACTGAATTCTCACCTGGGACAAGAACAAAATTTTATTTAAAGGGTCTTCTCCATAGGTGGCTCTCTCTATTTGGATTTCCGTTTTGGAGCAGACGTGGCTCTTTCTATAATGTAGGTGAGGTCTTGTCTAGGCCTCTGTGGCCTAGGCGCCACGTGTTTCTTATCCTGTATTTTCTTTAATCCTTAATCTTCAATAAACCTCTAAAAAAATATAATACTCCTTGCAGAGAGAAACTAATTTCTACCTGCTTCAATCTCCCCTAAATTCTAACTGTTACACTTCCATGGGCAATATATATCCTACATATTCAACCAAAGCAACTATAAATAGTAGCAATGATAATGATGCAGTATTTCTTAATTTTAGAAAATAACATATCACAAAATTTCATATTAATCCATAGATATGAGCTGAATCATAATTAATTAAGGTACAATGGGAACTGTTAGAATGGTTCACTTAAGTATACTGAATAAATGAATTTATATCATGGGTATGATTTTCTAGTAGCTTGCCCAAGGCACTTGTGCATGTATTTTGTATTTTATTTAATATTATAAAAACGATTCTTTGACTGACAAGTTTACTAAATTTATAAGTGTTATGAATCTGGATGTGATTAGTTAGATATTGTAAACACATTGGTCCACACAATTGTAGTGGAATGTTAGTTCTTTGAGGATAAGAATGTGCTTGTTTTTTGTTTTTGCATATCCATTTAGTATACCCATAATTTAAGCCTAGCATAGAGTTTTCCACATAAAAGATTTTTAAAGTATGCTTTTTGGATCAGACTGAATTAGAAATCCCCAAAGATCACAATCATTATAAATTCCATGTCATCATATTATGCCTAAAAGCATATGTTTCTGAACTTGTGATATCATTACTATGGGAACCCAACCAATTATACAAGATATAATTAGATTAAATTTATCTTTCTAGACTTTGTAGCTCCAAACCAATTCAATAAGCATTTTATAAAGGAATTGGGGTCTATTAGCCTGAATAAAACATGATTTAAGGGGGTGGAATATGATGTTTAAAATATTTTATGTGCAAATCTTAGATAGATCAGATTTGTTTGGCTTGGGGGGTTGGGCTGGGAGAGAACAAGAATCAAGGGCAGAAGTCCAATTATCCTTAGATTGCAGAAGTAGTTCTCTCATTGAGTGTAACTCAATGAATAATCCTGTGCCAGGAAAGAGATCTGTTCTGTTGCTAAATTTTCATTATCTCTGTAGTAATGGCTGATAATCTGTATTAGGAGAGGAAGTTCAAAACAAAATACACTGTGGAATCCAAGATAACATGCCTTAGGTCAAGAGATTTAAATCACTGATATTGCAGAAATTTCAGTGTGATACTCTTATGTTGAAATGACCATAACTGATGAGGTATTAGAGCCTAGACTGATTCTCCCAAAATGAGGTTTTTTTTTAAATGTTTCATTCCTAAAGGAATCTCTTGGAGAGAGTTTCTTCACTTTAGTTCATCCATAGAGAGATTCCATAGGGGTCTGTGAACTTGGAAAGGAAAAAAAAAATTGCCACTTTCTTTCAATGTTATTAGTTTTCTTTGCAAGCCTAAGTATTTTATTTTATGCATTTAAAATGTTATTCTGAGAATAGTTCAATAGCTTTCATGATGCTGCCAAAGCAGTCTATGATGCACACAAAAAGATGAAGAACCCTTGCCTTAGCGTTTTATAATGGGTCCTGGGAGTTTACATGCAATCAAGTTTGAACATCACTGCTTTAGCAAAAGATGTGCAGGTGTGCAATAAGGTTCCTGTATATAGTTTAATGCAGTGGAAATTTTTGGAATTGGAATTGGAGAAACTGGGTTTAAATGCAGCTCTGCTGGTAGATATGGTTGACTCAGTGGATAGAGAGTTACTCTTGTATTTAGGAAGATCTGGTTTCAAATCCAGCTTTAGATGTAAACTAGGGATGATAATAATAGCCCTTACCTCTCAAAATAGCTGTTAAGATTAAATGAGATAATATTTGTAAAGTCACAAGTATTGATGTCTTTCCAGGTGATTGGCACATGGTGAGTATTTAACCAATGATTATTTCCTTCCTTCCATACCTACCAACTTTGTGGCTTTGGGTGTCACCTCACCCCTAAGAGTTTTAGTTTCTTTTTATGTAAAATAAGGGAGTTAGGGTATATTATATGTATCTTCCATCTTGAAACTTATTATAACTCTCTTGAAATATACTGTTTTCTAGGTTTTTAAATACCATTGATTATGTTGTATTGCTCAGTTGTTTAAGTCATGTCCTATTATTTTGTAACCCTATTTGGGAATTTCTTGATAAAGATCATGTAGTGGTTTACCATTTTCTTTTTGAGATCATTGTATAGATGAAGAACTGAAATAAAAAGAATTGTAATCCAGAAGAAAAAATCACATTAAAATGGATAGAAGTTTATGAAATAGAGTTGTTTTTGAGTATTATTTAAATACATACTATGTGCCAGATCAAAGGAAACCAAGGACAAAAAAATTGGAATTTCCTAACATGTTCTGGGATATGAGAAAATAATACAGTTCTGAGCAACTATTCAGTAAACATTTATTAAAAAACCTAATCTATGCTTGGTACTGATCTATATCTATATATATGGAGAGAGAGAGACATAGAGAGAGACAGAGAGAGACAGAGAGACAGAGACAGAGAGAGAGAGACAGAGATACAAATTCTAACCTAATAAAATATAGGTTCACTTTGGTGCAGGGAGTAGGGTGGGAGGATGTACCAGGTCATCAAGATATAAAGAAAGACTTCTTGTAGTTGGGACATACATGGCATGGTGGCTAGAGTGTAAGACCTAGAGTCAGGAAGACCTGAGTTCAAATATGGCCTTAGACTCTCACTAGCTATGTCACTCTGGGTAAGTCACTTAACACTGTTTGCCTTAGTTTCCTCATGTATAAAATGAGCTAGAGAAAGAAATGGAAAACATCTCCAGTAGTTTTGCCAAGAAAATCCTAAATTGGGTCATAAAGATTAATACATGACTAAAACAACTAAACAACAACAACAAAACTGAGCTTTGAAGTTAACTAGGGATATGAGTCAAAGGTAGGGGAAGGACCGACTGATTGACTGGGCAAAGACAGAGACTGGTAAACTATTCTCTTACATTATTTCATAGTTGGAACATCCTTCACTCCCCTTATTTTCACTAACATGCCAGAATTCTTCAAATGAAGCAAAAGAAGGGGAAACAGATAGAAGGCAACATTTTGCTCTGATATAAATGTGGGAAGGGCTTCTCAATAAGCTCTTGCTAACACATATTATAGATAAATATAGTCACTGAGAAAAATGAAAGGGACTCATTTTTCCATTTTAATGAACTATATACAAACTTTAACACAGGTCCTGGCATATAGCATTTAATTAAATTTTATTATTTTTTCTCACACATCGATACAATTTTTAATATTTGCTTTCTGACATTTTACATATTATTTCCTTCTCTCTCAATTCTCCCTTCTTTCCAACAAGGGAGGTAATATGATATAGGTTATAAATATATTATGAAATACATATTTCCTTGTTCATTATGTTGTGAAACAAGACATATATTGCTTACACTAGAGAAAAATTCATGGAGGAAATAAAACGAAAAATAGTTTGTTTCAATATGCATTTGATCTTTATTTCTGTGGTGGCTGAATTTAGAATAGCCTTTTATGCTGAGTTGTTTTGGATCTTTCCTTTATTGCTAATAATGTCATTTACAGTTGACCATCATATATCATTGTTCTTACTTTGTACAGCATTCTTCTTGCTCTGCTGACTTCAACTTGCATCATTTTATATGTTTTTCACATTTTTTGTGATCATCTTGTCATTTCTTATAGTAAAATAACATTCCATTACAAGCATATGCTGCAACTTGTTCAACCATTCTCCAATTCATGGACATCCATTCAGTTTCCAATTCCTTACCACCACAAAAAGAGCTGCTATAAATATTTTTGTACAGGTATGCCCTCTCTTTAGTCTCTTTGTGACACATAAATAATAGTGGTATTGCTGGTTAAAAGGCGTACATGGTTTGATTTCCCTTTGGGCATGGTACCAGATTGCTCTCCAAAATTGTTGTCAATTCAGAGCCCTACAATGACTTATTCATGTCTTGATTTGTCATATCCAGTCCAACATTTGGAATTTTCTTCTTTTTCAGGTTGCCCAGGCAGGTGGATGTGCAGTGATACATAGAGTTGGTTGCTTTGCACTTCTATAATTAAGAGTGATTTAGAACTTTTTTCATATGACTGAGGTTAGTGTTAAGTACTTTATCTGAGAAATGCCTGTTCATATTGTAACAGTTAAATTTTGGGGAAACTGAGGCAGGTAGAAATTCGTTTCCCTCTGCAAGGAGTATTATATTTTTAGAGGTCCATTGAAGATTAAAATATAAAGAAAATGCAAGTAAGAAAGGCATGTGCTAGGTGGGTTGAGAGACCCAATTCAATTTCACTCACATCATGAGGGACATCTGCTTGGAAACAGCAATGGGAAAAAGAAAAGAGAGCTCCAGAAGCCTTTCCAATCAGGTTAAATACCCCATCTCGATCTCTGCCCAGGTGAGAAGTCAGTGATATTACAAAGCATTCTGGGGAAGTGGAGCAAGGACTTCTGGGGATTGAAGTCCTGGATTCAAGTCTCCATTTTTACAATATCTTTTGATGATTTGTCAATTGGGGAATGTTTTCTGTTCTTACAAATTTGATGCAGTTCCTTATGTATTTAAGAAATGAGGTCATCAGACACACAGTATATTTTTTTTCCTTTTTTGTGTTTTGCCTTTTAGTCTTGGTTAAATTAATTTGTTTCTGAAAACCCTTTTTAATTTAATGTAGTCAAAGTTACCTGTTTTAAATCTCACAGTGATTTCTATATCTTGTTTTGCACTAGATTCTTCTGTTACCTATCAGTTTCATAGACAAACTATTTTGTGCTCTACTAATTTGTTTATGATACCACATTTTATTTTTAAATCATATGTCTATTTTGACTTTACCTTGATATATGGCATGAAGTTTTGCTCTATGCCTTAATTCTGCAGTATCATACAGTTTCTTTTCTTTTTTTTTTTTTGGCAAGTAGACTCCCCAGAATTTTATATTGTCTGAAGTTATTTTAAATGGGATTTTCCTTTCTTTATCCTGATATTGATCTTTGTTGGTAGTATATAGAAATGTTTATGATTTTTGTGAGTTGATTTTATATCCTGATAAAGTTATTATTTATATTGATAATTTTTGGTTGATTTTCTAGGTTTCTCTAGGTATACCATCATATTATTTCTAAAGATATAGCTTTATTTACTCCTATTCTAATTATTACTTGTTATTAATTATTAATTGGGGTGTATGGGGTGCTCAGGGAGGGGTAATATCTCTGGTATGGAGGGCTTGTCGTGCCCTCTTAGGGCAGCTCTCTAGCCTCTGACCCTCACCTGACACCCAGCTCTCACTTGTGGCTCCCAGTAGCTGCTAGCATGTGGCAGTGGCCACACCCCGGGCAACGGCTTTGACAGGCCGGCTAAACCTTGTGAGGGTAGCCATCCGGTCGTCCCCTGCTTCGGCTGAACAGACAGAAGAAACCAATAAGAAGGTTCAACAGCTGAGATGGTGACGCAGCAAAGCACTGTGGAGTGCTTAGGGCGTGTTGGAGCACAAAGGACAACACGGCCATCCAATGCAGCTGAGGAAGTCTCCAGGTGTAATGACTTTTCGTGCCACTGGACCCAGGCTTCCAATGCCGAGAGAGTGGGACTGTCTCTGTGCATTGACTTTTCCACTTAAATCTCCTTCACGAACAAGTGTCTTTGTGCACACTCATCTATACACCATAGATGAAAACACACAAAGACAATCGTCATCCTCGGTTACAGAGAGACTATTACTGTTCTAATTATTACAATTTCTTCTTCTCTTATTACTATAGCTTTTATTTCTAGTACAATGTTGAATAGTAGTGGTGATAATACTCATCTTTGTTTCATACCTGATTTGGGGGGAAGGAGGCTATCTTATTCCCATTTGTTTACTGATGGTTTTATATAGATGTTATTTGACATTTTGAGAAATCTTCCACTTATCCCAATTATGTTTCATGCATCACATTTTGTGGAAAGCTTTCTCTGCATGTATTGAAATAATCATATGCATTCTCTTCATTTTATTATTGTTGTCTGATAGTTTCACTAAGAGTGATCCATTCATGAATTCCAGTTATGTAACTCACCTGCTCATAGTATATGATACTTGTTATAGATTGCTATAATATCCTTGCTACTATTTTGCTTTAGATATTTGTGTCAATATTAATTAAAGTTTTATTTTATAGTTTTCTTTCTCTATTTTTGTTCTTCCTGTTTTAGGTATCAAAACCATATTTGTGTCATAAAAAAACAATTTTATTCCATTGCATCCTCAACTATTTTCCAAATAGTTTTGGAAATATTTACTCTTTAAATGTTTGGTAGAATTCACTTGTGAATCCATCTGGTAACTTGGCATTTTTCTTAGGGAATTCATCAAAGACTTGTTCAATTTATTTTTTATATGAAATTCTTTAAATATTCTATTGCCTGTTCCATTAATTTGGGTTGATTTGTATATCTTTAAGTACTCATCTATTGTGGATAAAAGAAGTATACTCAGAGGGGTATAGAATTTTATCTTAACCCCACAAAGAAGTAGAAGGGGAATAAGACAAGGAAAGAGGGAAGTAAATGAAGGGAAGGGAAAATGGGAGGGTGACTAAAAGCAAAACACTGGTGAGGAGGAACAGAGAAAAAGGGAATAGAGCCATATTTAAATGGAGTAATATGATGGATGGCAATACATAGTAATCATAATGCTGAATGTGATTGTCATGAACTCACCATTAAATGGAAATGGATAGCAGAGTGGATTAAAAAACAGAATCCTACTATGTTATTTACAACAAACACATTTGAGGCCAGTTGATACAGATTCAAGGAAAAAGGCTAGAGCAGAATTTATTATGCATCATCTAAATTTAAAAAAGCAGGAGCAGCAATAATGATATCAGACAAAGCCAAATTAGGAATTTATCTGATTTAAAGAGATAAGTAAGGAAATTACATTCTATTAAAAGGTACTATCAACAATGAATTAGTATCAGTAATAAACATTTATGTACCAAATGGAATAGAATCTAGATTTCTAAAGGAAAAATTAAAGAAGCAAAAGGAGGAAATAGTAAGACCACATTAGTGGGGAATCTGAACCTTCTCCTTTCAGTACTAGATAGATTGAAGCAAAAAATAAATAAGAAAGAAGTAATGGAATGGAATGAAATACTAGAAATATTAGAGTTAATAAATATCTGGAGAAAACTGAATAGGAATAAAAAGAAATATACCTTCTTCTCAGCAATACATAGTATATATACAAAGATTGACCATGTACTGGGTCATAGAAATATTTCAAACAAATGCAGAAAAGCAGAAATAATAAATGCAACCTTTTCAGATCACAATGCAATAAAAACAATCATTTAGATAAAGAACAAATCATAGAAACAATTAATAAATTAATCGAAGAAAATGACAATGATGAGACATCCTTTCAAAATCTTTGGGATGCAGCCAAAGCAGTACTTAAGGGGAAATTAAGTTCATATATTAACCATTAAGGGAAGGCAGAGGTCAATGAATTGGGCATGAAAATTAAAAACTAGAAAGTGAACAAATTAAAAAAATCCTCAGATGAAAACTAAATTAGAGATCCTAAAAATTAAAGGAGGTATTAATAGTAAAATTAATAAATAGTAAAATAGTAAAAAATAGTAAAAAGTAAAAGAACTATTGAACTAATAAATAAGACTAAAAGCTAGTACTTGGAAAAAAATTAAATAGATATAGGACTAGTTAATCTAATAAAAAAAAGAAGAGAAGCAAATCTACAGTATCAGTGATGAAAAGGGTGATCTCACCTCTAAAGAAGAGGAAATTAAGGTAATTCAGAACTATTTTACCCAATTATATGGCAATAAATATGACAATCTAGGGGGAAATAGTGAATATTTACAAATATATATATGCATATATATATATTTATATGTATATAAATTACCTAGCTTAACAAAAGAGGAAATAGAATACTTAAATAACCTCACCTCAGAAGAAGAAATTGAACAGGCCATCACAGAACTTCATGAGAAAAAATCCCCAGGGCCAGATGAATTCACAAGTGAATTCTATCAAACATTGAAAGAAAAACTAATCCTAATAGCATATAAATTGTTTGACAAAATAATCAAAGAAGGAATCTTACCAAATTCTTTTTATGACAAAAATATGGTATTGATCCCAAAGCTAGGCAGGCAAAAAAGAAAAAGAAAACTACAGACCAATCTACTTAATGAACATAGATTCAAAACTCACAAGGATTATTCACTATGACCAGGTGGAATTTAAACCAGGAATTCAAGGATAGTTTAATATTAGAAAAATCATCCTCATAATTTACCATATCAATAGTCAAACCAACAGAGATTACATGATTATCTCAATGTTTGCAAAAAAAAAAAGCCTTTGACAAAATACAATATCCATTCCTATTGAAAAGACTAGAAATTACCTTCTCTATCCTTTTTAAACTAATCTATTTTTACTTTGGCTTTGTCAGATATCATGATTGAAAGTCCTGCCTTCTTTTTCTCAGTTGAGGCCCAATAGATTTTGCTGCAGCCTTTGATCCTTACCCGGTGTGTGTCTATCTGCCTCATGTATGTTTCCTGTAGACAACTTATTGTAGGATTTTGGTTTCTAATCCACTCTGCTATTTGCTTGCATTTTATGGGTGAGTTCCTTCCATTCATATTCAGAGTTATGATTACCAGCTGTGTATTTCCTAACATTTTGATTTTTACTCCTAGTCTTGCACATTTTTCTTTCACTATTTCCTTCTACACCAGTGTTTTGTTTTTAATCAGATCCCCCCCATTTCTGTAAGGATTAAAATTTAGGGGAGATGGGGAGACTGAGGCAGGTAGAAATTAGTTTCTCTCTGCAAGGAATGTATATTTTTTAGAGGTTTATTAAAGGTTAAAGATTAAGAATATACAAGTAAGAAACATGTGCCTAGGCCAGAGGCCTAGACAAAATAACCTCACATCATGGAAGAGACGCCTCTGCTCCAAAAACGGAAGTCCAAAAAGGGCGAGCCCTTCAAAAGCCTTTGCTTAAATATCTTCTCGATCTCGGCCCAGGTGAGATTACAAGGCATTCTGGGGAAGTGGAGCAAAGGCTCATGGGGATTGTAGTCCTGTATTCGAGTCTATTTTTTACATCCCCCCGTGTGATCATTTGTGGAAAAATTAATTTTTCCCCAAAAGGATCATAAAAACATAATAAACTTAAAATATTACAATAGTGTGAGGATAAGAGAAAAAAGAATAAAACCAATAATTTCTGAACACATTGACAAAAAGCCGTTAGGGGGCAGTCCCCTTTGGCATAAAAGTATACATACAAATAAATGTTCAATCAACCACACCCAAAGTTCAATTTTGTGCAACTTGTGGTCTGGAGGCTTCTTCATGGTGGCTTCTCCAACAGTTCAGTTTCTGAATTCAGGGAAGTAGCATCTTCTTTACCTAAAATTCTTCTCAAAAAGAATTTAAACTTGCAATTTAAATAATGATTTTTTTTTACATTCCCCCGTGTTGTGGGTGATTGAAAGATTCAGAATCAGTTAGGGATGCATGGCTGAGGTATGAGGTATATGAATCAATTGGCAAGAGATATTAAAAAGACACCAGAAAATCAAAAAGAAAAGAAAAATTTCTGGATGAAAATATAGACTATCAAAGTCTTATGTGTAAAAATTCCAAGTAGAAGAAAAATAAATCTATAACAGGTCCTTCAATCAGGGCCCAATCAAAATGATCTAAGTAATGATGCATTTACCCAATCAGCGCCAGGACTACAGAAAGGTACCACACTATGAGAGGCAGAAAAGAAAGGGACCAGAGTATATAAGCCAAGGTTCCGGGAGCCAAGTTTGAGGTACTTGGTAGAATGTGGAACAAGGAAGACCTGCTTTTAACACATGTTAAACAGCCGCAACCTTGAACCCCAAACACGTTCAAGTCCTCTTTGTCTATGCTCAAAGTGACGTCAATTTCTCCAGGATTGGTTGGTCTCTTTGACCTTATGCTCTATTGGCACTATGCAGTGGCTCTTTTGTGTATATCTTGTCCTAGAATCAGACAGAATCATTAAGCAAAGTCCCATAATTTATTTAAATAATTAGTGGCATAATTTTTATAGTCACAAGCTTTCTAGGGCATGCATTAGCAAATGTATTTCAAACTTGTAGCACTGAAAAGTCAAAAAGTTAAAGAAAATCTTAATACTGGTGACATGTGCTTCAAATATAAAAAGGAGAGAAAAAATAATAAAAAAAACTGAAAAAGTATATTGCACATGCAAGAAAAATATAATAAAAAAAGAGCTTTAAAAAATTCAAAAATATAGCTTATAACCATTGACACTCTGTGTCAGTTAAGAAAATATAAAATACAAGGCTTTCTCACCAAAAAATGAGATCCATTTCCTCTTTGTATCTGGCCATGATCACTGTGAGTAGAAGGCAAATGAATTGAACAAGGTTAACAATTTTTTCATCTTTAAAAATACAGTAGTACAAATATGTAGATATCAAAATCCCCAAAATTCTCAATAGCCCAATTAATTACAATAGCAAACAAACACACATAAGTTGCTGTATGACATTTTTAAAACCTATGAATTGATGGACATTTGTCACAATTTTTACAAACGTAGCAATCTTTCAACCTTGGTAATAAACATATTTTTTTTTAAAACAAAGTAAAACTCATCTAGGGTTAAGAACATAATCAAGAAATCTATATATCATTCTGGTAGAAGTAAAATAGTGAGCTGAAGAGTATAAATAAAGGGTGCTCCTTTTGGAGGCTTTTCCCAAGGGTACAAATGCCCTGAAATTAACTGCCCAACTTCCATTCACATGTGGGAAGGTTGGGGGTTATAAAATACATTTCACTTCAGCTACTAGAATGGGCCTTACCTCGTGATAGGGGCAGGCAAAATAACCAGACTGTTAAAAAAAATTCCAAAATCATATTTAAAAAACCCTTAAAATCAAATCATTTGAGGTATTTAGCACATTAAAATTCCAAAGGTTGTTAATACAATTATAACCAGTTCTGAAGTCCATCTATCCTCAGCAAAATAGAAAAAAGCTGTTTTTTCATATATGGGCTTATTCACAACAATATTTGTTCAACAGTTATAGGGGAAAAACAACAGAATTTTTAAAACTCAGTACATTCAAAATAAATTCAATCAACCTTCAGTTCAAGCAGAATAATATTGAATCCAGTAATATATGAACTTAAAATCACAAAGTTAAACCATAACAAAAAATGCAATAGAATACAGAGATTTTTTAATAAACCATTGGAGTCTGAAATGCCTTAGAGCCTTTAGTCTCTTCAAAGTTCCTTGGGTTGTTTTTTCTTGTTTGTTTGTTTTTAATTATCCATTTAAATGTCTATTGTCCGAAGGTAGAGTAGTAAAGGCTAGGCTACGGGGTTCAAGGGATCCATCCAGGGCCCCATAGCTGGGAAGCATGGGAGGCCAGATTTTAACTAGAGACCTCCCGTCTCTGGGCCTGGCTTCCAGTTCGCTGGGCCACCCATTTTCCTCCCCAAAGTTAAAGTTGAATCTTTGGGCTGAGTCTGCTCCCAGACAGGCAGGTAAAATCAATGAAATTGCCAGAAGAGTCAAAAATCCTTTTAAACAGCCCATTGCTTTTTAGGTTTCTGTTTGAAAAGTCTGTTTCTTCTCTTTAGTCTTTTCTGTCTTTCCCCTCTCTGATCCCCCTGTGGCCAATACCCCCAGCCACGTGGAGGCTTAGCCTAAGGGAAAATTGCCCGTTCTCCTTTCCCTCTGGTCTCTCCCCTCCGCCCACGTGGCCAATACTGTTACCAGCTGGTCGCAATGAGTCCTCAGCAATCTGCTCCGAGGATCTGGGTGATGAGCCGTCTGGGTCGCGTTTGTGGGTCTGGGGCTGGGGTGATGAGCTGTCTGGGTTGGAGGCCAGATGGGTGAGAGACAGACCGCCGGGGTGGGTCCGGCCGGGAGCCGGAGCGCAGCTCGGGCACCAGGTGAGAGGCCAGGAGTAGAAACAGGAGCCGATCAAGATGGTTTTCTAAAGAGTATCTTGGAGAATCGTGGCTTTAAAAAAATTCTCTAGGCTAAAAACATTTTTTGAGAAGTTCTCATCCCTTCGTGGTCTCCAAAAACTGTAAGGATTAAAATTTAGGGGAGAGGGGGAGACTGAGGCAGGTAGAAATTAGTTTCTCTCTGCAAGGAATGTATATTTTTTAGAGGTTTATTAAAGGTTAAAGATTAAGAATATACAAGTAAGAAACATGTGCCTAGGCCAGAGGCCTAGACAAAATAACCTCACATCATGGAAGAGATGCCTCTGCTCCAAAAACGGAAGTCCAAAAAGGGCGAGCCCTTCAAAAGCCTTTGCTTAAATATCTTCTCGATCTCGGCCCAGGTGAGATTACAAGGCATTCTGGGGAAGTGGAGCAAAGGCTCATGGGGATTGTAGTCCTGTATTCGAGTCTATTTTTTACATTTCCCACCCTCATTTTGCTTCCCTCCCCCCCTTCTCATTCTCCTCTTATTTTTCTTTAGGGTCTTTTTAATCTACCACCCATGCTCTCCCTCCCTTGTATTGTTTCCCTCCCCAACAGTCCATTGGTTACCTTTCTACTTCTTTATATGGCATGAATCAGTTCTCTATCCCAATGTATCTGATTGTTCTTCCCTGTTTCAGTCAATTTCAATGCACATAAGAATTAAGTATTTCCTGTCTCCAACCTCTTTACCCTTCCAGCATTGGTGTTCACCCCACTCCAACCATGCTCTTCTTTATGAAATATAAATATACTTCAGTTTATTTCTTTTCCCATTTCTCTTTGTATTAACCTCTTTTTTATCTCTAGTTATATATATATATATATATATATATATATATATATATGTCTTGGCATTTCATCCTATACAATTTTCCACTGTTGCTTCTAAGTATGGTTCTTCTAGCTACCCAGATGATAATAACACGTTTTAAGAGTTACCAATATCCTCTTTTCTTGTAGGGATACAAATCAGTTTAAATTATTGGGTCCCTTAAAAAAGTATTTTTTTTCTTTTTGTTTTTTGTTTTGTTTTTTCCCCTTTTGTTAATTACCTTTTAATAATTCTCTTGAGTTCTGCTTTTGGGTACCAAATTTTCTGTTCAAGTCTGGTATTTTCTTTATGAATCTTTGGAAGTCTTTTATTTTATTAAAGGAACATATTTTCTACTGTAAGAATATTGTCAGTTTTGCTGGGTAGTTGATTCTTGGTTGTAGACCTAGTTCCCTTGCTTACGAGATTATCATATTCCATGCCTTTTGGTCTTTCATTTTAGATACAGCCAGATCCTGTGTTATCCTAACTGTGGTTCCATGGTATCCGAGTGACTTCTTCTTAGCAGCTTGTAATATTTTTTCCTTGGTCTGGTAGTTCTTGAATTTGGCTATAGTATTCCTGGGTGTTGAGGACTGAGGATTAAATAAAGCAGGTGATCTGTGGATTCTTTCAATCTCCACTTTTCCCTCTTACTTAAGAATGTCAGGGCAGTTTTCTTGGATAATATCCTGGGGAATGATGTGCAGGCTTTTTCTTTTGTCATGAGCTTCTGGTAGTTCAATGATTCTTAAGTTATCTCTCATGGACCAGTTTTCTAGATCTTCCATTTTGTGAATGAGGTTTTTCATATTTTCCTCATTTTTTTCATTCTTTTGAATTTGTTTTATGATTTCCTGCTGTCTTGTGAAGTCGTTTGCTTCTAGTTGTTGGATTCTACTTTTTAAAGACTGAATTTCACCCCTGGCTTTTTGGTCATCCTTCTCCTTCTGGTATGATTTTCTTTGGAGGTCATTCTCAAGCTGATTAATTTTGGCTTTCAAAACACTGTTTTCTGTTAGTCTGTAAGGCTCTCAGGTCGGTCTGTAGGGGAAGGGTGTTGGAACTTGAACTTCCCTTCCCTCTGAAGGCTTCTTATCTGCCCTATTGATGAGATTGAGCCAGGGTAGTTGATCTGCAAATCTGGCTGTGCCCTGAGGCCAAAACCTCCAGAAGGGGAAGGGGCAAGATGGAGTGTCTTGGCTGCAACTAGGCTGACTGCTCTGGGCTTCTCCTCCAGCTGCCTTTATGCTGCTTGTGTTTAATGCCCTGAGCCTGGCACAACTGTGCAAGCAAGATACTCCTTCTAGACTAGCACCCTTGCCCTGCCAGAAATTCCAGCCACTGCTGGAGGCTCAGCATTGTACAGGTGGGGGAGGGGTCCTGGGATCCCCCTTCTTCCTTCCCCTTAAACCTGAATGTTCTAGAGTTCAAGCTTTTTTGGTGTGGAGTGCCTTTTAGGTTGAGTTCAACAGAAGGGTTCCCTAGCTCTGTCCTGTTGTTAGATTTGGTTTTTAGTGCCCTCAAAGCATTGTGTTTTTGATTATGTGAGGAAGGGTTTGAGGAGATCTGAACTATTGCTGTCTCTAAGCCGCCATTTTGACTCAGCCTCTTCCATCTCTCTCATAAGCTCCAATTTAAATTCTTCATGAACTTGTGTCCAATTTCCATTTTTGGGGAAGGTTTGGATGCATTTATTTGTTTGTCCTTTTCTGCTATTTCCTCTGTAGTGTGGATTTTTCTTCCATAAAACTTATATAGTGTCAATGCCTTCTTCTTGTTCTTCATGGTGTTGGTAAGTTGTTTTTCTTGGGCATTGTTTGCCATTACTATGCTGATTTTTCCTTCCCTTTCCAATCAAAAGTCTGAGTGAGGAGGGCAGACTCTATTTTTTATGAAGCTAAGGAGGGAGGTTTTTGCCTGTGGCCACCTCTTGAGTCTCCGCAGCTTCTACTGTTTGCCTCCCTTGTCTGTGCTATCTCTGTGCCCAAGGTCTGAGCTTATCAGAGTGCTGGGGTCTCAAGTCTAGATGCTCTCAGAGGCATGTCTTTGGTGGTCTTAGCTTTCAAGGACCTTCAGGTGCCCCTTGTTTGCTCTAGAGGTGTCCCTCACTCACTCACTGTTTCTAGCTCACTGGCTCTCACTCTAGCAGACTGCCTCCATGTATGTGGGGTGCAGGATAGTTGATCAGCTCCCATTTTGGTGGAAGCTATTTAACCTCCTTATAGTGTGGAGATGCCCAAATCCCATGTACCTTCAGTGCTGTACCCTATTGTGGAGTCCTTTTGAATTTGGTTGTTTCTTTGGGGTTTTTTTTTTTTGACCTTTTGAGGTAGTATATATCAGTAGGCAATGAGGAGAGGAAGAGTCCTGTGTCTACACTGCCACCATGCTTATCCAGAAGTCCCCAATAACTCCTTTTAGCATGTTGTCCAAGTTAATTTTTAATTGTGACTTTCAGGCAATCCAACGATTCTTTGATTCTCTCCCTTGGATTTATTTTCAAGGTCAGCTATTTTATTTTCATTCCTTTGAATTTTTTTTTCTGTTGTCTTTTGAAGGTATTAGTTTCTATTTAACCAATGTTATTTTTAGGCAGCCATTTTCTTATTAGAAACTTTGTATTTCCTTCAGAGGAAATTATTTTCCAGTTGGAACTTTTGTACTTCCTCTTTTAGGGAATTGTCTCCTTTTAGTTATTGATTTTTTTCTATCATTTATTTTCTACCTTTTCTTCTAAGTTTCTCATTTTTTTTAATCCTTTTTGTACAGGAGTTCATTTTGAGTTTTATATCCTTTCATGTTTTCCTTTGAGGTATTACATGTTTATTTTTTTGTATTGCTATTCTCTTCTGAGCTTCCTTTTTGGTTATCTTGCTTACTGAAATATTTTTTGTATCATCTAGCTTTTTCTCTGTCTTTTGCTTATTTTAGGATTATTTTTCCCTGGATGTTGTCAACATAGTGAAGCTTAATTCTGCTCTTGGGTTGGATGAAGCACTGTTCTGAACTTTTCCTGGTTTAGCTTAGATGTCTAGGCCCCATATTGGAAACTCATCAGAGGTGGCCTGGTTGTCTTGCTGTCTGGAGAGAATTTTACAGCTTTGAAATTCAGGTACCATTTGCACTGGGTTGGGAAGGTTCTGCCCAATCCTGCTGAGCTGGACCTTGTTGGATTGAGTTCTTCCCACTGTTTTCCCTACTGGATCATGCCTAGCATCTGTTAAGGCTAGACTTTGTGGGAATACTTTCCTCTCACAGCCACCTGTTCTGCAATGCATTAAAGTCTGGGCTTATCCTGCTGATATTGGAACAAATTGGCTGTGTTCTTTCCCTTGGCACCTGTGCTATACTGTCTGAGTTTCACTGAAACTTTGTTAATACCCTTTCCTCAAACTGCAGAGAGAGGAATCTTCCTTGCTGTCTCTCCACATTGCTCTGGTGTGGAGCAAAACACTGCTTTACTACTTCTCCTGTTGGTTGTGGTACTCTAGGTTTTATTTTGAGTCATTTTTACTCTCTGGTTGTTTGGAGAGTTGTGCGTAAACTGTTAGTATTTCTTTAATCCATCACTTTGACAATCAGAAGTCAGACCAAACCACATAGAAGATATTTAATAAATATTTAGTGAATAAGTGAATGATTTCTGAATGCCAGCATCTCAAACTAGAAGGGCTTTGCCCAGACTTCAGACCAATCCGAAACAAGGATATATAGGCTGTCAAATGAACATTTAGAAAAAATTCTCTTTAGGCATTATGCAATGGCATAGCCATTTATTAAACTCATTGGATTTGGCATAAAGTGCTTTTTAGCAAATGATACAGATGCATTTTCCTACAAATTCAACCTATTTGGTAATATATGTTATTACACTTGAGGTTCAGACCTTTCTATACCATAAGCTAATACCATTGTTCCAAGATGAAATCCAAAGCATTGTTTTTATGAAGGTATTCTCTATCCACCTATACCAATTATAGAGTTATTGTTTTACTACCCAAAAGCAAAATTATAAACAAAATGAATTTAATCATTCTACTTCCAGACAAACCATCTTGAGTTGTATAAGCTAACAAACACAGACAGTATTCAATGGTTTAGAACATGTTCTGTTCTATCACTTTATTTTTAGCTTTGAATGGTATTAAACTGGAATATTATTTTCCTTTTTTCTTTTGCATTCTTTATTAGGGTGAGTAAACCACTAATAGATCTTCTGGTCATGAAAAGAGAAGTTTAAACTTAAACTGTCAAAGAATTAATGTTGCATACGATAAAGAATAATGAATTTAGAATCAGGTCACTTGGGTTGAAATTCCAGTTCTGAATTGTGTTGTGTAAAATTTCCATTTTGGACCTCAGTTTCCTCATGTTTTTAAAATGAGATCACTGGGTAAGATGAAATACTCTAGATTTAAACTAAGAACCAAAATATTATAAGATATTTTAATGAGTTTTTTAATGTTAAATTTTATTTAAAATTTTTTCCATGGCTTCATGATTCATGTTGTCTCTCTCCTCTCTTCACTTCACTCTCTTCACAGCCCCTTCTGTAGCTGACAAGCAATTCCATTGGGTTGAAATATATTATCACTAAAAACCTATTTGCATATGATTGTAAGGGGTACATTTTGGGGGTTTTGACTGAAATATAAATTTGGTTGGTCTCCAGAGATGAATTCAAATCCTAATAAAAAATACTCAAGTCAGGCTGGGAATTTTATGGTAATTTAATTAATATAGAGGAAAGGAATTAAGAAGAAGAGAGAGGGAAAGGGGTATAGGATTTCTCCAGCCTAGCCTGAGCCAAGGGGAGTTCAGAGACCTTACAGCTATGTGGCCTCCTCCAAGATGAGGGGCCTCCTAAAAGGATGGCATTTTAGGAAAGGTAAAGGAAAAAAAAAGAATCAACCTAGACTCCAAGAGAGTTCAGGGAAGACACCTCACCTGAACTTTGCTACTAAGCTCCTCCCAGTATTGTATCAAGGACACTCACTGTCAAACCCCGACAATAGCTGCAGCCACGCCAAGATGCCAAGACTCCCAGCATGCTGCCACCAGCCGCCTCTCCACCCATAGAGCCAGAGCCACCTCTTCACAAAAAAGGAGCCTGGAGAGAGGAACTAACGCAAAATATATAGACTGTTTTTTACATCACTTCTTGAGTCTCACATGTACCAATGATAGCTTAAGCTTGACTTAGGACAGCCTAGGGTGTCTTTCAGTTGTTTCTGATTTGTCATTTTCTAGCTCATGTCTGTCATAGGCAATCCTTCTCAACACTTAATCCTTAAGTAGGGGTGTAGGCATTCCTGGTTGTTAGACTAAGAAGGGTGGAGTAAATCTAAAATTCACATAATATGATATTGATAAATCTAAATTAACTAATGATGAAAACTGATTATACAATTGATCATCAAATTACAATACAGAGCATATATTGTAATGCAAAGAAATACAAAAAAATTTAAATTCTCTTTTTTAGTGAAAATTCACCTCTAATATTCCCTTTCTAAATGTGTGATTTCTAAGGCTTGGAATCCCAGAATCTCAAGGCTAGTAGTACCTTCAGTGGCCATTATAATTCAATCCTAAAAGGATAAAAAATAAATTCTATCTACAACATACAAATTGTTAGCCAGACTTTGTTTGAAGCTCTATAGTTAGAAAGAATCTGCTTTTCCCTCAGGTAGCTTAAGATTGAATTGTTTTGTTTTAATTGTTCAGAAACTGTTTCTTTACATTAAGCTTAAATTTGTCTCTTTAATTCCTTATATCATTGTTACTTCTTCCTTCTGAAATCAAGAAAATTAAGTCTAATTCCTCTATTGTGTGATAACATTAGAAAGACTTGGAGTCAACTACCATTTCCTCCATTCAAATTATATATATATATATATATATATATATATAAATATATATATATGTGCTCATATCAATCTCTTGATATAAATAACCTGCCATGACTCCCACTGGTTTATAGGAGAATATCTAAACTACAAAGCTGCTCTCAAGTTCTTTAATAGGCCATTCCTAATATTCCCTTCCAGCCTTTTCTGCTCTGTATGTCCTCTTCATGAGGACAACAAGATGGAGCAGTAGGTGGTGTGAAAGGCCTGGAGTCAGCAAGACTCTTCTTGATTTCAAATCTATCCTCAGATTCTAACTGTGTAACTATGGGCAAATCACTTAATCCTGTTTGCTTCAGTTTTCCACATCTGTAAAATAAGCGATAGATGATTAGCTATAAGAGGAAAAGGCAAATCATTTCAGTATCTTTGCCAAGAAAACTCTAAATGAGGTCACAAGGAGATGGACATGATTGAAAATGAATGAACAACAACAACAATCCCTTCCAATCCAGCAAAGCCTGTATCCGTACTATATCAGTATCCAAACTCATTCTTCTAAGCTTCACTCTTAATCTGCCCCAGCCTAAAAATGGATATATATCATTTGTCCTGGTTTTGTCAGTTTAACATGTATTGCCTTGTTAAATATACTCCTTTGTATAGGAAAACTTATTTAATTATTAACATCATAGCGGCTACTAATTGTTCATTTACCCACTTATTCTCTTTGAAAAAAATTTGAGAAATAAATATTTCAAGTGCACAACTGCACTATGTTTGGATTTAGTCTTCCTAATTAAAACAAGGCCTCTTTGATTTCAAAGGTTGAGTCTCTTTCTCTCAAGATGTAAGAACAAAGGATAAAATATATAGGTCCAGGGTCAATCACTCAGTCAAGAAGCATTTCTTAAATGCCTACTATGTGCCAAACATTATGCCAAATATAAATTTCTCAATCATAAAAACTCTAGTTTAACCAGCATGATTTCTACCTCAGAATGCTTAGAACATCAGAACTAAACAAAATTTAGAGATCCACTATTTAACACAAGAGAAAAACTCAAAATCTAGAATAAGAAAGTAATTTTTGACTACAGAGCAATGGTTGAGGAAAAAGCAGCAGAGGTTTCACACAAAGTTTACTAAGGTAAAGACTTATTTAAAATGGATTATCATACTTAAAGTCATATGATGATAGCAGAGACTAGAATAATATCCACATCAATCATTCAACATTTTAAAAGTAATTTTTTGCAGAGAATTATCATGAATGTTGGGGAAGATACATAACCTTTCTTTTCATGTAACATATGGTCTATTATAGGAATAATATCATAGGATCATAGGTTTGTAACTGGAAGGGCTGTCAAAGACTGTGTAATCCATTGTACAAATTGTACAAATGAAACAACTGAGAATCAAAGTGGTTAAGTGTGTTTTCCAAAATCATATAAGTAATAAGCTTAAGGTTTGGGATTTAAACCCAAGTAGTTCTCTGGTTCCAAAGTCTTTTCTATTTCTATTATACCATGCAAACACTGACATTCACAGTGAAAAATAGCACAAGATGAATTATTTAAAACACTAGAAAGTAAATTGTAATGTGATGTATAAAGGGGGAGGTTGTTACTGTTTGAAATAAAGAAAAACTGGAGAGAGGTGGGGATATTTGTTTTTTTTTTTAGATGTTGCATTTATGAGCAAGGATTCCACTTCATCTCCCACCTCCTTTATTTGAAGATGTGATCATATTTAGGTAGATAATTTGCAGTATGGAAACTATAACTTTCAGAATTAGAGTTTCCTGGATTACTAAGAGTAATTTGGCCATGATTATACAGGTTTTGGATGTCAGAAGGAGGCCCTGGACACATGTCTTCTAGAATACAAGTTTTGCTCTCTAGACACTGTACTGTTCTTGACCTCTTCTTGTTTACTCTATCTTAATTAAGTTTGGAAAATTGGAAATAATAAATGTCAAAGAAACCTATATCTAAGCAAGGGTTCCTAATCTTTTGCTATAGCACAGAATCCATTGGCAGTATGTGGAAACCTACCATCATATTCTTTGAATAATGTACTATAAATGTTACTCGATCAGAATTGAAAGAACCAGTAAATTTCAGTTAGAAATTAGTGAAAATAAAGATGCAATTTTTTTCTTTCCTACCCATGTTCATATATATCTTGATGATATATATGAGAATTTATATGATATATATGAGAATCTGTGGGCTAAAATGAATACCTGTATTGAAATACAGTATTAATTCTGCATGGTAACAGAGTAGAACAAGGAGGAATGGATGGAAAAGGTATATGTAATATGTGTGAAAGAAGAAAAAATCCTAAGATTTAAAATTATTGAAAAGTAGTATGGGTTAACTCAATAAATAGTGACTTTCCTTCACAGGAAACTTGGATGACTATTTGTCAGGGATAATGAGGAAGATGATTCCTATCCTGAGATTAGTTATATAAAACTATTTTCCCTTTCTGGGACATAGTTTCCTCTTCCATTAAGGACAAATTTATGGGTGTTGTATTTTGTCAAAGGCTTTTTCTGCAACTATTGAGATAATGATGTGATTTCTGTTTAATTATTGATATGGTCAATTATGGTGATGATTTTCCTAATATTAAACCAGCCTTGCATTCTTGGTATAAATCCCACCTGGTCATAATGAATAATACTTGTGATATACCTCTGTAGTCTCTTTGCTAGTATTTTATTTAAAGTTTTAAATCAAAGCTCATTGAGGAAATTGCTCTGTAATTTTCTTTCTCTGCTTTTGGTCTTTCTGGGCTTAGCTATCAGCACAGTATTTATATCATTAAAAGAATTTGATAGGACTCCTTTTTTGCTCATTTTACCAAATAATTTGTTTAATATTAGGATTAATTTTTCTCTAAATATTATATAGAACTCACTTGTGAATATCACTTGTGGGGAATTTTTCTTGGCTTGCTCAATTTCTTTTTCTGAGAAGATATTATTTAAGCATTTTATTTCCTCTTTTGTTAATCTAGGCTTTTTATACATATTTTTGTAAATATTCATCCATTTTACCTGGATTATCAGATTTATTGTCATATAATTGGGCAAAATTGCTCCTAATAATTGCTTTAATTTTCTTTTCATTAGAGGTGAAAACACCCTTTTCATTTTTGGTACTGGTAATTTGATTCTGTTATTTCTTTTTTAAATCAAATTAACTAATATTCTATCTTATTTGGTAGTTTTTTATTTAATAAAATCAGCTCATAATCTTATTTATTACATCAGTAAAATTTTACTTTCAATTTTAATAATTTCTTTTTTGAATTTTTAGGATGTCAAATTTAGTCGATTTTATGGTTTTTAATCTATTCTTTTTATAGTTTTTAGTTGCAAGCCAAATTCACTTGATTTTTTCCCTCTGTTTTATTGATATAAGCATTCAGGGATATAAAAATGTCCCTGAATACTATTTTGACTGCATCCCATAAATTTTGATATATATTATTTTCTCAAGGAGTGGGTCTGAGGTGCTCTTTTGTTGATGTAGCCCAGGTCCTGGGATACCAAAGTTGGCCTATGCTGAGGTTCAGAATTTGCCACAGAAGTTGAGGGGGTTGGCCAGCCAGCACTCCTCTGTGTACAGTTGTGTTTCTGGTTCCCCCATTCCCCATGAAAATAAATTCTCTCTGCTTACCTTTCAAGTTGTATTCAGCCAGAGACCCCCTTCACTGCTTTGCCTTTTTTTCCCCCTGAGATTACCATCATTTTAAGGCACTTTTAAAAGATTGGCTTGGAAGGATTGTCAGAGAAGTTTCAGCTTTCACTGTTACTAAATCACCACCTTGGTTCCAACAGTGTGGTATAATGTATAGAGAACTGGTTTCAAAATCATCAGGTTTTAGTCCCATGCACAGACAGTTGGTGAGGGTGGACAAATCAATTATTCTCTCAGTGTTGCAAGAAACTCTTTAAGATTACAAATGATGGCATAGTTTTAGTTCTTCCTTGGTAAAATGAATTTTCTGAATGGGAGTTTCCTGTATTAGTGAAAGAACAGGTCAAGTTAAAACAAACAGAGAAATATAAAGATATAAATGAACTAGAATATGTCTGTCTCTTTTAACCTTAATGTTTTATAAGTTGATGACTCCAATTCTCTTTAAAGCTAAAGCCTAGAAAACTCATGCCTTATATGAATTCATGCTGCTATCAAAGATTCCCACTCTTAATTAAAATTTGCAGATAACATATGCTTTATCTTCCTTTCTCTAACTGATGCTCGTGTGACTTTTTTTTAAGTTACAGGTTTCTATAAAGTTACTTTCACTTTAAAATGGAAAAATACAGATAGTACCTTTTACTTAAGAAAATGCTTCTTCTCTCTTATGTAAAACCTATAAGAAGAGGATGCAATTTGTCCCTTCTTAGAGGGACAATGTCCTCTGTCATGATATTGTGTTAATGTGAGAAAATATGTTAAATGACTTAAAATTATATCATATGACATGAAGTAGGCCCCAAGAAAAAAAATAGAACAGAAATCATTTTGCCTTTCTTTGAAAATGTGAAATGTGAAATGTGAAAAAAATGTTTACATTGATTAACTTCAAGAGCCATTTCATAAGTCAGTATACATTTATTAAGAGTCTGTTATAGGCCAGACATGGTGCTAAGCTAAGAAAATAAAAATATACACCCTGTCCTTGAGGAGTTCACAATATAACGGAGGAAAAAATATACAAACAAACTATATACAGGATAAATAAGAAATAATCAAGAATTTTAAATAATTAGAAAGACTTCCAGTGGAATACATGATTTTAGCAGGTTCATTTTCTCTCGCAAAATGCGCATGACTATATTTTGAGAGCATTCAGGTGACTACAAAGTAAGCAGAATAATTTGTCATGACATAAGAGATGGGTATAAACAGGACTTTTACAAAGCTCCATGGGAAAAATACATTAAAAAGTTTTTGTCATTCATGGATGACTATTTGGTAAATATCTAAGCCAGATTTTAATTCTCAAAGTGGAATCTTCCTGAATCCATACCCAGTCCTCTATTCTTTGTGCCAACTAGCTTATTTGCCTTGAACAAATCACCAAACCTCTCTGAACTTCAATTTCCTAGTCTGTAAAATGTGGTTTATTAAATTTCATCAGAGTTTAAACTTTCTTCAGTCCCTCCCAAATGAAGTCACAAATGAAAGAACTTAATAACCACAATGAATAAATTACTAAGTGTTAGATATTGGGACAACTAGAAGATTCATCTTCCTGAATTCAAATATGGCTTTGGACACTTACTAGCTGTTTCAACTTGGGCAAGTCACCTAACTCTGCCTTAGTTCCTTATTTAGAAAATTAGTTAAAGAAGAAAATGACAATGCATTCCAGTATCTTAGCTAAGAAAGCCCAAAGAGAGCTCATGGAGAGTCAGATATAAATGAAGTGCCTGAACAATGACTAAAAGTTAGGGATTATAATTTAAATTCAGGTGAATCCTGACTCAAAGACTAGCATTTTCCCTACTATTCCATATTGCTTTTCATAGATCTCATTAATATTGCTGTTTTATTTTGCAGAGATCATCATAACTGCAAACCTTAGTTTTGTTGGTAAAATATATTTTATCTTTTAGGAGAAATCATTGGAGAGTTTCCAGAATTTATCTGTGGACTGCTCTGTAAAATGCATTTTATATGTAGAATTGAAACAACAAAGGTAGGGAACAAATACATTCAATAAGTTTTTAAAAAGAAAGGCAAGATAATATGTATTCATTTCAAAATGTGCAGGATGTTTATATTTAACTAGGCAGTTTGATGTCAGAAACTGGGCACAGGTATGCAACTTCTTTCTATCTTGTTCTAACTACCTATGTGATATTAAGCAAATTACTTCACATTTCTGGACCTCAGCTTCTTTATTTGTAAATGAAGGGGCTGAAATAAATGAAGTTCAAGGTCTCATAACTGTAAAATTGTATTCTGCACCTCTAACTCATTGAATATTTCAAAGTATCATCAGTTTTATTATCGTAGGTACTCTATCCCCTGACATTGATCACAGCACATCTACATCTCATTGAATCATCTAATTAGTCACAAGCATCAGGAAGTGAAATTCATACTTACTTCCCATATTTATGATCTCTTTTGGGTCATGAATAGCTTTGGCAGTTTGGTGAAGTCTGGTTTGATTCCCTTCTTTTTAAAATTATATTTCCCCAATCTTATGTAGATACCATTTTAAATATTAATTTTCTTATATTTTTTCTATTTATATTCTCTCCTTGCTTCTTCCTCCCTTCCTAAGACATCAGGTGATAAGATATAGGTAGTACATATGCTATCATTCGATACATGTTTTTATGTTTATCATGTTGTGAAAAGACATATATTGCTTTATACAAATGGAGGAAAAAAAAACTCATGAAGCAGGCTGTATTCAGACTCCTTTAGTTCCTTCTTTGGTGATAAATAGATTTTTTCATAATGAATCTCTTGCTATTGTCTTGGATCTTTGCATCACTGATAATAGGTAAACTATCCACAATTGAGCATTTAATACTATTGGTGTTACAGTGAATGACTTTCTATTGGTTCTGCTCACTTTACTTTGCATCACGTCATGTAAATCATTTCAAGTAGCCCCCTTCTCAGAATAGCTGTTGCCTATAGTCAGAAATTAAGGAATTGCTATATTTCAGTTAGAAGTAAGTGAAAATAAATAGCTATTTTTGTCTATTCAAGTTCATAGACTCCCCTGAAATCTAAGAACCCTTTTTGTTTGTAAGGATTTATGAATTCTATGTTAAGAACCAATGAATGGACTAGAACTGTTTGGCATGACTGCTTTATGAAACCAAGCTTGATATTCACTAACCACCTTTGATGAGCCTCCTAGATCTTAACAAATCTCTTTTATCAGGTCTGTTGTCAAGTGTTTAATCCTTTCTGGGTACATAATCTCTGATTTAGCTTATACTCTGTTGACAATACTAGAATGTAAATTTATTAGTTAAAAGGAAAACTGTCAACCCACATTGCTAAAGGAAATATCCTCATTTACAAACTTCCTGTATCAGTGATGATTCAGACACAATAGTTTAAGGAAGTTTAAGGAAGCCTCCCTTTGAGGTACATTTCATATGGAACAGATTGGTGCTAAAAAGTACAGTAAAAATAATTTCATGAAAGAAAAGAATTATGTCAACTGGAAAAAGGGTTTAAAATTTTTTGATTTTATGAATGATTATTGCAATGCCTTAAAAGAGTAAAAAATGAACTTTGGTTTCACAAGAAATGTTAAAACAAATTTTTAAAGATATATGTAGATAGAATTTTAGCAATTATGATTAGAAAATGAACTTTCATATATATTTAAAAAGAATAAATTATCTTTTGAAGGATATAAGATGAATTTATTTATAAGTAAACAGTTTGATGAGTTTAAGAACAGAAAATAATTTTAATTTATTAAAAACAGAAAAATTCAGTATGAATAAAATCTTTAAATTTAATTAAAACTATTTAAAACAAACATTTTTATTTCTACCAAATAAGATAGGGGTCTATCTTGAGAAGTTTAGAGCTTCAGGTAATTATAATTATCTGTTAATTTGCCCATTGTTGTTTCAAGAATTAAATTAAACACAAATAACTATTTTGATAATTAAATATAATTTTAAAGTATTGTTCATTTCAAGGAAAAAATGAGCTTTCCCCCTCATTTAAAATGAAATGTAAGCTTATAAGTGTTGGGAAGAGATGATTAAAATGATTGAAAGATATAAGAGATACGAGGCTGAGGCTGAAAACTGAAAAAAGAATTAGGAAAGGAATACATAGCATAGGGTGAAAAGTAGCTTTCTTGGAGCTGTTTGAAGAGATCAGAATCAGACAGAGCCATCTGGCAAGAAGGCTTTGGCTGCTAGCTCTTGATTAGCTGAATAAAGATAACAGTTCTAGCTATTGCCTTTCAGCCCTACCCAAAGCTTAAAAGAGACGAAGCCTCTCAGAAGTGTTTCTTACTTTTCTTTCCTCTAGTTTGAGAGGGAAAAAGAAGAAGAGAAAAGAAAAGTATTACAACTGTTTTCCTATATAAAAGATAATTAGGCTAATTTCTTTTGCCCATTAGGTCAACCTAAGATAATTGCTTTGGCTTTTGTTATGATCTAACAACAGCATGTTGGTTAATGAAACATTGGCTGTTCTGATCCATAGTGTTCACAGATAGCTAACTGATGAACTGTGCCGTTCCTTGACTTAAAGGGAACTTATATCTTAATGAAGAGGTAGTAGTTTTTCATTACCCTTTTAAGTATAATTATAAGTTAAAATAATTGTAAATACTGCATTAATTCATTTTTAAATGAAGTGAGTACTTGTCCAAATGTCAAACTATGACAACTAACTAATAAGCAGATAACAGAGAAGTGGGTTTACATGGTACAGATATTACTGAATCCATCATTGAAATCAAAGTCATTAGCACAGGGTTATGAGTCACCTCAACCACATTGGTTTTCTCCCTTTGCATGATCTCTTTATTTTATTGTTTCCATGTCAATATGATTTTAATATTCATTTTCTGACATTGTACAATCCATATTCTCTTTCTCTTTTCCTTCTCCTCACTCTGAAGTGGCAGGTAATATGATATAGTTTATTCATGTTCTATCATACAATAAATATATCCATGTTTGTCATGTGAAAAATATATTTATTTCTTATACAATATGTAGATATACACAGTAAAAATTGTGTGCTACATCAATTCCTTCTATGGTGGTAGATAGCTATTTCCCTCATGAATCTCTTGGAATTGTCTGGGGTTCTTGCATTGCTGATAATGATTAAGTAATTCACAGTTAATCATTGTACATTATTACTATTTCTGTGTGCATTATTGCTATTTTCTCCCAGTTCTGCTCACTTCACTTTGCATCACTTCATATATCTTTCCATGTTTTTTTTATGATTGTCCTGTTGATCATATTTTATGGCACAATGGTATCCCATTATAATCATACACTACTACTTGTGTAGTCATCCCAGCTGATGTTATCCCTTCACTTTCCCAATCTTTGTCACCACAAGAAAAACTGCCATAAACATTTTTGTAAAGACCCTTTTCAACCATCTTTGATCTTTGGAATACAAACTCAACAGTAGTATTGGTCCAAAGAGTATACATACTCATATCATTTCCTGCAAGGTCTGGGTGTCAGAAGACTGAGAGAAAATAAGTGACTTTCTTGTTGTCTTTTGTCTAATAGATTCCAGAGGCAGGATCTGAATCTTAGTTCCTCTGTATCCCAATGAAGTTTTCACTTTTATTAAACATTCAATATTTCCTCCTGTCTGATCACTGTTACACATAGTCTTGCTAGCATTAACAAGGTTAGTTTCTACATTGGCCCATATGAAGACTTTTAATGTCAGAAATATTCCCCTCATCCACACCAATGATCTTCCATAATATATTTGAGATAAACACATTTTCTTCATTGAGATAGCAGCTAATTCTTGCCATCTACGAGAATAAGCAAAAGGAACTATGATGTGCCTCTCCTGTCACTGATGCTTCAAAATATTTCAGATTTCAGGAAATTAACCAAAATCATCAGTTATTCAGAATGGGTGAATAAGCAAAGCCCTCCAGAACTCTTTCCAAGAGTCTCAAAGTGAAAAATGTTTGTTATATATAACCTGTATTTGTGATGTTTAGAAAAATACTTTTATACTTAAATGAAAATTCTCTTGCCTTCCACTCAAAACATTTATTTTTATCTATAAAATCATACTGAGTTTTCTGTTTAAAGTCAGGCTGATCTGTCAGGAAGGTAGAACTTAATAATAATGATAATCCTTCTTGTGCAGTTAACAAATATCAGAGTTCTTTGAAGAGTCTTGTTACCTCTTCATAGGCAGAACCAAAAAAGGAGCAAAGGTCCAAGAAAATATTGTCAGGTAATTTGTGAGAGAAACATTAGCATCTCAACCCAGTATTTTGTTATATGCCACATTGTAAGGCCTCAAGAAGTTTTCATTGTAACCAGGTATAGAATACTCTTCCCAGGGATATAAATGACATGCAAAGCACAAACATAGGTAATCAAGAAATGCAAGTAATCAAATTCCAAAAACCTTTACTGCTCACATACAAAAGCCTTTTTGAATCCTCCATTAATTATTTTTGAGTTTGAGAGCAATTCATAGTTTTCTTGGATGCAGTAGGGAAGGTATCACCTGTTTCTCTTGCTCTCTTCTGTGTCAATATATTCAGATCTACTATTCCATTTCAAATCACTGATTTGGAATTCCTCTAGAAGCTAATTATAGGGAAGTAGGCCACTTGGCCAGAGCTATTTAATAGGAGCCACTGCCCCAGTGAACTACAGATTGATCATCAGTCATATGACAATGATAATAATAGTGTTTTGAAAAACATACATTATCATTTTGACAAAAACATGTACACATGTATTATGTTTAATAGTAAAAGGCTTCTCTTTAAACTAATAGTTAATTATTAGATATTACAATGTGTATAAATCATGTTTCTGTAATATTTTAGTTTCCCAAGTTCTTTTTCATAAGGTAAATAGTGAAAGGATTATTTTTCACATTTTATATATTAAAAAATTGAGGCTCAGAAGTTAACTAATTATCACAATATGCAAGAAAGTCAGAATTTCAATCTAGGGTTTTTTTTTTTATTTCAAATTCAGGGTTATTTTTGCCTTATATAACTTTCAACATTCCTCTTTCTTGATTTTCCTTAGATGAAAGTGATCCTTTCTTCTTTCAGTCTCTTAGGCCTCTCTCTTTGAACTTCTGAACTTATCTTTTTTCTAATTTAGCAATCATTTGTATATCTGTCTTATGGGGAGAGATTTTTAAAAATCTTTATATCCTCAGGACTAAAGATAGTTCCCTGATAATAGGAGACACTTAACCAGAACCTAAACTAGGCCATGTTTGACCCAGGGGCTGCAAATAAAATAGGGCAGACTTCTCCTCTACAGTGGGTGAGCAGACTACTGGTTTTCCACTTTTGTACCACCAACCTCACCTGGCCCTACGTCACCATGTCCAGCACCCTACTGCCAAGATTTCTCTTTGCCAGACCCATTTTCTCCTATCCCAAATGAATTTATTTTCCCCTTACAAATCTGTTTACTAACTTAGCTACTAGAATTTCTCATTATCACTCTTCTTTAAAAAATATTTATTATTTTTAAGTAGGTAGTACAAGTAGATTGCTCATACTCATCAGTTCTCTTAATAAATCAGCAAGGATTTTTTAAGTGCCTTTTGTGTATCAGATATGCTTCTGGGTAATTATCAGAGCCAGGAATCAAGTTCAATTCCTTTCATCCCTAATCTTGTTATCTGCCCCTCAATACAATACTGTGACTAGATCACAATACATTGACTAGAACTTATCCTCCATGTAGTGTTGGGAAAAGATCACTATACAAAGCAGCTCTGCATTTAGAATTAACAGTCACCATTCCTTCTAGAAATAAGTGTGGCATTAAAATTTTCAAAAAAATATTTTAGGACAACTATGTAGCACAATTAATAAAGTGTAGGCCCTGGGTCAGGAGGAACTGGGTTCAAATATGGCCTGAGATCATTCCTAGTTGTGAGACCCTAAGCAAGTCACTTAACCCTTACTGCTTATCCTTTGCTACTCTTCTGCCTTAGAATTATAGAAGATAAGATTTTCTATTTATTTATTTATTTGGTTGGTTGATTGGTTGGTTTCCAGGACCATTATTGTATTCATTCATTTATTTGTTTATTCATTCATTCATTCATTTATTTTTGGAATGTAGCTCTAATATTTTCTCTGTTTTTGTAAATTTTATTTAATTAATTAATTTAGAATATTTTTACATGGTTACAAGATTTATATTCTTTTCCTCCCCTCCCCCAAACCCATCCTGTAACCAACACACAATTCCACTGGGTTTTACATATGTAATTGATCAAGACCTATTTCCCTATTATTGATGTTTGCACTAGGGTGATCATTTAGAGTCTACCTCCCCACTCATATCCCCATTGACCCATGTGATTAAGCAGTTGTTTTTCTTCTGTGTTTCTATTCCCACAGTTAGAAGATTAGATTTTTTAAAAATTATTTGTAGTTAGAGGGGCTGGATCTGGGACTACCCATGCTAGTTTAAGAGAATCATTGCATCTCTCTCCCTCTCAGCTTCCTCATTTGTAAAATTAGAGAAAATAGCTGTATGATTTCTGAGATTTGTGTGAGCTCTAAAGCCTATGATCACCCATGACTACATTCCCTAGCCTCTCATTGGATATCACAATGCTTTGGGGAAATGGAAAGCAATTCCTTACTAAATTGTGCAAATTAAAGATTACAGAGTAATCTCATTGTTCATGTCACCCCTGAGTGATTCTAAAAACAGTGGTTCTAAAAGATCAGTCAGATTTTTTCAATTTAGAAAGGTTGAAACTGAAAATTCACTCTCCTGGGCCATTGATGTCACATTGTTATTTTTATTTTCCAATGCCTTTGACTTGTACCCTCTTCCCTAATAATTAGATTCTCTTTAGCATTCTATCTAGTGTTTTTTGAACCAGGGTTTGGGCGGAGATTATGGCACAATTCAAGACCAAAAACAGAAATTTTGAAATCAGCTCCCTGTTAGAAATGAGACGTTGTCCATGACTTTATGTGCCACTGCCAATAGCACAGCCACTGACAAAGTAATTTATTTTTGCAATTTTCTGTTTTTATCGATTGACTGGTGCATGACATTAGATAAGTGATAAAGCAATAGCATTACTGGCATACAATACAAATGTAGGTCAGAGGGCATAAGCTGTAGAGAATTTCACCAAGACGTATTCCTCCAGTTTCAATAGTAGTGAGGGAATTTGCATCAAAATATAATAGCAATTTTAAGTCATCCCATCCATGCTAATAAAAAATCAAGCTATTAATTGATTTTCAATGGGCTTAATGCTAAAACTATCACATATTATGTGAACAAGATTCTGATTGTGCCTCTGTCCTATGACAATCTAAAACCTTGATTCTCCATCTGAATCTATGATTCTCCACTTTTATTACTTTTTATGAGTATTCCTCTTTCTTCCTCCCACCTAGGTATTCTACAAAGCTCAGTTCTTGGTCTGCATTTCTCTCTGTCCATTGTCTTTAAAAAGTTCTTACATTCTAATTGCCTAGGACGTTATCTCTAGCTGATTGTTTCTATATTTCTAACTTGCCTCATCCACTTGGCTTCTGGTTTCATATTTAGAATAAAAAGACCAAGAATAGAAGGGGAATTTAGAGAACAAAGAATCCAAACTTGTCATTTTACAAATGCGGACAGACTGAGACCAAGAGAAATGAAATAACTTGTCTGAGATCACAAAAGCAATGGATAGTAGTACTGTTTTGAACACATCTTCTTTCTGTAAATCCAGCATTCTTTCTGTTAAGCCATCTTAAAATTCTTTCTGCATAATTTCTCTTAGATGCACCAATAATGTGTACGTGCAAATATATATACATCCACATATGCATATATTATATATGTATTTATGCATACAAACACATCCATGTATGTGCACATGTATATATGTATGTATCTGTCCCTTCTAGTTATCTCAATTTTATTAACACAACTATTTTCTCACTCAGCAAGGCTAACAATCTGAGATACTTTTTACTCTAATATCTTTTAATCCAATATATTCATTCTTTTAATGTCATTATTTATTCTTGGTATTCTTTTTTTCTCCATCATTTCTAATGTTATATCTTTATTTCCAGGTCCATATATAACATATTGCTCTTCAGTTGGAGCCACTGACTTTTAATCTCTTCCAATTTGGTCTGTAACATATGCAATCACTATATTAATCTAAATCAAATTGGTGCTACCAGCTAATCATTTTCTTGAACCCTGGAAGTGGGAAAATAGCAGGAATTGGGTGGCTATGATTATAGCCAGAGCAGAAGTATTGAAGCAGCATCACTGACTGCTCCTCAGCTAAGTAAAGCCTTTGTATTCAGTTGGGATAGCCAAATAGGATTAAGGTTTTAGGGAAGTTACAGGCAGATGTGCCAGAACTGGATTGTTATCCTAGAGAGGTGAATCCAGAGTGCAGAGAAGACCTGAACATAGTCTGATGCTTGATGGGATCCATAAAAACAGTAGTATAGTGACGGCAGAAGGGATTGGACCTCCTCTTCCTCTTCCAACCCATACTCGAGCAAGAAGATATATGAAGATGAATAAATAATAAATATTACAGGGGCTTAAAGGTTGATGCTTTATTTAGTATGAAGAGGTTTCTGTGAGTGTGATCATGCAGGAGAGAGAAGCAGAATGCACAGAAGTAGATCCTGTTCTGTGTGTTTCAAAGCTATGGCTACCCATATTTATGGCAATTCCAGGACAAAGTAATAATAGTTGACCACAGGAACCACAGCAGGGGCTCCAGAGAGGAAATAAAAGGAGTCACACTTTATATACCATAATTCCCTGCTAGTCTCAGGACCCATGATAACACTTGCCATTTAAGAAATTGTGGAAGTGACTCTGTGATTTACAAGGGATTGTGGCACAAATATCTAGAGGGGAAAATAGAGATTATAGAGAAGAGCTCACTGTTAAAAGTTTGGATAAAAGTTTATACTATATTTATTACTACCATGGAGAGAGCAGTATTCTATGTTCAATATCTCTTTGCACTGAATTGCAAAGGAGATAAGAGTTCTTTGGGGCTTATAGGTGGGTCATTAATATTGTTGGACAGAAAATCCAGATTTGTCAAATTAGAAGACAAAGTTTCAGACAGGTTATAGTTTTAACCCACATATCATTGTATCCTAGCTCATGACATGACAGACCCAATTTACTTTGAGAGTCTCAAAAATATCCTTGCTATCAGTAAGATTTTTTTTCTTAAAAAGAAACAACATTTGGTTTATGACTCTCTAAAAACTTTCTTTCTTCCCTCATAAACATATAGGTGAAAAACAAATCAGAAATAGACCAGCCTGTATTTAACTTTATAAAAATGCAAAATAAGTCCCTACACAACACTGAAGAGAATACAAAACTCTCTTCATTCTAAGAGGGCAATAAACAATCTTTACCACTGGAGGGCATATTACCTCTGAACCTTTATAGCTCACATGAATTACCAGTAAAAGGATGTAACTAGGTTTTCTTTAAGTGAATGCACTTCCCTTTGTCAGAATCTTTTTTCTTCTTTTGAGCTGTGCAAATAGTGTGGCATGCATGTCACTCTCTGTTTAAGTTAGACTGGGTTTTGTCATCACCTTTACTACACTCTATCATTAAGATTCTGATTCATTTCTTGATTGAAATTTCATATCTTTCCTTTCATGTTATATCTCTTTGGAACTAGCCTCTAGATACACAAAGTTTCCTCTTCAGAAATATATAAAATGGGTCTTTGATACCTATCAAATATGAATCCTTTCTAATATGACTTCCCCCATACCTGTGTACCCATTTTTCTTCTTATTGATTTATTAAACCTCCACTTCTCTCAATATGACCTTTCTACCCCTCCTACAACCTAAGCATGATTTTTTCTTTCTTTTGTGGAACCACTTTCCCATTTCATATCCGTGGGTGTCCCCATATGTTGACTTACTACTTTTCCCTCAAAATTCTAGGTCAAAAACTTAATGTTTTCTATTATGGTTGTTCATAAACCCCTCCCCAATGCAATTCATTACCATGCAGCAGTTTCAGTTAGCTTTTTAGGAAAGTATTCACTAATATGATAAAGTAAGAATAGATGTTATAAAATCTTCTTCCCAGATATAAGATATAGTCTCTAATTGCACACACAAATTCCCTGGAGAGAATGGTTTCAAAATAAATGTACAAAGATGGCAAAACATGCAATTTAGTTCACCTCAAAACTTTAACAGGGCTCTACAAAAGGAGAGAAAGGTTCCACAAGACAGAACTTATAAGTTACCTCTTTGTCAAAGGCTTTCCATGAAAAGGTGGCACCCAGTTTCTAACTTTTGTGGATAAGTATTGATTTGTTTGGCTTTACTGAGATTCATTATCCTGGCAGCTTTCCCTAAGTGGCATTCATTGTCAGTAGACATAGTCATAATACATGCTTCCTGGGTAGTCACATGAATGGTAGAACTGCTAAGCAAGGAATAATCCCAGTACTGAACAGAGTATAAGCCTAATACCGTCAGCCAGAGATGACATATATAATCATTTTAAGGGAAATCTTGCTGAGAAACCCAATTTACCCTACTGTGTTGTTTTCATTTAATGCTCCACATGTCTATAATATTCACATTCAAACAAGAACTAGAAATACTCAGATATTTCTATATACTCAGTTCCTCAGCATTTTGTTTTTGCCTTCATTGATTTCATCATCATTTCTGAATAGTAAAATAAAACAATATGTATTAATGAACATGACACTCTTGGTCTTCTTTATTCTAGCTATTTCATACCTTATTCTCATAACTTGAAGGATAGGGAAATTTTATTATTCCACTTGAACTAAAATGTCAAATCAGCTCATAAATCAGAGAAGACTGGTAATTAATAAAATATAGCTATGACCTCATGAAGTTAAAAATTATTATAACACAATTAATATTTCTAATAAATATTTTAGGGAGTTACATAATATGAATATATTGAGTACTAGATGACCATATTAAACTTCAACATTTCTGGGTAGTGAATCCAAATGAAGAATAGTAAAAGAAATGGTAGATCTTTTTTTTTTGTCCAGAGTTAGGATGCAGGACAATTTGTTTAGAAATTCTGGTCCTTCCTTCCTTCCTTCCTTCCTTCCTTCCTTCCTTCCTTCCTTCCTTCCTTCCTTCCTTCCTTCCTTCCTTTCTCCCCCTCTCTTTCTTTTTCCCTCTCCCATCTCTCTCTTTCTTTCTTTCCTCCTATAGTATTTGTCTTGCCTTCATTCCTTCCCATCCTCCTTTTTTCCTTTCTTCCTGCCTTTATTTCCTCTATTTTTCTTCTTTCCTTTCCTCTCTTTACTATCCTCCCCTCCCTCCTCTTTCTAGTTGAAATAAACAGGGATTCATTCTTGATCTTCTGTTGTACAACAATATTATCACTGTCATTTATAAAGATATTAATAGAAAATGTATCAAACTTGCTAATGACACAAAATCTTGTTGAGACAAATAATATTGTATGGCACAGACAAGATTTATGAAGATCTCAACATCCTGAAAGAATGGATCATATCTAGTAAGGTGAAATTTAGTAGAATAAATATCAAGTTCTAGACTTGACTTTATATCAACTTCACAATAAGGACTGAAGTGAGCAAGCTAAACAGAAGATTAGCTAAAAGCATGATCTCAGGGGTTTAGCATGCCTTATATTGGGTATTATTAGACAAAGTGATGTAGCAGCCAAAAGATGATAATAATACAAATAAGATGGACTTAAGTAAGGAGTGTTGTCAATAGCAAGGGAGGCAGTAGGTCAATAGACTGAGAGCCAGGCCTTTAGATGGGAGGTTCTAGGTTCAAATCTGGCCTCAAACACTTCCTAGATGTTTGAACCTGGGCAAGTCATTTAACCCTCATTGCTTGCCCTTATCACTCTTCTGCCTTAGAACCAATACACAGTATTGATTCTAAGATGGAAGATAAGGATTTTTAAAAACACAAGGGAATTGATAGTCTCTTTGTATTCTCTAACTGTCAACTTAAATGTGAAGTTTCAGGTCATTTGTAAAGGAGTAAATACATTTCAGGAAGTATATCTTTTAAAACATCAGAAGGAGAGTGACAAGTTCCAAGTGAAGAACTCTGAAGTCATATTATATTCAAATTCTTTGAGTCACTAGGGCTGTTTAGCCTATTAAAGAAAAGGTAATGAAAGAGTAGGGCATGATAGAAGTCTTCATGTATATGAAGGGCCAATTTTGAATTAACGATAAGAATTGTTCTGTTTTCCACCCCAACACAAAATGAGACACAACAGGTGGAAGATGTAGGATGGGGAGGTTTTTGTTTATTATAAATGTAAATTTCCTATTAGACTTGTTGAAAGATAGAATGACTTGCCTTTGCAGAAAGTGAGTATTTCTTCATTAAGATCTTCAAGTAAAGACTGAATGGCATAGAGGGTATTTCTGATCAGGACTCAGTAGTTAATGAGGACCTTTCCAGCTCTGAGATTCTCCCATGCTTAAATGCTAAGAAATGATATAGACATTATTTTCGTTTCCTCTTAGAAATTGGAGAGAGTTTAAAGAAAAATGAATTAAGAAAAGAAAGAAAAAGGCAAGGAAAAGGAAGGAAAAGGAATGGAAAGAAAAAGAAAAGGTTTAATGATGATGTATAAGATATTATCTGGGTGCCTGGAAGAATGATAATGCCTTCAACAATAACAGGAAAGTTAAGAAGAAAGGAATATTTGGTGGGAAATGTAATTAATTCAGTCATGGACATATTGAGTTTCCTATGTCTTCAATAGAGAGTAATGTCTTTCTATTCCTTAGGATCTAGCACAGTGCCTGGAACAAAGTTGGTGCTTAATAAATCTTAAATGATTGATTTCATTAAAAATCTACTAATGTGTTTTACTATAAAAATATCTTTTCCACTACACTTTCTGATATGTAAAAGGAGGGAGGACAATGGATAATCACTTACAGAATAAACACTTTTGTTACATTAAAGCAGATGGCAGGTTAGGTTTCCAGCTGATTAAGTAGAGGAAATGGCAAAGAAGGAAAGTTTATTGCTTTTTTTTCTGATCAGTGTTTGTGGGGGCAGCATCAAGGGTAAGTAAAAAGAATAAAATTCTGATGTCATGAATTTTGATGTCTCTGAAAGACCCAAGTGATAGCGATAAGCATTTGAAATAAATGGGAGGGGAGAGATCTAGAAGTAAGCATTATATTTTAAAGTTAAAATAATAATAGCCACTTTATATTCTAGTAAACAAACTTTAATAAGTCCTACTGTGTGTAATGGTGACATTTTTATAGCAAACCTATAAAACAGGCACTGACTACATTGTTTTATGATTATACTTTGTATAAGTGGCCCCTTCAAACAATTAAAGTCACACTCCTTTCACATATGTTTTATCAGAGAATGCCACTACACTTTGCATACCTGGGTTAATCTTTTCACCAAAAAGTATGAGTATGAGTAAGTACTCTGTGGATCAGAATGGAACTGTTACCCCCAAAGTTCAATATTAAGCAAACAACATTCTGTTGATGAGCCCTTCCATGTTTAGTGATACAGTCAATCTATAGAATCTTTCATAGATTATTTTTATGTGGCATTTCAAAATCTTCGGTTGTCATGAAAGAAGAGAAGGGTAAGACTTCCTTTCTGTGACAAATGATCCAAGGTTCCATCAAGGAAATTTGCAGGAAACTTTATTTACCTAATTTTCTTTACCTGCTTATTGTTTGAATGAAAACCACTAAAGGTTTGTCTTAGAGCATACATATAGACATTCATTTATCACCTAGCACTTGTTTTACTTTTTTTTACATTCTAAAAACTTAATATGTTTAGAATATTTTTCCATGGTTACAGGATTCATGATTGCCCCTTTATCTTTCCTCCCTCCTAACGAATTCCTCTGGACTATACATGTATCATTGTTCAAAACCTATTTCCGTGTTATTCATAACTGCAGTAGAGCTATTCTTTAACATCAAAACCCCAATTATATCCCTATCATATAATGTGATCAATCACATATTTTCTGATGCATATCTGTTTCCACAGTTCTTTCTCTGGATGTGGATAGAATTCTTTCTCCATAGTTCCTCTGAATTGTCTTGGGTCATTGCATAGCTACTAGTAGAAAAATCCATTACATTCATTTGTGCCATAATATATCATTCTCTGTGTACAATGTTCTCCTAGTTCTCTCCTTTCAGTCTGCATCAGTTCCTGGAAGTTGTTCCAGTTAACATGGAATTCCTCCAGTTCCTTATTCCTATTCTATCACCAACATATACCCCAATTTATTGAGCCATTCCCCAATCAATGGACATCCCCTCATTTTCCAATGGTTTTTGCCACCACAAAGAGTGTGGCTATAAATATTTTTGTACAAGTTTTTTTTTTTTACTTCATATCTCTTTGGGGTACAAACCCAGCAGTGGTATGGCTGAGTCAAAGGGTAGGCATTCCTTTAAAGCCCTTGTGCATAGTTCCAAATTGTCTTCCAGAATAGTTGGACCAATTCACAACTCCACCAGCAGTGTATTAGTGTCCCAATTTTGCCACATCCCTTCCAACATGTATTACTTTCCTTTGCTACCATATTGGCTAGTCTGCTATCACCTAGCACTTATTAAGGCCTACGGAACAAGGCACTAAAGTCCCTGATTTTCCAAGTTGCCAGAAATGACAGATGCAGTGGAACAGAGCTAGAAACAAACACAAAGTGATTTTTGATTTAATATATTTAAAAATAAAAGATGTCTCACTTTATGTCCAAATAATGATTTTGTTGGTATAGAGAATTCCTAGTATGAAAATGTATTCTAACAGTGCAAATTGATAACTGCTCTTCAATTTATGTTCTTAATTGGTTGTAGCATTGAGAAATTAAGTGGCTTGCTCACGTCCATACAGACAACATGTCAGTCATGACTTAAAACTAAAGCTTTCTCATTTCTTGGTTGACTCAGGTTTGTCAAGCTCTCTCCAATGCATTGTTATATCTCTCCTGCCTCCCCCTGTCTCACCTGTATGCACACACAGAGAGACTGTAAATACCTTTTTCATAAAAAGAATACAAGACACTATATGAAATTAAGTCTGAGTACAACTTTATTATTCTTAACTAATCTGTGTCCATGACCAATTCCTGAAATTAAGGCTGAAAGGAAAAGATAAAAGTTCACTTCTATTTTAGTGTCTTTTCCCTATGACAACAAGTTGATGCTGACCAAATATTTTCTAAGAAAGAGCAAGGTACCTAATATAGGACACTCATTATTATCACCAACCCTACCTCCTCAAACATATATAGTTCTAATTCATTGCTTTTTTCTGATCTGAATAATTGCCTATTTCAATGTTCAGTGGTCACAAGTTTGATCCATGATAATTTTATTTGTTTTGTTATTAGTTAACCTTTATGTTGACATAAAAGTTGTTAAAAAAAAAGGAGCAGCATATTATTAGTGGAATAGTTCTTTTCAGAGTTTTAAGTCCAGAAAATGTAAAAAGGAAAATATGAATGTAAATTGATCCAATTATTTTATCTATTTAATCCTAGTACAGAGAACCTACCTATTCACTTTTTAGAAATTTCTGTTTTGCTAAGCTAGCCATTTACTTTTCATTGGCACTTCCATTGAAACAGCTATGACAAATAAGGCACTTTTCTAGGTATTGTGGGATATTTAGAAATATTTTAAAAATCTTGATCCAAGAAAACTGCAGTTCTATCAAGGAGCTAAAGATATCGTATTTACATAAATATATATACACATATATTTGTAAGTATGTATATATGTATGTATGGTGTGGAATTCAATGTATACTATTTACCCATATTTGCAATCTTGGAGCCATACTGGACTTTTTCTTCTCCCCCTTTTATTATGTCCAACAAGTTGCCATGTCATAAATTCTGTTTCTACAATCTATCTTTCATCCTTTCCCTACTTACCACTTATAGAATTGTTACCGTTTTTCTGATTTTTGTCACCTTTTACTTGGAATATTGTAATAATCTCTTAGTTGGGCATCCACTTTCAAGTCACTGCCCTCTCCAATCCATCCTTCACAGAAATGTCAAAATAATCTTTCTACAGTGCAAATTCCCATCCTGCTAACCTGATCTTCTGTGACACTCACTAGATAGTGGCCTATGTGATCAGTAACATGAGTATTATGTATATTATTCCTATTTTACATATGTGGAAAATAAGCTTAGAGGAGTGGTTTATTTTCTCCTGGTGCCACAGCTAGCTATTGGCAGACCTAAAATGGGAACTGAAATTCTCTGACCCTAAGTCTACTAAAATTCCTACCATATAGCAGCAACAAAAATGTCAAATGAATACTAAGAGGGTTATGTTAGTGTGCTAAGTGTGGTATATTTCTTTTTTGGAAAAAAGCACACCATAGATACCTGGGACTATACTTTATTTATCATAAAAGACTGAATGGTTGGTGTGTACTGAATCTATGATATTCTAAGCAAATTTATTAATCACTCTCTAGAGGTCCTGGGTAATGAGACATCACCTGGAGTCAATCAAGTGCCATAAGCAGAATCTGTACTCCATCCCAAGAATGCTGAATGAGAAAAACTTCACAAAGTTGACCTAATGGAAGCAAAGGCATTCCATTAGGAGGATAGGTTGATGTGGAGCTGGGGGGGGGGAGGATTCTGATTAGGTGGTTATTTACAGGAAAGTGGAAATTTCCATTTCTTTCTAGAAAGTACTACAAATTATGGATTAGAAATTGAGAAAGAAGTATTTAAAAGGATTATTGCATTGTATAAGACAGGAGGCTTACTTCTAGACAAGCTTTTAATCAGGAGATATGATTTAATACCTAAGTAATGAGGCAATCATAGTGAATAATTCTAGCCATTAATATATCATTTTCCCTCTGAGGTGGTAAAAAGCATTTAAAAGACATAAGTAATTAATCATTTTAATGTCCCAATGGGAAATGATAACATACTGTTTTTTATATGAAGATGATGTTGCTGACCCACTATCTTAGTGATGTGCCTCTTTAATTGTGAAAGGAATATTTGGCAAGAATAAGTAAGTTATGGGTTCAAACTTTGCTTCTGAAATTTACCAAATGTTTGAACATGATAAAGTTGGACAAACTCTCTTTTTTGTATTAATCATTTGCAAAATGCACCTTAATATATAGAATTGCACCATGTGTAATTATGCATGTAAAGGTCATTGCAGAATTTTGAAAACAATATATGTATGTCAAGTTTTATCTCAATTGTTTCTCTTATTCTCATCTTTTTTTTGATTGAGATAGATAGAAAGATCTTGTATATAGGTGGATAACAGAACTGCTTTTATAATTAACTAAATATATGGGGCCCTAAAGCTTATCTCCCATGTAGCTGGAAGTTTATGAATAAATGACATCTATTTTAAAGGTTTTAATTTGAGAAAGGTGATCAATTCCAGGCAGTAGGGGACAACAGTTTTGCCTATATTGTGCACTACCTACAGTATAGTTAAGTCCTTGAATTTTCATGGATTATCAATCATTTTATTTATGTTATTCTCATTTTTCAAAATTTACTTAATATCTTTTTAGGTTTATTGGACTCTTGCATAGCTTTATAAAAAGAATTCCTTTTTGTAAAACATTTTTGGGACCACTCTGTTAGCACATTAAATGACAATGCTACTATATACCTCATCTTGTCCCCATATGATTTTTATCTCCTCTACTAGGCCTCCATAATTAGAAGGCTTTATGCTATAACTTGGACATTATGAATGTTTGACATATGAAAACACTGATTTAAAACATTTCTATACTTTTATGATTCAATGTTATTTTGGGGGTGGTTGTAGTCAACAATTCTATCAATTGTAATATGATTGTTCCAATGGAGTTTATTAGATGGTGTTTCTGAAGGAAACACGGGCATAGAGCCATCTAATAAGGCATGCTCACATCAAAATAGGTGCAACACTGTCAACCAAACTAGCTCACTCATCATCTGTATGAATCATAAGATTTATAAATATATGAAGATGCATTATGTTTGGAATCTATTGTTTTCCTTATCTAGAACCACTTTTTAAACAATCACAACAAAGTTATTTTACTCCTTTGTGTCACCTACAAAAAACCCACAAATTTTGAGAGGCCGTGGGGTGCAGAGATCTTAACAAAGAATTTGGAGTGATAAACTGAGTTGCCAGAAATGAATTCAAATCCCATCTCTTCCACTTTTTACCTTGCTAACTCTAAGTCACTCAATTTCTCTGGGTCTCAGTTTCTTCATCTCTAAAGTGAGTGGGTTGGACTAGTTGATATCTAATGTCTCTTTAAGCTCCAGATCTGACAAAACCAACACAATTATTCCACCTCCTCCCCCTGCCCCCAAAGCACCAAAACTTGTCTGTGAGGGTGAGAAAATCCCATATTCCCATATTACAGAGTGTGTGAATTTCTTCTGTATAATTCTCTCACCTATCAGAACCTGCCTCCTCCTTCAGGGTTATTTTCCCAGATGATTTCTTTAGTCAGCAATTGTAGTTGTTTATTGCTGCCCTGAACCTGCAGAATAAAGCAGCTTATCTACTTGTAGAAATAAGCAAATTGGGTTTCCCACTACAAAGAGGACAATGGTTTTACCCAGCACCCACCAAACCCTTGAGGAAAAAATGGGGTTGATAAAATTTTAAATGGCAATCAGAAACAAGAAAATATTACAGTAAGCATTTTCAAAAGCTGCAGAGCCAAGCATCAAACCACAAAATTATTTTAAATCTCTCCTCTTCGTTGTGTAAAATTTATAGCTGAAATTCACTTTAACACTATGATGAGAAGGTTTACATTCTTAGCAATAATCTACTTCCTCCTCCAAAGAAACTTGCATTTTTAGATAGAAATATGCCTGAAATGCTACCAGCACCAATTTATTTCAACAAATGTTGTGAATTACGACCACTGCATAAATCTCTTTCTCTCCTCCTCCTCTTCCTTTCTAAGCTCATTGAAAACCTGGCATACAACTAGTAGACATTTTCCTTTCCTCCTACTTGTTAATTTTCTACTGTTTTCTGACTTCACTATTCAATTGAAATGATTTTCTCCAAATTTACCAATAATATATTAATATCAAAATCTAAAGTCCTTTACTCAGGTCTCATCATACTTCATAGATCTTTAACCTTTTACACCATCCATTATTCTCTTTTCCTAATGTTTTCTTTTCTTTAGGTTTTAGTTCTTTCCTAATTTCCCCCTTGTTTTTGAATTCCCTTTCTCTGTCAATTTTAATCTAGGTCATGTCTGCTAATGGTGATATCCCTCAAGACTGATTTACTATTTTCTTCTTACTATTTTTCTTATTGATCCTATCACTTTCTATGGGTCCAATGGTCATTTCTATGCTTGCAGTTTTCAGATCTACTTATCTAGACCTATTTGTTCTTTAAACTCGACTCATTTCTCAAATGGCCCATTAGGCATCTCAAATTGAATATCTCTTAGACATTTTAAGTTCATGTGTTTAAAACTTCACTTTAACTTTTATCTCAATTCTTCTCTCTTCTTATCTTCCCTGTTACTGACACTATCATCATCTCAGTCACCATAGTTCATAGCCGAGGTGTCATTCTATGCTTTTTATTTTCTCTTGCCCCTAATATCTAGTAAGCTACAAAGGTCTATTGATCCTGCCTTTATAACATCTCATAAAGATTATCTTCTCTTCTCTAACATTGCTACAACCTTAGTGCAAGTCATCAACAGTTCATGACTACACAATTGCAATAGAGTCTACCCCAGTGCATTTTCTACTTAGTTATCCAGATAATCTTCCTAAAACAAACCCTACAATGTTATCCTATCCCAGTTCAATAAATAGCAGTGGCTCCCCTACCAGAATCAATTATAAAGTTATTTGTTCGATTTTTAAAGCCCTTCAAGTCTGGGACCCTTACTACATCTCCAGTCTTCTAACAACTCCCTCCCTTCTTTATGATGTAAGACTTAGTGATGCTGGTAACTGTTATTCTTCAAACACAACACTCAACTCAACACTTAAACCTTCAACTCCAGGGATTTTCACCACTTGTCTCATGCCTAGAATTCTCTCCTTCCTCATCTTTCGATCTAGCCTTCCTTGGTCGTTAGCTCAGCTAGATTCTCACCTTCCATAAGAAATATGTCCAGGTTCTCCTTATTATTTTTTCTTCCTCCTGATATTATTTAAATTCACCCTGTTTTTATCTTGTCTGTAAATATTTTTGGCATCTTGTGTCCCCCTTAAGAGATCCTTCAATTCTGAGGGACTTATGAGAAGGGGTGCTATCCACATCGAGGGAAAGAACTGTGGGAGTAGAAACAGAAGAAAAATAACTGCTTGATCACATGGATCAATGAGGAGATGATTGGGAAAGTAGACTCTAAATTATCTCTCTAGTGCAAATATTAATAATATGGAAATAGGTCTCCATCAATGACACACATAAAACCCAGTGAAATTGAGCATTAGCTATGGGAAGGGGGTGGGGAGGAGGGAAGGGAAAGAACATGAATCATGCAACCATAGAAATTTTTTTCTATGTTTTTTTTCCAAATTTTTTCTAAATAATTAATCAACTAAATAGAATTTTTAAAAAGACTATAAGATCCTTGAGAGTAAAAACTGTTTTCTTCTTCTTTGTATCCCCAGTGCTTAGCAGAGTGCCTGGCATGAAGTAAGCACTTAATAAATATTTTTGACCTGACATGTGGAGTCTGTATTTCTGTTGAATCTGTTATTCATATTTTTCTTTGTAAAATTGAGTGAGTTCCTTCCAAGAATCACTGAATTAAAAGTGTTTCTAATATTAACGTCTATTGACCAGAGCTATAACTAGAGTGAGGCAACCTGGGCACTGAAATTTAGAGGGGATTTAACAACATTTGTGTTCCTTCAGCAGGTAGAAATAACTGAGTTTAGTACCTATTATAGCAAGAATAATTGTTTAAAATAGGAAAAGAACAGATTGTTTCTCTTTCACCATAACATAGATTCTCTCTAACAAAGTTTTCTACCTCATGGTGAGAGGTATTTCTCCAGTAACTTTTACTTTCTCTTACTTTTCAAATTTAACTTAAAAAGTGACCTTTCTTTGTTTTCCTTTAGAGAAGTTTCTAGTGCTTTCCTGAGATGTCTCTATTATTTGCCATGTTTTTGGTGTGGCATAAACAGCTCTTCACATTTTTAATGCTAGGTGAACACATAGAATCTTGCAAAACTTCCCCCCTCATTGTTAAGGATTTCTCATGGTGACTAAGGAGGTATAAGTTGACTGTCAGTGTGGATTTCCTTCATGTCATACCTTCTGTTAATTTTCCATTTGCTATATCTCAAAACACTTGAACATGATGTCTTATAGTGATGATGATGATACTGGTTAGCATTCATACAACTCTTTAAGACTGGCAAAGTGTTTTATGTATATTATCACTTTTGATCCTCTCAATAACCTTTCAATGTAGATTCAGATGCCTGAAAAAAACTGTATCTGAGAGTGGTAAAATAATTTGGGGGGGCAGTCATCTAGTAAGTGAATTTGAGGTAGGATTAAAATTTAGACCTCCCTGACACTAAATCCAATGTTGTACCTATGATGCCACCTAGCTGTTGATGTTTTTACCTTTGATTTATTTTGTCTTTGTGAATTTATTTAGAAAGAAAATATAGTTTTCTTTTTTTCTAAGTATCTTATTTTATTGATATCTTTTTAATACCATTAATTTGTGTGTGTGTGCATGTGTGTGTGTGTGCATGCACATGTCTGTGTATTCCTCTCACTTCCTTGTGTAGAGAACCAGGGAAATAAACTATAAAAAAGTAACAAAAAATAAAATCCCAGTAACAAAGAATTAAAGGAAAGTGACATTCAGGAAAACCAACAAATATAAAGCTCTTAAAATTTATGCAACATTAGAAACTCATAATTATTCATGTATATAAAAATGTGAAGAAAGAACATGCTATCAGTTTTTCTCTTTGACCAACCTTGGTTAATATAATTACAGAATTCAGCATCATTCCTCTTGTTCTTTCTATTTATCTCATTTTGGACCATTTATATATTGTTTTCCTGGTTCTAACATCAGTTCAACTATCAATTCATATGTATTTGCATGCTTCTGTGATGCTTTATATCCATTTTTCTTATGTCTTAGTAATATTTAATTATATCAACAGACATAATTTGGTTGACCATTTTTTATGTCAGACTCCCAATTTTTTTCAATTATTTGCAACTGAAAAAATGAGCAGAATACTTTTTTTCTTTCCTTTGAAAATTCAATATAATTTCATTTTCAGTTCTGTATTCTCTTTTTCCCCTTTCCCCTTTTCTAATTCATTGAAAATGCAAGAAGATTAAAGCTTATTCAAATATGCATAGTCAAGTAAAACAAGCTCTGTGACTAGCTATGTTTATAAGTAGGAAAAGAAAATATACCTCAATCTACTCTCAGTCTGTCAGTTAACTAGAAAAGAAAAGCAAGTTTCATCTTGAGTCCATTAGAATTTTGTTTGGTCCTTGTGGTGATCACAGTTCCTTTACCTTTGAAGCTATTTTTAAAGAATATTTTTATTATTGTGTAACTTGTTTTCCTGGACCTGCTCAATTTACATTATGTCAGTACAAGTCTTTCCAAGTTTTACTAAAACCACCTTCATTAAAATAAAATAGTATTTCATCACCTCATATGCCCATAGTTTGTCCAACCATTCCTTAATTGATAACCATTCCCTTAATTTCCCATTCCTTGCAATCACAAGAAGAGCTGTTCTGAATATTTTTTGTACATATAGGTCCTTTTTCTCTTTATTTAATTCTTTAGGATATATCTTGTACTGGTATCATTGGTTCAAAGAGCATACACAATGAACTAGCTCTTTAGACATAGTTCTAAATTGTTTATCTTTATGGCTAGATGAGTAAAATACTTTTTCAGTGAATCAATATTATACACAAATAATCACTGGATGCCAACTGTGGACTCTGTATTTAAATTAAAATTTTCAATTTTGCTCATGTGATACTTTTACCCGTGTATCAGAAGTAAAATGATGTCACAATAGAGAAGCAAATAAAATGTTATACTGGGAATTGTCTTGAAATTGAAGTAGGAAGAAATGGGTTTAAGTGTTAGCCCTGACATTTATTAGCTACATTACTTTGGTCAAATCACTGGACCGCTTGACCTTCATTTGCCTCATTTGTACAATAACAAGGTTAAAGAAGTTTTCCAAAACCACTTCTAATGTCACAATTCTCTGAATTTGCTTTCTTTGCTTTTTATTTTTTCCCAGATATTTACAGTGCATTAGATTCCTTCACTACATCTGAAAAAAGAGATCTATATGTTTCCAAGGCTCAAATGATTATCATTAAATTCAAGATGTTAATGACAGAAAAGCAATGACAGAGAGAAAAAGATGTCATGCATCAAGAAGAAATTTATTTTTGTGGGAAATTATAAATGGCTTTTAATGTATATATTTTCTGAGCAAAACAAGTTCTTTATTGCATTTACAAGTTTTAAAGGAAAATTAAATAAGTAGAATTAAATAACATATGCCTTAAGGTTTCTGGCAAATGGCTCATTTTGTAAAAATTTATATAAGCAATGTTAGTCAATATAAAATGTCATAGAGAATATAATATATGAAATTATATATAATTAAATATCTCATAAATGATAAACTTAGTAGACCATCAAATACCAATTTTTTTATTTCTATAATTCTAAATTTCCATGACATAATAGACTATATTAACCCTTAAAATTAAACTAATGAGGCTAAATGGGAAAATTAATTCATGTGAAGATATCTTTTAAAGTCTCACCTAAAGAGTCTCTTCATTCTAGAATATGATAATAACAATGAATGGATTCATTACTATTTTTTTTTGCTGAGTAGGCTAGTAGAAGCCCTAGCTAGTCAAATCTTGCATGAAGATAATTGAATATTTATTTAGGAAATTAACAACATGAAAAAAATTGACTGAATCCTTTAGCAAATCACTCTCAATTTATTATTACATAGAACACCATTTAGAATATGAAAAATTAATCAGATTTATGGTGGATCAGAATAATAATCATCATAATAATACTTTGCATTTATTATTGCTATAAATGTTATTAGCTCCTTTCCTCAAAACCTTCCAGTAGTGTGTGCGTGTGTGTGTGTGCATGTGTGTGTGTGTGTGTGTGTGTGTGTGTGTGTGTGTGTGTGTGTGTGTAAAGTGCTATTATCCCCATTTAACAGATGAGGAAACTATCTTCACACAGTTTGGGTCAGAGACAAGACCTGAACACTTTTTTATGACCTCTTAGTTTCTTTTCAAAGGCATTACTTATATTAATAGATATATTTATACAGCATTTTAAGGTTTGTGAAATTCTTTACAATAATAATCACTTTAAATCTTCACAGAAAACCTGGAAATTAAGGCTCATAATTATCTTTATTTTACACAGAGGTAAATTGAAGCAACATATAAAGTGACTTGCTTGGACACATAGCTATTAAGTGTTTGAGATTGCGCTTGAATTGGGGTTTTCTTGACTTCCCATCCAGGAGTCTATTCACTATAACCTACCTGCCTTTTATTAAACCTTTACTTTGTGATAGATATATACAGAGGATATAAAGAGACAGTGAAAAAATCCCTGCCTTCATAGACCTTTTATTCTATTAAAAGGAAACAATACTTCATTCTACTGTATTAGATTTAATGTTAGAAAATAAAATTTTGGAAAAAATTGTTATGCTCTTTAGAGCATCAAAGATTTTCCCCTGGTAATGCTACTCTATAGTAATATCTGACTCGTATTCCCTTAGTGAAGAACTATAGGTATGGAGTCACAAACCCAGGATTCAAATCCAGGCTATGTTATTTTTGTCTAAATAACTTCAGTAAGTCTCAGCCTCAGAGAGCTATATTTTAATTGTTTTTTCCAGATTACATATAAATACAATTTCCAATAATAATTTTCAGATATTTTAAAATCTATTTTCTCTCCCTTCCATCCTTCCCTCTTCCTGAAAGTGGCAGTTAATATGAGATAGCTTGTAGTGTGCTTTTATAAAATAAATATTTCTATGTTCTTCATGTGGTGGAAGAAGAAAAATAGAAAAATTTATGGAAGAAATAAAGTGAAAAACTATGCTTCAAGCTTTAACACACATGATTCAGTTTTTTATATCATTTGTTAGATGTCATCATGAGTTCTTTGGAGTTGTCCTGGATACTTGCATTGCTTAAAATATAATGTTATTCACAGTTTATGATCATAATTTATTGATGTCATTGTGCACAGCATCCTCCTGGTTCTGTTCACTTCATTTTCTATAACTTCATATGAGTCCAAGTTTTTTTGTGCTCATTTTGTTCATCATTTCTAATGTCACAATGGTATTCCTTTATAACCACATACCACAACTTATTTAGGTATTCATGACTGATGGATATTGATTTAGCTTCCAATTCTTTGCCACCAAAAAAAAAAGAGCTGCCATAAATATTTTTGTATAAGTAAGTCCTTTCTATCTATCTTTGAACTCTTTAGAAAATAGAACTAATAATTTTATTGCTAGGCTAAAGGGTAGACAGAGTTTGATGGTCTTTTGGTCATGTTCCAAATTACTCTCTAGAATGATTTTATCAGTTCCTAGCTCCACCAATTGCATATTAGTGCCTCAATTTTTCCTAATCCCATCCAACATCATGATTCTTTTTTGTCATATTCACTTCTCTAGTGGGTGTGAGGTGTTTCCTCAGAGTTGTTTTAATTTGCATTCCTCTAATAATTATTTAGAGATTTTTTATGTGAATAAAGATTTAGTTTTCTTGATCTGAAATTGCCTATCAATATTTAATATCTCTTTATTAAATAACTTTGGATTCTTATAAATTTTACTTAATTCCCTCTATATAATTAAGAAATGAGGCATTTGTTGGAGATATTTGCTATACACATTTTTTCCCAGCTTGTTATTTCCTTTCTTGTTGACACAGATTTTATATAATATTTTATGGTAGAAAAATGCTTTCTCAATAATATTTCCTACAGTAACCCTATCATTCAGGCTATATAATTATTGTCCTCATTATACATGCGATGAAACAAAGTATGAACTTCAGTAAAAGAATTTGGCTATGTTCCCAGAACTAAGAAATATCTGAAGTAAGACTCATGATGTTGAGATCTTTGACATAGATTCTATCATTAAGTACCATTATACCAAAACTTATGATAAAAAATAGTGTGTTCTTTGTTTGTTTGTTTTAAAGTAGATCCTGGCCTCTTGTGGTACCTTTCCCTTGGCTTGGGAGTTTTTGAATTTCACTATAATAGTTCTGGGATATTTTATTTTAAGGCCCCTTTAAGGGAGTGATGGTGGATTCTAATAATTTGTATTTTCTCCTTTTTTATAAGAATATCAGGGATATCTCAATTCTCTGATGAGTTCTTGTAATATGTTGTCCATGTTTGTTTGTTTGTTTGTTTGTTTGTTTTGTGTATCATAGCTTTCAAGTAATCCAACAATTCTTAGACTATTTCCTTTTTATCTATTTTTCAGGTCAGTTGTTTTTCCAGTAGGTATTTTAGATTTTCTTTTATATTTTCATTATTTTTATTTTGTCATAATGTTTCCTGATACCTGTGTATTCATTAGCTTCAATTTTCTCAATCCTAATTTTTAAAGAGTTACTTTCTTTCTTGAATTTTTCGGTTTCCTTTCCATTTAGCCCATTCTAGTCTTTAAAGATTTATTTTAGTAGTGTTTTGGGGTTTTTTTGTCTCCTTTTCCATTTGGTCCACCATCATTTTAGGGAATGGTTTTATCCATTGGCTTCTTGGCCTCCATTTTGATTTGATAATTTGATATACTGAATATATATATAATCCATATATAATTTCCTTTAATGAGGTTTTTTTTCCAAATTGCTGATTATTTCTATCATTTCCTTTACTATTTGATTTTTTAATTTCTTTCCAAGTTCTTCCAACAGTTCCTTTTGGGCCTCACATATTTATTACTCTATTTTGGGGCTCCACATATTTCCTTTTTACCATTATTGTTCTCTTCTAAAATAATCTTTGACCTTTCTTGTCCCAAAAATAACTTTTTAAGTTTGTTTTTTTCTTTGTCATTGGCTTATTTCCCCTTCACCTTTATTACCTTGTCTATATGTTGAGGCTTTATTCCACTCCTGGGATTGATACTCTTTCAAACTTTCAATTTAGCCTTTTCTCACGTGTGGTATAGATTCAACTGTCTTTGGGTCTTTCAGTGCACACTTTGATTGGGTGGTCTGGCTGGCTTTTTTAAAGGTTAAATTTAATGGTTGGATGCAGTGTATTTACCAAAATGGGGGAGGGAACAATAAAGTAGAGAAATGTGAAAGAGGTTATAGAAAATACCTATATTAGTCCTCAGCCAGGAGGGCTTGTAGTGAGTAATCATGTGACCTACTCTAAGATGGAAGCTAGTCTCTTAGGTAACTAGGAAAGGAATCAGCCTTTTCACTCACTCAACCAAGTGATCCAGGTGTCAGAGTCTAAGTTGAAGTCAGGATCCACACTGCAGTCTCCAATGAGGTTTCTAGAACACTATGTCCAGGAGACAATCTCCATGAGATTCAACTTCACCAGACTGCCAGCCTAAGGATTTTTGTGGCTTTTATGGTGATTTCCTATCCCTGCCCCTCTTCACTGGGGCCAGCCACAGTTTCCAAAACTGTTACACCTCTGAGTCCTTACCTTTGAATTCACATGTTTTTGAGTATGTAAACTCTTAAAAGAATTAAAAAGTTTCTGGCTGTTTGAGTTAGAAAAAAGAGTGGAGCTTTTCTAAGTATCTTGCTGGCTTCTTGCCTCTAAACTTGTTAATTCTTCTCCTAGGAGTAAGAGTTTGTGGACTTCCCTTACTTTAGGGTTAAGTGTGGGTATATTCATTTTTGTTGATTAATTCAAAAGTAAACAAAGGATAGTTAATCCTATCTTCAGTGGTGAGGTACTAAGTAAGGGCACTTAAGTTATTGTTATTCCAAAGTTTTAACTCCAACTAGGCAAAAAGAACCAAGAATTTCCTTTCATACTTTGTGTAGAGAGGCTTGTAGCTGTTTGTATGTATGTTTGTTTGTTTTCCTAGCTGTGTGTTCCTTTTCTGTCTTCTGTGCTGGACTATTCCCTGCTTTGCAGTATCATTGCCTCAGGCCCCATGAAATGGCATAATGCTCCTCCCAAATCTACCATTTCATTAACTTAGGCCACATTAAATCAGGTAAGACTGGCATTTGAATAGTTCCCTACTCTGCTCTTTTCTTTACCCAGGACATTTGGTAGCAGGTAAGTCTACACCCCATCTTATGTTTTGTTGTATCCAGCCACTTGGCAGTAATTTGGTTATTCTTCTATTCTACTGTTGCACTGGTCTTCTCTCCCAATTTGCAGTCATCTTGGGATGTTCCCCACTCTGTTATGCCCTTTGCTCAAGCCATATGGAGAAACTGTGGGTTGTTTAACATTCTGCCATTCCTCTTCAATGACAAATTCACTGGGCTACTCTTCCTTTTAACCCCAGTAAATTGTGTCTTTCCTGTTTTCCTTTGTTTTGAGGAGTTATATTTCTATTTTTGTGTGTTTGAGTGAACTGAGCATCCCTTAATCTACCATGTTAGCTCCTAGTATTTAACTGAGATGATTTTATTTTTATGTCACAAGTAAAAGGGAAAGAAGTTCTCTCTAAGACTCAAATTTATTTACAGAAGGCCTCATAAGCTAATCAGAAAGCATAAAGCAGGTGTCAAGGAAATAACATCTTAGATTAAAAAAACTAATAATAATGTAGCCATATACATAATGTGTTGATAAATAAACAAAATATATCTCTAAGTCCTTCAATGCACTTTTGAAGTATAAATCTCCTTTATCTAATCAAGGAGAAATTTTTATCTATTGATTGAACAAACATACTAGATATTTGGGTTCTAAATTACTGGATAAATTACAACAATTCTAGTTCAGGACTGGGGGGACTCTGGCCTTGGGAATACTTTGAAGAGGCAGACACCTTTACCTGTAGAAAAAGGCAGTAATTAGGGCAAAGAGACTTTCTCCCCTGCATTTCTCTCCTTCATAGACAATATGGATCTCATAGATCTAAGGGACCTATTGGAGACAATGATTCTTTTAGGAGCAGGAATATGCACAGGAGAAAAGGCAGATGTGGGATGAAAGTCACCCAAGGAAGAAGGTAGTTTTCATTGTAGATATCAATGCTGTCTATAGACTGAAAAATAAAATATATGTTAGAAGACCAAGCAAGAGCTTTGCTCAACAGGAGGTGCCTGATGACACTATAAAGAAAGGACTTTTTGTACAAAAAGTTGTGACTCACTAATTGTATAGCAATTGTTCTTTCAGGTTTTAGTAGAGAAAATCTAGAAAATCTATTGTGCTTATAATAGTACCTGAGTAAATCTGTTCTATTAGCTATCAACTGTATAGGCTAATTGTAGTAGATAGTCACCTGAGAGTAGTTTCTGGGAGATTCATATCAGAAATACAGCCTCCAAGGATTACTCTAGGTCTTGAGAAAAATGATTTCCTCCTGGTTATTTAATATGATAGTACAATATAGGAGTTGGGCAATAAGCCAGAGGGAAAATTCGACATTCATTTGTGTCATCTCACCTTCATCTCATTGTTATTAGGGGTTTCTTTAGATCACTAAACTTAGACCAAAAAGAGTTGGTAAGAGAAGGAAACAAGCATTTATTAAGCACCTAATATGTACCATTCATTGAATTGTTTTATAGATAATACCTCATATGACTCTCTTAACAACCTAATAATGTGCCATTACTTTCAGTGGATATTATATTCTATGGATGATTTATTCAGAAAGCCATCGTGTGTTCTAATGCCATGAAATCTGGATTATTAGTCACTTAAAGTATGATTACTAATTAAAATAACATGTAACTATGAATAAAGGCAAGTATTTATTGCTTGATAAATGGTAAATTATTTAGTCAGACATAATTGAACAAAATGACTGTACAACAATAATAACAAGGCTAGAGGGGGAGGTGGGTGGTAGAGTGGATAGAATTCTAGGGCTGAAGTCAGAAATACTCATCTTTCTGAGTTTAAATCCAGCCACAGACACTTATTAGCTGTGGGACCTGGGCTTAACCTTTAACATGTAAGCTTTTTTGCTTCAATTTTCTCATCTGTACCTTAAGCTAGAACAGGAAATGAAAAATCATTCTAGAATCTTTGCTTAGAAAAATCACACATGCTTGGACACAACTGAAATTATTGGATAATGGTAAAGAAAAGGAAGAAGGCCATGCCATGCCATGCCATTTTCCTCCTTTGTTTCAAAGAGAACCAATGATATTGAGGGATTCTGTCTTGACTTGTTTATGTCTTAACTTGCATGTGAACTGAATTTAAATGAGGCAAAATTGCACAGTTGTCTTTCTCATCCTCCCTTATGTTCATCAGAGTCATCAATGTCACTGGACAAAAGTCAGAATGATTAGCAATGACCTGGGATGCTCTGCACAACCATGCCATCTTTGATGTCTTACAAGATTGAAACCTGCCATAACTCCTAATTGAGCCACTATCATAGCTATTTGAACAGAATGGTCAATTCAGCATATAGGTATGTGGTAGTAAGTGTAATATGTTCTCAGAAGTCTCTACTAAGTTGAATGAAATAATTAAATTCTTTATTAAGCTCTTACAATGTATAAAACATTTTAGGTAAATGCTGGGGATACAAATAGAATACATGTTCCCTACTCTATTGGAGTTCAGTAGAGATGCCATAATATCTACATCTACAGTTATATCTTTCTCTATATTTTTAAATAAAGATAGCTAGATAATATATACGAAGGTTCAGAAATCCCAAGATTGACTTTCAACAGATGAAAAAGCTAGCAACATTTCAGATATTTAACTTTATAGGTTTGTATTGCTTCTAGGCAAAAAAAGAAAGCATGTTGCTGAACTACCTTGGGAATTAATGTCTATTGGGATTCAAAATCCCTGTTAAAAATTTACTCATCTGTTCCTTTTTTGTTTTGAGAATATAATTACTTTCTTTCTAACAACCATATCTCATGCCACTGGGAAAGGAGTCTAATGCAATGACATCTGCAAAAATGAATTTTCTTCACACCTTAAAATGACCCTACTTGATTCTATACATAAGATTGACTAAATTGTTAGTTTCCTAGTATCACTAAAGGCCATATGGTCTCCCATATGATAATTAAATTCAAATAAGCAACAAATTTTGCCAACTATTCAACAAGCACATATTTTGAGTGTAGAATATCAATGGATCTCAGGTAGGATCAGAATTTTTTTTTAATTACAGCACTAGTATTGTGCTTATTTTTTGATGTTGGATAAGACCTATATACAAATAATGATCATGTAAATAAAATTGGAAGAAGATAAATAATAAATCAAACAAGCAGAATGAGAAATTTGGAAGGGAAGGATATCCATTACATTGTGGTTAGAATATTAGGGAAGGTTTGATGGAACTATTGGCACCTGAACCAAGTCTTGAAAGAATAGAAGAATTTTAACAATCAGTTCAATTCAGTAAATATTTATTATGAAACTTTTGATAAATTCCTCTTGGGTAGTTGATTCTTAATTTTAAAAAATATACCATTACCTTTTGTCTTGCCAATTTTAAGACAGAAGAGCATCAAGGGTTAGGCTAATGAGGTTGTGTGACTTGCCCACAGCCACACATCTAGGAAATATCTGAAGTTAGATTTGAATTAAGGTCCCCCCCTACTCCAGACCTAGCATTATTTCCACTGTGCTACTTAGCTGTTGTTAAAGGACTTTTTTTTTGTTTTTTTCTTACCAGCAGACTTTTTTCATAAATGTTTTGAAGTATCAAAATGAAATAAATAATACCCATAGCGTTAGGGTTATTTATGCTTCTGCTCATTAAAAAAAGACCTCCCATAAAACTTAGTTTAGCTCTGGATCAAATCATCAAAGAAGATGGCTACTATCTTTTTCCTCAAAATCTCTCTCTCCCAAATTCCCATTTTTTCAGTAACACCATTATTTTCCCAGTGAACCTGAAACCTGGTAATGGATACAATTCATTCCTAAAGAACCAGCCTACAAATCCTATTGATTTTTCATTTTAAATCACACTTTCATTTCAGACCTTATCATCTATTAACACTTTAGTCTGAGTTTGCCAAGATAGTGGAGTAAGAAATGTTTAAAGCCAGCCAACCACCCTCAAATGATCACAGAAGAACAAAAAATGTCTCAAAACAAATACTGGAGTAGCTGAACCACAGATGAAGGGGTGAAGCAGTGCTCCAGCCCAGACCAATGCAGAAGGAAAGCAAAGAGAATTCATCTTTACTGGAGTGTGAGAGACCATTGAACAACCTTCAGTAAAACTCATAAGCAATTAGTCTAGATTGCAGGGAAAGGAGCATAGATGCTTCCATATAACTCTAGAAGGGTAAGAGCTTCAACCAATACAATAGAGAGCAAGCACCAAAGACAAGAAAGCAGCTCCACATTCATCAGCTGGAACAGAGGCTGAGAACTAGTTGAGACAGCAGTGGGAAAACTCAGTCTAATTAGATCTGTCCTCTGTGGGATTAGGGAGAATCCAGCTCCACCCAGCTGAACTGAACAGTTGCAAACCTCCACACAAGTTTGCCTTTTGAATGTATTTCATCCTTTCAAGATTTCTATTTCTTTCCTTGTTCTCTTTGATCTGTCCATAATACCCTTCTTTTTTCTCTGCCTCTATCAAAATCTGACCTATTCTTTATCTCAACTCATATTCTTCCCAGAATCCTTCTTTGACTTCTCTGTAATTCTTTGAATATCTGCACCAATTGTGAAGTTAGCCACTCAATCTCAAAATACTTAGAAGCAATTGTAGATAGCTGACCATGGTTTCACGGTTATTGATCTAGTCTTTGCAACTAATCTTTATATTCCTTAAGAGATTAGATATTTTTATGCTTAACCCTTAAAACTTCTGGCATAGTGTGTCAAGGAAGCTCATCCTCTCTCCCTTCCTGAGTAACTTTACATGTCCATCAAACATTCCTGACATACCACAGTTGCACCAGATTTGCATCAGCTTGCGTTGGCATACGTCCTGTACAAGCTTGCATTGGCATACGTTATATATGTCAATAAAAGTAAAGGTTTGAGGCAGGACAGGGGAGACCAATGAGAGAACTGGGAGGAGATCAAAAAGGGAAGATCAGGAGGTGAGGGGAAGTAGAAAGAGACAGGCTGGCTAAGCTAGCATGCGGCCAGGTTACTTAGGAATGATTGTCTACCCTTCATAATAAACTTTATAAAATATATACCTCTGGGTAGCAAGAAATATTATTTATTTTTAATTATTACAATAGTAATTAGAATATCATAAGAGCTGAAAAAATAACTTTTGGTAGAGACATTATTTGATTAATCTATGCAAGGACAGAACAAGTAAAAAGATCTATGTAGCACTTTAAAGTGTATATACAACATTTTGCATGTCATTTTACTTGCAACTTTCAAACTTGTGAGGTATTGCAATTGCTATTTTATATGCATATTATTATTTAGGAAACAGTCTTAGGAAGATAAAAGATAAAGTGACTTGCCCAGAGTCACAGATTTAGTAAGTGTTAGAGATGAGATATTAGACTAGGACTTTCTCATGTTAAAATAGCTCTATATTCATCAAATGAATCTTACTTCTCAAGCACGTACATATTACGTACCTACAGATATTTACATATGTTCACATATATGTAGAGCACTTTGGGGACCTCGACAGGTATAAACCCTCCCTTTTCCAATGCAGATCACATTTTTTATCATTCAGTCATTTCAGTTGTGTCTGACTCTTTGTGACCACATTTGAGGTTTTCTTGGCAAAGATACTGGAGTGGTTTGCCATTTCCTTCTCTAACTCATTGTATAGATGAAAAACTGAGGCAAGCAGATTTAGGTGACTTGCCCAGGATCACACAGCTTTGAATGAATCACACACATTTGAACTGACAAAGATGAATCTTCCTCACTCCAGGTCTAATAGTCTACTCTAATCTATACCCCCTAGATGCAGTCACAGTTTCTAAATCTATGATTTAATAGAATATATTTAAGATTTGTGATGGCTCAAAAATTTTATTTGGTGGGCAGCCTGATGATGAGTCTCTCCAAATAGAGGGAGGTTGATGTTAGTAAACATAATCTCTTATAGGCTGGTCTAGGTAGGGATAACCAAAGTGTGTACTATGCTTTCAAGAACTTCAAGGGTAGGGTTTGTATTTTTATTTAACCATGTCTTCTGCTGGAAAGACCATGATCCAGACAGATATGAATGAACAAACCTAACAATGCCTGATATTCCCTCTACCATTCTGATCTTTTTTGTACCTTAATTCTCTCCCCTTTCCTCCACACAATTACTCTGAGACCAGAGACCCTTACTTCCTTGATCCTCAATCCTGATAATCACTCCATCTCCCAACCCCAGTCATTCTCACTGGCAGTCTACTATACATGGGATCTCTTCTTCCTCATTTCAATCTCTTGACTTCCTTGCCTTCTCCAATTCTCAGCTAAAACCCCATGTTCTACAGGAAGCCTTCCTCAGTCCCTTAATTCTAATATGCTTTCTTTTTTAAATTATTTCCTAGATATCCTGTATATAGTTTGCTGTACATAGTTATTTACATATTGTCTTCTCCATTAGATTGTGAACTCATTTATGGCAGGGACTGGTTGCTCCTTTTTTGGATCCCCATCATTTTGTGCTTTTTTACATAGTGGGTACATAATAAATGTTAATTGAATGACTGATTATATTACTTTAAAGCCTTCAATGCAATTTATATTATGTAATGATCCGCAGGTTCTAGCCAGAGCTGTGGCTCTAAGGGGATGTAAATGTTTTGAATAACAATCAGTCATCTTGGGAAATTTAATGATTAGCCCTCTTAGCCTGAGGGAAAACAGAGGACACATCACATGGGATTAGGGTTATGAAAACTGCCAACCAGTGAAATTTGAGGGGAAGAGGACTCAGGATAGGGGGTGCAGCATGTGTAGGCAAGAAGCAGAAGTTACTACACAGGAATTATGGAAGAAGGAAAAAATATTCAAGGGTGTATGGAATTCAACTGTACTGCTCCTTTTGTAGTGACCAGTATCAGAATCAAGAAGAGACAGATGGGGGTTTCTGGGTAAACATGGTGGCAGTCTAGACACAAGATTCGTCCTCTCCTCAGCATCCACCAATATAGACTACCTCAAAAGACAAAAAAAAAAAAACAAATTCATAAGAACGAAGGGACTCTACAGTAGGGTGCAGCATTGAAGGTATGTGGAATTTGGGCATTTCCACACTATAAGGGGGTGAAAAAGCTCCCACCAAAATGGTGAGCTGATCTACCCTCACCCACCACACCTACAGAGTCAGAGTCAGAGGCAGTGCATCAGAATAAGTGAGCAAGAGGCACGTCTAGAGTGAGTAAGGGGCACCTCTAGGTCATTGGGAGCTGAATAAGATCGCCAAAGACCTACCCCTGAGAGCAATGCCACCAGAAACCCAGGCACACTGGGGAGTGCAGACCATGGGCACTGTCCTGAACAGCGGAGGCTATGGAGATTCCAGAGCTTGCCTCAGGCAAAAAACTTGCTCCTTAACTCCATAAACAGAGAACCTGTCCATCTCACTAAGATTTATGACTAAAAAGGGAAGGAAAAACCACCACAGGGATGGCTAAATGTGACCAGGATGAACAATCAACCTACAAGAAAAAACAGGAAGAAGGCATTGACACTGGAAAATTTTTATGGAGGGAAAATCCAGGCTACAGAGGGCATAGAGGAAGCAATTCAAACAAAATCAAAACTTTATCCCCCAAAATGGAAATTGTCCACAAGCTCTGGAAGAATTCAAATTGGAGCTTATCAAAAAGATAGAAGACTTCTGGCAAGAGTAGTGGGAAATAAATAAAAAAGAAAACAATAGTCTAAAGGACAAGAACTCACAAATGGAGAAGCATCTGGAAGCCACAAAAACCAGGATACACCAAACTGAAAAGGACCAAAATTAGGCATCTGGAAGACAATGATCTTGCAAAAGAGCAAGAATTAATAAAACAAAGTCAAAAGACTGAGAAATTAGAAGAAAACATGAAATATCTCACTGACAAGGTGACAGATCAGGAAAACGGAGGAAGGAGAGACAATCTGAGAATCATTGGTCTACCTGAAAGGCCAGAAATAAACAGAAACCTTGATACCATACTACAAGAAATTATCCAAGAAAACTGTGCTGATGTTCTTGAACAAGGGGACAAAATAGACATTGAAAGAGTTCATAGAAAACCCTCTACCCTAAATAACCAAAAGACAACTCCCAGGAATGAAATTGCAAAATTCCAGAGTTTTCAAGCTAAGGAGAAAATTCTACAAGAAGCCAAAAAGAGACAATTCAGATACCAAGGAGCACCAATCAGGATGACACAAGAACTGGCAGCTTCCACACTAAAGGATCCCAAGGCCTGGAACATGATATTCAGAAAGACAAGAGAACTGGGTCTTCAACCAAGAATCACCTATCCATCAAAACTGACTATATACTTCCAGGGGAAAGTATGGGCATTCAACAAAATAGAAGATTCCCAAGTATTTGTAAAGAAAAGACGAGAACTACATAGAAATTTTAATATCCAAACACAAAGATCAAGAGAAATAAGAAAAATATGAAAGAGAGGGAAAAGGCAAAAAAAATTTTTTTATTCAAACTCTCTTCTTTAAGGCCTACAATTAGGCCAAATTATATATATATATGGGGAAATGTTATTTGTAACTCAAAAATTGTATTCATTATTATAGTAATTAGAATAATCACTCATAGGAAATGATTGGGGCATTAAGGTTTATGAGATGATATGCAAAAAAAAAGGGTGAGGGGAATTGATGATGGTACCAAGAGATACTTGAAGAAATAAAATAAATAGAATAATCTTTTTCACACAAAGATGCACATGGGAAAGGGAGGGGAAGAATACTCTTATAAGAAAGAGAGGAAGGGAGTGTTAATAGGTTTGCTGATATGAAAAACTACAAACAATTTTTCAGTGCCCTCAAGACTGTCTATGGGCCATTAAAACCCACCACCACTCCCTTGCCATCCTCTGACAGTGACATTCTCATAAAAGATAAAAAAGGCATCAGCAATAGGTGGAAAGAACACTTCAGTTAGCTTCTCAACCGATCCTCTTCAGTCGACCAAAGCACCCTTGACCAGATCCCCCAAAACCACTCCATTGAACAACTTGACGTCCCTCCTCCAATAGAGGAAGTCCAAAAAGCCATTAAACAAATGAGTTGCAGGCAAGGCACCCAGTAAAGACGGGATCCCAACCGAAGTGTACAAGGCCTTAAATAGAAAGGAGCTCCAGGCATTCCACATAGTGCTGACCAGCATATGGGAAGAGGAAGACATGCCCCCAGAACTTAGATATGCCTCCATCGTAGCCCTATACAAGAACAAAAGCTCACGAGCAGCCTGTGACAACTACAGAGGCATCTCACTACTCTCCACTGCCAGAAAGATCCTCGCCCGTGTTATACTCAACAGACTCCTGTCATCTGTTTCAGAGCAGAACCTGCTTGAAACACAATGTGGCTTCTGACCAGATCGCAGCACCATCGACATGGTCTTCATAGTGAGGCAAATGCAGGAAAAATGCCTTGAGCAGAACCTGAGTCTCAACATTGTCTTCATAGACCTGACAAAGGCATTCGACACAGTGAACAGGGACACATTGTGGGTGATCCTCAGCAAGCTCGGTTGCCCAGCAAAACTCATCAAACTGATCCAGCTCTTTCATGTCAACATGACAGGGGAAGTCCTATCTGGTGGAGAGACTTCCAATCGCTTCAACATCTCCAATGGCGTGAAACAAGGCTGTGTCCTCACTCTGGTACTATCCAATCTATTTTTCACCCAAGTGTTACGACATGCTGTGATGGAACTAGACCTGGGGTCTACATAAAATACCAACTGGATGGCTCACTATTTGACCTTCACCTCCTGACTGCAAAAACAAAGACAACAGAGAGACTCATCCTGGAAGCTCTCTTTGCAGATGACTGTGCTCTCATGGCCCACCAAGAAAATCATCTCCAAACCACTGTGGACAGGTTCTCCACCACAACAAAACTGTTTGGCCTGACTATCAGCCTCAGCAAAACAGAGGTGCTGTTCCAACCTGCACCAGGGAGGCCAACGAACCAGCAGTGCATTACAATCGATGGCACGCAGCTTTTTAACGTCAACACTTTCAAGTACCTGGGCAGCACCATCGCCAACGATGGGTCCCTAGACCATGAGATTAATGCCAGGATCCAAAAGGCCAGCCAGGCACTTGGGTGGCTTTGCTCCAAAGTCCTACAACACAGAGGCGGAAGCACTGCGACAAAGCTCAAAGTGTACAACGCAGTGGTCCTCAGTTAGCTCCTGTATGGTTGTGAAACATGGACACTGTACCGGAAGCACATGAAACAGCTGGAGCAATTCCACCAACGCTCTCTCCGGTCAATCATGAGGATCTGATGGCAGGACCAAATCACCAATCAAGAAGTCCTCGACAGAGCCAATTCCACCAGCATCAAAGTCATGGTCCTCAAAACCCAGCTACAATGGTCTGGACATGTCATCCACATGGACCTACAGCGAATACCAAGACAGGTATTCTATGGTGAACTGTCAGCTGTACTCAGGAAACAAGGCTGACCAAAGAAAAGATTCAAGGATCAGCTAAAGTCCAACTTGAAGTGGGCTGGCATTACACCAAAGCAACTAGAACTCGCTGCCTCTGACAGAAGCAGCTGGCGAACCCACATTAACCATGCCGCCACCACCTTTGAAAATGAATGACGTTGACGTCTTGCCGCTGCGCGTGAATGCCGACACCAGGCCACAACCACACCTCCCTTAACAACTGGAGTCCCATGCCCCATGTGCCACAAAATTTGCACCTCAGCCCTTGGACTCCATAGCCACATGAGGGTACACCATAGATGAAACTGCACAAAGACGATAGTCATTCTTGATCACCGAGAGACTACCACGACTACTACTACTAAACTGTACTATCGGTGAAATCAACTCTGGGAGGGAAGAGCATCTAGATCCATTGGAATCTTGAATTCTATCTTATCCTACAGGCTAAGGGAGAAGGGGAAACTAAGGAGGTAGTGGGGAGAGAGTACAAAAAGGGAAGGAAGGAGAGGGGGTAGGGAACTTAACAGATTCTTAAATAAAACAAAAAACAAGAAGAGAACAAAAATGGAGGGACCAGAAAGGGAAACATATCGAGGGAGGGAATTAGGGGGATTGATTAAAAGTAAACCACTGGTTTAAAAGGATATAGCAAAAGAAGAAAGGACAAAAATAGGAGAGGATACCAAAATGCTAGGGAATTCACAAGAGATAATCATAATTTTGAATATGAATGGGATGAACTCACTCATAAAATGAAAACAAATAGGAGAGTGGATCAGAATCCAAAATCCTACCATATGTTGTCTACAAGAAACACACAGGAAGTGGGTAGATACACACAAGGTTAGAATTAAAGATGAGAGCAAAACCTATTGGGCCTCAACTGACAGAAAGAAGGCAGGAGTTGCAATCATGATATCTGATAAAGCCAAAGTAAAAATAGATCTGATTAAAAGGGATAGGGAAGGCAAATACATCCTGATAAAAGAGAGTATAGACAATGAGGAAATATCAGTAATAAACATGTATGCACCAAATGGCATAACATGCAAATTTCTAAAGGAGATACTAGTAGAATTGAAGGAGAAATGGATAGTAAAACAAATATTAGTGGGAGACCTGAACCTGCCACTATCAAATTTAGATAAATCAAATAAAAAAATAAATAAGAAAGAGGCAAAATATGTGAATGATATATTAGAAAAATTAGAGTTAAAAGATATATGGAGAAAAATAAATACAAAAAAAGGAATACACCTTCTTTTCAGCAGCACATGGTACATTCACAAAAACTGACCATGTACTAGGTCATAAAAACATGGCAAACAAATACAGAAAAGCAGAAATAATAAATCCAACTTTTGCAGATCATAACTCAATAAAAATAATAACCACTAATGGTACATGGAGAGCCAAATCAAAAATTAATTGGAAATTAAATAATGTGATTCTCCAAAATTGGTGAGTTAGGAACAAATAATAGAAACAATTAATAATTTAATTGAAGAAAATGACAATGATGAAACATCCTTTCAAAATCTTTAGGATGCAGCCAAAGCAATACTCACGGGGAAAATTTATATCCTTGAGTTCATATATTAACAAATAAGGGAGGGCACAGGTCAATAAATTAGGCATGTAAATCAAAAAAACTTAAAAGAGAACCAATGAAAATTCCCAAGATGAAAAATAAATTAGAAATCCTATAAATTAAGGGAGAAATTAATAAAATCAAAAGTGAAAGAACTAAATTTACAGTATCCAAAATGAAAAGGGAGACCTCACCTCTAATGAAGAAGAAGTTAAGGCAATCATTAAAAACAATTTTGCACAATTACATGGCAATAAATATGGCAATCTAGGTTATATGGATAAATATTTACAAAAATATAAATTGCCTAGATTAACAGAAGAAGAAATAGAATTCTTAAATGATCCCAAATCAGCAAAAGAAATTGAACAAGCCATCAAAGAACTCCCTAAGAAAAAATCCCCAAGGCCTGATGGATTCACATGTGAATTCTATCAAACATTCAAAGAACAGCTAATCCCAATACTATACAAACTATTTGACATAATAAATGAAGAGGGAGTTCTACCAAATTCCTTTTATGAAAAAAAAATATGGTACTGATTCCAAAGACAGGCAGGTCAAAAATGGAGAAAGAAAATTACAGAACAATCTCCTTAATGAACATAGATTCAAAAATCTTAAATAGGATCCTAGCAAAAAGACTCCAGCAAGTCATCACAAGGGTTATTCACTATGATCAGGGGGGATGTATACCAGGAAGGCAAGGATGGTTCAATATTAGGAAACCATCCACATAATTGACCATATCAACAAGCCAACCAACAAAAATCACATGCTTATCTCAATAAATGCAGAAAAAGCCTTTTACAATATACACTCTCATTCCCATTGAAAACACTAGAAGGTATAGGAATAGAAGGGCCTTTCCTAAAAATAATAAATAGTATTTATCTAAACCCATCAGCCAACATCATCTGCAATGGAGATAAACTAGAAGCCTAGAATATTATTTTTGTAACCAAGGAATAATGTTTGATATTGACCAAATAAAAATTTTTAAAAAGTACAGACAGGTGGAACAATTACTGATCTAAGTGAAATGAGGGCTTAGGAACTAGTATACTCTTTCCTTTAATCCATAGAGTAAGTGTTTTCTCCTTTTTTCTCTCTTCCTATTAACCACCTAAAAAGATCTGCGAGAAAACTATCCTTAACCTTGTCCTATTTTTTGAGTCATCTACTGCTCATGGCAATTTATATATCTGCTTTTCTTTTGATAAATGAGTTTGCTCCCATTGTCTCTGAACATATCATTATTTGAGATCAAAGTGTTTATGGGATGCAGGGGAGAGTAGAAAATCTCTAAAGTTATTTTTAAAATTTTCACTAACGATCTGATCTGAAAACCTTCACCTCTGTGATGGGTGGTTAAAGAATGCCCCCTGTTATATGGAAATCACATTAAAAGACTGATATATATTAATTTAAGGTCGCCAAGGAATTCAGCTATGTAATTCCTAAATGAAAAACTCAAGTCAGCAGTCAACCTTTTATGTAGTATTTTTTTTTAATTGCTAACAGGAGGAAGAAAGGTATTAGAGAGAGAGAGAAAGGGGAGAGAAGGGAATAGGGCTTAAATACCCACTCTGCTTAGGCTGGGCCAAAGTCCCAAGGCCTTGGATAACCGAGGCAAAGAAAAGAGAACAGTCCCTATCACTCACGTGACCAAGATGGAGAAACAGTCTGAGGGTCTCCATTCCAAGCACCAGGCTCCAACTCCTCACACTCTCCCTCCACTCAGGCAGTCCCAGCCTCTTCAGCTCTCCTCTACCTCACTTCCTGTGTCTCACCTGTGCCAATGGTGGCCCTAGCTTAACCCAGGACCACCCAGAGATCTGTCCCCTTTGCACATGTCTGTTGAAGGTCATATTCTCAAACAATTAAATCTTGAGCTTTTCTGCAGCCCTTTCTAAATCCTGTTACCTTGAGTAGGGTGGAGATTGTAGTTTCCAAGACCTGATTCTGTCATTCCAAGTATCTCTATTGTTATTGATCAGGAAATAGCAAAATCCCATCCTCTAAAGAATGGTTTGAACAGGGTTGAGTAGTTTTGAAATTCACACCCCTAAGCCCAAGAATAGATTATTAGTTTAGTTTTTCTTTAATCATATATCTGTTCCAAGCATTTTTAAAAATTGGAACTTGTAAGTGAATTTTCCTTAAAAGAACTGGCCAATTGGAGCCCTGGTACCCTTAAGAACTCTGATCCCAGAGGTCAAAGTTTGATCCTTGTAGCTGAAATAAAAAAATAAAGAAATAATAAAGAAATAAAAACAATAAATAAATAAGGAACAAGGAGAGATTAGATGATAAAGTACTTCTGATTTGGCCCAAGAAGCAAGTTTTGTGAAGATTTAAATTCCTGCCCTTCTTAGTATGGAGGGGAAAGGGTAGAGAAAACAGACTCTTAGGATCCACTTCCATACTTAAGGTAACACATACATTTCTCATTTCAATCAATCAATTAACAGTATTTATTGATATATATTATGTTCCAGGCACTATTTTGGATAAAAATGAATCACTCTACTCTCAATGGGCTTCAGATTCTAATAGAGGATTTGATAAGTCTATGTGAACATATACACCTACAGCTATAAACAGATATACATATGTGCATTTTAATAAATATGAATATTATAGATGGGGATGTTTGCATGTGTATATATGTATACATTCCCATGATACAAATTTGTTTAATGTAAGATAGTTTTGGAGGAAGGGACTAATAGTCTGGAAAACCAAGAAGTATTTCATAGAAAAGAATTATGCTTGAGTCTCTATGAATTAAAAATGAAATGTTATATATAAGAAATTAAATGAACCCTGTTTAACTGTAACATAGAGATCAGGGTCAAGGTTGGGGTTAGTGATGTCCAGTATAAATCAGGAGATTGTTTGGGGTCTTGTTTTGAGTGTTTTAAAAGATAAACAGGGCTTTAGATTTTACCCTAGATACAATAGGGAGCCATTGGGGTAGATTGAGTATGGAAGTCAAATGGTCTAATCCATATTTAAGAAAAAAATTACTTTAGTTTCAGGTAAGCATGGCAGCAGATTAGACATGACTCGCTTCCCCTCCTCAGACCCAACGATATAGATGACCTCAAAAGACACCCCAAAAACATCCTCATAAGAATGGAGGGACTCTACAGTAGGGCGCAGCATTGAAGGTACATTGGATTCAGGCATTTCCACACTATAAGGGAATGAAATAGCTCCCAACCAAACTTGAGCTGATCTACCCTCCCCCACCACACTTAGAGAGTCAGAGTTGAAATCAGTGAGTGCCCAGAATCAACAAGTGAGGGAGAGGCACCCCTGGAGTGAGCAACTGGTAACTCCAGGTCTTGGGAACTGATTAAGACCACCAAGGACTTACCCCTGAGAGCAGTAACACCCCAAAACCCGGCAGGTGGGCAGGAGAGCTCAGATCTTGGGCTCTCTATGGTACCTGTGTACCATAATCAACGAGTGTGAGAAGGGCATCCCTGAAGTGATCAAGGGGCACCTATAGGTCTTGGGAGTTGACTAAGACCACCAAGGACTTACCCCTGAGAGAAGTAACACTCGAAAGGCCAGCAAGCAAGGGATGGCAGACCTTGGGCTCCCCTCAGAAGGTAGCACAGCAGTGGAGAATCGAGAGCTTGCCCAAGGCAAAAGCCTTGATCTCTAGATCCATACACAGAGAGCCAGCCCTCCTCACTCAGATTTCTGACTGGAAAGGGAAGGGAAAACCATAGATATGGCAAACAGTGCCCAGGAACAACTTCCCAACACCAAGAAAAGCAAGAAGAAGGGGTTGACTTTGTATAGTTTTTATGAAGGAAAACTACATACTACAGAGGAAATAGCAGGAGAGGAAACCCAAATAAATGCTCCAAAACCTTCCAAAAGAAATGGAAATTATTCACAAGCTCTTGAAGAATTTAAATTGGAGGTTATCAAAAAGATGGAAGCCTTCCAGCATCAAAAATGGGAAATAATGCAAAGAGAATACAACAATCTGTGGGACAAGAACTCCCAATTGGAGAAACAGCTGGAAGCCTCAAAAAGAAGGATAGACCAAACTGAAAAGGAAAGCCAGTATTTAAAGACCAGAATTAGGCCACTGGAAGACAATGAGCTTGCAAAACAGCAAGAATTAATAAAACAATGTCAAAAGACTGAGAAATTAGAAGAAAACATAAAATATCTCATGGACAAGGTGACAGATCAGGAAAACAGAGGAAGGAGAGACAATCTGAGAATCATTGGTCTGCCTGAAAGGTCAGAAATAAACAGAAATCTTGACATCATAATACAAGAGGTTGTCCAAGAAAAATGCCCTGATGTTCTAGAACAGGGGGCAAAATAGACATTGAAAGAGTTCATAGAACACCCTCTACACTAAATCCCCAAAAGACAACTCCCAGGAATGTAATTGCCAAATTCCAAAGCTTTCAAGAAAAAATTACTTTAGAAGCAATGTATAGAATGGCCTGGAATGAGGATAGGCTTGCAACAATGAGAATAATTAAGAGGCTGTTACAATCATCTTAAGTGGAAAGTGATTAGGTTTGAGCAAAATAATAGCTCTATGCCTGTAGAGGAGTTCAATTTGGTAATTATGCAAATAGTAATAGTAATACTCAGTGACTAGTGAGATATGTTTTAAAATAGGATGTGGAACACAGGATAATGTCAATATTCAGAATATGTAACAAGGGAAAGAACATTCCTTTGATAGAAATAAGGTTCCTTTTAGCCTCTCAATACTCAACAACAAACATGAATAATTGTAGTATCTCATAGACACAAATAAAGATTGCATTGCTATCATCCCCATTTATGTATAGATGAGAGAAATAAAGCCTGGGCAAGTTGAATGATTTGGCCCTGATCACAGAGTTATGTACCTATAAATTTCTTGAGGAAGAATTTGAACCCAGGATTTCCCAATTTCAAGTTTAGCTTTCAAATTTTTATACACACCATAACACATTTTGCTCTTTGCTCCCATGCTCACTCCACCAAATACTTAATATAGAAGAAACCTCTTCAAAATTTATTTTTTAAATAATTTATTTAACAAAATACGGAGACTGAGCTAAAAGAAATATTGTAAACAACCCTTCAATAGCCTAATGGTTGAGTCTCAGAAACAAAGCCCACAGAGCCCTGACGTTCACATTCTTATTTGAAATATTGATCAACATGCTAAGTAGGATTGATTACTAGTTTATGAATACTTGCCAGTGCAACTGTGTTTTGTTGAAACAAAACTGCTGATATTATGCAATTTTCACATTAAGATAATAATAAAAAGCCTAACAAACAAAAATGATGATTGGGAGTTTTCTGTTATTTTAAACTTGAAAATAATCTCAGTTAAAATGATTACTTTATTTTTGTTTGCCAGAGCAAACAATATTTTAATTTTCTCCATCAAATAAACTCAAAATAGCAATCTTCTGTGTATTACAACTTTATTTTAATTCTGAGAATAAGAAGTTAGAACATATTCACTTCTGTGCATACTTCTTTGTTTTCCTCCATCCACCACAGTGTATCATAAGGCATAATTTTAAGATATTTGATTCATAGATTCTTAGAATTCAAAGGCTCCTTCAAAATCATCTAGTTCAACCAACAGCTCCATGTCTTAATGACACTATCCCTGAAAAATAATTGTCTGATCTGAGTGTGAACTTATATAATCTCCATGTCACAAGAGAAATCTTTTTCATTTGGGGATAGCTCTAAATGTTGCAAAGTTCTTCAATATAATTAATCAAATGTATCTTCCTCTCACAAATTCTATCTGTGCCTTTTGATGCTATGCAAAATGTCTGGAACTACTTCTAAATTATAACCCATCCAGCATTTAGAAGCAATAATTGCATGCATCAAAGTTCCTCACCATTCTGGATATCTCATTGAAATGCCTTTGGTTTCCCATTGTCTGCAATGGATAATTGAGCATGGAATACCAGACATTGTTGACCACCCAAGGTTATAGTGGTACCATCACTTCTTTATTTAGTCGATATGCTTGTTGCGTTTGCATAGATATTTGTTTATTTGCAATGACATCATACTACTGACTTATAATGAGCTTATAGTCAACTAAAACCTCAGGAATATTTTATACAAATTCCTATTAAGACAGATCTTCCTAATTCTTTAATTGTGTAGCTTGAGTATATAGGACTTAACATTAATTTCTTAAAAATCATTGTTATTTGAGTATCAATTATTGCTATCTCTTTATTCTTTTTGAAATCTTTGTGGATTCAAACTCTGTAATCTAACACTTCAGCTATTCTACCCAACTATTTTATTTCCTTTTCCAAGAGATGGATTGGAAAAATTCAATACATCTGGGTCAAGGACAAAACCTTGTGGAATGACATTAGAAGGTCTTTCTCCAGATAGAGAAATGTGTGTGAATGTGTTTAAACAATTCAGACATAGCATGTATAGCTACAGTTTTACTGTTATAGTAACATTTTTTAAAGGAAATGTTTGTCATACCTTTCAGTTGTTATTCTTTTCCTTCCAAGAGAACTAAAATAACATCATGTGTGTTGTTTTTCTGACTTGCTTATAAATTGGATTCAAGTGAGGCAATTGCACAAAATCCTGAGCTTCAAACTTCACTCTTTCTTTCAGTCATTCAAGTTCAGTGGCAAGACAGAACCTAAGACATCTGGTAATGATATGTGATATGGTGTATAACTGACTTCTTTTGCTGTCTAACCAAGCTGCAAGTACTCCTCGGTGCTTCTTTCCCCTTACTTCATGGCCATTGGAACAAATTGCTTTTATCTGTCCCTTTCACTAGGAGAAGTCCTCATTCCTGTGGTAGACAACTCCCCAACTCACCAATGTGTCTGAAGTCTGTTGGTCACCTTTAGCTTAGTTTAGCCCTCTTACCAAGACTGAGGTGTGACTGTTCTGCAATCCTGGAACTACAGATAAAAGAAAGGTAGCAGGTGGATACCAAAGAAGCCAAATAGTCCTTTAAAAGGTTTAGCAATCCTAAATATTAGATGTACTATTACTCTTACTGGAATACTCCATTCATCCCAAAGCTCCTAGCTAGGATCTTAGGAGATAGGCCTTGTACAACTTTTACTTTTTCTGAGATTATAAATCATCTGAACAATAAGAAAACCTAGTTCTAAGAACTACACATTTTAATACATTTGTAAAATTGAAGACATTTGCCTTTTTTGTTCTGTCATTTTCTTTTTTAAAATCACTTACATTTTTGTTGACTTTTGATTTACATTATTCATATTTTTATGTTTCTTCATCCCTTTAATTAGATCCTCCCCTGAAAAAAGGATTTGAGATTTTGAGGTTGAGAAAAGAAAAAAAAATAAGTCAAATCAACCAAAATACAGGACACATCTGACAGAACATGCAGTATTATTCATTTACTATTCCTCTTCGTTCTAGTGAAATGAAGGAAAACACTTAATTCTTTTCTCTGTAACCCTAATTACTCATTGTAATTAAAATACATATTTATTTTCTTTTTTGTTTAAATTGTATATATTTTTTCCTGGTCCTGTTTATGTAAAGTTAGTTTATTTGTAAATGTTTACACTGCAACGATATTCTGCTACGTTATTATGCAAGAATTTGTTTAGCTATTGCTCAATGAGTGATACTCTGACTTTATTCTAAATATTAAAAATTTGTCACCACAAAAAGTTTCTTTGAATTTTGGTAAATTTAGAATTTTCTTCTCTTCAGAAGAATGATCATTCCTTTTTTAAAAAATTAACAACAAAGGAATCTCTGGATTAATGTATATGAATAGTTTTATAATTATTAGCCTGTAATTACTGTTTTCCATAAAGGTGACACATTTATAAGTCAGATAACTGACTCAGAGAATTGACAACCTGGCCTAGAGATGAAAGCTCCTGGGTTCAACTTTGGCCTCAGATACTTCCTAGGTATGTGAACCTGGATGAATTATTTAACCCCAGTTATCTAGCCCTTACTCCTCTTCTGCTTTGGAACCAATTGACAGTTTTGATTCTAAGATATAAGGTAAGAATTAAAAAAAATCAGATTAGTATAATTTTCTTCCTTCAGCTCATTAAACATTTCATCATTTATAATATTTGCCAATTTGTTGGGTGAAATAGAAATACTCTAATTTGCATTTTTCTTATAAAAATCCTTTGTTCAGTTATCTACTGAACAATGACTATTTAGCTTATGTATATAAACTAATTCTCTATCTAGTTTAGCTACCAGATGTTTGTAAGATATATTTGATAGGAATATTATTCCACAATTGACAATTTTCTCCTTATTCATAGCTGTATCTATTTGGTCAACAAACTTTTTAACATCATCTAATCATAATTGTTTCCTGTAATTTTATGATTAATCTCATCCTTTTTCTATTAGCCATATGTATAAAAGATATTTTATTCCATTTTCCCATTTAAATTATATAATTTTTTATATTCATCAAATACATATTTGGAATGTCTGTTATAATGTACAAATCTAAAACAAATTGATGTTAAATTGCTTTTCAGTTTTCTTAGAATTTTTATCAATTAGAAACATTTCTATTACATGGATTAAAGTCTTAAATGTATTGAACAAAAAACATTGTTGAATTTTATTTTGTTCTTTGAGTATTCCTTAATTCCACTGATCTAACTCTATTTTCTAAGAATACCAAATAAATCCTACATTTATTGTATTATAGTATAATTTGGAATCTTGAAGATATATTTCATCATCTTTTCTAATTTTTCCTTTATTTACCTTGAGATTCTAGACATTTTGGTCCTAAAAGTGATGGTTCTATTTATTTTTCTTAATTTTGTAATGATTTCTATATGTATATATAGTGTTATGCATATGAATTTTGTATTACTAAGCTTATAGCTTATTTGAAGATGTATCATATAGCTATTTTGCTATGGATCAATAATAAATAATAAATACTCTTAAAATTCTTTGTCTTCCTTTATTTTAAGGGATATTTTCTAATTCTATTTATTTGTTTGTGTTGGGTGTGTCTTTTTTGACTAACTTCCAATAACCCATGTATTTTGCTATTTTTAAAATTATTCCTTATTTATACAATTTCCTCAGTTGTTTTCATTGCTACATTGAAGTGCTGTTGACTTTTGCAAATTAGTATAATAACTGTATTTGTGGAAGTGTTACACTCTCTCAATGAACTTATTTTCTGATTCTTTGAGGTTTTCTAAATATATAAATATTTTCTAATCATGTCTTTTATGAATATAGATTCTTTTCTCTGCTGATGAAACAAATACTTAATTTCTTTCACTTGTCTTATTTTTATTATTGGTGCTTGAATTAAATAATAATTATATGGGGCAACAATTTTTATGGCTCTGTTTTTCAGGGGAAATAATTTTCCACCCAATGAAAATAATATGAGCTTTTGTTTTTAAATATAGACTTTTATTATAATTTAAATTTATTAAATTTAAATGACATTTTTGCCATTGATTTTATATGATTTTCAGCATTAATTTAGCATGAACCACATTGAATGGTCCAGCAGAGGGATTTTGAACCTGTGCTCAAGAAGATCTAAGTTAAAATCCAGCATAATGCACTTAGTAATATTACTGTGGGCAAATAATTTAACTTGTGTCCACTCTTAGTTTCCACATGTAATGGTGAAAATTTCACCTTTAAAGATTTATATAATATTAAAACTATGGCCACCAAGGAATTTACTTATGAAATTCCTAAAAATGAAACACTCAAGTCAGAACAGAGTTTGTGGTGGTTTAATCACAATGGGAGTAAGAAAGGGAGAGGAAGAGAAGGAGAGAGGAGAAAAGGGAAAGGGGTTACTCAACCTCTGACCAAGGCAGAGGGAGTTTAGGCCCAAAGGGCCAAGGTGGAAGGAATCAGTCCTTGACTCACGTGACCGATCTGTAGGGAAGCTGTCTGCAGGCCTCCTCTCTGTTCAAGCTTCTAACAGGAACTCCTGTCTAGCTCTCTCCACAGGAGGTTATCGAATTCAAGAGGCTGTTCCCTACCTCACTTCCTGTGCCTCACAAGTCCCAATGGTGGCTCTAGCTTGACCTAGGACCACCCAAAGGTCTGTCCTTTTTTGCACATGTCTGTTGAGGGCCATATTCTCAAATAATTAAATCTTGAGTTTTGCTGCAGCCCTTCCTAATCTCTACCTGAGTAGGGTGGAGACTGCAGTTTCCAAGACCTGACTCTGTTACTCCAAGTATCTTCATTGTCATTGATCAGGAAATCTTTTTAATTTATTGTAATCAAAATTATCTATTTTGCATTTTGTAATTTTCTCTAACACTAGCTTGGTCTTAAAATCTTTCCTTTCCCAAAGATCTGACAAGTATACTATTCCACGTTCTCATAATTTACTTATTGTTTCCTTCTTTATGTTCAAGTCATTCACCCATTATGCATTTATCTTGTTATAGGGTGTGAGATGTTGATCTAAACCTAATCTCTCCTAGTGTTTTCCAATTTTCCCGGCAATTTTTGTCGAATATTGGATTTTTGTCCTCAAAGCTGGGATTTTTGGGTTTATCATAGACTGTCTTACTGAGGTCACTTATCCCAAGTCTATTCCACTGATCCTCCCTTCTGTTTCTTAGCCAGTACCATATGGTTTGGATGATCAATGCTTAATAGTACAGTATAAGATCTGGTACTACTAGGCCACCTTCCTTCACATTTTTCTTCATTATTTCCCTTGATATTCTTGATCTTTTGTTCTTGCAAATAGACTTTGTTATTGTTTTTTCTAATTCTATTAAAAAGTTTTTTGGTAGTTTGATGGGTATGGCCCCAAATAAGTAATTTAGTTTGGATAGGATTGTCATTTGTATTATATTAGCTCATACCCATGAGCAATTAATGTTTTTCCATTTATTTAGATCTAGTTTTAATTGTGTAGAGAGTGTTTTGTACTTGTGTTCATATAGTTCCTGTGTTTGTCTTGGTAGATAGATTGCTAAGTATTTTATACTACCTGTGGTGATTTTAAAGGGGATTTCTCTTTCTTTTTTTTTTTTTAATTTAAAACCCTTACCTTCTGTCTTGGAGCCAATACTGTGTATTGGATCCAAGGCAGAAGAGTGGTAAGGGCTAGGCAATGGGGGTCAAGTGACTTGCCCAGGGTCACACAGCTAGGAAGTGGCTGAGGCCAGATTTGAACCTAGGACCTCCCGTCTCTAGGGCTGACTCTTAATCCACTGAGCTACCCAGCTGCCCCCTGGAATTTCTCTTTCTAATTCTTTCTGCTGGGATGAGTTGGAAGTATATAGATATGCTGATGATTTATGTATCTTTATTTTGTATCCTGCAGCTTTACTAAAATTGTTGATCATTTCCACTAGCTTTCTATTTGATTCTCTAGGATAACTTAAGTAGACCATCATATCATCTGCAAAGAATGATATCTTAGACTCCTCATTGCTTATTTTAATCACTTCAATTTCTTTTTCTTCTCTAATTCCTACTACTAGTGTTTCTAGTACAATGTTAAATAATAAAGGTGATAATGGATATCCTTATTTCACTTCTGATCTTATTTGGAATGCTTCTAATTTATACCCATTGCAGATGATGTTACATGATGGTTTTAGATATATACTGTTTATTATTTTTAGAAAAGTCCTACCTATTCCTATGCTTTCTAGTGTTTTCAATAGGAATGGATATTGTATTGTGGTAGAAGCTTTTTCTTTGTCTATTGAGATAATCATGTGATTTTGTCAGTTTGCTTGTTAATATAGTTCATTATGTGGATGGTTTTCCTAATATTGAACCATCCTTGCCTTCCTGGTATGAATCCTACGTGGTCATAGTGAATAACCCTCATGATGACTTGCTGAAGTCTTTTTGCTAGTATCCTATTTAAGCTTTTTGCATCTCTTTCTCTGTTTTTGACCTGCCTGTCTTTGGAATCAGTACCATATTTGGGTCATAAAAGGAATTTGGTAGAACTCCGTTTTTGATTATTCTGTCAAATAGTTTATATAGTACTGGGATTAGTTGTTCTTTGAATGTTTGATAGAATTCACTTGTGAATCCATCAGGCCTTGGGTATTTTTTCTTAGGGAGTTCTTTGATGACTTGTTCAATTTCTTTTTCTGATATAGGGTTATTTAAGTATTCTATTTCTTCTTCTGCTAATCTAGGCAATTAATTTTTTTTGTAAATATTCATCCATATCACCTAGATTGCCATATTTATTGCCATATAATTGTGCAAAATTGTTTTTAATTATTTCCTTAATTTCTTCTTCATTAGAGGTGAGGTCTCCCTTTTCATTATGGATACTGTCAATTTGGTTTTCTTCTTTCCTTTTTTATTAGACTGACCAGTACTTTCTCTATTTTATTTGTTTTTTTCAAGATACCAGTTTCTAGTATTGTTTATTAATTCGATAGTTGTTTTACTTTCAAATTGATTAATTTCTTCTTTAATTTTTAGTATCTCTAATTAGGTTTCATCTGTTATTTTTTAATTTGTTCACTTTCTAATTTGCATGCCCAATTCATTGACCTCTGCCCTCTCTAGTTTGATAATAAATGAACTCAAGGATATAAATTTCTCCATAAGTACTGCTTTACCTGCATCCCATAGATTTTGAAGGGATGTCTCTTCATTGTCATTTTCTTCAATGAAATTATTAATTGTTTCTATGATTTGTTTTTTAACTAAACAATTTTGGAGAATTTTATTATTTAATTTCCAATTAATTTTTTATTTGACTCTCCTTATACCCTTATTAATTATTATTTTTATTGCATTGTGGTATGAAAAGGTTGCATTTATTATTTCATCTCTTTTGCATTTGTTTGCAATGTTTTTATGCCCTAGCACATGGTCAGTCTTTGTGAATGTACCATGTGCTGCTGAAAAGAAGGTGTATTCCTTTTTGTCCCTCTTTATTTTACTCCATGTATCTACTAACTCTATTTTTTAAAATATTTCATTCACATCTCTTACTTTTTTCTTGTTTATTTTTTGGTTCAATTTATCTAGTTTGGATAGATGAAGGTTCAGGTCTCCCACTAGTATAGTTTTTCTATCTATTTCATCCTTCAGCTCCACTAATTTGTCCTTTAGAAATTTGGATGCTATGCCATTTGGTGCATGCATGTTGAGTATTGATATTTCCTCATTGTCTATACTGCCTTTTATCAGGATGTAATTACCTTCCCTATCCCTTTTAACTAGATTTATTTTTACTTTGACTTTGTCAGATATCATGATTGCTACTCTTGCCTTCTTTTTATCCATTGAATCCCAATAGTTTTTTTTTGCCATCGCCTTACTTTTATCCTTTGAATATCTATCTTGCACACGTGTGTTTCTTGTAGACAACATGGAAGGATTTTGGTTTCTGATCCACTCTGCTATTTGCTTTGACTTTACAGGTGAGTTCAACCTATTCACATTTAAAGTTATGATTACTACTTGTGTGTTTCCCAACATTTTCATTTTCTCTCCTTTTCCTGCTCTTTCCTCTTTTATTATTTCCTTCTGCACCAGTATTCCATTTTTAATCAGTCCCCCTAATCCCCACTCTTATTTTACTTTACTTTCACCCCTCTCTTTTTACTGTTCTCTTAATTTTCTTTTGGGGTCTTTTTAAGCTACCCCACAAACTTTCCCCCTTGAATTACTCCCCTCCCCACCCTCCCTTTGAGCCCCTCCCTTTTTGTTCCCCCCCTTTTAAAGTCTATTAAGTTCTCTTCCCCATCTTTCCCTCCTTTTTTTAACTCCCTTCCCCACTCTCCCCCTTTAGTTTTCCCCTGTCGACTCCCCTATAGGGTAAGATAGAGTTCAATACCCCAATGAGTCTAGATTCTGAATTGATACCACTGAGAATAAGATTTGAGTATTACCTTTTAACACTCTCTTCCTATCCTTCTTTTAGTTGTATTCATCCCCTCCATCTCCTGTGTGCCTTTTTTGTGTAGTATAGGTTATCCTAATTTTCTTATTCCTTCAAGGTTCTCTTGATGACATCCCCCCTTTCTTCTTTTTTATATATGATTTTAAACCACTTAGTACCCCAATCTCTACTTATGGATAATTCTTCTAACTACTATAAAAATAAATACAATTTTTGACAGTTACAAATAACATTTTTCCAAGTAGGAATATAAATGATTTGGCCTTATTTAAGACCCTTAGAGAACAAAAAAATAAGACCCTCCTCTTTCTTATTTACCTTTTCATATTTCTCTTGGTTTTTGGATTTTGATGTCAAATCTTCTGTTTAGTTCTGGTCTTGTCTTTACAAATATTTGGAAGTCTTCTATTTTATTCAATGTCTATACTTTCCCCTGGAAGTATGTAGTTAATTTTGATGGGTAAATAATTCTTGGTTGAAGACCCAATTCTCTTGCCTCTCTGAATATCATATTCCAAGCCTTGCAGTCTTTTAGCATGTAGGCTGCCAGATCCTATGTAATCCTGATTGGTGCTCCTTGATATCTGAATTGTTTCTTTCTGGCTTCTTGTAATATTTTCCCCTTAGCTTGGAAATTCTTGAATTTGGCAATTACATTTCTGAGGATTATCTTTTAAGAATTTAGTGTGGTGGGTGATCTATGGGTTCTTTCAATGTCTATTTTGCCTTCTTGTTCCAGAACCTCAGGGCAATTTTCTTGGATAATTTCTTGTAGTATGGTGTCAAGGTTTCTGGGTTTATTTTCCAGGTTTTCAGGCAGGCCTATGATTCTAAGATTGTCTCTCTGGATTCTGTTTTCAAGGTAAACCACTCTCTCAGTGAGATATTTTGTGTTGCTTTCTAGTCTGTCTTTTTTTTGGCTTTGCTTTATTAATTCTTGCTGTCTTGTGAGATAACTGGCTTCTAATTGAGCAATTCTATATTTTAATGACTGGTTTTCAACTAAGATCCTTTGATTTTCCTTTTCGGTTTGATCTATTCTGCTTTTCATTCCAGCAGGTCATTTCTGCTCTTTAATTTGCTTATTATTTCATTTGATTTCTGGGCTTCAATTCCTGACTTTTAAACTGTTATTTTCTTTTTAAATTATTTCCCACTTTTCTTTTTCTTTTTTTTTTAAATATATTTTATTTGATCATTTCCAAGCATTATTCGTTAAAGACATAGATCATTTTCTTTTCCTCCCCCCCACCCCCCATAGCCGACGCGTAAGTCCACTGGGCATTAGATGTTTTCTTGATTTGAACCCATTGCTTTGTTGATAGTATTTGCATTAGAGTGTTCATTTAAAGTCTATCCTCTGTCATGTCCCCTCAACCTCTGTATTCAGGCAGTTGCTTTTTCTCGGTGTTTCCACTCCCATAGTTTATCCTTTGCTTATGAATGGTGTTTTTTTTTTCTCCTGGATCCCTGAAAGTTGTTCAGGGACATTACACCGCCCCTAATGGAGAAGTCCATTACGTTCGATTATACCACAGTGTATTAGTCTCTGTGTACAATGTTCTCCTGGTTCTGCTCCTCTCGCTCTGCATCACTTCCTGGAGGTTGTTCCAGTCTCCATGGAACTTCTCCACTTTATTATTCCTTTGAGCACAATAGTATTCCATCACCAACATATACCACAGTTTGTTCAGCCATTCCCCAATTGATGGGCATCCCCTCGTTTTCCAGTTTTGGGCCACCACAAAGAGCGCAGCTATGAATATTTTTGTACAAGTCTTTGTGTCCATTATCTCTTTGGGGTACAGACCCAGCAGTGCTATGGCTGGGTCAAAGGGTAGATATTCTTTTGTCGCCCTTTGGGCATAGTTCCAAATTGCCCTCCAGAATGGTTGGATCAGTTCACAACTCCACCAGCAATGAATTAATGTCCCTACTTTGCCACATCCCCTCCAGCATTCATTACTTTCCTTTGCTGTTATGTTAGCCAATCTGCTAGGTGTGAGGTGATACCTCAGAGTTGTTTTGATTTGCATCTCTCTGATTATAAGAGATGTAGAACACTTCTTCATGTGCTTGTTAATAGTTTTGATTTCTTTATCTGAGAACTGCCTATCCATGTCCCTTGCCCATTTATCAATTGGAGAATGGCTTGATTTTTTGTACAATTGATTTAGCTCATTATAAATATGAGTAATTAAACCTTTGTCAGAGGTTTCTATGAAGATTTTTTCCCAATTTGTTGTTTCCCTTCTGATTTTAGTTATATTGGTTTTGTTTGTACAAAAGCTTTTTAGTTTGATGTAGTCAAAATTATTTATTTTACATTTTGTGATTCTTTCTATATCTTGCTTGGTTTTAAAGCCTTTCCCCTCCCAAAGGTCTGACATGTATACTATTCTGTGTTTACCCAATTTACTTATGGTTTCCTTCTTTATGTTTAAGTCACTCACCCATTTTGAATTTATCTTAGTGTAGGGTGTGAGGTGTTGATCTATTCCTAGTCTCTCCCACACTGTCTTCCAATTTTCCCAGCAGTTTTTATCGAATAGTGGATTTTTGTCCCAAAAGCTGGGATCTTTGGGTTTATCGTATACTGTCTTGCTGAGGTCGTTTTCCCCCAGTCTATTCCACTGATCTTCCTTTCTGTTTCTTAGCCAGTACCAAATTGTTTTGATGACTGCTGCTTTGTAATATAGTTTGAGGTCTGGGACTGCAAGGCCCCCATCATATGTGTTTTTTTTCATTATTTCCCTGGATATCCTTGATCTTTTGTTCTTCCAAATGAACTTTGTTATGGTTTTTTCTAAATCAGTGAAGAAGTATTTTGGTAGTTCAATGGGTATGGCACTAAATAGATAAATAAGTTTGGGTAGGATGGTCATTTTTATTATATTGGCTCGTCCTATCCATGAGCAGTTAATGTTTTTCCAATTGTTCAAGTCTAGTTTTAGTTGTGTGGCGAGTGTTTTGTAGTTGTGTTCATATAGTTCCTGTGTTTGTCTTGGGAGATAGATTCCTAGGTATTTTATTTTGTCTAAGGTGATTTTGAATGGGATTTCTCTTTCTAGTTCTTGCTGCTGAGCTGTGTTGGAGATATATAGAAAAGCTGATGATTTATGTGGGTTTATTTTGTATCCTGCAACTTTGCTAAAGTTGTTGATTATTTCAATTAGCTTTTTGGTTGAATCTCTAGGATTCTTTAAGTAGACCATCATGTCATCCACAAAGAGTGATAACTTGGTCTCCTCCTTGCCTATTCTGATGCCTTCAATTTCTTTATCTTCTCTAATTGCTACTGCTAGTGTTTCTAGTACAATGTCAAATAGTAGAGGTGATAATGGGCATCCTTGTTTCACTCCTGATCTTATTGGGAATGCATCTAGTTTATCCCCATTGCAGATGATATTAGCTGTTGGTTTTAGATATATACTGTTTATTATTTTTAGGAATGACCCTTCTATTCCTATGCTTTCTAGTGTTTTTAATAGGAATGGGTGTTGTATTTTATCAAAGGCTTTTTCTGCATCTATTGAGATAATCATGTGGTTCTTGCTAGTTTGCTTGTTGATGTGGTCAATTATGTGGATGGTTTTCCTAATGTTGAACCAGCCCTGCATCCCTGGTATGAATCCTACTTGATCATGGTGAATGATCCTTCTGATCACTTGCTGGAGTCTTTTTGCTAGTATCCTATTTAAAATTTTTGCATCTATATTCATTAGGGAGATTGGTCTATAGTTTTCTTTCTCTGTTTTTGACCTGCCTGGTTTTGGAATCAGTACCATGTTTGTGTCGTAAAAGGAGTTTGGTAGAACTCCCTCTTTGCTTATTATGTCAAATAGTTTGTATAGTATTGGGGTTAACTGTTCTCTGAATGTTTGATAGAATTCACAGGTGAATCCATCAGGCCCTGGGGATTTTTTCTTAGGAAGTTCTTTGATGGCTTGATGGATTTCAATTTCTGATATGGGATTATTTAAGAATTCTATTTCCTCTTCTGTTAGTCTAGGCAGTTTGTATTTTTGTATATATTCATCCATTTCTCCTAAATTGGTGTATTTATTGCCATATAATTGGGCAAAGTAATTTCTAATGATTGCCTTAATTTCCTCCTCATTGGAGGTGCTGTCCCCCTTTTCATCTTTAATGCTGTGAATTTGCTTTTCTTCCTTCCTTTTTTTAATTAGATTGACCAGTACTTTGTCTATTTTGTTTGTTTTTTCAAAGTACCAGCTTCTTGTCTTATTTATTAAATCAATAGTTCTATCACTTTCGATTTTATTAATTTCTCCCTTAATTTTTAGGATTTCTAATTTGGTTTTCTGCTGGGGGTTTTTAATTTGATCGCTTTCGAGTTTTTTCAATTGCATTTCCAATTGATTGATCTCTGCTCTCCCTTGTTTGTTAATATGAGCTTTCAGGGATATGAATTTGCCTCTGATTACCGCTTTGGCTGCATCCCAAAAGGTTTGAAAGGATGTTTCGCCATTGTCATTTTCCTCGATGAAATTATTAATTGTTTCTATGATTTCTTCTTTAGCTAAACGGTTTTGGAGTATCATATTGTTTAATTTCCAATTGGTTTTAGATTTGGTTTTCCATGTACCATTACTAATCATTATTTTTATTGCCTTGTGATCTGAGAAGGCTGCATTCATTATTTCTGCTTTTTTGCATTTGTATGCTATGTTTCTGTGACCTAATGTATGGTCAATTTTTGTGAATGTGCCATGTGGTGCTGAGAAGAAGGTGTATTCCTTTTTATCCCTATTTATTTTTCTCCATATGTCTATTAATTCTAATTTTTCTAAGATTTCATTCACTTCTTTTACCTCTTTCTTATTTATTTTTTGATTTGATTTATCTAAATTTGATAATGGTTGGTTTAAGTCTCCCACTAGTATGGTTTTATTGTCTATTTCTTCCTTCAATTCTCCTAGTTTCTCCATTAGAAATTTGGGTGCTATATTATTTGGTGCATACATGTTGATTAATGATATTTCCTCATTGTCTAGAGTCCCTTTTAACAAAATATAATTACCTTCCCTATCCCTTTTGATCAGGTCTATTTTTGCATTGGCTTTATCAGATATCATGATTACCACTCCTGCCTTCTTTCTATCAGTTGAGGCCCAGAAGGTCTTACTCCATCCTTTAATTCTGACCTTGTGGGTGTCAACCCGCCTCATGTGTGTTTCTTGAAGACAACATATGGTAGGGTTTTGGATTCTAATCCATTCAGCTATTCATCTACGTTTTATGGGTGAGTTCATCCCATTCACGTTCAAAGTTATGATTGTCATTTGTGGACTCCCTGGCATTTTGATTGCCTTCCCTAATTCTAACCTTTTCTTCTTCGGCTCTACCTTTTAGTCCAGTGATTTACTTTGAATCAGTCCCCCTTGTCCCCTCCCTTGATGTTTCCCTTTTTAGTCCCTCCCTTTTTGTTCCCTCCCCCTCCCCCCTCTCTTTCCCTCCCTTTTTGTTCTCCCTCTCCCCCTCCCCCCCTTGGTTTTCCCTTCTCCTTACCCTTGTTGAGTAAGATAGAATTCAAGATCCCAATGGATCTGGATGTTTTTCCCTCTCAGAGTTGATTTCCCTGAGATTGAGGTTTAAGTAAACCCCCCCCCCCTCTCTTCCTCTCCTTCTTATAGGAGTTTTCTTCCCCTCCCCTTCCCCTGTGAATCTTTGTGTGAGAACCATTATTCTATTTGGTCTTTCTTTACCCCCTATTTATACATTACATTTTCCCCACATATTAGTATACATAGGTTGATATAAATGTAGTCCTTATAGAAGAGAGTTTGAGTAAAAGAAGATAACATTTTTCCCCTTTCCTTAATATTTACCTTTTCAGGTATTCCTTGCTCTTTGATTTTCGGTATCAAACTTTCCACAGAGCTCTGGTCTTTTCTTTGCAAAAAGTTGGAAGTCTTCTATTTTGTTGAATGCCCATACTTTCCCTTGTAAGTATATAGTCAGTTTTGCTGGGTAGCTGATTCTTGGTTGGAGACCCAGCTCTCTTGCCTTTCTGAAGATCATGTTCCATGCCTTACGATCATTTAGCGTAGAACTTGCAAGGTCTTGTGTGACCCTGATTGGCATTCCTTTATATCTAAATTGTCTTTTTCTGGCTTCCTGTAGGATTTTTTCTTTTGTTTGATAGCTTTGGAATTTGGCAATTACATTCCTGGGAGTTGTCTTTTGGGGGTTTAGTGTAGAAGGTGTTCTGTGAGCTCTGTCAGTGGCTGTATTGCCCCCTTGTTCTAGAATCTCTGGGCAATTTTCTTTGATTATATCTTGTATCACCATGTCCAGTTTGGTGTTTATTTCTGGCTTTTCTGGGAGTCCAATTATTCTTTTTTTTTTTTTTTTTTTTTTAATATATTTTATTTGGTCATTTCCAAGCATTATTCGTTAAAGACATAGATCATTTTCTTTTCCTCCCCCCCCCAACCCCCCATAGCCGACGCGTAAGTCCACTGGGCATTAGATGTTTTCTTGATTTGAACCCATTGCTTTGTTGATAGTATTTGCATTAGAGTGTTCATTTAGAGTCTATCCTCTGTCATGTCCCCTCAATCTTTGTATTCAGGCAGTTGCTTTTTCTCGGTGTTTCCACTCCCATAGTTTATCCTTTGCTTATGAATGGTGTTTTTTTCTCCTGGGTCCCTGCAAGTTGTCCAGGGACATTACACCACCACTAATGGAGAAGTCCATTACGTTCGATGATACCACAGTGTGTTTGTCTCTGTGTACAATGTTCTCCTGGTTCTGCTCCTCTCGCTCTGCATCACTTCCTGGAGGTTGTTCCAGTCTCCATGGAACTTCTCCACTTTATTATTCCTTTTAGCACAATAGTACTCCATCACCAACATATACCACAGTTTGTTCAGCCATTCCCCAATTGATGGGCATCCCCTCATTTTCCAGTTTTGGGCCACCACAAAGAGCGCAGCTATGAATATTTTTGTACAAGTCTTTGTGTCCATTATCTCTTTGGGGTACAGACCCAGCAGTGCTATGGCTGGGTCAAAGGGTAGATATTCTTTTGTCGCCCTTTGGGCATAGTTCCAAATTGCCCTCCAGAATGGTTGGATCAGTTCACAGCTCCACCAGCAATGAATTAATGTCCCTACTTTGCCACATCCCCTCCAGCATTCATTACTTTCCTTTGCTGTTATGTTAGCCAATCTGCTAGGTGTGAGGTGATACCTCAGAGTTGTTTTGATTTGCATCTCTCTGATTATAAGAGATGTAGAACACTTCTTCATGTGCTTGTTAATAGTTTTGATTTCTTTATCTGAGAACTGCCTATCCATTTCCCTTGCCCATTTATCAATTGGAGAATGGCTTGATTTTGTGTACAATTGATTTAGCTCTTTATAAATATGAGTAATTAAACCTTTGTCAGAGGTTTCTATGAAGATTTTTTCCCAATTTGTTGTTTCCCTTCTGATTTTAGTTATATTGGTTTTGTTTGTACAAAAGCTTTTTAGTTTGATGTAGTCAAAATTATTTATTTTACATTTTGTGATTCTTTCTATATCTTGCTTGGTTTTAAAGCCTTTCCCCTCCCAAAGGTCTGACATGTATACTATTCTGTGTTTACCCAATTTACTTATGGTTTCCTTCTTTATGTTTAAGTCACTCACCCATTTTGAATTTATCTTGGTGTAGGGTGTGAGGTGTTGATCTATTCCTAGTCTCTCCCACACTGTCTTCCAATTTTCCCAGCAGTTTTTATGAAATAGTGGATTTTTGTCCCAAAAGCTGGGATCTTTGGGTTTATCGTATACTGTCTTGCTGAGGTCGCTTTCCCCCAGTCTATTCCACTGATCTTCCTTTCTATTTCTTAGCCAGTACCAAATTGTTTTGATGACTGCTGCTTTGTAATATAGTTTTAGGTCAGGGACTGCAAGGCCCCCATCATATGTGTTTTTTTTCATTATTTCCCTGGATATCCTTGATCTTTTGTTCTTCCAAATGAACTTTGTTATGGTTTTTTCTAAATCAGTGAAGAAGTATTTTGGTAGTTCAATGGGTATGGCACTAAATAGATAAATAAGTTTGGGTAGGATGGTCATTTTTATTATATTGGCTCGTCCTATCCATGAGCAGTTAATGTTTTTCCATTTGTTCAAGTCTAGTTTTAGTTGTGTGGCGAGTGTTTTGTAGTTGTGTTCATATAGTTCCTGTGTTTGTCTTGGGAGGTAGATTCCTAGGTATTTTATTTTGTCTAAGGTGATTTTGAATGGGATTTCTCTTTCTAGTTCTTGCTGCTGAGCTGTGTTGGAGATATATAGAAAAGCTGATGATTTATGTGGGTTTATTTTGTATCCTGCAACTTTGCTAAAGTTGTTGATTATTTCAATTAGCTTTTTGGTTGAATCTCTAGGATTCTTTAAGTAGACCATCATGTCATCCGCAAAGAGTGATAACTTGGTCTCCTCCTTGCCTATTTTGATGCCTTCAATTCCTTTATCTTCTCTAATTGCTACTGCTAGTGTTTCTAGTACAATGTCAAATAGTAGAGGTGATAATGGGCATCCTTGTTTCACTCCTGATCTTATTGGGAATGCATCTAGTTTATCCCCATTGCAGATGATATTAGCTGTTGGTTTTAGATATATACTGTTTATTATTTTTAGGAATGACCCTTCTATTCCTATGCTTTCTAGTGTTTTTAATAGGAATGGGTGTTGTATTTTATCAAAGGCTTTTTCTGCATCTATTGAAATAATCATGTGATTCTTGCTAGTTTGCTTGTTGATGTGGTCAATTATGTGGATGGTTTTCCTAATGTTGAACCAGCCCTGCATCCCTGGTATGAATCCTACTTGATCATGGTGAATGATCCTTCTGATCACTTGCTGGAGTCTTTTTGCTAGTATCCTATTTAAGATTTTTGCATCTATATTCATTAGGGAGATTGGCCTATAGTTTTCTTTCTCTGTTTTTGACCTGCCTGGTTTTGGAATCAGTACCATGTTTGTGTCGTAAAAGGAGTTTGGTAGAACTCCCTCTTTGCTTATTATGTCAAATAGTTTGTATAGTATTGGGATTAACTGTTCTCTGAATGTTTGATAGAATTCACAGGTGAATCCATCAGGCCCTGGGGACTTTTTCTTAGGAAGTTCTTTGATGGCTTGTTGGATTTCAATTTCTGATATGGGATTATTTAGGAATTCTATTTCCTCTTCTGTTAGTCTAGGCAGTTTGTATTTTTGTATATATTCATCCATTTCTCCTAAATTGGTGTATTTATTGCCATATAATTGGGCAAAGTAATTTCTAATGATTGCCTTAATTTCCTCCTCATTGGAGGTGCTGTCCCCCTTTTCATCTTTAATGCTGTGAATTTGCTTTTCTTCCTTCCTTTTTTTAACTAGATTGACCAGTACCTTGTCTATTTTGTTTGTTTTTTCAAAGTACCAGCTTCTTGTCTCATTTATTAAATCAATAGTTCTATCACTTTCGATTTTATTAATTTCTCCCTTAATTTTTAGGATTTCTAATTTGGTTTTCTGCTGGGGGTTTTTAATTTGATCGCTTTCCAGTTTTTTCATTTGCATTTCCAATTGATTGATCTCTGCTCTCCCTTGTTTGTTAATATAAGCATTCAGGGATATGAATTTACCTCTGATTACCGCTTTGGCTGCATCCCAAAAGGTTTGGAAGGATGTTTCGCCATTGTCATTTTCCTCGATGAAATTATTAATTGTTTCTATGATTTCTTCTTTAACTAAACGGTTTTGGAGTATCATATTGTTTAATTTCCAATTGGTTTTAGATTTGGTTTTCCATGTACCATTACTAATCATTATTTTTATTGCCTTGTGATCTGAGAAGGCTGCATTCATTATTTCTGCTTTTCTGCATTTGTGTGCTATGTTTCTGTGACCTAATGTATGGTCAATTTTTGTGAATGTGCCATGTGGTGCTGAGAAGAAGGTGTATTCCTTTTTATCCCTATTTATTTTTCTCCATATGTCTATTAATTCTAATTTTTCTAAGATTTCATTCACTTCTTTTACCTCTTTCTTATTTATTTTTTGATTTGATTTATCTAAATTTGATAATGGTTGGTTTAAGTCTCCCACTAGTATGGTTTTATTGTCTATTTCTTCCTTCAATTCTCCTAGTTTCTCCATTAGAAATTTGGGTGCTATATTATTTGGTGCATACATATTGATTAATGATATTTCCTCATTGTCTAGAGTCCCTTTTAACAAAATATAATTACCTTCCCTATCCCTTTTGATCAGGTCTATTTTTGCATTGGCTTTATCAGATATCATGATTACCACTCCTGCCTTCTTTCTATCAGTTGAAGCCCAGAAGGTCTTACTCCATCCTTTAATTCTGACCTTGTGGGTGTCAACCCGCCTCATGTGTGTTTCTTGAAGACAACATATGGTAGGGTTTTGGATTCTAATCCATTCTGCTATTCGTCTACGTTTTATGGGTGAGTTCATCCCATTCACGTTCAAAGTTATGATTGTCATTTGTGGACTCCCTGGCATTTTGATTGCCTTCCCTAATTCTAACCTTTTCTTCTTCGGCTCTACCTTTTAGTCCAGTGATTTACTTTGAAACAGTCCCCCTTGTCCCCTCCCTTGATGTTTCCCTTTTTAGTCCCTCCCTTTTTGTTCCCTCCCCCTCCCCCCTCTCTTACCCTCCCTTTTTATTCTCCCTCTCCCCCTCCCCCCCTTGGTTTTCCCTTCTCCTTACCCTTGTTGGGTAAGATAGAATTCAAGATCCCAATGGATCTGGAGGTTTTTCCCTCTCAGAGCTGATTTCCCTGAGATTGAGGTTTAAGTAACCCCCCCCCCCTCTCTTCCTCTCCTTCTTATAGGAGTTTTCTTCCCCTCCCCTTCCCATGTGAATCTTTGTGTGAGAATGATTATTCTATTTGGTCTTTCTTTACCCCCTATTTATACATTACATTTTCCCCACATGTTAGTATACATAGGTTGATACAAATGTAGTCCTTATAGAAGAGAGTTTGAGTAAAAGAAGAAGATAACATTTTCCCCTTTCCTTAATATTTACCTTTTCAGGTATTCCTTGCTCTTTGATTTTCGGTATCAAACTTTCCACAGAGCTCTGGTCTTTTCTTTGCAAAAAGTTGGAAGTCTTCTATTTTGTTGAATGCCCATACTTTCCCTTGGAAGTATATAGTCAGTTTTGCTGGGTAGCTGATTCTTGGTTGGAGACCCAGCTCTCTTGCCTTTCTGAAGATCATGTTCCACGCCTTACGATCATTCAGAGTAGAACTTGCAAGGTCTTGGGTGACCCTGATTGGCATTCCTTTATATCTAAATTGTCTTTTTCTGGCTTCCTGTAGGATTTTTTCTTTTGTTTGATAGCTTTGGAATTTGGCAATTACATTCCTGGGAGTTGTCTTTTGGGGGTTTAGTGTAGAAGGTGTTCTGTGAGCTCTGTCAGTGGCTGTATTGCCCCCTTGTTCTAGAATCTCTGGGCAATTTTCTTTGATTATATCTTGTATCACCATGTCCAGTTTGGTGTTTATTTCTGGCTTATCTGGGAGTCCAATTATTCTTAAATTATCCCTTCTCCCCCTATTTTCCAGATCTATCACCTTGTCGGTGAGATATTTTATGTTCTCTTCTAATTTCTTGGTATTTTGGCTTTGCTTTATTGATTCTTGCTCTTTTACACGATCGTTGTCTTCCAGCTGCCTGATTCTGGCCTTTAAAGCCTGGTTTTCTTTTACAGTTTGGTCAAACTGGTTTTGTAGATGCGTGAATTTCTTTTGCATTATTTCCAACTTTTCCTCCCAGAAGGCTTCCATCTTTTTGGTCATTTCTGATTCAAATTCTTCATAGGTTTGTGGAGAGTTTCCATTTCCTTTGGAAGGTTTTGGAGCATTTTCTTTTATATTATCTTCTGTCTGCTCTGTATTTTGTATTTTGGCTCCATAGAATGTGTCCAAAGTCGCCCCTTTCTTCTTATTTTTCTTGGTATTTTGGGGCTTCTGTGGTTCTGTGGAGTTTGTCATCTCTGAATGTGGAGGATTAGTTTTTCTTGTCTCTTTCTGGTGTTCAGAGGCAGTCCTGGGCAGATAGTTCTATGGGCTTTCCCTGGGTTAAACTGAATATGCCTCACTGGAACTGGAATGGAAGGGTCGGACCACGAGGCCACACTCTCCCCCCGGCTCGCTTTCCGGAAGTTGCCTTCAGAATCGCTGGCCGTGAGGCTGTTTCGCAGGCCTGCGGGGGGATGGGCTGCCGCTTCCCCAAGCTCCGAGAGCACAGACTTTCACTGAGACTTGGATAGATCCAGCCCGTGAGGCTGTCTTGCCCGCCCTGAGGGTTGCTGTTGTTTTGACCAGCTCTCTGCAGCGGAAGCCCCAGGCAGTAACTTTCACCGGGACTCGGGTAGAAGGCCCTGAGGGTTGTTGTTTCCGAGGACCCTGCTCTCTGAGCCGGCCGGGCTGCGGCTTCCGGGAGCCTTGGACTCTGTGCTCCTACCCCTGAGGTCCGAGTGATCTCGGGTTCTGGCTTTTAAGGGGAGCCGTACCTTTTGAACCGGGTCCAGGTCCAGGAGGAGGGTTCCCAGGGTCTGTGCTGTTGATCGTTTTGAATTTCGGCGCCTTAGGAGCTTATCGTTTGAGATTGGTCGGGAAGGGTTTTCCGGAGATCTGAGCTTTAGCTTTCTCTAAGCCGCCATCTTAACCGGAAGTGGGAGTCCAATTATTCTTAAATTTTCTCTTCTCCCCCTGTTTTCCAGATCTATCACCTTGTCGGTGAGATATTTTATGTTCTCTTCTAATTTCTTGGTGTTTTGGCTTTGCTTTATTAGTTCTTGCTTTAAAGCCTGGTTTTCTTTTACAGTTTGGTCAAACTGGTTTTGTAGATGCGTGAATTTCTTTTGCATCATTTCCCACTTTTCCTCCCAGAGGGCTTCCATCTTTTTGGTCCTTTCTGATTCAAATTCTTCATGGGTTTGTGGAGAGTTTCTATTTCCTTTGGAAGATTTTGGAGAATTTTCTTGTATATCTTCTTCTATCTGCTCTGTATTTTGTATTTTGGCTCCATAGAATGTGTCCAGAGTCGCCCCTTTCTTCTTATTTTTCTTGGTATTTTGGGGCTTCTGTGCTTCTGTGGAGTTTGTCATCTCTGAACGTGGAGGATTGGCTTTTCTTGTCTTTGTCTGGTGATCCGAGGCTTTAGTCCTGGGCAGATGTTGGTTCTATGAGCGTTCCCTGGGTTAAACTGAATATGCCTCACTGGAACTGGAATGGAAGGGTCGGACCACGAGGCCACACTCTCCCCCCGGCTCGATTTCCGGAAGTTGCCTTCAGAATCCCTGGCCGTGAGGCTGTTTCGTCGGCCTGCGGGGGGATGGGCTGCCGCTTCCCCAAGCTCCGAGAGCACAGACTTTCACTGAGACTTGGATAGCAGGATCCAGCCCGTGAGGCTGTCTTGCCCGCCCTGAGGGTTGCTGTTGTTTAGACCAGCTCTTTGCAGCGGAGGCCCCAGGCAGTAACTTTCACCCGGACCGACCGGCTCTTTGACCGGCTCTTTGCAGCGGAAGCCCCAGGCAGTAACTTTCACCCGGACTGGGACTTGGGTAGAAGACCCTGAGGGTTGTTGTTCCTCAGACCCTGCTCTCTGAGCCCGGCGCGGCTGCCGCTTCCGGGAGCCTTGGACTCTGCGCTCCTACCCCTGAGGTCCGAGGGATCTCGGGTTCTGGCTTTTAAGGGGAGCCGTACCTTTTGAACCGGGTCCAGGTCCAGGAGGAGGGTTCCCAGGGTCTGTGCTGTTGATCGTTTTGAATTTCGGCGCCTTAGGAGCTTCTAGTTTGAGATCGGTCGGGAAGGGTTTTCCGGAGATCTGAACTTCAGCTTTCTCTAAGCCGCCATCTTAACCGGAAGTTATTTCCCACTTTTCTTGCCACATCTCTTCCATTTTTCTGACAATCTCAGATTTAAAGTCTTCAAGAACTTGTGACCAATTTCCATTTCTCCCCCCAAAGGTTTGGGTGTGTTTAATTGTTGGTCATCTTCTGCTGCCTTTTCTTTAGTCTGGGTTTGTTCTATATATAAATTATCAAGGGTCAACATTTTCTTCTTGTTTTTTTTTGTATTTTTTGTGGATTTTAGTTGCTGGGAGTTGGTGGCCATTGCCTTGTTCCTTCCTGGTCAGATGTCTAAGTAAGAAATATGGGTGATCTTTGTATTGGGCTCTGGAGAGGTTTTTGCCTTGAGGATATTTTTCCCCAGGGCTCAGCAGTGTCCAGCTGCTCTTAAGGGCAGGTCAGTTACCAAAATAGCCAAATTCAAGAACTATCAGACCAAGGAAAAAACTATTAGAAGCTGCCAAGAAGAAGTCATTTGGATACCATGGAAGCACAGTGAGGATAATGCAGGATCTGACTGCATCCACACTGAAGGACTGAAAGGCATGGAATATAATATTCTGGAAAGCAAGGGAACTAGGTCTACAACCAAGAATCAACTACCCAGCAAAGCTGACTATATTATTACAGGGGAAAGTATGTTCATTCAACAAAATAGAAGAATTCCAGGCATTTGTAAAGAAAAGAATAAACCTGAACAGAAAATTTGATGTCCAAGAACAGAACTCAAGAGAATCATCAAAAGGTAATTAAAAAAAGAGGGAAAAAAGCAAAACAAAACCAAAATATTCCTCTTTTATAAGAGACCCAATAATTTAAAATGATTTGTATCTCTGAGAAAGAGGTCATTGGTAATTCTTAAAAATTGTTATTATCACCTGGGCAGCTAGAATAATTACATTTAGAGGGAACAGTGAAAAACTATATAGGATAAAATGATAAGACATAAATATGTATATAGATATATGTATGTATGCATAAATACATATACATGTGTATATATATATATATACATATATATGTATATATACAACTATGACTAAAAAAGAGCTCAGAAACTAGAGCTAAACAAAATGGGAAAAGAAAAAAAGGGGGTAAATTTATATGTCACAAAGAAGCTCATAGTAGGAGGGGGGAGAACATCAATATACTGGAAGGGTGAAGAGGTTGGAGATAGGAAATACTCAAATTTTATGTGCATTGAAATTGACCCAAAGAGTGAAGAACAATTCAATCCATTGGGGCAGAGAATAGATTTGAGCACTATAGGGAAGTAGAAGGGTAACAAAAGGACAGGTGGGGAGGGAAACAGTACAAAGGAGGGAGAGGGTGGGGGGTAGTTTTAAAAAGGCTGCAAAGAAAATAAGGGGGGGATAAGAAAGGAGAGGGTAGAACAGGAAATAAAATAAGGGTGGGAACTAGAGGGACTGATTAAAAACAAACATTGGTGTATAAGGAAATAGTGAAAGAAGAAAAGGCAGGACTAGGAGTAGAAATCAAAATGATGGGAAATACACAGTTGGTAATCATAACTCTGAATGTGAATGGAATGAACTCACCCATAAAAAGCAAGCAACTAGCAGAGTGGATTAGAATCCAAAACCCTACCATATACTGTCTACAAGAAGCACACATGAGGAAGGTAGATATGTGTAGGGTGAAAGAAAGAGGATGAAGCCAAATCTATTGGGCTTCAACTGATAAAAAGAAGGCAGGAGTAACAATCATGATATCTGACAAAGTCAAAGTAAAAATAAATCTAGTTAAAAGAGATAGGGAAGATAATTACATCCTGATAAAAGACATTATAGACAATGAGGAAATATCAATACTCAACATGCATGCACCAAATGGCATAACATGCAGATTTCTAAAGGAGAAACTAGTGGAGTTCAAGGATGAAATAGATAGAAAAACTATACTTGTGGGAGACTTGAACCCTCCTCTATCCAAACTAGATAAATCAAAAAAATATATAAATAAATAAGTAAGAGGTAAGAGAAGAGACTAAAATTGTAGAAAAATTAGAGTTAGCAGATATGAGGAGAAAAATAAATAGTGACAAAAAGGAATATACCTTCTTTTCAGCAGCACATGGTACATTCACAAAGACTGACCATGTGCTAGGCCATAAAAACACTGCAAACAAGTGCAAAAGAGCAGAAATGATAAATGCAGTCTTCTCAGATCACAATTCAATGAAAATAATAATTAATAAGGGTACATGGAGAGGTAAATCAAAAATTCACTGTAAATTAAACAACATGATTCTCCAAAACCAATTAGTTAAAGAACAAATCATAGAAACAATAATCTCATTGAAAAAAATGACAATGATCAGACCTTCTTTCAAAATCTATGGGAATGTAGCCAAAGTAGTACTCGGGGGGGAATTTATATCCTTGAGTACATATATTATCAAACTAGAGAGGGCAGAGGTCAATGAATTGGGCATGCAAATAAAAAAAAAACTAGAAAGTAAACAAATTAAAAATCCTCTTATGACTACTAAATTAGAGATCCTAAAAATGAAAGGAGACATTAATAAAATTGAAAGTAAAAGAACTATTGATTTAATAGAATAAATAAGACTAAAAGCTGGTACTTTTAAAAAGCAAATAAACTAGACAAAGTACTGGTCAGTCTAATTAAAAAAAAGGGAAGAAGAAAACCAAATTTACAGTATGCAAGATGAAAAGGGAGGCATCACCTCTAATGAAGAGGAAATTAAGGCAATCATTAAAAAACGATTTTACCCAACTATATGGCAAGAAATATGGCAACCTAGGTGATCTGGATGAATATTTACAAAAATATAAATTGCCTGGGCTAGCAGAGGAAGGAATAGATTACTTAAACAATCCCATATCAGAAAAAGAAATTGAACAAGCCATCAAAGAACTCCCTTAGAAAAAATTCCCAGGGCCTAATGGATTCACAAATGAATTCTATCAAACATCCAAAGAATAACTAATGCCAATATTATACAAAATATTTGACAGAATAAGCAAAGAAGGAGTTCTAACAAATTCATTTTAAGACAGAAATATGATATTGATTCCAAAGCCTGGCAGGTCCAAAACAGAGAAAGAAAACTATAGACCAATCTCTTGAATGAATATAGATGCAAAAATCTTAAATAGGATACTAGCAAAAAGAATTCAGCAAGTCATCACAAGGGTTATTCACTATGACCACGTAGGATTTATACCAGGAAGGCAAGCCTGGTTCAATATTAGGAAAACCATCCACATAATGGACCATATTAACAAGCAAACTGACAAAAATCACATGATTATCTCAATAGACAAAGAAAAAAAGACAAAGCTTTTGACAAAATACAACATCGATTCTTATTGAAAACACTAGAAAATAAAAGAATAGAAGGGCCTTTCTTAAAAATAATAAACATTATTCATCTAAAACCCTCATAAAACATCATCTGCAATGGGTATAAATTAGAAGCATTCCAAATAAGATCAGGAGTGAAACAAGGATGCCCATTATCACCACTATTATTTAACAGTGTACTAGAAACACTAGCTGTAGTGATTAGAGAAGAAAAAGAAATTCATGTTATTAAAATAGGCAATGAGGAGACCAAGCTTTCACTCTTTGCAGATGATGATGGTCAACTTAAAGAATCATAGAGAATCAACTAAAAAGCTAGTGAAAATAATCAACAACTGTAGCAAAATTGAAGGATACAAAATAAACCCACATAAGTGATTAGCATTTCTATATATCTCCAACACATTTCAGAAGCAAGAATTAGAAAGAGAAATTCCATTTAAAATAGCCCTTGACAATATAAAATACTTAGGAATCTATCTGCCAAGACAAAGACAGGAGCAATATGAACACAACTACAAAACACTCTCTACACAATTAAAACTAGATCTAAACTATTGAAAAAACATTGATTACTCATGGTTAGGATGAGCTAACATATTAAAAATGATAATCCTACCCAAATTAATTTACTTATTTAGTGCCATACCCATTGAACTACCAAAAACAACTTTTTTACTGAATTAGGAAAAAAAAAACATAACAAAGTTCATTTGGAAGTACAAAGGATCAAGGATATCCAGGGAAATCATGAAAAAAAAAATGCAAAGGAAAGAGGATTTTAAGTCCCAGATATCAAACTATACTATAAAAGTGGTCATCAAAACAACGTGGTACTGGCTAAGAGACAGAAAGGAGGATCAGTGGAACAGACTTGGGGTAACTGACCTCAGCAAGACAGTCTATGATAAGCCCAAAGATCCCAGCTTGGGTACCAAAAGCCACTATTTGATAAAATCTTCTGGGAAAATTGGAAGACAGTATGGGAAAGATTAGGTTTGGATCAACATCTTACACCCTTCACCAAGATAAATTCAGAATGGGTGAATGACCTGAATATAAAGAAGGAAACTATAAGCAAATTAGGTGAACACAGAATAGTATACGTGTCAGATCTTTGGAAAAGGAAAATCTTTAAAACCAAGAAAGAGCTAGAAAAAAAATCACAAAATGTAAAATCAATAATTTTGATTACCATAAATTAAAAATTTTTGTACAAACAAAACTAATGAATACAAATTAGAAGGGAAGCAACAAATTGGGAAAGAATCTTCATAAAAACCTCTGCCAAAGGTCTAATTACTCAAATTTTTAAAGAATTAAACCAATTGTACAAAAAATCAAGCCATTCTCCAATTGATAAATGGGCAAAGGACATGAATAGGCAATTTTCAGTTAAAGATATCAAAACTGTTAATAAGCACATGAAAAAGTGTTCTAAATCTCTTATAATCAGAGAAATGCAAATCAAAACATCTCTGAGGTATCACCTCAAATCTAGCAGATTGGCTAACATGACAGCAAAGGAAATTAATGAATACTGGAGGGGATGTGGCAAAGTTGGGACATTAGTGCCCAATGGTGGAGTTGTGAATTGATCTAACCATTCTAGAGGGCAATTGGAACTATACCCAAAGGGTGCTAAAAGACTGTCTGCCCTTTGATACAGCCATAGCACTGCTGGTTTTGTACCCCAAAGAGATAATAATGAAAAAGGCACAAACAAAAATATTCATAGCTGAGCTCTTTGTGGTGACAAAAAATTGGAAAATGAGGGGATGCCCTTCAATTGGGCAATGACTGAACAAATTGCGGTATATGTTGGTGATGGAATACTATTGTGCTCAAAGGAATAATAAAGTGGAGGAATTCCATGGGAATTGGAACAAACTCCAGGAATTGATGCAGAGTGAGCGGAGCAGAACTAGAAGAACATTGTACACAGAGACTGATACATTGTGGTACAATCGAATGTAATGGACTTCTCCATTAGTGGCAATGCAGTGATCCTCAACAACTTGGAGTAATCTAGGAGAAAAACCACTATCCACATTCAGAGGAAAACCTTTGGGAGTAGAAACACAGAAGAAAAACAACTGCTTGAATACATGGGTCTAGGGAATAAGGTTGAAGATGTAGACTCTAAATGAACATCCTAATGCAAACACCAACAACATGGAAATAGGTTCTGATCAAGGACACAATGAAATTGCGCATTGGCTGTGGGAAGGTTGGGTGGAGGGCTGGGAGTGAAATAATGTGATTATTGTAACCAAGCAATAAAGCTCTGAATTGACTAAATAAATTAACCTAAAAAAAGGAAATATCTTCTTTAAGTATGCTTTCCCATATATAATTTTTATCTGTTTCCTTCCCTATTAACAATTCAAGGGAATTTTCACATTATCACTTCCCTCAGCCACCCCCCCCCCCAGTCACATTCTGATTCACTCTTTTGGTCTATGATAACTTGACATTTAGGATAATTTTAAACTAGTGAATAAAATAGATTTGAACAAAAATTTGACAATCTGAATATTATAATTATAATTTTATAGAAATAGATTATCAAATTCTGAATGATAATCAATGTACAGTCAAGCTTTTTCCCACTTAATATATATGAATCATCAGATAATAAAAGTTTGCTGAAACTTTGTTGAACATAGAATCTTCCACCTTTCCATTTAAACATTATCTGTTCAAAGTAGAAACTACCCAAAGTGAAAAATGTGGCTTCAGTTTCAATAAGCCAGAACACCGACCAGGGGATGTAATTTATTAGGCAGTATCATGTGATTAATGGTGCTGAAAGGTTATCATAAGTCACAAATGACATTTCAAGTTATTACTACATAGTTTAAAAGACACAGCCCTTAAAAGTAAGAAAAGAAAAGGACCAGGTTAATAGTTGAATTGGAAATCTTTGGGATGTGCCCCCAAATGATGACACAGTTGACCATGTGTCACAGTCAGTGAAGGACACTAAACTGCCTTCTTTTCTATGAAAAACTGAGAGGAAATGAAACATGAATAAACAATATATGTTGATTACAGTTGTTTTGGCAGATTAAGATTATCTGATGACTGAACATTAAAATTTAGAGAAAAAATAGAGTGACTAACATGTTCAGAGAATAGACTTGGGGTTCATAAGAAGGTTTTTAGGAAAAAGAAACACTGATTACTGTCTTTTGAAAAATTTTCCAGTTGCAAGATCCAATAGTATTTTAAGGATGTCTATGCATTATGAACAAGGGATAGAAATTTGGGATATCAGCAATGATCAAGGAGAATACAGTATGTATCAAAGGAAATGTTCACTTTAGCTGAACTTACAAAGACAAAAAATGTGAAAAATGTTTATAGGATCAAGATTAAAAAATAAGTTTCCTGATTAGAGAAGCACATTAGACTTAGAGTAATAAAAGGACAAGACAAACAAGCATCATTTTAAAGGATCTAAAGAAGACATAAAATTTCAAAAAATAATAAATATAACATGTGGAAACAGAATATGCTGCAATAGAAAAAATGGCCCAAAATTTAATAGTAGGCAATTATTTTAACTTAGAGAATTATACTATTTATACATAAGAAGTAAAAGAAAATTTAATATGGTAAAAAGAAGACCTGACTTAGGATCAAGAACTGAGTTGAAACTTTGCTTTTAATACATAGTAACTAACTCAGAGTGAACAAGTCACTTACCCTTTAATTGTCCTAGGTATCTAACAATAAAAATTACAGAGGAGCTGTCTACATCAAGATATTCTCCATTATAATGAAATGACATTTTGGGGTAAAAATATTTATTTTGTTCTTAGCCTCACTTTTGAGTGGCTTTTCCATTATTAATTGTAAACAATTAAAAAGTCAAGTCATATCTTTCTTCTGAAACAAGAAAAGTTTCTAAAAAGTTTTTGAAATGTGGAAATAATTTAAAATGCTATAAACGCACTTCAAAGTACAACTTTTTTTTCTTTCATTGAAGTATAGCATATAACTTACCAATGACAGATATGCAGAATGGAAAGCTGCATTCTGAGAATTTATTCATGAGCACATTCTGCCCAGATTCATGGCAGTTTAATCATTGCACCTAGGGGTTATTGCAGAGAGAGAATTGAGTGTGGTTTCTGAGACAAAAAAAAAAAAAATTTCTTCCAAGTAGCTGAGTGTCCTGATTGAGCAGGTTGAAAACCACCTATTCTAATGGAAACTTATCAAATTGCTCACAAAACAGTTGGATCACTTGATTATAAATGAGTCAGACATATGGATTGGGCAGCAATATGCCATACCCATCCAGTTGCTGGGGATGATGCCAAACTATGAGGGGGCAAATCAATTACACACATACATTTTAGCCTTACAAAATTCATACATACAAGAAAAGTTCTTATAAAAGTTATAGTGTTTATTGTTAGTATTAGTGTTAGTATTATTCCTGGAATTACTTAAAGTGCTTATCAAAACATTCAATTTACTTAAGAATTGGAAATCATCTGTTTGAGCATCTCATTTTATACAAAATTCAAAATAATTTAAATAGGCTGAGTACCCTGAATCATAGCAGTTTGGAATAAAAAAGTTTTTTCTAAAAGACTTATTCCAAACCATTAGCAAGAGTTCTTTTCCTCAATAGCAACATTCCAATTGTCTCTGACATGCAAAAGTGTAAAAGATAAGGAGTGTATTTCCTTTTTTTTTTTGAAAATTTTATTTAATTAGTCAATTTTGAACATATTTCCTTGGTTACAAGAATCATATTTTTCCTTCCCCTCCCAACACCCCTTCCCATAGCTGACACACAATTCCACTGGGTTGTACATGTGTCCTTGATCAAAACCTATTTCCATGTTGTTGATGTTTGCACTAGGATGATCATTTGAAGTCTACATATCCACATACAATCATATCCACATCAACCCATGTATTCAAGTAGTTATTTTTTCTTTCTTGTTTCTACTCCCACAGTTCTTCCTCTGGATGTGGATAATGTTCTTTCTCCTAAATCCCTCTGACTTTTTCTGGATCATTGCTTTGTTACTAATGGAGAAGTCCATTACATTTGATTCTACCACAGTGTATCAGTCTCTGTATACAATGTTCTCCTGGTTCTGCTCCTCTCACTCTGAATCAATTCCTGGAGGTCGTTCCAGACTTCATGGGATTCCTCCACTTTATTATTCCTTTTAGCACAATAGTATTCTATCACCAACATATACCACAATTTGTTCAGCCATTCCCCAATTGAAGGGCATCCCCTCATTTTCCAGTTTTTGGCTACCACAAAGAGCGCAGCTATGAATATTCTTGTACATGTCTTTTTCCTTATTATCTCTTTGGGGTACAAACTCTGCAGTGCTATGGCTGGATCAAAGGGCAGACAGTCTTTTATTGCCCTTTGGGCATAGTTCCAAATTGCCCTCCAGAATGGTTGGATCAATTCATAACTCCACCAGCAATGCATTAATGTCCCAACTTTGCCACATCTGCTCCAACATTCATTACTTTCACAAGGAGTGTATTTCTTAAAATGAACTGAAATTAGTACCTGCTGATTCATCTTGTATACATACAGGTTGTTAGAGATTATATATATATGTGTGTATATACACACATATATTTAAATATATCCATATATATTAGAGATAGAAAAAAACTTAGAGAAGATCTGTTCTAAGCTCTCATTTTACAGAGGCTGACTTAGTTTTCCTGCCTTTCTGGATGTGCAAACCTCCAAGAAAAGCCTTGAGACTCCTTTCCCTGATTAGGGCCTTAAAATTTCTATCTGGCTCTGAGGAAGCAGAGCTCTCTCTCCCTCTCTCCCTTTATCTCATACCTTAACATCTTCCCTCTATTATAAATAAACTCCCATAAATTACATTTTACTTTAGTAATTCATTTTGGGATTTAGAAATTAAACCCCTGGTGACTGCAAATTTTAATAATTAAGTCTAACTACATAAAAATTTAACACAATACTTTCCAACACACTACCCAGAAGAAGAAAGAAGAAGATACAACTTTTGTTCTTCTATGAAGACAGAAGAAAAATAGGGATGGAATTGTGCATGTTCTGACATAACCAATACATTCATTAATTTTGCTGAACTGATATTTTTCCTTCTTTCTCTCTTAATTTTCTGTCACAAGGAAAATAAAATGCCTCTCTAATTAGATACAAGTTAAGGAGAATATTTGTAAATGAAGGTAATGTAAGATATAATACATGACTGACTGATATATAGCAGGTGGTAAGGAGTAGATATTAGATCCCAGTCCCCCTCCTTCCAGCTTAGTTGATATGTGAAATTATATAATTAAAAATGAATAGATGATACTATGTTAACCAGGTATTAACCTTATTTAAACCTTTTAAAATCCTTACCTTCTGTCTTGGAATCAATAATGAATATTACTTCTTAATAATTAGTTATTAATAATTAATATAATTAATTAATTATGTATTAATGTGGAGTTAGGAGTGGAAGATAGAAATCATGAGACAAAACAGAAAGAGTGTAGATACATTATTGTTCATTTGTTCAGTCATATCCAACCCTTTGTGAGCTCATGATTCATGTTATCTTTGCATTTTTCCTAGAAAAAATACTAGAGAGGTTTGCCACTTCCTTCCATTAGATTAAGACACAGAGGTCAACTGAGTTGCCAAGGTTCCCACAGCTATTAAGTGTCTGAGGCCAGATTTGAACTGACTGTCTCAGTCTTCAGATATGGTGTACTGTCCACTGAACCTTATATCTGCCCTTATGTAGGCATATAGAATATCTTATAAATCAAGGTAGCAGCCATACCCTGAGGACTCATCTTTCTAATGCTAGCCCCAAGTAGGAGACATGGTCCACAAGTGGTATAGCAGTTTTAAGGAAGAATTTAATGAATCAAAACTGAAGATGGCAGTCTTAACAAGATTAATTGACTACTGAAATAGGCCACAAAATAATCTTTCTCTAGCATTTTGTTGTACATAAATGTTATGACATGATTCATCTTAGCTGATCTTTTAAGGAGCAAGTGGACAGCATGGTTTCTGAGACCTTTTAATTAGATGCCTTGTTGTTTAAGAGGAAGAGATAAAAGGTCAATGACATACACAAATAGAATGTTAATATTTAAATTAATTCCCACAATCAACCAATGAATATTTATTTGATACTTTCCATTCACCCAAAACCCGATTGTAGTTGAAAACATCTCTATCTTGAAATTAATTTTGTTTAAAATGACCATATAATTAATTCAATATTCATTTTCAATTATATTACTCAATGATTAATAGATGATCAAATTAAAAACCATACACAGCATTCATATTTTCATTTTCTTGAACATATTGAATGAAACAAGGAGAAGAAAAAGAGCAAACTTCAAGGGGATAGTCCCTATCTGCCCCAACAATGGTTAATAAAATTACATATAGGAGATGTTTAATTAGTAATTTTAAAGATACTGTACACCAAATAATACAGTTTAAATTATATATCCCACTGTTAGGAAGATGAATGTTTTACAAGTAACTCTTATCAAATGAGGTCAGGCTAACTGTGAGGTGAGCTATAAAAAATGACACTATGGAATTCTCATACAAATTTTATTAAAATGTACAGCTTGTCTTTTTTCATCCACTATTATCAACCTTTCCACAGATTTAATGAAATCTAGTATATACACATGAATAAAGATTTCCACTTTCATAGAACAAATATTTAAATTTCTATGCATATGTACACATATGCATATATATGTATATATACATATATATATATATATATATATATAATCTGCAAATTGTTAATAGCAATTTCCCTTACATCTTTGGTATGGATTAGGAATATAAGAACAAACACTGAAGCAACACACAGTACTTAGGACAAAACATTATTCCCATTACTAATTAACTTTGAGCGACTTTATACCTTTGAGGTAGACTACAGAGATTGCATAGACTGATTGAAAGATTACTGGACTTGGAGATCCAGATTTGAGTCTTCATTCTTCCACTATATTGACTGAATGGGTAAATTTCCTTCCTTAGGGTAAGAAAACGAAGAACTTTATAAGCAGTTCATCACTAGCTGACTATAAATCATTAGAATAACTATCAGAACAAAGCTAAAATCACTTTGTACATTACAATTTGAGATAGGTGAGATCTTAGGCCTTTGGTCAAGTGATGTTTAACTTTTAACATTTTAAATTGTTCAATAATTGCGATTTCATTTTTTTTGGTATTTAGATTTTTGCAAAATCCTATCCAAATCCCTGCCTGAAATTATATTAACATATATTACTGAGTAGAATGAAAATGAAGAATCCACTTTACTCCCTGATGGGCCAACTTTAGTAGGACTTTAGCAGGTAGCATTGCCATATTTTTAATAGTTTTCTAAACTCCTCAAAGTTTCTTTTTTATTCTAGGCTCAAGATTACATAGATCCAATAGAATAACATTTCAGAACTGAGAGGAACCCTTAGCAAGGAACTACAATAGTCTCAGAAGATCATATTCCAGTGTCACATGAAAATCTCTATTAAGGGAGAAACTACTGTTTTCCATTTTAATTATAATTGTATATTTTCCACTTATTTCACACATAAATATGTCCCTCTTTACCTTTTATCCTCTACTTTTTGGGGAAAATTTTTAAAAATCTGTTTCCTCTTCTTGTTGCCAGCCCTTCAAGGTACTTGAATATGACTGTAAAAGCCTCCAAGTCTTTGCCTTCTAGATATACCTCATTCCCATAAATGTAAATAATAGGCAACAGACTTCTTACTTTTCTAGATTCTCTTTCCCTTATTCATCCTCAAATGTGGAACTTCAAACTGAACAAGATAATCTTGAAGTTCCCTGACCAGGAAAGAGAACATTGGGAGTAACTAGTATGCATTTTTTAACATTCTCATCATATTAATGCAGAATAGCATAAATGACAAGAATAATATTCATACTTGATGATTATAAAGTACGTGAATGTTGACAAAAATACCCTGCACATTCTAATTCATTGGTGCTTGGCAACCTCCTGAAGTAGATGTTACTATTGTCGTTATTTCCTTGATCCAGAAACTGATGCTTATATAGGTGAAATGGATTTTCACATGGAGGCACACTGAGTTGACATTTTAAACCTGGATTTCCTGATTCAGAGTCCAGGCTTCTATCCACTATATCAAGCTACTAATAAAGAATTTCTTTTTCTTTTTTTCTTTCCTTTCTCTCTTTCTTTCTCTCTCTTTCTCTTTCTCTTTCTCTTTCTCTTTCTTTCTTTCTTTCTTTCTTTCTTTCTTTCTTTCTTTCTTTCTTTCTTTCTTTCTTTCTTTCTTTCTTTCTTTCTTTCTTTCTCTCTCTCTTTCTTTCTTTCTCTCTTTCTTTCTTTCTTTCTTTCTTTCTTTCTTTCTTTCTTTCTTTCTTTCTTTCTTTCTTTCTTTCTTTCTTTCTTTCTTTCTTTCTTTCTTTCTTTCTTTCTTTCTTTCTTTCTTTCTTTCTTTCTTTCTTTCTTTCTTTCTTTCTTTCTTTCTTTCTTTCTTTCTTTCTCTCTTTCTTTCTCTTTCTTTCTTTCCTCTGTCATACATTCCTTTATTTTAACATTTGACATTTGCATCATGGCTTCCAAAAAGCCACCTGATCATAACAGAATTAGAGCCATTAATAATCTGATAAAAAGTCAAATTAACAGGTACAAGAGGATTTCCTTTACTTAACATTAAACTGTTAAGTATATAATATTGTGCCAAGCATTTCACCCTATACTAGGCATTTAGTTAGTGTTAGTTGAATTGATTTAGCAGTAGGGGAAGAGAAAGAAGAAAACATGAGGGTGATAGATGAGAATAGTCTTATTAAGCTCAGAATGACAATCTAATTGAAATTAAGAAATAAAATTCTAAGAATATACCTACCATGGTAAGGCAGATTTTCTGATTTTAAAGCTATCAGGATCCTCAGTTCTTCACAAATTATTGAATTTAAATCAAGATTGAGAAAAATTAACATAGTATAGAGTTCTGAGCACTGAACATGACTGACATCAGGAACTAAGACAAAAGATATTTGATGAATAAATAATTATATAACTAGCTTAATTATGATGCTAATTTTGTTCATACCAGTGCATGAGAGTGATTTAGACAGTTTATTCTAGAAATAAAAAAAATATGGAAAGCAATTTTAAAGCAGCTAATATGCAGTTTATATAGTTTATAATTTATACTAACATAATCCCATTTTCATAAGGAATGAATAAGAATTAAAAAGAAGAATTAATAGTAACATGGATTACCATCAAGATAGTGTTGATACCCAAATAATTCAGTATTATGTCCTATACACTCCATTCTCTTGAATTCAGTGGGAAGTTTCCCTTTCAAATGACTAAGAACGAAAACATGTATTATTTAATTATTTAATCCTATTTATTTTTTATCCAGGTTTTTTCCCCTCTAACTAAAACTTCCTATCCTTTTCTTAGTTGTAGTATTATGAATTTCTCTTACAGAATTCATGGCTTTTTACCTCATTCAATGAGGATTTATCTTAGGCATATATCCAACTCCTACCTATCTGTTATTTTAACAGAACACTGAATTGGCATAGGAGATAGAGTACTGGAATCAGACTTAGAAAAATCTGAAGGTGAATCATGCCTCAAATACTTAGTAACTAAGTAACCCATAATAAGTCACTTTAAATGTCCCAAATGCATGTTTCTTATCTGTAAAATGAGAGGGTTTGGATTGATGGCCTTTTATATCCCTTCCAGTTCTTAATCAGTGATCCTGTGTTCTTCGCTCTATCAGTAATGATTCTATATAGTGTAAGGGGTAAAAGTTAGGGGTTATTGTCTGAATGTATTATACTAGTGGTTGCCAGGGATTAATTCAATCCCAATAAAAATACTCAACTCAGTCTTAATTACAATAGAGGGAAGAAATTAAGAAGAAGAAGAGAGAGAAAAGGGTATAAGATTTCTCCGGCCTAGGCTAAGCCAAGGGAAGTTCAGAGAACTCAGCCACAAAGCCTCCTCAGAAGATTAAAACTAGCTTGGCTTCCAGCCACGAGGTCTACTCTGAGATGAGAGGATTCCAAGAGAACAGTGCTTTTAGGAAGTAAAGGAAAAGAATTAGTCTAAATCACTCACCCAGGTCACTCAGGGATGACACCTTACCTAACCCACCCTACCAAGCTTCTCCAGTCCCTTACTGCCAAGCTGCAAACACCAACCAGTAAGCTGCAAACACCAACTGCCAAGATGCCAAACACCGCCCAGCACTCCCCATGCTGCCAACAGAGACCAATGTCTCTGCAAGCAAGAATGAGAGCAAGAGCCATGTCTCAGCAAGAGAGCCTGGAAGGAGGAAATGACATGAAATATATAGACAGCTCTTTACATCGCTTCCTGCATCTCACATGTACCAATGGTAGCTTAAGCTTGACTTAGGACAGCCCAGTGGGTCTGTCAGTTGTTTCTTATTTGTCACTTGCTAGCACATGTTTGTCAAAGGCCATCCTCCTCAGTCCTTAAGTAGGGGTGTATACATTCCTGGATGCTAGACTAAGCAAGTTGGAGTAAATCTAAAATTCACACTAGCATAGGATTCAAATGACCTAAACTAATTATCCCTTTGGATTTTGGTTTCCTCTTTTTCAAAAGAGGAGTTTAAATGAGATAAACTATACGGTCATTTATAGTGCCTACAATCAGATTTTATTTTCTAAAATACCAGTCATTTCTGACATAGGTTCTCAAGGCATGTCTAGCATTACTATTCTATCTAAAATTTCTTTACAAGTTTAAAATACTTTTGCTTTATTTCCTTTTCAAAGTGTTTTAGTGGCAACTTTTTTTTTTAATCTTCAAACCAACTTTTTAAAAATCTTCAAACCAACTAATATTTATCTGTTATTATCTCTTCAATGTTTCATTCCAGGAGTGACAAACTCAAATAGAAATGGGGCCATTAAACCATATAAAAGGATTCCTGCAGGCCCCAAACATTTAGAAAATTGCATATTAATATTTGTGGCTATGTCCTATTACATTTTTATTTATTTTCTTTTGTATTTCCAATTACATTTTAACCTAGTTGGGTTCACATGGTTGGACAAATACCTATATTTTACCATTTCTTATCCCTTCAGATTTTAGAAGATTAAGCATACTTTGAAGATCATAGAAAATATATATTTAATTTATATTAATATTTTATAAATATATTATATAAATGTATATATAAATGTATATTATATAAAATATAATTTATAAAAGGAAGGAACATTAAGTGGTTATGTAACCCAATCCTCTCCGTACAGATTAAGGAAATGAGGGAAAGGGGTTAAATTTCTTATTCAAGTTTGCTTAGGTGATAAATAGCAACTAGGTTGTCTATCTCCAAGTTTAGGGCTTTCCCCTTTTCAGCATGCAAAACTGCATGATTTAGTTTTTGGAGCATTCACCACTTTTCCCTTTTCACCATGCTTGAAATTGAATAAATTAACAATTATTTACCTAATAGTTAGTAGCATTATACTTCTAGCCACAGGAGGAGCTATTTACTCCTTCTGTTAGATACAAGAATATTAAAGCTCAAGGAATCTTTGAACTTATCTAAAATATTCATCCCCAAACATTTTTGATCATATTAACATCAAAATGTAAAACATTTAATCACATATCCATAATAAATTTTACTTATAATGCATTTGTACATAAATTAACATAGTATAGACTTATGAGCACTGGCTCTGACTGACATATATCAGGAAATAAGTTGAAGGATATTTGATGAATAAATAAGTATATTGCTAGATTAATTTTAATGCTCTATGAATGTGCTAGCATTCATTATGTACTTTATGTACCCTAGCCCATAATATACTAATAAGTATGTAGATTTAAGTAAATTAAATTTAAGTAAATAAAAAATAAGAAATAAAGATAAATTAATATTTGATACTAGAGTCAAAAAGCAGCCACTGGAATTTATTGAGTAAGACAGGATGGTTAGAGAGGCACATTAGGAAAATTACTTTGACAGTTGTATGAAGGATAGATTAGAAAAGGGAGAGTGTTTAGGTAAGTAGAACAATTAGGAGGTGTTTACAATAGTTTGGATGAGAAGTAATGAGGGCCTAAAATAGAATGTTGGTTGTGTGAGTGAATCAAGTGATTTTATGAGATTTTATGAGATGGGAAAAGATTTGGCAAATGATTGGATATATGGGATGAATGAATATGAGGAGTCAAATGACTGGAAGAGCAGTGGAACCCTCAGTTATAATAGAAGCATTTAGAAGAGGGTTGGGTTTGAGGTAAAAAACTAATGTAATGAAATTTTGCCATATACATTGTAACCCATAAATACACTTATCCTATGCTATTTATCCTAGACTTTTTCTTTGAAATAACAAAGAAGGTAGCTGTGTGATGCTCATACTCAATGGCTCTGGAGCACTGAGACAATCAATGGACATAAACAATTAAAAAATGACACATCCTGGACAGGATATTATACAAAAGTAATGTGATTTAATATGCAAATGTTCACTAATATTAAAGTGTTATATACAATTTATTTCCTTCCTGTTATCACTATTGTTATCCTAGTAATAGGAAAATTTCCCCAATTGCACCTATACTGCTGCTGAAGAAAAAAAAATCTTTGTGAAGCTTATATTATAACTATCTGAAAGGATCAGTTATGAGATAAAAGGAAAGTATTTGAGAAGTTAGTTGGCCATGAGTGGGGATAGCTAATCAGGAACCTTTAAACAATAATGGAAGTTGGGGGTAGGATACATGTATCAGTGAGTCTAATAATAGTTGACCATTTACCATTTTGAATGATGAAATGGCTTTGCAAATATTCAAGTTATTGACGACTAATGGACTAATACAAATCCCTATACAGAAACAAGGACCAGAGAGGCTAGATAAATCATTTGAATTCATTATATCAAATTAATAAAAGAATGAGTTTTGAAACCTAGACCTTCAAACCCTTTATACATAAAGGAAAATTACATTTCCACTGCTATTGTACTCTATATTGTGAATTACTAAAGTTCAAAAAAGTCAGTCAGATCTTCTTGTGAAAAATTATGTATTGACTTTTAGCCTCTGACTTATCATTAGATCATTTATGTAGCCCCAAATCTTTTTTTCTTAGCTACCATATTCATCCTATTTTAAGAGGCATAGTATAGATGATTACATTATCATGTTATAATATGCAAGTGTACATTATTATATTTGGGACAATTATCAGTTTCTCTTGAAGCCAATTTTCTACATTAAATAGATCTATGGATTTTGAGAAGCAATGATAAGTGGGTTCCAAATCAAATCTTTCCATCCTGCTATCAAATTCTATTTATTCACATAATTTCAATTTAAGGTATTACACATTTGACCACCAAAATAGGGGAAGCAGCAATTTCCCACTAAGTGCCACTACTACTGCTGTTGTTTCTTTTATTTGAAGATAATTTCCCCAATTAAGTGTAATGACAATATTCAAAATACATTTTATGAACTTAAAAGGTTCAAATTGTCTCCCTTTTCCCCTTCCCTTACTCTTCTCAAAGAGGGCATATAATTTGATCTGGATTATTCATGGATTAGAATGCAAAATATAAGTTCATGCTTGTCTTGTTGCAGGAGAATACACTTTAAAAAAACAAAAAAACAAATGAAATCCTGAATAAACTATGTGGAAGAAAGTCTGTTTTGACTTGCATCTGACTCCAACAGTTCTTTCTCTGTAGGTGGAGCATTCTTTGTCATAAATCCTTCAGAATTATTCCAGATCAAAGTATACCTGTGAGAAGCTAAGTCTTTCAAAGTTAATCATCAAAAAATATTGCTGTTTATACCACTACTAGGTTTGTACCCCAAAAGGATAATAAAAAGGGTTGTACAAAAATATTCATAGCCACATTCTTGGTGGTAGCAAAAAACTGAAAAATGAGGGGTTGTCCCTCAATTGGGGAATGGCTGAACAAATTGTGGTATATGATGGTGATGGAATACTATTGAGCTGTAAGGATTGATGAACTGGAGGATTTCTATATGAACTGGAAGAACCTCTTGAACTGATGCAGTGATGCAGGTTTCTAGTAAAATGTTAAATAATGGTGATAATAATGGACATCGTTGCTTCACTTCTGATCTTAGAAAGGCTTCTAGCTTATCTCCATTGCAGATGATACATGCATATGCTTTTAGATAAATAGTACCTATCATTTTAAGAAATGATCCATTTATTCCTATGTCTTAGTGTTTTTTAATAGAAATGTGCATGTTGAAGGTTTTTCTGTACTGTGGGGTGGGCCAGCCTCCCACAGGGGATGGAGTCTTGGAGGTGGAACGGTGTTGGTGATATGATGGATGGCACACAGCTTTCACATTCAACCCACAGCACAGGTTTCACAGGATAAACTGCTTCACCTTGGCTGAGGTCTGGCTTTATTTTATAACCTTATGTTCACATGTCTACTTGACATGCAGTTTCATTCTCAACATACATGTTTCCATGGAATCTAACAACAGACAGGAAGCCTAGGTAGATAGTCAATGAAACATTGTTGCTAAAGGCAGTATCAGTGGGTAGAATCAACATGACCCAGATATAGGTTAGGGAATTCAGAGCACAGATTTGCCAGAAGTTTTTATGCCTAGAAAAGAGGGTCCTATATAAGTGGGTATATAAGAATCCTTAGGTTTAATTTGGTAAGTGGGCTCTCCTGATAATATCCTGGGGAGACAGAGTGGGATATCTGTATTAACCCTGCAAGCATGTTCCTCTCATCTATTTTTCCTGGGGCAAAGTAAAAATAATAATTATAGCAATTCCAGTAGTAAGGGAATGTTAATAATGAAAGTCACAAGGGGGTTTCAGTGGATGTTTCCATCCGTCCTGGGGGCTGCTTTGCAGTCCCTGGATTCCACATGCACCATGTCAAACAGTGTGGTCTTTGATGACTCACGGCATCTCTGTATCTGTTAAGATAATCATGAGATTTCTATTATTTCTGGTCATAGTGAATGATCCTTGTGATATAATGCTATAGTGTCCTTGCTAGTATTTTATTTAAAAATTTCACATTGATAATCATTAATGAAATTGGCCTATAATTTTCATACTCTGAGATTGCTCTTCCAGGCTTAGGTAACAGTATCATATTTATGTCATAAAAATAATTTGTTAGAATTTCTTTTCCCCCTATTTTCTCAAATATTTTCTTTAATATAGAAATTTTTTAAACATTTGAAAGAATTAACTGGTGAATGATACATCTGGCCTTGGGCTTTAATTTCTTATGGAGTTAATTGATGGTTCATTAAATATATCTTCTTGAAATGGGATTATTTAAATATTCTATTTCTTTTTTGTTAATCTGGACAATTTATATTTTTGTAAATATTCAATTATTTCACTTAAATTGTCAGATTTATTGGCATATAATTGGGCAAAATAACTTCTAATGGTTGTTTTAATTTGGCCTATTGGTGGAGAATTTATCTTTTTCATTTTGATACAAATTATTTGATTTTTGTCTTTTCCTTTTTTAATCAAATTAGTCAATGCTCTACCTATTTTTTATTTGCCCCCTGGGATTTTTAGATGCTCTCCCATCTTGCTTGGTCTAGCACCCAGGACTGTGCACACCCATAGTACACAAGCATGTGCTAGCAAATGACAAATCAGAAACAGCAGACAGATGCCTGGGCTGTCCTAAGTCAAGTTGGCACCTTGCCAACTGTCTTGAGATGGGATTTGGGGCCTGAGTTTGGGATTGGGCAGGGGCTCAGAGCCTTTATTTGGGCTTTTACCAGTCCCATTGTGGACTTCCTTTTGCTAAGGCTTTGGGTCTTAGTAGTGCTGGTGCTTGGAACTTTAATGGTTGTCTATGGGGTTGCACAGCTGTTGGCTTAGGCAGGGTCTCAGGGTTTTAATGTTAGTTTTGTCCCAGGTTCAGAACCTGGAACCATAGATATAGGGTGGAGTGTGGAGAGCAGTACTACTTGGTTGGGGTATTGCTTTTCCCTCTTACCCCAGTGGACCAGACCCTCTCTATTTATCTGTCAAATTGTTTTCTGAAGAAAAGTTGCTTCACACTATCCTCTTGTTGGTTCTATCACCATAGTATTTGTTTGGAAGTGTTATTTTTAGTTTAGTTGCAGAAGTTTCAGTGGTTTAAACTTTCCCTGCTTCTTCTCTGCCATCTTGGTATCCCTTCTATATAGGAAATTGACTGCTCTTGTTGGTTATAAATATATTTAATACAATATGTTTTCCTTTGCCTCTCAAGCTGAAGTTTTTGTTTTTGTTTTATTTTTACTTTTTCTTTGATATAACAGAAGCGTCTTTGTGTTTTTACTTAGAACCTATCAAATTCACTAATAAGGACATAATATAAAAGGAAAAGTAGTTTAATCTCCCCTTCCAGGCATAGGAAATAGAATGAAATAAGAGTAATTAGCAATCTTGGGCATATTATTTATCAAAAAAATACTTGGAAAAATAATGTGTTTTTTTTAGTGGCCAGGGGGTTCAATAATTATTAGTAGTGCAACAGAAAACAAAAACCTATATGATTTTAAGCTGAATCAAAAGATATAGTATTTAATAATAAGAAGGTGACAGTCCCCTGTACTATACTGTGGTCTGAAAAGATTTGGAGTATGGCTCAGTTGTAGGTGCCACAGATAAAGAAGGATACATACAGGTCAGGAAACATCCTGAGGATTATGATCAGTATCCTTAGGGACCTCTAGAGTATATTATAGAGGTCTTGTTTATATCAACATAGAATATTTAGTTTGAAGACAGGAAGGCTCACAGAGGGACATGATAGCTGTCATCAAGATCTTAAAAATCCTCCTGTACAATGAGAAAATTTTGTTTCCTAAACCCTTTTTTAGGATCTATCTATAAATGAAATTATCTTCCTCTTTCTAGATCTTATAATTGGAGTAAAAAGTTAGAGCAATTTATATTTGTCATGTTCCTCTGATAGTATGGATTGTACATTGTTATGGAATAGAGATAGGTGGATGGACAGACACAGACTGTCCACACTTGTTTGAAATTCCTCACAGGCTAGCTGTGTGACCCTGAGCAAGTCACTTAATCCCCATTGTCTAGCCTTTACCACTAATCTGCCTTGGAATCAATATGTAGTAATGATTCTAAGGCTGAAGGTAAGGTTTAAAAACAAAGAAATTTATTCTAGAAAGAGATCAATGCACTTACATTCAAAAGATCCACATATCAAATTAGGCTCTGCCAGCAGTCAACTATTTGACTTTGGAGCAATAAATTCCCAGAGTTTTAATATTCTTTTATAGATGAGTCAAATTGAATTAGATCATGTCTAAGGATATGGTAGTTCCTGAATTTTTGTTATTTTATGATATCTAACCAGATTTAAAATTATATTATTGAAATGAAAATTTTGCTCTTTCCTCTTCCCTTCTTCCAGGAAGTCACTAAATTCTTGACCTTTACAGGAAATTGTATTCACATTTTTTCCTCTTCTTTTGTCCCCTGTACCCCTGCTCTCTTTTACATGATATTCTTTACTCTCTACTTGCCATTTATTAACTGCAAACCTCAGGTATCTCTCTGATTTCAGTGTTCAGGTATCCACACTCCAGTTCTGTTAGCCAATTCCTTTGGTCTTGTAGTACTTCATTGTATTCTTAGGTCTCTGAAAAGACCAAATTTTGGCTGTTACAAGCTCCATTTTCACTCTCTATAACATATTTTTCATTTATAACATTAGTGCTACTAAGTTAAGTGCCCCCCTATAAAGCTGCTCCATTTAAAGTCTTTTTTTTTCAGAAAACCAAATGTTAACCTTAGACAAGTCTACCTGTACACTGAAAATGAGAAGTGGTTATATAAGGCAGTATATTTAAGTGCCAAATGAGGACTGTGAATTGTATGACAGTAGTTCGGAGCAAGGGAAAAAATTACTGGAAGCTCCTATGGACCAAAAAGGCACAACATAGGAGGTATGACTTGATCTCAGTCTAGTTAGATGATAAAATTAGCACAAATTACATTGTGCAAATTGTCTTCATCTTTATATTTCATGAACATTCTTTCTTTGTTAATCATTAAATGTAATGATAAATTTCATTCTGATGGAAGAGATATTTCTTAACACATACCACAAAGAACTGGTTTTTTTTTAATTTATTATACCATATTGGCAGATCCATGATGATTAACAAAATGAAAGAAAACAAACTTTGACAAAATAAGGCCAACACTAACCACTTAATTAGATCAAATATGTATTATATCTCTGCATTTCATTTTATTTTCCTTTAAATTCAGGGCTATGCTGGAACCAGCTTATACCTGCTCTTGAGAGGGAATTATTAAATTTAAAATTTTTACCTTTAAATTTATACTCTGAAAACCACACACATTAGGACTTAATCTCATGTTTGTTCATCATTTAGGCTTTGAAAAGTGTGGTGTGTGAATAAATTAAATTTATTATTTTAAATTAATTTAATTAAATTTAAAATTTTGCCATGTGCCCTTTGTGGGGAGGGGAGCTACTTATTAACCTATAACCTAAATTATTAACCAGTACTTATATTTTTATAATTGTATTTTTTGTTTGACTATATTGTTTAATTTTAGTATTGTACTTTATTTACTCTGAATTATTTCATATCTTCCCATATTTCAATTCATCAGTCATTCCTTATATCACAGTAATATTCCTTTATAAGCTATATTTTCCCCACTGTTCTTTAGTTGTTGAACTCCTTTTCTCTGACATTTAATAAATCATGAATAATCTTTTTGATGCTATTGTGGTCAATAACTGCCTTGGGATATAGTGCCAGCTGTGGAAACTCTTAGCCAAAAAGACATAGACAATTAAGTATCTTTTTGCATGATTAGAAATGATTTTCCATAATAATTTAACAAATGAACCAGTACATCAACACTAAATTAACTTGTCTGCCTTTCCACAAAACCTCCAAGAGCAAACTTTTCCCATATATTAGCATAATTCTACATCGATTCACCAATATTCTTGAAAACATCAGAGAAAATATTAGTTCACACAAAACTCCAATATATTCAGCAATGTAATGTCTGACTCTTTGTACACTTGCTTTTTTGAGATAAACTACAAGATTTTTAAAGGATATCCAAGTAGGAAACAAAATATTTTGAACATTGAACACTTCTACAGAAATGTTTCTCTGGTTACCACTATTTTCTACTTTAATTCATTCTCAACATGGCAGATTATAATGTACACTAATATTCTAAAACAGAAGATAAGGGCTTTGTAAAAATAATATAGAAAATGAAATGACATATTCTGTTTAATTGAATTATAGGTTGAATGTTGGCTCCCTTGAAGTATTATTATTGCACTTAAATTAGACATCTGGAAACATAAAAGAAACCAGACATAGGGAATGACTCCTTCTAGATTAAAATCTATACTTGGGAGAGAGATTCTAGAAAAGTAAGTAGAAAACTGTGAAGATTAAATTTAACTCTCTCTTGATTGTGAAAATTAAATTAACTCCCCTGCCCATTTTTAGATTTAAAAGTGTAAACACCCTACTTAAAGTTGCATGGGGAGAAGTGCCCATTTTTAGATCTAATAATCACCAAAAGTGTAAAAATCCCTCTTAATTACTTAGTGGTAGAGGTCTGTGACCCATGTGTGCAATAGTGGATGATGAATCAGAATCGACTGACTGCCTCCTGGGCAACTAGTCTTAAGCAAGGCTTTAGATTATGATTTGTCCACGTAAAAAGTGAAGGAAGGCACCCAAAAGAGATGCAAAAGAAAATTACTTTAAAAGGAATTACAACATCCTGTGAGACACAGTTCTTCATTCTTTGGATCTGAGACTGGAGAAGAATTTGCAGACTGGACCTGAGACCCTGTTCCTGGTGAGGCTGTTCTTAAATCTTTTCCTTTGGACTGACACATGGTGAGTGAAAAGACTAACTCCTTTCCTGGATTTTTCTGAAGAGACCAGCCTCAGGAGAGACCTATTCTCTTGAGAGAGGCTCTCTGTATCCCCAGGTCTTTGGCTACAAGGGCCAAGGCCTCTCCTGTTAAGGACTACACTCCCCTGCCTGGTTTTGAGCCAGGGGTAGGAGTAAATTACTTAGTACATAGGCTAGATATCTTACCCGATCCTCTCTTTGATTTTCTTACTTCACTCTTTCTATATTTTGTAAATAAATTAGAAATAAATCTCTTTGGAATAAATTAAATTCCTGGTGACCCTTCTTAAAATATAATCCAGTCCAACCTTTTTTTTTAATAACCACTTTTACCTCTTATAAGACAAAAACAGAAATTTAAGTATACTAAGACATGACAGTAAAGTTACTCTAGCTATATTAATGCTTTTATTTATAATCCAAGTTGGAAAGCAATTATGTCAAACTGACTATTCAAATGAAAGTCTCTGCTACTTCCCTCCATGCCCCTTATGTTGTAGCAATTTACAAAAAAAAATTGCTATTTTTATTATTGTTAATACTAGTCTTGTCAGGTAGATTATTATCCCTATCTCATAGAGAGGGAAACTGAGGCTAGGAAAGATTAAGCATCTTGCTCAGTAGTATCTGAGTCAGCATTTGAATTCAATGATTGATGACTTCAAATTCAGCAGTCTATCCACTATAACACCTATTTTGAATAATATAAATCATGATTAATGTGTTAGTGAAAGTTGAAATAATATTAGTTGATGAGATACAAAACAAAATATTTAATTAAAATATTTATTCAATACCCAACACAGACAAGTTTCTTGGAATATGAAGATATAATAAGACATTTTTCTCAACTCAAAAAAATTATAATTTAATTGAGAAATTGCACAGGCAATTAATTATAACATAAATAGAAATCAGATGATCACTTAGGAAGTTGAACATATACTTAGAAGAGATATTTAAAAAGGAACAGATTAATTTAAGGAGTTGTCAGAGAAATCTATAAGGCTTTATAATGGAGAGAGTTGATATTGGTCTCAAAAGAAGAGAATTTCAACATTAAATAAAGTGAGTGGGGAAAGGGCTTAAACCACACATGGTCAGTAGTCAAAGTGGAAAAGAGTAGAATGAGATCAAAGAACAGGCAGTAGAACTTTGTGTTCAGAATATGGCATGCATGAGGAAGAATGGCAAGTAAATTGCATCGAAATGGAATTTTAAGGAAAATTTTGTAGCTTCTTGAAAACCAGTCCAAGTAGTTTATGTTTGATTTTCTAATAATGAAAACTGGCATAAGATTTTTGAGAGATCGGATCATTAAAAGTATCATTTGGAAGGTTACCCTGATAGCTTTGTAAAGGATGGATTGGAGAAGGGCTAAACTAGAGAAAAGGAGGCTAATTATAATATTATTATAATAGTTCAGGGAATTATTAGCTTTAAATCTGTTGATGAAAGCATGGGAAAAGGAAAGGCTGAATGAGATATGGATATTGAAAAAGAAGAAACAGCAAAACGTAATAATTGATTGAATATATTAGTGCAAACAGCCACAAAATTATTTCATTTATAATTATTTCATTTTCTATCAATAAAATTTAATTTCATTAAAACCAAGGACTGCTTCACCTTTATTTTCATTAATACAACAAATAATCTTTGAAATTCAATGAATGGACTTCACCAGAAATGAACTGAATGGGGAAAGAGATGAAAGGAAGAAAGATATTGAACATAACTTCAATGTTGTGAGATTGAATGATAAAAAGTGCAGAATAGTAGCACTCAGCAGAAAATTGGAATGGTAGAGAGCAAAACCATGAGAAAAAAGAATTGAAATAATAGATAAAAATATAAGCAGAAATGAATTGCATTCTTCAAGGAGAAGGATAGGAAATTTTAACTAAGTAATGGTCTTGGGAAATATATATAAATACATGCATATAATGTTACACATAATAAATAATATTAAAATGTGTATACATATATGTTTGTATACATATACATAGACTAGATATGTATATAGCTATATATCCCCAAACATGTCAATGATTGAATGAGACAATAAGAAATATTAGAACAGAATTTAAAGATTGAAGAATAGAAAAATATAAAATATCTATTAACTGAAGCAACTGACCTGGAAAAAAATTGAAATGATGTAATTAGGGAAAGCAAGATACTATAAAATATATCATAAAAATCAAAAATATCTCTATACAATATTTCAGGAAGTTATTAAAGAAATTTCAAAGAGCTCTTGTAAACAAAGATCAAAATGAAGATAGAATTCTCTACTTTCTCCCTAAAATAAAACCCCAAATAAAAATTACCTAGGATGTAATAACCAAAATCTAAAGCATCCATGTGAAAGAAAAAAATACTGTCAAACAAAATGAGTTTAAGTACCAAAAAGAAGATGAGGTTTACAAAATGTTTGGCATAAACCACCATAAATAAAAATTGTTGAAATATAATATTAAAAATATATAAAAGCTTAAAACCAAAAATAATTTATCTTGTAAAATTTAGTAATCAACTGAGGGGAATAATGAATCTTTAGTATTACAGAGTTCCTGAGGACACCTGGCACACAAAAGATTAGAAAGAATTTGTGTAAAGGAGATTTTTATGAAAAATAACCATAGTAAAAATAGATTTTTCATAAACTGGATAATCTCGACATAGGAAAAATTCTAATATGGGCAATAACTTCTTTGTCACTGGTAGAAATTGTTATTCATAAAAGTATGGAGAAACAGATAAAGGGGAATAAAGGGCAAGATCCTCAAGGCAATAATATAGAAAATGTTTAGAAAAGAGAACCCAGAGCAGGACTCTTTGAAATGTTAATTCAATGAGAAATACAGAAACTTAAGAAGGAATAGATAACTATAAGCAGTGAATGGTATGCTGCTGTTAAATGTTTAACAACTAGCATTTTGAAGACAAAAATTATCTACAATACACTTTTAAGTTTAATCTCCATTATTCTGGTATTCTCTACTACTTTCTAAACAACAAAGCAAAACAATAGCTGAAGCTCTGATTTGTAGCATTTTATTATTTCTAAGATTTAAATGCTCACTTTTAAAATTTAAAAATTGGTTTTAAGAGCTGGTAAAAATCTCCAGGAAATAACATAATAATAAGAATCCTGAATTAAAGAATAAAAGTGTGGAATATGTAAAACAGAAACATAAAAATGTAGGAAATGAAGGGGGAAATTCTTTTTTGAAATATATAGACAAATTTTAAAAATTAATGAACATGCTATTTAAACTTTTTGGTAACAAATTTTTCATTATTGATACTGATATTTTCTTTTTTGTTGTTGTTGAGTTCTCCTTGTACATATAACAAGATTGTATCTGGGTAATATAAGAAATTATGTAGAATAAAATAGAGCTGTTTTTGGAAATAATTGTTCTAAGCATATGATACGATATATGCTTTTTTTAGTTGTACTTTTTTATTCTCTAATTTGAAATTCTCCAAATTACATGCAAGATAATTTTATGTACACTTAAATAAATTGAGTCTCCAGTTTCCTTTCCCTCATTCCTGCTCTCCTTTCCTCACTTGTTGAAATAGTAAGTAATCTATTGTACATTTTACATGTGAAATCATATTAAATTAATAATAAAAATTAAAATAAAATCATAATAAATTATATTATTTCTTTTGTGGAAGAAAACTCAAAGGAAAATATGAAGAAAGAATGACACAGTATTTTTTGGTTCTTTCTCTGAAAACAGCTGACATTTTTTATCCAAACCATTGGGGTCATCTTGAATTACTGTATTGTTGAGAACAAGTTATTCAGAGTTGTTCATCATGCAGTATCACTGTTCCTTTGTACAATGTTCTCCTGGTTCTGCTAACCACTTTGAATCAGTACATGTAAGTTTCTTCAACTTTTCTGAAATCCTCCTACGTATCATTCTTGTTGTTATTTTTAATTTTAAATTTTTTAGATTGTGTCAATTCAATTTTTTAATATTTTATTCTGAAATTTTGCAATCCACATTTTTATTTTCCTTCCTTTCACCTCTTTGCCCTTCTTATCACTTCTTATAGCATAATAGTATTCCATTACAATAATACAGCTCAATTTACTCAGCCAATGTGAGGATGTCGCCTCACTTTCTAATTCTTTTACAAAACAGAATGAACTATTGTAAATATTTTTGTCCATGTAGGTCTCTTTTTAATTCTTTTGGATACAGATTTAGTAATGATATTGCTGTATCAAAGAGTATGTAAGGTGTTATAGCCTTCTGGGCATAGTTCCAAATTGCTCTTTAGAGTGATTTATCAATTTACAACTTTCCCAATAGTGCATTAGTGTCTCAATTTTTCCACATCCCCTCCAATATTTGTCATTTTCTTTTCTGGTCATAATAGCCAATCTAATAGGTGTGATGTGGTGCCTCAGAGTTGTTTTATTTTGCATTTTTATAATTAAAAGTGATTTAGAGCATTGTTACATGACTATAATTATTATTAATTTCTTTGTCTGAGAATTGCCTTTTTATATCTATTGACCATTCAACAATTATGGAATGATTTACATTCTTATATACTTGACTCATTTCTTTACCCATTTATGAAATGAGCTGTTTACTAGAGAGGTTTGTAAATTTTTTCACTATTATGATTTCTGTATATTACCCTCCATACTATTTCCCCCCTTTTATCATTCTCCCTTCATCTTGTCTACTTTAAAAAGTATTTTGCTTCTATATTCCCTCTTTCTCCCAATGCATTCCTCTTTTCCACACCGTCTTTTCAGATATCCTTCTGTCTCATTCAATTCACCACCTTGTCTACATATCCTCCTTCTAATTGTCATAATAATGATAATATTTTAAGAATTGTGAGTATCATCTTCCCATCTAGGGATATAACCATTTTAAACTTATTGAATCTCTTATGGTCTCTCTTTTCTGTTTACCTCTCTAAGCTTCTCTTGGGTCTTATATTTTAGTATCAAATATTCTACTCATTTCTTGTCCTTTCATTAAGAATGCTTAAAAGTCCTATATTTTTTTCCCCTGAAGGATTTATAATCAGTTTTTCTAGGTAGGTGTTTCTTGGCTATAGATTTGCCTTCTGAAACATAAAATTCCAGCCCTCTGATTCTTTAATGTAGAAGCTACTAAATCTTGTATATATCCTGTATATATATATATATATATATATATATATATATATATAAAAGATATATCTATATATCTTGTATATAAATCTTGTATATATATCCTGACTATAGCTCTACAATGCTAAAATTGATGTTTTTGGCTGTTTAAAATATTTTCTCATAATTCTAGGAGGACTGGAATTTGGCTATACTCTTCCTGGGGGTAGAGGTTAATGTAGGATTTCTTTTAGGAAATGAACAGTAGATTCTTTCCATTTTTATTCTGATCTCTTGTTCTAGAATATCAAGGAAGCTTTCCTTGATAATTTCTTTAAAGGTAATATTGAGGCTCCTTTTGTATCGTGACTTTTTGATAGTCCAATAATTCTTAAATATTGTCTCCTACATCTGTTTCTCAGGTCAGTTGTTTTTCCAGTGATATGTTTCACATTTTCTTCTATTTAAAAATTTTTTTTGATATTTCTTGATGTCTCAATGTGTCATTAGCTTCATTTTGCTCAATTCTATTTTATAAGGACTTATTTTCTTCATTTAACTTTTTTAATCTTTATTTTTTTCTTTAGTAGATTTCTGTGCCTCTTCTATCAGTTGGACCAGTGTGTATTTTTTAAGATTTTTGTTATGTACCTATTATATAGCACCAGCACCAAAAATATTTAAAACAACAACTGTAAAAAATTGTGTGCAATCACACAAACTCCCCATTATTTATAATTTACTTAAAATATGACAATAATATGTATGTGCAAATATAAAAAACACATTGATTTTGAGTTGCCTTTGAATTTGTTTTACTTTGGGCCTTTTTCTCCATGTTCTTATTAGCATTTAATTTATCATTTCAAGTAATTTTGTTCTCAGCAAGTCTTCCCAGCTTGGTCATCCCTGGGGCCTTTTGTTCCAATCCCACAACCCCTCAGAAATGTACAATTATCTCAATACATGATGAGTGTTGAAGTAAGACTTTTGTAAAATATTTATGCTCTCTAAACCATTATTGACACACCAGAAATTATGTTTGGATCATGTATATGTTCAGGATTAGATTTACTGCTTGCCTCATGCAAGTATGTAGGGGTCTTTCAGATATCTACCATATTTAACTTAGCAAAGATTCTATTCACCTCCTTAATTTCTTTCTTGTTTTTGTTTTGATTAGATTATCTGGTTCTGAGAGAGAAAGATTTAAATTATTCCACTATTATTATTTAGTTACCTTTTTCGATCTGTATCTCACTCAATTTTTCCTTTTAAAAGTATCCTTTAACATTTGGTACACAGAGGTCCAATGGTGATAATATTTCATTATCTATGGCAACCCTTCTCAGAAATCCTCTCTTATCCTCTGCCCTTACCATCCTAATTCCAAATTGGTCTATTTTCAAAAGGTCCCATCCTTGTCCTTTTCCCTTTCCCTTTTTATTCTTATTGTATACACCTTTCAAAAATCATTCATCCCCCTAATGCCCCACTCCTACATTTTGATATGATTTTGATTCTAAAAATCCCTCCCCTAAAAAATTCTTCCCCTATCTTGTTATAGGAGTCCCTTCCTTATCCCTTTACCTTACCCCCCCCCTTATCTCTTGAAATGTATTGCCCTCCCTTTTCTTATCCTCTTGAAACCCTTTCTCTTGATCCACCTTTCCTTCTCTTAATCCCTCGGTACCTAAAGGGAATTTCCAGGCCCTCCATTATCCCATTCCTCTTTCCTCCTGTTTCTCTCTGCATTAAAAATATTTATACTCTTCTATTTGTATGTTTGTTCTGTCTTTATCAAAGATCTTGTAAGACGAGAGTTCTAATACTACTGTTCCTCCACTCCTTATTCCCTCCTCCCCTTCTCCTTGGCAGTTGCTCCACTCATTCTCCATTCATCTGAAATAGCCATTCTACTCTATTTCCTCTTAGTATGCTCCATTACATTTTCAGAATATTCACCTTGACATTGAGTCTCATACATGCACACCCTTTCAAAATTCCCAGGCAATTGTACCATTCCTAGGGGCCATAGATGAAATTTTCCTATACAGGAGCTTTGGGGTGCTTATGATTATTCTTTTACTACCTTTGTAAATAGAATATGGTTTCTGCTAACTTCTGGGTTTTTTCCCTAGGAATAGTTGAAACTCTTTGAGTTTATTAAATATCAAATTTCTACCTTGTATAATTATGTTTATCTTTGTTGGTTATGTGATTCTTGGTTTTAAGCACAATTCTTTTGCATTACCAAGTGCTTTGTTCCATTTCCTACATTCTTTTAATGTTGTGGCTGCTAAGCCTTATGTTATTAGATACCACAGTATATTAGTACCTTGCTTGATACATGAGCACCTTAAGTCATGAGCAATTTGAGATACAGGTAGCCATGACTGGGAGTTTTTGCTTTATGTTCTGGGTGGATATTTGAATCACAAGCTTCTGCAACCCTCCACTAGATAGCCTGACAAACATTCAGTTTCACAAGTTACAGGAGGTTGTCTCATGTAATTCATTGTTTTTCTGGCTGTGAGAACATCTATATTGAATTACTTTGGTTTTCTTCTTTATTTTTGTCTTTTTATTTATTTTTGGGGGCAAATTTCTTAGCTTTTAACCATATGTTCTGATGATGTTGTGTAATAGCTAAAGGAATTGTAGAGGACTGAAGAAGTAGAGGGTATAAGGAAGAGTTTATAACAGGGAATGGAGGAGGTGAAGGGACAGAGGGAATATGGATGCTGGTGAGGTAAAAGGAGAGAGATATCCCCTGCTGAAAGAGTGTCTTTGAAAAATGGGGTTTCTGGGAAATGGGCCAACTATGATAGCCTGAGGGGATGTCTTCTATATTGTTTGACACTGAAAATGCCCAGGGAAGGTAGGCATGGACTCTCCTGAGGGACATGCCTCCCCCCGACCAAGGTGGCCCAACAGTGATCCAACAAGGACCATTTTTGGTTGAATGACTGTCCTTAGGTTCTGCTCCCTTTATGTCCCCCTGAAATGATAGTCCTCTTCTCTGCCTGTGGGTTATTTAAATAAAGATAAATTTAATAACAAGTTTGGATCAGGATGGAATCAGAGTAGAGGGAAGAGGGGTCTCCTATACTTTTTTCCCAGTTTGGGTTTGAGTCTCTCTCTCAGCTTTTGAGCTGATGCCAGGCCTTGAAGCCTGGTGGATGGTTTCTTTTATTCCTGTCTCTGCTAATCTATGCTAACATTCTTAAGTTCAAAATCTTAGCAGTAGAGAAGAGGAAGAAAAGGTTTTGTCTTTCAGAGCTGAATGGGCCTGTCTCTTCAGGCTAATACCCTAAGGATCAGCCTTAAAGTTCAAACAGCTCTACTTAAATCCTTTTCTTCAATGACATGATCACAAGAATCCAGATAGAGCACACAGTTGGGAAAAATCCATGAATAGAGGTATTTCTATTTTGAGACAGGGAGAGAGTGCTCTCTCCAGGCCAAAGGCCAGGAAAGAAAGAACTCAAGAGCAACTGTCAGTCTCCCAGTTGTCCCTCCTCCCACCAACTGTCATTGTTGTCCATCAATCTTCACTCTAACATTACAACTGCTGTCTGTTCCACCTAAGTGGCAGAAATCCAGAACCTGATTCAGTTTTCCTTTCCACAGTAGGAATTAAAGAAGTTACAGCAGCAGCATGGGGCAATTTTGCAGGAAATTAATGGGGAGGAGCACAAGGTGGATGAGGCACTCAGTACAAGTGAGATTAAGGAAATGTTGAGATTTTGGGGAAAAATTAAACAGTTTATTGAAAAGACACACCCCAAAAAAAGTTGCAATAGATTGTGCATTAGAGCTCTGTAACAACATTTGTTTTACACATTATAATGTGTAGAAAGCAAGTTATGTTAAAGGATAACACATGAAATGAAAACCTTCTCTGCCAGCATCTTTGCCTGATCTTAAAGGTAAATACCATTTCATAAACAAGTTTATTTCTTTACAACCTTTCTTATTATCTATAAATACATTTGTTGGTTATTTATAAAGTACATTTTTATATTTAAAAGCATATAAAACAAAAAAAATTCATGTGGTTTTTTGAGAGTCAGAGCAGATTAATTACATTTCCATTCATTTAAATAGAGAAATTCTATTTGACACACAAACAAATTGAGTTATGAGCTTGGCCATGGAACAAATTAAATTGATGTGTCCGGGTATCAATGTATTTAAATTGTTTTATTTTTCTCATTACTGGTATTATTTTCTGTAGCAGTCCAGTCCATATATATAATTAAGAGGCAAGGATTGTGTGTGGGCACATGGCCATTCTGCGCATGGCAATGAACTCTGTTCCCAGCATGGCTAAGGTTAGGGCATGAAACCTTGCTTCCCTTTGTCTTACTCACCTGAGGATAAAAACTCCACCTTCACCTTGTCATAATTTGCAATTATCCAATGGCAATACACTATGTAACTCATCAATATGTATTGAGACATTATGTAACTTATCAATATGTATTGAGTACATTTGCATATCAAAGAGATTAAATAGGGAGCCATGGACATCTTTCTCTCTGTCTTGGACAATCTCACAAGATTACTGAGCACTGTCTTTCAACCCTTCTCTCTCCTCTCTATCTCTACCTGAAACTTGACCTTCAGCCAGGTGTCTCTTTCTTTTCCAGTGCTAATACCTAGCATTCTCTAATTCTTCCTATCATTCTCTATTCTTTCTCTTAGGTGAGCTATATCATCCTCTGACCAGTGTAGTGTTAAATTGGGATCTTTGGATGGGAAATAGCCTTCCAGTGATGTCCATTGATTGGAGCTTGGCTGTGACTCCAAGATATTAATAATAACTGATCTCTGACTCGTTTTTGACATCTCGAACTTGGCTCCCTCACGCCCTTCACAGCATCCAGAACTTCTATCCTTTTTCTATCTTCCTACCTTGGGGATTCCCGTGGGTTAGGAAAGCCTGATTTTCTCATTAACTTAGAACTATAGAACTTAGCAATGACATATCTGTACATTTTGATCTTTGTATCTTTTTGAAGTAGGGATAGATGAATTCTTTCAATTTCTATTTTACCCTCTGATTTTAGAATTTCTGGGCAGTTTCCCATAATAATTTCTTTGAGTATGGTGTCTAAACTGTTTTATTTTTTAATTGTGACTATAACTATACAGGAGTCCAAGTCTTCTTATATTTTTCCTCCTTGATTTATTTTTCTGGTCAGTTGTTTTTGTTAAGATGTTTCATATTTTCTCCTATTTCATTGTATTGATTTTGCTTTATTATTTCTTGTCTTAGGAAATCATTACTTTCTCCTTGTCCAATTTTAGTTCCTGAATAATTTCTTGTATTATGATGTAAAGGCTTCCATTTTTTCTGCAGGTTTTCAGGTAAACCAGTGATTCTCAAATTGTCTCTCCTAGATCTGTTTTCTAGATCAATACTCTTTTCAATGAGATATTTCATGTTTGCTTCTATTTTGTCATTCTATTTACTTTGCTTTATTAAATCTTGCTGTCTCATGAGATCATTAGCTTTTACTTGCCCAATTCCAGTTTTTAAAGGGTGATTTTCAGCTATGACCTTTTGATTTTTTTTCAGTTTGGCCTAATATGTTTTTTTCATGGCTACTGTGGATTTCAAAACTACTCAACTCTTTTCAAAACATTCTTTAGAAGATGGGATTTAGCTATTTCCTGATCAATAACAATAGAGATACTTGGAATAACAGAATCAGGTCTTGGAAACTACAATCTCCACCCTACTCAGGGTAACAAGATTTAGGAAGGGCTGCAGCAAAACTCAAGATTTAATTATTTGAGAATATGGCCTTAAACAGACATGTGCAAAAAGGACAGACCTCTGGGTGGTCCGAGGTTAAGCTAGAGCCACCATTGGCACAGGTGAGACACAGGAAGTGAGGTAGAGGACAGCTCAGGAGTTCTGGGGACTTTCTGTGTGGAGAGAGAGAGGTGGTTGGAGCCTGGTGCTTGGTGTGGAGGAGCCCACAGACTGTTTCTCCATTTTGGTCACATGAGTGATAGGGACTGATCTCTTTTCTTTGCCTCGGCTATCCAGGGCTTTGGACCTTTGACTCAGCCTAAGCAGAGTGGGTATTTAAGCCCTATTTCTTTTTCTCCCTTTTTCTTCTCTCTTTCTCTCCCTCTAATACTTTTTTTCCTCCTGTTTGTATTTAAAACACCATAAAAAAGGTTGACTGCTGACTTGAGTTTTTATTTAGGAATTACATAGCTGAATTCCTTGGCGACCTTAAATTAATATATATCAGTCTTTTAAGGTGATTTCCATATCACATTACCAGCAGGTCAATTCTGGTCTTCAATTTGCTTATTACTTGTGATTTTTATGCTTCTTTTTCCAAGTGGGAGATTCTGTCTTTTAAACTGTTATTTTCTTTTTGAAATTCTTTCATTTATTTTTCTATGTTTTCTTCCCAGTTTTCATCTATCTTTCTTACTTTGTTCTTGAACTCCATTTTGAGTTCCTTGAGAGCTTGTGACCAATTTCCCCTATTTTTTCTGAAAGTTTGCATGTTGTTAGGATTAAAAATTAAATGTTATACTAAGTGTATAAAATGTGGTTGCCAAAAATATATTGCTCAAGTCAGGATGACTTTTTATGGTAGTTTATTTACAAAAAGAGAAAGAGTAAGTACAAAAGGAGAAAGTAAGGAAATGAGATAGAGAGAATAGATAATTACTCTGATCTCCTCTAAACCAGGCAGGGCTTCACAGACCCCAATAAAAAGGGGCCCAGGGTTAAATTAAACAAGTGTTCTAGCCAGGAGGCTTCCTCCAAGACAAGGAACCTCTCCAGAGGCTAGTACCTCCAGAAAAGCTTGAAAAAGGAGTCAGCCTTTTCACTCACCCACATGGTAGTTCAAAGGGAGAGATTCAAGAATAGTTTCAACAAATTTCAGAGTCTCAGTCCATGAAGCAGATCCTTCACTAGCCTCTAACTCAAATTCCAACTTCAACTTGAACTCCAAACTCCGAAGAACTGACCCTCACAGGAATTTGCAACTACTTTTAAAGATGCTTCTTTTCCTTACTTCCTGTGCATTCTTTCCACTTTATGTGGACCAGTTGTATCTTTAACTTTGCTTAGGACTACCTAGGGGGCAGTCAGTCATTTCTGTTTGATCACCCACAATAGCACATGTGGGTCACAGACCTCCCCATACTTAAGGATAAGTAGAGTGTATATGCTTCTGGTGATAAAATCTAAATGTGGGCAAGGGGATAGTTAATCCCATCTTCATAATGTGTTCCCTTGTTTATCACTCTCTGATATCACTCTTCTGTTCTCTGCTCTTTTTTACCATAGAAGTTATCATATGTCAAAAGCTTTTTCTGTTGGAGTTTATTCCTTTTTGTTCTTGTGGATTGTGGTTCCTTCGTGTTGGTGCCCATGGCTGTGTTTATTTTTTTTTCTGTATATTTTGGCTTCCCAGCCAGAAGTCAGAGTGAGGCAGTTCTTGGTATAGTGGACTTTAAAGAGTTTTCCCCTGAGGCTAATTTTTCAATTTCCACTGTGTCTGCTGAGGCCATCCTGGGTCTTCCCTTACTCGATTTCTAAGCTCTTTGCTTTGCTCTCCCTAGCCTCAGGTCCCAAGTCTTGCTGCCAAGGCCTTGAGCTGCCTTCAGGGGTAAGTCTGTGGAGTCCTCATTTAGCTCCCAGGAATTTAGAGATTTTACCACCCCTTACCCTGACTCTGATGTGGTAGGTGTTGTGGGAGAGGGGTGATCTTAGCACAGAAGTCTCTAAATTATAGTTTTTAATAAAGATCTTATTAATATAAATATAGATAATAATAATAATAAACATCTTAAAAAAGAAAATATTTCCTTTCCCCCTACCATTTACTATAGAGTCTAGCATATAGTAGGTATTTAAATATTTTAATTGACTAATAAATGTAAGCATTTAAAATTCCTTATATTATTCTATGATACTTTTTTACTTTATATAGTTTTAAATTTTTTTATGGATTCATTTAAATTTTTCTTGATTTTTCAAATGTCAACCTGATTGACAGGGTTTCAACACAAAAGACAAGGAGACTAGAGTGAGATGATATAGCAAGGCTTTATTGGAGGAAGTGAAGTGGGTTAGAGGGAAGAAACAACAAGGGGAGAGGTACAATGCCAGGAGAGTTGGCTGCAGAGACCTGGGGCCAGGGAATGGGGGATAGGGACAGCAAAAGAGAGATTGACATAAGAAAAGATGGATGCCTTCTGGTCAAGATGGCGGCTTAGAGAAAGCTAAAGTTCAGATCTCGAGAAAACCCTTCCCAACAGATCTCAAACTATAAGCTCCTAAGGAGTCGAAATTCAAAACAATCAACAGCATAGACCCTGGGAATCCTCCTCCTGGACCTGGACCTGGATCAAAAGGTATGGCCCCCCTCAAAAGCCAGAACCCGAGATCACTCGGACCTAAGGGGTAGGAGCACAGAGTCCAAGGCTCCGGGAAGCTGCAGCCCCGCCCCACTCAGAGAGCCGGGTCTCTGAAAAAACAGCAACCCTCAGGGCAGGCAAGACAGCCTCACGGGCTGGATCCTTCTATTGGAGTCTCAGTGAAAGACACTGCCCTCTGAACTCCGGGAAGCCGCAGCCCATCCCCCCGCAGAGAGCAGGGTCAGAAACAACAGCAACCCTCAGGGCCGATGAAACAGCCTCATGGCCAGCTATTCTGAAGGCAAGTTCCGGAAAGCAACCCGACCCAGAGAGCCAGGGGAGAGTGTGGCCTCCTGGTCCGACCCTTCCATTCCAGTTCCAGTGAAAGTCATTGCCTTAAGGCAACCCAGGGAAAGCTTATAGAATCGATAATCTGCCCAGGACTAAAGCCTCTGAACACCAGACAGAGATAAGAAAAGCTAATCCTCCCCATTCAGAGATGGCAAACTCCACAGAAGCACAGAAGCCCCAAAATACCAAGAAAAATAAGAAGAAAGGGTCAACTTTGGACACATTCTATGGAGCCAAAATACAAAATACAGAGGAGACAGAAGATGAACTACAAGAAAATGCTCCAAAACCTTCCAAAGGAAATGGAAACTCTCCACAAACCCATGAAGAATTTGAATCAGAAATGACCAAAAAGATGGAAGCCTTCTGGGAGGAAAAGTGGGAAATAATGCAAAAGAAATTCACTCATCTACAAAATGATGTGACCAAACTGAAAAGGAAAACCAGACTTTAAAGGCCAGAATCAGGCAACTGGAAGACAACGATCCTGTAAATGAGCAAGAATTAATAAAGCAAAGCCAAAATACCAAGAAATTAGAAGAGAACATAAAATATCTCACCGACAAGGTGATAGATCTGGAAAACAGGGGGAGAAGAGAAAATTTAAGAATAATTGGACTCCCAGAAAAGCCAGAAATAAACACCAAACTGGACATGGTGATACAAGATATAATCAAAGAAAATTGCCCAGAGATTCTAGAACAAGGGGGCAATACAGCCACTGACAGAGCTCACAGAACACCTTCTACACTAAACCCCCAAAAGACAACTCCCAGGAATGTAATTGCCAAATTCCAAAGCTATCAAACAAAAGAAAAAATCCTACAGGAAGCCAGAAAAAGACAATTTAGATATAAAGGAATGCCAATCAGGGTCACACAAGACCTTGCAAGTTCTACGCTAAATGATCGTAAGGCATGGAACATGATCTTCAGAAAGGCAAGAGAGCTGGGTCTCCAACCAAGAATCAGCTACCCAGCAAAACTGACTATATACTTACAAGGGAAAGTATGGGCATTCAACAAAATAGAAGACTTCCAACTTTTTGCAAAGAAAAGACCTGAGCTCTGTGGAAAGTTTGATACCGAAAATCAAAGAGCAAGGAATACCTGAAAAGGTAAATATTAAGGAGAGGGGAAAAATGTTATCTTCTTCTTTTACTCAAACTCTCTTCTATAAGGACTACATTTATATCAATCTATGTATACTAATATGTGGGGAAAATGTAATGTATAAATAAGGGGTAAAGAAAGACCAAATAGAATAATCTTTCTCACACAAAGATTCACATGGGAAGGGGAGGGGAAGAAAACTCCTATAAGATGGAGAGGAAGAGAGGGTTTTTTTTTACTTAAACCTTAATCTCAGGGAAATCAACTCTGAGAGGGAAAAACATCCAGATCCATTGGGATCATGAATTCTATCTTACCCGACAAGGGTAGGGAGAAGGGAAAACCAAGGGGGGTAGGGGGAGAGGGAAAACAAAAAGGGAGGGAAAGAGAGGGGGGAGGGGGAGGGAACATAAAGGGAGGGACTAAAAAGGGAAACATCAAGGGAGGGGACAAGGGGGACTGTTTCAAAGTAAATCACTGGACTAAAAGGTAGAGCCGAAGAAGAAAAGGTTAGAATTAGGGAAGGCAATCAAAATGCCAGGGAGTCCACAAATGACAATCATAACTTTGAACGTGAATGGGATGAACTCACCCATAAAACGTAGACGAATAGCAGAATGGATTAGAATCCAAAACCCTACCATATGTTGTCTTCAAGAAACACACATGAGGCGGGTTGACACCCACAAGGTCAGAATTAAAGGATGGAGTAAGACCTTCTGGGCTTCAACTGATAGAAAGAAGGCAGGAGTGGTAATCATGATATCTGATAAAGCCAATGCAAAAATAGACCTGATCAAAAGGGATAGGGAAGGTAATTATATTTTGTTAAAAGGGACTATAGACAATGAGGAAATATCATTAATCAATATGTATGCACCAAATAATATAGCACCCAAATTTCTAATGGAGAAACTAGGAGAATTGAAGGAAGAAATAGACAATAAAACCATATTAGTGGGAGACTTAAACCAACCATTATCAAATTTAGATAAATCAAATCAAAAAATAAATAAGAAAGAGGTAAAAGAAGTGAATGAAATCTTAGAAAAATTAGAATTAATAGACATATGGAGAAAAATAAATAGGGATAAAAAGGAATACACCTTCTTCTCAGCACCACATGGCACATTCACAAAAATTGACCATACATTAGGTCACAGAAACATAGCACACAAATGCAGAAAAGCAGAAATAATGAATGCAGCCTTCTCAGATCACAAGGCAATAAAAATAATGATTAGTAATGGTACATGGAAAACCAAATCTAAAACCAATTGGAAATTAAACAATATGATACTCCAAAACCGTTTAGTTAAAGAAGAAATCATAGAAACAATTAATAATTTCATCGAGGAAAATGACAATGGCGAAACATCCTTCCAAACCTTTTGGGATGCAGCCAAAGCGGTAATCAGAGGTAAATTCATATCCCTGAATGCTTATATTAACAAACAAGGGAGAGCAGAGATCAATCAATTGGAAATGCAAATGAAAAAACTGGAAAGCGATCAAATTAAAAACCCCCAGCAGAAAACCAAATTAGAAATCCTAAAAATTAAGGGAGAAATTAATAAAATCGAAAGTGATAGAACTATTGATTTAATAAATGAGACAAGAAGCTGGTACTTTGAAAAAACAAACAAAATAGACAAGGTACTGGTCAATCTAGTTAAAAAAAGGAAGGAAGAAAAGCAAATTCACAGCATTAAAGATGAAAAGGGGGACAGCACCTCCAATGAGGAGGAAATTAAGGCAATCATTAGAAATTACTTTGCCCAATTATATGGCAATAAATACACCAATTTAGGAGAAATGGATGAATATATACAAAAATACAAACTGCCTAGACTAACAGAAGAGGAAATAGAATTCCTAAATAATCCCATATCAGAAATTGAAATCCAACAAGCCATCAAAGAACTTCCAAAGAAAAAGTCCCCAGGGCCTGATGGATTCACCTGTGAATTCTATCAAACATTCAGAGAACAGTTAATCCCAATACTATACAAAGTATTTGACATAATAAGCAAAGAGGGAGTTCTACCAAACTCCTTTTACGACACAAACATGGTACTGATTCCAAAACCAGGCAGGTCAAAAACAGAGAAAGAAAACTATAGGCCAATCTCCCTAATGAATATAGATGCAAAAATCTTAAATAGGATACTAGCAAAAAGACTCCAGCAAGTGATCAGAAGGATCATTCACCATGATCAAGTAGGATTCATACCAGGGATGCAGGGCTGGTTCAACATTAGGAAAACCATCCACATAATTGACCACATCAACAAGCAAACTAGCAAGAATCACATGATTATTTCAATAGATGCAGAAAAAGCCTTTGATAAAATACAACACCCATTCCTATTAAAAACACTAGAAAGCATAGGAATAGAAGGGTCATTCCTAAAAATAATAAACAGTATATATCTAAAACCAACAGCTAATATCATCTGCAATGGGGATAAACTAGATGCATTCCCAATAAGATCAGGAGTGAAACAAGGATGCCCATTATCACCTCTACTATTTGACATTGTACTAGAAACACTAGCAGTAGCAATTAGAGAAGATAAAGGAATTGAAGGCATCAAAATAGGCAAGGAGGAGACCAAGTTATCACTCTTTGCGGATGACATGATGGTCTACTTAAAGAATCCTAGAGATTCAACCAAAAAGCTAATTGAAATAATCAACAACTTTAGCAAAGTTGCAGGATACAAAATAAACCCACATAAATCATCAGCTTTTCTATATATCTCCAACACAGCTCAGCAGCAAGAACTAGAAAGAGAAATCCCATTCAAAATCACCTTAGACAAAATAAAATACCTAGGAATCTACCTCCCAAGACAAACACAGGAACTATATGAACACAACTACAAAACACTCGCCACACAACTAAAACTAGACTTGAACAAATGGAAAAACATTAACTGCTCATGGATAGGACGAGCCAATATAATAAAAATGACCATCCTACCCAAACTTATTTATCTATTTAGTGCCATACCCATTGAACTACCAAAATACTTCTTCACTGATTTAGAAAAAACCATAACAAAGTTCATTTGGAAGAACAAAAGATCAAGGATATCCAGGGAAATAATGAAAAAAAACACATATGATGGGGGCCTTGCAGTCCCTGACCTAAAACTATATTACAAAGCAGCAGTCATCAAAACAATTTGGTACTGGCTAAGAAATAGAAAGGAAGATCAGTGGAATAGACTGGGGGAAAGCGACCTCAGCAAGACAGTATACGATAAACCCAAAGATCCCAGCTTTTGGGACAAAAATCCACTATTTCATAAAAACTGCTGGGAAAATTGGAAGACAGTGTGGGAGAGACTAGGAATAGATCAACACCTCACACCCTACACCAAGATAAATTCAAAATGGGTGAGTGACTTAAACATAAAGAAGGAAACCATAAGTAAATTGGGTAAACACAGAATAGTATACATGTCAGACCTTTGGGAGGGGAAAGGCTTTAAAACCAAGCAAGATATAGAAAGAATCACAAAATGTAAAATAAATAATTTTGACTACATCAAACTAAAAAGCTTTTGTACAAACAAAACCAATATAACTAAAATCAGAAGGGAAACAACAAATTGGGAAAAAATCTTCATAGAAACCTCTGACAAAGGTTTAATTACTCATATTTATAAAGAGCTAAATCAATTGTACACAAAATCAAGCCATTCTCCAATTGATAAATGGGCAAGGGAAATGGATAGGCAGTTCTCAGATAAAGAAATCAAAACTATTAACAAGCACATGAAGAAGTGTTCTACATCTCTTATAATCAGAGAGATGCAAATCAAAACAACTCTGAGGTATCACCTCACACCTAGCAGATTGGCTAACATAACAGCAAAGGAAAGTAATGAATGCTGGAGGGGATGTGGCAAAGTAGGGACATTAATTCATTGCTGGTGGAGCTGTGAACTGATCCAACCATTCTGGAGGGCAATTTGGAACTATGCCCAAAGGGCGACAAAAGAATATCTACCCTTTGACCCAGCCATAGCACTGCTGGGTCTGTACCCCAAAGAGATAATGGACACAAAGACTTGTACAAAAATATTCATAGCTGCGCTCTTTGTGGTGGCCCAAAACTGGAAAATGAGGGGATGCCCATCAATTGGGGAATGGCTGAACAAACTGTGGTATATGTTGGTGATGGAGTACTATTGCGCTAAAAGGAATAATAAAGTGGAGAAGTTCCATGGAGACTGGAACAACCTCCAGGAAGTGATGCAGAGCGAGAGGAGCAGAACCAGGAGAACATTGTACACAGAGACAAACACACTGTGGTATCATCGAACGTAATGGACTTCTCCATTAGTGGTGGTGTAATGTCCCTGAACAACTTGCAGGGACCCAGGAGAAAAAAACACCATTCATAAGCAAAGGATAAACTATGGGAGTGGAAACACCGAGAAAAAGCAACTGCCTGAATACAAAGATTGAGGGGACATGACAGAGGATAGACTCTAAATGAACACTCTAATGCAAATACTATCAACAAAGCAATGGGTTCAAATCAAGAAAACATCTAATGCCCAGTGGACTTACGCGTCGGCTATGGGGGGTTGGGGGGGGAGGAAAAGAAAATGATCTATGTCTTTAACGAATAATGCTTGGAAATGACCAAATAAAATATATTTAAAAAAAAAAAAAGGTAGAGCCAAAGAAGAAAAGGTTAGAATTAGGGAAGGCTATCAAAATGCCAGGGAGTCCACAAATGACAATCATAACTTTGAATGTGAATGGGATGAACTCACCCATAAAACATAGACGAATAGCAGAATGGATTAGAATCCAAAACCCTACCATATGTTGTCTTCAAGAAACACACATGAGGCGGGTTGACACCCACAAGGTCAGAATTAAGGGATGGAGTAAGACCTTCTGGGCCTCAACTGATAGAAAGAAGGCAGGAGTGGTAACCATGATATCTGATAAAGCCAAAGCAAAAATAGACCTGATCAAAAGGGATAGGGAAGGTAATTATATTTTGTTAAAAGGGACTCTAGACAATGAGGAAATATCATTAATCAACATGTATGCACCAAATAATATAGCACCCAAATTTCTAATGGAGAAACTAGGAGAATTGAAGGAAGAAATAGACAATAAAACCATATTAGTGGGAGACTTAAACCAACCATTATCAAATTTAGATAAATCAAATCAAAAAATAAATAAGAAAGAGGTAAAAGAAGTGAATGAAATCTTAGAAAAATTAGAATTAATAGACATATGGAGAAAAATAAATAGGGATAAAAAGGAATACACCTTCTTCTCAGCACCACATGGCACATTCACAAAAATTGACCATATATTAGGTCACAGAAACATGGCACACAAATGCAGAAAAGCAGAAATAATGAATGCAGCCATCTCAGATCATAAGGCAATAAAAATAATGATTAGTAATGGTACATGGAAAACCAAATCTAAAACCAATTGGAAATTAAACAATATGATACTCCAAAACCGTTTAGTTAAAGAAGAAATCATAGAAACAATTAATAATTTCATCGAGGAATATGACAATGGCAAGACATCCTTTCAGACCTTTTGGGATGCAGCCAAAGTGGTAATCAGAGGCAAATTCATATCCCTGAATGCTTATATTAACAAACTAGGGAGAGCAGAGATCAATCAATTGGAAATACAAATGAAAAAACTCGAAAACGATCATATTAAAACCCCCAAGCAGAAAACCAAACTAGAAATCCTAAAAATTAAGGGAGAAATTAATAAAATCGAAAGTGATAGAACTATTGATTTAATAAATGAGACAAGAAGCTGGTACTTTGAAAAAACAAACTAAATAGACAAAGTACTGGTCAATCTAGTTAAAAAAAGGAAGGAAGAAAAGCAAATTCACAGCATTAAAGATGAAAAGGGGGACAGCACCTCTGATGAAGATGAAATTAAGGCAATCATTAGAAATTACTTTGCCCAATTATATGGCAATAAATACACAAATTTAGGAGAAATGGATGAATATATACAAAAATACAAACTGCCTAGACTAACAGAAGAGGAAATAGAATTCTTAAATAATCCCATATCAGAAAAAGAAATCCAACAATCCATCAAAGAACTTCCTAAGAAAAAATCCCCAGGGCCTGATGGATTCACCAGTGAATTCTATCAAACATTCAGAGAACAGTTAATCCCAATACTATACAAACTATTTGACATAATAAGCAAAGAGGGAGTTTTACCAAACTCCTTTTATGACACAAACATGCTACTGATTCCAAAACCAGGCAGGTCAAAAACATAGAAAGAAAACTATAGACCAATCTCCCTAATGAATATAGATGCAAAAATCTTAAATAGGATACTAGCAAAAAGACTCCAGCAAGTGATCAGAAGAGTCATCCACCATGATCAAGTAGGATTTATACCAGGGATGCAGGGCTGGTTCAACATTAGGAAAACCATCCACATAATTGACCACATCAACAAGCAAACTAGCAAGAACCACATGATTATCTCAATAGACGCAGAAAAAGCATTTGATAAAATACAACACCCATTCCTATTAAAAACACTAGAAAGCATAGGAATAGAAGGGTCATTCCTAAAAATAATAAACAGTATATATCTAAAACCATCAGCTAATATCATCTGCAATGGGGATAAACTAGATGCATTCCCAATAAGATCAGGAGTGAAACAAGGATGCCCATTTATCACCTCTACTATTTGACATTGTACTAGAAACACTAGCAGTAGCAATTAGAGAAGATAAAGGAATTGAAGGCATCCAAATAGGCAAGGAGGAGACCAATTTATCACTCTTTGCGGATGACATGATGGTCTACTTAAAGAATCCTAGAGATTCAACCAAAAAGCTAATTGAAATAATCAACAACTTTAGCAAAGTTGCAGGATACAAAATAAACCCACATAAATCATCAGCTTTTCTATATGTCTCCAACACAGCTCAGCAGCAAGAACTAGAAAGAGAAATCCCATTCAAAACCATCTTAGACAAAATAAAATACCTATGAATCTACCTCCCAAGACAAACACAGGAACTATATGAACACAACTACAAAACATTCGCCACACAACTAAAATTAGACTTGAGTAAATGGAAAAACATTAACTGCTCATGGATAGGACGAGCCAATATAATAAAAATGACCATCCTACCCAAACTTATTTATCTATTTAGTGCCATACCCATTGAACTACCAAAATACTTCTTCACTGATTTAGAAAAAAAACATAACAAAGTTCATTTGGAAGAACAAAAGATCAAGGATATCCAGGGAAATAATGAAAAAAAAAACACATATGATGGGGGCCTTGCAGTCCCTGACCTTAAACTATATTACAAAGCAGCAGTCATCAAAACAATTTGGTACTGCAAAAAATCAAGCCATTCTCCAATTGACAAATGGGCAAGGGACATGAACAGGCAATTCTCAGCCAAAGAAATCAAAACTATTAATAAGCACATGAAGAAGTGCTCTAAATCTCTTATAATCAGAGAGATGCAAATCAAAACAACTCTGAGGTATCACCTCACACCTAGCAGATTGGCTAACATGACAGCTATGCAAAGTAATGAATGCTGGAGGGGATGTGGCAATGTGGGGACATTAATTCATTGCTGGTGGAGTTGTGAACTGATCCAACCATTCTGGAGGGCAATTTGGAACTATGTCCAAAGGGCGATAAAAGACTGTCTGCCCTTTGATCCAGCCATAGCACTGCTGGACTTGTACCCCAAAGAGATAATGGACAAAAAGACTTGTACAAGAATATTCATAGCTGCGCTCTTTGTGGTGGCCAAAAATTGGAAAACAAGGGGATGCCCATCAATTGGGGAATGGCTGAACAAACTGTGGTATATGTTGGTGATGGAATACTATTGTGCCAAAAGGAATAATAAAGTGGAGGAGTTCCATGGAGACTGGAACAACCTCCAGGAAGTGATGCAGAGCGAGAGGAGCAGAACCAGGAGAACATTGTACACAGAGACTAATACACTGTGGTATCATCGAACGTAATGGACTTCTCCATTAGTGGCGGTATAATGTCCCTGAACAATTTGCAGGGATCTAGGAGAAAAAAACACTATTCATAAGCAAAGGATAAACTATGGGAGTGGAAACACCGAGGAAAAGCAACTGCCTGAATACAGAGGTTGAGGGGACATGACAGAGGAGAGACTCTAAATGAACACTCTAATGCAAATACTATCAACAAAGCAATGGGTTCAAATCAAGAAAACATGTAATGCCCAGTGGATTTACGCTGGGGGGTGGGGGGGAGGAAAAGAAAATGATCTATGTCTTTAACGAATAATGCTCGGAAATGATCAAATAAAATATATTAAAAATAAAAAAAAAGAAAAGATGGATGCCAAATGTCCATCTGAATGGAGAAGGATTATATATATAGGATTAGAAGAATAGAAGGTTGTCAGGGATAAAATGCCCTGGATTGCCTCTCTTGATTGCCTCTAGGCAAGGTGTGCTATGTGGATTAAGTTCATTGGATGTCCCTGTTGGGGATGGGGAGTTTTGGTCTCTGGGGGTGGGGACTGGTTCTCAGGAATAGTGTTCAGCCATGCAGGAGGTACATGCACAGTCTGAGGGACATATTCTTGTTCTGCCAAGCAGGCATTGTTAGGTCTTTGTCTTATGTTTGGGCAGGTGCTTGGGTGGGGGCTATTGGTTTTGGTAAGTGGGGAGGGAACTTTCTTTCCTGAGGTCTGTCATTCCTATCTTTTGCTATATACAAAAAGAAAAACGGGGTGGAAGATGGGGTAGTTTGGAGAGGGGCCATGAGTACAAAGGGAGGAATGGTACAGGATGTAGTTCTTACTCATCAGACTGCTTCTTGCTGAGGAGGGGACATTGTGGGTAAATAGGCATTCACATGGTCCTGCACCATCTCTTGGTCTTGCAAATTTGGAGCAGGTATTCAGTGTGAGAAATCAGGGAAAATCTATTTGCATATACCAAAGCAATCATTGAAACACTGTCCACTCCTTTTCTTGGGGCAATTAAATGAAACACCTGATCAATTGCACATAGACAAACCAATGTTTGAAATCCCCAAAGACATACCAGAGGGCATATAGGTGAGACATGCTAATTATGTAGGTAGAATTAAATCAGCTACACCAGTGAAATCAAAGTGAAAGAAGGACCCCCCCCCAAATCCCTCAATGTAAACTGAGTAAAGAAGCCACAGAGAGCATTGCTCTAATCATAGAGCTTTTATTGGAAGAAAGCATACTAAAATCTACAATATCAGAATACAATTGCCCGATATTAGCAATCAAAAAGAATAAAACAACACCTGATGGAATACCCAGTTAGACATTAATGCAAGATCTGAGGATGATCAATAATTTTATAAAAAGGACCCATATAATCATTCTATCCCTAAGTTCCATTATATCAGAGATACCCAGTTCAGCTAAGTGGTTCACCATGATAGACTTAGCAAATGCTTATTTTACAGTCCCATTAGACCCTGAGAGTCAAAACATCTTCACATTCCAATGGGGGATGGGGGTTGGGAGATCATCAGATCTGCTGGACCTGATTGGCTCAAGGCTTTGTCAAAAGTGCATCATTATTTTGCCAATTATTGGAAAGAGAACTAGAATCAATAAAATCCAAACACAGCAAAATAGTGCACTATCTGGATGACCTCCTGCTTGCATCCCCATCTGCCAAAACATCCCTGCAAGATTCAAAAACATTGCTAATTGAATTGTACAAGAGAGGACACAACGTTTCAAAAAGAAAATTGCAATGGGTCCCACCTAGAGTAGAATACCTAGGCTTTATCTTTGAGAATGGCACTAGAAAAATTTCCACCAAAAGAGCAGACTTTCAAAAGCTAGAAGTGCCAAGAACAAAGAAATGGCTTAGGGCGTTTCTAGGGGTTTGTGGATTTTCAAGACACTGGGTGAATGGGTATTTTAACATCTCCAAGTGTCTGATTGATTTAATCAAAAGTGAAGTGGAAGAACCCCTAAAACTCACAAAAGAACAATTAAATGCTCTCTCACAACTGAAGCAAGCAATATTGACAGCTCCAGCATTAGAATTCCAAATTATACTAAGGAATTCCATTTGTTTGTCCATGAAGCAAAGATAATAGTTTCTGGAGTCCTAGCCCAGACCTTTTTACCACAGATGAGACCAATTTCATATTACAGTGCCATACTGAACCCTGTAGCTTGAGGAATGGTTCATTGCCTGAGGTGTACAGCAGCAGCCACTCTAAAGGTGAAAAAAGCCAATGACTGAGTGCTGGGATGCAGATTGCATGTGTACTCTGCTCATCAAATAGAGAGAAATACTAAAAAGTAGTAACATGCAGGCATTTATATCTGCTAGATTATCCCAGTAAGAAGTCATTTTACTAGTCAGTGAAAACCTGTCCCTACATTGATGTGCACCATTAAGCCCAGAAGCTCTTATCCCTGAATTGCCACTCACAGGACAGCCACTGCATGGCTGTATACAAACAATAGATCTAGTGCAGAAATCCAGACAGGATGGGAAAGATACTCCAGTCATTGATCCTGACCTGGAGATGTTTTTCAATGGATCTTTGTACACATGCCAAGGCACAAGATTCACCAGAGCATCAGTAGTTACCCAAACTGACACGTGCTGGCATGCCTCTCTGCCTAGCCATGTCAGTGCTCAGGGAGCAGAACTAAAAGCTCTTACCATCTTAGGGAAAGACAAAAGAGTGAACATTTATTGTGACTCGAATTCTGTTTTCTTGGTTTTTCACGGGACAGGGGGTAAATGAAACAACAGAGGGTTCATTAACATTACTTGGGAAATGCATAGCTTATGGGAAAGTTATATCACAACTTTTAGATACAGTTCTGTTGTCATAAGAAGTAGTCTTAATGCACTGCAAAGCTCACTCCTTTGGCAAAGTTAAGATATCCCAAGGGAATAATAGGGCTGACATAGCAAAATTTGCAGCCAGATTTGGTCCCATACATATGCTGAACTTCTCTCTAGTGAAAAAGCAAGATATCAAACAAGCTTACATTGAAGGAGAGGTTCAGTCATGGAAACAACAATTGGGAGCAAAACTAGTGAATGGGATCTGGATGGCAGAAGGAGGGAAATCCATCCCTCAGTCTCACACATTTCCTAGGACAAGAGGGATATTATATAGATTCAAAAAAATCCTAAAGCAAACAAGAAAAACTCTACATACAAAGTCTTAACCACATTGACACAATCTTAATCATTCTTATGCACACAATAGCAACAAATCTTACACACATGCATGTTCCAGTTCAAGGAGAGAGAAAGCCACAAGCAAGGTGAGATGACAGGGAAATATGTTTCTTGCACAGACAAAGACATCAGGACCAGAAAGGAATCCTCCCAGCACATCATAGACTTTAAATGGACAAAAGGAACACAGGAAAGAACTGTAATCTATTAACTCAGTAGAAAAAAGAACTACAAGGAATATGTCATGTAAGATGAAGCTCCATACATATTAACTTCACATTAAGGACATGCATGCAACACACACATAAACCTGGAATAAAAAGAAGATAGAAACATCATTCAATATGGGAATAGAATCCATCTACAAGGAGTAATTATGCACATGCCACAAAACATATTTAGAACATAACCATAAAACACACTGATTTAGGGGTCTTGTCTTAGATAAGCAAGACCCATGATAATGAAAAATGTATATACTTGTAAATAAAGTTCTTTCAAGGCACAAACAGGTAGAAAAGAAATAGAAAAAAAAAAACTATCTGGTTTACTCCAAAGCAGAACTCATGTATATATGTAATATGCATGTATCATATGTAATGGTTGAAGAGTAAATATACATGCACATAATGTAAATTTCAGATCACTAACATACTAACATAGGGTAGAAATCAACTAATAATCTTAACATAACTTAGATAAGTGAAAGAGAATAGCAAGGGCCAAAAAGGGAAGTTCAAAGTTTAGAGAGCCAGCGACAGGGAAAGAACAGGGCACAGAATATGGGTAACAAATATCTTAAAACAGTTGTAATAGAGAATTTATGAAAATGTAAGATAACATAGGGAGTTATAAAAATGTTGCCATAGCTATAGATCATTAAGAAATTATTTATTAGATAGTTAAATTAACATTGTTGCATATTGTTTAAGGACATTGTTAGTCCAAAAACAGGTTATTTAATTATATCAACCTTTGTAACAAAACATACCTACCCTGAATCTCTTCCCAGAAACCCTATCTTAGCATAGTCTTAGTTAGCCAAGTTAAGCTAAATTAAGAGTAAGACATAGTTAAGGGTTGAGAGATTTTTTATTTTATTATTTTATTATTTTATTTTGGGAGTGGGATGTAGGATATAGAGTATAGATAGATAGAAATTTAGCACCAAGAAACTAAGGTAAGTAACTTGTTCAAAGTCAGTGCAATTTCCAGGATGATAATTTTCAGGGTGACAAATCTGTATAAGATGAAAAAGGGGAATCTGTAAGAGAGAAGTTACAAAAGGAGAGAAACAATCAGATTCAGCAATGCAAAGGAACAGCCCAAGCAGGGGAAGGGCAAGGAAGACTCAAGATTACAGGAAGGAACAGAGGAGTTGAGTGAATTCAAAATTGCCAGGTTACTTCTGGTCATCTCTCTCCTGGAGTGGACAGTCTGAGAGGAGGACATCTGAGGTAGAGGATCCCTCCAGACATTGATTACCTTCTAGTGAACCCCTAAATCTCTCTGGTTCAAGCTGAAGACAGAAGTAGACTGGGACTTTATTAGGAAGCCTTCTACTGAGAAGATCTCTCTTTCCCCATGGTCCTGAACTTCAACTTATAGCCAGATTAGTTTAGGAGGTTCATAGCCTGAACCCCTCAGGATTTGGGTGGGGATGTCAGTTGCAAATCTAAAGGGATCCCTGTTCTCACTCCTTGCCTTGTCTGTCCTCAAAAAAATAAAGTATTACCATTTAGATCAGGTCTGCTTGCTTTCTAGCAACAAAGAAGGGGACTGAAGCTTTAGGGAGAATCATATCAGTCCCCATAGAAGATAAGCTCCAGGCTAGAGTTGAAGAGTAAACTAGGTCTCAAAGGGAAAGTGGGAGTTGGGGTATTGGGAGGAACCATAGGAAGGAAAGTATCCTGCCTCTCAACAACAGCTAAGACCAAGAAGGGAGGCAGTGGGTCATTTCTCTAAACCCTCTCCTTCAGTCCTTAACTTCTACCTCCCAAACTAAATCTCTGAGGAGACATACTCTGTCTCTTAGGGAAACAAACTGTGCTATCTTCCCCAGGGGAAGTGAGGGGAACCTCCCCTTTCAGTCTCTTAACACCTTCTCTCTCTCTCTCTCTCTCTCTCTCTCTCTCTCTCTCTCTCTCTCTCTCTCTCTCTCTCTCTCTCTCTCTCTCTCTCTCTCTCTCTTTCCAATTCACCAGAGTAGGGGATTGTAACCTCCAAAAAGGGCACAAACAGTCTGGATTGGTGTTGGTGACATCTGAAAAGGAAAAGAGTGAATACAGATTAGTATTAGATAGATTTCTACACTCCATGTTCAGTAATTAAAAATTGAGGTGGGATAAAGATACTTAACGTTAGTAGTGGAACCCATTTGATGGCTATAGACATTCACATTTCAAGGGCTTCAATTGTTTGGCATATAGAATACAGATATTTGTTATGAAAGGAAACAGCAGGGAAAAGATTATAACATTGTTTTCAGAAAAGCATCAGTTACTAATCAGTCATGCAATTTTTGTGCTTTTATAAAATGATGAAACATGTGAAAACACAACTTTACCATTTAAAAAATCATATTCTTTTCATGTGATCATTTTAAATCAATAGTTCTCTTAGTTAAGTGTCTTCCTTGTGATAAGGTGAAGGAACTATTGTAGAAATATATGAAAATATTACTTCATTATCTTATAGATCATGTCACTTTCATATGATCTCTTTAAATTAACAATACTCTTAGTTAAATGGTTTCATCCATGTGATAAACTAAAGGAACAACCTGGAATTGAAGCAGCTGGGTGAGGCAAAGTGAAAACTAATATTCAGAGGAGAAAACTTTATTCCATTTAATGCATATATTGAATGTCCTTTCAGGCTTCCTACCTTTGAAAATTTTCTTTGATATAACTCATCAAAGTCTTCTGGGGATGAAGAACTTCCCATCCCCATTAATGTATACAAAAATACACTAACTTTTTTTAAATCAAAATGGAACTATCTCCAAGGGATTGTCCACCAAATCAGAAACTTACCATTGTCTTCTGTGACTTCATGCCTTTTTGTACCCCTTTCAAAAGACTTACACTATAATTGTGTGTCTTTGACAATTACTACTTAAAATTGGTCCAGTGCTTTCCATGAACCTGAATAAACATGTACAAATTCAAACTAACTGTTCTGGAAATAAACTTACTTCAAGAGCATCACAAAATTTCAAATTCTACATATTGGGGAATGAAGCTGGAATATTGTGTTTTAAACAATGTTTCAAATAACTGTTGAAGTTATGTGTCAGATCACCCTGAAACTTAAAAAAACAACCACATCTTTCCATTTCCCTTTGCAGTGCAACAAGTGAGATTTTAATGCCTCCGTTATTTTTGTTGCCATGGTACCTTGGTGCCTGTCTCACTCCTTTCCACACTTTGAATGCACAGTAATAGAATCCACTCTAGGTTCAGGCTGTAATAGGTTTATAAATCTACATCTATCCAACTTCAATAAAATAAAACATTGAAAAGGGATAGGAAATTTGGAGATAAAAGAACAGATTATATTGGACTATGCAAAGGAAAACAAACTACCAACCCTTCAAATGCATTTCCAATTGCATTATTTATTTTCTGGAGGAAATGAATGGATGAAATTCCCTTGAAGGAACAATTTAATGTCCCAGAAACCACTAGGTATGCCTCTATGAATAATAGAGTCAGAATTAAATGAGAACAAAAGTAAACAGTGATATACATTATTGTGTGAAAAATGAAAGACAGAAATGACACCAATGTAGAGATCAGAAAAAAAGTAGTACTTACTGGCCAAAGGCTTTCTTGGTAGATGTTTCTCAATCCTTCAAAACACTATAAAGGTTTTCATTTAATATTTTAGATCATATTTCAAATACCTAACTATTTGGTTACATATAGTATGTGTGTGTGTGTGTGTGTGTGTGTGTGTGTGTGTGTGTGTGTGTGTGTACATTCTTCACTAAAATGTCTTTTTCATTTTTTTAAACTCAGGCTAAGAGCCATAGGTAGGAGAATTCAATGTACATGGACTCTTGTGATATTATATAAAGGGGGAAATAAGGGAAACTTTAAAAATATTGCCTTTAATAAATAAATGTATCTTAAAATGCAAAACAAACAAGCAAACAAAAAAAACCTCCCTCTCTCCATTCACACAGGTATTTTTTTGTCATGGGTCATATGGCTTTCAGTGATAGGACCAAGCCTCTTGTGGATAGTAAAGGAAAAGGAAGCAATTTTTGTTTCTGATCTAGTGTTATACCACAGTCTGATTCTAAATGTACCTACAATAAGGAATACTTTATGAGATTAGCTTCCTTGAAGATTGAGAAGTGAAAAAAGAGACCTAACTTCTTGAAATGACTTCAAACAGTGTGATATAGTGGTTTTATGTTGATCTTGGATTCAAGAAGGCTGGATTTAAATTTCACCTTTGACACTTATTAACTGTCCTACTATGTGCAAGTCAATGAAACTATAAAAGTCTCATTTTATTCACCCATAAAATGAAATTCCATTAGAAAACATCTATCATTGCTTATACTTTTAAATCTATAATTCTACAATTCTGTGTTGACCCTCTCTAACCTTATGATCTCTCCAAACTTGAATACTCCATCACTCTCGTCTGTATATTCTGTCCTCTTTAAGTGTTCATGACAGTTTTTTTCTCCAAGCTCATTTCTAAACATGTGTGAGCAAGCCTTTTAAATTCCCCTTACTTGTATCATTATCCAGACATTAACAGAACCCCAAAATAAAACCATAAATACACTGATGTGAAAGACAACTCCAATAATTCTTTTTCTGGGGGTGGATAGCATTCTCCATCCTAAGTCTTTCATGATTGTCCTAGGTCAGTGATGGCAAACGTTTTAGAGACAGCTTACCAGGCTCCATCCCCACACCACCCCCTAGACTGAGTGCTATGCCTGTCTCCCCTAGAGACTGAGTGCCATGTCATACACCCTCCTCTCCCCCCACAGAGAACAAGTGCTATGCCCATCCCCACCCATTAAACGAGACAGGAGAGGGAGGAAACACTCCCATTGGGTTGCTGGGCAGAGGGTCAGGTGATGAGAGCTTGGTTCCCCTCCAGCTATATGTCATAGCATAAGTTATGCTCCCCTCAAACCTAGCTTCTGTCCAACCCCACCAAGGGAATCACCTTTGCTACAGACTGCCATCTGTGCCACACCCTTGTGTAGCATGTGAGCAGTACCTTACCGCAGAGAGGGGAGAGAGGAATTATTCCCATTGGGCTGCTGGGAAGAGGGGTGGATGAAGTGAGGAATATCCTCAGGGTCATGATGAGGGGTAAGGGAACAATTCTGCCCCAAGTCCCTCTGCCTTTCCAGTAAAGAATTCTGGTGAGTGACTATAGGCAAGCCCACAGAGAAGGCTCTGCATGCCTTTTTTGGTACTTGTTCCAATGTCCTAGATCATTGCAATGCAGAGAGTAGTCAATTTTTCACAGATAATCATCATACAATATTGCTATTACTATGTACAATGTTCTTCCAGTTCTGCTTATTTTACTTTGCATTAGTTCCAGCAGACCTTTCCAACTCTTTCTGAAATCATCTTGCTCATAATTTCTTATAGCAAGATAGTATTCTATCTCCAACATGCAACACAATTTACTCAGCTATCCCTCAATTTATGTACATCCCCTCAATTTTTAAATTCTTTGCCAATACAAAAAGAGCTGCTATAATTATTTTTGTACAAGTAGGCCCTTTCCCTTTTTAATTATATCTTTGGGATATAGACCCAGTAGTGTTATTACTGGATCAAAGAGTATGTACAGTTTTATAACCCTTTGGGCATAGTTCCAAATTGCCCTCTAGAATGGTTAGATTGGTTCACAAATCCACCAGCAATGTATTAGTGTCCCAAATTTGTGACATCCCCTCCAATATTTACCACTTTCCTTTACTGCCCTATTGACCAATCTGATAGTTGTAAAGTGATACCTCAGTGATACTTTAATTTGCATTTCTCTAATGAAGTGTGATTTAGAACATTTTTTCATATGATTATTGATGATCTTGATTTCTTCATCTTAGACTTGCTTGAGCATATCCTTTGACTGTTTGTCAACTGAAGAAAGACTTGTATTCTTATAAATTTAACTCAGTTCCCTATAAACTTAAGAAATTCAATCATTATCAGAGAAATGTATTACAATATTCTCCACCCCCCCCATTTGTTGTTTCTTTCTAATCTTGGCTACATTAGTTTTGTTTGTACAAAAGCTTTTTAATTTAGTAATTAGTAATTAGTAATTTAATTTAGTATAATTAAATTATTCATTTTATATCTCATAATACTCTTCATCTGTTATTTAGTTATAAATTCTTCCACTCTACAAAGGTTTGTTAGGTAAACTGTTCTGTTTTCTCCTGATTTATTTATGATATCACTATATCTAAGTCTTATGTCCATTTTGACCTTATTTTAGTATAGGGTGCAAGAATGCAAGGTTCTGTCATACTATTCTCCAATTTTCCTAGCAATTTTTTTTTTAAATAGTGAGTTCTTATTCCAAAAGCTGGGATATTTGGGTTTGTCAAACACTAGATTGTTAAGGTTATTTATTCCTGTATATTATATATTCAATCTACGCCATTGGCCTAATATTCTATTTCTTAGCCTGTACCAGATTTTTTTGATGATTGCTGCTTTATAGTACAGCTATAGATTTTCCTTTAAGTATTGCTTTATTTGTATCCCATAAATTTTGTTATGTTGTCTCCTTATTGTTATTCTTGTTAATAAAATTATTTATTATTTCTATCATTTGTTCTTAGACCCACCCTTTTATAGCAATAGATGATTGTTTCCAGTTAATTTTAATATACATTTCTATGTACACTTATTGATTATAATTTTATTGAAATATGATCTAAAATGATGTTTTTATTATTTTTGCTTTTCTGCATTTTGTTGTGAAGTTTTTATGTCCTAATACATGGTCAATTTTTGTGTAGTAGTCATACACTGCTGAAAAGAAGGTATACTCCTTTCTATTCTTATTCAATTCTCTCAATAGATCTATCAGTTCTAAGTTTTCTAAGATTGTATTCACTTCCTTTTCTTCTTTCTTGTTTATTTTTTTGGTTTGATTAATTAGATTTTAAAGGGCAAAGTTGAGGTTCCCTACTAGTATCATTGTACTGTCAATTTCTTACTGAAGTTCATTTAATTTTTCCTTTAAAAATTTAGAGGCTATGCCATATGGTACATATTTATTTACATTATTTCACTATTTATGGTACCTTTTATGAAGATGTAATTTCCTTCCTAATCCCTTTTAATCAGATCTATTTTTGTTTTAGCTTTGTCCTAAATCATTATTGCAACTCCTGCTTTTGTTGACAGATGATGCACAACAAATTCTGCTCCAGCCCTAACCCCAACCCTTACCTTTACTCTGTGTGTCACTCTGCCTCAAATGTACTTCTTGTAAACAACATATTGTTGGGTTCTGTTTTTTAATCAGCTCTGCTATCTACTTCCATCTTGTGAGTGAGTTTGTTCCATTCACTTTTAGGGTTACCAGCTATGTATTCCCCTCCATCTTCTTTACTCCTTTTGACCCTGTTCTTTTCCCTTTCATTCCATCCTTCCTCATCAGCATTTTGCTTTTTACCATCACCCTCTATTTCCCCCTCCTTTCTATTACCATTGTTTTATTCTCCAACTACTTCATTATAGGGCAAGATAGGATTCTATATCCCAATTACTGTGCTTGCTATTCCCTCTCTTAGCCAGTTATGATGAAAGTAAGTTTTAAGAATTTTCTGTTAAAACCCTCATCCTCCCCAGTAATGCAATAGTGTTTCATGTCTCTTTAGGTGCATTACATCTTTCCCTTTCCTTTTCTGTTAGTGCAATCCCCTTTTTTACCTCTTAATTTTTTTTGTATAATATGTCATCCTAATCAGTTTACTTCAACACCCTTTATCTATTGATATGTCTCTTAACTTCTCTACTACTGATAAAATTTTTTTGAAAGAAATACTAACATCCTTTTCCCACATAGAAATAGAAATAGTTTGATCTTATTGACCTTAAATTTTCTCTTTCTTATTTATCTTTATAGGCTTCTTTTGGGACTTGTGTTTAGTCATCAAATTTTCTGTTTAGGTCTGCTCTTTTCATTAAGAATGTTTAGACATATTCTATTTTATTGAATGACAATTTCTCCCTTGAAAGAATATACATGGTTTTGCTGGGTTTAGTTGAATATTGTTTGTAAACCTAGATTATTCACTTTCCAGAATATCATATTCCATGTCTTCTGATCCTGTAAAGTGGAAGCTGCTAAGTCCTGTGTAATCCTGACTATAGCTCCATGGTAATTCAATTGTTTCTTTCTGGCTGTTTGTTGTATTTTCTCCTTAGCTTAGCTTCTCCTGCATTTTGCTCTAATATTCCTGAGAGTTGTCATTTGGCAATTTTTTTTCTGTAGGTAATGTATAGATTCTTTCAATTTCAATTTTGCTCTCTTTCCCAATAATATTTGGGCAGGTATTTTTAAAATAATTTCTTGTATTATGATGTCTAGATTTTCAGGTAGTTCAATAATTCTTAAATTGTCTCCCCTGGTTCTATTTTCCATGTCAGTTGGGTTTTTTTTTTCATGGTTTCTTCTTTTATTTGTTATTCTTTTGATTTTTTATTTGTTTGTTTCTTGATGTTTCATGAAGTCATTAATTTCTATTTGCCCAATTCTAATTTTTAAGAAATTATTTTCTTCTATGGGCTTTTGGGCCTCCTATTTTATTTTGCCCATTTCTTCTTGAAATTCTTTCATTTTTCTCTTCCTTATTTTTTCCTCTTCCCCATTTAATTGATTTTAAAAATCCTTTTTAAGCTCTTACAGAGTCTAAGACTAATTAATATTTTTATTTGAAGCTTTGTATGTCTTTGCTTTTTCTCTTTGTACCACTTTCCCATTCTGTGTCTGTGCCTTACTTTTTGTTGTGAAATAAAGAATAAACTGAGAGAAACAGTTACTTCTCAAATTGGAGAAGGTAAACTAAAGGGAAACTGTTACCGGAACAATGACTGTTCTCTGGCTGGCTGTGACTAGAGAGGCTACAACAGGAACCTGAGGCTGCTTATTTGTAATGGAGGGATGTCACATACAGAGATGCTGATACACAGGGGATGCTGCTTATAAGGGACTCCTCTGGGAGTTGCTCTGGGGTTTTGGCTATTGATCCCTACTGATTGATGATAGATCAATCTGTTTCCTAACCTCCTTCTTCCCTCACTCCCTTCCTTAACCAACCCCTTTTGCCTCCCATACCTCCCAAATTTTCTTGAAGTCTTTGGCTCCTGCTCTCCCTCCTAATTTGAACTGTAATGATACTCTAGTTGCTTTATCAGTCAAGGGGTTTATTGGGATAACAGGATGGGCAACTGGGATAAGAGGGATGAGGATTTTCCCTAATCTAAATGATATAAAATTGAGGGTTTGGGGAGTCACAAGTGTGGCTCTTAGACAGTTAGAAAGGAGGTCAATGGCTTTTCAAGATCTTCTTTCTTCTTCTTCACAAAAAAAAATCAGTAAGGTCTCTCAGCTTAAACCCAGATAGAAACAAAGTTAAAAACCTCTCCTTTTCTCCTGGTCTGCTCAACTCTCTTATAGACCACCAACTCAAAAGCTTCTGCCCTGATCAGCGCCCAGTGCTCAGAGCCAGGGAGACAGAGACAAAGTCCAAAAGCCAAGTCATCTCCCACCCCAGGGTCCTTTCAGTCAGCTTCAAACCTCTAGGGAGAGAGAGTGTGTCACTCCCAGTCAGAGACACAGAGACCAAAAGCCCCCTCCCCCCCATCAGCTTAAACTGCCAACAACTGGGGACATTCTGTTTGAACCCTGGCTCTTGCATTCTTTGCATCTTGGTTCACAAGTCCTACAAAATCTCTCTCTCATGTCTCTATCACAGTTGTCATAAAGCTATTATATGGTTAGGTGTTGATTTTTTTTTATGTTGCTTAACTTCCCAGCTCTTTTCTTAGCTTTCACTTTTATTTTAAAGGGAATCTCTGTTCTGAGAGAGGATTAGGAACCCTTTTGAACTTCAGTTCTTTCTTCATGCTACCCTTGGACTTATTTCTGGGTTTTTGCAAGTTCCAGTTTTTCCCAGGTGCTCTGATTGTCTCTTCGCTGGGAGCTCTAAAAGCTTCCTCCCACTATTGATTTAATTACCCTCTGAGACTGCTGATGGCTCAAAGTTTAGACACATATATGGGAGGGGACTTTTGGTCTCACACAGGACTTGAGCAAGTCAGGCATACTGTGAACTGCCTTGCCCAGGGGCTCCACCTTGAACTTTAAGTAAGGCACTTTAGTAAAGCTTTAGTAAAGAATTCTGGGCACTGCCTTTTTTGGGGATCGGGAGTCTAGCTCTGGGTTTATACCAACCTAGAGTGCCACACAGACTGGTTAAAACTGGGATTCTGGAACTTACTACAAGCTATGACTGGGGCTCCAGGCCTCACTCTGGGCTTACTTATATACGGGACATAGTACAGACTGCCCGAGCCTAGAAATTTGTTTGCTCGGAACTTTATTGGATGTGCTTTGGGTTGTATTTCTATTGGCTTAACATGGTCTCAAGATCTAAATGTTAGCTTACTCTGCCATCTTGGCTCTGCTCCCTTGATTGCATTTAAATATGATTTGCACTCAGTAGTTTTTCCAGCCACAGGCCATGTGGGCAACATATAGCTCTATACTACATGATTGCTACTTCTACAACAGTAGGGGATGCCAGACTGTAATTTTTTTTACATTGTTCTAGTTTGATGCTGCTGTTCTAGGACCTATTTAATTATTTAAATGAATTTGTCTTAGTAGATCTATACCCCTATACCTGTTAAAATATGAATTTCTTTGGATACAAGACCATGTCTAATAAATAAAATTTTATTGTGATATTATGATCACCATAGCACTTTTCATATTGTCTGACACAAAATAGATAAGGGAGAGAATCTCAAAATTTTGTTTCATTCACAAATGGGGTACTAAGTGAGGAATTTCCTCTACCAACAAAAAGTAGTACCTTCTCTGAAACCTATAGTTTTTATGACTTACAAAGTCATTAAGTAAGTAAGGCATTAAGTAATCTTCTCAGAGTTATTGTGAAAATTAAAATTAAATCTCAAATAATGAAAATATTATATTTTAGGCGATTTATTCAATGACCATTAGAAATAAAGGAATAAAGAGGATCCAAAATAAAAATCATGTGCCCATGGTGTGGCATTTAAAAGAGTGGGAGCCATAAACTGTAATAGTTAAAATGGTTGAAGGCTATAAATTGTAGAGAGTAAAAATAGTTGAAGACTTAAATTGTAGTAGATATAAGAGTGGGTGAGTGAATTTGACCACAGAAAATATGTTTTCACTACAATTCCTTGTTTTAAAATCAAATATAAGGTGGTCACCGGGGAAATATTCCCAATTATGAATATACCCAAGTCGACTGGGTTTTATAGAGAATTTAATAAATAATAAAATGAGGAATCAAAGAAAGAGAGAGAGAGAGAGAGAGAGAGAGAGAGAGAGAGAGAGAGAGAGAGAGAGAGAGAGAGAGAGAAAGAGAGAGAGAGAGAGAGAGAGAGAGAGAGAGAGAGAGAGAGAGAGAGAGAGAGAGAGAAAGAGAGAGAGAAAGGAAATAAATGAGAAAAAGAATAGGCCGGCCCAGGCAGCCCTGGCCAACCCAGGCCTAAGCCCTAAAAGAAAAGATCAGTCAGTCCTTAATCACTCACCATAATATCTCTTCAAGCGAGGATTCAGGGGGACAGAGTCTCCCTAGAGGGAGTTCCAGCCAGAGTCAGCCTCCCTTGAGAGATCTCCTTAGAGATTGTCCTTTTCTCAAGAACCTCCTTAGAGATTGTCTCTGGAGAGACTGTTTGTTTCTGTTTTTCAGCTTTTCCTTTCCTTATAAAGGGAAATTTTCCTTTGTCACCTCCCCTAAATTCTTACATCTACCAATCACAGTAGACGTTTTTCAAAGGACAGACCATTCTTAGTCCACACCTAAGAAGGTGTGGATTTTTGAGTAATTCACACCAGGAAATCTCTGAGTAAGTTTCCCAGTTCTTTGTTCCTTGTAAATTCACAAGTTGCCTGACCTTTATAGGTACTTATCAACCTTTTGTATTAGTCTTAAAAATAGGCATGGCTTAAGTATGGGTTTAAGTACTTTTCATTGTTCAGCAAGGAGTTTTTTCCCCTAAAGCAGTCTTAAGTATGGGTGGAGTAGAGGTCTTCACATTTTTGATCTAAGTAGAGTTCTCACATTTTAGATCTAAGTAGCTTCACTGTTTAAAATGGGGAATAGTCCCAATAGGGAATTGTCCCAATGAAAAATTCTCCAATGGGGAATTTTTTAACATTCACAAGTCTGAGAAATTTCAAGATTCACAATGGCTGGTTAGCTATTTTCAAAATCCCCACTGGCCACCATGCTGGCTGTATGCCAAAAGAGGAGGCAGAGCCTTTGTCCCACTTATTTTATTCTCTGTCTACAGGAAGTATGTAATGACAGGAAGTCAGTGGGCTCTCAGGATATGTAGTTCTTTTTTTAGGATAACAGATTTCTAATTATACAGTCATACAATCAGTATGTAGCAGAAGTGGATTTGAACATAGGTCTTCATTGTGTGGTGGTTAGAAGATGAAATGATTGGGGAAATAATTTGATCTTTTGTGCATATTAATTTATGAAACAATGAATACCAGTTCCCTAACAAATCAAGACTAAATCTCTTCCTCAGCTTAAGGCTGAGTCCTGAATTCAAGGAGAAATAGATTTTTATTCTTAGTCAATTAAACAAATAAGGCTAAATAGTTAAAAAGAAAAGATATGACAAGGTAATCTGATTTATAATTGTAGAAAAAAGTAGGGACTTTGCAATTTGGGTGTAGGAAAGTAAACAGGTGAAATTCTCTGAATTCAGAAGAGGAAGTGTTATACTCTGCAAGTATTTTTAACAATCAAAGGAACATGGAAACAATAGCTGATCAATATGAGGTCAGTTTTCAGATAAGACATATAAGTTTTTTGAGATGTACAATTGTGGGAAAACTCCTTGCATCAGTCTTAGGTTCTGATTGTGTTTCTGATTAGCATAACATGGTCTTTAATAAAGGATCTCTAAGTAATGGGTAGCCATTATCCAGTTTCCCAATCATCTAGGGCAGGTTCAAACAATTCAATTATATTTTCTCTAAATTCCCACAATTGAATAAAATTTTCTGACAAAATAGAATTTGGAACAGGCACATAATTGAATAGAAAGGGAACTGAGCTACCTTCAGAACTAAGTCCCAAGATGAAATCAGTGTGCTTTATTCAATTCCCTTGATTCCCACTACCACTTGCTGTTCTAATCCTCAATTCCCCAAATTTCTGCAAGGCTAGCTCTTCATCCACTAAATTATGCTGCTTCTATTATAAAAGAGCTATTAAAAGAATGTTTATTAAATTTCAGTGAGCAGAGGGTAGCTAAGTGTCTCAGTGGATAGAGAGCCTGGCCTAGAGATGGGAAGTCCTGGGTTCAAATCTGGACTCATACGCTTCTTAGCTCTGTGATCCTAGGCCAGTCATTTAACCCCCCATTATTTGCCCCTCACCAATCTTCTGCCTTAGAACCAATAAGATTCTAAGAAAGAAAGTAATGCTTTGAAGAAAAAGTCAATGATCACATCTGATTTTTTTACTGAATAATCAGCCATAGCTTGGGTAAAAAATGCAGCTATCCCAAGGTAGAGTAGGTTGGCTCTAATGGAAATGAATTCCCTTCATGGTCTGTTTTCAGGTAAATAGTTATGTCATAGTGGAGATTCTTCTTTTGGTGAGTTTGGCCATATGATCATTGAAGTATCTTCCAAATCTAAAACACCATTATTCAATTACTTCTATTGTTTTCTACCAAGCAATTAATGAACTTGATGCTTCAATACATTCTTCAAAAAAAAAAAAGCAGTATTTGAAAATAACATTAAAGAACTTACAAAGATGAGAAAAGAAAGCAATCATTACATCAGTTTGGTGATCTTCAACATTAATTCTAATATCCATTTTACTCTGTTACATAAACTGATACATAAAGTCTCAAGAAGAGAGACTAAATTATCAGTCCTTTCTAAGGATACATTTAATTTAGGGTTACATAACAAACATCATGAAACCACCATAATTGACAAACCCACACGTTCCTTTCACCAGCAAACCCCAGGTCTAAGCTCTTGACATTCTTAAATATTGGTGTCACTATTCTTTTTAAAATGGCTTAGTTACTATGGATACTATCCTAAGGGACCAGACACTGGCCTTTTCTAATGTCCTTGTCTGACTCCCTGAAAACAGAGTTCAACCTTTCTTTTTAAGATATTTTACTACCAAAAATCATAAAACAAACAAGAGGGAGAACTTAGATCAATTGATTAATCAGTGAATTATGTTTTATGTTCATACTATGTGAATGGTAGTACAGTATACTGGCTATATAGCTGGCTACAAAGCCATAAAATTTTGGTTTCAACTTCCAACTCTGATATATATTGACTGGTACACCTAACATTCTTCAAAGATTCTAAGATTTAGAGAAGGCGATGGCTTTCGTTGACAGAGGGAGTTTCCTCATTCAACAATTCTCCAGACTTTCAGGAACTGAGATAACAGAGAATGTTCTCCCTTCACACAAAACCATCTTCAACCATCCACAACACAAAGAAAAAAAGTGCTACAAAATTAAAAACACACACACACACACAGAAGGGAATGAGTTCATAGGAATGAAAATGGAGAGTAGCTCAGCCTGTTTGACAAAAGGGAACCAGAAGAGTGGAGACAAATCTACCCACTTCCTCCAGGAAAAGTACTGGTGGGACTGGTTCCCTGAAAGCAGCCCAGAAAAAGGAAAAGCAGTACCAGCCCACCCAAGTGACTGGGGCAAGGAACAGATGTCACCAGACTACTAAGTACAGTGAAGGAGGGGACTCAGTTGGGACTAGCCCATCCAGCATTACAAAGAAGGGTACTTATTTTACTAGCAAACCAAAAAACATCAAAGAAGAGAGTGTAGGTGGCACTAGTCCACAAAATGCAACCTGGGTGAAAGTTATAAGTTGGAGCATCCCACCTATTATGACTTGGGCAAAAAAAAAAAAAAATCATACAACTGAAGACAAGCCTGGAAATTCTTAACAGGAAGGGCAACATCAAGGTGGACAAAAGAGCTGCAAACAGGGTGACCATAAGCCATCTAAGTCACTATCTTCAGTGTATACTGTGGGACACAAAAGCAGATAGACCTACTCCAAACACCAGAACAGATTCTACTGATGGCATAGAATAGTACTCTCTCTCTCTCTCTCTCTCTCTCTCTCTCTCTCTCTCTCTCTCTCTCTCTCTCTCTCTCTTTCTCTCTCATAGGAATAAAAAAGAACATATAGACAAAATAATGATTCAAAAATAAACTGGAAAAATGAGTAAAAGACAAGAGAAAAATATGACCTTAAAGAGTTAGTTTGGTGACAAGGAAAATCTGAATAAAACTCAGAAGAGGAAAACAATGAAAAATGTAAAGCATCAAAGGCATACTCAAAAGGATGTTTTTTTTTCCCCAAAGGAAAAAAACATTAGAATACCTGAAAGCCATGATCAGAACTTCTTGTATACTATATTACAAAAAATCTTTAGGGAAAATCATTCTGATATCCTTGAGCATGAGATAAAAATAGAAATTAAAATAATCCTTTGATCATGTCCTGAAAGAGATCTCAAAATAAAATATTCCAGAACTATTATAGTTAAATTCCTGAACTTCTGGGCCAAGGGAAACTTTAGGTAGCCAGAAGAAAAAAAATTCCAATATGGTGGAGCTATAGTCAGAATTACAAAAGACTTTGCAGCTTCTATATTAAAGGAACCGAAGTCTTGAAATATACTACTATGAAAGGCAACTTCAAAACATCCAAATTCCTAAAGGAGAAATCATATGAGTTATGGGAAAAAATAAATAGTAAAACTATATCAGTAGAAGACCTCAACCTTCCTTTCTCACCCAACCCAAAATAAGAAAATTAGTTAAGGAGGTAAATAGAACTTTATATATGATAATCCCATCTCAGAAAAAGAAACTGAACAAACCATCAGTTAATTGTCTCACAAAATATTTCTAAGTGACTGATGGATTCATGAATGAATTCTTCAAAACATTCAAAGAAAAATCAACTTTGATATTACATAAATTATTTGGGAATACAGGGAAAAAGAATTCAACCAAATCCTTTATATGACATAAATATAGCACCAATATCTAAACCAGGAAGAACTAGAATGAAAAAAGAAAACTATAAATCAATTTATCTAATGAGCATTGATGCAAACATTTTATATAAAATATTAGCATGGAGTTTATAGTAATATATCATAAAGATAATACAGTATAACTAGGTAAGTTTTATACCAGAAATGCAGGGTTGATTTGATATTAAAAACACTATCAGTTTAATTGACCATACTAATAATAAAACCAGTGAAAATGATATTATCTCAATAGATGCAGGAAACAAAAAAAATTTGACAAAATGCAATATCCATTCTTTTTAAAGACATTAGATGAAATTGGAATATACATTTCCTTAAAATAATAAATGACATCTATCTTAAACCATCAACTAGCATTATATATCATAGAGATAAGATAGGAACCTTCCTAATAAGATCATGGGTGAAGCAAGACCACTCTCACCACTACTATTTAATGCTGTACTATAAATGCTAGCTATAGCAATAAGAGAAGAAAAATAAATGAAGAAATTAGAAAAGGTAAGTAAACAAAGCTATCACTCTTTATATACTGAGAATAAACTAAAAATCTAATGGAAATAAAAATGATAGCAAAATTTTAAAATATAAAATAAGCCTAAATAATCAGAATTTATCTATACCACCAGTGAGGTCAAGAGCTAAGGCAGAAATTCCATAGAAAATAACTGCAGGCAATATAAAATACCTTGGAGTGTTGCTACCAGAAAAATATTAGCAACTATATGAATACATTTATAAAATACTTCTCAGATAAATAAAGTCAGAATTCAACAATTGGAAAAAACAAATTGTTCATCAGTAGGCTGAGCCAATATAATAAAAAATGGCAACTTTACCTAAATTAATTTACTTATTCAATGTCATCCCAATAAAAATACCTAAAATTATTTCATAGATCATGGAAAAAAATAAAATTAATTTGGAAGAACATAAGGTTTAAAATATCAAGGGACTTAATAGGGAAAAATGAAGGCTGGGTGTCTAACTACATTGACCTCAGACTTCATGATGAAGTAGTAATAATCAAAAAAATCTACTTTTGGCTAAGAATTTGAATAGTCAATGAATGAAATAGATTAGAATATCAATGCACAATAGTAAATGACCACACTAACCTAATAATTGATAAACCAAAGACACAAGCTTTTGGGAGAAAAATTCTATTTGACAATAACTGGTAGGAAAATTAGAAATCATATGGCAAGCACTAAGCATAGACCAATATCTCGCATTATATACTAAGATAAAAATGGATATATTATCTAATGATAAAATGTAATTCTATGAACAAACTAGAAAAACACAGAATAATTTACCCAAGAGACCTTTGGATAAAAGTATTTGTACCAAAAAAAAAAACAATGATACCAATGTTAGAAGGTATAAAATAACTGAGAAATTTTTACATCTAATCTCTGGTAAAGGTCTTATTTCTTAAATATATAGAGAACTGAAGCAAATTTATAAAGAATAGAAATCATTTAAAGGATATGAACAGTCAGTTCCCAGATGAAGGAATCAAAATCATCTATATTCATATGTAAAAATTCTCCAAGTCACTATTGATTAGAAAATGCAAATTAAAACATCTCTTAAATACTACCTCACACCAATCAGATTGGCTAATAAGACAAGAAAGTAAAATAATTAAGTTTCGATGGAATGTGGGAAAATTGGAATGCTAATACACTATTGGTAGAACTGTGAAGGATACAACTATTTTAGAGAACAATCTGGAACCATATACAAAGGGCCATAAAACTATGCATAACCTTTTATGAAGCAATACTACTACTATATCTGTATTTCAAAGAGGTCAAGACCTACTTGAACAAAAATATTTATAGCATCTCTTTTTGTGGTGTCAAAAAATGGAAAGCAAAGGGATGTCCATCATCTGGGAAATGGCTGAATTGTTTGTGGTATGTGATTATAATGCATTACTATTGTCCTATAAAACATACACATTCACATACACACACATGCACACATAGGATGATTTCAGAAAAAATACTTGGAAAGACTAGTATGAATTGATACAAAGTGAAATGAGCAGAACCAGAACATTGTATACAATAACAGAAATATTGTATGATGATCAGGGAAGACTAAACTATTATCAGCAATGCAAGGATCCAAAAGAACCCTAAATAATTCATGAAAAAAATTCTGTCCACATCTATAGAAGGACCTATCAGAGTATGAATGCAAACTGAATCATATGATTTCTCTCCTTAGTTTCTTCATGAGTTTTTTTCCTTGCAAGTACTATATATATATATATATATATATATATATATATATATATATATATGTAATTTGAGGAATACACTAGAATAACCTATATTAGACTATTTACGTCTGAGTAGGAGAGAAAATTTGACTTGCAAAAGGTCACAGAGCTAGGAAAAGTTTGAGTTCAGATTAGAAAACAGAACCACCCATCTGTTGGCCTGGCTCTCTGTCCAGTGAGTCATCTAGCTTCTTCAGAAAGCAATTTTAAAATATTGTTCCTTCATATGATTGAAAAAATATAAAGAGTAGACCAAAAAATAAAAACAACAATTCTCTGTTCTAATGAAATCATATTTCTAATCTCTATCTAGTCTCAGTTTATTCAGTACTGTGTGACAAGATTGTGTTAAACTCTGGGCAGGGGGACTAAATTTAACAACCCATGACTCCAAGGTATTTAAATTCTATCAGGCATGGAGCATGTACATATTTAAATATGCAAAAGATTATATAAGGTAATTGTGAAGGGGAGAATAGTAAGGTCCTTGGAAACTGGAAAAATCTTCCTTATGGAAAGTGAGATTGAGCTTAATTTTGAAGGAAATAAAAGACTTTCAAAGACTGAGATAAATAGTTGAAACATAGATTGAGGCTAATCTATGAATGACTAAAAGTCAAATAAAGGAGTTTATGTCTGATCTTAAGGTCAATAGGGAGGCATTGGAGTTTATTGAGTAAGGGGAAGGCATCTGATTTATGAAAATTACTTTAGTAGCTCTAAAAAGGAGAGATTATAGAGGGAAAATATGACAGATAAATATCCCAACCAGGAAGAGACTATTGCAATGGTCTAAAGGAAAGGGAATGAGACTATGTACCAAGAGGGTGACCATGTAAATAGAAAGAAATGGATGTGAAAAATATTGTCAAGTTGGAAAAGACAAGTTAAACAATTGTTTAGATATATGAGCTCAAGCAAAAGTAAAGAATCAAGGATAATCCAGATTTTGTCAACCTTTAGAAGAATGGTTCATCAGTACTAGTCATGTATTAAATAAACTTTACCACATTCTTTCTAAATTCTACCTCTCTTGTCCTTATTCTCCTAACTTCTTCCTGACCTCACTGAACATCCCTAGCTCAGTTTTCTCTGATCTGGTTGTGAAAATATTTCTTAGTTACTAAACTAAAAGATTCAAGTTGTCCCGAAGTTCATTAATTAACATCTTAGTCTTCCTGGCACAAGAAATGGATATAGCAATAGAAGAAAGTGCCAGACTGTCTCCTTCCACCTATTCAATATAAGGTTTTCCCAGTCAGCAAGGGGAGATGGAAGAGTTTTTTACTGCTTTAGATATGAAAAGAATAGCAGACAAAACAAATCCCGAAACTGTCTTTCTTCTTCCCACTTTCTAAGTGAGTGTGGGAGAAAAGACTTCTAGCCTAAGCCCAGGTGTCACCAAATGTTCTAGTGTGATAATAGCTAGCTTCATATTAAGTCTATATCTGGAACTGCAACTAGCTGCCTCATTTTCTGAATCAAAAACTTTCATAAGGCATGTATGTTAGGTAAAGCCTACATAGCAGAAAAAAATATGTGGGTGACCTAGGCTCAATTTGAAAATCGCATATATGTTTTTTTCTCTTTCCCTTCCCAAGGAAAGTACAAAAATAGTTTTATAGCTTTAAAGAATGTTGGCCTTATTTCCTTAGAGAGAAATCTAATCCTTTCCTTTCTATAGAATGAAAGCAGACCTATTCTGTTGTGTTTTTAGTCTCTGTCTTAAATTTTCAAAAGACAAAATTGCATAAACTTAAAGTATCACCCTGAGATGGAGCATTTATCCTATCCGATTTCAGTGGGAAAGGATTATATACTGGCCCAAGCTATATTCAAATATAATTGGTTTCCTGAAATAAAGTCTGAATACCCACATGACCCACATACTATTGTAGAAAGAATACTGAATTTGGCATAAGAAGACTTGGAATCAAATCTCTGTTTTCAAATTTGCTTCCTTTGAGTAAGGAGTTCACTTCTCTAGGACTCAGCTTCCTTTTCTGTAAAATGAGACTATTGAGTGAGAGAATTGATTTCAAATCAGCTCTAAATGTATGCTTTCATTTCATATGTCCTTCTCCTCCAGAAAACCACATTTTTGAGTTGGAAACAGATGAAGTCAATGTTCAAAGGAAATAGAATTGCAGAGTTCAGGTTGGAAGCTGCCCTAATGTGAGGGAGAAACAGAGGAGTTCCACTGGTAGAGTACCAGTTCCTGTATTAAAGAGAAGATAAAACTAAGGAACAACAGTGTCCCTGGGAATTGTATAAACAGATCTAAGGAAAGGAATTGATTCTAGCAATAGTTTTTGTTCCAGAGGAAAGGAAATTTACAAAAATAATTCAAGACTCTAGAATCATATATGTACTTGAGGGGTAATGTTCCCTAAATGTAAGAGTTTCTAAATTCTCTAAAAATTCTTTTCTAAAAATTCACTTTTCTCTTTGGTAAATGGAAGTCTACCACTGTGTAGTGCTTTAATTATCAAGGTCATATAAGTCTTTGAAGTGGTAGGGAAATAGAGTTATTGGAGAGGAATGGAAAGTGATTACAAGCTTGGATAGGAGTCATCTCTGAAGTTTGGAGATTAAATAAAGCCTGTCCTAAATTTGGCATTTTCTTTTACTACATGTTAGAATGAGAGCTGAAGATTCCTCCCCTTTTTGTGGTGAATACATAGACATCAGGAATGTTCCTGGGAGAAAGCCTAAGTGGGGAAATGATCCAGTTAACTCCTCAAACTCCAAAAAATCCACTGCATCTATATAAACTTTGAGCTTCAGATCTGGTTCATAAATCCCTTATATCATACTTGTCCTTGTACTTCACCAAGTGTAATCCAAACAAACTTGATGACACTATAGCCAAATATATTTGACTTTTTGTACCTTTTTCCATATTTGCCCATCTATGCTTGGAATGTCCTCCTGTCCCATCTACTAGATGTCTCTCTGATATTTAATGTGCAGAACAGATTTTACCTCTGGGTTGACTGTCCATTATTGAGAATGGATTTTCAGAATGTGATATATAAGGAAATTTTTGGAGGAAGTAAGGAACAAGCCAGTAGACAGAGAGATAATGAAAATAAGTGAGAGTGAGAATAGTGGGAACAATCTTTTGGAGGAAATAGTATAAAATGGGATTGCTTGAAAGGTGGAAGGATTAGCTTTGGTTAGGAGTAAAACTATTTTTTCATGTGAGAGAGGGGTGAGGAGAAGATAGTGGCAAGAGGAATCTGAGTGGTAGGAGATGAAGAAGAGAGAAAAGGGAGCTTATGGTGAATAGCTTTAATTTTTCTGTAAAATATGAGGCAGAGATCTCTGCTCAATGACTAGAGGCAAGAGGAGTAATCAGAGGTGTGGGAATGAATGAAAAAGATTGGAAGCCCCACTGTAAGGCAGTGAGTCTATAAAGGAGATATAATAGGATTGTCCATCAATAGTAAGAGTCCAGTTGAGGTTTAATAACACACATTTGTAGTGCCCCCAGTCAGAAGAGTTTTATGATTTTCTTCACCTTTGAGGAAATATACATGTGTAGGAGTGAGGGCAGTGACAGGTGAGAATGACCAAAGACTGAGACTAGACAGGAGGTAAGTGGCAAAATGATAAGGAGGCTAGGGAACAAGAAAAGGACACTGTCAAGTAAAATTGTTTCACCAAAGGATCAATATGGGGAACAGAGAAGAGTAGCTAATGCAAGAGAGATGGCTTGGGAGAGAATTATTGTCTCTGAGATCCTGTGGCTCTGCCTTAGCATTTTGGTTAGTATATGGAGTGTCCCAGGAATATTTAACGAAGTTGCTACTTTTGATCATGTTGATTCTGAGTAGCTTATTTTGATTGGTTTTGAATTAACCATACAGGCTGAATTCTGCTTCCCAGCAACTCAAGCATGACATCCGCTAAAATAAATGGAATGCTATGCAGAAAGAATTTGCTTGTCTGAGATTCAGTGCAGTTCTAGATTAGTGTATGAGTCACACGACAGAATTTAGCCCATTGTTCATACAGAAAAGCTCTTTCTCAACACTCTATCAATCTGTTATGGGAAGACTTCCAACAAGATTCACAGCTCATCATATCTGAATTTCTTTGCTCAGCAAAGCTGTTCTGAAATTTCACAAAAAGCAAGCTTTTTGGAAAAAAATTCTTCCACTTTGCTGTCTTGGAACAGTTTGCAGACATGGCTAGAATAATCTTTATTTTGGGATATTTCAACCTTTATCTTCAACTGTGATTAGGAAATGTCACTATGCAATTAAAATAAAATGAGTTCTCCAATCATATACTTCATTAAAATTTTGTTGAGCATAATGGCTGAGAATAAGAGGCCTTTTCATTGATCCAATCTGCTATTTTTCTCATTCAAAAACATATATTAATACAACTCTCCCTTTCTAAGCAAACTTTTTTCTTCTGATGGATAATAATTTTTATCACTATGCAATTATTTATGTTTACCACTTTATTGAATACATTTTACAAGCAAATTAAAAGAACCTATTAATTTTCAGATAGGGATAGGATAAAGATACTAAGGCACTTATTCTACTGAACTCATCTATATAGAGAACAACCCATGAAGGGAACGGAAGCTAAATTATATGAGAATACACAGTGGAAATAGATTGCCAAAAGTCATGAATGAAATTTTTTCCCAGATAATTCTTTCACACTCCTGGAAGTCCCAGTTAGAGACATTGCTTCAACTGATGAAGGGCACGTCTCCACAGCTTCTGAGTAGCAAGGAAACTTTAAGGCCATCGATGCTTTACTTTTACAGATTTATAAACTGAGTCTTAGAAAGGTGAAGCTACTTGTACAAGATAATACCATTATAAAGTAACAAAACAAAGATTTAAACTCAACATTCTCCAGTTACAAATTTAGCTCTTTATCTCTGTTTCCTACTACCAGTCCTCAGAATCTTCCTGAAGCTGGTAAAGTGTGATTCAAAACTTTGTTATTCCTAATGTAAATCTTGAAATTTCTCAGACTTGTGAATGTTAAAAATTTCCACATTGAGGAATCCTTCATTGGAACAAATTCCCTACTGGAAACATTCCCCATTTTGATGTGAGAACTCACCAGGATCAGAAATGGGAGGACCTCTACTCCACCCATACTTAAGACTGCTTTAGGGGAGAAAACTCCTTGCTAAACAATGAAAGTACTTGGACCCATGCTTATAATAAGGCAAGGAGTTCTTTGAGCTATGCCTGTTTTTTAGAATTGATACAAAGGGATGCTAGGTACCTATATAAAGGGTCAGGCAAGTTTTCTCTTAATGAGATTAGTCGACTCAGCTGTGTTTTCTCTGGTTCAGACTTCCTGAGGGGATTAGTTGACTTAACTGGAATTCAGATGGGCTGTCTTTTAGAAAACATCTACGGTGATTGGTAGATGGAAGAACTTAGGGGAGGTGACATAGGAAAAAACCCCTATATAAGAAAAGGAATCTCTGGAGCATGAGAGTTTAGAGATAGGATTGCTTGGAGATTGATCCTTTTGGAGGAGGCCCTTTGAAGATCTCTTGAGAAGGCTTGGGAGGCTGACTCTGGCTGGAACTCCCTCTGGGGAGACTCTGTTCCCCAGACATCCTTGCTTAAGACAAATCTTGTGGTGAGTGATAAAAAACTGACTGATTCTCTCTCTCTTAAGACTCAGGTCTAGGCCATGTTGGCTTAAGACCCTTCATACTTATTTCCTTTTTCTCTCTTTCCTTTAATTACTCATTGTATTATTAATTAAAATCTCTATAAAACCCAGTTGACTTGGGTATATTGAATAATTGGGAATATTTCCCTGGCAACCACCTCATATATTTGATTTAGAAACCAAGACACTGTAGTGAAACATATTTTCTGTGGTCAAATTTACTCACCCTCTCTTATATCTATCACAATTTATATCTTCCACCATTTTAACTCACTACAGTTTACAACATCAACCATTTTAAATTCTATAGTTTAAGGCCTTCAACTATTTTAATTATAACACTAACACAGACAAGATTTCCTCATATAGTAATTATAGAAGTGTCCTGCTCTAAATCAGATGCATTTGGGTGAAATGAGAAACTACCTGGATAGTGTTCCTCTACTTTTTATTTTCTTTCAGAGAATAAAAAAAGTCCATACTCAAAAGCTCCAAAATTTTATTAGTATTCACATGAAATGATTTGGCAACATTTTATTTTCAAAACAGTGAGTATGAATTTGAATATATCTATCACCATTTGGGGGGCACAAAACTGCATAATCTATAGTTATGAAGTTACAGATGTAGCAGATACAGTACAGGAGTTGGTGAATCTTTAATCCTCTGGATCATTAACAGAAATATAACTGTCCAGAGACATTCCTGATCGGCAGGGAAAGGGAAAACTATATTTAAAAAAAGGAATGATAGGAAAAATAATCCAAAGAAGATACAGAAGTTAAGGGAAAAATAATCACATTTACATAGATCTATCTTTTTTTGGCTTACTTGCATTAGCCAATTTGAATGTAAAACTACCATATGAAGTAGATAATATACCCATTTTATAAAAGATGACAAAGAGACTCTACAGAGTTAAATGACATCTCAGGTTACATAGCAACCAAATGGAGAAATTAGGAATAATCTCTAGATGTTCCATCTCTGAAAGAGGCACTTAAAATGGTTTTCCAATGAATGAATGAATCAATCAATCAGGAGCATGTGCCAGGATCATACTATTCAACAAAGATCATATTAAAGATTTGATGTTACAGATTTTAAAGGTGTCAGTAGCAGCTACGCTTCCAGGCGTTATTAGTAACATTTAAAGGATAGAAGGTTTACCACAAAGTTGGCATGCAGGGACAACTATCACTTTTGGCAAGTAGTATTAGCTATCCAGGGCAAGCAAAATCAGATCAGCCCTCAAATAAACTTTGTAATTAATGATACAAAAATTACACAAAACTACAGTTTATCCAATTGATGTACAATGATAAGTAGCTACTATAATAACCTGGTCAATAGAATCTCTGGGCTCTAAGGGACATCAGAGTTTATTAGTCCAATTTAAACAGTTTGAGGTCCCATATTCTTTCAACTCTATTTAAGGCTCTTTGGCCAGGCCTTTTGCAATACAATTTTCTAGAGGGAAAGGAAAGCCAGTATTTTTATTCACACTTACTAAGGAGAAGTACTCTTATTCATTAGGAAGGAAAATACATACATACACATACATACATACACACACACACACATATATATATGTGTGTATATATATATATATATATATTTACATATACACAATGAAAGGAAGGTGAAGTATTAGAGATTAGATAAGAGGACAAAGTGAAAAATAAGAGGAGTGAATCAACTGCTGGATAATAATGACAAAACATAAGCCCAAGGTCACCCAGTATCCAAAACTCCTCTTCCCTGATCTTAAGCTAGCACATGACTTTTCCTTCCCTCACCTCCTTCTACTTTATTAAAGGAGTATATCTATTAAAATTTTTATGACTAAATTTTCTGCCTCAGGGTAAGGCTCCTATCCTCTTGTCCTAGTTATAGTTGTTTCAGAAAATGGATAGTTGCTGAAAGATGTTTATTGATGGAAGAATCCCAAATGGTACTTGCATTTCCTTGATTCCCTAGTGAATCAGCTATGAAAGTGGGAAGCCAGTAACTTACTTCCCATATTAAGACCAGGCTCTATTGAAGGCATCAACATCACTTAGCAATACTGTTATTAAGAACTTTGCTAATTATTTTGGGAAGTAGTACAATCTACCTGAAGTGTTAAAAAATGGAAAGTAGGGATTTAGAGATTTAACATAAAATCAAATTATATAGAATTTTTATGCTTAATATCAAGAATAAAAGATTAAATATTTTTTAAATGGTGATTCAAAGTAACCAAAGAAATTTAACTCACCAATTCTTTTGCCTGGTAGAAGTTTGGCTAAGATAAAATTAGCATAAAGGTATTAACTGGCTAAGCAACCACTTGGCTTATTTAAATATAATGATCTAAGCTGATCAATTTAGTTTCCATATATCAATATCTTTAATTTTGAGTATGCTCCTTTAAATTGCACAACCCAATTTGACTATTGATTGGTAACATTTCCTGATACTCCAAAATACCATCTATCATTGAAGAAGCCAAAGTGGGAGAAAAAGTATCTAATATTCAAATGAATAATTATCTAGGCCAAATGTTAATAACCTTTTTTTGTATTATGGATTTCTTTGGCAGTTTAGTAAAACTTATGGATCCCTTCCTAGAATAATGATTTTTTAAAATGAATGAAATGCTAAGTTTCATTTTGAGACTAATGAAATTAAAACATATCTCTCCCATTCAAATTCATAGACTCTCTGAAATTATCCAGTGACCCTTACTGGGAAATTTTTGATGCTAAGTTAAGAAATGCTAAATTTTAGGCCAATACCACTCCCATCCCCATCAAACATTTTCTATATACTGAAATATAATTACATCCCCCCTCCATGGAAGATATATTTGCTATTTTTATTGTATGTGTAATCTAATAAACTTATCATTAATAAGAAATGTCATAAAATTAATAAAATCAAAATGCAAACAATAGTCAAAGTTGGGCTTAAAAATAGGATTCAGCTATCTTTTTGTTTTCTATAATGAAATATTCTGTGCAGTGGTAAAATAATTAATCCTGTCTACAAATTTACTTTTACTGTATTGCAAAAAAATTTAGAAGCAAGAATACTAAGTATTCAGAATAAGAAGATGAATAAACAAAATGTTACAACTATCTATTATTTTTATTACACAATTTTACTTGTTTTTTCATTGAATATAATTTCATTTTCAGTTTTAAATTCTTTCTTCTTCTTCCACTTCTCCTTCACCTACTTCCATGAAATGGAAAGAAATACAAGAAGACACATTCAAAATTTGAATCATTCAAAATAAATTTACACCTTAGCAACATTAAAAAAAATAGAAAAAGAAAGAAAAAAATACTTCAATCTCCTCTGAGTTTCTCATTTCTCTCTCTGCAGTTGTATAGAATTTTTTTATCATGTGCCTGGAATTGTGGTAAGTAGGTCACTATTTTGATCAGAGTTATGAAGTCTTTTATAATTTATCTTTACAATTATTTTCATAGTGTGTAAATTGTTAATTTGGCTCTAATCATTTCACTTTGCATCAGTTCACATATGATTTTCCAAGTTTTTCTTAAACTTTTCCCTTTATCATTTCTTACAGGATAATAGTATTCTATCACATTCCTATACCATAATTTGTATAGCCATTACCAATTAGTGGGTATTTACTCAGAATCTAATTCTTTGCAACCAAAACAAAGTTATTAAAATTTTTGCATGGATGGATGCTTTCCATTTTTCTTTTATTTCTGTGTGGTGTGGATCTAGTAGCAGTATTACTGGATAAAAGAGTATGCCTAGCTTAATAACTTACTAATTATAGTTAAAATGCTTTCCAGAATGGTTAGACTAGCTTGTAACTCCACCAGTTTTGAATTAATGAAATTATTTTTCTACATCTCCACTAGCATTTATTACTTTTCTCTTCCATCATGTTAGTCAATCTGATGAATGTGAGGTGATAACTCAGATTTATTTTAATTTGCATTTCTTTAATTATTAGTGATTTAGATATTTGTATCACTCTGTTAATAGTATTTTCTTCTTTCACTGAAAACTGTTAAACTCTACCACATGAAGTTTATAAACATTAAGTATGTAATTCAGAAACTGATGACTGATGATCTTCATTTTAATTTAATTCTTCTTCCTGGCATATAGTAGGTGCATAATATTTATTGGTTAACTACTAGATTTTAATAATGCTTTTACTTGTGCTCTTTTTATCACAAATAAATGGATGCAATGTTCTCATTTTGCAACTTAGAAGAAATATTATTCAGCTTAGATTAACTTGAATAGACAGACAAAAGTCACACACATAAACCAACATATCCAGAAATTAATGCATATGCAACATATCCAGAAATTAATGGCTAAATTTGTTGGCCAAATATCTTCCCTTCACTACAACTCCCAGTCCAGTATTTAAAGAGGTAAGTGAGAGATCTTTATCTTCAATGTTTTCTCCCTTCTACTTTACTGCCCAAAAGCTGATCTGTTCTTTGCATGTTTAATTGTCTTTTAAGATCAGCAAATGTATTTGTTAGAAGTTGAACATTTTTTCTCAACTGTAGATCTGGTAGTCAATATTGATTCTTGAAGCTGTGATTTTTAAGTTTCCTCCATCTTGCTTGGTCTAGCACCCAGGAATGTGTACACCCACAGTACACGGGCATGTGCTAGCTAATAACAAATCAGAAACACTAACTGCCCCCCTAGGATGTCCTAAGTCAAGCTTGAGCCACCATTGGCACATGTGATATGCAGGAAGTGAGGTAGAGAACAGCCTCTGGAGTTCTCTCACTTCTTGTGGAGAGGGTAGATGCCAGTTCTATCCTGGAGCTCGAGCTTGGAGGAGCCCCGCAGACAGCTTCTCTTCAGATTGGTCATGTGAGTGATAAGGACTGACTCCCTTCTCTGCCTTGGCTCTCCAAGGCCTTAACTCCCACTTTGGCTCAGCCTGAGCCAGAGTGGTTCTGAGTTAAACTCCCTTCCTTTTCTCCCTCTTTCCTTTTCTACCTCTCTCTCTCTCTCCCTCTAATAAATTCTTTTTCCTGTTGTAATTAAATCACTGTAAAACTCCATTCTGACTTGAGTGTTTCATTTAGGATTTTATAAGTGAAATCCTTGGCGACCTATAATTAATATAATTAGTCTTTAACACTAAATTTGAATCTAACAAAGGAAGGTGCTGCTAATGTTATATGTTCAACCTTGTATCTTAAAATTCTGTTTTTTCTCCTAACTTCAGTTAAGCTGATTTGAGAGCTTTCCATTCATTAACATTTATGTTTTCTCTGATTTCACTTCTACCACTTCTGGCAGTGAAACAATTCTTGTTCAACCCCATCATGGCAGACATCTATACAAGTTGGGACTGACTTCTTTGGACTTATGATTCATATTGTTGGTTGGATATAATAGTTGTCTTGAGATATTGATTGCCTACATTTGTCTACCTCATATTATATTCTTGTCACAAATGCATAGTTTGGTTTCAGGTTTCATGTCATTGTGGTGGTTCATTTGTTTCAATCATATTCAACTCTTTGTGACCCAAATAGTTTACTTGGAAAACTTAATGGAGTAGTTTGTCATTTCCTTCTCCAACTCTTTCTACAGATGAGGAAACAGATAAATAGGGTTAAATAACTTGTCCAGGGAAAAATACATAATTAGTGACTGGGACCAGATTTGATCTCAGAAAGATCATCCTTCCTGACTCCAAGCTCAGCACTCTATCCACTGTGCTATGCTACCTAAGTACTGTGAATTTTAAAAGTCTCCATCTTGATCTAGCACCCAAAAATTGTGCACACCCACACTACACGGGCATGTGCTAGTCAATGACAAATCAGAAATAACTAACTGCCCACCTGGGCTGTCCTAAGCCAAGCTAGAGCCAACCATTGGCACTTGTGAGGCACAGGAAGTGAGGTAGGGAACAGCCTCTTGAATTCGATGACCTCCTGTGGAGAGAGCTAGACACGAGTTCCTGTTAGAAGCTTGAACAGAGAGGAGGCCCGCAGACAGCTTCCCTACAGATCGGTCACGTGAGTCAAGGACTGATTCCTTCTACCTTGGCCTTTGGGCCTAAACTCCCTCTGCCTTGGTCAGAGGTTGAGTAACCCCTTTCCCTTTTCTCCTCTCTCCTTCTCTCCCTCTCCTTTTCCCTACTCCCATTGTGATTAAACCTCCATAAATTCCATTCTGACTTGAGTGTTTCATTTTAGGAATTTCATAAGTAAATTCCTTGGCAGCCATTGTTCAATATTATAATGCTCTTAAAAGGTGAAAATTTTCACCACAACAGTACCCTACCAGCTAGTTACCCCAGATCTCATACCGACTTCGTATCTAACTACAAAATGTATTGATATTGTGATTGTGATACTGTTTCCTCTTGATAGAAGAACAGGTTTGATATATTTCAGTTTTCTTGCTAGGGTTCTTGCACTGCTCAAGGGATTGGGGTGTCTTATCTCTGCCACTGGTTCAATCCAATGGAACTTTCACAAGAAGGACTAGAAGGGGTCATGCTCGAGTTCTACTTTGTCACCTTTATTTCCTAATCTTGCTCTGGAATGTTGAAATGAAGCTGAACATATAACCATACCTAAAGATATCACTTCTCTTCAGAGATGCAAACTAATTCAATATGGCCCGAAGTGGGGTAGTGCCTGTGGGTTTAGTAATAGAGCAGACAAAGGAAGGATAGATCTTCTAAAAACTACCTTGTCTGTGGTAAGTAGTACCTCAACTCCTATAATCACATCAATCTTTTGAGGATTTCAACTTAGGAGAAACACAGGAGTGAGTCAAATTTCATTAGTATCAGAAGATGTGCCCCTGGGTTCAAAGTCCTATAATATTATGGATTTCATGCTAGAAGGGACTTTGAGGTAATCATTTTCCACTCTCTCAATCGAAAAATGAAGAATCTAAAGAAGTTATTTTACTTTTGCAAGGCCAAACAGCTAATAAATGTCAAAGTAGAAATTTGGGTCTAGAACTTTTTGATTCCAAGTCTAGCACTCTCTCCATTACATCATCCTGTCTCTCAGGAAATTTATTCTTGCTGTTTTTAATTATATATGTCTCCCTTTAATTCTGGGGCAAATGGCCGAACCTGGTGAGTCTGAATTAAATGATATGTTCTGCATCCTGTATTTCTCTGAAAGGGAACATGTTTATAATTCAGAAAAATAGCAGAGAAGAAGTAAATGTTAGAAATTAATTTATAAGGTGACTATATGTGACAGACCTAGAGGCTGATATATAAATATTTTGCCAACACAGGGTATAAGCAAAGGGAAAATGACTTTAGCTACTTACTACTTCAATACAACGTTTAAAAAATAAAAGGTTAACCTATTTGAGGCTAGAATGGTGTTTTCTTGATGTAAGGTACTCCTAGTTAAGAAATTCCTTCTATTCATACAAACTATGGACTTTTCTGCAACTTCTAATATTAATGTTTTACTCAGGACACAGAGATTTAAAAAGCTCTATTATAAAAGTACATGTTATAGACAAGACTTGAAACCAGTTCTTTGGAATCCAAGGGTAGTAATCTATTCATTGATGGTTCATCTCTACTGATGTGCCATGGTGGGGCTAACTGGAAGAGGATCCACTATCAGAAGGACCAAAACTGACAGTCAAGCCAAATGAATAAGGAATTTATGTCAGCTCTCTAGCCTAAGGCTGTTGCTGTGAAAATTGAGATCTGTGGTAGAAGCAAAATTCAAAGTCAGCATTACAAGAATGAAGAATCAGATTTGCTAAGCCCACCTGCAGATGTCGTTCCCAGTACTCCCCTGGAAGTTCACCTAAACATGGAATCTCCTCAGATTGAAGAATTTGTACAAAAGATGTAATTACTTTCGACTTCGATGCATCTTCCCTCTGACTGACAAGGTGGATAAGATAAAGCATAGACCTGGCTATAATATTGCATTGCTCAGTAAACCACATGGACCTTGTTTTACCTGTAGGATCAAATATGAACTCCTCCTGAATTTAAAACCTTTCACAAATTGGCTCTATCCTATCTTATGTAATACTATCCTTCAGACTCAATATGGTCCCATCGAAATGGACTCTTATTATTCTTCATGCAAAGCCCTTCATCAAAATCTGATCACTGACACTTATAAGCTTGTAAAATCACTTAAACTGCCTCAATTTGTTCAGTAATAAAATGGGAATAATAACTTCACAAAGTTGTTGTGCTAATCAAATGAGATAATACTAATAATGTACTTAGCATAGTAGGCAAATAGTTGATGTTTAATAAATGATTATTTATTTTCTTTCTTCATTTCAGTCTCTGTGTCTTTGCAAAGACTCCCCCACATGAGTGGAATGCACTTACTTTTTGCCAGCACATCTTAGCAGTTTCTTTCTAAACCAAGCTGACATATCACTTTCCTGATTTCCTATGCTCAAATCCTACCAATGCCCACCCCTACATTGCATTATTGTGTGTTTAATTATATGTTTATATATTGCATTTCCTGGTAGAAGGTAACTTTGAGAGGAGGAAAGTTTTCATTTTTTGTCTTTATTTCCCATAAACTTAGGATATAATCTGGAAAATAGTAGGAATTTAGTAAAATGAAGACTGATTATTTATGTCTACTGTTTTCAGTTATTATTTGTATATTATGTATAATATTATTATATTATACAAATAATATTGTATATTATTTGCTTTTAATAATGAAAACCATAAGCTAAATGGTTAAAATTGCTTTTAGGACTTAAAAGAACTTTTCTCATAAAAACTTTATCAATTATGCTCTAGAAAAAGTAATATACCCAACAAATAGATAATCAAATTGAAGTTTTCAAAGGTGAAGTGACAATGTGCCCACTGCCACATGGACAGTATGTATAAAAATTATTGATTCCATGTCCAGAACTCATTTTTTTCTTTTTCTTTTTTTCATTTTTCCCAATTGAACAGAGAGAAAAAATTAGCATTCATTTTCTGATATTTTGCAATCCAAATTTTCACCCTTCTTCCATTATATCCCTTCTCCTCAATCTGCCAATTAATATGATATATTATACATTTGTTATCATGCATATTCCTTACTTTGTAAAAGAAGACATTGTATGTTCAAAAACAATTCATGAAAGAAATAAAATGAAAAATGTTATGCTTCCATCTGCATTCTGACTCCATCAATTCCTTCTATGGTGGTGGTTTCATCACAACTCTCTTGATATTGTCCTGGATTCTTGCATTGTTGATGATAATTAAGTCATTCACAGTTGATCATTGTACAATATTGATGTTACTGTCTACCATATTTTCCTGGTTCTGTTCATTTCATTTTGTCTTGCTTCATGTGAATCTTTCCACATTTTTACGAAATTATCCTGTGTGTCATTTCTTATGATGCAATAGTACTCCATTACAAGAATATTCCACAACTTGTTCAGCCATTCCCCAATTATAAACACCCCATATATTTCTAATTCTTTGCCACTACAAAAAAGCTGCTATAAATATTTCTGTACAAGTATATCCTTCCCCTTTTCTTTGATCTTTTTGGTATTTAGACCTATTAGTAGTGAATGAATATGAAGTCTTATGGCCCCTTGAGTATGATATCAAATTGCTTTCCAAAAGAGTTAAACCAGCTCATAGCTAAAACACCACTGCATCATAATCCCAGTTTTCCCACATCCCCTTAAATATTTATCAGTTTCCATTTTTGTCATATTAGGCAACCTGATAGGTGTGAAGTTGTACCTCATGATTTTTGAAATGTTCATTTCTCTAATTAATAGTGTTGTGGAACATTTTTTCAGATAGTTATAAATAATTTTAATTTATTTCTCTGAAAACTTCCTGGTCCTATCATTTGACAATTTATCAGTTAGGGAAGTAATGTCCTGTACTCTTGCACTATAACAAACTTCCTGTCCTATCTAGTATATTTCTTGTAGGATACATGAACAAACATTTGCTATCCAAATTGTAACAAGACTGATAGGTCATGGGACCCAAACCCCTTTTTCCCTTTCCTCCTTCCCCCAGGATCTTCCCAAGCCTGGGACAGAAACTGCCACAATGGTAAGACCTGGAAGGACACCAGGATTTCCCTGTCAGGCCTAGACAAATGGCTTTCCCCATCACTAACCATCAGGCCTGAGAGATTCCTACCCCTAGAGACCAGGATTCCTAACACACTAAAGGCCATCCAATGAGCTTCACCCAGGTACCCCGACTTAGCCCACCAGAGACAACCCAGACCACCAACCTATAAAGACTGCCCCCTTCTCCACCTAGGAGTAGACCCCTAACCATCTGGGGGCTCCCCCTTGCTTTCCCTTCCCCCTCCCCCTTTTCCTTTCCCACAATACAGCTGTTACATTACTGAACTCTCTGTGTCATTTGTCTATAGTTGGACCCTCATCAGCCAGATCTGACAAAGATATTTAGGGAAGATAAATATTTTTAAAGCACCTAATATGTGCTAAGCACCATGCTAAGCCCTTTACCAATATTATCTTATTAGACCCTTATAAGAACCCTGTGAGGTAGGTGTCATTAATATTGTCATTTTATAATTTAGGAAACTGAGACAAACAGAGCTTACATGACTTGCTAAGGATTCTGTAGCTATTAGATATCTGAAACCAAATTTGAACTCAGTTCTTCATGGCTTCAGACACCTAAGTGATGCAGTGGGTTCAGTGCTAGGACTGAGTTCAAATCCAGATCATACATTTCCTAGATGTTTAACCCTAGACAAGTCACTTAACCCTTTTTTGTCTCAGTTTCTTCATTTGTAAAAATGAGCTGAAGAGGGAAATGACAAAGGACTGACTCTATTATCTTTACCAAGAAAACCCGAAATGGGATAATGAAGTGGTTTCTGAAATTGAAACAACTAAACAACTTTCTGACTTTAGACCTAGAATCCTACCCATTGTTCCATCTAGCTGTATCTAATTGTTTTAATAATGATTTTAGTTGAAAGTTTTATAAACTAGAGGAAAGAACCTAGAAGTTGTAGGTTATGTAATACTAGAGGAAGGAAAAATAATATTTTACTGTAATTTTCAGGAAAGAGGATAACAAACTGAGCAAATGGCAATATATTTTTTCATATCATGGCTTTGGATTTATATTGATTCTCTTTTAAAATATAAATTCAAGTAATAAAAAACAAAAAATATTGAGTCTATCTGTCTTTAATATTGAAATATGAATTCATTTCTGATTACTCTGACACTAAACCATGCCTTAAGGAAAAAAAGTTTCAGGGAAGATGATGTGATATTAGCAATTAGGAGAGATCTACAGTGACTAGCAATAGCTAAGTGGAATCATAGATATTTCAAAGGGAGACTTTAGTTACAAAGGCTGAAGAAGAAATTGAAGGAAAGAGAAAGACATGGTGGTAGAGTTCTTAAAACAAAAAGCATGGACTAATTTAAAATTCGACCACCCTGATCCTGGCAACAGCTATCATTCTAGAAGTTACTATAGGCAGCACAGTGTTCTTCCTTGTGAGATAATAATTGTAGGGTACAACAATGTCTGACACATAGTAAGTACTATGTGTTGATATTATTATTAAAGGTTCTTTAACGTTGTGCAAGCTGGCTCAGTAGATCAAGAGCCAGGCCTTGAGATGGGAAATCCTGGGTTCAGATCTGTCCTTAGGCACTGGCTAGTTGTGTCACCCTGGGCAAGTCACTTAATCCCTATTCCATAGCCCATATTGTTCTTCTGTCTTAGTACCAATAGAGAGTAGTGATGCTAAGGTGGAAAGTAAAGTGTTTTTTTTTTTAATGTAAAAATGTGTAAATCTTGGAATTGGACAATTTAGGTAAAAAAAAAATCTCAGCTTTGTCATTTACCAACTATAACACAGGGCAATCATTTCATCTTTTTGAGCAATTTTTTTCAGATGTATATTTGGGCAATACTAATTATGCTCATGTCACAGAAGTTTTGTCAGTATAAAATGAAATGAGGTAAATAAAGAACTATTATTTTCATTTCTGGATAAAATTTAAATGAATGAAATATTTGAAGAATGATTAAAATTATATCCCATGTATATAAAAAACTCTTATCTCAAACAACATACAGTAAACTTTTTTTGGTCATTAACTTTAATCAAAGTAAAGAATCAACCAATTGAAAGAAAAAATCCATAGTTGGACCTAATTTGTTTCACGTAATATATTTCTTCAGCAAATACTTTAGGCCCTTTTCTAGAGACCTATATATTATAATACATATTCACTAGGTAGCCTGGAAGAAAGAGCCTAAAATGCTAAACTTATGCTTAACACTGCTACAAAGAAAGGATTTGAATGGAAGTACTGTTAATGGCAATATATTACTAGTGATTTATCTAAAATTGACATTTTTCATGTAAATATGCAATGAAAATTTTATGGTATTTTCAAATGCAAATGTATTACTTCCTTTTGAGGGGTCAATTTTTCTCTGAAAAAAAATTACAGTATTAGCAATAGCGAAACTCTAATTTTATGAGGGCCAGCAGTGGCAACATAGGATTTCAGACATAGCCATTCATTAAAGCAAATATATTTGCAACTATATTCTAAAATATTGTAATGTACCATAATTTTCTTCTTTTACTTAATATATTTATAATAACTGTCAAGATTTATATTACATTTGTGGTAACAACTCTAAACAGAATTAGAAAATTCACTTATCAAGGTCTATTGTAAACCTATTGTTGTTTGTCCTTTGATTTAAAAAAGGAACAATGACAGGTCTTCATGTATCAACTTGAATGTGAATTGGATTTAAGTACCACAGAGTTACATCAAGTCATGAACCTCACTGTCTTTTTCAGAGTCATTGAAGTCTTATGGCAAGACATAAGCCAGAATGACCGATGATAACCTCAGATGCAGTGGATGATTTTGGTGACATTGATGTCCTGCTTCAACTGCCTTTAGGATTGTTAAAACAGATTGTTCACATCTTTCCATTCTGCCAGAGAAGGTTTTAAGAAGGTTTGGGTAGACATCCCTTTAAGTCACTGATGGATTTGAAAACTCCACCTAGTTTAGCCCAGGAGTTTGGGAGTGTAGAAGCTGCACATCCTACAGTTTCTGTTAGGAAGTCCTAGAAGAAGAGGTATTTTGAAGACCCTGAAATGGCTGGCAAGAAGTGGTTGTTAAATTTTCAATAAATGCCTTTACAACTCAGAAATTGAGAAATGTTTTAAATAAGGACTTGATTGTTTTGTGAATTGTCTATACTTAAAAATGTGATGGAGAAAATGTTAATAATGCAGATAAAACTTTAAAAATATGTTGTGGGAACATTTTTGAGGAAGTGAGTCAGCCCAATCCTACCTAGATGATAGATGGTGGAGGTGAAAGAGATCTTAGGTGCCTTTTAGAACTATCTTTCATTTTAGTGATGAAACTGGTACTTAAGTATTATATATTGCACATAGTAGTCAAGATTCAAATTCAAATCCTCTTGTTCTATATAAAGCATTTTGGTTACTGAACCAAGTAACATTTTTGGGAAAGGGAGTATGAGATCAAAAAGCAAGAAATGGATCTGGATTTAGAAGAAAAATGAATTTAAATATGACTTCTGGCTCTTACTATACATTATAATAGTAAATCAAAATCCCTCTAAGTCACAATTTCCCCATCTATAGAATATAGTTGACAATATTAGTAATAATTCACATAGTTATTCTGTTTCATATATGATTGAGTTATGTAACATGTTTAGAAAACATCATTATGTATAAATGCCAGCTTTAAATTATAATTGTTTTCAGTTCATGCATAAATGATAAGTTAATTCCTATGCCAACATGTAAATCGTGTTATTCATATTGAATGAGGGAATGGTTCAATGTGGGTCTATATCCATTCATACTACAACAGTTCTATGTACTTTTTTTTTTTTTTGGTTACACAAGATGCACTGATCCTGGCTTTATTCACTCAAAGTTATATCCAACATTTGTTACAGCTCTTTTTACAAGTTCCAAAAAGCTTTGTAGAATCTCAAATGTGGATTCTACCTATTGCTTTCAAATTGCAGTCAAGAATTTCAAAAAAAATGACTTGCAAATAAAATTGGAAATAGTATAGATATAAAAAAGAAAATCCAAATAGAAATTATTTTGTTAATTTCAAAAACAAGTATAGTCACAGTAGCTGTCACGTTGGGCTACCTAGATACTGTGAATTTTAGATTTACTTCACCCTGCTTAGTCTTTTGAATTCTAGCAACCAGGAATGTATACACCCCCACTTAAGAATTAACTGTGATGAGGATGGCCTATGACCAACATGTGCTAGCAAGTGACAAATCAGAAACAACTGACAGATCCCTTGGGCTGCCCTATGTCAAGCTTAAGCTACCATTGGTACATGTGAGAAGCAGGAAGTGATGTAAAGAACTGCCTGTTTATTTCATGTCACTTCTTCTCTCTGGCTCTCTCTCTCTCTCAGCAATGTTGGGCTCTCTCAGCAGCCCTGGGAGCTTGCTTGGCTATGTTGGGAGTTCTGGGCATTTTGACGTGCTTGCGGGTTTTGGTTCTGTAGTGTGGTTTAGGTGAAGCATCTTCCCTGAGCGACCTTGGTGAGTGGTTAGGCTGATTCCTCATTTCTTTGACCTCCTGAAAGGCACTATCCTCTGAGGAAGCCCCTCATCTTGGACGAGGCCTTGTGGCTGGAAGGCGAGCTAGATTTAATCTTCTGAGAAGGCCCCTTGACTGAGGCCTCTGAACTTCCCTTGGCTTAGGCTAAGTCAGAGAAATCTTATACCTTTTCCTCTCTCTCCTCTTCTTAATTTTTTCTACTATTGTAATTAAACCACCATAAAAATCCCAAACTAACTTGAGTATTTTATTGGGATTGAATCTAAATCCATGGTGACCACAAATATAATATGTTCAACCAACTACCCTAATTTTACCCTCAACAATACCATGAATACATGCCAGTCAAATAAACCCATCCACACATTAACTCAGCCAAGTTTCCTTTGTTCTTGGTTCAAATTTTAAAATTAAAGGTTATAGTGATTTAAAAATAATGCAGCTAAGTCAGTGTGGTGTCAACTCAGCCTCATATAGAGCACATGCTCAATAACTTGCTCAGGTGGGTTTCCAAGACCCCAGGGCATGAAAAGTAGAGAGAGAAAATTGAGAGTGTGCCTTTCTTTGCAAAGAGTTTGTGTCAGACCAATATTAATGTAGCCAATGAGGATAGGCACACATAAGTTATATTTCATCTGTTCCTCTTGGTTCCTAGAGGTAGGACAATCACTTTATAATCAAGTCCACTTGAGGTGGCATGGCACATTCATTTTCCACTGCTAGAAACCTGGAATGCTAGTTATAAGCTTGCTGGCAATGGTTTCTCTCCTCTGGTGGGCACTCTGCTTTCAAAGTATTGAAAATTGTTCACAATGGGGCTTTTCAGAATATATACTACAAGCTGAAGGGGAAAATGCTTTCTCTTAACATCACCATCTAGTCACTGTCCCAATATGACATAGGTGCATTGCTTTCACATTGACCCAGTATCTTGGGGATGCCATGTTGAGTCTTAAGGGTTAAAGTAGTATCAAGAAGTTCATTATTGCTAAAATAACTTCAAGATGTTGGAAAGATAGAGCTCTAAGTGATCAGGGTATTAACCAGCTTATCATTCCATTTTCCACATGATCATAGTTGGAGGAAACATGCATAAGGTGGAAGTGAGGTAGAAAGTAAACAATTCTCATATCTTAAAAAAGAGATCTCAAACCAATATTACCATCCCATACAGACTTGGAATGTCTGCTAATAGCCATGCCTGGAACTCAAACTCCTCCCATCCCTTTCACATTCTCCTCTGCCCATGTGGGTCAGTCCTCTTTAGGAGCTGAAAAGCTGCATCTTGGAAGTCTATGCTAAAGTTCCAGGTCTCAATGTACAGAAGAATTGTAGAGATGTACAGAGATATTTAGTGAGAACTTGCACATGGTCACAGTAAATTATTTCCATTGCATTTGTCAGTTATGATTTTTGTTGTTGTTGTTTATGTATATGAAAAGGAAACTGAAGGACAAGCTGGCATGAAAGAGTCACTGTTAGAATAACTTTAATTTGTTTTGTGTTTTGCAGAGGTCTAGAAATGGTTTTTAAAAAGCCCCTCCTCTTTTCCTCATCACATTTTTTTCTGACAGTTGTTAAAATATTCAATGAGCAGGGGAACAGCTGGAGGATCTGCATCTTGAAAGAATTTCATAGATCAACCAACCCAATGCCAAATGAGAACTTGGCAGCTTTTTTTAATCTTGCTTTTAAAACAATGGTAAATCCACTCAGATCATAAACCTGTCCAACCACATCTCAAAAATGCTTTTCACAATTTAGTGTGGTTTAGCAAATTAGTTAGCTTTGGGATGGAGCTGTGCTTGCTTGCCTGTGACAGCCTGGAACCCAGTTTTGATGCTGCTGATGGAGCAGAGAGAATGGCAGGTCTCACATTGTAAGAAATAGAATTGTATATCCTTCTGCAGGCTTGTGTCTGGTGACCAACATTATGTAGGGCGAGTGACATACTCCTTGATATATATTCTCAAGATGTTTTCTGTTTCTGTTGGGATCTTCCTTTGACTACAAATTGATTATTACCAGCTATGGAACCACTTGTATCCAATTCAACCAATAAAAATGCCAGGAGATGTTTGGGCTGATGATGTAATAGTTTATAGATATCTGTGAAATTGCTGAAAGAAGATTACTTAGTTCCCATTCTAACAAGATTTCATGACAAATTTTCTTTTTTCTCCAGCAACCATATCAGGATTCTTTCCCCACATTATATTGAATACTCGATTCTGCAACTCATCATGAATATAGTCTTTTTCTGAGCCTGCCCATGCATGGCCAATCTGATTGTTGAAGGAGATTCTATCATCCTTTTGTGCTGTCTTCATCTTCTAAAGCTTGATCTTTCTCTAGGATTTCATCCTCATCTGGGAACTTGACATTCTTCTTTTTTCTTCTTTTTGTTGCCAAGCATAATATCAAGGTCATCTTCTGGTTTTGCTAGTTCTTGCACATCACTTTCAATCTTGAGGTCCTTAACATCTTCAGCTTCATCAATACCAAATATCGCTTTTTATTTTTTTTCTTCTTCTTTCTCTTTTGATTGAAAACATTTAAGTCATCCTGGTCATCAGAAACAACTTTCTATCATCCTCTTCATCAGCTTCTACATCTTTGTCCTCTGTTGGCCTTGGTTCAGTTTCCTTTGTTTCTGAGGGTTGTGTTTCTTCTGTCTGTGCATCTCCTTCTTCATCCAGCATAAAAGGCTTCTTCTTTTTCTTCTTGCTCATAGTAGGATCAACTGCATAGTAGGACATGGCTGCTGCTCAAGAAGATTTTGTGCGGACACAGAGTTGGATAGCCCAGTTGCTGCTTTAGGCTCCAGCCTGGCAGTGCCACTGCTTGCTCCTGTGGCTCTAAGCACCACACTCATCTCTATGTCCTTATTGATGCAATTAATCCCCAAATTGGTATCAATAACAAGCAATCTATGCTTCCTCATGCTGCATCTTAACAAAGATATTTTTAAACCTCTGCCTTCTGTCATAGAATCAATACTAAGTATTGATTCCAAGGCAAAAGAGCAGTAATGGCTAGGCAAATGGGATTAAGTGACTTGTCCTGAGTCACACAGCTAGGAAGTGTCTGAGGACAAATTTGAACCTAGCATTTCCCTTCTCTCAGTCTGGGTCTTTATCCACTAAAATACCTCCCTTCCTCTTGACCATTTTTTGAGAGACTCTTTTTTTGACCACTTACCATATTACGGGTTATTTCTTAATGCTCTTACATTTCCAACCCTTATTGATTTTAACACCAATAAGTGTATAAGTAATAAAAATCTAAGCATCCGATCTTTCTGTTATAAAATTACATAGTCCTAGAATTGAAAGGAATCTTGAAGACTATTTGTATCAATGTAATAAATTGGGATTGTATCTGTTTGTTAGTAAGAAGGGCCAGTTGGCTTAACTTTGTAACAAAGTGATATAGGCTGGGAAGAACAGTGGGCCTTTTTACATTAAGGCCTTCTCAAGGGATTTGGACTGACACAACTGTGGAGACAGTGGGTAAAAACAACACCTCTGTTTATTATGTTTTAAAGGATTAAAAAGTTTAACGGAAAAGTAAAAGGAGGAAAGATGCTTAATAAGTAAATTACTCCCTCCAACCACACCAATCCCAGGTCCCTCTGGGATTGTCCAATAAAGCACTTCTGTCCAATAAAACCAGACCTGCTCTCTCTCCTTATTCCTAACTTACCCAATTTCTAACTAGCTAAGCCTATTTCTAATAATTAGTCTTATTTAGTATTCTTAGTGCCTCCTCATATTTATTCAGTTAGGTTTCCAACTTCTAGTCAGTCAGAGTTTTGACCTAGTGGTTTCTGGCCTGAAAAGGCCAAGTCCAGCCTGTTAATACTCTAACTAAAGAGGTATAAAAACTAGATTTTCTTCTCTTAACTGTAGATCCTTTTGTCACAGTTCTTCCCAAAATTTCCAACTTCCTCCTCTTTCCACAACTATCACTCCAGTTCAAGGAATTTCCAAGAGCCAAAATTTTAGCCACCCTTCTGGGCAGGGAACACCAGAAAAGAGAGAGAAAAGACAATTGCCTAACAGAATTTCCAACTCCCAGATCTTCACAGAATTCCTAAGCCAGATCTTAGTTCAAGGTTCCATTTCATGACAGTCTCCCAGCCTGACAGGATTCAAATACTTACCAAACCCCACATCTTATTTCACTCCTAATAATTCCCACTTGCGATCATAATTAGGAGATGTAATCTCCCCAATTTAGATCATAGTAAATTTATGCAATGCCTAATCTTATTCCTAAACTTATCATACTATTGCTGCCAAGTTTATTCTTACTCTGTTACTATGCTATCACTATACTAACCTAAGCTATACTAAGAGTAAAAAGAGAATCTCAAGAAACAGGAAAAAGAAATCAAGGAAAAATACTTGCAAACATGCAAGTCCAAACAATACAATTACAAAAATTCAAAATGCAAACATTTGCAAAAATACAGTAACAGAACAACAAATTTGCAGCCTATGCTGTTACAGAAAACAAAAGCCTATCTAAAATAGAACCTATGCAAAACAAATGCAAACTGAATCTTAGAAATCCTATGAAAAAATTCCAATCAAATTTCTTAAACTATGCCGAAACCCTATGCTAATACAGGAAACCAAAACCGTCTATAGTAAAACTCAAAATTAACTTGAAATGCTAAGAAAACTAAGAATCTTGTAAGAAACCCATGTACAAATATACACAAATATACAAATATGTACAAATCTACAGTTTTTACATGTTTTGTATGTGCTTTTTGCATATTCTTTACACTATTTATACATTATGTTCAACCTATATACATTTTCTGTTAGAATCACCTATTAGGAAGATCTCACATCCCCCTTGAAGTCGGTACAGAAAAGATTTTCCTTTATTAAAGATATACAACGTCCTTTGTTGTTACCTCATTGGAATATATGAAATCTTCCTCTGAGATAAGAACTTATCCTGTAATGTTCATACCTATTGTAATGCTTCTGCTCTAATTTGATTAATTCACATTTATTTATATTACCATGAATTTTAATTACTGAATTATGCGGTGTTTCAAATCGTGTTATAAGTGTGTCCTATATGTTAGTGATCACTTTGAACTGAATATTTAACCACGTCTGTTCTATATACAAACCTTCTGTTTTACACAAGCCCTTCTGTTATTTACATGCAAAGCAACCTCTTCAGTCTTCTTTCTTCTTGCTCCAATCTGCTTCTCAGTGTTCTATGTTGTTTGCAGCTATATGTTCTTAGTGTGTTTTAGGTATGTCAGTGCATACATGCAGTTAGTGTCCATAGCCAATCTGTTATCCTCTTTATTAGGATTTGCACCTTTTTGACATCTATTAGTGGTTCACAAATATTTGATTGAAGACTTCTAGGGAAAGTGTATCACAATACCTTCTAAACATCCTATTCCACTTAATTATTTGTATTTATTGGACTTTTTTTTTTTGTAATTTCCACAGATAGAACTAAATCTTTTTTTAAAACTCTCCCAAATTGTCCCTAATTTTGCTTCCTGGAGAATGAGGAACACATATAACAAATATAAATATCATTCTTCCATATAACAAACCTAAATATTTGAAAAATACTTTATGTATGGGGAAATGGTCAAAAGGCAGTGAAAAGTGATGGCACTACAATAAATATATATATATTTCAAAATATGATCATCATTATTTTGGGGTGAGGGGCTATATTTTATTAGTCTAGAGACCTCCTATAAGGAGCTTCCTTTGGCTATATAGATTAATGATGTCTCTAAATATAGGGTTTCATGAAACTGGTATTATGATGATGTCCAGTTGCTTATGGTTCTTGAATATTGAAGTGATATGTCCAGAGTCACACAGCCAGTATGTATAATAGTCAGATTTGAACCCAATTGTTTCTGAAGATGATAACACTATATAAAACACGACATTTTTGTTCATTACCACCAACCTATTGGTGGGCAATGCAATTCCAAGGTAAGTTTCTACACATTTAGATTTCTTTTGAACCTAGTTGTCTGAGTAAAGGGAAACTAAAAAATGAGAAGTTCCTTCATGTGCATCAAGAACAAGAACAAATGAAGGAGAGACCCTTGATCCATTCAGGTGATCTAGGATACTCTATAGCCATTGACTTTGCATTAATCAGAATACACTAGTATTATAAAATATTTATATAGTGCACTATAGAACTATTTACATCTGTTGGCCTCTTTCCCCAAACTACTTGGTATCAATTTAGAATAAATTTTATATATAATTTACATGCACAAATTTTTGTATTAATTTTGAAGTTATTTTAGATATAATCATGCATGCACATGATTCTATATGCCTCCCCTGTGAGAATATAAATTCATTGAGGACAAGAATTATTTCATTTTTGTCTTTGTAGCCCCATCACTTAGCATACTGCTTGACACATGATAGGTACTAATTTAATGCATATTGACTGATTTATTAATGCACTTAAATCTTTCAGTAAATTAAGGATACTGATATTCTGAGAATTAAAGTAATTTGCTTAATATAATACAGTTAGCAAATGACAAAACCAGGATTCAAACAAGTTTCCTGATTGTGCCTTCAGTTTTGTTTTTTTGTTTGTTTGTTTGTTTGCTCTCTCAGTATACTTCAGTTAGCTCTGGTCAATATAGGTGGAGGAGGGCTTTGGTTTAGTCTGGTTTTGCTACTGAATCAGATATCTGAGAATAAGCTTTGTACATATTTAAACTAACAAATCCTTAATTGAAAGCAAAGAGTAGCTAAATGGAGCATAGATGAAAAAGAGACGGTTCATTTGTTAAGGTAGATTGACCATGGGCATGCTTGTAACTGCAACAAGTAATCCTTCTTTAAAGGGATATATTATTTGGCATAACCATTTTGCATTTCACTTTTCTGAGGTCAATGCATTAGTACCAAGATTTCTATCATATTCTTTCTACTAATAATTCCACCATCTCAAATTTTCATTGTTTTTATTTTTTTAAAGGAGGAAAAATCCAGATAAAGCTGGAAAGTTGAGTTGGGTCTCCATCTCTGAAAATCTGACATCAGAGGACAGGAACTAGAAAATATATCAAGAACTGCTCAAGATTTAATGGTGTAAAACGTGGAATTGACAAGTATAATGTACTTTATTCTCTCAAATTTGCAAAACTTATTCAAGCACAAGGCAATCTTGAAAGCAACTATTATGTAGTTCTCCCTAACGTAGAAAGTGACTAATAGCTTTCTCAAAATATGTCAGGATACATTATTTTTGAAAAGGACCTAATTGTATTTATTCATCCTAATATCAAAGACTTTACACACTTGGCATTATAGCACATAATAGTCCAAAAATTAAAGAAGCATATATGCCTTCCCTTATACAGAATACAAATGCATAAACATGCATTTCGGTTATAGTTAGTAAAAGTACACGCTTTCTCTGACTTGTACTGAATGAGAAACTCTTGGTTTAAAGCTAACTTTATGACTTACTATGTGTCCTTGGGCAAATCACTAAAAAGTAAAGAAGCCATCAAATTAAGCTGAGTTAATTCCTGTGGCTCAATAACAAGAAAAAATTAAGGGAAACTTTTGGTACATTAGACCATGGTTTTCTTTGCCTCTAAGAAGACTATGAACCAACTCACAGGGGTGTTGTGAGCATAAAGTACTGTGTAAATGTTAACTAATATTAAATGACATTAATTTTGGAATTAGTTCACCCCCAAAATTCACATTTATAAGTAATCATAAAATATGAAAACACCTTAGGAATAATTTAATCAAACTCTCTTATTTATCAAAAAAGAAAACTAAACATCAAAGAATTCAATTGATTTACCAAGGTCACAGAGCTTTTTGGGCACAGAACAAAAACTGGATAATCTAGGTCTTGAGATATAACCTAAAATTTCCATTATACTGCATAGAATATGCATGTACACTTAAATGTGAATATAGTATATTAACTCATCATCACAAGTTTATATTCTAACTTTAAATATTAACAAATAGGAGTACCATCATATTGTTGGCATACTCTAACAAATGGGTACCTTAATATAATTAACATAATTTAAATATATTATAAAAAGTCAATGATCACTTGAGTCAGTCCATGCTTTTTAGTCAAGCAGAATTCTGTTAAATCTTCACAGTGGCTATAGCCAACCCCTGAATATCTACCTATAGATTTTTAGGATTTCTTGAATACTTATGCCAGATTTGGGATGCCCGTTTGTACAGTACATGACTGGCTTACCTCCTTTTCCAGTCATTTCTGCCTTTGCTGATTAAAACTACTTCTTGCCAGCAAATTATCACTGATAACATGCTCTACTCTACCTGTACTATCTGTGTTTATATATACGCATGCCTCTTTCTATGCATTTAAACATGTGTGTTATATATACATATTTGAAAACACACATATATATATCAACATGTAGCTTTATATGTAAATTCACTCCACTTTTCATCTGCTGCTCTGCCTGATTTCTACTCCACAGAATGAGATTGCCAGTGTTCCTTCCTGAATAAGCTCATCACTTCTAATCTCCTCATCATGTTTGTAACTCAAACCTTGAATGACACCATCTTTTTCAGCCTGATTCTGTTCCCAAAGTTTCCCTGATAGAGGGTAGATACTGGACATTCAGATCACTCCACATTATATCTATTGTTTTGCCTGTTTTCAATTCCATGGAACAAGATACCCCCCCCATCTCCCTATACTGGGTACCTCCAGGTGTCCTTCCCCCACCATACTCTTCTTTCCTCTCTCATTTTGTTTGTGTGTGTAATAAGCTCTATAAGGGTAGAGCATCTTTCTTTTCAAGAATTATACCTCTATGCCCAAAGGGTGACAAAAGAATATCTACCCTTTGACCCAGCCATAGCACTGCTGGGTCTGTACCCCAAAGAGATAATGGACAAAAAGACTTGTACAAAAATATTCATAGCTGCGCTCTTTGTGGTGGCCCAAAACTGGAAAACGAGGGGATGCCCATCAATTGGGGAATGGCTGAACAAACTGTGGTATATGTTGGTGATGGAATACTATTGTGCTAAAAGGAATAATAAAGTGGAGGAGTTCCATGGAGACTGGAACAACCTCCAGGAAGTGATGCAGAGCGAGAGGAGCAGAACCAGGAGAACATTGTACACAGAGACTAATACACTGTGGTATAATCGAATGTAATGGACTTCTCCATTAGTGGCGGTGTAATGTCCCTGAACAACTTGCAGGGATCCAGGAGAAAAAAACACCATTCATAAGCAAAGGATAAACTATGGGAGTGGAAACACCGAGAAAAAGCAACTGCCTGAATACAGAGGTTGAGGGGACATGACAGAGGATAGACTCTAAATGAACACTCTAATGCAAATACTATCAACAAAGCAATGGGTTCAAATCAAGAAAACATCTAATGCCCAGTGGACTTACGCGTCGGCTATGGGGGGTGGGGGGGAGGAAAAGAAAATGATTTATGTCTTTAACGAATAATGCTTGGAAATGATCAAATAAAATATATTAAAAAAAAAGAATTATACCTCAAGTGCTCTTCACAGAGCTTGGCACATAGTAGGCACTTAATAAAAATTTATCGAATTAGATTATATGCATATTCATATTCATATAGTATAAATATGTCACTAAATATTAATATTTTCAGTGATACACAAAGGAAACTGAAATAAAAAAGGATATGGACCATACCAGTATGTTATGGTATATCATTAGCCATGACTTGCCTGTGAGAAGTGATGTCAAAATCAGCGAGGATATGGATGACTGGCCAAGACATTTGACCAGTCACATAACAAAAGTAATCATATCAATCTCTTTGGGCTTCTTGCCTAGCTTGCACTAACACTATCTGGTTGGGTTTTCTAAGGTAGCAGCTTCTCCTGGGTTATAGAAATAATACTATTGGACTAAATTCAAAACATTATGGGCCACTTGTTCTCCTTAATGTGTATCCCATGGATTATTAAACAGTAGACTCAGTTGCTGTTGAAGGGATTTTATTCAAAAAGGTATAGCAAGAATAGTATGAACATTCCACTCTCTCCCCTGTAAAACTGAGGAATATTTCTCAATTTACATATAGACACCATGAAATTAATGGATTCATTTTTGGAATACAATGTTAATGAAGTATATGGATAGGATTCATGTGTGGTAAAGGCAACTCACAACCCTTGGTGTCTATAGAGACTGTAAATTCCTTCTTTTATCCTTGAATCTTTGCATACGTTCCCTAAGGTACAATATCTTTGCTGGGTGGTCAGATCAGCTGTTTTTCCAAGGTCTATTCCTCTCCAAAATCTGACTCATGATCATATTCCTTAAAGTTGCTTCCTCCCTTAGGCTATTCTCTATACATTATTTCTGCGTTTAGTGTGTATCTCTATTCCTTACTATATGCAGATTGCAAATGGGAATATACTTCCCCTTCAAAACTACAGGAGACATGTTAGTAAATTAAACCTCTCCTTTTGTGGAAGATCATCTTCCACAAGAAGTTTTGGTTTGTAAAATGAATTTTCAAGTTCTTTCATAGGATACCATTCACTTACTGGATTGATTGGAAAAAGAGAAATCTTCTCTTCCTTACAGAGGTTTTATTTTAGCATTCACTGCTTTAATTTCTCATGGCTTATCTGTTTAAAGGGGAGAGGAGAAGGGTGTGTGGGAGGGAGAAGAGGCTAATTTGTTACTCATATATTTGCCTTTTTCCCTTCTTTGAATTAGAGTTCAACTAGAGATGAATTTAAACTTTACTCGGTTTACTGATGAACACTTATTAAGTGTGTACTATGTGCCAGGTACTGTACTAAGTGATTAGGATACACAAGAAAGTCCTTGCTCTCTAGGAGCTCACTGTTTTAATCAACAGTGTCAAATTTAAATAGAAATGGTGAAGTGCCTTAAATTACAAAGACCCTTAAGTTTGCATATTGACTTAGAAAACTACACACTAATATTATCTTTATTTAATTGAATTTTAATTCATTTTGTAAAATGTTTCTTAATTTCATTTTAATATGTTTCAGTCCCCAATTAGGAGCTTGACTTTTAGGCTGCATGCTTGATCCATCTTGTCTAAAGGATCAAGGCAGAACTATATTTTTTATAGCTTGTTTAATATCTCATTAATACCTTTTGAATGTATTCTTTTTCTCTCCATAGTCTAACACATTATTACCAGATGTCATCTTCTTGAATCTGCTTCCTATCTTAAATTACTCTCAATCTGTGACTGCCTTTATTTTGTCTAGATCAATTGAGATAGGAGAGAGGGAAATATCATACCTCATGTAATAATAGATGTAGAAGCCAATTGCTACAATAATATTCAGAAATTACTAAATGTACCAGAGAGAGTCTATGATTCTTGGTTACTTTCTATATGCTAATTTTATATCAATAATGGGATCCCAAAGATTAATTGAAGTTGCACTGATGAGTCAAGTAAACACAGGGATGACTTTAATGCATTCATTGAAGCATAACTATATATTTATATAGTTACTTCTATATATCTAAATACATGCATATCTGCTTGGTGGAACCATCAACCCATTTCTACATGGATAGTGGGTTAAGAATAAATAAGCATAGTGTGAAAATAATAATTGGTGAGTTACATAAAATAGAAAATTCATTAATACAGGTTTGAAACTGTATGGATACTTTTGATAGATGTAATCAAAAGTATCTTCAGTGATGAATTGAAGCTCAAATGTGAACTTCCCTACAGGCCAGGTACAAGGACACTAAAGAGACTCTTAGTATAAAAAATAAAATATTTATTGAAACGTATAAGGATAAAAAGGATTTCTAATTCTAAGGGATTCTAAATCCACCCAAATAAATTCCCTGGTTCTACAAGGAACCACTTATTATGTGTTTCACAGGCTGCACTAATGCTCCCTGATCTGACTAATCCAAACTTATACTATCTAAATAAAAACTACCACTATTATCCTTATAATTATTAACTTCACCTTCAAATTATTAAATAACAAAGGCTAGCTTAGCTGGTTGAGTCTCAACAAGAATCAAGTTAAGACTCTGAGCCTTAACAGATTCAAAGTCCAAACCAAAGACCAGGTTTTACTTTGGTCTTCTCAGAGTTAAATCAATCTATAAAAACCACAATAGATAGTCAATATTGTTCCCCCAAGTTGGGAAAGGAAAACACTAAGCTACTTCAGATCTTTCTTCAGACAGAGAGAGAGGCAAAGATGTTACTCCTTCAACCCTGAGAGTCCCTGAGAGTCTGTCTCTGCCAACTGTGAGACCAACTCTCAACTGCCAGAGAGAGTAATTGACACAGAAAAACAGTTATAACTGTCAACAATTGAAATTAACACACTCTCTCAGCTCTTCTTCAAACTCCAATTCTTTCTCAAGCCAGCCACTTTACTTCTTATCCCTAAATTAATAAAACAATCCTTATTTTCTACTATCATCCTTATAATAGGAAGTTTCCTAACAGTTAATTGGATAGAAAAAATAATTGGCCAAACTTAATCATTCATAGTATTAATCCTTATTAAATTTCCTGATGAATCTATGAAAAGCAAAAAAGTACTAATGCCCCACAAGTCAGTAGTTCATAGTGACTACACAGGGAATGAATATATTCCAATCTCATTATAAAGCTCCCAATTATGAATCTCACCAGATTAATAAAACTATAAACCAGAATCTCGGGTAGCACCTGGAAATAACCCAAGGCCCTTAGAGACCATGAATTCTATAGACTATTATCTGTTTTTATAGAAGTTCAAGAAAGTCACCCCTCCTATGGGAATGAACACCTGCTCATTTCCCTACCCTACTTAGAAGGACAAGAAGCATAGGTACCTATGTCAGTTCACATTTTTTTTCTTCCACCCCTTTGGGGAATTTACTTGCTCTGTACTCCACATAGAATTTGGTAATAGGAAATTCCCTTCAAAAGTTGAAATTCCAGAAATACTGAGATTACATATAATGTCTGCAAGCTGATTTCCACCAACTCCCTATGGCAAAATCCCTGGGATTTCCAGGGAAATCCATCATCTAAAAAAGGGATTCTTAACATTTTTTGTCTGTCAGAACCCTCTTTGGCAATTTGGAAAAATCTATCAATCCTTCCTAAGAATAAAACTTTTTTTTATCTCATTCTTAATTGAAAGAAATGATAAATTTCAGTTAGAGATGAATGGAAATATTGTTTTCCTATCAAAGTTTCAGTACTCCTTGAAATCTATCACCTCATCAATGCTTAAAAACTTCTGATCCAGAGATGTCAGGAAAAATCATAGCAAAGTATCCTGAAATGTCATAAAAGATCTGGTATTTAGTTTACTCATCTGTAAAATGAAGGATTTTGACTACATGGCTTCTAAAGTCTCTTGGAATTCTAAATCTGCCATCCTATAGATCTATAGAAGAACTGTATACATTATGGTTCTTCTTAGTTTAACATGCAATATTCAAAAGCAGGAAATGGACTAAGATACTGGATTATAGGTACCTTCACTGTGTAAGAAAAATATGTTTGTTTTCTGGGAATATTTCACAATACCAAGATAAATGAAGTCTGGTAATTTCAGGTAGAGTTAATTATAAGATTGATGGAATAATTCATAGATTCTAATTGCTTCGTGTAAGGGTTTTAAGTTTTGTAGATAATTCAATCCTATACGACAAATCAATATACCCAGCGGAATAGCACAACCCTACTCTGAAGGCTCCTGTTACAGTTGCTCTAAGACAGATGTCTGAATTATTGTAGGTACAGAGGAGAGAACTAGGCCAATTAATTAATTTGTGTAATAAAATATTTTTCTGCATTTTCTTAATCATTAAAGTTTATGGAGTTTAGGCTTAGAATCATGAATTACTGAGATATAGATTCAATTATTTATATTTCGTGTGTAGACATGTTGCATTTTGCTAGAAGGTAATTTGTAAATAAGTTTGTTTTATTTTGGGGATTTAGAGAGATTGGTTAGGACCTGCAGTTTTGTTGGTGTAGTTTATTTCTTCTACCAATGCAAATTAGACTTTTGGGAATTGCCTAAAGGCATTGAAGGAACTTGTCTTGGGTAGCAAATGGCAATATGTACCAAAGGCTAGATCCTAAATTCAGTATTACTGGCTAGAGGCCAGCTGGCCACTTGCTACATTAGATTAGAAATAAAGAATATAGTCATTGAGTTTGAGATTTGTACACAAAATCAATGCCTCAAGTGTCTATAGGATAACAGATTTGAAATTAAAAGGGACAGTAGAAGTCAGAGTCCAAATTCCTCATTTTACAGATGAGGAAACTAAAGACCTAAGAAAAAGTGGGAATGAGAGGAGATAACGAACATTTATTTTGTGCCTAATATATTCTAGCCACCAAGCTAGGTGCTTTACAAACCCCACAACAACCCTTATAGGTATGTGCAATTAATATCATAATTTTACAGCTGAGGGATACAACACAATACAAATCTATATCACACTTTGAGTTATCTAAAGTAAATTTCTCTCTTTCCCTTATCTCTCTCTTGATGTCACCTGGAGGCCAAATACCAGTGAGTAAATTGAGATAGACAAGTAACCACCAAGGGAAGTTAAGAGTCTTGAGATGTGAATAGGAATAGAATTCTGAGGAATTTATGAGAAAGAATGCTATTCACATTCAGAGGAAGAACTATGGAAGCAGAAACACAGAAGAAAAAACATTTCCTTGATCATGTGGTTTGATGGGGACATGATTTGGGGATGTAGATTCTAAAGAATCACTCTATTACAAATATTAATAATATGGAAATAGGTCTTGATCAATGACACATGTAAAACCCAGTGGAATTGTGAGTTGGAAATGGGAGGAGGGGGAGGGAAAGAACATGAATCATGTAACCATGGAAAATTTTCTTAATCAATAAAATTAAATTAAAAAAAATTTAAATTCAAAAAAAGAGTCATGAGACAGGAAGCAATGGAGTCAAGAATATCATGAGACAGTAGGGCAGTTTCCCAGACCCTACACCTTTGGGTGGCCCAGGAAAATTAAGAAACTATGGTTGGTTCCTGAGATGTGTGATGTGTGAAAGTTAATGGGGTGGAGAAAAGACTTTATAAGGTGAACTAAGAGGGAAGTGGGAGTCTTTGGCATTGTAGATGTTGCTAACTAGACTAATAGTCTAGTTAGAGTGTAGTGAGGCATTCTATAATGGCGACCACAGATTAGCCAGCTAAGTACCTACTTTTCCCTCTTCTTCTTCCTCCTCCTCCTTTTGACTTAGTAAAGTTACAACCAGATTCATAATTTTTAATTTTTACAGATTATTAGTTTACAAGAACTTGAGGATGGATTTGAACTCTGTTCTTTCTAACTCCTGTCTCAGTGGTCTTATTCACTGTGTCACCTAGCAAGATCACACAGGCAGTAAAGTTTATATTTTTACTTTAAATTCCAAATCTCTCCCTACACAATAGTTCTAATATGTGTCTGTTTTTCTAAATCTGTTTTGCAGAGATGCAGTGATTAGTAAACCTTAAATTAAATAAGAATAATTATAATATTAAAATAAATAATAATAACTATTATTAAAATAAATGGGAGTAACTATTATTATTAGATGATGGATAAAGCATTTATTAAGCACCTACTATGTATCAGACATTATACTGGAAATGTAAACAGAAACCAAAAAATAGTCCTTGACATCAAGGAACTTCTATTCTAGCAGGGGAAGACAATGTATGGAAGGAATGCTAAAGACCTGAAGGAGGGGAGAAGGAATTTTGGAGGTAAAGGGTAATCTGGAATGTCATGATTTGGGAAGAATTTGTAGGGGTAATTACTTCCCTACAAATGGAGATTCAGAGAAGAACTCACAAATCAGAAGAGGCCATCAGAGTGGAAATGTTCCAGCAGAAGATGGTTCCTAGGGAAGAGATGAATTGGGACATTATTATGATCTCTGCTCTATTAGTTTCTTCTCCAGACAAAGGTTACTCTTTTTTTAAGCTGTTTCCCTGTACATGGTCCAGATTCTTTTTGATAAAAAGAGAAAATGATAGCTCATTATCTATCCTTTAGAACATCCTTGTGAGCTAGGATTTTAAGAGTGAGAGCTGTAGGTGTTTGAAAGATCAGTCATTACTATTTCATTTTAAAAATGAGAAAACAGAATTAGAGAAGGTAAACAATTTGCCTAATATTATCACCAAGAGTAACAGATCTAGGCGTTGAACCTAGTTTTTCTGATTGTAAAAAGTGATAGCTGGTTTTGTTATAACATTGTTTCTATAAGGTATTTAAGGATAGACTGGAACAGTTTCATCAGCTGGGGATATTGAGATAAACTGAATAAATGGCTTATCAGAGGTGCTTGTTCACTGAGCTGAGACCCTTTGAAATTCTATTTTGTAGAAATTGTCAGGAACACCAATTAAACAAAGGCTAAACCAAACATGTATAACGTACATCTTGGGGTCAATTTTGTTGTAGTTCAGTCATTTCAGTCCAGTTTGACACCTAATGCACCCATTTTTTGTTTTATTGGCAAAGATATTGGAATGAGTTTCCTTTTCTTCATCCAGGTCATTTTAAAGATGAGGAAACTAAGATAACCAGACTTATGTGACTTGCCCAGGGCCATCTATATAGTTAGTGTCTGAGGCTAGATTTGAATGAGGGAGATAAGTCTTCCTAACTCGAGCCAGCGTTCTATCCTTTGTGCCATAAATGGTTAGTTTAGACTCTTTCAAGAGAATATGGATTATCTGCTAACATTTCTCCATTTATATAAGGATTGTTGAGAATGGGTACTACAAATGCCACCATTAATTAAAGGACACAGTTAATAGATCATGAGGTGGTATCTCATCACTGCCTTGATTTAATTTAAAAAGGTGAAATGCACTTCATCACAACTAACTCCCACACTGGACACTCTGTAGGAATTAATGACTAGTTGCCTTTGACCATCAGCTTTTGGATAATCATTCATCCTAATGCAAGGCCTAGGATGTTGATTGTTATTGCTTTAATCAGGCTTGTTGTCTGCCTTAATCAGAAACTACAACCACAGGAGCTCAACACGTTTACAACATTCTGATCCTACTGCTCTATTATATCTCCATTTACTGTAATACAGTCATTTAAAAAGAGAAAGAAATAAGAGGCCTATTGAGCATCTCTCACCATTGAGATAATCCAAATTAATGATCTAGTTTTGAGTAATGATGGGACTATATAGGCAAAGGGAGATTTTCTATCCTCACAAATAGTCCTTGGATCATTATCACTTGTTTTGTTTTGATGGTTCTTGAAAATGCTAGGGCACTAGCTAAATATATGTTCAAATCAGAGCAGCCATGAGAATGTTTTTCATAGCTCATGAATTCAAAGAAATAGTTTAATTAGAACTCTGTATGGTATGGCAGAAAGTGTGTTAGACTTAAAGATAGAAAACTTTATTTTAATCATAACAGTTAAATTCATTTTACCTCTCTTATCCTCATTTTTCTCATTGTAAAATGAAGATTTTTAAACTAAGTAATTCTTTGTATTTTGTGAAGTGCTCTGTAAACTCTAAGATACTTTAAGGAAATAATGGCCTAAGGAAAGCTGCAAATAAATACAATGTAGGTGCCAGATCTAGCTCTTACTTGCATTGTTGCCAAGTGATACTCTAGGATAATTTGTCTGAAAGCCCTTTATGGGGTTTAATAAGAATAGAAAGAAATGCATTTCTCTGAACCCAAATATAAAATAGACTTGAAGTATTTCCTAGTAAGAAAAACTGAAAGTGAAAAGAAGATAGACATCAGGGTTGTTTTTTTTTTCTTTATTGATAGAGATGAATTGTGGGTCTGACTCACAAAAGTATATAAACATCTTTGAGACCAGCTTAATATGTATGAGGCACTGTGCTCAGTAGGAACTACCAACCAACAGTTGAAATTCAGTGGTGAAGTAGCCAGTGACATCTTATTAGAGAATGTAATTCAGCAGACACATTTAATACCTCCTGGAGACAAAAGGAATGATAATTTTGGAGGCAAAGGTATTTTTAAACTATTATCCAAACCTGGAAGCATGAATTGTCTGAATGATTAGTATTGCCACTATCATTAGGGGCATGGAAATCTATGGAACATTATGCCCTCATATGCACACATTGGGGCAGTATTTTTCTCATAATTTATTTTATATTCTGTTTTAGGAAAATGTTCCTTACTATAATTTCAGTTATTTTATTTTTCTGAAGTTGGGCAAATTCAACAGAAATTGAGGGTTTGCTTTCTCCTTTTTTGAGCTATGAATTAGATAAGGAATTACTAAATGGAAATTACTAAAGGGCAATTTGAATACTGGGGCAGCTATGTGGAGAAGTTGATGAAGAGCTATTTATGGAAGCAGTAAGACCCGAATTCAAATACAGCCTTAGTCTCTTACCAATCATAGCTCTGGTTAAGGTATTCAACTCATTTGTCTGAAAAGCTCCTCCTGAATCATTGCCTTGTTGTGGTAGAGGGCATGAGAACATTGATGAAAGCATGAGCTTTGCCATGCAGGGTTACCCAAGACAGGAAAGGTCATAGAAGAGATCTCTGACAAAGAAATGTGATTATTGGAGAAGGAAATGAAAAACCACTGCAGTATCTTTGCCAAGAAAACCTTGTGAGAAAAAATAAATGCATGGCTTCATCAACAATTGAACATAATTGAATGATTGCACAACAATATGAGTAACATGGACTTGGGATAACCAAATCAGGGCTATGTTGTTGGAGATGATGATTGGTTACCACAGTGCTATGTAAATTAGTTCTACTTATAATTTGAAAGTCTCTAAGAAATTTACTAATTTCATTCATTTCTATTTTTTCAGGTTATCTGAATAGATGAAAAGTAAATGGAAATCTATATTTTAAAAGCTTATCACTTATGATAAGTACTGGGGGATACAAATAAAAAATGAGAGAACTATGCCTTGAAGATCTGGTATTAAAATATGAGATAACATACATGCCACTATAAGGGAGAAGTCATGGTAGGACTATCTCTTGATATGCCCTTTCTTGAAGCAATAATAGTGTTCCTTTGATTACAGTTTGATTAGGGCAAGAAGGAGATAGGGTATATCATAGAATATACATGCTGACCTTGAATTATATCCTAGAATTAACCTAATTAAAAAAAAACCTTTAATAGGGCAGCATCCCTAAAAGCTCAATTAAAATTCTTTCCCATTCCCATGCTTTTCCTCAGCTGAAAAGTATGCCTTCCACTCACAAATATCACATTATTTTATATTCACCATTTACTTTGCTATTTTTATAGTTATTTCTCTATATTTCTTACTTAACTTATTAAATTGAAAGGTCCTTGAGGGCAAAAGGCCATGTTGTATTTACACTTATATTCCATTTAGTTTCTAGTCCAGAACCGTTCATCTAGTTGATACTCAAGGAATGTTTTTAATTGAATGGAGTAATACAGAAGTCATATTATGCAACCAAGTGTATAATATTTTTATGGGGGGGAGATTTAACTTTGGAATTTATGGAAGTGGAAGCCATGACCAATAAAGCCAAGTGACACCATTTTCAAATCAATATTTTATTTTCTTTAGTCAGTCAACATTTATTTGGCAACCTAATATGCCAACCACAATGCTAAATACTGGAATATAAAGAAAAAAAAAAGCTCATCCTTATCCTCATAGATGAATGGAGGAAACATCACACAGAAATGAAGCTGAAAAACAGGGGATAGGGAAGAAAGCAACTCCACGCAGGGTATGGTATGATGAAATCCAGAGTGATGCAACCTGGGTGGCAGTTCCAGTTAGCCTTATTAAATTAAAGATGTGGGAGGAGAAATGTACATCCTCCAATCAGAGGAAAAGAAAGTCTCCAGAGGAAGGAAGTACTGAAAAGTTAAGGATTTATATGTCCTTGCAAGCAAGAGAATTAAATATCTGAAGACATAATGATGAAGTCAGAGAAGTACAGCTGGGCATGAAAGTGAGATGCATGGCCTGGGTTCCCTCCCATTTTATTCAACCTTAAAGGGAGGTTTTAACATCTCTGTGTTATTTCACTTTAAACAATGTCGGCCTTGGCTAGTTTTGTTGACTTGGTGCCCTTTGGTACTTTCTAAGATCAGATAAGTATTTTTTGGAAAGACAATTGAACCATTTCTTTCAATATTGGAAAAAAAGAGAAGTGTTTCAGCAATAGGTAGTCAGGCTGAAGATGAGATCTTCATAAATAAATATATTTATATTTATATTATAAGAATAAATAAATATAGGAAAAGTTATTCATAAGTATTTTTAGCAGAAATAAAAAACCCAGGATTATATGTAGCAATACAACAAATCAAAAGAGAAGAATTATGGATATTGAATCTGGTAAATGGTGAAAGAAATTAATTGCATTGTCTCCGAAGATTTATTGATACTCTTCTGATGGATATTCTTTCTTGTCTGGAGCTGAGCAAGTTAATTTTTTTTAAATCATGCTGACTCCTCTATTTCATTTCTGGCTATGTCTTGAGGTGAAATCACTGAAATTCAGGTTAGGTCTGGGAAATATTAGATTTAACAAAAATTAAATCAGAGAATCACAGAAATTGCTTTAGTTCTTTAATGGTCTGAGATTTCATCATTGTTCCCCAGAAGAAAATCAGTGAGTTGTGTAAAAGAGGGTAAGGCCAGAAGCAATGGAAAAATTTGAATTTGAAGGACTGACTCAGGAGAAGAGGAAATGGAAACCTAGGTGACCTCTGGGGATGATATGGAACTTTTCAGCCAAGCTAAAATGGGAGCTGTTGGAAAACTGGAGAGGTTCTTTGCTCCTTGAGCTGATGAGAGAAGGAACTGATCCTTTTTTGTGAAGATACCCATTTTCTCAATCCTTTTGCCCGAAACATAGAAGATCTTATTTTTCAACTGGTGAGTTTTTAGCATAAAGACTTTTGTTCATTAGGGGAACCTCTGAGCTTATCCTGAAGAAGACCCTGGTTCAAACTCCCAGATCTGTATAGGAAATAGCTAGGGATTTCCTTTCTTCTCTGTTCTCATTACTCTTCAACCCTTTATACCTAAATAAATAGACACCTTGATTTTAATAGAGATTTTTATCAGATTCAGTGTATTAGGGGGGAACTTCAAAGAATATCATATCAAGAAGGAGGCTGAGGGGAAATCTTACTTACCCTTTTAGTCCAGTCAGAACTGACTCCATTTGTTAACAGCCCAACTTGGGGGAAGGGGAGGAAGGAAGGAAGTGTTACTTTATATTTGTTCCCCAAGTAGCTGGAACTTCGCTTCCTTCTTTAATTTCCCCACTAAAACAGTTGTAATAGATAGAATGCAGGATTTGGGCCCAGAAAACAATGGATTTTGTTCCTCTTGATGCATTGAATATAAAACATTTGTGGCCAAGACACTTCAGTTCTCTGAGATTCAGTGTCTTCATCAGTAAAATGAGAACAGAAGTAAAATAAACTCTAATTTTGACATGTTTTTGATGACCAAACAAGATAATTTATATAAGGCATTTTATCATTCTTATTTCATAAAGTAGTGAGTTGATGTGGAGAGTATTTTCATGATTTAACAGAGGGAATAATCAAGGATAAAGAGGTTACATGACTTGTTCAAGGTCACATGGCAGAATCGATTCTGTAACTAGAGTCTTTTAACTGTGTCCTCTCTCTCTCTCTCTCTCTCTCTCTCTCTCTCTCTCTCTCTCTCTCTCTCTCTCTCTCTCTCTCTTCTTTCTTTCATTCCTTCATCTCCTTTTTCTTGCACCTTTCTCATCAACTATCCAACAATTATTTATTGACCTTCATTATATACTACACATTGTATTAGGTTCTGAATATTCAAAAACAAAGACAAAATAACCCCTGAATTCAAAGAATTTACATGATAACAAAGGACAAACTTTTCTTATTTAAGCTTTCTATATTGTTTCTAAGTCACTATACTTTTAGAGAAACTTCCCAGAGCAGAATGTTGATTTGAAATTGTTTTATATTTTAACCCTATAGCACCAAAGCATCCACTTTTCAATTGTTTCATCCACTTTTACAGGGTTTTGTGATTCCTGTAAAAGCCTAGATTTTCAGCTCTTTTTTAGCATTCTCTTTTTCTGCCTGCTGACTCCTGTGGGCACATGGGCATCTCAAGCTGATATTCCAAGCATGTATTCTAGTGATAGTTTTTCACTTCAATTCTCACTCTTTCCAATTCTGATTGACTTTACATTGCCTTTGTCCTTTCTTATATTTTACTTTGACTCACTAGCTCTTCATGGCAGATGGCACCTGCTAGCTTTGCTCACTGCCCTAATTGTCTGTGGCTTGATGTTGACTCTCCTAATCTGACTTTCTGTCTTCCTAGGTTTATATTTGCCTTTCCCTTTCACCAGATCCCTCTTTGAGACTTCCTGTGTCAGTAAGATGAGGGAACCAGGTATTCGTTTCTTTTTCCTATCCTTTTCTGTTTGTTAAATGATCTCAGCTCTATAAAACCACAGTTTTTTAAAAGGTGTCATTTATTTGGCACACAAGGAGTACAGTGTATTGGCAAATGTATAATCTGCTGACATGATTGCATGTAAAATTCAGTATCTCTTTGAAGTTTTCTAAGCCACTGTTATCTTGCTGTTGCTTCCAGGCAGAATTCATGCCTATATTTTGAAGCTAGGCAGAGATATTAAAGCCTTAAAGAGATGCCACCAGGCAGTGCTCTGACACCTGGCAAAGTGCTGGTGCAAGTATTACATGGCTCATTAAACTTTACATGAAAAATCCATGGGAAAAAAGTATCCTTAGAATTTGAAATAATCTAATAATATATTTTTCATGGAACAATGTCTTTCATCTAAAAATTATTAGGAAAATGAGATCCCTGTGAATTAAATATGCTGCTATTTGTGTGACTATACAGCTTTGATTAGTGGGGAAGTTGATGCCCAAGATTTAGTGGCTGATAAGGGGCATATGACCTAAGAAGTCTGAATTAAACCCTAGATCTCAGGACTCTTGGTTTTAGAATCTGTGCTTGCAATGCTGTTAGGTAATGTTAGTGACTGTCCCTATAAAACTACATAAGAACAACTATTCTATTTCCTACATTATGGCTCAAGACAGACTTTTAGTTCCACTCAGCGAAATTCTTATTTCATTAATAAAAAAGGAAACCTGTAGACAAATGTCCAAATTGTACTTAGATCAAGTCTTGAACTCAGGTGAAGAATATCTTGATTTATTTTGTTATTAATACAAAGGACTTGAATTTACTTTGCATTTCCCCTTCCCCTTACCTGACACTGACATGCTTGTCATCTTGCTATATGATTCATCTCAGAGAGAAAAAAAATGAATTTTCTCATCAAGAGAAACACTTTATATTATTGAATAGTTTGTGCAAATGCCAGTGACTGAGTTCAATGGGAAATATATAAGATATTCTACCAATAAAATAGTCATTGTTTACAAAATTAATTTCTATCGAGCAAAATTAAATAACTGAACTTCATCTAAAGAAGGAAAATCCTCTAAGAAAAATGAAACATTGTAGATTTGAAAAAAAATGAAATAGCATTTTTTCTCATGATGAATTCTTCTTTCTCTTCATTTTGTTTAAAAATTTACCATTACTTGGGAAATGGCAAAGATGGTCACTTGGGCCAACTGTATGCATTGAAAATATTAACACAATTCTGAAATCAAAGAATCACTTTCCCTTTTTATTAGGAATTAGATAGAAAGCACTATTACAGGTGGTCAAGGAATAATCCTTGAATAAAATGACAAGCATGTTAAAATCCTCCTAATGTCCCATCATGATATAGAGTGAACTTTGTTTCTTAAAGGCTTTTCCAGTGACAGAAAATTTCTCTAAAGTGAAAAGTCTTTGAATTTGGGCCCAATGGCATGCCAAACCGATTGTATGCCATCTAAGTTGAGTAATTGATCAACAGTTGATGAAGATTTTGGATACAGCAATTTTGGAAAACTGTCAGGTTTAACCAGATTTCTCAAGTGTGCTAATGCAGTAGGTACCCACACTGATAAAAGCTAGTATTTAACATGTTGTGTATTAGATTTTAGGGCATCTAATATTGGTCACAAAATGTGACAACTGGAAAGGGGATCAAAAGCCAAGTGATCAAGCCATAAGAAATGAAAACAAGATGATCATCAAAAACCTCGATTTATATGAAATTATGCAAAGTGAAGTGTTCAGAACAAGGACATACAGTAAGAACTATAGTGTACAATGATCACCTGTGAATGAAGACTATTACCAGCAGCGCAAGGATTCAGGAAAATTTCAAGGAACTCATGATGAAAAAATTTGTAATCACCATAGAAGAAACTGATGGAGTATGAATACAAATGGAAGTATAACATTCTTCATTTTATTTCTTCATGATTTTTCCCTTGTGAATGCAATGTGTCTTGTTTTACAACATGATGAACATGGAAATATATATTGTATAATAATGCATGTACAACCTATAGTATATTATCTGTCCTCTTGGGGTAAAGTGAAAGAAAAGTACAGAGGGAAAGAACATGGACAGCAAAAACTCAGAAAATGGCTATTAAAATTGTATCAACATTTAATCTGGGAATTTTTTTAAAAAAAGGCAGGTAGTCAAGTTCATACTTGAATAATAATTGCTGTTAAAATTTTCCCAATAAGTATTCATCCAATGGTCACTTGAATACTTCAAGATGGAAATATTTTAGACAGTATCATTTATTTTCCCCTGTGCACAATACTCAAAATTTAGAAATAAGGGATGCCATAGAGTTTCATACTCAAAATATTGGAAAATTCATATGGTCTGAGGCCAGATTTCAATATTTTGCTTCACCTTGTGGAAAATAAAAAAGAATTAATTTGTTCTTCTAAGGGTGGACATTCATCCTGGACCCTATTAGGGAATGAAAGCCTATTTAAGGTTATAGAATAAAACCTCAAGGACATTTTATTATTGCCACAGGCCCAGTAAGGTGGGAGGCCTCTTATCTTGAGGAAGAAAACCATTAGACTATACTACCTCCTTATCTCCTCAAACCTTTAGGAGCCAAAGAAGTCATTCCTGAGGACATGGCTATCTCTTCGTAACCATTCCCTTTCCTGGTAGAAACTCATGATGATCTCATGCTATATATCTTGCTATTTTCTGACTGGGTAGAATTTTGTACCTAGATTTTAAGTTCAGTCCCCAGACAATGGGGTATCAGAGGGGGTGGGGAGGTCTTGCATCAGGAATCTATATAATGTTTGTATCTGTACTCATGCATTGGCATTGCCATTAGAGCAATCACACCTTCCTCATGAGAAAGAATAAAGACTGCTTATTATACTATCCACTATCTCACTCCAGGTTTGTGATTATAATTTGGGTGGGTGATCATTTTACTCTATCCCACTCATCCTTTTCCTACGTCAAACTGAAGATCTGAGGTTTTGTCCCCATCTCCTCTGTCTGCTGAGAGGAATCCACATAAAAACAGGATTGCTTAAAATTTTATCCCTTCTCTTTTGCTATATTCTGAAGTGGCACATTACTCTTCAAACATTGCTGCAAAGGACAAATTCCATGGAGGACATAGCAATTCACATAAATGGGGAAAAGGTGAAGGATCCTCCAAAGGTGTGTTGTTTATATAGTCCTTCGGAATTTCTTTCTCAGAAGAAAAATTACAATTGATCAAATAAATATACCACCACCAATCCTCAACTCTTTTAATAATTGCCTCTCAACTCTAGGCAATGGAAAAATGATATATCCAGGACTATTCATTTCTTACCACTCCCCAATTTGGGTCTGCATATTCATTAAGTTGAAAGTATGACACCAGGACTGACCTTTGCAGTTACATGAGGGATAAAGATATCCCAAATGTAGCCACAGTTGCACTTTTTTTCCCTTTCTTCTCATTCTCAATGCTATACTTTTTTCTTTCCATATGTGCCCAAATTTGTACTACAATGAAGAACTATTGAACACTGGTGATATTTTTTAAACACAAGAAATGGAAAACAATTACTGAAAATTGTATTAACACATACTATGGAAAATGACAATTAAAAATAAAATAAAATACAAGAAATATTTATAGGATGGAAGGTCAGCATCCTCTTGGATATTATAGATGATGAATGTTTTGTTTGTGTCAATAGGATATGCTTTAACTTAGCAATTTGCTTTTCATTGTATCCTTAAAAATTATTTTATAAGATTAAAAGAGCAAATGCATTTTTAAAGCAGAGATACACTACTATATAGTAAGGAATATTGTTTCTTTGAGTTTTGTACCCAAAAGCAACATATTACATTTCACTAACAGGATTGGATGTATTATTTCTTAATACTAAAGAACCACACGTATGTCTACCAAATAAACTGTTATGAGAAATTTTATTTTATGAAGATTTAGGTTTAGATTTATATAAGAACTTATAAACACATGCTCATTATAGAGGATTAAAAATTTACAACACATTTTATTGTATTTTCTAAATTCATCAAACATTGAACACTAACAATGCATTGGTGTCCATCATTTAATACATAACATTATAGAAACAAAGATGCACAGCACCTTAGAAGTCATCTAGTCAAATCACCCCATTCTGTAGATGAGAACAGATCAGAGAAATAAGCAACTTGCTCAGGGTTGTATAGATGGTAAGTGTTATAGATGTGGGATATCTATCCAGGCCCAATGACTTCAAATAATAACTCTTTCCACTGTACCATGCAAATTCATCAATCCTAATAGTTTTTTTTTTTTTACTATAAAATTACATAAACATGTAGATTTGCATATTTTCTATTTTCCCCCTAAATCACATCAAAGAAAACATTTCCCACAATATAAAAAATATCAAATTTGAAAAAAAATTAGGAATCTTTATGTGGTTCTGTCCTTTTATTCATCCATTTTTATTTTTTAAATTTTTATTTAATTAATTTAGAATATTTTCCCATGATGACAAAATGCATGTTTTTCCCCAACCCCTGTCTCGTAGATAACACACAATTCCTCTGGGTTTTATATGTGTCATTGATCATTTTTTAAAAATGCAAAGAAAGTATTCACTCTAAATAGTACCCTTTGTTCATTTTATTGAAAAGGAATAAAGTATAATATTTCCTATTTGGTTAACTATATTTTATTTTTTATAAACACAATTTTTTGATATTCATTTCTGTTTTTCCAGATCTTCTTCCCTCAAAGTGACAGAACAGAATCATAGATTATAGAGAATAATATATTTTAGAAATTATCTCATCTAATTCATGCCCTAAAAGGAATACTCATTACAATATAACCATTATGTGGTCATTCATATTTACTTGTAGAACCCTGATGAAGACTAATCCAGTAGATATCATTCCACTTATGTATGGTTAACATTTTTTTTTCTTGACATCAATCCAAAATTTGCATCTTTGCAGCAACTGAACATTACTCTTAACTATCCCATGGATCTATTCTGAAGAACTCTAATTTTTCTTCTTCATAATCACTTCTTCAAATATTTGAGGATAATGGTCATGTTTCCTAAATCTTTTCTTCTCTTGTCTACAAAGTTTCAACTATTTTTAAAATTTATTTTATGCTCTTTGAATAATATGTTTTTGATTTTGGTTATGTTTGGTGTTAATTCATACTGTTAGCATTTACATTTCTATTCACTTTCCTCCTGTCATGTCTCATTCTTGTCTTTCTGTCTCTTCTCTGTGTTGGGTTCATTTCACTATTTTTTTTTCTTGATTATTTTCTTGTTATTTTTCTATAATGAGAACATTTTTCAGGTCCAGAAACACACTTCTCACAAAAAAGGCTATTGCAATATTTTTGTTAATGGACAATATTTGGATTATTCCAGAGAAGCCTCAACACTGCAAATCATAATTGTTTTATTTGCCTACCATAATCAAGATATTATAAGTTCCAGACCCAGAAGAAATTAGTCTGTAGATACATCAGAATTCTACTACCTAGATACCTCAAATGTCCTGTTAAAGCAGATGAAGTGGAAATATAATTGGCTTTTTTCATAATGGACAGAAGTTAGAGATAGGAATACATATGATAACAAACCATTGAATTTTTCAAACTGTTAAAACATTTCATAAAGTCTAATGAAAATATAGGAACACAGTTAAGCTTTCTGATAATTATTATCATGATTTTTCTTTTTAGGCATCCAAAATGAAGTCTATAATTTAGCATTTTAATTATTGAGGATAATTAGAATTGCTACTAAAAGTAATTATATTATATTATTCAACCATTAGAGAAAAATGATAAAATTATGTGGAGGAGAAATGGAGTACTTCGAACATGGAACTTTTATGAATAGAACTTTTAAGCCACCTCAGAAAAAACCAACAACTTTTTATTTTTATTTTAGCACTTCCTGTTTGAAGTGAGAAAAGTGATAAAATATTGCAATCATGGTAGACCATCATGAATTTTAGCCAGAAAATGTGTCAATGTGGAGAAAGGAACATGAGAGGGGTCTTCAACTAGCTTATGAGTTTTAAAGAGAAACATTTCAAAATCAAATAAAAAAAAAACAAAGACTTTTAAATATGTATATATGTGCATGTATATACATACATGTATCATTGTGCTTTCTTTACTGTATTGCACAAAGCCCAACTGCCTCAGAATAATGTTCAAGTCTTTCTATAATCTTTACTCATTATATATGTTTAATCTCCTTCCCAGACCAGCATCCTCTGTTCCGGTGGAACTAGTTTTTTCTCTTCTCCTGGAAAAGGACATGTTTAATTAAGCCTTTGTGTTATTTTTCTTAGTTATCATGTTCATCTCTAGTTAAATGTCAATTGTTTGGTTTAAGTAATAATTCTATATTGATTCCTTTTTGATAAATCACAAATGTGTGCTTTATGCATTTATACTTCTGATACTGAAATGACTGAGAATATTTGAGCTGGATCAGATGAAATTTGATTAAGCTATTTTACATCCCATATACAAGCAAACAACTGATGTTAATATGTTCGCAAGTCTTTGTTTAAATTGTACTAATTCATTACCTTTTTGTATCTTTATTTCTGAGTATTTGTTATAAAGCATAACTCTTTGGGGAGGGATATTTGGGAATGAACATGATATAAAAATCAAATATGTGGCAAATATGACTATCAAGCTATTCTTAAATATAAATGCATGCACTTCTATACCCACATACATAAATACTTGTGACTGAATAGTCAGACAAGCTTTGAGACTACAAGAAAAAATTCACAAAAGAAAAATGACAAAAAAAAAAGCAACAAGCCACAATGAGCTTTAAAAATCGAACTCTTATTTCAATGAATTAAAGGGTAAAATAAGTCCCTATAACTAACAAGTTTTAAGAAATTGATGGGAGGAAGAACAGTATAAAGATAGTGCTAATCAACTATTACAAGTTAAAAATAAAATATTTAGGAACATATAAGTTTATCAGCAGATGATAAAGTAGTAGCACAGATTAGATTTTGATTTGTGCTGCCAACTAGGAATCTATGCAGCTATTGGCTGAGAATGGAGAAATTACGGGAGCACCATTAGGCATGAGAGGATCCTTTAGCAGAATTTTTGCCTAGGTTCTGAAGATATAGATTCATAAACCCTAACCCAAGAGAATTTCTAAGGATTATTCTCAGCCTAAGGGAAATAAACAAGGACAAAGAAGGAGATTCATTTTATGATATGTAAGCTGCCAGTCTAAAAGGATTATGGAACAATGAAAGGAGTAAAAGACTAGGAATTTAAAAGTTCAAAAGGAAAATTAGGTCACTATTCAAAGACTTTAGGATTCTGAAGTTTAGTCCAACAGCATAAATCAAATTGGTGCTCTGAAAATTTCTCTGCATATCATTTTGCTTTTTCTGTTGTCTATTGTGAATGTAAGGTACCTTGATCACAAGCATTAGAAAAATAAAATCTATTAGCTATTTTGAATAATAGAACATAGATTATAGATTATATTTACATATTATTAAATTATTAAAATGCATTATATAACATGTGTGAATATTTACATATGTCTGTCTGTACATACATATATACACATACACACACATATACATGCATATATATAGTTTTTGACAAGGATTGATGTGGTTCTATCATTGGGACAAAATACCTCTCAAGTTCCAAGATCTAGTTTCCTTGAATTGCAAATATTTATTTATTATAATTCTAGTGTCTCTTAAACATCACTAGAATGTTTATATTAAGAGGAATCCTGGTTTGAAGTGTTTCTTCAATTATTTGTGACCCAAGACAATGATAGCTATATAGCTATCATGAAGGCATTATGAGAAATAAAAAAAAAAAAACAAAAAAACCAATGGCCTGGAAGCATGAGTCTTAACTCTTTCACAACTACAATGGCATATTTTAAGAAACTCTGAATAAATATGGGTGAGAACCATTAGAATCAGAGTGCAAAGTGAAATTCCCCAATAACTTCCAGAAATAAAGCAGAAAATTAAAGTTCCTAGGGACAGAAAAGCCAAAATAATGAGCTTCCATGTCAATGATCACTATCATTGATTGAATGGAGTTACTTGGTATTTCAACATCAAATAGAAAGTCTTACAAAAACAATAGTCCCTATTAGCTAAGCGGGAAAATATTTTATCTATTTTAATTATATCATTATTTGTTTATATTTAACATTCTTTTTTAAATGACTGAGTTCCAATTCTCTTTCTTCTGCCCTTCTTGTTCCATTAAAAGGCAAGAAATGTGATATCGATCATATGTATGAAATGATACAAAACATTTTCATATTGCCCATGTGGCAAAAAGAAAAATAAAAAGAAAGCAAATATTGCTTCCATCTGCACTCAGACAGCAGCAGTTCTCTCCTCAGAGGTATATACTATTGTTCTTCATAAGTTCTTCAGTCTTGGATGATTGTGTTGATAAACAAAGTCATTCACAGTTTATTATGCAGTATTGCTATAATTGTGTAAAATGTTCTGTTCTGCTCACTTAACTTTGTCTATGTTCCTACAAATCTTTACAGGTTTTTCTGAAACTATCCTGATCATCATTTCTTATAGCACAAGAGCATTCCATCACAATCATATGCCACAGAATTTGTTCAGGCACTTCCACATGGGGGACATCACCTAAAGTTATAATTCCTTGTCTTCACAAAGGTATATGTTATATATGTGTGTCTGTCTTTGTGTGTTTGTCTGAATATATATATGTATATATTACATATAGATCCTTTTCCTTTTTGTTTGATCTCTTTGGCATGTAGTTACTGTAGTAGTGGTATTACTAGATCAAAGATAAGCCCAATTTTATAGTCCTTTGGGCATTATTCAAAATTGTTTTCCAAAATGGTAAGACTAGTTCACAAATTTAGAAAGGATCAATTTCAAATCCCTTCCAACAGCTGTCATTTTCCTTTTTGATCAAATAGCCAGGTGTTTTTTTTATTTTAATTTCTCTAATCAACAGTTACTTAGAGCATTTTTCACATAACTCTAGATATCTTTTATTTCTTCTTCTGAAAAATTGACTATTCATAGCATCTGATCATTTGTTGTATTCTTAGACATTTGACTCAATTCTTTATCTATTTGAGAAATGAGGCCTTTGTCAGAGACTCTGTTATAAGAATTTTTTCCCAGTTTCCTGCTATGTTTCTGATATTGGCTATATTACTTTTGTTAGTAGAAAATCTTTCTAATTCATTGTAACCAAAATTATCCTTGAAAAAAGTATGCATTAAATCTTATAATAGCTTCTGTCTCTTGTCATAAATTCTTCCTTTCTCTATAGATTTGACAGGTAAATTTTTTGATGTTACCCTAATTTACTTATATCACAATTTATATATAATCATGAATGTATTTTGACTATATCTTGGAATGAAGAATGAAAGAAAGTACAAAACCTATTTTGTTCCAAATTGTATTCCAACTTTCCGAGAAAATTTTTTTAAAAATTGAGTTCTTATTCAAAAGATTGGATTGTTTCCTTTATCATATACTATATTACTATAGTTATTTACCACTGTGTATTGTGTATCTAATTTATTCCTTAGATTGACCATTCTATTTCTTAGTAAATACCACATTTTTTTATGATTGCTGCTTTGTAATACAATTTGAGATCTTGCACTGCTAGGCCACCTTCCTTTTATCGTTTTCATTGATTCCTTTGATATTATTTTGCTTTTATTCTCCCAGATGGATTTTGGTACTCTTTTTTTTCTAGATCTATGAAATCATTCTGGTAGCTTTAGTAATATAGACAGCCACCAAGAGCATTTTAATATTTCTCCAATTGTTTAGATCTGCCTTCATTTGTAGTTATATAATTATCTGCATATGACCCTCAGGTTTGTCTTAGAAGTTATACTCCCAAGTATTTTATATCATCTGCAGTGATTTTAAATGGAATTTCTCTTTCTATCTCTTTCTCTTTGGTTTTACTGGTAACATATAGTAATGTTGATGATTTCTATGAGTTTATTTTATATCATACAACTTTGCTAACATTATTGTTTCAATTAGATTGTCTAGGATTCTCTAAGTATACCATCATATCTGCAAAAAGTGATAGCTTTGTTTCCTTTTTGCCTATTTAATTCCTTCAATTTTTTCTGATCTTATTGCCAAAAGTAATACTTTTAGTAGAATATTGAATAATAATGGTATTAATGGGCATTCTTACTTCACTTTTGATCTTATTGAGAAGACTTCTAGCTTATCCCCATTACAGATAATTCTGTTGATAGAGTTATAGAGATATTACTTATCAATTTAAGGGAAGCTCCATTTATTCTTATGCTAAAATGTTTTATTTGCAATAGGTTTGAAGTATTACAGAAGGATAGATTTTCTGTAGGCATTTTATTATTTTTTAGGACTCAGACTAGAATCTTATGATTTCTATGGTTAGATTTGCTTAGAGTAATTTTGCAGAAATAAAGTACTGTATTTTATTAGTTTAATGGATATTGACAAAAATACAGCTATGTAATTCAGGCAGTATTTAAGTTTTTCAGCAGGGTAACAGAAAGTTTTAATACATTAATAATAATCCTTCATACTATCTTCACACAGTTATATATCAATGAACTGGAAACTCTAAAACACTTCCTTAAGAAAAGACATCTCTTTGCCCTTCCTACTCTCTATACTACCATGTACTGGCTCAGATTTGCATATTATAGCCCAATTCCATTATGTCTTTAAAAATATTAATGCATGTCATAATTATTATTTATAAATTAATCCCTTCTCACTACTCCCAACACAGAGAACACCATTTCCCTATCACAAAGAAATAAGAAAAATAAAAGGAGAGAAAGAAATAGTACAATAAGCAACACGTCAAAGAAGTATAAAAATATAGACATTGTGCCACACACATGTTCCACAATCTTTACAAAGAAGGATGAGAATTATAGTATATTATCTTTCTTTGAAGCCAGTTTACTTATAATTATACTGTGTTCTTTCTATTTAAAGATTTGTATATAGGCAAAATTTATAGACATTTTTAGAAGGTTTTTGTTTTACTTCATTTTGCACAATTCAAATGAATCTTCCCATACTTCTCTGTATTCTTTGTATTCATCCTTTCTTATAGAACAAAATTCCATTATATCTACATATTACATCTTGTTTTGTCTTACCCAATTTATGGGATTCCATTTTTTACTGTTTTTATTTATTTATATTGCTACAAGAAAAAGTATTTCCATGAATATTTTGGTAGATATTGAATCTTTCTGCCTTTAACTTCACTGGGGGCATATCTCCATGGGTCAAAGGGTATATGAAGTTTAATAAATTTCTTAGCATAATTTAAAATGGATTTTCAAAAATGTTGGACCAATTTACAATTCCTTCAAGAATGTAGTAGTGTTACTCCATTTCACTGTTATGATTTATTGCACACACATGCCACTTTACTTCCTCTTTCACAGTCATTACTGTTTATACTTTACCTGCTACAAAAATAGTAGGATCAAACAAGGAAACAAAGATTATTATGACATACTGGTGACATCTCTGTAATGGAGTAAAGTGTGGGAGTAAATTGCTTGGAGGAAATGGTGTCTTATGATAAGAATATATATTACTCCCACCAACTTTCATGGTAATCGGGGTGAGAGACATATACAAAGCAAAGAACCTAATCATTTTGAAGGATAGGCATTAGCCTACATAAATGACAGTCTGGGAATATTATCATTTACAACTCCGTCACCCTCATCTCTTTTTCATTTAATTTGCATATTCATTTACATAGATATACATATATCATCCCTCAGCCTGTGTTGTTTATACATTTAGACTTAAAAATAACTTAACTGATTTTGAAGTTATGGCTTCTTGGTTTGGCTTATTTAGTATTATTTTCTTTTTGATCTGCTCTGCTTTTGGTGACTTGGTGACTGGTAATTCTAAATACCCATTTACTCTCCCCATTCAGGAGAAAATATTTTAATTAAGTATGTTTCCATTAAAACAAAATTAGTCACTAATTAAAGTACCAAAGTGTTTGAATAAACTCCAGATCACCTGAAATTTAGCGGGAAAGAGAATCTATGCTTTGAAGGGTCTGGTTTTGTATAAGTAAAATTAATTCTCATATTTTTATTCCCATTCTTTTATTTTAGCCATCAATGTTATAACATCAAGAAAGGAACCCTTAAAACAAGTGAGGATAGATAGATTTCGAGACATAAGTATTAGAAAAATAGAGAAAAGGAGAAACCAAAAGGGACAGATAAAGAACTCACCCCAACAACATGCCTTATGAACTAATTATTAATGATAACTTCTTTAGAATGAGAAGAAAAAAGCTTGTCTTCCTATGGTCAGCTACATTTCATGTGTTGGCTTTTGATATAAGAACTTAAATTCAATAAAAACAGACATTATTTTTTGGCCTGTATTTCTATTACCAATGTTTAGAATAGTGCCTGACACAAAAGCACTTATTAAATGCTCTTTCTACCTATCTATTCAACTATCTATTCATCCATCTATCTATCTATCTATCTATCTATCTATCTATCTATCTATCTAACCTTTAATACATAGTTGCATATTCCTGCAAAACAAATTCAAGCATTAGCCACACCTGATAATGTACATCTTTTTCTTCATGTTAAAGTACCTCTTTGTAAGAAAATGAGTTAGGTATTTCTGCTTTATTTTTTCCCCGTGTGTAGTTTATCATTGAATTGATGGGTGGTCTAAATTGTTTTAAAGTTGTTTTTATTTGATATCATTGTATAAAATGATCTCAGTTGTACTCATTTCAGTCTGTATCTGTCCATTGAGATGTTTTTAGATTTCTCTAAAATGATAATTTCATAGTTTATTGTATAATAATATTCCATTATATTTATGCATAAATTTGTTTAATAGTTTTTGAGAGGAGATTATCCATTAATTTCCAATTTTTGGTTACAATAAAAAGAGCTGCTATTTTTGTATATGTAGATATTCTCTCATTTCTTTGGAATATGGTAATAGTATACTTGGGTCAAAGAGTGTGTATGGTTTAGAAATTTCTGAGTTTAGTTCCAAATTGCTTTTCAGAATGACTTTACCAACCCATACTTCCACCTCAGTTTAATGGTGTACTTGCTTTCATGAAGATTATCCAATATTTGACATTATTTCTTTTGTCATCTTTTCCAAAATTATTGGAGTGATGTAACCTAAAAGTTTTAATTTGACTTTCTCTATCTGATAGGGATTTAGAATATTTTTCTTATGTTGTAATTGTTGATAGTTTGATAGTTGATAGATTACTCTGGGGGAAAAAGAAAAATCCATTTTTTCTTGTGCATTTCTATCAGTTGTTTAGTAACGGACTCTCATTAGATATGAAAGGTAATTTTTCCTAGTTATTTTAATATATTTATTATGTGATCATTTATATTTAAATCATGTATCCATTTGGAGCTTAGCTTGATGTGTAATTTAATATATTGGTCTAAAACTAATTTCTCCCATACTACTGCACAAATTTCTCAATACTGTTTTTGTCAAATAGTGAGTCTTTCCCACAATAACTAAGGCCTTTGGGGTTTATCAAACAGTATGCTGTTGTGTTTGTTGGTCTTTATGTGTCATGTACCTAATATGCTCCACTGGTCTACTCGTTTCTTAATCTTTGTCTCTATTTCTGTCTCTCCCTCTCCCCAATACTAAATATTTTAATTACTATTGTTTTATAGTAGATCTTAAGATAAAGTACTAATAAATCTCTAAAAAATCTTTACATTTTTCCTTCATATGAATTATATTATTAATTTTTTAAGATTTACAAAATAGTTTTTAGTGATTTAACTGGTATAGCATTGAATAGGTACATTAATTTATATAGTATTATCCTTTTTGTTATAGCGTTGAACCTATCTATGAGCAATTAGTGTTTCTGTAATTATTTAGGCCTGTGCTTTTTTCTGAAAAGAATGTTTTATATTTACATTCATATAAGGCAAGATGAATCTTGAAAAATACACTCCTAAGAATTTTAGAGTTTCTACAATTATTTTGAATAAAATTTCTCTTTCCAGTTCTTCCTCCTGAATTTTGTTCTTTATACAAATGAATGATGACAGTGAACATGGATTTATTTTATAACTTAGAAGTCTTCTGAAATTATAAATAAATAAACATTTATTAAGTGCTTACTGAATGTCAGATACTGTGCTAAACATTGATGATAGAATTGCTATAAGATATAAATTAGGATTATTTCACTTAATTTAAGACTTTAGTATTTTTAAGTTCATCATTATATAATTTTTGAAAACCAATAATTTTGTTTCCTCTTTATGCTTTTTACTCAATTTATTTTTCTTATGTTACTGTAATAGCTAGGATTTCAAGCCCTAAGTTAATCAGTAGTGGTGATAATAAGCATCATGAAAAGGTCTCTAACTGTTCTCCATTACTTATAATGTTTACTCTTACATTTACATAAAGCCAACCCAAGGTATTTAAGAGATTTTTTTTTAAAAAAAGAAGACGGAAAAGTAACTATAATATGGGACAATCATTTTGAAACAATTTTTAATTCATTATTTTCACTCAAAGATAATAAAAATGTTTTTTGTAATATGATATCCCAGTTTTAAGTCCTTAAGTGAAAGGGTACACACACACACACACACACACACACACACACACACACACACACACACACACACACACACACACAGAGAGAGATAGATGTGTCATATACAAATGGAAGTGGTAACCAGAGAAGAGTATTCTGTACTGAGAAGTCATGGGGATACTATATAGTCATTGGGCAACTGGTTGACACAACTTTTCTAGGAAAGATATTCATTTGATTATTGTTTACAGAACAAGAGGTAGAAAGTGATGGGGAGGAAGAGGAGCTGTTGGCATAGAAGTATGATAATTGAATTTAAACATGATGTGTCTAGAAGTCTATAAATGGTGAGATCTCAGCAATTAAGACACAGGGCTTTCAGAATGGAACCAAAATTTTCTGGAAAGAATTAAGGGTTGATACAGTGATAAAACACAAGTATGATTAGTGTATATTGTGAGTGCATCCAAATATGGTAAATTGTCACTGATAAGAAAGATGAGTGCTGAATGAAAATGCTACATTGAAGACAGATAATCATGGTGACCAACTGGGAAAAAATGCTTGCAATGTCTTTCTCAATATCATTTACTCAATTAATACGTTCACAATGCAAGTAATGATAATTGTTATGGAATTTAGATGGGGATATCTATTTTATAAGTAGTTATTTCTTTATCAATAATTATTTTTATTTCCACTATCACTTTTTACTGTTAATATCAAGATCAAAAGTGGTTTTTAACTATATTTTTGGTATCTTCCCCTCTTGACAATTGATCCCTTAGTACTTTCATAGTTTTGTTGTTGTCAATAGAGAGTCACATGATATAATTCAGTAGTTTTTCAAAACTTTGTTCACTTTAAGGTCATTCCTATTATCCACATAAGCACATATAAACCTATGATGTCTGAATTGCCAGTTATTAAAGGTGGTGGGAGATATATCCTGGTTGTTGTTGTTCAGTGGTTTTGTCATATTAGACTTTGTGACCCTGTGGATCAAACTGTCCTTGAAGTTTTCTTGGCAAAGATACTTGAATAATTTGCCATTTCATTCTCCAGCAGATTATAAACTTTATTTTACTTATGGTTATATCTCCAATTTAAGCAAAGCAATTGTATATCTTCATGATCTGAATTATTCTATACTAGTAATGGCAAGGGATGGGATGGAGGGACAAAAAGGAAAATTGCCCCCACAATAACAATTTGAAATATGGTGGAGTTGTGAGATTGACCCTCATCTGCTCAAACAATGTCCAAGAATGACCGATTGTCCTCAAACTGTGACCTCTTTTCATTCTTTAGATTCTACAATAGGAAAGGGATGGAACAGTCTTTAGCTAGCAGGGGAAAAGAGATTATTACAAAATTGATCCATTAACAAGTGTTTATTAAGTGTCAGCTGTGGTGCCAGATGGAGATAGTTAAGTTACAATGAATAGAGCACTGGGCTTTGATTCTCAAAGACCTGGATTCAAATCTAGCCTCAGACTCTTACTGACAATGTGATCCAAGGCATATCATTTAACCTCTGTTTTCCTTAAACTACTGGAGAAGGAAATGGCAGAATACTATAGTATTTTTGCTAAGAAAATCCCATGGAAGGTATTGTTCCTCATAACTTTGGGGTTATGAGGAACCAGACACAACTGAAAAACTGAACAACAATAAGAAAAAAATTTCCAGATACTGAAGTAGTGAATTTTTAAAAAACCCTTCCCTTCCACCATAGAATTAATACTATGTATAGTTTCTAAGATAGAAAAGTGGTAAGGGCTAGGCATTGGGGATTAAGTGACTTGCCCAGAGTCACCTAGGAAGTGTCTGAGGCCAGATTTGAACCTAGGGCTTCCCATCTCTAGGCCTGGATATCAATCCACTGAGCTACCCAACTGCTCCCTTGGATGGTGAATTTTTAATAGGTAGTGAAATATTAATAGGATTGTTCCTCATATTCTGTGGTGGTTTGTATCAGTACTATTCTTACTTCTAATAATGTGGGAATCTCAGGTCTTTGACCCCTACCAATTCTGAATCTTCATATCATGGTCAGGAGAGATCCTGAGCCAGACTAGAGTCAAGATGAACAAAGTTGCTACTCGAGGCAGTCATTTGGTAGTATGGAAATTATAGGATTTAATACCTCCAAAAGGCAGCCTTTGGAATCTTGAGTATGTCATAAAACATCTCCATAAGAGAAGATGGGTCCCAGTGGACTAGATGATCTCAGAGATTTCGTTGTGGTATATATTCTATATTCATATGACTAGGTGGAGAGGCTTTGGTACAATTATGACAATGTCATCTGTGAATAAAAACATTTGAAGAATCCCTCCATAAGAACTTCTGTTTGAATCTGCATTTAAGGTATAATGTATGGAACTGTAACTGAATAATTGTTTATTATTCTTTCTACTCCTATATGTCTCCCAAACTTTTTCCTAGGCCATTATCTCTGCTGTGGTCTCATTTTCTTTTTTTTTTAACACTAAAACAAATTAGTTAATTTTTATGCAAGCCATTCTACCTTTGAATCTCTTTTCTCTTTTTCTTAATAATTTTCAGCTAAAGTTACGTTTCTAACCACTAAATTTTCCTGAGTAATTGAACAAACTGGAGGAAATCAAGAAGTTTATTAGAGAGAAGATGGGGAGGACAAGGAGTCATAGGAATTGGGAGTGCTGTCTGAATTGAATTCTCTCTGAAAGTTGGAAATAAAGGAATACCAAGAGTTTTTGAAATGCTAAGAGAGAGAGGAATGGTATAACTGCTTCTAAAATACAAAATCAATAGCATAAACTTTGAGACCTCACCATATATTGTCATATAGTCATAGAATTCACTGAAATAGATCAAACATTAAAAGAATACAATGAAAAGTCTAGAATTCAGGCTACAACTGTTCATTTGGACATGTTGATGGTAATCTTGGAATCAACAAAGGTGTTATGATTTTCCCAGTTATACAGACAAATACACAGGATTTTATTTTCCACAAAGTAAAGGCACTTAAAAACACTTTCCTACCTGCAGTTTAATGAAGAGCCAGCCAGTGAAGTTTTTATACATAAATTTTGCCATTGACAGTATTTCTGTTTTAAAGTCCCAATACAGAGAATCAAGTTGCTTCATGTGAATGTTTCCTGCTGATGGTGTTTGTTTGTTCTTATTTTTCTAGCCTCCTAAAACATGAAAATGGTGGTTCGTTCTGCTGCTTGATGACATCCATAGAATTTACTGTGTTAGAAACTATAGAATGTATGGAAATCTGCACATGGTCTCTGCTTGATATCAGCAAAGAGGATAGAGCCCAGCCCTTGAGACAGAGAGCCAGGTGAGCCAAACAGCTGATAGCATCAGCTAATTAGACTGAACAGAGTAGTGGGGAAAGTTTGGAGGCCCTTTGCCAACAGAAAGAAATGGCAGGAGTTCTTGGAAAGATATGAAAAGCTTTACCCTCTCTGCTGGTAACATTTCCTGACACTTGCCATCACCACAAATGAGAATTTAGAATAAAAACACTCATCTGCAGATATTATATGTTACATATATGTATGTATATATACATGAAAATGGATTCTATTCAGATTTTTAAAAAGCTCTATGGGGAGAGAGACTCAGGTGGATGGAGTAGTTTCCACTTAGAGATCCCCTTGAATACTCAGCCATGATCTCCAGGTATTCTAACCTCCAATTAGTGAGAGTGAAGCAGAAGCACTTTCTTACACTTGTTCAGTTGTCCAAACTCCTTGGAGACAATTGATATATAAAATCAGTATCTCTTTTATTATAAGAGAGGATTCAAAGTGAGGATCAGAACAGGGGGTCCCTAACTCTAAGGGATCTAGCTATTCAACCCACAACCCTCTATGTTCCTCTCAAGAGGGAGCCATTAGGTCTTCTGGCTCACTTACCAGCTCCCTATTTCTATCTAGGTGTTCCCCAAAAGCTGACTAAGCTACCTAGCTATGACCCACAAAAGTTGGTAGATTTAGTTCAAAAGTTATCTCCAAAATCCTTTATGATTGCGCTCAAACAGCTAGGTACACCCCAAGGGGTCTTGTGTGAGAGGAAGAAATCCAGAGACATTTTGGACATGCAAAGAGCCTGAAATGGCTACAAAGATCAAAGCTGCAGTGGCAGGGGAAGGGTGGAGTAATCTCGGAATCCTGGGAAAGAGAACCCAGAGGGAGGCAGTTGGAGTCAGGGTCTTTGGCTTTGAGACAGCTAGGGAGAAGGTGCAGTCTTTGACTGGGTCCTGATCCCAAGAAACCTCTTTTTACTGACTCATGATACCTATCCACCCAAAACCTCCAACTAGTTGACAGAAACTAATCCACAAGAAGAAATATCAGTCTCCTCTCCTGAACTGAAGCTGCTGCTGGATAGAGCTAAAAGTCAGGGTTCATCACCTTGAACCCCTCAGAGGTTTGAGACTTTTAATCTCAAGTCACCTCAACTTTGGGAGAAAGGGGTTTAAATGGTTAGGGACCTCTTCTTCTTCCCCTTGCTTTACCTCAACTTACCCCCTTTCCTCACTTCACCTTGTTTTATTACCCCAGTAGAATAAACTTGTGATCTTTTATTAACTGGCTGAAGACTGAGGGACATCTTAAATTGAGTTGGGAATGAAGTGACCTCTCTTCACCTAAAAAGGGGGCTTGCTGAACAGCAACAAAGTGATAGAGGGTAATAATCTGGCAGGTTAGGTGAGGGGCCATAATTAAGGAAGGTTGAAAGGGAAAACAAAGGGACTCATACTCCTTCTCCTTCTGGGTCAACCTTTACAACAGAGATACCTCCTTTGCCTTTTCTTGAGGGAGAGAGCACTCTATTCTCCCTCTCTGATTCTTTACCAACTGGAAAATACCTTCTATTACGGTCTGACCTTGGAGGTCAAACCTCAAAGCTGATCAGACAGGATTTTTAGTTAAAAACCTTCTGGAAAGCACAGCGGGTATGGTCAGATCCTTTTCTAGATGTTTCTGAGAGAAACAGAGAACCTCCAAAGATGATTTAGGGGTTTCTCCTTCTCCACAGTCAGGTTGAGGTAGCTAAGCTGTGACAAGATAGATCTCTTTCCTCCACCTTTCCAGACAGGAAGCGCAAAACTTCCTCCACAGGAAGTCACTCACTCTAGCATTTGTCTCTTCCAAACTGTTCCTCCTCTGCCTTCTGCCTGCTAAAATCCTTTCCTTTGAGTTCCTAGCCTCTGCATTAAAGATAGCCTTCCACTCCTCTTAAAGCTTATTCTATCTCTATCCTTTTCCCATTACAATTCTTCCCTCTGAACATTTGAGTAAATTTGTTGAAGACAAATTTCTCATATGATCACTAGCAAATATATAAATCCACTCTATTATAAACTTATTATACTTACCAAAAATAACAAAGAAACAGTCCTATTCTAAGCTTATCTAGGTTTCCTACTCCTATTCAACAACTTACTCAAGGGATATACAATAGGTGGAAAAGGGAAATAGAGAATTAAAATAATTTGTTTTACAGAAAGCAAAAGCAAAATTCAAACATTTGCAAAAAACAACAGAATCAACTTTAGCTTAATCAAAGCAAAAAGGACCAAATAGCTCATAAATGAGGATTACTTACTTGCTTTTCCTATGAAGGATAATCATGTTAGAATAAGACCTTGGGCTTTGACTAGAGGTTTATATAATAGTGACTAAACTGGCTTCCTTTGAGACTCAATTATTCTTTTTTTAAATTAATTTAATTTATGTAATTAATTAATTGAGAATATTTTTCCATGGTACCATGATTCATATTATTTCCTCCCTCCTCCTGCACCCCTCCCATACCAATGAGCAATTCCACTGGGTTTTACATGTTTCATTGATTCCATATGATTAATATTTGCACTAGAGTGATTGTTTAGAGTCTACTTCCACAATCACATCACAGTAATATGTGATGAAGCAGTTGTTTTTCTTCTGTGTTTCTCCTCCCACAGTTCTTTCTCTGGTTGTGGGCTGTCTCATAAGTCCCTCAGAATTGTCCTGGATCATTGCATTGCTGCTAATAGAGTCCATTACATTCAATTGCGCCATAGTGTATGTTTCAGGCTACATCACTTCCTGGAAGTCATTCCAATTTATATGTAATTCCTCCAGTTCATTATTCCTTTTAGCACAATAGTATTCCATCACAAACAGATATCACAATTGTTTCAGTCATTTTGCAATTGAGGTGCATCCCCTCCTTTTCCATATTTTTTTTTTGCAACCACAAAGCGCAGGACTATAAATTTTTTTGAACAAAGTGTTTTCCTTATGATCTCTTTGGGGTATAAACTCAGCAGTGGTATGGCTGAATCAAAGGGCCAGTAGTCTTTTAAAGCCCTCTGGGCATAGTTCCAAATTGCCTTCCAGAATGATTGTATTAATTCACAACTCCACCAGCAATACATTAGTGTACCAATTTTGCCACAACCCCTCCAACATTTATTGTTTACCTTTGCTGTCATATTAACCAATCTGCTAGACTGAGTTGGTACCTCAGAGTTATTTTGATTTGCATTTCTCTAATTATAAGAGATTTAGGACACTTTTTCATGTGCTTATTGATAGTTTTGATTTCTTTATCTGAAAATTGCCTAGTCATGTCCCTTGCCCATTTGTCAATTGGCTTGATTTTTTTGTACAATTGATTTAGTTCCTCATGAATTTGAGTAATTATACCTTTGTCAGAAGTTTTTGTTATAAAGATTTTTTCCCACTTGTTGCTATCCTAATTTTGGTTCTATTGGCTTTTTTTTTTTTGTAAAAAAAAAAAGCCTTTCTAATTTAATGTAATAAAATTATTCATTTTACATTTTTTAATATTCTCTATCTCTTGCTTGGTCTTAAAATCTTTCCCATAGGTCTGACAGGTGTACTATTCTATGTTCACCTAATTTACTTATAGTTCACTTCTTTATATTTAAGTGATTCACCCATTCTTAATTTATCTTGGTGTAGGGTATGAGATGTTATTCTAAATCTAATCTCTTCCATATTGGCTTCCAATTTTCCCATCAGATTTGTCAAACAGTGGGGTTTTGTCACAAAATTGTGATCTTTAGGTTTATCATAGACTGTTTTGCTGAGGTCATTTACCCCAAATCTATTCCACTGCTGCTCCCTTCTGTCTCTTAGCCATTGATGACTACTGCTTTATAGTACAGTTTAAGATCTGGTACTGCTAGACCCCCATCATTCAGATTTTTTTTCATTATTTCCCTTGATATTCTTTATCCCTTGTTCTTCCAGATGAACTTTGTAATATTTTTTTTCTAATTCAGTAAAAAATGTTTCTTGGTAGTCTGATAGGTATGGCACTGAATAAGTAAATTAATTTGGGTAGGACTGTCATTTGTATTATGTTGGCTCATCCTATCCATGAGCAATTAATGTTTTTTTTTTCTAATTGTTTAGATCTAGTTTTATTTGTGTGAAAAGTGTTTTGTATTTGTGTTTGAATAATTCCTGTGTTTTTCTCAGCAGATAAGATTCTTAAGTATTTTATATTGTCTAGGGTGATTTTAAATAGAGTTTCTCCTTCTAACTCCTGATGCTTGGATGTGTTGGAAATATATAGAAATGCTGATTATTTATCTGGGTTTATTTTGTATCCTGCAACCTTGCTAAAGTTATTGATTATTTTCACTAGCTTCATAGTTGATTCTCTAGGATTCTTTAAGTAGACCATTATATCATCTGCAAAGAGTGATAGCTTGGTCTCCTCATTGCCTATTTTAATACCTTCAATTTCTTTTTCTTCTCCAATTGCTACTGCTAGTGTTTCTAGTACAATGTTAAATAATAGAGGTAATAATGGGCATCCTTGTTTCATTCCTGATCTTATTGGAAATGCTTCTAATTTATCCCCATTATAGATGATGCTTTGTAATGGTTTTAGATATATACACATACACTATTTATTATTATTAGTCATACTTTCTAGTGTTTTCAATAGGAATGGATATTGTATTTTGTCAAAGGCTTTTTCTGCATCTGTTGAGATAAACATTTGATTTTTGTTGGTTTGTTTGTTGGTATGATAAATTATGTGGATGATTTTCCTAATATTGAACCATCCTTGCATTCCTGGTATAAATCCCAACTGATCATAATGAATAACCCTTGTGATCACTTGCTGGAGTCTTTTTGCTAGTATTCTATTGTTGCAATGTAATGCTTAGTGCATAAGCATGATTGACAGGCAGAGAATCTTTAGAGATGGAAGGGGAAAGATTCCAATCAGTTGAGAAGACAGTTTACTGATCTCTCTTTTGGGGTTGGCAGCTACCAAAGAAGCTGGAGGTGGCTGATCTGTGCTCCTGGGACATCTTTGGATAATCCTACAAGCAACCCTCTGAAGTATGAATAGATAATAGTTTTTAAATGCCCTTAGGTGGACTAAGGGACAATACTGGGAGCTCTAGCTATTCTCTGGGCCACCTAGGACTCCTCATCTGGACTCCAGACTCCCCTTGCCAAAAGACTCTATATGTAAGATCTCTGAACTTTCTGTTGGACTGGCTCTTAGGAGTTTAGGATAAGATAAGATAGGATTATTAGTGAGGAGTATTAAACTAAAGGGTTAAATTGTAGGACCTCTTTCTCCCCCTACCTCCTTTCCCAATCCTCTAATCTCTATAGAATAAAAGCAAAATATTTATATGTTAATCCCTATATGTTTTCTATCCTAAACCCCTACAAATTTATATTGATATTTCACTATTTAAGATTTTTATATCTAGGTTCATTAAGGGTATTGTTCTATAGTTTTTTCTCAGTTTTTGTTATACCTGACTTTTGGAATCAGTACCATATTTGTGTCATAAAAGGAATTTGGTAGAACTCCTTCTTTGCTTATTATGTCAACTAGTTTGCAGAGTATTGGGATTAGTTCTTTGAATGTTTGATAGAATTCATTAGTGAATCCATCTGATCCTGGGGATTTTTTCCTAGGGAGTTCTCTGATGGCTTGTTCAATTTCTTTTTCTCATATGGCATTATTTAAGTATTCAATTTCCTCTTGTGTTAATCTGGGCAGTTTATATTTTTTTGTAAATATTCATCCTTATCACCTAGATTCCCATATTTGTTGCTATATAATTGGGCAAAATAGTTCTTAATAATTACCTTAATTTCCTCTTTAATAGAGGTGAGGTCCTCCTTTTCAACTTTTATACTATTAATTTGTTTTTTTCTTTGGTTTTTAATTAGATTAACCAGTACTTTATCTATTTTATTTGTTTTATCTAAGTACCAGGTTCTAGTTTTATTTATTCATTCAATAGTTCTTTTACTTTCAATTTTATTAATTTTTCCTTTAATTTTTAGGATTTCTAATTTAGTTTTTATCTGGAGATTTTTAATTTTTTCTCTTTCTAGTTTTTTTTTAATTTGTGTGCCCAATTCATTGACCTCTATCCTCCCTAATTTGTTAATATATGAACTCAAGGATATACATTTCCCACTGAGTACTGCTTTAGCTGTATCCCATAGATTTTGATATTATGTCTCTTTATTGTCTTTCTCTTCAATGAAATAATTAATTGTTTCTATGATTTGTTCTTCAACCAATTTTGGAGAATTATATTATTTAATTTCCAATTAATTTATGATTTGCCTCTCCATATACCCTTACTAATCATTATTTTTATTGCATTATGTTCTGACAAGTTTGCATTTATTATTTCTGCTTTTTTGCATTTGTTAACAATGTTTTTATGCCCTAATACATGGTCAACCTTTGTGAATGCACTATGTTCTGCTGAAAAGATGTCTTCCTTTTTTCCTTATTTATTTTTCTCCACATACCTATTAGCTCTATTTTTTCTAAGATTTCATTCACATCTCTTAGCTCTTTATTATTTATTTTTTGGTTTGATTTATCTAGATTTGATAGAGGAAAGTTCAGGTCTCCCACTAGTATAGTTTTACTATCTATTTCGTCCTTGACCTCCACTAGTTTCTCCTTTAGAAATTTGGATGCTATACCATTCATTTGGTGCATACATCTTGAGTACTGATATTTCCTCATTGACTATACTGCCTTTTATCAGGATCTAATTACCTTCCTTATCTCTTTTAATCACTTTGGTTTCACTTTGGCTTTGCCAGATATCATGACTGAGGTTTCAGCCTTTTTTCCCCTCATTTGAAGCTGAATAGATGTTGCTCCAACCTCTTACCTTTTTCCCTTTGTGATTCTATCTCCATCATGGCTGTTTCTTGTAGAGAACACATGATAGGATTTTAGTTTCTAATTGACTCTTCTGTTTGCTTCTGTTTTATGGGTGAGTTCATCCCATTCACATTCAGAGTTATGATTTCAACCTGTGTATTGCCCATCATTTTTATTTCTTTTCCCAGTCCTGCTCTTTCTTCTTTCACTATTTCCTTCACCAGTATTTTGCTTTTAATTAGTTCTCCTAAACTCCATTCTTATTTTACTTCCCTACTTACCCCGTTCCTTCTTATTCCTTCTTATTTTTTAGGGTCTAATAAATTCCCTACAACCCCTCTTTCACTACCTTTTGGTACTCCCCTCCCCAGTCCTCCTACCTTGGTTTTTCCCTCTCAACTTATCTGAAGAGTAAGATAGAATTCTATACCACAATGGATCTAGATGCTCTTCCCTCTCATAATTGATTCCACTGAAAGTAAGTTTTAAATATTACCTATTAGCACTCTCTTCTTCTTCTTTTTATAATTATATTCTTCCCCTCCCTCTTCCATGCACCTTTTTATGTGGTATAATTTATCCTATTTTTCTTCTTCCTTCAAGTTTCTCTTGCTGCCATCTTTTATTCCTCCTCTTTTTTACATATAATCTTAAACCACTTCATACCTCAACCTCTGCCTATGAATAATTCTAACTACTATGACAGTAAAAACAGTTTTTGAGAGTTACAGATATCATTTTTCCATATAGGAACATAAATAATTTGACCTTACTGAGGACTTTAATTTTTTCCCCTTCTTTCTTGTTTACCTTTTCATGATTCTCTTGAATTTTTTATTTGGACATCAAATTTTCCATTTAGTTCTGGTCTTTTCTTTACAATTACATGGACATTTTCTATTTTGTTAAATTCCCATACTTTCCCCCTGGAAATATACAATCAGTTTTGGTGGGTAGGTTATCATTGGTTAGAGACACAATTATCTTTCCTTTTTGAATATCATATTCCAAGCCTTGGATTCCTTTAGTATGGAAGCTGCCATATCCTGTGCAATTTTGCCTGGTTCACCTTGACATCTGAATTGTCTCTTTCTGGCTTCTTGCAATATTTTCTCCTTGGCTTGGAAGCTCTTAAATTTGGCAATACATTTCTGGCAGTTGCCTTTTGAGGCTTTAATATAGAGGGTGATCTATGGACTTTCTATGAATATTTTGCCCTCTTGTTCAAGAATATCAGGCTCCTTTTCTCCATAGAAGTTATCCAATTTCAGAGGTTTTCTCTGTTGTATCTTACTTTTTTGGTACTTGTGGATTGTAGTCCTTGGGTGTTGGTAATCATCGCTGTGTTAGTTTTATCTTCCTTTCTCAACCAGAACCTGAATGAGGAAGGCAGGCAGCAAGTAGTTTTTGTCCTGAGACTATTTTTCAAGTTTTGATGGGTCTGCTGTGGGCAGCTCATCTCTGAGCTATCTCCACTCCCAAGATCTGCACTCCACAAGTACCAAGTCTCACAGGAAAAGACTTTGCACTGTCCTCATGGGTAAGACTGTGGTGCCCTTAGCCAGCTCCCCAGAATTTAGAGATTTCCCCAGTCTTCACTCAGACTCTGGCATGGTAGGGGGTCGGGCAAGGGGTGATCAGCTCAGGTTTTGGTAGGTATAATTTTACCCCCTTATAGAGTGGAAATGCCCAAACCCTGCCTACCTTCAAGGCTGTACCCTACAGCAGAGCCCCTTCCCTCTTCTGATTTTGATTTTTGTCCATTTGAGATGCTTTGTTGTGATCAGTAGTAAAAAGAGTTGTGAAGTTCCTTCTACACTACACCTACTACTACATCTTAGCCCAAAAGTCTGACTCAATTATTCTTAATTTCTTTTTTTTTTAATTTTAAACATTATTTTATTTGGTCATTTCCAAACATTATTCACTGGAAACAAAGATCATTTTCTTTTCCTCCCCTCGCCCCCTCCCACCACCTTTCCCTCTCCCATAGCTGACACACGATTCCACTGGTCATCACATGTGTTCTTGACTGGAAACCATTTTCCTGTTGTTGGTATTTGCATTAGAGTGTTCATTTAGAGTCTCTCTTCAGTCATATCCCCTCAACCCCTGTAGTCAAGCAGTTGCTTTTCATCAGTCTTTTTACTCCCACAGTTTATCCTCTGCTTGTGGATAGTATTTTTTAGATCCCTGCAGATTGTTCAGGGACATTGCATTGCCACTAATGGAGAAGTCCATTACCTTCGATTGTACCACAGTGTTTCAGTCTCTGTGTACAATGTTTTCCTGGTTCTGCTCCTTTCACTCTGTATCACTTCCTGGAGGTTGTTCCAGTCTCCATGGAATTCCTCTACTTTATTATTCCTTTTAGCACAATAGTATTCCATCACCAACATATACCACAATTTGTTCAGCCATTCCCCAATTGATGGGCATCCCCTTGTTTTCCAATTTTTGGCCACCACAAAGAGTGCAGCTATGAATATTCTTGTACAAGTCTTTTTCCTTATTATCTCTTTGGGGTACAAGCCCAGCAGTGCTTTAGCTGGATCAAAGGGCAGATGGTCTTTTATCACCCTTTGGGCATAGTTCCAAATTGTCCTCCAGAATGGTTGGATCAATTCACAACTCCACCAGCAATGAATCAGTATCCCCACTTTGCCACATCCCCTCCAGCATTCATTACTTTCCATAGCTGTCATGTTAGCCAATCTGCTTGGTGTGAGGTGATACCTCAGAGTTGTTTTGATTTGCATCTCTCTGATTATAAGAGATGTAGAACACTTTTTCATGTGCTTATTAATAGTTTTGATTTCTTTGGCTGCGAACTGCCTGTTCATGTCCCTTGCCCATTTGTCAATTGGAGAATGGCTTGATTTTTTGTACAATTGATTTAGTTCTTTGTAAAGTTGAGTAATTAAACCTTTGTCAGAGGTGTTTATGAAGATTGTTTCCCAATTTGTTGCTACCCTTCTGATTTTGGTTACATTGGTTTTGTTTGCACAAAAAACTTTTTAATTTGATGTATTCCAGATTATTTATTTTGCATTTTGTAACTCTTTCTAATTCTTGCTTGGTTTTGAAGTATTTCCCTTCCCAAAGGTCTGACATGTATACTATTCTGTGTTCGCATAATTTTCTTATAGTTTCCTTCTTTATGTTCAAGTCATTCACCCATTTTGAATTTATCTTGGTGTAGGGTGTGAGGTGTTGATCTAAACCTAATCTTTCCCTCACTGTCCTCCAATTTTCCCAGCAGTTTTTATGAAATAGTGGATTTTTGTCCCCAAAGCTGGGATCTTTGGGTTTGTCATATACTGTCTTGCTGAGGTTGCTTGCCCCCAGTCTATTCCACTGATCCTCCTTTCTGTCTCTTAGCCAGTACTAAATTGTTTTGATGACAGCTGCTTTGTAATATAGTTTGAGATCTGGGACTCCAAGTTCTCCTTCCTTTGCATTTTTTTCTTGATTTCCCTGGATATCCTTGATCTTCTGTTCTTCCAAATGAACTTTGTTATGGTTTTTTCTAAATCAGTAAAAAAAAATTTTGGAAGGTCCATGGGTATGGCACTAAATAGATAGATGAGTTTGGGTAGGATGGTCATTTTTATGATATTGGCTCATCCTACCCATGAGCAGTTTATTCTTAATTTCTAAAGATTGTTAGGCAACTCTCTAAGAATAACATTCATGTTTATCTTCATTGGTAGAAAATATTTGCTTACTGGGAGTTTCCTCTGCTGATGAAATCACAAGCCCAGAAGCAAACAATGACTGTGCTAATTATACTGAGTTTTAGAACACCACAAAGCCTCTTTTCTGAGCTGGATAATGATTTGAAAGATATTTACCTAAATACCAACTCTATAAAATCAAAGTGGATGAAAAAGTACATCATTCATTTTTTGGGATGAATTCAGGTGAGGGGCCATGAACTAAATTGAGGTGATACAGTTGAATAGTCAGAGGCTAGAATTGAACATAAAGGAGAAAGATTCAAGCTAGATTCAATTTCAGTTGTGTTTTCAATCCCCAAATAATTGCTCCAATAAACCCTCTCTATTTATCATCAATATTTTCCTCATGATGAAAGAACACAGCATGGTATAGTGGAGAGATTGCTATTTTTTAGCCAAAATGGCCTGCATGGATGTCTCTCCTCTGGCACAAACTATGTGACCTCACACAACATTTTTGTTTTCATCTAAGACATAGAGAGGTTATTGTGGAGGGAGACTGCTGGTAGGAACTACTTCTGTTGATGAAATCATATTTCTTTACCACTTTCTATTATTTGACAGTATAAATACAGCTTATGATCACCAGGAAAAGAAACATGAACTCAGAAGAATTAAGTGGAAGTTGTTCCCAAAATCACTGGAAAGAGATTCAAAGATTATACATAAACCATAGCTTTATTATCAGCGATCACATATGTACAAAAAGTCATTTAAAGCCCTCAATGGTATTCATGATTACAGAAGGAGTTGACTTGGATCTGTAGCAAGTAGCTATTTTAAGCAATGCTGAAACACAAAAATAGAAAACCAGAGGAAGCATATTTTTCCATGTCTTTTTAGAGTCAAGCACCTCTTCCACTCCCATCCCTTGGGACTTGGATCTAAAGATCAGATATCCTAGGGGCATTTACAATATATTAAAAATATAAATGTTTTCTTGGTGTGAGAAACCATAGATTGATTGTTATTTGCTTTAGCAAAGGGGGATATCTACACTGAAAAGATTACATATAGATTTTAATCTATTTTTAAAATCAACTTTCTCATTTATTTTAAAATTTTAAACTAGGTATATTTCTTCCACTTTTACATACAAAATAAATTTCCATATTAGGGTTGATGTTACTGAAAAACCCACAAATTATGGCAAAACATAGCACTTAAAACTAATATCTATAAAAGTCTTTCATGAAAATGCTACACTAATGCTTTGGATCATATTGTGGAAATGATCATGGATTCTTAAAAATCATGTCAATGGATGGTTCTGAAATGACTCAATCAAATTAAAAACTGTCTCATATGAACCTGGAAGTAGTATGAGTTTTTGTTATCTAATGAGTTGCTCAATGTGGAGAATACTCCACCAAGTAATTAATGTATTCTTTCAAAACAATGCAATAAGATAATCTAGAGGCAGCTAGGTAACCCAGAGCATAGAGTGATGGACCTGAAGTTGTGAATTACTAAATTCAAATCCCACTTCAGGCATTTACTAGCTAAGCATCCTTGCTTGCCTCATTCTTTTCACCTTTTAGATGGGAATGGTAATAGTACTCAAATCTCAGGGTCATTAAGAGTATAAAATAAGATACTATAAAATAAAATGAGGCAATATTAATAAATATTTTGTAAACTTTAAAGCATCATTTAAATCCTACTAATTATTATCATCATTTACTTAGGCATAGATTTATTAATAAGTACATTAGTGAGAACTTCCAGTCAAGATTGCAGCTTAGAGAAAGCTAAAGTTTGGAGCTCCAGAAACCCTTCCTTACCGATCTCAAAAGGAATGCTCCTAGGGCATCGAAATTCAAAACAAACAGCAGAATAGACCCCAGAAACACTCCTCCTGGACCTGGATCAAAAGGTACGGCCCCCCAAGAGTCAGAGCCCAAGATCACTCGGATCTAAGGGGAAGGCAAAGGGAAGGTCCCAGGACCCATCCCCCCCAACCCAGAGTGCTGAGTCTGAGGCAGCAGTATGAACCTCAGGGCAGGAAGGGGGGCCTCAGGAGCCGGCTGTTCTGAAGGATGCCCCCTGAAAACGAACTGAGCCAGTCACGGGGGCACCCAGACAGCATGGAGGCAGAGAGAGATGGTGGCGGAGCCTGTAGCCCCCTGACCAGAACCTTCCATCTGGGTCTCACTGAAGGTCTCTGCCTGAGGGCATACTCAGTCTGAGGTTAATCCTATCACCAGCCCTCAGAGCTCTGCAAGCTGCAGCCTCTCCCCCCTCAGAGTACTGAGGCACAGAAACAAGGGCCAAGCCATAGACTGGACAATCTGCCTAGGGCTAAAACCTCTGAACACCAGACACAGATAAGAAAAGCTAATCCTCCCCACTCAGATAGAGATGTCAAACTCCACAGAAGCACAAAAAACCAAAAATTCTAAAAAAACAAGAAGGGGGCGACTTTGGACACATTTTATGAAACAAAAATACAAAACACAGAGGAGATAGAAGAGGAAACACAAGCAAATACTCCGAAACCTTCCAAAGGAAATGGAAACTCTCCACAAACCCATGAAGAATATGAATCAGAAATGATCAAAAAGATGGAAGCCTTCTGGGAGGAAAAATGGGAAATAATGCAAAAGAAACTCACGTATCTACAAAACCAGTTTGACCAAACTGATGGAAGCCTTCTGGGAGGAAAAATGGGAAATAATGAAAAAGAAATTCACGCATCTACAAAACCAGCTTGATCAAACTGAAAAGGAAAACCAGGCTTTAAAGCAAGAACTAATAATGCAAAGCCAAAAGACCAAGAAATTAGAAAAGAACATAAAATATCTCACTGACAAGGTGACAGATCGGGAAAATAGAGGGAGAAGAGATAATTTATGAATGATTTGCCTTCCAGAAAAGCCAGAAATAACAGCAAACTCAACATTGTAATACAAGATATAATCAAAGAAAATTGCCCAGAGATTCTAGAACAAAGGGGCAATACAGCCACTGACAGAGCTCACAGAACACCCTCTACACTAAACCTCCTAAAGAAAACTCCCAGGAATGTAATTGCCAACTTCCAAAGCTCTCAAACAAAAGAAAAAATCCTACAAGAAGCCAGAAAAAGACAATTTAGATATAAAGGAATGCCAATCAGGGTCACACAAGACCTTGCAATTTCTACTCTGAATGATCGTAAGGCATGGAACATGATCTTCAGAAAGGCAAGAGAGCTGGGTCTTCAACCAAGAATCAGCTATCCAGCAAAACTGACTATATACTTCCAAGGGAAAGTACGGGCATTCAACAAAATAGAAGATTTCCAACTTTTTGCAAAGAAAAGACCAGAGCTCTGTGGAAAGTCTGACACCAAAAAACAAAGAGCATGGAATACCTGAAAAGGTAAATATGAAGGAAAGGGAAAAGGAGAAAAATGTTATCTTCTTCTTTTACTCAAACTCTCTTCTATAAGGACTACATTTATATCAATCTATGTATACTAACATGTGGGGAAAATGTAATGTGTAAATAGGGGGAAAAGAAAGACCAAATAGAATAGTCTTTCTCACACAAAGATTCACATGGGAAGGGGAGGGGAAGGAAACTCCTATAAGAAGTAGAGGAAGAGAATTTTTACTTAAACCTTAATCTCAGGGAAATCAACGCTGAGAGGGAAAAACACCCAGATCCATTGGGATCTTGAATTCTATATTACCCAACAAGGGTAGGGAGAGGGGAAAACCAAGGGGGGGAGGGGGGAGGGAAAACAAAAGGGGAGGGAAAGAGATGGGGAAGGGGGAGGGAACAAAAATGGAGGTACTAAAAAAGGAAACATATCAAGGAGGGGACAAGGTGGACTGATTTAAAGTAAATCCCTGGACTAAAAGGTAGAGCTGAAGAAGAAAAGGTTAGAATTAAGGAAGGATATCATAATGCCAGGGAATCCACAAATGACAGTCATAACTTTGAACGTGAATGGGATGAACTCACCCATAAAAGGTAGACGAATAGCAGAATGGATTAGAATCCAAAACCCTACCATATGTTGTCTTCAAGAAACACAAATGAGGTGGGTTGATACCCACAAGGTCAGAATTAAAGGATGGAGTAAGACCTTCTGGGCCTCAACTGACAGAAAGAAGGCAGGAGTGGTAATCATGATATCTGATAAAGCCAAAGCAAAAATAGAGCTGATCAAAAGGGATAGGGAAGGTAATTATAGTTTGTTAAAAGGGACTTTAGACAATGAGGAAATATCATTAATCAACATGTATGCACCAAATAATATAGCACCCAAATTTCTAATGGAGAATCTAGGAGAATTGAAGGAAGAAACCAGTAAAACCATATTAGTGGGAGACATAAACCAACCATTATCAAATTTAGATAAATCAAATCAAAAAATAAATAAGAAAGAGGTAAAAGAAGTGAATGAAATCTTAGAAAAATTAGAATTAATAGACATATGGAGAAAAATAAATAGGGATAAAAAGGAATACACCTTCTTCTCAGCACCACATGGCACATTCACAAAAATTGACCATACATTAGGTCACAGAAACATGGCACACAAATGGAGAAAAGCAGAAATAATAAATGCAGCCTTTTCAGATCATAAGGCAATAAAAATAATCATCAGTAATGGTACATGGAAAACCAAATCAAAAACTAACTGGAAATTAAACAATATGATACTCCAAAATCGTTTAGTTAGAGAAGAAATCATAGAAGCAATTAATAATTTCATAGAGGAAAATGACAATGGCAAGACATCCTTTCAAACCTTTTGGGATGCAGCCAAAGCAGTAATCAGAGGTAAATTCATATCCCTGAGTGCATATATCAACAAACTAGGGAGAACAGAGATCAATCAATTGGAAATGAAAATAAAAAAACTCAAAAATGATCAAATTAAAAACCCCCAGCAGGAAACGAAACTAGAAATCCTAAAAATTAAGGGAGAAATTAATAAAATTAAAAGATATAGAACTATTGACTTAATAAATAAGAATAGAAGCTGGTACTTTGAAAAAACAAACAAAATAGACAAAGTACTGGTCAATCTAATTAAAAAAAGGAACAAAAAAAAGGAAATTAACAGCATCAAAGATGAAAAGGGGGAAATCACCTCCTATGAAGAGGAAATTAAGGCAATCATTAAAAATTACTTTGCCCAATTATATGGCAATAAATACACCAATTTAGGTGATATGGATGAATATATACAAAAATACAAACTGCCTAGACTAAGAGAAGAAGAAATAGAATTCTTAAATAATCCCATATCAGAAAAAGAAATCCAACAAGCTATCAAAGAATTTCCTAAGAAAAAATCCCCAGGGCCTGATGGATTCACCAGTGAATTCTATCAAACATTCAGAGAACAGTTAATCCTAATACTATACAAACTATTTGACATAATAAGCAAAGAGGGATTTCTACCAAACTCCTTTTATGACACAAACATGCTACTGATTCCAAAAGCAGGCAGGTCAAAAACAGAGAAAGAAAACTATAGACCAATCTCCCTAATGAATATAGATGCAAAAATCTTAAATAGGATACTAGCAAAAAGACTCCAGCAAGTGATCAGAAGGGTCATCCACCATGATCAAGTAGGATTTATACCAGAGATGCATGGCTGGTTCAACATTAGGAAAACCATCCACATAATTGACCACATCAACAAACAAACCAACAAGAACAACATGATTATCTCAATAGACGCAGAAAAAGCATTTGATAAAATACAACACCCATTCCTATTAAAAACACTGGAAAGCATAGGAATAGAAGGGTCGTTCCTAAACATAATAAACAGTATATATCTAAAACCATCAGCTAATATCATCTGCAATGGGGATAAACTAGATGCATTCCCAATAAGATCAGGAGTGAAACAAGGATGCCCATTATCACCTCTACTATTTGACATTGTACTAGAAACACTAGCAGTAGCAATTAGAGAAGAACAAGAAATTGAAGGCATCAAAATAGGCAAGGAGGAGACCAAGTTATCACTCTTTGCAGATGACATGATGGTCTACTTAAAGAATCCTAGAGATTCAACCAAAAAGCTAATTGAAATAATCAACAACTTTAGCAAAGTTGCAGGATACAAAATAAACCCACATAAGTCATCAGCCTTCTATATATCTCCAACACAGCACAGCAGCAAAAACTAGAAAGAGAAATCCCATTCAAAATCACCTTAGACAAAATAAAATACCTAGGAATCTATCTCCCGAGACAAACACAGGAACTATATGAACACAACTACAAAACACTCGCCACACAACTAAAACTAGACTTGAGCAATTGGAAAATCATTAAGTGCTCATGGATAGGACAAGCCAGTATAATAAAAATGACCATCCTACCCAAACTTATTTATCTATTTAGTGCCATACCCATTGAAATCCCAAAATATTTCTTTACTGATTTAGAAAAAAAACCATAACAAAATTCATCTGGAATAACAAAAAATCGAGGATATCCAGGGAAATAATGAAAAAAAAAACACATATGATGGGGGCCTTGCAGTCCCAGACCTTAAACTATATTACAAAGCAGCAGTCATCAAAAAAAATTTGGTACTGGCTAAGAGACAGAAAGGAAAATCAGTGGAATAGACTGGGGGAAAGCGACCTCAGCGAGACAGTATACCCAAAAGTATAAACCCAAAAGTTCCCAGCTTTTGGTACAAAAATCCACTATTCAATAAAAACTGCTGGGAAAATTGGAAGACAGTGTGGCAGAGATTAGGTTTGGATCAACACCTCACACCCTACACCAAGATAAATTCAAAATGGGTGAATGACTTAAACATAAAGAAGGAAACTATAAGTAAATTGGGTAAACACAGAATAGTATACATGTCAGACCTTTGGGAGGGGAAAGACTTTAAAACCAAGCAAGACATAGAAAGAGTCACAAAATGTAAAATAAATAATTTTGACTACATCAAAATAAAAAGCTTTAGTACAAACAAAACCAATGTAACTAAAATCAGAAGGAAAGCAACAAATTGGGAAAAAATCTTCATAGAAACCTCTGACAAAGGTTTAATTACTTAAATTTATAAAGAGCTAAATCAATTGTACAAAAAATCAAGCCATTCTACAATTGATAAATTGGCAAGGGACATGCATAGGCAGTTCTCAGATAAAGAAATCAAAACTATTAATAAGCACATGAAGAAGTGTTCTAAATCTCTCATAATCAGAGAGATGCAAATCAAAACTACTCTGAGGTATCACCTCACACCAAGCAGATTGGCTAACATGACAGCTATGGAAAGTAATGAATGCTGGAGGGGGTGTGGCAAAGTAGAGACATTAATTCATTGCTGGTGGAGTTGTGAACTGATCCAACCATTCTGGAGGGCAATTTGCAACTATGCCCAAAGGGTGACAAAAGAATATCTACCCTGTGATCCAGCCATAGCACTACTGGGTCTGTACCCCAAAGAGATTATAAGGAAAAAAACTTGTACAAAAATATTCATAGCTGTGCTTTTTGTGGTGGCCAAAAACTGGAAAACGAGGGGATGCCCATCAATTGGGGAAAGGCTGAGCAAATTGTGGTATATGTTGGTGATGGAATACTATTGTGCTCAAAGGAATAATAAAGTGGAGGAATTCCATGGAGACTGGAACGACCTCCAGGAAGTGATGCAGAGCAAGAGGAGCAGAAGCAGAAGAACATTGTACACAGAAACTAATACACTGTGGTATAATCGAACATAATGGACTTCTCCATTAATGGCGGTGTAATGTTCCTGAAAAATCTGCAGGGATCCAGCAGAAAAAACACCATTCATAAGCAGAGAATAAACATTGGGAGTAGAAACACAGAGGAAAAGCAACTGCCTGACTACAGCGGTTGAGGGGACATGACAGAGGAGAGACTCTAAAGGAAACCCTAATGCAAATATTAACAACATAGCAATGGGTTTGAATCAAGAACACATGTAATACCCAGTGGAATCACGCGTTGGCTATGGGGTATGGGGGGGAGGAAAAGAAAATTATCTTTGTCTTTAATGAATAATACTTGGAAATGATCCAATAAAATATTATAAAATTAAAAAACTTTTCAAGAACAAAAAGGAATTAACAAAAAAAAAAAATAAGTACATTAGTGGAAGACAAGTATACCAAGGGAAACATAGATCCACATTATAAACAACCCCTAATTAATATATCAATTATGTTTTCATTCACTTTATATAGTATTTAGTCTTTAACCATTGAAGGTGCTTCTTAAACTTGATTTATTTTCTCTCTTTGATGTACAAGAGTATCAAGAAATTGTTGAAATATCATACTTAATCCCTCAGTTGGAAATAAACGATTTTATCAACTAGTTAGTAAATATATTTTGTTAAAATGAGAGGTCACCAAATGTGTTTTACCTCTCACCTTTCCCGTCCACCTCACCCAACTCAATCTCCACCTCCCTCTGATGAGGCAATATTTCCAGGAACAGATTCCCATGCATTTTCCAGAGACTCTACAACCCAAACCCCAGTAGAGCGCTGACCCAATCTAGGTCAAAATTTGCCAAAATATATGCTTCCTGCCATCAGTGTCATATGTGGTATCTGCCTTAGCCTCAAAAACATTTTAATTATGACTCTGAATCTAGTAATCCTGGTCTCTACAAAAAGCTGTATATTGAATTAGGTATATGACTGGGCAAGTACTTCCCTCCTCTGAAACCCCTCCTTTCCTCCACTCTGCTCATCTATACAAGGGACCAACTAGATGATATCTAGGAACCCACCCATATTAAAAATCCATCATTCTTACATTCATTGTGTCAGTTCATTCTCCTTTTGGATTTTATTGCTCTTTGTTATTATATGGACTATTTATGATAGTTATCAAAGTAAAAGGAATAGCAAACATCATTTTAACAAATTCTTGAATACCAATGCTTAAGCCAGTGTAAGAACTGAGAAAACGGTATTTTAGGTAATCTAAGAAACACAACTAAATGATCCTCCTTGATTTATCTGTTGCTTCTATATACTGCCAAACTGTGAATGCTTTTAGCTTCAAATATGTTAATTTATTACAAAAATTTACATTTCAAGTGGATGCTCAGCATTCAAAACTTGTACTGTTTGTTTTAGCTTTTACTGCTGCTATTATAGAGCAAACATCTACCCACTTTACAGTCATCTTAATGACAAATTCATTATAAATAGTCTCAGTTTGAACTCAGACCAACTTTAGGGCTGGCTAGATTATTGCAGTAAGAATATTTAGCAGGTCTAGCCATAAAACAAAATGGGGATAACATATTGCTTCATAAAATTTGTTTCCCACTTCCTAAACGGGTAGTAGGGAAAACTAGAAGTTGCTTTTCAGAGGCACAATCCCTATGCAAAATGACTTAGAATTTGGAATGATGACTATAACATTTGGGGAGAAAATATTACCCTTATACACATAACTGCCATCATTTGGACAAGTGTGAATATGCATACATATATTCTTACATATATATATATATAGTGAGAGAGAGAGAGAGTGAGAGAAAGAGAGTCATTATTCAACTGAAACTATCCTTAACATCTTTACATAGATACTTGTCAATGTTCTTAGTATTGCCAAATCTGATTTGTTTTTCTGACTTCTCATCCTTGTCAACATAGCTATATATTTCATGCTACTCTATACTCCGTATGCTCTCTCTTCTTTACATTTTCATGACACTGTTCTCTCCTGGTTCTTCTATCTTATCCTTTTTGTCCCCTTTTCATCACTATGCAAATCTATAGGATACCCCTTACCCCTTTGGTTCTGTCCCAAAACTAACTCTCTCTCTTTCTCTCTCTCTCTCTCTCTCTCTCTCTCTCTCTCTCTCTCTCTCTCTCTCTCTCTCTCTCTCCTCTTCTCTGCTTTAAATTTATAAGCAAATCTGGATTTACCTATCATCTTTATGTGGCTGAATCACAGAGCAATATATTCAGCCAAACATTTCTCTGGACCTTTGTTCTCAAATCACCAGCTGCTTAATGTATATTTCTAAATGGATATTTAGGAGATAAATCAACCTCAGCATCACCAAAATTAAATTAATTTTCTTTTCCTCCAACTTTTCCCTCTTCCCAACTTCACTATTTCTTTCAAAGGCACCAAAATTTTTTGAGTCTCCATGGTTTTTAATCTTGACATTTTTTTAATTCACCAACTGAGAAAGAACTGATACTGTTAGATCTAGACTAAAACATATTGTACTTCATTTCCTTCCTTCCTTTCCTCCCTTCTTCCTTCCTTGTCTTCTTCTTCTTCTTCTTCTTCTTCTTCTTCTTCTTCTTCTTCTTCTTCTTCTTCTTCTTCTTCTTCTTCTTCTTCTTCTTCTTCTTCTTCTTCTTCTTCTTCTTCTTCTTCTTCTTCTTCTTCTTCTTCTTCTTCTTCTTCTTCTTCTTCTTCTTCTTCTTCTTCTTCTTCTTCTTCTTCTTCTTCTTCTTCATCTCCTTCTCCTTCTCCTTCTTCTTCTTCATCTCCTTCTCCTTCTACTTCTCCTTCTTCTTCTTCATCTCCTTCTCCTTCTCCTTCTCCTTCTCCTTCTTCTTCTTTTTCCTTTCATTTGAGATCTCTTCAGAAAATGACTACTATGAAATAATGTTTCAAATAATTGCACATGTAAAATCTATATCAGTTTGCTTATTGTTTCAGAGAAAACAGAACATGGAATGATGGAGGGAGGGAAGTAAAAAGAAGGGAGATAATTTGGAACTCAAAACAGTAAAAGTTTATTTTACATGCAATAGTGTAAAATAAAATATTATTGTTTAAAATCTTGGCATTTTTATCATCTCTATTTTTATTACTCCTACTTACTCTCTAATCTTGCCAATTGTAACACTATAGAAAAATTCTCAACTATATTCCTCTCTCTCTACTCATACTGTAAAGAACTATTCCTCCCCTTATCACCATTATCCTGGATTATTGCATCATTTTCTTCATTGGCCTCTCAACTTTAAATCTTTTCCCACTTAAATCTATTTACCTACAGCTTCCAATGTGGTTTTTTTTTCAGTCTAATTATGGTTACTTTGCACAATCAAGTACACTGCCTCTATATTACCTTTTAGGATTAAGTATAAACTATGAAAACCATTCATAAATCCTTTATCTTATCTTTCCTGGCATTTTAAATCAACATTATTTCCCTCCCTACCCTATATAGTTATGCCTAATTGACCTTCTTTTTTGTTTCTTACAAGTGCTACTTCATCTATTATATTTGAGCTTTTCTGATATTCACCTACATTCTTGGAATGTACTCTCTATGTATTTCTGTTTCATATAATAACTAATTTTGGTTCAGACAGCATCCAAGCTGCACTTTCTGTATGGATTCTTCCTTGCATCATATCTTTAAGTCCCTCTTTTGAAAATTACTTTTTAGTCGTTATTTTTAGAACCCAAGAATAGATTGTATGTTATTTTTATTCATTGGTTTGTTACATTTAAATACCCATATACATCCCTTTTCTTCCCCCTCCCCCATTATAGAAGGAATGAGGAGTCAAGGAAAGAGATTTGCATATGCAAAACTGTCTTACTTATTTCTAATTATAATTTATTTTTCTGGAGCTGGGTATATACAAGTCATTCTTTAAATACTATTTCTGTGTCATATATAATGTTTTCTTGGTTTTGCTCATTTTCCTTTTCATATTTTCATGTAGATATTTACATGTTTCTTTCAAAATTAACCTGTTCAAACATTTATGGCATAATACTATTTCATCACAATCATATGCCACAACTTGTTTAGCTATTTCCCCAATTGTTGGGCATCTTTTTAATTTCCAGTTCTTTGCCACCAAAAAGAGAGTCACTGCAAATATTTAAAAACATAAAATTTCTTTTGCATTTTCCTTGATCATCTTAGGAAATAAGCCTAATAGTTCTATTGCTGGGACAAAAGGTATACACAGTTTTAAAACTCTGAGCACAAATCAAGATTGCTCTCCAAAATGTTTGGATCATTTCACAGTTCCACCAACAGTGTATTTGAAGGGTTTACATATGGGAAAGAAATAGATATTGTTCTTTTTATCCAGAGGACAGATCTAGACAAGGAAGTTGTAATCAGACAAATTGAGGGTTGATGAAAAGGAAATTTTTTCTTGATTTATTAAAAAATGTAATGGATTGTCTCAGTATATAGTGAGATAATCCTACCTCAATACAGTTATTCAAAATGCTCAATTACCACTTTGTGATTGTGCTACAGAGGGGACTCTTGCTCATGTATGAGTTGAACTAGATAGTTTCTATAGATCCTTATATCTTTAAGATTATGTGATTCAATGATTCAGAATTGGGTCTATTTTTATTACATTAAAATCATAATACTAGGGGGCAGAGCCAAGATGTCAGGTAAGGATGAGCAGCTCAAGGTCATCATCAGAATTCCTCCAATCAATATTTAAAAAAAAACACTACAAAATGAATACAGGAGTGAAAGAACTAACAAGGAGACAGATAGGAACAATTTTTAAAAAAATACTTAAAAGGTAGGAAGAGAACATCTGGGGCTTTAACAAGGAGTGGAGAGCAAGTCAAAAGCAAATCACACATCCTTACCATATATCTGCTGTCCCATGTTTAGAATATAAACCCAAGCAAACATTCAGATCCTAAGGCCCTTCCTGGACAAATAGAGGTCCAAGCCAACCCACACCCATTAATGTTTCAAACCTGTGGTGAAGTCCAGAATTTCAGACCAGGAAAGTATTTACTGAAGTAGGCTGATCTGTTTGGGCTCATAGGAAGCCATGAGTCCCAGTTTGAGCCTGTGGTGAGGATATAGACTCCAACTTGAGATAATTTGTTGTTCCAAGGTGCATCCAGATATTTTTGCCAGGTGCTCATGACAGAGCTTCAGGATAGGGTAATTAACTGTGTGCCTGACTGGACCAAGTATACAGTGAGAACAAAAATTTGCACCTAATTCTGGGGCTAGAATTTGATGAACCCTGACCTGATCAAGTTCAGAGTAAGATCAAAATTTTACACCCACACCTGAGGTAAGTTTTTAAGATATCTGCATCTCATGGATTAATTGATTCAGCAGTGGGAGGAAGCCTTCAGAGTTCACAGCTCTCAGGCCATCATAGCACCTTGGAAGAAATAAAACTGGAAGAAGCCCTCAAAATAAACTAAGGGCAGCATCAAGAAAGGACTGAATTTTAAGAGGGTAATCTATCTCCCAGAAAACAGAGCCTACCTACAAAAATGGTAGTAAAAATGAGTAAACAACAAAAAAGCACCTAATTCTGAAGACTTTTTGTGGAGACAAAGAACAAGTTACAGACACAGAAGGGGACACTGAAAGCAAAGCAAACACATGCAAAGTCCAAAAAAATCTATGGATGGGACACAAATTTTGGAAGAGCTCAGAAAAGACTGCAAAACCAAATAAGACAGGCAGAGGAAAACTGGGGAAGAAAAATTAAAGCAATGCAAGAAGAAATGGGCCAATTTACAAAGAAGAATCAAAACTGAAAGAGGGAAATCATGACTTAAAAATCCAACTTGACCAATTAGAAACTAAGCATATTATGAGAAATCAACAAATAATAAAACAGAATGAAAGGAATGAAAAAACAGAGGAAAATATGAAATATCTCATTGAAAAAACAACTAACCAGGACAATAGATCCAGGAGAGAAAATTTGAGAATTATTGGATTACCTGAAAGCACTGATTAAGAAAAAATGTGATTATAATGTAAGAAATTATCAAATAAAACTGCCTAAATATCCTAGAACAAGAAAATAAAATTGAAATTGACAGAATTCACAGATCACCTCCAGAAAGAAATCCTCAAATAATAACTTCCAGCAATAGTTAAATTCAGTTAATCCCAAGTCCAGGAGAAAATACTGCAAGCATCCAGAAAGCAATAATTCAAATAACATGGAGTTACAATCAGGATAGTATAGGGCTTAGAGGCTTCTAAATTAAGGGATCTGAAGGCATAGAAAATGATATTCAGGGACACAAAAGATCTAGGTGTATAGCCCAGAGTCACCTACCCAGCAAAACTGAGCATATTCTTTCTGGGAAAAACATGGGCTGGACATTCAATAAGATAGAAGATTTTTAAGCATTCTTGAAGAATAAGTCAGTCCTAAACCAAAAAATAAATAAATAAATAAATTGAAGTCTAAATGTAAGACATAGGAGAAGCCCAAAAAGGTAAACAAGAAAGAGAAAATTTAAGGGACTCATTAAGGTCAGAGAGTTTATGTGTCTACATGGAAAGAAGATTTCTATGATTTGCAAAAATTGCTCTTAGTAGTAGAGAAGATAGAAGGAATTTACCCAGAAAGAGGATGGGAAAGTAACCTGATTATGATGATATGATGTATATGACAATATAAGTATATGTAAATGTGATCATGTGAAATATATATGTATGATATGTATGCATATGAATGATATGTAAAAAATTAAGGGGTAAAAGACAGGGTTTCACTAAGAAAATGGAAGGGAGAGATAGAATAGGATAAATTGTTTAATATAAAGAGGTATGAAAAAACAGTATAGAGAGGGGAGAATAAGGGTGGTAATGGGCAAAGCTTAAACTTTACTCTCATTGTAACTGGCTTAGAGTGGGAAAAACAGTGGGGTATAGAATTCTATCTTGTCCTAGAAAAGGAATAAGACAAGGGAAGGGGGAGGTAATTGGAAGGAAGGGGGAATGGGGGGGTGCCAAAAAAGCAAAATACTGGTGTGAAGGAAAATAGTGAAAGGGAATAGAGGAGACTCCAGAGGGGAAAATATGATAGAGAGCAATAAACAGTTAGTAGTCATAACACTGAAAGTGCTATGTCATAAAAGTGAAGTGGATAGCAGAGAATATTAAAAAATAGAATCCTATTACATATTATTTATAAGAAACATATTTGAGGCACAGTGACATACACAGATTAAAGGTAAAAAAGCTGGCACAGAATTTATTATGCATCATCTAAAGTAAAAAAAAGGAGTAGCAATCATTTTATGAGACAAAACTAAAGTAAAAATCAAATGAATTAAAAGAGATAAGGAAGAAAATTACATCTTATTAAAAGAGACTATAAACAATGAAGAAATATGAGTACTAAACATTTATGTACCAAATGCTTTAGCATCCAGATTTCTAAAAGAGAAACTAAAGGAGTTGAAGGAGAAAATAGACAATAAAACAGTACTACTAGGGACCTCAACCTTCCCTTATTAGGACTAGATGAATTGAAACAAAATGAAGTAAGTGAAATGAATGAAATGTTAGAAAAATCAGAGTTAATAGATATCTAGAGAAAACTGAACAAAAGTAAAAAGAAATATGTTTTCTTTCCTGCAGCACATTTACAAAGATGTACTAGGGCACAAAAACATTGCAAACAAATTCAGAAAAAAAGAAATGATAAATGTAAATATTTTCAGATCATAATGCAATACAAAGGGATCATAGAGAGGCAAATTTAAAATTAACTGGAAACAAAATATTCTAGTTCTTCAAAATTGGTGGGTCAAAAAGAAATCATAGATACAATTACTGATTTCATTGAAGAGAATGACAATAAGGAGATATCATATCAAAATCTATGTGATACAACCAAAGCAGTATTCAGGGGAAAATGTATATCTCTGAGTGCCTATACCAACAAAATAGAGGGAGGAAATCAATGAATTGGGTTTGCAAATTAAAAAAAAATTAGAAAGAACAAATTAAAAATCCTTGATAAAACCTAAATTGTAAATCCTAAAATTAAAGGAGAAATTAATAAAATTGAAAGTAAAAATTATTGAACTAATAAGACTAGGAGCTGATAATTTGAGAAAAATTATAAGTAAAATTAAGTACTAATAAATGTAATTTAAAAAAAGAATGAAGAGAATCAAATTAACCATTTCAAAAAGAAAAGGGCAATCTCCCCTCTAATGAAGAGGAAATTAAGATGATTATTAAGAATTACTTTGACAAATTATATGGCAATAAATATGACAATTTAGGTGAAATGGGTAAATATTAACGAAAATGTGAAATGCCTAGATTAGCAAAAGAGAAAATAGAATACTTAAATAACCCCATCTAAGAAAAAGAAATTGAACAAGCCATAAAAGAATTCCCTGAGGAAAAATCCCCCAGATCAGATGGATTCACAAGTGAATTCTAACAAACATTCAAAGAACAATTAAACCCAATACTACACAAGCTACTTGGCAAAATAAGCAAAGAAAGAATCTTACCAAAAATTATGACACAAATATAGTATTGATTCTCAAGCCAGGAAGATCAAAAACAGAGAAAGAAAACCATAGACCAGCCTCCTCAATGAACAAAGATGCAAAAAGTCTTAAATAAAATACTGTCAAAGAGACTATAGGAAGTCATCACCAGGATTATGACTTTGATAAGGTGGTTTTTATACCAGAAATGCAAGGTTATTTTAACATTAGGAAAACCATCCACATAATTGACCATATCAATAACCAAAATAACAGAAAACACATGATTATCTCAATTGATACAGAAAAAGCCTTTGAAAAAACACAACACCCACCCTTATTGAAAACACTAGAAAGTATAGTAATAGAAAGGTCTTTCCTCAAAATAATAAACAACATTTATCTAAAACTATCAGCAAGTATCATTTCCAGTGAATATAAATTAGAAGCCTTCCCAATAAGATCAGGAGTGAAGGAAGGATGCACAATATCACCACTATTATTTAATATTGTATTAGACATGCAAGAGGTAGCAATTAGAGAAGAACAAGAAATTGAAGGGATTAATGTAAGCAATGAGGAAACTAAATTATCACTCTTTGCAGATGATATGATGATATACTTAACAAATGCTAGAATATGAATTAAAAAGCAAGTAGAAATAATTAATAATTTTTGCAACATTGCAGGATGCAAAATAAACTCACATAAATTAACAACATTTATATATATATATATATATATATATTTCTAACAAAACTAAACAGCAAGAGTTAGAAAGAGGGGGCAGCTGGATAGCTTAGTGGATTGAGAGCCAGGCCTAGACATGGGAGGTCCTAGGTTCAAATCTGTCCTCAGACACTTCCCAACTGTGTGACCCTGGACAAGTCACTTAACCCCTATTGCCTAGCCCTTACCACTCTTCTGCCTTGGAATCAATACATAGCATTGATTCCAAGACAGAAGGTAAGGGTTTAAAAAAAGTTAGAAATAGAAATTCCATTTAAAAGCACTCTAGACAATATAAAATATTTGGGAATCTATCTCCCAAGACAAATTCAGGAATTATATGAGCACAACTACAAAACACTTTTCACAGAAATAAAACTAGATTTTAATGATTGGAAAAACAACAATTTCTCATGGGCAGGATGAGCTAATATAATAACAATGACCACCCTACCTAAACTAATTTATTTATTCAGTGCCATACTTTCAAACTACCATAAACATTTTTATAGAATTAGAAAAAAAATATTACAGAGTTCATCTGGAAAAACAAAACATCAAGAATATCAAGGGAAATAATGGGGAAAATGTGAAATATGGGGGCCTAGCATTACCAGATCTTAAAGTGTACTATAAATAAGTGACCATGGAGACAATATGGTACTGGCTAAGAGAGAGAAGCATGAATCAGTGGAATAAACTTGGGATAAATGACATCAGCCATTTGGGTTTGATTAACCCAAAGATCCCAGCTTTTGGAACAAGAACTCACTATTTGACAAAATCTGCCAGGAAAATTGGAAAATAGCTTGTAAAGAATTAGGTTTATATCTCTATACATATACCAAGATGAATTCAAAATAGGAAAATGAATATAAAGAATAGAAATATAAAGAGTAAAATCATAAATAAATTAGATGAACATAGAATAGTATACCTGTCAGATATGTGGGAAAGGAAGGAGTTTAAGACCAAGCAAGAGATCAAGAGCATTACAAATGAAAAATGAAAATTTTGATTTATATTAAATTATAAAGGTTTTATACAAATAAAACCAATGGAACTAAAATTAGAAGGGAAGCAATAAACTGGGGGAAATTTATAACAAAACTTGCTGGCAAGCATCTAATTTCCTGAATAAATAAGGAACTAAGTCAAATGTGCAAGAAATCAAGTCATTCCCAAAGTGACAAATGGTCAAAGGATTTGAATTGGTAGTTTTCAGATGAAGAAATCAAAACTATCAATAATCACATGAAAAAGTGTTCTAAATCCCTCCTAATTAGTGAAAGGGAAATCAAAACAACTTTGAGGTACCTTCTCACACCTAGTAAACTGATCACTATGAAAGTAAAGCAAATAATGAATGTTGGAGGCAATGTGGCAAAATTGGAGCACTAATACACCATTGGTGTAGATGTGAATTGATTCAACCATTCTAGAAGGCAATTCAGAATTATGTCCAAAGTGTTTTTAAATAATACATTGAATAATAAATACCCTTTGATACAACAATACCACTACTAGGTTTAAACCCCAAAGAGATAATGAGAAAAAATACTTGTACAAAAATATTCATAATCATGTTCTTTGTGGTGGCAAAACAAATTGTATCTTATCCTGGTGATGGAATACTATTGTGCTGTAAGGATGATAAACTGCCTGATTTCTATATGAGCTGGAAAGACCTCCACAAACTGATGAGGAGTGAAATGAGCAGAACCAGGAGAACATTATATACAGAGACTGAAACTTTTGGGAACAATCATATGTAATCAACTTTTCTATTGATTGCTATGCAATGATCCAGGACAATCCCAAAGGACTCATGAAAAAGAATGCTTTTGGCCCTGAGAGAAAGAACTGTGGGAATAGAAAAGCGGAAGGAAAACATTTTATTTTTCACTTTTTATATGGGTATTGGAAGTGGGGTTTTGGTTTTTAAAAGATTATCACAAAAATGATTAATATGGAAATGGGCATTGAGTGATAATACATGTATAACTGAGTGTAATTACTTGTTGGCTCTGGCAGGGGGGACAAAGAAAAGGGGAGAGAAAGTACATGAATCATGTAACCATGGAAAAATACTTAATTTAAAAAACAATAATACTAAAGTATCTATCAGTCATGTCACTTACTGTGTGCAATTCACTATGCTTATTTCATTACAATTAACATATTTGATCTTCACAACCCTAGGAGAGAGGCCTTATTATTGTCCCTATTTTACAGATAAGGAAACTGAAACATATAACAGTTAAGTGACTTTGCCAAGGTCATACATCTAGTAGGGATATGAGGCCTGATTTAAACTCAGGTCTTCCTACTCGAGGTTTCACCTACTTGCTCCTACAATATTTTAGTAATGCACATTTTCACTGCTACATAGTTTTGAATTGATTTAATCTGATGAATTTTAACATGGTAAACATATTGTACATACTAAATATACTTTAACAAAATGTACAATTATCCTGAGGAAGACTGGAATAAGACTTGCATGAGATTCAACAATATTCCATTTTCTCTTGCTAAAGAAATCCCTAGAGCCTTTCATTCTTAGAAAGACAATAACATTATCAAAGTGATTACACATACAAAAGGTTTTGTAAAACACAAAACACTATATAAATAAAATTACAAAAATATGTAAATAACATTACAATTAATCACCACTATTATTAGAGCAACAACAACAATACACACATATTATCCTTCATTAAAAAGTTCCAAGATTCATAAACCTGGTATGCTATACCACAATTACCTGTTAGGGTTTAGAATACTATACCAATCATTTATTCTAATGACTCTTTACTTAGTTGTCCACAGTATTTGTCTTTTCCTTTCCCTCCCTTCCTTTCCCTTTCTTTCTTTCCTTTTCCTTTCCTTCATACCACCACTTTCTTCCATGCTTAATCTACTTATTAAAATTTCCACTGTCTTTCCTGGCTCAGCTCAAATGCAATATTACTCCATGAATCTTTTTTTTTTTTTAACATTACAGTCAACCATGCTCTCTTCCTCCATTCACCTCTACCAGTGAACTCATAGAATATAATTTTTAATTTATTCATCTTTATTATAGTTATTTGTCTGTATCATCTCTATCAAATCATAAGATTATTGAAATCGACATAAAATTACTTTTTTACAAATTTTATTTTTTCAGATTTCTTCAATATACATTAATATACCTTTTTTAATATTTTCCAATCCATATTCTCTCTTTCCCCAACCTCTTCACCCTAACAAAGCAGATAATATGAAATAAGTGGTACATATGTTATCATATAATACATATTTCAATTGTAATATTGTCATGCCAGAAAGACATATAGCTTACACTAAAGGAAAAAATCATGGAGGAAATAAAGTAAAGAATAATAAATTTCTATTTTCATTTGGACTCTGTTCCTTCTGATGCCATAGATATGCTTTTCCCCCCCTTGAGTCTCTTAGAGTTGTTCTAGATCTTGTAGTGTTGATAATGGTTGTCATTCACAGTTGATCATAACACATTATTGTTGTTATTGAGAACAATGTTATCCTAGTTCTCAGTTCACTTTGTGTAACTTCATATAAGTCTTTCCAGGTATATTTTGTGATCATTATGTTTGTCACTTCTTATGGCACAAAAGTGTTCCTTATAAGAATATACCGCAACTTGTTCATTCATTTCTCAGTTGATGGGCATCCCTTCCGTTTCCAGTTCTTTGCCACAACAAAAAGAGCTGATATAAATATTTTTGTATAGGTAGGTTTTACCCGTCTCTAATATATTTGGGAGATAGATCTAGTCATGGTTTTGCTAGGCCAAAGGTATATATAATTTTATGATTTTTTTCACATTATTCCAGATCACTCTCTAGAATGGTTGTATCAGTTTGCAGCTTCATCCATAGTGTATTATTGTCCCAATTTTTCCGTATACCATCCAGAATTGATCATTTTCTTTTTTTTTTGTTAAGTTAGCCATTATGATGAGTATGAAATGGTACCACAAAGTTGTTTTAATTTTCATTTTACTAATTAATAATTATTTTGAGAATTTTTGTATGACTAAAAATACTTTTAATTTCTTTGTCTGAGGATTTCCTGTTCATATATTTTGATCATCTGTCAATTAGGAAAATTTTATATTTTTATATATTTGAATGAAATTTCTTTTGATGCTTCTCTTGGGTGTCAAATTTGATCATTGAATTTTCTTTTTAGCTCTGGAAATTTCATCAGGAATGCTTGGAATTCCTCTTTTTTTCAATAAATTTTTTTCAATAAATGTCCATTTCTTCTCCTGGAATGCTATGCTCAGTTTCACTGGGCAAGTGATTCTCATTGTAGGTCCAGATTGCTTGCTTTATTGAATACAATATTCCAAGGCCTCTGATCCTTTTATGTAGAAGCTGCTAGGTCCTGTGTAATCCTTATTATGTTTCTACAGTGTTTGATTATTTTCTAGCTTCTTCTTGTATTTTCTCCTTGACTTATAGAATTAGAATTTGGTTATGACACTCCTGGGATTTTTAAATCTGAAATTATTGGTAGATTCTTTTGATTTTTATTTTCTGCTCTTATTCAAGAATATCAGGACAATTCTTCCTGATAATTTCTTTCAAGGATAGTGTAAACGATTCTTAGTTTATCCCTCCTGAATCAATTTTCCAGGTCATTTTTTTTTCTAATGCCAATGAAAGATTTACAACTTTCTTCTATTTTTTTATTATTTTGAACTTGTTTAATTATTTTCTGCTGTCTCATAAAGTCATAAACTTCCATATGACCAATTCTATCTTTTAGGGTATCATTTTTTTTTCCTTTGAGACTTTATATTTCCTTTCTCAGGGATTTATTTTCTTATTTGAAATATGGCATTTCCTTTTCTTAGAGAGCTGTTTTCTTCAGTAAGTTTTTGTTCTGTTGATTTCCTTTATCTATCAATTTATTTTCAAATTTTTATTCTAAGTTTCCTATTAATTGTCTATCTTTCTTATCCTTTCACATTTTATATTCAGGCTTCATACTTTTGTATTGCTGTCATCTTCTGAGCTTGTATTTTGATCACGTTTGTTGAGATTTTCTTCTAATGTCAAACTTTTTCTGTCTTTTACTCATTTGGGGATTATTTTCCCCCTTAATTTTGACTATATATTGAAGCTTAGCTCTATTCTCGGTGTGGAAAGCATACTGTCTCACCTTTATTCTGTACCTGCAATTGGATCACCTGTCTTGGTCTTAGATTAAGGAGTCTGCAGAGGTGGCAAGCTTAACCTGTTGTGTGAAGTTTTATAGCTGCTTGGTTCAATTGATTGGGTTCTGCCCAATACCACCGAATCTGGACCTTATGGGGTTGTGTTCCTCTCACTGCTACCTGCTATATGTCAGGGCTTGTCTTTGTTCTGATTAAACTATGTAGGGCCTCTTTCTTTCCACAGCTACTTGTTCTATATTGCCTTGTTTTCCATGCTATCCCAGTTTAAGCTGGACAAAGTAGGCTGTTCTCTTTTTCTTGTCACTTGATCTATATTGTATCTGAGTTCTGCTGGGGCTTGTTTAACATTTTCTCCTCATACCCCAATAATATGTGTCCTCTTTGCTGTCTCTAGACATTGTTGTGAGCTGGCATACTGTTCTGTTTCAGTATTCATTTGGAGCCATTTTTGTACTTCTGTGGCCATTTGGAAGGTGATTCATGAGCTTTCAAGTATTTCTTACTTCACCTTCTTTGCCTGATCTGCTACTATATTGACTGTCACTGTCCCACTGTGGCTAAACTCTTTTCCTGCATATAATTTAGATATGAGAGCTTTATCTGAGAAACTGACTAAAATTTTTCCCCACCTTACTGCTTTCCTTCTAAACTTGGCTACATTACATTTTACTGGTACTAGAACTATTCAATTTAATATATTCAAAATTATCCATTTTACATTCAATAATTCTTTCCATTCCTTGTTTATTCATAAATCACTCTCCTGTTCCAATAAGCCTGAAAGGTAATATATTCCCTCTTATTCTAATTTGTTTATATTTCCCTTTTTGTATAGGTCATGTACCCATTTGGATCTTATTTTGGTAAACAATGTGAAATATTGATCTATATCTAGTATCTGTCAGACTACTTTCCCATTTTCCCAGTAATTTTTTTTTTACCAAATAGTGATTTCTTATTCCCAAAACTTGAATCTTTACATTTGTCAGACACAAGGTTGTTGTAATTTTTTACAATTGTTGTTTTTCTATTCTGTTCCAATGATCTCCTTTTCTATTTCTTAAGTCAATACCAGGTAATATTGGCAATTACTGCTTTATAATATGGTTCAAAATCTGGCACTATTTGACCACTTTAAATTTCTTTTAATTAATTCCTTTAATATTCTTGACCTTTTGGTTCTTTTGAAATGAATTTCTTACTATTTTTTCTAATTCATTAAACTATTTTTGGTAATTTAATTAGGATGACATTGAATGAGAAGATTAATTAGACAGGATTGCAATTTTAATTATATTGTATCTGCTCACCCATGAAAAATGAAAATTTTTCCAATAACTTAAATCTTGCTTTATTTGTATCAAATATTTTATAATTATTTTGATATTTCTGGGTTTGCTTTGGAATCTGTGATCCATTTAAGAGTGCTTCTAATTCTAAAATTCTGTCATTCTGTGGTACTGACCAGCCATTCTAAATTGTTAGTTAACATAGATCCACTTCTACAAAAGCCTTACATAATAACATGAAGAGATACACTAATACAAATACACTAGCAAAGACTTGGCTAAAGACATCAGTCACCCTTTACATTTTTAGGAACTTTTAGACTATCCCTACATCATGGGACATACTATTATAGATTTAATGAGAAGTGTATGCCTCTTTTCCCACCTTTATTCCAGCCTACTCCTTATACATCATGCATTAGTTTACTGCCCATTCTAGGACATTTCTTTGTGAGTCTTAAATTTCTTTCCCTATTGCTACACATACTTTAAAACCACATAATTTCCACTTATAAAAGTCATTGTAAGTAGTTTTTTTTTTTAAATTCTTGTATTCCTGATATCTAATATAATGCCAAGTATATAAGTAGACAGCTAAAAATGCTTATGGATTGCAAAACAGATTTTCAAAAGGAAAGCAAAAAAATATGCTGTGCTTTTTAAATAACTTTACATGTATTATAAATAGTTTTATATCAAACAGATGAAAAGACATGTGACACTTGAGAGAATTCTGACAATTAAAATGATAAACTGAAGCTTTATTTAATTAATGAAGCTACTTGGGTGGTTACATTTTAATGATGATAAATGGCAGGTAAAGGTGGGCTTTTTAAGCTAGAATATGTCTGAAATGTGACAGTTAATAGATTTTTTCCTTGAGAAATATAAATTAACTGTGCCGGAAAGGTAGTGTAGGAGGGTAAGATTTTAGCTAACTTCTAGCAAGGTCAAAAGTGTCATTTGAGAAATGTTTAATATGAAAGCTAAAATTAGTAACAATTGTCTTTTGTATTCAATATTCTCATTTCTATATACTTGGGCTTTTGCCAGCACTGAAGTCATGTTTCTTATAATGTAACAATTCTTGGATGTATATATATATATATATATATATATATCATATGTATATGTATATATATGTGTGTATATATATATCATATGTATATGTATATATATGTGTGTATATATATATATCATATGTATATGTATATATATGTGTATATATATATATATATATATATATATATATATATATAAAGGAAAAGGACAATATCAAAAACCCCACAGATTGAAATGGGATAATCACTCCTGGAGTAATGGAGAAAAGTGCTTTAAAATTAGAATTAAGTAGCGCACTAGTATCTAGTAATTGCTTAAACTAGTCTAATTTAAATACAAAAATAATGTAATGATCAATTTATATAGCTCACTAACATCATATGATACAATAATGGAAAAGATATGTTATTTAATTATGATTTGTGTGATTTGTAAAATGGTCTCCCTACCACATATATTCAAACATCCATTTTATATTCCACAATTCTTCCCATCCCCCAATTTCTCCCTACTTCAATCTATCTTCCACTCAGCTGTCAAACTGATATTTCAACTACATCATTCCCTTATTTAATAAATTCCAGTAACTATCTAACACTTTCATGATCAAATATAAAATCCAGTCTTTTTATACTTTATCATTTTCATATCCTCTTCAACTCATTGATATTGACTTTCTTGCTCTTCTTTGCAACATGGGATTCTAGCCTCTGAATAGTTTCACTTTCTGTCACCCATGCTTTGAACTCTCTCCCTCTTTATCACTTCCTCCTACTTTCCTTTACTTCCTTCAAGTCTCAACTAAAGTCCCACTTTTATATAAAAAAACATTTCTTGTTCTTTTTCAAAAATTTTAGTTGAATACCTAATTTATTAGTCTTCTCTTCCTCTGTTTTATTAATGTAAACATTTAGTGACATAAATTTTCCACTAAGTCGTGCTTTGGCTGTATTCCAAAAGGTTTTGCATATTGTGTCCTTGTTGTCATTCTCTTTAATGAAATTGTTGATTATTTCTATGATTTGCTCTTTGATCCACTCTTTCTTTAATATAAGGTAATTTAGTTTCCATTTAATTTTTAGTCTTTTTTTCCTCCAGACTTTTGTTTAATGTAATTTTCATAACATTATGGTCTGAAAAATGTATTTAATATTTCTTCTTTTCTGCATTTGGTTGTGAGACTTTTATGCCCCTTTATATGATCAGTTTTTGTGAAAGTGTCATATACTGCTGAGAAAAAGATATAATCCTTTATATTCCCATTAAACTTTCTCTAGAATCCATCAAAGCTAAGTTTTCCAAGATTCTATTCACTTACTTACTTTCTTTCTTGTGTTTTTTATTTATTTGATTTTGAGGGGAAGTTTAATGACCCATTGCTAATTCTATTTAATCTTAAGTGTCCTGCCCTCTAAGATGATATATCTTGCCTATAACTTGTTGGGAACAGTAGTTTGCCTATCTTTTCCATTAGTCTGTGAACTCTTAAATGAGTAATAACTGGGTTAGATAAGGTAGATAGATAGTGGTTATATTACTAGATAGTGAAAGTAGGAGAGTAGGTGAGGGCTTAGACTTAGCAGAAGATACTGCCCCAGAGGCAGAGAGATTTAGGGATTTTTAGAGAAAATTTAGTTAGGATTGGGATCTGGGGTATTGTTACAAGGTATTGTAAGATTACTTTTGCTTTCCTCCTTCCTATTTCCTATTGATATTTCCTAATAATAAACTAAGCATTTTATGTTAAAGAAAGTGCTTTCCTGACTTTTGTTCAAACTCCTACTCCAAACATTTAACCTGTCATAATTTTTAATCAGAAAGTTTGAGTTTAAAACAAAAGATGTTACTTATTACTTTTGTGATTTTGGCCAAATCAATAAACTCATTGGATTTTAGTCTCCTTAAATGAGAGAATTTGATTCAATGTTCTAATGCTCTTTCTACCTTTAAATCTTGATAAAAAAAATCTACTCTTTCATTGATGTCTTTGTTACGACTATTCTTAACTCCTAGATTGCTCTTACTTCATATTTACCTCTTTATACTCCCTTGCTGAGTAAGTATGTACCAATCCCTAAATCACTTAAAATCCAAACCAAATGCTTCCTCATCCATGAAATATTCTTTGATTTTCAGCTTTCTTTTTCACAGGGCATTTCTTTTGAACTACTCTAATGCACATATCCTATAATTTAGTGTCATATTGTTCTAATTTTCAGTGTCATGTGCTCATATGAGACAGAAAGCAAGGGTTATGTCCTATCTAAACTTTCTGTGTCCTTACTACTTTCCACAATGTTTTATAAATTATAAACACTTAATAAATGATAATTGTTGCTACAATGTGACATAACAGGTAATGAGGGCTCTGAAAAGATAACTGACACAAGAAGTTAGAAAACTAAATACATAACAAGATAGTTCAGTAGATCTATAGAATGAGAAACTATTGTAGTGTGAAAAGTTTTAGCTTTGACCTGTCAGACTAGCAAATAGCTTGCTGAATATTGCCTTATTCCATTAAAATTTGTCTCTTGATTTCCAACCATGAAAAATAAATTTTGACCTCCATCATTTAAAATTGAAATGTGAAATTCATCAGAGAGTGTCTGAAAATGCATTCAAGTACAGTGATTCCATTCTAGGTGACTGTAATGATTAAAACAGCAATATAATTCCTTATTTCCAGGGAATGTTAGCCATTAAAAAGACATACATAGACTATAATCAGAAAACATAAATTATTACCAATTACACATTCGATTTTTTGTGTTTTAATAATATTTTACTTCAATATTTATGGGAATAACTGCAGAAATTAGGCAGAAGTGTCTTGGTGGATTGCATTTGTGTAATATGTCACTCACTGGATGGGCTATGGTGCTGCCACTAAAAGATTGACTCATCTGAATGAAATAATTGGTGGGAATGTTCATTGGATTCTCCTTTTCCTCTTCTTAAGGTAGAAGAAATAGTTGAAGGCAAAGAAGTCAGACAATATTATTTTGATAATGAAATGTCCATATAATTCTGATAATGATTGTCTCTGAACCTTTACTACTCCTCAAATTGTAGAGATGCACTTCATTGTTATTCTATACTCAAATTTTTTCCACCTTAGTAAAATCTACCTAAGTTTGTATTCTGGTGGCATAATAATTGAGAAACCAGAATTGTCTACAGGTCATGTTAGAACATTGAATATAAGTTAAGTGTAATCTATTAATAAACAATTTTTCTGTTTTGTGCTCAAGCAAAAGCAGTGACTAGCATCACAGAACTGATAATATACAATTATCAATGATATCATCTCTTTATTTTTTATCACATTCAATTAAATTCTTCCAAAGATTTTGGAGAGTCTAATAGATATTTTATTCAACAAACATTTATTAAATATTTACTCTTAGTCAATATGACAAGCTTAGGGACACCAATAAAGGGAAAACTCATCCCTTCCCTATAAGAACTCATATTCTAATGAAAGAGAGAAGATTGAATTAGAATCAAGAATAATAAGATTTTTTCTTGTTCTATTTCCCTTCACCTCCCACTTCTAGTCAATAGTAAGACCTATCAGAAAATGATATTAAAATGGGGAACCTGGAAATCATGTAGAAACTACTCCAAAGATGAAAAGAGAACAAATTTTATGAAATATCAACAAAAAATTCACATCCTAGTAATATGTACAAAGTCAAGGGAAACCATTTACAAACTACTTGTCAAGATTTCTGATATTATGGCATGTAAACTCCAAACAAAATCCAGTCTTCCACAGCTCCAGACCAGCATACTATCAAAAAGGTACTGATAATTTTGAGATGATGACTTTGAAGTTTTACCAATAACTTTGAGATCATTTCGTTATATTAATGAACTAATCCTAAAGGGGCACAGATAGTGTTATTTTTCTCCCCCAAAACCCTCCCCAAAAAAAGTTAGAAAAAAGGAGACCTCAAAGCCCTTCTTGTAAAGCATGCTTCCATCTTCTTCAGAAGTTCCCAGGGTTGTCAAATCTAAACTATGGTTATATGAAGGATATTCTCTTTCCCTCCCCCTTCCCATTCTCTTCCCCATGCTGATTCCTTTCATCATCTAATTCTTCTATCCCTGAGTTTCACTGTCTGCCTCTATACCACTTTTTTCAGCTTGTCTTTTTGACTTCTTAAAGTGTGATTTTCTCCATTTCCTTCTTCCAGTCTTAGCCTTTCCCAGTGAATATCCAAAGAATCCTCATTCCATAATTTTACAAATTAATTATCAATTTAAAAGTGAAAAGACCAACAGGAGACTAAAGAATTAATAGTCACAGTCCAAATGTAAACTCTTAGAGATAGCATTAGGTGCAATGGGGAAAGAAAAGAGGTAATAAAAAGTTTAGTGTTGTTTTTTTCTTGAGGAATTGTTTCCATTGATGTAAAACATGAAGAATTTCTGATTTTTCTAAATTTACCAGATACCTACTGTGAGGCAGCATGGTTCAGTATAGTAGACTGCTGTTGAATATAAGATGAGTAGGGAAAGTCCTGCCTCAAATATATACTTGCTCTGTGAAAATGAACAAGTTGCTTAAACTTCAAGTGCCCCAAATAACTATCTAAGTCAGGGTTTTTTTCCCAGATGTCACCAAACCCTCAAGATTTCTGGACTGAATTCTGTGAGGTCTGGAAACTAGTATTTCAAAATAATTCGTTTCATTTGTAATCATTTTTAAATATACATTTAAAATACTATTATGAGAAGAGATTTTCTAGTCTTTTTGAGGCTGCCAAAGGGATCCACGATAAAAGAGCAACTACAAATAGTTAGAAATTGCTACTTACAAGTTGCTAGTTTGCATTGCTGCAAGGAATTTCCACACTGGGAGTTGACTTCATTGATTTGGACAACAAATGAGCAAATTTTCCTTCATGTCACTTAGGTATATTCAGATCGTGTTGTTCTTTCATCACAGCTAGACAGCTTTTAACTTACACTCGTAGGGGTCACTTTGCAGCATCAGTCTGGCCCTTTCACAAAGCAAAGTCAACATCCTTATCATTCCTAGAAGTAGAAGAAGTCATTGGCTATGACATGCCTGAAGCCAGAGGGGCAGCAGGAAGGCATTGACTGACATTATCCATAATTCAAACTGCTGACAAGGATCTATGTGATCAATAAAAGCAGTCTGTTGACACAGATGAAAATTTATTCTTCATCGATTGTCAGATGCTCAGGAACATCTAACATCTATCATTCTTGCTTGTTTTTGCCTCCCTGTGCAATATTATGAGATCCTTTGCATGTTGCAATGGTTTTTGACTCTCTAATGCCAGTAAAACCCATGCTCGAGTTCCAACCCGTCTGTTGTACTAGATACGTGTCCAGTTCCAGTGGTATTTCTCCTACCTGCATCCCTCTTTTTTTATAACTCTTACCTTCCATCTTAGAGTCTATACTAAGTATTGGAGAATTATTTTCAAGGGAGAATAGTGGCAAGGGCTAGGTAACAGGAGTTAAGTGACTTCTCAAGGGTCACACAGCTCAGGAGCACCTGAGACTATACATTTTCTTTAATAAATGAGATTTCCACCAGATTCTTGTAGGAGAACTAGTGTGGTTTTTCAAAGTAAGATTTATAGGGGCGAGCTGGGTATCTCAGTGGATTGAGAGCCAGGCATAAAGACAGGAGGTCCTGGGTTCAAATCTGAACTCAGACACACCCCAGCTGTGTGACCCTGGGCAAGTCACTTGACTCCTATTGCCTAGTCCTTACCACTCTTCTGTCTTGGAATCAGTACTCATTACACAGTATTGACTCTAAGACAGAAAGTAAAGGTTGTAATAGATTATATTGGAGGATATATTTGATGGATACTAGATAAGTAATGGATCAGGTAGTTATCTTCTTTTGCCTACCCTCCTCCCTCTATACCTCCCTTCCTCCTTTCTCCTTCCCTTCAGTTTCCCTTTCCCCCTTCTTCTTCAGCCTCCTTCTAAGTCACTCAGGGTGAACTATGATGTTTCAGAGGAAATAATCCTTTCTCTTCTTTATCTCAAATAAGGGTTTATTGGGGAAAACAGGAAATATAATGAAGGTAAGAGGGGTGGAGGCTTCCCTATTATCTACAGTGAGTCTTAGGTTGGAGGATATTGAGAGAAATAGCAATTCAGTCACTAGCATGAAACAGAGCAAGTCAGAGAGAGAGATATGGACTCTTGTCCTTCTTCTTCTGCCTACAAATCAGCCAGGTCACCTCCAGCTTGATTATCCCAAGTCCCAGATATAAACCCAGCTTCCTCCTTCAGGGTCACCACCATCAGCCCAGTCCAAGGAAAATCAATCCATAGGCTTTTGACTTCAACTGCTTTCTGGTCACATTCCAAATGGAATTTTCCTTTGACAGTTGATCAATCTCCAGCTTCTTGTCTTTTGCATGCATTTTCTTATAATTTCTCTTTTCTCCACATTCCTCTCTTTTTGTCTTTTTTAAAAATGCACACAGCATTTTTTAAATGATGCTTACCTTTTGAATATATTTTGTTATATTTCTAACTATCTAATTCTTAACTCTATACTATATTAAATATCACTTTACACTCCCAAAACAACAAATCCTAAAGTTATCTTAGCTATTCTGTCTATCTAGTTCTATGTTAAGTTTGGGTATAGGATAAATGGTTTAGGTAATAGGGATTTTACATGAACATTGTTCTGATACAATAACTCATTTAACAATTTTAAACAAGTACAAACATTTCAACAGTATTTTGAATATGTAACTGTCTTATCTCCTAATATCTATAAATTCAACTAAGTAAAATTTTCTATTACAACAATTGCTAACCTACCATTATAATATAATCTAACTTCTATACTTAAGTAGTTTTATGTCTGTCCCTACTTCCCTAAGAATTTGAACAAATTTTCTAAACTGTCCCTATAGTTTAGTTATTTGAACATTAATTTATTATTCTAATATAGTTAGTTTGTTAGTACATTAGTATCTACATGTGTACATAGGTTGTATTATATGGATTTACATATGTACATCTATATACATTGTTCTTGATTTTTGTGCATACTCAAAGGAATATCTTTATCTGTTTGAATTTTCCACAGAAATATATAAATCAGTGTGACTTTTGTGTTTTGCAACTATGCATATGTTGTATACTTACCCATTCCATGAGATATCTTCCCACATTATATTTTAATGTAGCATGTGTATGCGTATATGTGATGTTAACATGTATGCTGCATTCTTACATAATCTCATGATCACAAGTCCGAACTTTCAAAGTCCTGCCCTGTCCTTTGATGTTGATTGTACAAAATCTGTGAGTCCTTCATCATCTGGTCAGCATGCCATTCTTGTCTGCTGTCACTCTTGATTGTAGTCCTGTATTCTTCAATTCAGGAACAAACTGGAACAATCAGGAACATACTGGAACAATCAGGAACATGCATGCTTGTAAGGTTTTTACATGTGCATGTATGTAAGATTGAAAATTTTCATTGTGCATGGAAGTAAGTTACGAGTTCTTCATGAGTGCTTGTCAAAATTCATCAGTTATTCTTCTTGTCTGGAAGTAAGCATTACATGTGTTCATCTTTAAGAGTGGAAGTAAGCTTTACTTGTGTTCATCTTCATGTGTGGGTGCCTTATAGCACTAACAAGGGATTTAGTCCCTGAACCACTTAAACTAGAGCCAGAACACCTGTCAACTCTATCAGATCTAAAACAGGCTATCCTGTCTGCCCCTGCTCTAGCCATCCCAGATTACAACAAGCCATTTATTTTGTATATACATGAGTGAAGAGGGGTAGCTTCAGGTGTTTTAACTTGAACTTTGGGACCTTCTCAGCACCCAATTGCTCATTACTCTGCCCAATTGGACCCAGTAGCATCAGGAGCACCACCATGTCTTAGAGGAGTAGCTGCTACAGCCTTACTAGTGACAAAAACTGTTAATATAGTATTGGGATGCCCATTAACAATTATGTGCCCACATGAGGTAGAGGCATAGAACATAGGCATTCTCAGATCAGCAAATTACAAGGTATGAAATAACCTTGTTAAATAGCAAAAACATCACCTTGAAATTCTGTATAACTCTTAACCCTGCCACCTTGCATCCAGATTTATCAACTTCAGGAGAACCATTACACAGTTGCGAAACACTAGTGTCCATGGAAGAAAAAGCCTTGAGATAATCTCTTGGACAGTCCCTTAGACAATCCAGATCTGGTCTTAATTACTGATGGTTCCTCTTTTATGTGGAATGGCATACACTACACTGGAGAGGCTGTAGTCATAGAATTTGCTACTGAGTGGTCAGCTTCACTGTCCTCCAATAGTAGTGCTCAAGGTCCAGAACTTATAGCTCTGAAACATGCCTATATAATTGCCAAGGATAAAAAGGCAATAATTTATAGTGATTCTAGATATGCTTTTGGCATTTGTCACTCAGTTGGAATGCTATGGCTCCAGAGAGGATATTTAACCTCAGCTAGAAAATCTATAGCTAATGCAGAAATTATTAATGAAATTCTTTCTGCTCTCCAGCTGCCTGAAGCCCTAGCTGTAGTTCATTGCTCTTCCCTGAAATTTTCCCCTTATTTTTATTATTGCTTTTCTTTTATTTTGATTAGAATATTTGATTTTTTCCCTTTTTTCTCATTTCTTGTACTAAAAGTACATACAATTAAATTTTTCTCTCTGCAGTAATATGTTTAAATTATATATATATATATATATATATATATATATACTTGTTTTAATATTAATGCATACAAAAAGCTTTAAACTGTGGGAACCTGACATTTATTGACAAAATGTTATGGAAATGTGATTAATGTTTGTGTCTGATTCTAGGAAATGGGATAAAAACAAGGAGCACAGACTTAACCCAAATAGTGCCAAAAAGAGCACACAAGTAAAAAACTAGTGTGAGACTTGAGGTTGTGATGCTTGATATATGTTAAGTTATAGGACTTCCTTGTATCTATACTCTTTGTGAAATACTCATACAGGTACCAAAGTTTGGCTATCATCCTGGATCCCCATATCCCTGAGAATGATAAAAAATCAGACCAAGGAATGACACTTTCCTATCAAAATAAAATTCTAGTTCTTTTTCTTCTCATAATATGGCGACTTCCTGTAGTCTTGGTTGCAAATGGGTAAGTGAAATATTACTGCATTCTGTCCTACAAACTTTTGGGATTAAAATTAGTTTAATTGGACCCTAATACAAGAGCCTGTTGGAAATTTATTAAACCCTAATACAAGGGCTTATTATGAATGTATTCTTGGTTACTCAACATTTTATATGTATAGATTTTGATATTTTGATTCTGACTTTGAATTGTTTTTTCTTCTATGGAAAGTTTAAATTTCTTCCACTTTTTCCTTATTTTTTTGTTTTTCTCTTCTTTTGATAATTGACTTATATACCCCCATAACTCAACCATGCATCCTGAGATGAAGTGGATGTTTTTTAACACCCACTTTTGGGGGGGAGATTGTATTTTAATAAAAATCCAAGATTTTGAAATTTTGTCCCAGAAAGATCTTCAAGGAAAGAAGCTTGTTAACTCCTAAATCCAGAGAACAAACTGTTGCAGAAGGATGCCAGAAAACCTACATTACATCAAGAAAATCCAGAATGAACTTTGGGTGAGGTTGATTGAACTGAAGTTGGATTGAATATTTATTGTAAATGTATACTTTTATGCCAAGGGGACTGCCCGTAATTTGGCTTTCTGTCAATGCACCCAGCAAACATTAGTTTTGCTGTCTGTCTTTCTTCTATTTCCCTCTTCTATCTAAGTATTGTAGTTTCCTCTTAGAAGGTGAAATTATGGATGCACCTGCAGTTAGAAAATTTGGAGGTGCAGGATGATTATGTTTAGTGATCAATTGGGGAGACTAGTCTCCCAATCATCATTGGGGGGGATTGTGAATTTTAGATTTACTCCACCCTGCTGTGTCTAACAAAAGAGGAATGTCTACACGCCTACATAAGAATTAGTATTGAGGAGAATGGCCTATGACAGACATGTGCTAGCAAATGACAAACCAGAAAAAAACTGACAGAACTCTGGGCTGTCCTAAGTCACGCTTAAGCTACCATTGGTACATGTGAGACGCAGGAAAGTGATGAAAAAACTACCTATATATTTTACGTCATTTCCTCTCTCTGGCCTCTTTTGGCATAGAGATGGCTCTGGAGGCAGCATGCTGAGGGTCTTAGCATCTTGGCATGGTGGAAGCTATTGTCCAGGTTTGGAGGTGAGTTTTCCTTGATACTATATTGGGAGAAGCTTAGTAGCCTAGTTCCGGTGAGGAATCTTCACTGAGCTCTCTCAGAGTTTAGGCTGATTCTTTTCTCCTTTATCTTCCAAACACTTTCCTCTTAGAAAAGCCTCTAATATTCTTTAAAGACCTTGTGGTCTCTATCAATTCATGTAGGTCTTTCTAGCTTTTTTGAAAACATCCTGTTCATCATTTCTTATAGCACAATAGTATTCCATCACCATCATATACCACAATTTGTTTAGCCATTCCACAATTGATAAACATCCCACAACTTCCAATCCTTTGCCACCACAAAAGGGGTCACTATAAATATTTTTGAACAAGTAAGTCATTTCCTCCTTTTTAAAAATTTTCTTTGGGATATAGACTTCCTATTACTGGGGGAAAAAAGTATATAAATTGCTTCCAAGTCTTTTGAGCCAAATTGCCCTCTAGAATGGTTGGATTAGTTCACAATTTCACCAGCAATAAATAGTGTCCCAATTTTGCAACACCCCCTGCAACATTTATTACTTTCCTTTACTATTATATTGAATAGAAGTATGTCAGAGATGTTTTAATTTGCATTTCTTTAATCAAGAGAGGTTAAGAGCATTTTTCCTTATGATTTTTGATAGCTTTGATTTCTTCATTTGAAAACTACTTGTTCATATCCTTTAACCACTTGTTAATTGGGGAATAGCTTATATTCTTATAAATTTGATTTGCTTCTCTATATATTTGAGTAATGAGATCTTTATCAGAGCATTTTATTATAAATTTTTCCCAGTTTGTCATTTACCTGCTAATCTTGGTTACACTGGTTTTGTTTGTTCAAAAACTTTTTAATTGAATATAGTCAAAATTATTCATTTTACATCTTGTAATGCATCCTGTCTCTTATTTTTTCATACACTCTTCCATTTCCCACCTTCTAATACTCTGAGAGGGAAAGAGTATCCATTTTTGGAGACTCCTTTGGTTTAAAGCTCTAATGAATCTATTCTCCCAACTTTTAGGAGATCCAAGCACTCCAATTCAATTTAACTGGTTTACTTTATGTTAGGTTCAGAAAAGGAATATTTATTTCAAATATATAACAAGATCAAGAAAACAAACATCTCCCCACCTCCAAGACCAGGATGGTTTGATTACCCCTATACCACCTCAAAAAGTATTGTACTGTACTTAAAACTTACTAGCTCTTCACAAATTAAAATCAATAAAGCCTATTTTTCAGTAATATCATCCAGGAGGTGGTACTGTGAAAATAGGACTGGACCTGGAGTCAGGAATATTCATCTTCTGATGTTCAAATCTTTTTTTAAATACTTACTAGCTGTGTGACTCTGGGCAAGTCACATAACCCTGTTTGACTCAGTCTCTTCAGCTATAAAACAAGATGGAGAAGGACATAGCAAACCATTCCAATATCTTTGCCAAGAAAATATGAAACAGTGTCATAAAGGGTCAGACACCACTGTAAAATGACTGAACCATAAAAAAACCATAAAATAAATAACAAATAGATTTGAGTTAGATTAGATAACTTCTAAAGTCTCCTCCAATTATGAGATCCTAGAATTTGGCACTACTATTCACAGATTTATGTTCTATAGATGTGTAAGAAATATTTTCTACCTAAGGTTTAAAGATTTTTAGTGGTAATAGTAGATCATAAATTAAGAAACACCTTCTCAAAAGCTTTTATTTTACACCTGAAAATTACTGATAATATGAAAGTTTAAGTAATTCACCCCATGCTGTAAGAGAATAGAATTGATTATCAAATCTGAAGTCAGCTGACAGAGCAGTGGATAGAATCCTGGACCTGGAATAAGGAATCAGAAAGATATGCGTGCAAATTCAGTCTTAGACTCTTACTAGTTTTGTGAACCTGGGTAAGTCATTTAACCTCTGATTATCTCAGTTTCCTCAACTGCAAAATAAATAACAATAGCTTGTGCTTTGTAGGTTTGTTGTGAACATTAAATGAGATAATATTTGGTAAAAGTGCTTAAAATAGTGTCTTAATAAATGGTTATTACAGTCTCTCCTGGACTGGAATCATTTGCTGACTAAATCCTGTGGGTTTTTTTTTTCTTGTTCAAGATTTTTTCCTATTCAAAGGCGTATCATTTTCAGATGCAAATTTACTTGATGGAAAGGGGCAGACACACAGGAACAATTGTGAAAGAAACACTAATAAAGAAATACTGCGACTTCTGGTCAAGATGGTGGCTTAGAGGCAGCGAAAGTTCAGACCTCTGAAAACCCTTCCTTACCGATCACAAACTGAATGCTCCTAGGACACCAAAATTAAAACTGAACAACAGGACAGACCCGGGGAACCCTCCTCCTGGACCTGGATCAAAAGGTATGCCCCCCAAAAGCCAGAAACCTAGATCACTTGGATCTAAGTGGTAGGCAGAAGGAAGGTCCCAGGACCCATCCCCCCCAACCCAGAGTGCTGAGCCCGAGGCAGCATCGGGAACCTCAAGGCTGTCAAAAGGGCCTCAGGGCTGGCTATTCTGAAGGACTCACCTTGAAAGCAATCTGAGCCAGTCTCTGGGTCGCCCAACAGAAATGGCAGTGAAACATAGAGAGAAGGGAGAAGCCTGTAGCCCCCTGGCTGGGTCCTTCCATCTGAATCTCAAGGGAGGTTCCAGCTTTAGGGAACCAGCTGAACCCAATCCCATCAGGAGCCCTCAGAGCTTCTGAAATGACAGAAACCTCAGGGCCAGCAAAGGGGTTGCTCAGAAGGGCTTACCTTGAAAGTAACCTGGGACAGTCTCCAGGCATTCAACACAGACTGTAGAGGAGAAGTTTGTTTTTTTGTTTTTTGGTGTTTTTTTTTTGGTTCTGGCATCATTTGGCCCATACCAGCTGAACTTAATCCCATCAGGAGCCCTCAGAACCCAGGGAGGCCACGACCCCTCCCCCCTTAAAGAGCAGGGTATTTAATAAGAACAGAAAACTCAGGGCGGGCAAAGGGGTTGCTCCAAAAGGCACTCCTTGGAAGTAACCTGGGCCAGTCTCTGGGCATTCAACACAGACCATTGTGAAGGGTTTTTTTTTTTTTTTGCTTCAGAGATCATTCAGCCCAAACCAGCTTAACTTAATCACATCAGGAGCCATCAGAACCCAGGGAGGCCACGACCTCTCTCCCCTTAGAGAGCAGGGTCTTTGGAAAGAACAGAAACCTCAGGGCCGGCGAAGGCACTGAGATACCTTGCAGACAGTGGTGTGCCAGGCCCAGAGCTTGGAACTAATGCAGCAGAGAAGCAACTGGAGGGAACTGAGAGCAGTAACTCCTGAAACACCAGCAGGCAGGGGAGGACAGACCCTGGGCCTCCCTGGGAAGACAAAACAGCAGCTGAGAAAGGACAATCTGCCTGGGGATAAAGCCTTGGACCATCAGAGAGATACACGAAGAGCCAGTCCTCCTCACTCAGATAGAGATGGCAAACAGTACAGAAGTACAAAAACCTTCAAACACCAAGAAAATCAAGAAGAAGGGGGTGACTTTGGAAACATTTTATGGAGCAAAAATACAAAATACAGAGGAGATAAAAGAAGAAACACAAGCAAATGGTCTGATACGATCCAAAGGAAATGGAAACTCTCCACCAACTCTTGAAGAATATAAATTGGAAATGAACAAAAAGATGAAAGCCTTCTGGCAGGAAAAGTGGAAATAATGCAAAAGGAATTCAACATTTTGAAGCATGAAAAAACACAACTACAAAAATAGTTTGACCAAACTGAAAAGGAAAACCATGCTTTAAAGGTCAGAATCAGGCAACTTGCAAAAGAGCAAGAATTAATAAAGCGAAGCCAAGAGACCAAGAAATTAGAAGAGAACATAAAATATCTCACTGACAAGGTGATATACTTGGAAAATAGAGGAAAGAGAGACAATTTGAGAATAATTGGCCTTCTAGAAAAACCAAAAATAAATAATAATCTTGACATTATAATACAAGATATCATCAATGAAAACTGCCCAGAGATCCTAGAACAAGGGGGCAATACAGGCATTGAAAGAGTTCATAGAACACCCTCTATACTAAATCCCCAAAAGATAACCCCCAGAAATGTAATTGCCAAATTCCAAAGCTTTCAAGCAAAAGAAAAAATCTTACAAGAAGCCAGAAAAAGACAATTTAGATATAAAGGAATGCCAATCAGGGATACACAAGACCTAGCAATTTCCACTCTGAATGACCTTAAGGCATGGAACATGATTTTCAGAAAGGCAAGAGAGCTGGGTATTCAACCAAGAATCAACTATCCAGCAAAACTGACTATACACTTCCAGGGAAAAGTTTGGGCATTCAACAAAATAGAATATTTCCAAGTTTTTCCAAAGAAAAGATCAGAGCTCTGTGGAAAGTTTGATATCGAAAAACAAAGAGCATGGAATACCTGAAAAATTAAATGTGAAGGAAAGGGAAAAGGAGAAAAATATCATCTTTTTCTTTTATTCAAAGTCTTTTCTATAAGAACTACATTTATATCAATTCATATATATTAATATGTGGGGAAAATGTAATGTGTAACTCTCAAAAATTATATGCATCATCAGAGTAGTAAGAAGAATCACACATAGGGAATGTTTGGGACATCAAGATGATATGGAGATAGGGGGGATGGAAAGGAAAAGGGAGAGGGAAATCATTGATGGTACTAAGATATACTCCAAGAAATAGAGGGGGGGAGAGAAAAAACTAAATAGAATAATCTTTCTCACACAAAGATACACATGGGAAGGGGAAGGGAAGAAAACTCCTATAAGAAGGAGATGAAGAGAGTTTTTACTTATACCTTACACTCAGTGAAATCAACTCTGAGAGGGAAGAGCATCCAGATCCATTGGGGTCTTGAATTCTATCTTATCCAATAGGGGTAGGGAGAAGGGAAAACCAAGGAGGGTAGGGGGGGAAGGAACACAAAAAGGAAGGGAGGGGGAGAGAGAGGGGGAGGAGGAGGGAACAAAAATGTAGGGGCTAGAAAGGGAAACATATCAAGGGAGGGATCTAGGGAGATTGATTTAAAGTAAATCACTGGCTTTACAGGTAATAGCTAAAGAAGAAAGGTCAGAATTAGGGGAGGATATCAAAATGCCAGGGAGTACACAAGTGACAATCATAACTTTGAACGTGAATGGGATGAACTCACCCATAAAATGTAGATGAATAGCAGAATGGATTAGAATCCAAAACCCTACCATATGTTGTCTTCAAGAAACACACATGAGGAGGGTAGACACCCACAAGGTCAGAATTAAAGGATGGAGAAAGACCTTCTGGGCCTCAACTAATAGAAAGAAGGCAGGAATTGCAATGATGATATCTGACAAAGCCAAATCAAAAATCTACCTGATTAAAAGGGATAGGGAAGATAATTATATTTTGTTAAAGAGGACTTTAGATAAAGAGGAAATATCACTAATCAACATGTATGCACCAAATAGTATTGCACCCAAATTTCTAATAGAGAAACTAGGAGAATTGAAGGAAGAAATAGACACTAAAACCATATTAGTGGGAGATCTGAACCAACCACTATCAAATTTAGATAAATCATATCAAAAAATAAATAAGAAAGAGGTAAAAGAAGTGAAGGAAATCTTAGAAAAATTAGAGTTAACAGATATATGGAGACAAATAAATAGGGACAAAAAGGAATACACCTTCTTCTCAGCACCACATGGCACATTCACAAAGATTGACCATACACTAGGTCACAGAAACATGGCATATAAATGCAGAAAAGCAGAAATAATAAATGCAACTTTTTCAGATCACAAGGCAATAAAAATAGCGATCAGTAAGGGTATATGGAAAACCAAATAAAAAATTAATAGGAAATTAAATAATATGACACTCCAAAATCATTTAGTTAGAGAATAAATCATAGAAATAATTAATAATTTCATTGAGGAAAATGACAATTGTGAGACATCCTTTCAAACCTTTTGGTATGCAGCAAAGCAGTAATCAGAGGTAAATTCATATCCCTGAGTGCATATATTAACAAACTAGGGAGGGCAGAGATTAATGAATTGGAAATGCAAATAAAAAAAACTTGAAATCAAACAAATTAAAAACCCCCAGAAGAAAACCAAATTAGAGATCCTAAAAGTTAAGGGAGAAATTAATAAAATGGAAAGTGATAGAACTATTAAACTAATAAATAAGACTAGAAGTTGGTACTTTGAAAAAACATACAAAATAGACAAAGTACTGGTCAATCTAATTAAAAAAGGAAAGAAGAAAAGTAAATTAACAGCATCAATGATGAAAAGGGGGACATTATCTCCAATGAAGAGGAAATTAAGGCAATCATTAAAAATTACTTTGCCCAATTATATGGCAATAAATACACCAATCTAGGCGATATGGTTGAATATTTACAAAAATACAAACTGCCTAGACTAACAGAAGAAGAAATAGAATTCTTAAATAATCTCATATCAGAAAAAGAAATTGAACAAACCATCAAAGAACTAACTCCCTAAGAAAAAATCACTGGGGCCTGATGGATTCACAAGTGAATTCTATCAAACTTTCAGAGAATAGTTATTCCCAATACTATACAAACTATTTGACATAATAAGCAAAGAGGGAGTTCTACCAAACTCCTTTTATGACACAAACATGCTACTGATTCCAAAACAAGGCAGGTCAAAAACAGAGAAAGAAAATTATAGACCAATCTCCCTAATGAATATAGAAGCAAAAATCTTAAATAGGATACTAGCAAAAAGACTCCAGCAAGTGATCAGAAGGGTCATCCACCATGATCAAGTAGGATTTATACCAGGGATGTAGGGCTGGTTCAACATTAGGAAAACCATCCACATAATTGACCATATCAACAAAATAACAAAAATCACATGATTATTTCAATAGATGCAGAAAAAGCCTTTGATAAAATACAACACCCAATCCTATTAAATACCCTAGAAAGTATAGGAACAGAAGGGCCGTTCCTAAAAATAATAAGCAGTATATGTCTAAAACCATCAGCTAATATCATCTGCAATGGGGATAAACTAGATGCATTCCCAATAAGATCAGGAGTGAAACAAGGATGCCCATTATCACCTCTATTATTTTACATTGTATTAGAAACACTAGCAGTAGCAATTAGAGAAGATAAAGGAATTGAAGGCATCAAAATAGGGAAGAAGGAGACCAAGTTATCGCTCTTTGTGGATGACATGATGGTCTACTTAATGAATCCTAGGTATTCAACCAAAAAGCTAATTGAAATAATCAACTACTTTATCAAATTTGAAGGACACAAAATAAATCTGCATAAGTCATCAGCATTTCTATATATTTCCAACAAAGCTCAGCAGCAAAAACTAGAAAGAGAAATCCCATTCAATATCACTTTAGACAAAATAAAATACCTAGAATCTATCTGCTGAGATAAACACATGAACTATATGAACACAAGTACAAAACACTCTCCACACAACTAAAACTTGACTTGAGCAATTGGAAAAAACATTAACTGCTCATGTGTAGGACGAGCCAATATAGTAAAAATGAATATCCTACCTAAACTTATTAATCTATTTAGTTCCATACCCAGTGAACTTCAATAAAATTTCTTTACTGATTTAGAAAAAAACCATACCAAAGTTCATTTGGAAGAACAAAGGATCAAAAATATCCAGGGAAATCATGAAAAAAAAATACAAAGGAAGGGGGCCTTGCAGTCCCAGATCTCAAACTATATTACAAAGCAGCAGTCATCAAAACAATTTGGTACTGGCTAAGAGACAGAAAGGAGGACCAGTGGAATAGACTTGGGGCAAGTGACCTCAGCAAGACAGTATATGATAAACCCAAAGATCCCAGCTTTGAGGACAAAAATCCACTATTCGATAAAAACTGCTGGGAAAATTGGAAGACAGTGTGGGAGAGATTAGGTTTGGATCAACACCTCACACCCTACACCAAGATAAATTCAAAATGGGTGAATGACTTGAACATAAAAAAGGAAACTATAAGTAAATTAGGCAAACACATAATAGTATACATGTCAGGCTTTTGGGAAGGGAAAGACATTAAAACAAGCAAGACATAGAGTCACAAAATGTAAAATAAATAATTTTGACTACATAAAATTAAAAAGATTTTGTGCAAACAAAACTAATATAACTAAAATCAGAAAGGAAGCAACAAATTGGGAAAGAATCTTCATAAAATCCTCTGACAAAGGTTTAATTACTCAAATTTACAAAGAGCTAAATCAATTGTACAAAAAATCAAGCCATTCTCCAATTGATAAATGGGCAAGGGACATGAATAGGCAGTTTTCAGATAAAAGAAATCACAACTATTAACAAACATATGAAAAGTGTTTTAAATCTCTTATAATCAGAGAGATGCAAATCAAAACAACTCTGAGGTATCACCTCACACCTAGCAGATTGTCTACCATGACAGCTATGGATAGTAATGAATGGTGGAGGGGGTGCGGCAAAGTAGGGACACTAATTCATTGCTGGTGGAGTTGTGAATTGATCCAACCATTCTGAAGGGCAATTTGGAACTATGCCCAAAGGGTGATAAAAATCTTTCTGCCCTTTGATCGAGCACTGCTGGGTTTGTACCCTATAGAGATAATAAGGAAAAAGACTCGTACAAGAATATTCATAGATGCTCTCTTTGTGGTGGCCAGAAATTGGAAAACGAGGGGATGCCTTTGAATTGGGGAATGGCTGAACAAATTGTGGTATATGTTGGTGATGGAATACTATTGTGCAAAAAGGAATAATAAAGTGGAGGAATTCCATGGAGACTGGAACAACCTCTAGGAAGTGATGCAGAGCAAGAGGAGCAGTACCAGGAAGACATTGTACACAGAGACTGGTACATTGTGTCAATCGAATGTAACGGACTTCTCCATTAGTGGCAATGCAGTGTTCCTGAACAATCAGCAGGGATCTAGGAGAAAAACACTATCCACAAGCAGAGGACAAACTGTGGGAGTAAAAACACCGACAAAAAGCAACTGCTTGACTACAGGGGTTGAGGGGACATGTCTGAGGAGAGACTCTAAATGAACACTCTAATGCAAATACCAACAACATGGAAATGGGTTAGAATCAAGAACACATGTGATACCCATCTCATGTCAGCTATGGGAGGTGGGGGGGAGGAAAAGAGAATGATCTTTGTCTCCAATGAATAATGTTTGGAAATGATCAAATAAAAAAAAAACCTACCATATGAAAAAAAAAAGATATATTGCTTAGAGAAAAGGAACTTTTATTGTAAACATAATCAGAATGTCCTCTTTCCTAACATACCATTTGTATATGGCTACCATAAGGACTTGTTAGGAAATAGGAAGGAAACTCTGATTTCTAGAACTCTTTGGTAGCTGAAACAAATGTGTACTGCCTGCATGGGTTGCTAATGGTAGAAATATGGATTTCAGCTTAGTGTGAAATAGAGGTGAGTCTTCTTACTAAAGAGAGGATGCTTTATACCAAGAGAATTTAGGGAAATCAAGTTATGCCAAATGAAGCTGAGCTGTACAGGGCAAAAATTCATTGAAGAGACATGGTGATGTTGTGAGGGATAGAATACAAAGAAGGAAGAATACAGATATCTGCAAAGTGTTGTGGAGGTTTGGACACAGGCAAGATAAGCAAAAATTGGCCTATTAAATTTCAATGAGTTTCAAGGGACAGATTCTATAGGAAAACCAGGAATTTAATATTGCACTATCTGTTGCATGGAAGTGAGCATTTGAAGACTAATTTGCCTTTTTGTTTTTCTTCCCAGTGTTGGCAGCAACTGAGAAGAGGGATATCCCCAGATCCTATCAAAAAATATTAGAAAATTCATATATTATAGAGGAACATGAGACTATGTATTCAAACAACACAGAAGTAATTAAATAAAATAAGCAGAGGGTCTACGTTATTTTGCCCTTCTTTGGTCTCAAGAAAAAATTAAATGGAGGAAAATAGGAAGGTTTCAAGAGTAAAATGAAGATGGGGTAGAAACATTGATTTCTCAAAATTGGGTTTCTTAAAAAAATATAAAAATAGAAGAATTAATGGACAAGTGGCATCACATAAATCTCATTCTCATCTGAACAAATGAAAGGTTTTTTAAACATAAAAATATAGATACACACAAATAGTTATAAATGGAAAGAAAATAAATTCAACAGAATAATAAGCTATCAGGGAATAAACATTAATTATCAGGTATGTGCCAGACACTGAACTAAGTGCTGCAGACACCAAGAATGGTAAAAGAGAGTCCTTTACCTCAATGATTTCACAATACTATGGGAAAGAGAAGAGAGAGAGAAAAAAATTACAAGAGAAAAAGAATTTGGAAGCCAATGAATAAGAAACATAAGCAAAACAAATTAGAATTGTTTAGGGAAGATTCTAAAAAGGGCATTGATTTGACAAATGAAATGTTCTCTGCCAAACAAGAGATAAAAATCACAGGAGAAAAAATGAATAATAACACTGATGACATAAAATGATTGTCAAATGATTATCATGTTTTCATGGAGCATAGAGTATATGGTATCACTTTCTTCTTGCCTAAATCACATCCATTCTTATTATTTTTCATTAGTAGGGAAAGTGAACCTCATCCAAAAATATCAAAATGTGCATTCAACTTTACTTAATTTAAATCTCCTATACTTCTAAATCCTTTGTAATTACAATGAAAGTTATTTTTACTACCTTCCCTAACTCATATCTATTGAGTATTTTTTTCCATAACACTCTGACTGTTGCTTAAAATGTCGGACTAGTCCCTGTTTGCCATAAATTCATAGTCTTCAAAAATCTACAAGTATTTGGATTCTTTCCCCATAAAATAGCTAATAACTTGTCTGTCTAGTGAAAATTCAATTAGCACATCAATCACCAATCATTTATTAAATATCTACTGTATATATAACATTGTGCTAACTACTGGATGTACAGTTCCCAGGTTGATTAGCATAGAGAGTTCATAAAGGAGGAGGATGTTTCATAAGATTGGAAAAAACATTTAGTGATAATATAGGGAAGGATCTAATGGCCAAATATTGCCAAAGAGTTTATTTTGCTCTTATAAGTAATATGGAACTACTATAGTTTATTGAATAGGGGAATGAGATGATCAGATCTGTAAGTTAGTAAAATCACATTGTCATCTATATGTGCAGTAGAATGAAGTGACAGTCTTGAATCAGAAATAATCATTAAAATCCTATTAAAATATATAGGAAAGGAGAGGAGGGGACAGAAGTGAGAGGTATATAGAGAAAATTAATAAGACTTGACAATTAAAAATACATATATGGACTAAGGAAGAGTAAAGAGTAGAAAATATCATTGGAGTTCAGTTCAATAAAAGTGGTTTTGTTAAGTGTCTTTTATACTCTTAGCCAGTCACTGAGAATATAAATAAAAAATAAAAATCTGTCATAAGGAGTTTGCATTTCACTGAAGAAAAATTGTAAGTATCCAAAATAGAAAATATAAAATGTATATTAAGAATATACAAATTAATTTCAGAAGATATTGAGAATTCTAATAGTTGGGGTAATCAGGAAGGCCTTATGTTGGAGCATGCCATTTGAGTCGATCCTTGAGGGGAGGCTGGAATTGTTAGGAGCTTATTCTAAGCACTGAGGGCAGTTACTGTAGTAACAGAAAGAGCTGGAGTATTATATACAAAGAAAAGAAGAAAAAACAGAAAATAGAAGTTAGGAAAGAAGCAAATCAGACTATTTCTGTAGGAATAGTAAAGACATCAGAACTTCAGCAGAACTGATATATTCATTAATTAATTCCCAGTTAGTGGGATACATTTGAAACATTTTAAAATCCTAATAAAAATACATACTCCTAAGAAGTAAAAACAACTGACTTTCCTTTCCATGAAAGCATTTTGCATTTATGTGTCATCTTGTTTCTGGAGAGCTCAGATTGTTTTGCACATTTTATCTCATTAATCTAAGGATTAGGCAGTATAATCACCATTCTGTCATTGACATTAGCAAAAAAGTTTCATCCTTAATTTGCATAGGTTGTCAGACTTTGAAATAACTTTTGAAACTTCAGTCATTGACATTTTGAATCAGTCACAATTTTCCTCTATATTTCCTACAAGTAATTGTATAGCCCATTTATCCCCATATACTTATACTATGTATATAATATACATATATATGTGAATTATATATTTGTGTCTATAATATATATGTACACATATACATATATATACATATATATATATATATATATACACACACACATATATGATGGTAAAGTAAATCAAAGTACCTCTGTGTCACCTGAGAATCTTCTCTGACCAAGATTAAAATAACACCATAAAATGAATACAGGAATGAAAGAACCAACAGAAAAACCCAAAAGGTAGGCAGAGAACACCTGGAAATGGGGTGAGAGGAGAGCAGAGCCAGCAGAAGCCTGAAGCAAAGAGGGAAGATCAAGCCAAGAGCAAGTCATACAGGCCCCACATCTTCTATTCCAGGTTTGGAACCTAAGATAAAGAAAACATTCATACCCTGAGATCCTGCCTGTGTAAATAGTGGCACAAGCCAACCCACACCCCTTGAAATTTTAAATCTGTGGAGAAGTCCAGAGTCCCAGACTAGTGCAGTCTGGTCTGAAGTGGTTTGATCCACATGGACCCAGAGTGCATTAAGAAATCCAAGTTTGGGCCTGGGATGAAGATACAGTTCACAGTTTTGGATTGGTAATAGTAATAAGGAAGGGCCCTTGATCTTTTTGCCTAAAGCTAAAGGCAGAGCTCTAGGACAGGGCAATCAATGGTGTACTTGATTGGATCAAGTACATAGTGATACCAAAAACTTGCACCTAAGTCTGTGACTAGAATTTGATCAGTCCCTGACCTGATCAAGTTCAGAGTGTATTCAAAAGCTTACACCCAAACCAAGGAAAGTCTTTAAGCTATCAGCATCTCAAGGGTCAATTGAATCAGCAGGGAGCAGCGGTTTTCAGAGCTCTTGGACCTCAGACCATCACATCAGCCTCCAAGGGTGGATTAAAAACCAGAATCCTACTATATGTTGTTTACAAGAAACACATTTGAAGCAGGGTGATATATCTATATCTATATCTATATCTATATCTATATATATGTTAAAGGCAAAAGGCTGAAGCAGAATTTATTATGCAACATCTAAAGTAAAAATAAAAGGAGTAGCAATCATAATATCAGACAAAATTAAGTAAAAATTAATCAAATTAAGAAGCAGTATTTATTTAAAACTATCAGCATTTGTCATCTTCAATGGGGATAAGTTAGACTCCTTCCCAGTGAGATCAAGAGCAAAGCAAGGACGTCCACTATCACTACTATTATTAATATTGTATTAGAAATGCTAGCCTTAGCAAATAAAGAAGAAAAAGAAATTGAAGGAAATAGAGGCAATAAAGAATCTAAACTATCACTCTTTACAGATCATATGATGATATACTTCAAAAATCCTAGAAATCAACTAAAATAGTTGAAAAAATTAATAACTTTAGCAAAATTGTAACTTACAATATAAACTCATATATATCATCAGAATTTCTTTATTATTTCCAACAAAATTCAGCAGCAAGAATTAGGAAGAGAAACTCCCTTTAAAATCACTCTCTAGACCATATAAAATACGTGGGAATGTATTTGTTTAGACAAATGTAGGAATTATATGAACACAATTACAAAACACTTTTCACACAAATAAAGTTAGATCTGAACAATTGGAAAAAAAAAACATTTATTGCTCATGAGTTGGCCAAACTATGATAATAAGAATGAAAATCCTACCTCAATTAATTTACTTATTCAGTGCCATACAGATAGAACTACCAAAAAACTATTTTATGACCAAAAAAAATAGCAAAATTCATCTGGCAGAATAAAAGGTCAAGAATATCAAGATAACTAATGAAAAATTATGAAACATGGTGGCCTAGTGGTACCATAACTTAACTTGTACTGAAAAGCAGTAACCAACAAAACAATCAAATACTGACTAAGAAATAGATGGGTGGATCAATGGAGTAGATCAGGGATAAATGTCTTCATCTATGTTGTGTCTGATAAATCCAAAGATTCTATTTTTTTTAGAGATTAAAAGCTCATTATTTGACAATAACTGATGGGAAAATTGGAAAACAGTATGGCAAAAAAAATAGGTTTAGGGCAGTATCTCATACCTTTTCTAAGATAGATATGTAGGTATATGATTTAAACAAAAAGAGTGACATTATAAGTAAATTAGGGTAACATAGAATAGTTTATCTTTCAGAACTATGGAGAAGGAATGAATTTAAGATTAAAGATGAGAGGGAATATTATGAGATGTAAAATGAATAAATTTGATCATATTATTAAAAAGCTTTTGTAGAAACAAAACAAATCTGACCAAGATTAGAAGGGAAGCAACAAACTGGGGGAAAATATTTTTATAACAAATTTCTTTTACAAAGGTATAATTTCTCAAATATATGAAGAACAAAATCTAATTCACAACAATCCAAATCATTCCCCAATTTATAAATGTTCAAAGGAGATGAATAGGCAGTTTTCAAAAGAAGAAATCAAAGCTATAAATAATCACATAAAATGTTCTAAATCACTCTTAATTAAAGAAATTCAAATTAAAACAATTCTGAGGTACTACCTCACACCTATCAGATTGATCAATTTGACAGTAAAGAAAAATTATAAATGTTGAAGGAGATGTGGCCAAATTGGGAAACTAATGCTTTGTTGATGGAGCTGTGAACTGATTCCAACAAATCTGTAGGGCAATTTGGAATTATGCCCAAAGGGCTAGAAAAGAAAACATACTCTTTCATCCAGTGATACTACCACTAGGTTGAATCTCAAAAAGTTAAAAAAAATGGGAAAAGACTCATTTGAACAAAAACATGTATAGCTACTCTCTTTGTAGTAACAAAGAATTGGAACCGAAAGGGATATCCCTCAATTGGGAAATGGCTGAACAAACTGTGATGTAGGATGGTGATGGAATGATGGAATACTATTGTCACAGAGTGAAATAGGCAGAACCAGGAAAATGTTATACAAAATAACAGCAATATTGTGAGATGATCAAATGTTATAGACTTTGCTACTAATAGCAATACAATGATCCAGAACAATTCTGAGAGACTAATGAAAAAATGCTCATCAACTGAAGAGAAAGAACTGTTGCAATAAAATGCAGATGGAAGCATATGATTTGTCATTGGGGGGGGTATGAGAAATCTAAATAAACACAAGTAAAAAATATAATACTTCAGTCCTTCGTGATAACATTTAAGAGCACAGATTTTATGCTGGAAAAGATTTTGGAGATTATTTAGTCTAATCCTTTCATTTTTTTAATTTCTAAGAAGAAACTGAGTTTCAGAGATTTTTAGTAACTTGTTAAAGATCACAACAGATGTAGAGGTATCTGACTCCAAGATTTTGCAACCATTTTAATCTTGCCTTCCACCTAAGAGTCCATGGAGTTGCTAACAATTTCAGACCAAGGATTCTATGAGAAATTCTTATAGCTATGGTCAAACTAGTGGCAGTTTCAGTTACTTTGATCAATATAATTATCCTTAAATATTTGTCTATAGATAATACTCTTTTGGCTAAAGCCAGCTTTATAGTATAGGATTTATTATGGAATTTTCTTATGGTTCCAGTTCTGGATCTACCATGTTTCTCATTTTTTCAATGACTTGAAGACATGCTTATCAAATTTGCAGATGATGTGAAACTAAGATAGATAACTAATAGCTAGAAAGGAGAATTAAGACTTGAAAGTGTCCCCATTGCTAGAACTCTAGTCCATTACTAGTAAAGTGAAAAAAATAAAAAGTACTTGTGACTTGAGATAAGTAAAATCCATCTATCAATGCTCATTTGCAAATAACTGTAAGTTCTAGTTTTAGAGAGTTCTTCACAGACACTGAGAAGACAGTTGATTTGACCGTGTGAATAGACAGTATAGGTTAGAACTGATACTTGAACCCAGATCTTCATGATTCATAAACCAACTCTTTATTCTCTCTATCATGCTATCATCCTTTTTTGCAAAGCCTTTTATCTGGTTTCAAAACCACATTTGGAAAAAATATATAAATTAGGGTGAGAAGGTTTGGCAGTGGTTCATATTTTAAAAATGGAAATCCTACCAGGTTGCAAGATTAATATGAGCTAGTAGAGTGATGTGGCCGCCAAAGCACTCACATTTTAATGCTGAATTAGTATGAGAGAAATGTTAAGACCTTGGGAAGTAACTTTCTTATTATCTTCTGGCATTTTCAGACTCTACATTTAGTATTCTCTTTAATTCTGGTCACCAAAATTTAAAGATAGACATTGGCCCATTTTAGCATTTTCTACAGAGGGTGATCAGAATGATGAGGGAGCATGGGAACCATGCCATTCACTGAGTAGTTGAAAAGCTAAGAATGAAGATGAAAAAGGGAAACAACTCTTTTCAGTTATTTGAAAGACTGTCATTTATATAAAAAGGAAGACATTTTAGAAGGCTACAAACTTCAGAAATAGGACAATTGGAAAGAAAGTCATAGGGAGGAGTAATTTGGGGCCAATATAAGGAGGAATTTTCTAAATTAGAACTGTTTAAATCAAGGAAGGAATTGACCTGCAAAGAAGGTAACACTGTCAAAAGAGATGTTAAAGCTAAAGTTGAATGAGGCTTTCAGTAATGATGCAGTTCTTTACTGTACTGGTAGTTGGACATTAAGGTCACTTCCTACTAAAAGATTCTCTGATACTCTGGAAAATATTTCTTTCTATCACAATTTGTGCTGGCATTTTAATTAACATTAATAGAGTCAAATATTCATATAACAATTGCAACTCTAATTATTACATCATTATTAAGGCAATTTAACTGTAATTTCTGTTTGAGCTCTTTAATTCATTTACACTCTTCCCAGATACTTTTGTTAAAGGACTATTTTATTAAATATATGAAGAGGGGGAAGTGTAGTGTGCTGAAACTGTTCCATTCCATTACAATTCTCATTTTCTTTTTATTTCCTTACATGAGTTGTGATCATGAGTCTGGGAATGGAGGACTCAAATAATGAACTATTTAAGCATCAACTTTTCCCCCTAAGTCTTTTTCACAAACTTAAAATTACAGAAATATGATCCTGCTGGGTAATCACATTTGATGGTTGCTAAAGTTACTATGACAGCTAAAAAGCCAGAAGAATCTTCCTTTACTTCACTTCCTGGTAGATCACAGAGATTACCTTTTGCCTCAGAAGAGGAACCATTCAGTGTTATCTTTGGAAGGAACCTAGGAAGTGTTATCTCTTCCAACTTTCCTCATTGTGGACCAAATAGTTCTATATGGTCAAGCAGAATGTATGGATCACTAGAGTTCTTCCAACCTAACAGTGACAGAACCTTAGCAATTAACTAGGCAGCATGATCCTTTGGGGAATGGGTTTGTTAGATTGTTTTCCCTTCTTTTCTTCTTTTGTTTCCAGAGCAGGGGGATTGGAACCTAGTGACTTCAAATAAAGATAATCACATACATCCAGATGGGATATCCAAGTCAGGGAATATGCCTGAGAAGGTAATATTTGTTTTGTCTGTCCCCCCAGGTTTGTTAGTATCTTTCATTTAGTCTAATTCAACATTATAGAAAAGGAAATATGAAGGAAGCCTTGACAGATCATCAGTAAAGTAATTAAAAAATGTGCAATTGGCTCATGTCTTCTTTGTTTGGAACTGGGGGTTCCTAAATCTGCATTTCAGTCTACACATAACAGATGGTTTTAAGATTTTCTATGATTGTTAGTGATATACATACACCTGATCCAGATCACCCTAAATAATTGAGAGCTAACTATAGCTAGGTTGTTGTACTGGACAGAAAATATATTTGTAGAAGACATTTTTTACAATGTAAAATATATTTTCAGAAATTGCAGTTTCAACTATCATTTAAGCAAAAAAAACCTGTCAGATAGGTTTCTTCTGATCCCTACATTTAGGGATCAGAAGACCTCAGTTCAAATTTTGTTTCAGAAATGTATTAGGTGTGTGATCCTGGACAAATCATGTAAGTTCTTTCAACCTTAATTGACTCTTCTGTATAATGACCTACCTTGCAAAGTGACCCTCACAAACGTGAGGGTCAAATAAGATATATGTAAAGCTCTTTGCAAACAAGTGTTATAGAAATGTTTCCAAAATGCTAACTAAGGGGGAAGCTGAGTTTGAGAGCCAGGCCTAGAGACAGGAGGTCCTAGTTTAAAATCTGGCCTCAGGCACTTCCTAGCTGTGTGACCCAGGGCAATTCACTTAACCCCCATTGCCTAGCCCTTACTGCATTTCTGTCTTAGAGAAGGTAAGGGTTTAAAAAAATGCTAACTAAACCTAATGATAGCCTCCCGAAGTATACAAAACTATAAACCCTAACATACAGATAAATTTCAATTTGGTTCCTAGTAGATATTAGTTTTTCCTCCTATTACATAAGGGTTAGATTTTCAAGTACAACAGATGTCTGTACTATATACATTTACTCCTTTAAAGTTATTCCATTTTTTAAATAATTAGAAATTTAAGTTATTGAATGCAACCCCGAAATCACCCTATTTATTTTATAATCAAGTTCACTCAGCTGAATTGTATTCTTTCAATTTTTCATGGAAAAAAGACTTTGAATCTTTCATAATTTAATTCCTTCTTTCTCTCTTCAACATTTCTTTTATGCCCACCCATTAATAGTAAATATTTATTTGTTTGATCTGAGGAGAAGCATATTCCCTCCAGGAATCTTCATTTCACAGAATATTCCTTAAATTTGATCTTCCATGGCCAAGGTTTGAGAACTCCAATGATACTTCAATTTAGTTGCATGTATTTTGTCTAACAACTCAGATCCAATGATAAAAAAGAAAGGCTCATTATAGCATGTTCAGATTCTTGGTTATACAACCATAGAAACAAAGGCTACTAATGAGTAATTGTTATAGCTTCTTATTTTTCCCAGTTCTTCTCCAAAAATGAACTGGTCGAAAAAGGAATATCTAAGGGTTCGAGACAGAACAAATTATTTCTAGTGGGAAAGATGGAAACAATCCTTTATTCTTAATAATATATTATATTCATAAATTATATTCATATGCACTTTAGCTTATAACATGTTTTACGTATGTCATTTGATTCTCATAATCCTATTTGGTAGTTAATGCAAGTTTTTGTTTTTATAATTTTCACATTTTATAGAAAGAGGAAATGGGCTTGGAGAGATACCAAGCATATTTGCTAAAACTCATGATGGAGGAAAAGGATATCCTGTTAGTGCAACATGCTTCTGAGACACACTACCACATAGATTTTTCAAGGGAGAGTAAATATATGGAATGGTATTCTTTGGAGAAACTTTACTAATAGATTTAGAGATAGAAAGAATCTTAGAAATCAGTGATCATGTTTAATCTTTGTAAAAGCCCCTTATACAGATGACATTACAAGAAATGGTGACAAATAAGGGTAGACATTATTAGGCCACAGAAAGGGAGATGATACATAGTAACTGCTGGGAAAGTACAATGGAAGTATAAACCAAGAGAAGTAAATAAGGCTAAGAAAAGAGAACAGGTAAGCTATCAAATGGGTGGAAAATTTAAGGTGGGTTATAGATTTAGAGATAGAAGGGACATTAGAAGTAATTCAAGATTTTACTACAGGAAGCAGATTGCAAGTCAAAATAGAAAATAGATAAATTTATATAAATTCATAAAATATACATAATAGCTACCATTATACAATGCCTTAAAGTTTGTAACTTTTTAAAATTTATTATGTCATTAAATCTTCACCTGAACCTTGTGGGTATAGGTTTTTATTATGATTCCCAACTTAAAGATGGGGAAACTGAACTCTCTGATATAGGACACACAGTATTTAAAACAGGATTTGAGTTTGGATCTTTCTGACTCTAGGAACAGAATTCTCTCCACTGAACCACCAAGTATTCTTTCCTCAGTATACATTGCATCAAAATTAATTTAACCAGTGGCAGTGAGGTGGCTCACTGAATAAACAGCCAGATCTGCAGATGGGAGGTCCTGAGTTCAAATATGAGATCAGACATTTCCTAGCTCTGTGACTCTAGGCAAATTTACTTTCTTTTTTGATACAATATGACTTTAATTAATTAATTTATTTGAAAATTTTATTTAATTAGATCATTTTAGAATATTTTTTTCATAGTTACAAGATTCATGTTCTTTCCATCCCCTCCCGACAACCCCCTCCCATAGCCGATGTGCACTAGGTTTTACATGTGTCATTGATTAAGACCTATTTCCATGTTATTAATATTTGTACTAGGGTGATCTTTTGGTGTCTACATCCCCAATCACATGCACATTGAACCATGTAATCAAGCAGTTGTTTTTCTTTGGTGATTTTACTCCCACAGTGTTTCCTCTGGATGTGGATAGTGGTTTTTCTCATAGGTTCCACCAAGTTGTTCAGGATCACTGCATTACCACTAATGGAGAAGGCCATTACATTCGATTGTACCACAGTGTATGCATCTCTGTGTACAATGTTCTCCCGGTTCTGCTCCTTTCGCTCTGCATAAATTCCTGGAGGTTGTTCCCTTTCACATGGAATTCCTCCACTTTATTATTCCTTTGAGTAATAGTATTCCATCACCAACATATACTACAAATGTTCAGCCATTTCCCAATTGAAGGGCATCCCCTCATTTTCCAATTTTTTGCCACCACAAAGAATGCAGCTATGAATATTTTTGTACAAGTCTTTTCCCTTATTATCTCATTAGGGTACAAACCCAGCAGTGCTATGGCTGGATCAAAGGGCAGATAGTCTTTTAGTGCCCTTTGGGCATAATTCCAAATTCATAGCCTAATTTCTTAATCCCAACTATCTAGCCCAAGGGTCCCCAAACTGTGACCCCCTGAGGCCATTTATCTGGCCCCCACTGCACTTCCAGAAAGGGCTCCTCTTCAATTGGTTTTCAGTGAGAGGAGCACCTTAGGTGGTGGTGCAACAAAGCACAGCGTTGCTCATGTACAGTACTACTTCCTGTGACATAATCCTTTGCATGGCACCTTGTTCTGAGAGTAACTGAATGAGAACGAGGTGCTGCACAAAGGATTATGTGGCTCCACAATGGAAGATGTCAGCATGGTGAGCAGTGATCTGGGGGAGAGGATTCCGCACTGTGTATACTGCTGCTGCCTGGTATAGTGGTGGCGATGATGGGCCTGTGCAAGGTGTGACAGGCCCATCACAGCCAGTGCTGCAGCCTCCACTATCCCAGGCAGCAGCATACTGTGTCAAAGGCCCAGCACCACCTCCAGGCCCGTATGCAGGTATCGGATAGAGGTGATCCAGCCTGTGACATCAGCAGTGTGCCTTTACTGTGAGAAGCCCACCACTGCATTGTGTGTGCTATAATATAATGGCCCTTTTGGGCCATTATATTGTGCATCTGGGAGAGTATGGGGGCCATTGTACTAAGTGGGGGAAGTGAGGCATGTGTTTTTCGTATTATAGTCTATAATTATAGGTCCATAAATACAGACCACAAGAGGACACACATTAGTATCGTGCCTTCTTTTTTCCTGCCATGGAATCTGCGTGAGTTCACAAATCTCAGGGCATTTCACACAGGGTAGTGTGAACTGGAAAGGTGTTGGAGGAACTGGCTCTGTAATCATACCGGTTCCCATACTGCACCAATGTGAGTCTGAGGTTAAAGTGGAGTTCCACCAATATGGCCACGGTGAGGCTGAAATGATGTGGACTAGGAAGACTGCATTGATGGACACATATCAGACTGCATTGATGAGCAGTGCAGTCTGTATGCCTCTGTGTGGGAAAAATTATATGGTTTTGTAGGGCTATATATATATGTATGTATGTATTTTACTAATAGCAATTTGGAATCCCTAGGAAACAATGATGTCAAGAAAGAGAAAAATTGACTCGGAGTGTAGAATATTTAAATAACAGTAGACTTATGATTACTTTTTCATTCAGTACAAGGAAAGAACTGTGTGCTTTATATGCCAGAATATAGTATATATGTTCAAAGACTGCAGTTTGCATCGACACTATCAAACTCAACATAAAGATAAATATGATGGTTTGGTTGGAGATGTGAGAAAAGATAAAATATTAAAAATGAAAAATACATTGGGAACTCAACAAAATACTTTTGTGAAGCAGAGGCAGCTAAATATTTCATCACTGCAAGCAAGTTTTCAAGTTGCCAAACTAATAGTGTACACTGGCAGACCATTAATGGAGGGAGAATTTGTTTCTATTGCCAAAGAGATGTGTCCAGAAAAGGCAGACTTACTTAGTACAATTAGTATTTCAGGATCTACAATTACACAAAGGATTGAAGAAATGGGAGACAATTTGCATCAGTATTTGCAAAACTCCGCAAGAAAACTTTCCTATTTTTCCTTGGCACTCAACGAGAGCAATGATGTTCATGATTCTGCACAACTTCTAATTTTTATTTGTGGAACAAATGACAATTTCGAAGTCACAGAAGAGTTTGCTGCACTGCAAAGCTGTATTTAAAAAAAAATAAAAGAGGAAGGAAGTTTTGTACCCCAAGGGAAGTTTGGACTTTCAGTATGGAGAGGGGAAAATAGAGGAGAACCCCCTTCTCAAAGCAGGGTTCAGGGGAGACAGCAGATGTAACTGGTTGGCTCATAGAGTGGAGAGGGGGTTTGAAGATATTCCCCTTTCTGCCTTCCCTCCTTAGCCAAAGCTGCTCTCCCTATTTCACTCTTGTCCCTCTTGTCCCCCCTCCACTACTTGAGACCAAAAGGTCTCCCCTTGATCCATTCACTCACACTCAGCTTGGGGAACAGATAACTTTTAGTGTTAACTCAATCAGGTAATACAAAAGGAATAATGGGCAGGGAAGAATGGGAAAAGGAAAGTGGGGAAAGGAGATCCCTGTCTCTCCTTTCCCCTCCCTCTTTGAGTTTGGGGGGAACTCAGGCCGTGGCAGCCTGAGCCCCCTGAGAGAAAGTCAGGTTGACTCACCTCTGGGCAACAGGAGCTGAGGTAAAGTCTGCTCAGGTTTCTCTTCAGAAGTCCCTTCAATTGGGAAGTGTTAGGGGGAAAGATTTCTAGTCACCAGCAGGAAAAGTGGGTAACCCTCAGGAGAAAGTCTTTTTTCCACTTTCTCTCTTTGGCTTCTCAAGACTGAGAGACCCTCACTATTCTCCAAGACAGAGTCTCCTCCTCCTCAGGATTCCACTGCTGGGTCCCCTACCCCATGGAGGTGATCAATTTCACATACTCTTCAGCCTGGCCTTTTTTCCTAGTGCCAGCCTCTGTCACAAAGCATCAAAGGAACAACTACAGGAGAGCATATATATGAAATGGTTTCCCAAACTTGAAGGATTTGGAGCTGTACTGGGTTAAACTAGCCAGTGTGACAACCGAAGTTGCTCCTAGCATGGTGGGGTCTAAGAAAAGAGTAACTGCTCTCATTAACCAAAAGATGGACAAGCATAACCATTCTCATCCAATGGCCATGCACTGCCTCATCCACTAACAAGTGCTGTGATGAAGTCTATTGGCTGAATTGAGGGAGAGTTTTGAGACAGTTCTATGACTTATTTCTACAGATTACAACTTTTATGCTTTCAAAAAACAAAGAAGTACCAGAGCTCAAAGATGCAGAATGGAAATGGCACTTTGCCTTTCTGACAGATGTTAACAGAGATACTCAACAGTTTCAATGTGATACATCAAGGAAAAGGGAAGCTCAGCTGTGATATGCAATCCCATGTGAAGCATTTGAAGTAAAATTAGTCCTCCTTATCAAACAAGTGAAGGAGGAAAATTTCTGCCATCTCCCCTTAACTCAAAATCTTTTAGCGGAAAAATCCTTGATTGCATTCCCAAAAAGAAACATGTGTGGATTCACTGGAAAAGTTGCAAAAGAAGTTCTGATTCAGATTTAAAGAGCTTCATCTCCATGAATAGGACATATAGTTTTTCCACATCCCATTTTCTATTAACATTGAAAATGTGGATACAATTTATCAAATGGAACTGGCTGAATTGCAGAATTGTGACATTCTTGAAAGATACATTCAAGTCAAGTAGCTTGTTTAATTTCTATGCATCTCTCCCCTCTGAGACATATCCTAATCTCAGAAACCAAGTACTCAAAATGGCAAACATCTTTGGCAGCACTTATATCTGTGAACAGACTTTTTCCAGAATGAAACATCTGAAATCTCCAATCAGATCTAGACTAACTGATGCACACTTGCATCACTTGTTATGTCTAACAATGACAAATGTGGAACTGGACATTGACCATCTCATTAGCCAAAAGCAGGCCCATATTTCCCATTGAAATACTGGTCAGTTTGATTTAAATTTACTTGTATTTTATTTTAAATATTGTATTCATTCCCATTTTTCTTTTACTTTAAAATAAGATATGTGCAGTGTGTATAGGGATTTGTTCATAGTTTTTTTTTTGTTTTTATAGTCCAGCCCTCCAACAGTCTGAGGGACAGTCAACTGGCCCCATGTGTAAAAAATTTGGGGACCCCTGACCTAACCCTTAATGCTCTTCTGCCTTGGAACGATTACTTAGTATTGTAAGGTGTTTTTGCTTAAGATGAATATAAGAAGGATAAGTAAGGTATAATGGAAAATCCTGGACCCAAATCTACTACTATCTTGCTTTGTGAGCTTGTGAAAATTACTTGAGCTCTCCATAATTAAGAGAGACTTGGAACTATAGAAGAAACATTAGAAGATGAGAATTTCACACAAAAAAAGAGGCTAAAGGGAAAGAGAAGATTTAGAAATAAATTTTATAGAACACCAAATATCCCCTCATAGGCCACTACAGAAGTGTAGGAGGAATTAACACATTGTCAAGAGAGAACTTGGCTTGGCTTCATCCATAGAATATAGTTTATTGTAGATAATGTGTATTCCTGACTAAGAGTCTAAGAATCTAAATTAGAGATCCAAATTGTGTCTTCTGCTTCTTTTTATACAGTCCAAGGATGTAAGAATGTTTTTTTTTATCTTTTTAAAATACATTTTAAAAGATGAAAATCATTCTTAGCTTGTGGGTCATACAAAAATATTAATCTTTGGTTTTTGTTTTTTGGCTATGGATTTAGATAATTAGAAAAGGAATAATTGGAGGATGCCTAACTGTTTGCAAGTCTTCTGTTTTGGTTAATATTGTGTTTTATCTTTCAATAAAACTTCCCCCTTTTAACCTTTGAACTGTGTATTTGGAGAAAAATGGTGACAGCATACTGAATGGTTTCAGATGGTAATTTTCTGAGTTTTTCTGTGCACTGACTTGAAATTAAAGGAATATATCTATAAAATTCTACTAACATATGATCTAAAGAGTTCTTTCTCTTTAAAAGATATTTAATCAGTTCTAAAAACTTACTTAGCACAGGTGTCATTGTCCTTACTCCTTGATTGCTTGAGTAAAAACAGTCATCATCCACTACTTCCCCCTAATGCTTGACTGGTGAATCAGCAAAATTAACAAGAAGACAAGGGAGTTACTTTCAGCTGAATTGATCTGGTGTCTTCCTTGCATGTCTTATAATATTGTCTCCCTGAGTTATGACCAAGATCTCCTTTTGGTAACTAAAATATCAGAATTTAACACTTAACAAGGAAAGAATTTAATTGAGTCAGGATCAGCACAGAATATTGTTATAAGTTGGAAAAATAAGAACCATCATTCTTCCTCCAGTTCTAACCAAAGAAACGTATGCCCTTTGTTTCAAGAGAATATCTGCCAAAAGGGTTACACAGTTAAAACAAATTAATTTATTAATGAAATCCAAGGACCAAATTGTACTGTGAGCTAGATCTGAAAAATTTCTTGACATTATAATTATTTAAATTATTCATAGATTCATATAAATAAAATTAAAACCCAGAGTGTGAAACACAAATATTTTAACCTCAGATATAAATAATAGTAAGAAAAAATGATAAGAAATTAGTTGTTCGAAAGTGAAAAAAACATCTTTCCTACTCTTGCCTATCACTATTCGTAGACCATTTCCCCCTTCTATGTATGTAACAGCAGTTCATTCAGAATTAAATCATCATTTTATTAATGTTTCTTATAGCTGAAATTCCATCTGACTTTAAAAGAGTCTAACTAGTTTAATATATTTGTTGCTGAAGGACTTAGAAGATTTATTTAAACTGACAAAGGTATGCAGCAGCATATTCATAAGGATTTACTTCTTTTATTTCTGTGAAGGGGAAAAAATACCATACATAGAGTATTTGTTTGTGATTCAAACCAGTTTGGATTCTAGTAATGTTGACTATTGTTGAATGTCTCTTGAAGCAACAAATTTTCTTTTCTCTAGTATTAATGTCATGAATAATTATGTTCAGAATTTCAAGGAACTTTAAGAATCTCTTTGAATGAAAAACTGTGACTGCGTGTTTCATAAGTTGTTTTAAGTTCTTTTGACCATTTGACTTGGATTAACTCTTTAGTATGGCAATGAAAAATGATAGTGATCTAGGTGAGACCCTTAAGTCTGTACTGTAACTGAATTCCTGGTATATTTCAAGGCATATGTTGGTGACATCTCTTCTTCAAAGCTTTTTTGATCTCCTTAGTGTAAAAATGGAGGTTACTGAGGTTAAAATAAAGGTTCTCTCCACGGATTTTGATGGTATATAAGTGGAGTTTCTCAAGGAGTTTTTGGAGAAGAAACTGAATGAGAGAGTTGAAGACTGAATGGGCTAGCCCCCACTCTCCCCTCACCTCCCCTGAGAGTGGCTGTTGTCAATTGCTGCACTGATATATTGATGTTCCCGGAGGGAAAGGGATGGTGGAGAGCTGATGACAGAGTTCCCCTACCAAATAAGCTCAAGGACAACCTCGGTTTCTCTGGCACAGTGTAAAGATTAAAATTTAGGGAAACTGAGGCAGGTAGAAAGTAGTTTCTCTCTGAAAGGAGTATTATATTTTTAGAGGTTTATTAAAGGTTAAGGATTAAAGAAAATACAGAATAAGAAAAATAAATGCCTAGGCCAGAGGCCTAGACAAGATAACATCATATCATATAAGAGACATGTCTGCTCCAAAACAGAAGTCCAAAAGAGGCCGAGCCTATTCACAAACAGGTTTAAATACCCCATCTCGCTCTCGGCCCAGGTGAGATTACAAAGCATTCTGGGGAAGTGGAGCAAAGGCTTGTGGGGATTAAAGTCCTGGATTCAAGTCGATTTTTACACAGAGAGGATTTGGAGACAAGCCTCTGTGGAGGCTTTGCCTCAGTAAGGGAAGGTCTTGGTGTCTCTCTCTTGAACTTGATTCAGATCATTTCTTCAAGTATAAGTCAAGAAGTTGGGGAAATCTGATTGTGGCTGATAAAGTTTAATAGTGGTACTGTAGGCAAATAGGGGAGATGGAAAGTGGGGGTCGGTTTCCCTTCTTTTTTTTTAAGTGGGATATTTATTTATTTATGTTTAAGATTTTATTTAATTGACTAATTTAGAGCATTTTTCCAAGATTACAAAAATCATGTTCCTTTTTTCCCCTCCCCCCAACCCCCTACTATATCCGATGCACAACTCCACTGGGTTTTACATGTTTCTTTGGTTAAGACCTATTTCCATATTATTGGTGTTTGTACTAGGAGGATCATTTAGAGTCTACATCCCCAATCATAGCCCCCTCAACCCATGTGATCAAGCAGTTGTTTTTCTTCTGTGCTTCTACTCTCACAGTTCTTTCTCTGGATGTGGATAGGATTCTTTCTCATAAGTCCCTCAGAATTGTCCTGGATCATTGCATTGCTGCTAGTAGAGAAGTCCATTACATTTGATTGTACCATAGTGTATCAGTCCCTAATGTTTTTTTCTTAAATGGTCTATCACCTGAGAAGCATAGTTTCATGGACCCAGGTTTCTCCATCCCATACCCCAATTAAATAAACCCACAATTGACAGATATATATATATATATATATATATATATATATATATATATATATATCTGATAGAATCTATAAATAGATGGATAAATAGATGGGTGAAAGAGGCCTGAAAGATCAAGGGAGCTGGGCTCTCTCCTCTGTGAGTACACATCCCCCCTTTGGAGTTTGAGGGATATTTTTCTCAGTTGAGAGGTGGTTGGAGATATAAGACAGATGATGCATCTATAGACAAACTTGAATACAGGAACAGGATATTCTCTTGTGGTTCTCATTGAAATCCTCCAGCTAGGAAACATGTCCTGCCAGGTCAAGGACTGAGCTGAAAGGCCAAGAATTCCCAACAGATCTTCCTGAGGTCAGTTTCCTTTCCCAGCCTCGCTTTCCAACCAAAACTTTCTGACCTTCACCCCTGATGCCAAGATACCAAAATCTTCTCATGCACAGATCCTTATATTATGTATTAGTACTCTCACCTTCTTAAATTTACTTTGTTTAGATTTCCCATTAATTGATGGAGAATAATAACAACAAATAAATCAAGTACTGATTTGTAGCATTTGTTGTTTAATAAAGTATAAATATTTATCCTGAAAATTTAACATTGGCCTCTGTGAACTGGTTGGAGGTATTTCCAGCATCTCCCTATAAGTGTCTCTTCTCAATTTCCCATTATAATGTAACTCCCTTAAGGTAAAGACTATTGATTTTGTCTTTGTGTGTCAAGGACCTTACCTAATTCCTTACACACAGGATACATTTAATTAATATTAATTGAATTGAAATGAATGGTCTGGGAGTCTTGGAACATAAGTTCCAATTCTAGAGATTTTATTTTATCAGGAAGAGGAAAAAAATAGTAAAATAATGTATAAACTTCCATTATTAAATGACATTATCACAGTTGTTGATTAAATAAATATTATCATAATTAACAATTAACTTCTATGTCTAAATACTTTGCATAACATCCTGTTTGTGTACATTTTGCCTATGTACATAGATGCTGAGTTTTTCTTATGTATCTTGAATCATTCTTATTAAGCCTTCTTTAAGGAAATTAAGCATTATTTATTCACTAACCAAATATCTTTAAAAACCTCGATAAATGTCAAAAACCCCTGTAAATTCAGAGTGAATTTCATCAAAGTGAAGAGTGAAAATGTCATCAAAGTGAAAAACAAAGATCCTTATAATAAATAAGAGTTTCAAACTAGGGACAATAATTTGAATATTCCCTCTAAATACCTCTGATTTATGTATCATCTTTTTTCCAAAGAATGCTCAGCACTTTATATAATTATAATGAAAGTAACCCCAAATATTTTATAAGGAAACAAGAAAAAAGGATTACACTCAGTGCATGAAAATGTTAGCAAGGTAGCTGTTCATGGAATTAAGCAATAACTTAAGAACTAAATGGATGACTACTCTAATTCTAGGTTTTCACCAGTATTTACTATTTGTCTTTGGCAAGTTATTTTTCCTCACTGTCAAGGTCACAAAAACAATATTCAATTCAGTTAAAACTAGAAGAACAACAAAACATAACACTTTGTTGAATTCAAAATACTATACCAAAACAAATGGAATATTTAGAGCCAGAAATAGTTTATTCTGAGCACATTTCACAATACTCTCCTGTAGCTTAGAAAATTATTTTGATAATCTAAATAGTATAGGATTTTTCTCAATTTTGAAGAATCACAAAATTAATCAGTAGAAGGATCCTATATAGGCAATCTAGTAGTAGTAGTAGTAGTAGTCTCTCGGATCTAGAATGACTATTGTCTTTGTGCAGTTTCATCTACGGTGTACCCTCATGTGGCTTTGGAGTCCAAAGGCTGAGGCGCACAGTTGTGGCACATGGGGCCTGGGACGCCAGTTGTTACGGGAGGTGCGGCTGTGGCCTGGTCTCGGAGTTCACGTGCAGCGGCAAGACGTCGACGTCGCTCATCTTCAAAGGTGGTGGCGGCATGGTGAATGTGGGTTCACCAGCTGCTTCTGACAGAGGCAGCAAGTTCTAGTTGCTTTGGTGTTATGCCAGCCCTCTTCAAGTTTGACTTTAGCTGATCCTTGAATCTTCTCTTTGGTAGGCCTTGTTTCCTGAGTCCAGCTGACAGTTCACCATAGAATAGCTGTCTTGGTATTCGCTGTGGATCCATGTGGATGACGTGTCCAGACCATCCTAGCTGGGTTTTGAGGACCAGGACTTCAATGCTGGTGGAGTTGGCTCTGTTGAGGACTTCCTGGTTGGTGATTTGGTCCTGTCATCGGATCCTCATGATTAACTGGAGGGAGCGTTGGTGGAATTGCTCCAGCTGTTTCATGTGCTTCTGGTACAGTGTCCATGTCTCCCAACCATACAGGAGCGAGCTGAGGACCACTGCGTTATACACCTTGAGTTTTGTCGCAGTGCTTACACCACTGTGTTGGAGGACTTTGGAGAGCAGCCGCCCAAGTGCCTGGCTGGCCTTTTGGATCCTGGCATTGATCTCATGGTCTAGGGACCCGTCGTTGGCGATGATGCTGCCCAGGTACTTGAAGGTGTTGACGTTAGAAAGCTGCGTGCTGTCGATAGTTATGCATGGCTGGTTAGTTGGCCCTCCTGGTGCAGGTTGGAACAGCACCTCTGTTTTGCTGAGGCTGATACTCAGGCCAAACAGTTTTGTTGCGGTGGAGAACCTGTCCACAATAATTTGGAGATGATTTTCTTGGTGGGCCATGAGAGCACAGTCATCTGCAAAGAGAGCTTCCAGGATGAGTCTCTCTGTTGTCTTTGTTTTTGCAGTCAGGCGGCGAAGGTCGAATTGTGAGCCATCCAGTCGGTATTTGATGTAGATGCCCAGGTCTATATCCATCACAGCATGTCGTAATACTTGGGTGAAAAATAGGTTGAATATTACCAGAGCAAGGACACAGCCTTGTTTCATGCCATTGGAGATGTTGAAGCGATTGGAAGTCTCTCCACTAGATAGGACTTCCCCTGTCATGTCGACATGAAAGAGCTGGACCAATTTGACGAATTTTGCTGGGCAACCGAGTTTGCTGAGGATCACCCACAGTGCGTCCCTGTTCACTGTGTTGAACACCTTTGTCAGGTCTATGAAGACAATGTAAAGACTCAGGCTCTGCTCAAGGCATTTTTCCTGCATTTGCCTTACTGTGAAGACCATGTCGATGGTGCTGCGATCTGGTCGGAAGCCACATTGTTATTCAGGCAGGTTCTGCTCTGAAACAGATGACAGGAGTCTGTTGAGTATAACACAGGTGAGGATCTTTCCAGCAGTGGAAAGTAGTGAGATGCCTCTGTAGTTGTCACAGGCTACTAGTAAGCCTTTGTTCTTATATAGGGCTATGATATAGGCATCTCTGAGTTCTGGGGGCATGTCTTCCTTTTCCCATATGCTGGTCAGCACTATGTGGAATGCCTGGAGCTCCTTTCCATTTAAGGCCTTATACACCTTGGTTGGGATCCCGTCTTTACTGGGTGCCTTGCCTGCACTCATTTGTTTAATGGCTTTTTGGACTTCCTCTATTGAAGGAGGGACATCAAGTTGTTCAATGTAGCGGTTTTGGGGGATCTGGTCAAGGGCCCTTTGGTCGACTGAAGAGGGTCGGTTGAGAAGCTGACTGAAGTGTTCTTTCCACCTATTGCTGATGCCTTTTTTATCTTTTATGAGAGTGTCACCATCAGAGGATAGCAAGGGAGTGGTGGTGGGTTTTAATGGCCCACAGACAGTCTTGAGGGCACTGAAAAATTGTTTGTAGTTTTTCATATCAGCAAACCGCTGGATTTCTTCTGCCTTTTTTTCCCACCATCAGTCTTGCATCTTCCTGATCTCATGCTGCGCTGTGGCTTGGAGAGACTTGAATCTGTCCTTTTTAGGAGCAGAGTTTGGGTTATTTTGCCACTCCATAAAGGCTTTGTTCTTCTTGTTCAATAGGTCTTCAATAGCAGTGTTGTTCTCAACAAACCAGTCCTGGTGGTTGCGTTGTTTTGGGCCTAGGACTGCCTTTGATGTTTCCTTCACTGCGTCTCTGAACTGGTTCCATTTCTTGGTTGAGCTTCCAGTGAGTGGTCCCTTGGCAGACAGCTTGTTGTCCAGGCAGGACTGGAATGTTTGCAAATAAGATGGATCTCTAAGAAGACTCACATTGTAAAATGCGCGAACTGTCTGGGTGCATTTTGGATGGCAAGGCGCAATGCGCATTTGAACAGTCGCTCTAACCAATCAGTGGTCTGTCCAGCATTCAGCTCCTCTCATGGCTCTGGTGATCTTTACATCCTGGATGCCTCGCAGGTGTACAATGATGTAGTCAATGAGATGCCACTGTTTTGATCTTGGGTGCATCCATGTTGTTTTATATTTGTTCGCCATTCTGAACACAGTGTTCGTGATGGTGAGTTCAAACTCTGAGCATTTGCTGAGTAGCAGGAAGCCATGTTCATTTTGCCCATGCCGTGTTTGCCGAGCACTCCTTTCCATCTTTCATGGTCCTGGCCAACGCGGACTTTGAAGTCTCCCAGTAGTATCAGCTTGTCATTTGTGGGCAATGAGTGCAGGATGGCACTCAGGTCAGAGTAGAACTGCTTGATGGTCTCCTCTGTGCTGGTCAGTGTTGGGGCATATGCGCTGATGATTGTGGCATACCAGTCTTTGCTGAGAGGCAAACGGATCTTCACGAGCCTCTCGCTGATGCCCACAGGCAAGTCTGGCAGCTGTTTGAGCAAACTGATCTTGATGGCCAGGCCAACACCATGGATTCTGTCTTCATTTGAGGCTCTACCTTTCCAGAAGGTGTATCCAGTGGTGGGTTCGCTGAGTGATCCCTCTTCTGGTAAGCGTGTTTCACTTAAGGCTGCGATGTCGATGTTATATCAAGCCAGTTCTTTACCGATTAGAGCTATTCTTCTCTCAGGTCTGGGGTATTCTCTCTGTCATGTAATGTCCTGATGTTCCATGCTCCTAGAAGGAGTTTCTTTGTATTTTTTCTTTGATTTCCACCACTTAAAGGGATGACCTGCCAGCCGCTGTGTGCTGACTGGGTGTTTGTAGGGCAGGCAATGTTTGGGATACCTTTTCTAGGCCCATCCCTTGATTAGGGTGAGCAGTGCTGTCCTAGAGAGGGCTGCTCAGTTGCCCAGGATGCTGCCAAACGTCCCTGCTGCCCACAGGGCCGAGCGACCACTGGTCTGTGGGCTACCTATGTGCAGGATCGTGACTCCAACTGCCAGTGGTCACCTCCACCTGTTGCGTCGTCACTCCCCCATCGCTGCAGGTCTTGAAGAGGGTGGACGGGGTTAGGATAGATGAGTGTGCACAAAGATACTTGTTTGTGGAAGAGATTGAAGTGGAAAAGCTGATGCACAGAGACAGTCCCACTCTCTCGGCGTTGGAAGCCTGGGTCCAGTGGCACGAAAAGTTGTTACACCTGGAGACTTCCTCAGCTGCATTGGATGGCCGTGTTGTCCTTTGTGCTCCAACATGCCCTAAGCACTCCACAGTGCCTTGCTGCGTCACCATCTCAGCCATTGAACCTTCTTATTGGCAGCTTTGCCCTCCTAGGGCAGCTCTCCAGCCTCTGACCCCCACCTGACACCCAGCTCTCACTTGTGGCTCCCAGTAGCTGCTAGCATGCAGCAGCGGCCACACCCCGGGCAAGGGCTTCAACAGGCCGGTCAAACCTTGTGAGGGTAGCCATCGGGTCGTCGACCCCTGGTGAACCAGGGCTTTGCTCACCCAACATGTGAAGACTGCTTCGGCTGAACAGATGGAAGAGGCAATCTAGTATAATTGATTAATCATCATTCAATAAACATTATTATGTATGTAATGGAATACTGTTGTGCCATTAGAAATGAAAAATAAGATGATCACCAACATAATTGGAAAGCATATATAGTGATGGAAAATTAAGTAAATAGAGTCAAGAGACCATTCTTCATAATAGCAATAATCATATATGATCATGAACTGTAAATGACAACTGCTGTCAAGAAGGAAATAATCAAGGACAACTCCAAGGGATTCATAATGAAAAGGGAAATCCACCTCCATAGAAAGAACAGTCAAAATATAGATTATAATATGACATTCTTCACTTTATTTCCTCCATTAATTTTTCTGTTTAAGCAATATGTATCTTGTTTCACAACATGACTAACAGGGAAATATGTGTTATATCATTATCTATATGTCTATCTATCTTATATTTCCCATCTTCTTGGAGATGGGGAGGAGTGGGAGGGGGGGTAATAAGAATGTGACAGATTTTTTTTTTAGTTAAAATAAGAAGATTTAATTGAGGCAGATAGATTATAATCTAGGAAGCCACACAAATCCCTTAGCATTGGAACACCCCAGACATAGATTTTTGGCTGTAGCTCATATTAGGATTTACTTCTTTTGGCAAAAAATTATTAAATAAATAAAACATTGAAGTGATCTAAAAAAAATAATATCTTTATTTTTATAATATATATCTGAACTAGGTATCAGAAATACAAAGGAAAAGTGGAACAGTCTCTGTTCTTAAGGAACAAATAATATGGCTAGAAGATGCACATTCATCCATCTATCTATCTATCTATCTATCTATCTATCTATCTGTCTGTCTACCTATCTTTTTCTTTCTATCCATTTCTATCTTGATCATGAGATATCATATAGTTAGATATGTAGATGTGGATTTATAAATAAACATAAGTGGATGATAGATAAAAGAGAGGAAAATAAATTGATAGAAACTAATTGGAGGGAAAGGTTCCAGTAACTAGAAAATCATGTAGAAGTGACTTTGTGAATTGAACATAAAATCTTTATATTCCAGGAGGTAGAAGTGAAGAGGGAGTACATTCCATGGAATGAGAGATAGAAGTTCCCTATATAATATAGGCATACAAGTAGTCAGCCAATATTTGTGGACATTGTAACGGAGAAGTCCCTACTTGGTGAAAAAAGCAATCTAGGAAGTTGTTATTTGACTTTGATTTAGATGAAAGAAATTTGAATTCTCCTTTAGTCCACCACTACCTAAGTAAACTTGGGAGTATCATTTAATATTAATGGGCTTCAGTTTCTTTTTGTGTAAAGTGAAAACATGGACTCACTGAATACTTATGTCCCTTTTCATTTATATCTATGATTTCCTCACTTAATCATTTCACTTTTACTTAGTGAAGGTTTCCCCTCCAAACTTCTTAAAACAAGATAATCCCTTTCTTTTGAAACCTTTCATCTGTTACTCTTGAATCTGTCCTTGATGGCCATAAAAGCCAAGTTAAACTCCAATTCCACACGTAATCATTCCCTATTTTTGAAAATACATAACAATTTCCCTTTGCTAGTCTCTTCTGAAAGTTATCCATTCTTTAAACAATCATCATTTAGCATGGACTCAAGGTCCATTTTTGTAATTTTTCCTTGGATGCTTTATAGCTCATCAGTATGCTTCCTAAAAGAATCCAAACTGGGAAAAATACTCCAGCTGTGATATAGCCTGAAAGGAGTATGTAAAGCATATTGAAATTCATTCTTTTGGTCAAAGAATATGAACAAGCAATTTTCAGATGAAATAAAAACTATGAACAATTATATAAAATGTTCTAAACCACTCTTGATTAGAGAAATGCAAAGTAAAAAAGAATTTAGTTACCACTTCACATATAACAGATTAGCCAGAATGACAGTAATGGGAAATGGTCAATGTTGGGGGGGAAGAAATAGAAAAATTGGGACACTAATGCATTGTTGGTGGAATTGTCAACTCATCTAACCAATCTGGAGGGCAATTTGGAACTATTCCCATAGGGCTGTAAAACTGTGTATTCTCTTTGATCCTATGATACCACACTAATAGGTCTATATGCCAAAGTGATAAAATAACTGGTAAAATGATTTATTTGCACCAAAGTAGCAAAGAATTGGAAATTGAAGGGAGGTCTGTTAACTGGGGAATAGTTGAACAAATTGTGGCATATGTTACAGATGGAACACTATTGTGCTATAAGAAATGGTGAACAGGATGATTTCAGAAAAAGCTGGAAATATCTACATGAACTCATGCAGAATGGAATAAAAAGAACCAGGAGAAAGGTGTCCAGAGTAACCACAATACATTACAATAATCAACTCTGAAAGGGCAGCTACTTTCATCAACACAATGATCTTGGACAGTTCTGAAGGAGTTTTGACAAAGAATGATATCTATCTCCAGAGAAGGAATTTTTAGGATCAGATGTGGATCAAAGCATACTATCTTTCACATGAGTTTACAGTTTTATTTGGGGGATTTTGGTTTTATATGAGTATTGTATTACAGTGATGACCAATATACATATATGTTTGTATGATAATACATGTATAACCCAGGGCAAATGACTCACCATCTCTGAGAGAGGTAGGAAAAGTGGGAAGGAGATAATATGGATCATATAATTTTGGAAAATGTATGTTGAAAAAACTTATTAAATATAATTAGGACAATATATCTTTGAATTTAAAAAAAATGTCTGATTTTCTTGCTATGGAACCTTTTCCTCAAATAAGTTTCTAGCAATTTACCTCTTTTTTATCTATCATCTATCTATATCTATTTTGGGGTCCACATATACATATTGTAATATAGGGACTAAAGGAGAACTAAGGAGGTTGGAGGGAAAGAGGGAAATGGGGTTGAGAGGATTGAGAGGGTGAAGAGATTTTTCTTCCCCTCTCTTCCTTTTGGGGGAAGATAGCCTGTCTCATTGACAGAGGAAGTATGTCTCCTCAGAGAATGTTTCTGGGAGAGGGAGAACAAGAGACTAGAGGGGGAAGCCTTAGTAAGATGACACAATGTCCCCCTTGAGGTCCAATCTATTCTTGAGAGGCAAGATGAATTCTTCTGCCTCTGGTTTCCTCAGGGACACCAACTGCCAGTTCCCTTCAGGACCTTGGGTCTACTCTACGGAGAGTACTCTACTCTACTCTAAGGAGAGATGCTTGTACCTTGGGCCTGTTAGTTTTGGATCACTGGGATCCAGAGGTTAACTCCCCTTTTGGGGGAGAGGTATGACCCTCTCCAAATCTTTAGCCCCCTTTACTGTTGTTAGAAACTGACTCAGACCCAAATCTAGAGTAACAGATGATTTATTTTGGTTCAAACAGGGAAGAAATAGTAAGGCAGGGAAACGGGTATTCAGGAAGTCCTACAACTTGTCCCCTCTGGTAAATTGGCCCTCAAAAGTCTAGGGATTAAAGGCTTCTCAACTTTGATCCATCTTCTTGCCAGCTGTCGGTTGGTCCCTATTCCGAAACTAACTAACTTGAACACAGGAGTCCAGGGACCAGTAAGGGAGGGAGGGAGAGAGAGAGAGAGAGAGAGAGAGAGAGAGAGAGAGAGAGAGAGAGAGAGAGAGAGAGAGAGAGAGAGAGAGAGAAAGAGAGAGAGATCTTTGAAAGGGATCTCTGTGGATGGCTCTCTTCAAAGTCCCAGTCCACAAAATCTACTGATGGCTTTTGATTGTAGTTATTTAGAGTTGGACTAGAGGTATCCAGGGATTCAGAAAGAGACAGTTGATCTCCAGGAGACAGGCTTCTTCCCAGCCTTAGAGATCTACCTCTTTCCTCAGCCTCCCAGCTTGAAGTGTGTGAGTGGCCAGTTGGAGTTCTCAGATTCTCATTCTCTTCTGGAATTTTCAGTTTTTTCTTCTCCCTCTTCCCCCACTCTCTCTGTAGCTGGTCTCTGTCAGAGACTGCTTTCTGTTCAAACTGGACTATCTCTCCTCCTACCTTACAATATTCAGCTATATCTTCAATATCTAGTGATAGAGATAGAAATGGCTAGAATTGTTCTTCTCTAACTAAAATAATTTCACTACAAAGTTTGGCCAATTGGCCTTTCTTACCACCAAACAGACAGTTTCAAATTTATCTACAAGAGTATCTCCAACACTTAATAAATTAGCATGATAACTTTCCAGAATGTTGCCAGGATTGAGTATGTGCCATTCTCATTACATATAGATACATAGATATATAGATACACAGATACATAAATAGAGATAGAGATTTGTGTATGTATGCATATATTATTTCATTAAATACCAATTACATTAAAACATTCAATATTAATTTTTAATTTTTTGAGTTATACATTTTTCCCTCTTCCTGGGTCCATTCCATTAGTCTTGAAAAAGTAAGCAATATGACATAATCTATACATGTGAAGTCATGTAAAACATATTTCCCTATTATCCATATTACAAAAATAAACAAAACACACAAAGAAAAATAAAGTGAAAAAACTATGCTTCTGTCTGAATTCTAAGTTCATCCATTCACCTTGGAGGTGTATATAATTTTTTATCATGAGTTCTTTGGTATTACCTCAGGTCATTACATTGAGCAGAGTGGCTAAGCCTTTCATAACTGAATACTATTACAATGTTGATGTTACTGTGCATAATGTTCTCCTTATTCTTATCATTTCACTTTGCATAAATTCAAATGTCTTCCCAGGTTTTTCTGAATAGATTCCTTTCATCATTTCTTATAGCAAAATCACATATCATACCTTGTTAAATTCTACAATGGTCATTCTGTCCATTTCCAATTCTTTGCCACCACAAAAGAACTTCTATTTGTTTGAGAAATAAGTATATAGTATTTCTTTCTATTCCTATTCACTTTTCTTCAGAGTTCTTTAATATCTAAATTTTCTAAGATTCTATTCATCTACTTAACTTCATTTAGCTCTGAGAGCAGAAATTTAAGGTCTCTACCTTTTATAATTTTACTATCTTCTTCCTCCTACAATTGATCTAACTTTTTCTCTAAGAATTTTGATGCTATTTTATTTGATGAATATGTTTAGTGTTGATATTATTTTTATTGCCTATGGTGTCTTTTTATAAGAAGTAGTTTCCCTGACAGGTGCCAGCCTAGAGATAGGATAGCTATGGAAGCCAAGAGAGTGACTCAGCTCCTGCCCATGCATTTCAAATCTTGATGGCTCCACTTCCCTTTCTTTGTCCAATGGCTATCAGATTTTATGCCAGCTACTCTTCCATGGTGACATTATGCTGGATCTGGCACATTAATGCTATGGATATTCACATGGATGCCAGCTGCACTGGGACATGATGCAGGGCTAGGCACAGGGACACTTATGTCCCACCATCGGGGTATTCAGGATCAGGTCCTCTAGATATTTTACTTCACACACATATGCATACAATTATAATTGCTGTACTTACTTTTTTAAAATTTCAGATAAAGCATGATAGATTCTTCTCAAGCCTCTTTTTTCAATACTGTGAATCTAAAATTTTCTCTGACTCTACCTTGGAACATTATCTTAAGGTTATGGTTAAGGTTATTCCCCATTTAAACAGTGGAGGTACTTGATCAGGAATGTATTGGGAACTCTAACATTACTCCACCCATACTTAGGCATACTTTAGGGGAAGATAAAGTTGTAAACTCCTTACTGAACAGTGAAAAAGTACTTAACTCATACTTAGAGTGAGGCGAAGCCCTTAAGCTAGGTCTATTTTTAGATCTAATACAAAAGGGTGCTAAGTACCTATGAAGGTCAAATTAATCACTAAAAGGTCAGGCAACTTGCAAGGGGCAAGCTTAACAAAGAGGTGTGAAGTACTCAGAAGATATAATATACCCAGAGAAGGTGAGAAATAAAAACTAAGAATGGGCTGTCCTAGGAAATGTGTCTACTGTGATTGGTAGACGTGAAAATTTAGGGGAGGTGACACAAGAGAAATTTCTCTTTAAAAGGAGCTGTCTAAACCAGTTCAAGGTAGTTTGAATTAGTTCAGCTTTAGTAGCTGAATTGGAGGTCAGGAGTCAGAGGAGGATGCTGGGTCTCTGAACACTAGAGTTTTGCTTGGAAAGATCTTGTGGTGATTGATTAAAGACTGAACTTTTCTCTCTTAAAGAGAAAGGCCTAGTCCTAGGCCCTAGCCTTTTCCTACTATTTCCTCTTACTCTGTCTCTCTCGCTTTCCTTAATTCCTTCATTCGTATTAATTAAAATCTCCATAAAACCCAGCTGACTTGGGTATTTTCATATTTGGGAATTTTCCCATGGTGACCACTTATTTTTGATATAAAATCAAGACGCTAAAAATTATCTTTACAGTTTGGGCAATTCACAGTCTTGAAACCCATATTTTCATGGTCACAATACTCTGTATGGCTTTGTTTCAGATGTGTTTCTTGTAAACAATATATTGAGGGATTATGGTTTCCAGTCCATTCTGTTATCTATTTCCATTTTGTGCGTGAGTTCATTCCATTCATGCTCACAGTTATGATTGCTAACTATGCATATTCCTCTGTCCTGTTTTCTTCTGTTTACCCTTCTCATTCTCTTTTTCCTTGTTCATTCTCTAAAGTCTGTTTGCTTCTAAGCACTGATATCCTAATTTTGTCTTACCACTTCTCCCGTTTTCCTGTTGAATAAGGTAGATTTCTATACACAATTGAGTGTGTATATGCATATGTATGTCATAAAAACACACATATATATCTCCCTCTTTATACCAATTTATACGGGAGTGAGATTTATGCATTTCCTGTCCTACTCCATATCATCTCCCCCTCCATTGCAAAATGTCTTCCTTGTGCATTTCTTTTATGTGAGATGGTTTTCCCTATTCTTTCTTTCCCTTTACTCTTCCCCTATGGCTTCTCCCTTTCTTGCCTGTGTATTTTTTTGATGATCCCAACACAATCAACTTACTTTAATGCCATTTTCTAATTGTGTAAAATTATTCTAACTGCCATAATAATGATAAAGTTCTTAGGAGTTATATGCATCACCTTCCCATAGGGGAAGGTTTTAACCTTATTGATTCCCTTTAGATTTCTCATTCATGTTTACTTTTAGACTCTTGCCAACCTAAGTAATTGGACACATAGTGAAAGAAATTATGAAGAAAGGAAGATTTTGGTGGAAAATAATGAGTTCATTTTTGGACATGATGAGGTTAAATTTATTTTGTTTGGCCCATAGAGAAAAACTAACATGCAGTGCAGAAATAATAGAAAGACAGTTTTATATAGAAAAGCATTCCTCATCATGCAGTAGGTTTATAGAAGAGACAATTTTTCCCTTTCCAAACCAATTATATTTGTCCTTACACATTCATTCACTCAGATAAACAGAGAGATATTAGGGCTTAAAAATTAGGTAATCCAGAACTATAGGGCATTTTGGTAGTTTTCAAACAAATAAATATTATTAGACTCATTACTTACTTTCAAAAATGCAAATTTTGGAGCTATATAGAATGCATATACAAAAACCAGATTGATAACTATGATTTAGTACCAAGCCCCTATACCATAAAGAAGAATCCAATGAAAACAAAAGGCCCCAGAGTATTATTTATCTCGAAACAACTTAGTTTTTGTTCAAAAGAGTTTGATGCCTGTAGCTGAGAATTTCCTATTGATAAAATGAAAAGCCCCATATACAAAACTTTCAGGGAACTGGGAAAAAAGGTCTCTGAGGGAAGGATTTTTACATTTTCCTGGCAGAATTATTGCCTTTTCTAAAAGAGCTGAAACAGATCTTTTAAGGTGAGGGATCATGGCAAAATTCATTCTTTCTTTGGGGAATAGTTAGTCAAGTATTTCCATTGAGACAAAAGCTGGGGGGAAAATCAGTATATAACAGAATAGCAGGTGGTAGAACCAGGTACAAAAAGAGGCTTGTAAAGACCAATCCATTTTAGTTTAAAAGACCACCAAGAATCAAGTAATGAGACCCATTTGATGACATCACTTGAAAATTCCTGTGGTCTAGCAGCATCAGAAGTATGAGTTCTGGCAACATAAATTCTGTATATTTTTTTTCCCTCTACTTGTGTATTTTTTTTCTGTGTTTCTTCTTCTTTTGATGTTGCAGGATAGTGTGCCTCAGCATTTTGGGGAAAATGTTTTTGATACTTTTCTTACTATATCTTGTAATTAAATTATTCCTTTGAAGCAAAGATATTTCATTGCTGCCTATTAAAGAGAAATATATCAATGGAGATTCATAAATTGTTGTTTTAGTGGACTTGTTTGAGCAGAATCTCTTTTGCCCAGTGTGCCCATTACACAAAGGACTCAACAAAAGAGTTGTGGAGGAGTCCCTTGTTCTGTCATAAGTTTGTCCTAAATTACAACAAAAATTTACTAATAACAGATATCCCAAAGTGAAATGAACTTCCTTTTGAGAATTTGGATTCTTTCTGTTCAGTTTTAAACAAAGATGCAAGTACTACTTGTTGGAAATATTATAAAGGGGATTTTTTAGAGGTATATGATCTGAACTATTTGGCCACCGAGGACATTTAAAAACCTAAAATTATATGATGGTAGAGTATCTGCCATTTTGTTTTATATGTTTTTAACATGCAAGAGTAAGGTTTTGGTAAAGTATGCAGTAAATTTTCAATTTAATACTTTATCCTTCTGTTATTTTTGTTTTGCCGCTGCTCAAATTAAGCTTTAAGTACCTGAAAAAATTTTTCAATTCTATTCAATATGAATGCCCTCTAAAGATGTAATGACTGTATATAAAAGGTAGGCCTATTTCCTACCCTGAGTTCAAATTCCATGTTGGAATGAAATGAGGTACTCATAAATCATTGAAGATTTAATAAAAGAAGTTATACATTATCCTAAAAACAAAATATGCAAGAAGTGTATTACGGCATTTTCTTTTTTCCTGACATTACCCTCCCCCCCCCAGCACTTTTCCATATGGAAACGTACATGGTTAGTATGGAAAAGTTTGTGGAGATTTGAGGGATTACATGACTATCACCAAATTGGAGGGGCCCTGAATCTACATGGATGGGACTTTGACTTTTTATTCCTTTATGTAACTAGGAAATTGAATCAATAGAAACAGAGGTCCATCAGGTCTATAGAACATTTTAGGCAAAATTAATTTCTATTTACAGAAGTCAGAGGAAACCCTATAATCATTATTATGAATGAGGTTCTACCATATTCTTTGTCTCTCTTGTGGTAAAAAGAAAAATCATGACAGAGAGGAGAAAAAAAAAATATATATATATATATACTTTTGCTCAGGTTGTTTGCAGTTGCTTTTCAAACTTGAGAGCAAACCCTGAACTCTCAAGCATATTTCACCATATTAAATTAAAACTGATTCATGCTGATGGCCAAGTCTGATTATGTTTGTATAATAGGTTTCAATAAATATGTCATTCTATTTGAGGGGGTCAATGAGAACTAATGTGGCTACCACTGCAGACTATGAAGTATACTAAAAAGAATATTGGCAGAAATAGTCTACTTATTGATAAGAACTTTAGACTAATTTACTTATAATTATCACTATTATCACTCTTCCCATTTTATAGATGGGGAAATTGTCATTGAAATAATTGCTAGGGTAGGATATGCTTGGTCTGAACAGAAGTCTTATCTTACTTTCTTCATTAAAAGAATCTTATTAGTTCTCTGTTCATTCAAACTAGAACTTTTCTCTTTGGCCTTTACTGGCAAACTGCAATTCTAAACTATTAACTGAGTTGAGCTCAGATTTATATCTTCAATGGCCCCATTAACCAGGCTGAAGGTTTCACCCCGTGAGGCTAATGGCATTTGTGACATCACAAATGGGCGAACTTCAGACCAGCAGAAAGTGTCAGAGAATCTGAGTAAGAAAAGATAATGACTTGAAAGAAGGTGCTAAGAAGTTTTATGTGTTGGCTGCCCCCTGCAGCCTGGCTAATGGGGTCATTCACCCATACATCTATGCAAATTCTTGTTCAGTTTTAGTTTTCAGCTCATGCCTAAAGGATTTTGCATGCTCACTCAAGATATTTAGCTAGGTATATACTTTCTCTGTGGTCTGGAACTACTACAAAGAAAATACAGAAAATATAATATGAAAACTCTTTTATGATTATATAATGAATTCTTAGTTACACATAGACCAATTATCTGTTTCTTGGTTTGTCTAGGAGATTTCCATTATCTATTTTGGTTTCTTAGGCAGTAATGTTTCTGTCTTTATTTCTCTCATTCATTCTTTCTCCATATCTCCATATGCATACATACATACATACATACATATATGCATGCATATACACAGGTACATATACAATGTTTACATATATATGCAGGGTTGGTTCAAAAGTCTTTCTGTTCATAATTATTCATATATATTTCATTTTATAACTGTTAACTTTCTTCACTCCAGCAATTTCTATTATTCCCACTTTACATTTAATAAGCAGTATGGTATGGTGGTCTTTGTCTCATGAAGTTCAGATCTGACATTAGATAACTGATTATGACGTGGTCTGTGACACACATGAAACTGTCATTTTCACATCTGCATATTATTACTGCACAAGACTAATTCTCAAGTAACACGATGTCACAATAAATTTTACAAATTTTTAAGTATTGTAAAAATAGCAATTGTTATTTTAGATGAGAGAAAATGCAAATAACTTTTCCCTGATCACATGTTTAATATAAGAGTAAGAATTGAACTCAAAATTCTCTACTGATTTTGAGTCACAGAAGGTCTCTGCTATTTCATATTGACTCTGATAATGTCAGTAACATCTTTGATGTTGTACTCCTTTGAAGTTGTAATTGATAACTCATGAGAAAAATTATCCTTATTCAGACAAAAATGCTGGATGTCGCCAATATCTTTGTGTCTTTCTTAAAGCCCTGTGAAGTACTTAACAAAGAGCAAACACTTAATAAAGGGTTATGGAATGAATGAGTGAATTAGTGAATAAATAAATGGATATGCCATTGGCTCATGTTTCTATTCACTCCATGGGGGAAAGATTACAGTACATTACCATAAATGAAATGAACAAGGAATCATCTACAAAGAAACTGAAAATATAATGCATTCCAAAGCAAAATATAATTACTTATGAAGGATTCTATCTTTGCATTATCCATGTCAATAGCACCTTCAAAAATCAATAATTAAGACTTGACATGGGGCAGCTAGGTGGGCTCAGTGGATTGAGAACTAGAATTGGGAGATGCTGGTTTCCAATCTAGCTTTAGACACTTCCTAGCTTAGTGACTCTAAGTCCCCATTGCCTAACCCTTATTACTCTTCTGCTTTGTAACCAATCCACAATATTGATTCTTAGACAGAAAGTAAGGATTATAAAAAATGAAAACAAAAAAAAAGAGTTGATAAACTATATGAAATAGTACCTTTTATCCACATTTAGCATAGACAAATTTTTCTGATGACTAAATTTCTCTTTCAGTTTCTCAAACTTGAATTAAGCATTTTAATATTAAATATGTGAATAATAGCTGGCATTTATGCAACTATGTGCAATGAAAAGTTTCTTTATAACTATATAACTTTTTAACTTTATAAATGGTCAATGTCACATTGCTTTAAATAAAAATTGAACTAGAAATATTTTTAGACAACTTTGTGCCTATCTCATACTAATTCCCTAGAATTGATAGTTAAATTTTCAGTGGGACATTTACTCCATGAAGATAAGCAATTGCTACAAATAAGAGCATGATGTGTTGTTTTGTTGATTATTTGGACTTGAGAAATGTAATAATTAAAATGGGTTTGACAAATATAAGAATTTTAAAAAGTTGTGGTCACCAAGTATTAAAATTAAAAAAAAATTGAACTATGAGTATGTTAATAGCTTTAGTAGCTTTATTACAGCAAAATAGTGATAGTAAGAGGGAAATGTAGGAAGGAGTTAGAAAATATTGCCTAGCTAAAAATACCTAGTCTGGTTTTGAGTGCCTCCAGACTGTGAATGTGAATCCAAATGAGAATGTCAGCAGCCCCCAAGAGTGTCTCCAGCCAGGCTTTTAAACAACAAAAGACAAACACTGAAGAGGCTGAGCCACAAAGGGCAGTCTCTCACACCAATAAGGCAAGAGTCCCACTAGTATAATAGTACCTCTTCAGCTCAAGTCTCCAAAACAGAAAGCCGAATCTTCACCAGAATCCAAAGTCCAAATCAGGAAGCTGAAATCCAAGCAGTAAAAGATGCTGAGTCACCCAAGAGCTCAATTGATCAAAGAGCCAAATGAGGGATTGAATTTGAATCACAGTAGATGGTTTTGTTAAGGAGACCTCATAAGCATTAGGTTTCAGATCTGTGTTTCAAATTCAATTCCCCATTCTCTACTAATAATGTCTTACAAAATACTATTGAACTTTTGTTTTGTTCAATGTTGTGTAGGTCTAAATGAAAATAATTCAATAATGTCATATGTAAGGAATTAAACTTTAGGGTTTGACTAAATATATGAGAATTTTAAGATAATACTGTGGTTGTCAATTTTAAAATTAATACAACCCAAGTCAAAATGACTTTGAGCAGCTTTTATTTACAAAGAGGTGAAGAGAGTGAAAGTAGAGAAATGTAAAAGAGGATATAGGAGATATCTATCCTATCACACTAAATATTTCTCCTGTACTCTGCTCAACCCATGTAGGACTCATTAAACCCTCAGCTGGAAGACTTGGTGGTGAATTAAGCAAGGATTCAAACCACGTGGCCTCCAGAAAGGGGAAGCCTCTCAGGAACTAATCTCTCTTGAAGTCACTCACCAGGCTGGAAGTTCCAAAGGGAGAAGATCCAAGAGGGCAATCTTACCAGAAGCTGTCCAAGGGCCATAGTCCCAGGTCCAAGTGAAGCAAAAGACAGAAATCCTAAGGCAAAGTCCAGGAGGAGAAGACCCTCCAATTTGAAAATTCAGGATGAAGACCTCTTGGACAGGAAGTTCATCATCTTTTATAGTACTTTTTTACATCACTTCCTGTCCCTTCCTCCACTTTACAGGGACTAATTACAGTCTTTAAATTTACTTAGCATTGCCTGGGGGGGGGTCAGTAATTTCTGAAGTTGTCACCCACTTCAATAAGTGGCTCCCTGACCTACCCTACCTAATGTTAAGTGAGAGTGTCTACACTTTTGGATGATTAAATTTAAAAGTTGGCAAGGGGAGAGTCAATGCCATCTTCCCATTACTTAGATGATTCCCTTGGATTGATGAATTTGGAGGAAATGCTTTATTTCTTCTCTGTATATGTTAATATTTGATTGAAGTGGTAATTTCACTGAACTCTGCAATGAATAAACTCCCTCTAAAAGAACTGGAATAGGTCCTGAGAAATTACAGTTGTTGCTTATCTTTCCTTTTTGAAGAGGACCAATGTAGTCATGAGGGATGATATCTTTTTTTTCGCCTTCCCCACATCTTTTTTTTTTTTGGGGGGGGGGTGGAGATATTCATTTTATTATTTTTTTGGTTGCAATATTCACTTTATTTCCCTCCCTCCCCTCCACTCACACTTCCCCCAGCTGACGCACAATTTCATTGGGTATTACTTGTGTCCTTGTTCAGAACCTATTTCAATGATGCTCTTTGCACTAGGATATTCATTTACAGTCTACATCTGCAACCATATCCCTTCGACCCATGTATTGAAGCAGAAGGGTTTTTTTTTTTTTTTTGGTGTTTTTACTCCCACAGAGTTTCCTCTGAATGAGGATAGTGGTTTTTCTCCTAGATTACTCCAAGTTGCTCAGGATCACTGCATTGCCACTAATGAAGAAATCCATTACATTCGATTGAACCACAATGTACCAGTCTCTGTGTACAATGTTCTCCTGGTTCTGCTCCTCTCACTCTACATCACTTCCTGGAGGACTTTCCAGTCTCCATGGAATTCCTCCACTTTATTATTCCTTTTTGCACAATAGTATTCCATCACCAACATTTACCACAATTTGTTCAGCCATTCCCCAATTGAAGGGCATCCCCTTGTTTTACAATTTTTGGCCACCACAAAGAGCGCAGCTATGAATATTTATGTACATGACTTTTTCTACATTATCTCTTTGGGGTACAGAACCAATAGTGCTATGGCTGGATCAAAGGGTAGACATTCTTTTATTGCCCTTTGGGCATAGTTCCAAATTGCCCTCCAGAATGGTTGGATCAGTTCACAACTCCACCAGCAATGAATTAGTGTCCCTACTTTGCCACATCCCCTCCAGCATTCATTACTTTCCATAACTGTCATGTTAGCCAATCTGCTAGGTGTGAGGTGATACCTGAGAGTTGTTTTGATTTGCATCTCTCTGATTATAAGAGATTTAAAACACTTCTTCATGTGCTTATTAATAGTTTTGATTTCTTTATCTGAAAACTGCCTATCCATGTCCCTTGCCCATTTATCAATTGGTGAATGGCTTGCATTTTTTGAACAATTGATTTAGCTCTTTAAAAATTTGAGTAATTAAACCTTTGTCAGAGGTTTCTAGGAAGATTTTTTCCCAATTTGTTATTTCCCTTCTGATTTTAGTTACATTGGTTTTGTTTGTACTAAAGCTTTTTAATTTGATGTAGTAGAAATTATTTATTTTACATTTTGAAACTCTTTCTATGTCTTGCTTGGTTTTAAAGTCTTTCCCCCCCAAAGGTCTGACATGTATACTATTCTGTGTTTACCCAATTTATTTATGATTTCCTTCTTTATGTTTAAGTCATTCACAAATTTTGAATTTATCTTGGTGTATGGTGTCAGGTGTTGATCAATTCCTAATCTCTCCCACACTGTCTTCCAATTTTCCCAGTTTTTATTGAATAGTGGATTTTTGTCCCCAAAGTTGGGATCTTTGGGTTTATCATACACTGTCTGGCTGAGGTCTCTTGCCCCCAGTCTATTCCACTGATCCTTCTTTCTGTCTCTTAGCCAGTACCAAATAGTTTTGATGACTGCTGCTTTGTAATATAGTTTAAGGTCTGGGACTGCAAGGCCCCCATCATTTGTATTTTTTTTTTCATTATTTCCCTGGATATCTTTGATCTTTTGTTATTCCAAATGAACTTTGTTATGGTTTTTTCTAAATCAGTGATGAAATTTTTTAGGAGTTCAATGGGTATGGCACTAAATAGATAAATAAGTTTGCGTAGGATGTTCATTTTTATTGTATTGGCTCATCCTATCCATGAGCGGTTAATGTTTTTCCAATTGCACAAGTCTATTTTAGTTGTGTGGAGAGTGTTTTGTAGTTCTGGTCATATAGTTCCTGTGTTTGTCTCGGGAGGTAGATTCCTAGGTATTTTATTTTGTCTAAGGTGATTTTGAATGGGATTTCTCTTTCTAGTTTTTGCTGCTGAGCTGTGTTGGAGATATATAGAAATGCTGATGACTTATGAGGGTTTATTTTGTATCCTGCAAATTTGCTAAAGTTGTTGATTATTTCAATTAGCTTTTTGGTTGAATCTCTAGGATTCTTTAAGTAGACCATCATGTCATCTGCAAAGAGTGATAAATTGGTCTCCTCCTTGCCTATTTTGATGCCTTCAATTTCTTTTTCTTCTCTAATTGCTACTGCTAGTGTTTCTAGTACAATGTCAAATATTAGAGGTGATAATGGGCATCCTTGTTTCACCCCTGATCTTATTGGGAATACATCTAGTTTATCCCGATTGCAGATGATATTAGCTGATCGTTTTAGATATATACTGTTTATTATTTTTAGGAATGACCCTTCTATTCTTATGCTTTCTAGTGTTTTTAATAGGAATGGGTGTTGTATTTTATCAAATGCTTTTTCTGTGTCTATTGAGATAATCATGTGGTTCTTGTTGGTTTGCTTGTTGATGTGGTCAATTATGTGGATGGTTTTCCTAATATTGAACCAGCCCTGCATCCCTTGTATAAATCCTACTTTATCATGGTGGATGACTCTTCTGATCACTTGCTGGAGTCTTTTTGCTAGTATCCTATTTAAGATTTTTGCATCTATATCCATAAGGGAGATTGGTTTATAGTTTTCTTTCTCTGTTTTTGACCTGCCTGGTTTTGGAATCAGTACCATGTTTGTGTCATAAAAGGAGTTTGGTAGAACTCCCTCTTTGCTCATTATGTCAAATAGTTTGTATAGTATTTGGTAGTATTTGGGTTAACTGTTCTCTGAATGTTTGATAGAATTCACTGGTGAATCCATCAGGCCCTGGGGATTTTTTCTTAGGAAGTTCTTTGATGGCTTGTTGGATTTCTTTTTCTGATATGGGATTATTTAAGAATTCTATTTCTTCTTCTGTTAGTCTAGGCAGTTTGTATTTTTGTATATATTCATCCATATCACCTAAATTGGTGTATTTATTGCCACATAATTGGGCAAAGTAATTTTTAATGATTGCCTTAATTTCCTCTTCATCAGAGGTGATGTCCCTCTTTTCATCTTTGATGCTGTTAATTTGCTTTTCTTCTTTCCTTTTTTTAATTAGATTGACCAGTACTTTGTCTATTTTGTATGTTTGTTCAAAGTACCAGCTTCTTGTCTCATTTATTAAATCAATAGTTCTATCACTTTCGATTTTATTAATTTCTCCCTTAATTTTTAGGATTTCTAGTTTGGTTTTCTGCTGGGGGGTTTTAATTTGATTGCTTTCGAGATTTTTATTTGCATTTCCAATTGATTGATCTCTGCTCTCCCTAGTTTGTTAATATATGCACTCAGGGATATGAATTTAACTGATTACCTCTTTGGCTGCATCCCAAAAGGTTTGAAATGAAGTCTCACCATTGTAATTTTCCTCAGTGAAATTATTAGTTGTTTCTATGATTTCTTCTCTAACTAAAAGATTTTTGAATATCATATTGTTTAATTTCCAATTAGTTTTTGATTTGGTTTTCCATGTACCATTACTGATCATTATTTTTATTGCCTTGTGATCTGAAAAGGCTGCATTTATTATTTCTGCTTTTCTCCATTTGTCTGCCATGTTTCTGTGACCTAATGTATGGTCAATCTTTGTATGTGCCATGTGGTGCTGAGAAGAAGGTGTATTCCTTTTTATCCCTATATATTTTTCTCCATATGTCTATTAATTCTAATTTTTCTACGATTTCATTTACTTCTTTTAACTCTTTCTTATTTACTTTTTGATTTGATTTATCTAAATTTGAAAATGGTTGGTTTAAGTCTCCCACTAATATGGTTTTACTGTCTATTTCTTCCTTCAATTCTTCTAGTTTCTCCATTAAAAATTTGGGTGCTATATTATTTGGTGCATACATGTTGATTAGTGATATTTCCTCATTATCTAAAGTCCCTTTTAACAAAATATAATTACCTTCCCTATCCCTTTTGATCAGGTCTATTTTTGCTTTGGTTTTATCAGATATCATGATTACCACTCCTACCTTCTTTCTGTCAGTTGAGGCCCAGAAGGTCTTACTCCATCCTTTAATTCTGATATTGTGGGTGTCTACCCTCCTAATGTGTGTTTCTTGAAGACAACATATGGTAGGGTTTTGCATTCTAATCCAGTCTGCTATTCATCTACGTTTCATGGCTGAGTTCATCCCATTCACGTTCAAAGTTATGACTGTCATTTGTGGACTCCCTGTCATTGTGATATCCTTCCCTAATTCTAATATTTCTTCTTCAGCTCTAACTTTTAGTCCAATGATTTACCTTAAATCAGTGTCCCTTGTCCCCTCCCTTGATGTGTTTACCTTTCTAGTCCCTCACTTTTTGTTCCCTCCTCCTCCCCCTCTTCTTCCCTCCCTTTTTTGTTTTCCCTCCCCCCAACCCCCTTGGTTTTCCCTTCTCCCTTCCCTTGTTGGGTAAGATAGAATTCAATATCCCAATGGATCTGGATGTTCTTCCCTCTCAGAGTTGATTCCCCTAAGAGTAAAGTTTAAGTAAAAACTCTTTTCCTCTAAGAATTTTTTCTTAGGGAGATCTTTGATGGCTTGTTCAATTTCTTTTTCTGATATAGGGTTGTTTACATAATCTATTTCTTACTCTGTTAGTCTAGGCAATTTATATTTTTGTATTTATCCATATCACCTAGATTGCCATATCTGTTGCCATATAATTGGCCTTAAGAATTTTTAATGATTACCTTAATTTGAACTTCGTTAGAGATGAGATTTCCCTTTTCATCTTGGATTCTGTCAATTTGGTTTTCTTCTTTCCTTTTTTTAATTAGATTGACCAGTACTTTGTCAATTTATTTTTTTCAAAGTACCAGCTTTTAGTCTTATTTATTAAATCAATAGTTCTTTGACTTTCAGTTTTATTAATTTTTCCTTTGATTTTTAGGAACTCTAATTTGGTCTTAATCTGAGGGTGTTTAATTTTTTTACTTTCTAGTTTTTTAATTTTCATGCCCAAATCATTGACCTCTGTTTTCCCTAATTTGTTAATATATGATCTCAAGGATATAAATTTCTGCCAGAGTACTGCTTTGGCTGCATCTCATAGGTTTTGAAAGGATGTCTCTCATTGTCCTATTCTTCAATGAAATTATTGTTTCTATGATTTGTTCTTTGACTGTTTTAGAGAAGTGTATTGTTTACTTTCCAAATAATTTTTGATTTACCTCTCCACATACCATTACTAATTATTATTTTCATTGCATTGTGATCTGAGAAGGTTGCATTTAATATTTCTGCTCTTTTGCACTTGTTTGTAATGTTTTTCTGCCTGAATACATGGTCAATTTTTGTGAATGTACCATGTGCTGCTGAAAAGGTATATTCCTTTTTGTCCCTATTTATTTTCCTCCACATATCTACTAACTCTAATTTTTCTAAGATTTCATTCACTTCTCTTACCCATTTTTTATTTATTTTTTGGTTTGATTGATCTAGATCAGCTAGAGGAAGGTTCCAGTCTCCCACTAGTATAGTTTTTCTATCTATTTCATCCTTGAGCTACACTAGTTTCTCCTTTAGAAATTTGGATGCTATGCCATTTGGTGCATACATGTTGAGTACTGATATTTCCTCATTGTGTATACTATCTTTTATCAGGATGTAATTACCTTCCTCTTACTTTCACCCTATGTGTATCTACTTTTTTCATGTGTGTTTCCTGTAGACAGCATATGGTAGGGTTTTGGATTCTAATCCATTCTACTATTTGCTTGCATTTTATGGGTGAGTTCAACCCATTCACATTCAGAGTTATGATTACCAGCTGTGCAATTCCCAGCATTTTGATTTTTACTCCTAGTCCTGCCTTTTCTTCTTTCACTATTTTCTTCTAAACCAATGTTTGTTTTTAATCAGTCACCCATAGTACCCACCCTTATTTTACTTCCCTTTCTAACCCACCTTCATTCTTATTTCCTTCCTAATTTTCTTTTTAAAACTATCCCCCACCCTTTCCCTCCCTTATACTGCTTCCCTCCCCACCAGTCTGTTTGTTATCCTTCTACTCCCCTATAGGGCACGAATCTATTCTCTGCCCCAATGGATTGGATGGTTCTTGCCTCTTTTGATCAATTTCAATGCACGTAAGTGTTGAGTATTTCCTGTCTCCAACCTCTTTACACTTCCAGTGTATTGATGTTCTCCCCTCTCCAACCATGAGCTTTTTTGTGATATATAAATTTACCCCCCTTTTTTTCTTTTCCCATATCTTTTAGTATTAACCTCTTTTTTTAGCTCTACTTGTATATATATATGTATATATACATATATACATGTACATGTATTAATGCATACATATATCTATTTATGTCTTGTTTTTTCATCCTATATAGTTTGTCACTGTTCCCTCTAAGTGTAATTCTTCTTGCTTCCCAGGTGATAGCAACTGTTTTTAAGAGTTACCAATGACCTCTTCTTTTTTTTTTTTAAACCCTTACCTTCCGTCTTGGAGTCAATACTGTGTATTGGCTCCAAGGCAGAAGAGTGGTAAGGGCTAGGCAATGGGGGTCAAGTGACTTGCCCAGGGTCACACAGCTGGGAAGTGGCTGAAGCCAGATTTGAACCTAGGACCTCCCATCTCTAGGACTGGTTCTCAATCCACTGTGCTACCCAGCTGCCCCCTTTTCTTATGGGGATACATTTCATTTTTACTCAATGAGTCTCTTAAAAATTTTGTTGTTGTTGTTTTGTTTTGTTTTTCACCTCTTTTTTAATTACCTTTTGATGATTCTCTTGAGTTATGTACTTGGACATCAATTTTTCTGTTCAGGTCTGGTCTTTTTTTTACAAATTCTTGGGATTCTTCTATTTTGTTGAATGACATACTTTCCCCTGTGAGAATATAGTCAGTTTTGCTGGGTAGTTGATTCTTGGTTGTAGACCTAATTCTCTTGAGTTCTATAATATTATATCCTATGCCTTTCGGTCCTTCAGTGTAGATTCAGCCAGATCCTGTGTTATCCTCACTATGGTTCCATGGTATCTGAATGGCTTCTTCTTGGCAGCTTGTAATATTTTTTCCTAAGTCTGATAGTTCTTGAATTTGGGTATAACATTCCTGGGTGTTGTCAGTTGGGGATTAAGTACAGGAGGTGATCTGTGGATTCTTTCAATCTCCACTTTTCCCTCTTGTTCTAGAATGTCAGGACAGTTTGAATAATTTCCTGTAGTATTATGTCCAGGCTTTTTCTTTTGTCATGGTCTTCTGGTAGACCAATGATTCTTCAATTGTCTCTCCTTGAACGATTTTCTAAATCTTCTCTTTTGTGAATGAGATGTTTCATATTTACTCAATTTTTTCATTCTTTTGGTTTTGTTTTATAGTGTACTGCTGCTTTGTGAGGTCACTTAGGGGTGATATCTTGACTTACATTTTAGTTGGATTTAGGTGAAATAAAGTTGAACAAAGTCATCCTCCTCCTTTATTTTTTAGTCACTGAAGTTCTGTGGCAGTACCAAAGTCATAATATTAATGGCCGAACATGCAATGGATGACCCTGGCATCTTCCATGACTGGCTTAAGTTTTATACAGTCTGCTTCAGTTGTCTTCATGGTCATTGGAACAATTTGTTTTATTCCATATATTTCACTATGTTTGGGATACATATCCTCTATAACTCACCACTTGGTTTCAAGTAAATCCCTCAACTTGGTTTAGCCCATCCTTCAGTAAAGTTTTACCAGGGTATGGTTAATGGGGTTATGAAGGGTAGGACACAACTTAACAAATTAACATCAAGCAAATCATAAATTTTAATTGTCAGAGTTACTCCATTTATCTAATACCTACCTACCACTACCCACCACATACCTTTATTATTAAATTGACAGGGTTTTCCCCAATTTTATTAACAATAAATATTATATTTCAGTCTTGCCAAAGATTTTAATATAGAATCATGTTCTATATTAATATCAAATCTGATCTATCTAATCCAACCACTTTATTTTAAAGAGGGAACTGAGTTCCAAAAAGATTAAGTACTTTTCTAAAGTCTTATAAAAATTTCCCTAGAATCCAAATCCAACATTTAGTCATATTTCCCCAGAACGATCCACGTCACAGGCAGTCTTCAAATTAGAAAATACTGTAATGTATTATATATTTTCCAAACTTTAAAACACCATATACATACTTGGTGTTACAGCTGCTGTGGCTGCTGTTGCTGCTACTACTACTACTATGTAGATTTGTTTCTAAATACTGTAGCCCAGGGCATCTACTAGTTTCTGAAACTATGTTGCCTTCACAGAATATATTGCCTTCAAATATTTCCTTCACCATATTTATTTTGAAGTGTTGTATTTGAATCTAACAGTTTAGTAGCTAGTACAGTACTTGGCACATAATAAGTCCTTAATAAATGCCTATTTCCTTTTTCCCCTTACCTTAGAACCTGATAAAGAAGTACTAATACAGAAATAAATTCTTAAGGCAAGTACATACACATGCTTAAGCCATAAAATATATGAGGAGGAAGAAGAACATTCTATTAGATAGGGTGACATTTATGGGAAGTGGAATAGTATCAGGGGAGAGCTAAATAGGCAAAGATACACTGTGATTAGCTTTGTTGGGGAAAATGCCCACATTAGTAATAACAGATTCATTAGAATATTAGTTTAGAAAAATTAAGACTTCACATTTGATTAAGGGTTTTTATATGTTCTGTATGTGATTATAATACTGAAACTGATTAAAAAACTCATCAGTTTCACTACTTTATGGGTCACCTCCACAACACAGTGGAAATATCAGGTGAAAGGATTTTCATTGGCATGAACATTTCTCAGTTAAAGGAACTCCTTTTTCTAGTGCCAGTTAAAATCTCTTCTGGACCTTTCTATTTTAGTTGTCTAAAGCATTGAGAGTTTAAGTGAATTATCCAGTGCTACACAATTAGTATAAACTGAGGTCTTCTTAGTCTCTTGCCCAACTTTAATTCTATGTTGACATACCATGGGGTCTTTATAGTGGCCTATTATATCTGCAGTTAATGTAACTTTATTCCATATATATTATATATTAAGTATTTTCATATGAATCCTTTCTCTTAAGAAGGAAGCATTCTAGTGAGTCATGACCATTGGCTTTTTTCTTTCTTTTTTTTTGGTGGCACAAATATTGTGTTTTCTTTATTATTTCCCTTCTATTCAAGTCATTTTCATTACCCTACAAAATAGCATTGTACTAAAGTCTGTAGATACAAAGAGAAAAATGGAAGTAGCCCTAATCTCAATTCATTACCTTGCCAGTTTAAGTACATTCCAAGATCACTTCATTAATTAATCTTACATATAAATTGGTGTATTTCCTTTTTGCCTAATGATACTCTAAAATGAAAGTAAAATATATAAAATACAGACTGGATAGATGCAATTTCTAGCCTATCTAATATCTATCTAATTTTTCAGAAAATTACCAAGAAATATCCAATATATGTTTGATGGATATAATCCTATCAAGGCCAAAGGATAGGTATTTAAATTCACAGGTTACAAAGGATTACAGAAACTAAGATAGAGATAGGCTATAGATAGAACACATAAAAGAATGGAGGTGTTTGAATCATGTAAATGAATCTGACTGTCCATCAAATTTTGAAATGATAAGAACACTTACATTAATATTGATGAGAAGCTTTGCCCTTGTTAACATGAAAAAGTCATTCCATATAGAATTATGTTTTATGTTAATCCTGTCATCTATCAAGAACTTTGCCTTCTTTATTGAACTTATGAGTGGTTTCACTGAGGGGATAACAAATGTTTTCTCTGTGGGAATATATTTTTGTCTGGTACGAATAAAATGAGTTAGTTAATTTATAGATTCATTTCAAAGCTGAGTTAGATGACCAGTTAATTAGTGCTCATGTGCCATTCTCTTCTCATCATTTCTTCTGAGAGATTCAATCCGGCATCTCCAAATAAGGTCAAAATGGTTATATGTCTCAATGGAGAGGTAGTGAGGTCAACTTTCTCGTAATGAAGATCCTCAAATTCTTCTTCTTATAAAGCTCCTTCTCTTTAAGTTTTCCATTTTTGCCAGGGGCCTTAAATCAAAAAACCTATTAGAATAAAATAAAATCCAATTTTATGGGCCATAGAGACCATGTAATTTCATTTATCATTTCAGCCTCTCTCTCTTTGCTTAGATCTATTTCTAACACTCTTCCCCCTAGGGAATAGCTTTTCCCAACTGCATCAGTAAACTAAAGATGTATCATTGCTCAATGTGCTTTCTTGTACCCACCTTACTTCAGCTTGTGCCAAGCTGTCAATCTCTGGGGCCTAATAAGAACTCATCCTGGCTACCCTGAATTCCCTGTCACTGTGATTGTAGTGTCAGTGACAAGATATGTGTGGAAGACACGTTTTCTTTATGCTTTGAAAAGAAAATCCTCTTAAAATCATTGCCTCAAGCTAATTCTCACATGAAAGATTATTCTTAAAACCTTGGTGTTTAGGGGCAGGTGGGTAGCTCAGTGGATTGAGAGCCAGACCTAGAGACCTAGAGGTCCTAGGTTCAAATTTGACCACAGACATTTCCCAGCTGTGTGACCCTGGGCAAGTCACTTGACCCCCATTGCCTAGCCCTTACCACTATTCTGCCTTGGAGCCAATACACAGTACTGACTCCAAGATGGAAGGTAAGGGTTTAAAAAAAAAACAACAAAAAAAACCTTGGTGTTTGTTAAATGAAAACTCTACTGCTCCCAAATTTGCTGCTAATTTAATGTAAATGTCAATTTGTAGAACATGCTAATGTTTCAATAAAATAATAGTTCTGCCATGTATTTATCTCTTGCTTTTCTTCCAAGGATTATAAAACAGTTTAAATATATCATCCAATTTATCTTCATAGAGTTCTTTAAAAATTATCTCTGTGACATCATCTATAACCATGATAACAAAATATTTTATAAACCATTTTGGAATATATAGATTCTATTCCAATCTTCCTTTTCTGAAGTTTTATCACATTTCCATTTTTATGGTTTGCTCTTTCTTTTTTACATCAAGTTTTTATATTATCACAAAAAGTCATAAATGAGAGTATATGGTTTCATGACTTAGGTTTATTTTTCCACCTTCTCCTGAGACCTTTCTTTTTTCACTTCCCACAAAAGGTTTACCTTTCTTTTCTTTCCTTGAAGGTCTTGATTTCATACACTTTCTTTTCTTTTATAGTGCCAATCCTTATTCAGAAAATTCTCTTTTATAGAAATCCTAAAATGTCTTTATTTTCAACATAAGAATTACATTAGATAATGAAAGATATTAAGAGACAATTGAGGAGTAAGTTGGAATCCTGAGAACTTGAAATATTCTTATATGGATGTAAAAATATGAGTGGTAGAAAAAAATCAGGAATAGAAGAGATTCCAACTACTCATTAAATTTAGAATAGATTTGAGATAAGTAGTTTTAGTTTACTATTGTTCAACTGTTTAGTCATTTCCAACTCTGTAATCCAGTTCACCAAACTGTTCATGGATTGTTTTTTTTTTTGTTTGTTTGTTTTGTTTGTTTTTGGCAAAGATACTGGAGTGGTTTGCCATTTCCTTCTCCAAAGAATTAAGGCAAAGAAGGGAAAGTGACTTACCCATGGTTATACAGCTAGTATCTAAGGTGGACCAGCATTCTCTGCTCTGAGCTATCTAGTTCCTTTTTCTTCATCAGTTCTACTTAATCCTTAACTTTAGTCATTAAGACACTTCAGGAATAGACAGAAGGTAGTATGCAACCTGGTAGGAAAATGGACTTGAGTTAAAATGCTACTTCAAACAATTTGTAGTTAAAGTCACTTCTTATTTGTCTGTCTCAGTTTTATTATCTATTAAATGAAGTAAATAATAACACCTTTCTATCAGAATTTTTTGAAGATAAAATGAGATGTGAAGTACTTGTAAACCTTAAAACACATATAAATGCTTACTACATTATAGACACTATAGTCATAGAGGTATAGAGACAAAAAGGGAAAATCTACTTCTGGCATCTTTAAATCTGTTTCCCTAAAGAACTACATTCTTTTGACCTCTTTTATTTTGCTTTTTCTTCTCTTCCCCTACTCATACCTATTATATTCTCCTCCTCTTTCCTTTCCCCTCCCCAACATTTATTCCATTCCACCATCTTTAAATTTATTTCCCTCTTATTTTTCTTTTATTAACCTTTGCTTATTTCCCTATGATTCCTCTTTTTTTTCTCTCTCTTCTTCCCCTCTCCCCCTTTGTGTCATAACTCACAAGGCCTAATTTGCAGGAGGGAGATAGAGAACTAATTAAATTATTTTGCTTACCTATAGCTTGAACTACTATTATGCAATAAAATATATAATTTGACAATGATCAACTTCTCTCCACACCCATCTTTCGGTATAAAATATGGCCCTAAGGCTGTGTCTTTATAGTACCAATGCACCTAGTAAAAATTGAAGAATATGTCTAAACAAGCAGGACCTTTTTGATGAGGGTCTTATTCCATTGAAATGTGATATCTATGAAACTGTAGAGTATCAGATTAGAGATCAAGAAGGAGGAGGGACTTCAGAAATCATTTAGTTTAACATTTATTTTAGGAAACATAGGTTAAGAGACATAGAATTAGAGCTAGGAAGGAATTTAAATGATAACGAACTTAATGTAGGGGCAGCTAGGTGGCCCAATGCCTGGACCCAGGTTCCTGGGTCCAGAGTCGGGAAGACATTTTCCTGTGTCCAAAATTGGCCTCAAACACTTCCTAGATGTGTATGATACTAGATGAGGAGTCACTTAATCCTGTTTGCCTCTGTTTCTTCATCTATAGAATGAGCTGGAGAAGGAAATGACAAACAACTCCAGTATCTTTTCCAAGAAAATCCCAAATAGGGTCACAAAGAGTTGTACACAATGGAAAAGACAGGATAACAAAAATCCAATGATCTCATTTTACAAATGAGAGGATGGGTAGAATATAAAGAGATTCTTTCAGTGTTATCCTGGTCTCAAATTCTTCCTATGAATGTTTCTATCATCTAAGCTCCTGAGCTTAACTTTTCTTATCCATAAGAAAAATATAAATAAAAAATGAAATAATATAAATAAATAAAATAAAGACTTGTGAGATTCCTCCTAATTCCACATCTATGATCTGATTATTCTAACAGATGGGTAGATCAAAAAGGTACAATTTTAACTTGTTTCTTTTACTCTCTAATTCTTTTTAATGTTGCTACATTTATTCCAAAATACTCAGATGCTTGCTTAAATATCCACCAGCTCTCCATCACTGAAATCAGCTTTGCCCTGGGCATCATGACAGAATCAGTTATTTGTAGCTTTTCCTCACCACACACCTTAAGGTTTGTTTGTGTTCACAACCCATTCCCCCTAGGTGAAATATATCTTGGCATATGGTTTTATTAAGTTGATTTTTTATCATTTCCAAACAAAATCTTTGAAACAATTTGAGATTCATGAGCTTCTACAAACTCATTGGTGTAGGCATAGCCTGAGGCCTCTTCATTTCTTTCCCAGTTCCATTAGCAGACTATATTTAGCTTGAACCCCATTCTATTTTTAGTTAATTCTTTTACTGCCTATCTAGGCATTGTTGATTTAGAGAGCATGAATTTGAATTACTGGATCTGATACTTCTTACCTGTGAAACCTTAGTAAATGCTTTCCCTTCTTTACACCTGTTTCCTCATCTGTATAAATAGGAAGCTATAAAAGGATGGCAGTAACCCATTCCTCATATTGTTTGATTTAGTGAGCTGGGAGACTATTGTGCAGTAACAGCTGGGAAACTGATTAGTTCAAAAGATGAGACAGGGAAAAGGAATGCCAGCATTGAAAATATTGCTCAGGAAATGAAATCCTGGAAAAGAAAAAAAAATGAATAATGTCTTAAAGGTAGAGAACTCAAAAGAGTTTGACAAGAGGAGAGTGCAGTGGAAAACATTACAAACACATGTTAGCCAGTATGGACAGTACATCAGATACTTCTCAGCAACCAATAAAGTACACTTGGGAAAATTTTAGATTAACATACTAGGGCTCTAGAGGCCAAGTAAAAGTTTTCAAAATATAAAAGTGAGTGCAGACATTTGGGTGGGTGGAGAATCCTGAACTTAGTTATGAGAACCAAATTTGAATTTCAGTTCTTCTACTTCTTAGCTTTTTTTTTATATACTTTGAATAAATAACTTCACTTCCATGGATTTCATTTATCTTACCTGTGAAGGGAAAAATAGGGGGAGGGGAGGGTTGGATATTGAGTTCTCTTTCTAGCACACAATCCCATGATGTATTTTTAGCAGCTTTTTTTTTTTTCTTGGAGATATGTAATCTTATCTCCCTAAGAAAAAAGTGATTGAAAAAATTTTCCATAGGCCAAAATACTAGGGCAAGTGGTCATTAATCTTATCTTTTAATATCCTTTCAACAACTTGTCAATATGCTAAAATGTGATATTTAGGGATTCATGCATTTTCACTATAATATTTTCAGTTTTTAATAGGTTCCTATTAGAATGCAATTGCCTTTGGGAAAATGGCACTTTAAGTCATTCTATGTGGAGGATTTGGAAGAGACTAGTAAATTCTGAAACCAAAATAGGAGAGGTAGGTAAGGGGACAGGAAGCAGGATCTTGGGCGAGAGGGAGGAAAGGAGGAGGAAGGGAGAGAGATAGACAGACAGATAGACAGTCAGAGACAGAGAGAAACAGAGAGAGAGAGAGAGAGAGAGAGAGAAATATATTCTTTGCTGTTTCTATGTACTGACCATTTAGGTAGCAAATAGACAATCTTGTTGAGGACAGAAATAACAAAACAAAGAAAAGCTTATATGTGTGTAGATCATTGCTATGCTCTCATTGCTATGCTCTCAGGAGCTCATACAGAAATAAAGTGATGATGGTAGAAATGGTAAAGAAACAGGAAATTAAAAAATCTAAAAAGAATAAATCCACTGAAGAGGAGTTATTTAAAAGCAGAACTGGCCAAGTAGAAAAAAGATGTACAAAAGCTTCACAGCAGAAAAGAGTTCCTTAAAAAGAAGAACTGGTCAAGTAGAAAGGGAAATGCAAAAGCTCACTGAAGAAAATGATTACTTAAAAATTAAAATAAGCAAATGAGAGCTAATAATGCTAAGAGACATCAAGGAATCATAATACAAACCAAAAAAATGCATAAATAAAAAGAAATATAGCCAAATCTTACTACACAATGGTTTTGGACTTCTTGAGATTTGGGTATTTTTTTCTTTTTGTTTTCTTTTGTTTTTAAAAAGTACATCTTTATTTTCACTAATCTATAATTGAAATTTAATATTTTCTTTTTTTAAACAATATTTTATTTGATCATTTCCAAACATTATTCATTGGAGACAAAGATCATTTTCTTTATCTCCCCCCCAACCTCTCCCATAGCTGACGTGCAATTCCACTGGGCATCACATGTGTTCTTGATTCGAACCCATTGTCATGTTGTTGGTATTTGCATTAGAGTGTTCATTTAGAGTCTATCCTAAGACATGTCCCCTCAACCCCTGTAGTCAAGCAGTTGCTTTTCCTCGGTGTTTTTAATCCCACAGTTTGTCCTCTGCTTATGGATAGTGTTTTTTCTCCTAAATCCCTGCAGATTGTTCAGGGATATTGCACTGCTACTAATGGAGAAGTCCATTACATTCTTTTATACCACAGTGTATTAGCCTCTGTGTACAATGTTCTCCTGGTTCTGCTCCTCTCGCTCTGCATCACTTCCTGGAGGTCGTTCCAGTCTCCATGGAATTCCTCCACTTTATTATTCCTTTTTGCACAATAGTATTCCATCACCAACATTTACCACAATTTGTTCACCCATTCCCCAATTGAAGGGCATCCCCTTGTTTTCCAATTTTTGGCCACCACAAAGAGCGCAGCTATGAATATTTTTGTACATGATTTTTTCTCCATTATCTCTTTGGGGTACAGAACCAATAGTGCTATGGCTGGATCAAAGGGTAGACATTTATTTATTGCCCTTTTTCTGCATCTATTGAGATAATCATGTGGTTCCTGTTGTTTTGTTCATATGGTCAATTATATGGATGGTTTTCCTTATATTGAACCAGCCTTGCATCCCTGGTATAAATCCTACTTGATCATGGTGGATGACCCTTCTGATCACTTGCTGGAGTCTTTTTGCTAGTATCCTATTTAAGATTTTTGCATCTATATTCATTAGGGAGACTGGTCTATAATTTTCTTTCTGTTTTTGACCTGCCTGGTTTTGGAATCAGTACCATGTTTATGTCATAAAAGGAGTTTGGTAGAACTCCCTCTTTGCTTATTATGTCAAATAGTTTGTATAGTATTGGGATTTTTTTTGGGGGGGGGGTTCTTTGATGGCCTGTTGGATTCCATTTTCTGATATGGGATTATTTAAGAATTCTATTTCTTCTTCTGTTAGTCTAGGCAGTTTGTATTTTTTGTATATATTTGTCCATATCATCTAGATTGGTAAGTTTGTTGCCATATAATTGGGCAAAGTAATTTTTAATGATTGCCTTAATTTCCTCTTCATTGGAGGTGATGTCTCCCTTTTCATCTTTGATGCTGTTAATTTGCTTTTCTTCTTTCCTTTTTTAAATTAGATTGACCATTACTTTGTCTGTTTTGTTTGTTTTTTTCAAAGTACCAGCTTCTACTCTTATTTATTACATCAATAGTTCTATCACTTTCAATTTTATTAATTTCTCCTTAATTTCTGGGATCTCTAGTTTGGTTTTTTTCTGGGTTTTTTTAATTTGTTTGCTTTCAAGTTTTTTTATTTGCATTTCCAATTCATTGATCTCTGCCCTCCCTGGTTTGTTAATATATGCACTCAGGGATATGAATTTACCTCTGATTACTGCTTTGCTGCATACCAAAAGGTTTGAAAGGATGTCTCATCATTGTCATTTTCCTCAATGAAATTATTGTTTCTATGATTTGTTCTCAAACTAACTGATTTTGGAGTATCATATTATTTAATTTCCAATTAATTTATGATTTGGTTTTCCATACATACTTACTGATCGCTATTTTTATTGCCTTGTGATCTGAAAAGGCTGAATTTATTATTTCTGCTTTTCTGCATTTGTATGCCATGTTTCTGTGACCTAGTGTGTGGTCAATCTTTGTGAATGTGCCATGTGGTGCTGAGATGAAGGTGTATTCCTTTTTATCCCTATTTATTTTTCTCCATATGTCTATTAACTCTAATTTTTCTAAGATTTCATTCACTTCTTTTACCTCTTTCTTATTTATTTTTTTATTTGATTTATCTAAATTTGATAGTGGTTGGTTCAGATCTCCCACTAATATGGTTTTACTGTCTATTTCTTCCTTCAATTCTCCTAGTTTCTCCATTAGAAATTTGGGTGCTATACTATTTGGTGCATACATGTTGATTAGTGATATTTCCTCGTTATCTAAAGTCCTCTTTAACAAAATATAATTACCTTCCCTATCCCTTTTAATCGTGTCTATTTTTGCTTTGGCTTTGTCAGATATCATGATTGCAACTCCTGCCTTCTTTCTATTAGTTGAGGCCCAGAAGGTCTTACTCCATCCTTTAATTCTGACCTTGTAGGTGTCTACCCGCCTCATGTGTGTTTCTTGAAGACAACATATGGTAGGGTTTTGGATTCTAATCCATTCTGCTATTCGTCTACGTTTTATGAGTGAGTTCATCGCATTCACGTTTAAAGTTATGATTTTCACTTGTGTACTCCCTGGCATTTTGATATCCCCCCCTATTTCTGACCTGTCTTCTTTAGCTATAACCTGTTAAGCCATTGATTTACTTTAAATCAATACCCCTAGGCCCCTCCCTTGATATTTTTCCCTTTCTAGCCCCTCCCTTTTGTGTTCCCTCCCCACCCTTATACCCCTTGGTTTTCCCTTCTCCCTATCCCTGTTGGATAAGATAGAATTCAAGATCCCAATGGATCTGGATGCTCTTCCCTCTCAGAGTTGATTTCACTGAGATTAAGTTATAAGTAAAAACTCTCTTCCTCTCCTTCTTATAGTTTTCTTCCATTCCCCTTCCCATGGGTATCTTTGTGTGAGAAAGATTATTCTATTTAGTTTTTTTTTCTCTCCCTCCCTATTTCTTGGAGTGTATATTAGTACCATCAACAATTCCCCTCTCCCTTTTCCTTTCTATCCCCCCCTTTCTCCATATCATCTTGATTCCCCAAATGTTCCCTATGCGTGATTCTTCTTACTACTCTGAAGATGCATATAATTTTTGAGTTACACATTACATTTCCCCCACATATTAATATATAAATTGATATAAATGTAGTTCTTATAGAAGAGAGTTTGAATAAAAGAAAAGATGACATTTTTCTCCTTTTCCCTTTCCTTCATATTTACCTTTTCAGGTATTCCATGCTCTTTGTTTTTTGATATCGAACTTTCCACAGATCTCTGGTATTTTCTTTGCAAAAACTTGGAAATCTTCTATTTTGTTGAATGCCCAAACTTTCCCCTGGAAGTATATAGTAAGTTTTAATGGAGAGTTGATTCTTGGTTGAAGATCCAGCTTTCTTGCCTTTCTGAAAATCATGTTCCATGCGATCATTTAGACTGTAAATTGCAAGGTCTTGTGTGACCCTGATTGGCATTACTTTATATGCAAATTGTCTTTTTCTGGCTTCTTGTAAGATTTTTTTCTTTTGCTTGAAAGCTTTGGAATTTGGCAATTATATTCCTGGAAGTTCTCTTTTGGGGATTTAGTGTAGAGGGTGTTCTGTGAAGTCTTTCAATGCCTGTATTTCCCCCTTGTTCTAGAATCTCTGGGCAGTTGTCTTTGATGATATTTTGTATTATAATGTCAAGATTATTATTTATTTCTGTTTTTTCTGGAAGGCCAATTATTCTCAGATTGTCTCTCCTTCCTCAATTTTCCAAGTCTATCACCTTGTCAGTGAGATATTTTATGTTCTATTCTAATTTCTTGGTCTCTTGGCTTTGCTTTATTAATTCTTGCTCTTTTGCAAGATCATTGTCTTCCCGTTGCCTGATTCTGACCTTTAAAGCCTGGTTTTCCTTTTCAGTTTGGTCAAACTGTTTTTGTAGTTGCGTTTTTTCATGTTTCAGATGGTTGAATTCCTTTTGCATTATTTTCCACTTTTCCTGCCAGAAGGCTTCCATCTTTTTGATCATTTCTGATTTAAATAATTCAAGAGTTTGTGGAGAGTTTCCATTTCCTTTGGAGTTTTTTGTAGCATTTGCTTGTGTTTCCTCTTCTATCTCCTCTGTATTTTGTATTTTTGTTCCATAAAATGTGTCCAAAGTCACCCTCTTCTTGCTTTTCTTGGTGTTTGGAGGTTTTTATACTTCTGTACTGTTTTCCATCTCTATCTGAGTGAGGAGGATTGACTCTGAGTGTAGCTGTCTGATGATCTGAGGCTTTTGCCCCAGGCAAATTATCCATTCTCCACAGCTGCACTGTCTTCCCAGGGAGGCCCAGGGTCTTTCCTCCCCTTCCTGCCAGCATTTTGGTAGTTACTGCTCTCAGTTCCCTACAATTTCTTCTCCACTGTCTTACTTCCATGCTCTGGGCCTGGCACAGCACTGTCCACAAGGTATCTCAGTGCCTTTGCCAGCAACAGAATCCTAAGATTTCTGTTCTTTCAGAAAACCCTGCTCTCTAAGAGGGGAGGGATTGTAGCCTCCCTGGGTTCTGAGGGCTCCTGATGGGATTGGGTTCAGCTGGTGCTCTAAAGCTGGAACCTCCCTTGAGACTCAGATGGAAGGACCCAGCCAGGCTTCTCCCTTCTCTCTATGTTTCCCTGCCATTTCTATTGGGCGCCCCGGAGACTGGCTCAGGTTGCTTTCAAGGTGAGTCCTTCAGAATAGCCAGCCCTAAGGCCCTTTAGCCAGCCCTGAGGTTCCCACTGCTGCCATGGGCTCAGCACTCTGGGTTGGGGGGGATAGGTCCTGGGACCTTCCTTCTGCCTACCCCTTACATCCGAGTGATCTAGGGTTCTGGGTTTTGGGGGGCAGTACCTTTTGATCCAGGTCCAGGAGGAGGGTTCCCCAAGTCTGTCCTGTTGTTCAATTTGAATTTTGGTGTCCTAGGAGCATTCAATTTGTGATCGGTAAGGAAGGGTTTTCTGAGGTCTGAACTTTTGCTGCCTCTAAGCCGCCATCTTTTCTGGAAGTCCGGCATATTGGTATTTAACATATTTTGATGAGAAAAAGTTGTACTAGTATTGATATTTGCTTGTGTCTCAATGTACTTGCTAGACTTTCTGGACATAGGGAGCATATGCCTACTCAAACTCTAGAAGAAACAAAGGATCATGTGTTAGTTCAGGAGAATAACGAATGGCTGAACACTGGAAAGCTGCAGGAACTTCACAGAGAGAAGTGTAAGGTTTGAGAAGGGACTCTAATAGGATCCTGCAGTCTGATGGAGAGACTAGCCTAGGGGCAGGGAAGAGTGAGCTGAGGATTCTGGGAAAGAGAACTGACAGCCAAGAGAATTCTGAGCAATTGACTCACTTCCAACCTTGGAAGTGACAGGAGAGGTTTCCTGAGGGTCAGAGAGGATATCTGAAGCTTCAGGAAGGAGAAAGAACCTGATTTCCTTCTTGTGTACCTGTCTCCAGCTTGAAATACTCTACAAATTTCCCTTCATTTGTCTCCAGCTAGAAATCTTCCCTAACCTCCCTTGACTTGACTGCAGGAAGACTGAGCGGGAGTTCGTTAGAACCTTTGGCCAGATCCATTCTGACCTCTCCCCTTTGGGCCTCCCCCTTTTTATTTTTCCTTGGTCAGTCAACCTTGAGGAAGGAGAGACACAGCCATCTTTCCTCAGACCTTTCAGCTTTCCTTCACATCCTTTCCCGTCACTTCTCCCTTTCAACCTCTCGCTGGAGAAACACATCCATCCAGTGGATTAAACCCTGTTCACCCATCTTCATTAGTAAGAGAGGAGAGTCTCAGTCTCCATTTTCCTTCTCTTTCACAGAAGCAAAAACTAGTGGTAAGAGAGTTTTCTTCTGGTGAGGAGGCAAAGTAAGATGCCCACACTTCATTAATTAAAGAAATATGTGCAAAATTGGTTGAAGTAAAAAATGTTGATGAAAAATATGACTTTGAGAAAGTTTACCAAGCAGAACTGTAAATGTTTTAAATGACCAGACCATTCCTGATGTTAGAAGAATTTTGAAATGCAGACCAAAAAAAAATCATTGGATAGATTTATTTTGAAGCTTATACCTGATGAGTCTCAAGCAGGGTTCAGTAGTGATTAAGGACAGAAAAGAGAAAAAATAAAAAACTCCAGAAGGGCTGTTGCTCTCAGTTATTATGGAAGGGAACTCTTCTTCTAGACAATAACATTTCTTCTCCCTACCACCCCCTTAGGTCATGAATTCCTATCAATAGAGATAAAGCTAAGTTAAAATTATCTTATTTAACCTATTTTTATTTATGTCTATGCATTATTGATATTTATTTAGTATAATACAACTCTAATAATGTATATAATAATGCCTTGTAAGATCTAAGTTATTTGGGTGTCTGGAACAGATTAATTCAATTTATATTATTCATTATGGGAAAAATTCTTTTGGTAATCAGCTGATCTGGTAATCCACCTGCCTTCTGTAACAAATTAATGATGAGTACCAATGTAATTGAAAAAAATGTGAAAAATATTATTGGAAAAATAAATAACCTGGGAAATAGTTTCAGGAGGCATAATTTAAAATTTTTTGGACTTCTTGAAAGTCATGATCTAAAAAAAAAAAATAAAGAACCAGAAATCATGATGCAAGAAATGAGAAAGGTAAACTTCCCAGTTATATTAGAACCAGAGGGTAAAACAGAAGTAAAAAGAACCCACTGATCACGTCCTTAAAGAAATCCCCAAATATATTTTCAACAAATTCCATAACTACCATGTCAAAAAGAAAAACTTACAAACAGTCATAAAGAAACAATGGAGCAATCATCTTCAACAAGAGAAGATGCAAATGAGCTTGGATTATAAAAACAATAACAAAAAATCTACTCAACAAGGTTAAATATTAATCTTCAGAAGAAAAAAAATTAAAAAGAGGAATTTAATTCACTCCCAATGAGAAGACAAGATCGTAATACAAAAATTGATATTTAAATACAAGAAGAAAAGCACAAAAAGCTACACAGGAAAGAGAAATTAGAACGGATTCAATAAGGATAAACTGTTTACATTCCTACATACTTATATATAGGAAAATACTTATAGCTCCTAAGAACTATATTTTAAAATGGCAGTTAGGAGTATAGAACAGACTAATAATAAAGTAAAATATTTCATATCCTGCTAATTTAGAATTTGTTAATCTGGCATTGGTAACCCTCCAATTTATGTTTGTATAACATACAAAGAAAGTTTACTATTTAACAAATTAATTTAGTAAATAAGATACTAGGGAGCATATGCTATTTATTTAGGTGGACACAGGGATATTAAGAATATAATTAATTGAGTGCAAATACAAGCAATTATTTGTATTTAGATCTGACTTCATTAAAAAAAAAGTTAAGTAAAACTTTTGAGAAGAACACAGTTGGCTCTTAGTTATCACATGTCCTCAAAAATAATCAGTTCTTTCCCTTGGGTAGTCTATGAATCAAAGTTTTCACTACTTGACTTGGGCTCTTCAGTTACTCTGAATTAGTAAAGTGTTATAAATTTTTTTTGTTTAAATATAAGGCTAGTTATTTAAGGGAACATATAATGGAAATATTAGCATATCATTCCAAATATTCTTTCAGTTGTTTTGCCCTTTCCTCTTTCCTATTTCAATTCTTTTAACAATGAAAACCTGATTGATCTTTTTGTTTAATATCAACATAATGCAAAGCACATTTCATTTGTTAATTTTTATTTTGAAGAAAAAAACATTTATTGAATGCTCACTTAATGCTCATCAAGCATTATTTTTTGTTCTCTAAGCAAACTAAAAAAACCCAACAACTAAATTTAAACAAAGTTGACACCTAACACCACCAATACATAAAGAGTATATAGCATCATTCAATTAAATTTAAATGCCAATCTATTTTTGGAGGGACTGTATGTAATCAGCATGCATTTTTAAATTCAAGTCTTTTTAGTAATAGATAGAGAGCAGGACTGGGAAGCAGTATCACCTCTTAGAGTTATTCCTCTTAAACCTACTGACTGTGTGGTCTTGGATAAGTGACTTAACCTCTAAAAAATCCAGATAACTACCTACCACTAAGTTGTGTTACAGTTTCCAGTATATGGAGGGACTTTTATATTTGATTTTTCCCTGCAACAACTAAATCACAGTTATAGACCCTTCCCTTTCCCATGCAAAAAAAAAAAAAGTATTTAAGAGCCAGTAAAATTCTTCATTTTAGAATGAGAATGAACTAGCGTTGTCAATAACTTTGAAAACAGAGTACCTTTTCTATCTTATTTTTTTCCAGACTGGCAAGGCTTTATATACAGACGTAGTGGCAGACTGATTGTAATGTCCAAAAAACGGGTTAAGTAGGTTTAGAGACACTCGTTATCAAGTTAGCCACCAAATAGAATTTTTTGAACATTATAATCCATAAAAGAAACAGAAATTTCTAGCTGTGTGACGTGCCAGGGAAGGTGAATCTCTCCCTCCACTTTCTGAGGTCTCACAGGTGAGGACTCTAGAGTGAGCCTGAACTTGACTGAGAGGTGGAAGACAGGACATTCGGGAGCCATGAGGTTATAAAAAGGGTTAAACAGGAAGTTTTTGGTCTCTCTGTCTCTGGTGTTCTGTCAAGGAACTTCAGTGCTGGGGGTGTTGCTGGACTAGCCATGTTGAAAATTACGGTCCTTTCTATCGATTTATTTTCTTTTACCTATCTAAATAATTCTAATAAACTTTACTAAGGACCAGAGTACTAATCCTATTAAAACACTCTGGGCATATAATTTCCCCTCTAACTTCCTCACTCTCCACAAATGGAAAATGTGGATAATAATAGCACTTATTGGGTCATTGTGGAAACAAAATGAAAAAAAGATTTATTTATTATTTATTTATTATTTATTGTTTATTACTTTTCTTCATTTGCACAGAGATGTGGGTGAGGTAGTTGAAAAGATAGGAAAGGTTCATGTACATACAAAGTTAATACAATTATCTATAAATGTTATTGTACAGTTATTTTAGTCATATTCAACTATTCATGACTTCATTTGGAGTTTTTTTTGGCAAAGATATCCTTCTTCAGCTCACTTTACAGATGAGGAAACTGAGGCAAATAGGGTTTCTTTCACTGTTCATTATCCTGTGTAGTTCTTTCCCAGTGTGTTAAAGAGATTTTCTTAATCTCTTCCTCTTTCTCTTTGAGTGGCAAGAGTGCAGGATTTCTAAGTGGAGTAGAGTTAACAGGAGTCTGTGTGCCAGCACTGAAGATTTGGGTTACCTAGAAGATGAGGGGGAGTTAAGGAATCAGCTGGCAGTTGAATGCTTTTTGCCTCTGGATCTCTAGAGAGCAGGAGATCTATCTCAGCTACTGGGAGTTGACAGTTAGGCCCTTTTGGAGGTCTGTCTCTATCTCAGCTACTGGAAGTTTGACTACTGATAGTTGAAGGATAAAATCTGATTTAAGGAGTTCATGGGTGATAAATGTTTATTTAGAAAGATAGTTAGTGAATCAATTTTAAGTAGAGTAGGTTAGATAGGCCTGGTATGGCCAGGAAGAAGATCCTGTCCTGAGAAAACAGAAGTAGGGTTTTAGAAATTTTAGTTAGTATTAGGAATTTAGGTATAGTAATAAGGTATTAGAATAATAATCTTTCTTTCTTTTCTTCTATTTTCTATATATACTTCCTAAATTAATCTAAGTGTTTTATCAAACTGCTCTCCTCACTTTTGTCAAACTCCTGTTTAACCCTTATACTTGTTTTACTAAAATTAGCCTGCTCATAACTTCTAATGGCACAGTAGTATTTCATCACAATACCTCAATATTAGCCACATTTATGAGCATCTTCACAATTTCCAGTTCTTTACCTCCATAAAGAGAGCTATTATAAATATTTTGAAACACTTAGATTCTTTTCCTTTTTTCATGATCTCCTTGGGGAACAGATCCAGTAAAATTATTGCTGATTTTAAAGGTATATAGTTTTATAATTCTCTGTATAATTCCAAATTGGTCTCCAAAATGATTATATCAGCTCACAGTTCCACCCACAGTGTGTTTGCATCACCATTTTTCCACATTCCCCCCAATATTGTTTTATTTTGCCCTTTTGTCATTTAACCAGTTTGATGGGTGTGAATTGTTTTGGTTTACATCTCTGAAATCTGTAGTAATTCAAAGCAGTTTTTCATTTACTTATATATGGCTTTGATTTCTTTGTTTGAAAATTCTCTGTTCATATCTGTTGTCCATTTATCATTTGGGAAATGAAATTTATTCTCACAAACTTGGCAAAGTTTTCTATACATTTTTGATATGAGATCTCTATTCCAAAGGCTGTCCATAAAATTGTCTTCCCAATTTTCTACTTTCCTTACAATCTTGTCATTTGTTTCATTTGTACTAAACCTTTTCAATTCAACATATTCAAAATCATCCATTCTATACCTTCAGTGGACTCCATCTCCTACTGATCCATAAATTCCTCTCCTGTCCATAAATGTGATAAATAATATATTCACTGTTTTTTCCCAGTACACACATGATATCTCCATTTATGTCCAGATCATATGTCCATTGTGAGCCTAGCTTAGTGAATGGCATTGGTCCACATCCAGACTCAGCCAAACCACCTTTCTCTAGTTGTCACAACAATGACTACCAAATACTGATTGCCTATTCCTGTGATAGTGAACCTTCAGAGAGGGGGTTGATGTCCTTAGGTTCATGTATAGAAGAGAAGGGGAGCAGCCCAGTCCTGTGTCCCTCTGTCTTTCTAGTAATGAAAAACTCTGGTAAACTCTGTGCTGGGGAAATGTGGGTGTGTCCATAGAGCAAGCTCTGAGTGCTTCCTTGGTGCACATGGCACAGGTTCACCACCACAGTTCTATCCGAATAACCTGAATCCATTCCTTTGTTACATATGAGTTCACAACTATCTTCTACCAATGTTTGTTCTGTGTCTGGGGTATTCCACCAATCTATATCTTTATTTGTTAGTCAGTAGCAGAGAGCCTTAACAATTATTGCTCTTTCTCAAACATTATTCATCTCTACATGTTCTAATATCCAATACCATTAGTTTCCTTGTGGTTCCAATAAAATATTACAATTTCTAGATATTAAGAATATTCACTCTTTGTTTCATATATATGGAATACTCTTATCTCTGCCTTCTGGCTTCACTGGCTTCTGTGTAGTCTTAGCTAAAGTCCTAACTTTCAAAAGAAGCAATTCATAGTATTCCTAAATCTTAGTGACATCCCTCTGAAATTATTTCCAATTTATCTTCTTAATTCCTCTGATACATAATTATTTGATTGTTATCTTCCTCAATAGAATGTGAGCTACTTAAGATCAGAGTTGTTTTACCATTTTCTCTATATCCTTAGTGCTTAATATTATATCTGCTAGAACATTCAATTAATACTTCTTGACTTGAAAAAGTTGTAAGATTTGTGTGTGTGTATCAGTAAATCTAATGATTTTATTTTGTCTCAAGTTACTTGCAATCCAATGTAATGGTGGTTTGGGAGGTAGGTTCATTTGGGATATCAATGGATTACTTTGGGCCAGCATTAGGGTTTCCACACTATAGGTTGAAGAGCCTAACAGTTAGCCCAGACCAAGCCAGAACCTAATCTGAACCAGCACACAGATTTACTCAGTCACAGAGCTGGATATAGTAAAGGAAGGTGTAATTCATTTCCAGAGAGAGAGAGAGGATTGAAGGGTAAGGAGAATTCCTATTACTAATTCACTAGCTACAAAATCCAGATCTAAACCTCCTCCCAGGTCTTCAAAGATTTAATAGACTATACTTATCACCCTTTCCTCTCTAATCTATAAACCCAGTCCCTGTTCTAAATAACCTGTACTAAGCCTCTTTCTTGATTATTACTATAGGTGATGGCCTGTGACAGATTTGGCAGGGCCACAGTGTAGGCACCAAGTCCAAATTGACCCACACCTCTGCTTACTGACAGTGCAGATAGCTGGTTCAGGATCACAGATTTCTTCTCCCAAGGAAACATAGCAATGTGATAACAATAAGGAAAGCAAGGAGGATAGGAAAGCAGGATAGGATCAGCAACCTCAGAACAGGCAGCTATTCTCCAGGTTATGCAGAGAGAGATCCAATAGACCCTGAGTTCCAGCGTATCTTTTTCTTCCAGCATTCCAGAATCTTCCTCTGTAGGTCTCATGCATTTGTCCTCTGCAAACCTTCATTTTCCTACTAAACCTATATCTTCGTCATAACACCAGGCAATCTCTAAATTCTCAGGGGCTTACCTAGGGCACCATAGACTTATCCCTGAGGACAGTGCAAGTTCTTGACAGCAAGACTTAGGACCTGAGGCTAAAGAGTGTGAAGCCTGGGCAGCAGAGCTTAGAGCTTGGAAGAAGCTGGGACTAGAAAAACAGCATCAGGGAAAAGTGTTTTAAAGTATGCTACACAAAGAACTGTTTGGAAGATACTACCAATGCAAAGTCCTACAAGACAGAAGCTAAGAAAGCAATGTCCACCAATGTGTAGGAACTGTAATTCATAAGTGGCAAAAGAAATAAGTTGCAACCACAAAAACAACAACAACAACAAAAAAGCATTTGACAGTGGATAATTTCTATGGAGAGAAAGAGCAAAATTCAGAAAGCAATAGCAGAGAGTGAGAAATGTGCAAACCCACCCACACTTTCAAAAAAAGTAGAAATTGGTCATTAGCTCTCAAGGAACCACAAAAGGAATTCAAGACCCAAGTAAGAAAGATAGAAGAAAAATGGGAAGACAAGTGGGGAAAAAATATTAAAATAATTCAAAAAGAAAATAACAGCTTAAAAGACAAAATTGGCCACATGGTCACAAAGGGCACAGAAATAAAATGAAATAATAAGCAAACTGGAGACCAGGATTGACTTGCTAGAAGGCATGGAAAGCATGGTAGACCAAAAGAAAAAGGAAAAGCAAAAGATTATAGACGAAAATCAATCTTTTATGAGTAGGCAAGTAGAAGCCAATGAATTCAAGAGAAAGCAAGAATAAAGCAAAATCAAAAAATGACAAAATAGAAGGAAACATGAAATATCTCATTGAAAATATAACTGACCTAGAAAACAGATCCAGGAGAGACAATTTGAGAATTATTGGTCTACCTGAAAACCTGTGAAAAAAATAAGTCTTGATATCAGATTACAAGAAATTATTCAAGAAAATTGCCATGATATTCTTGAACAAGAAGGGAAAATAGACATTGAAAGAGTTCATACATCACCCTCCTACACTAAATTTGTGAGATTCTGTTTAGGGGGAAACTTAACTTATTTAGTTTGGATAAGTTAGCTAATAGGATAGTATTAAGGGAAATTAGTTTTGGGGATAAGATTAAGAAAATGTCCTTGTCCTTTGTTACCCTCATTCCTATCCCATTTCCCAATCAATAAACTTAAAGTATTTAGATGTTTACCTCTTGTTTCTTCCCCCTTAAACATCCCAGAATAACAATTCTAATTTTTAAAGATTGAATTTCATCCCTGATTAATTGATACTCCTTTTCCTTTTAATCTATTTTTCTTCGAGGGTCAGTCATTTTATATTTTACTTTGCCTTATTTTTGAGCCTGTCAATTCTGGTTTTAAAGAAACTATTTTCTTGTTTTAGTTCATGTGCCTCTATTTCTAGATGACCTATTTTGCTTTTTAAATTCTTTTCCCATTTTTTTCAACCTCTCTTCATTTTTTTTTTGAATTGTGTTTTGAATTCTTCCAAAGCCTTAGTCCAATTCACTGGAGTTTCTGAGTTTTTGCTTGGGGTTCCTTGGTCCTACTGTATTCTATTTGTTCTTTGTTCACTACCTAAATAGAACCTATTCATTGCAATTTTTTTTCTTTTTTCTGTCCTTTATTGATATTTTTTCCTTCTTTTCTCCCTCCTTATTGGCTATATTCTTGCTCCTCTTTTTATTTGCTGGATCTGTGAGTTTGGGATTTTTTCCCCTGAAGGGGCTTCTTCTCTGCTCAACTGATTAACTGGATTAGGCTGATAGAGATGACCTGTTATATTAATGTGCTCCGAGGTCATATCCTCTCCAGTTGATTAAAGTGGCTAAAGGTTAAAGGGAATGTGTGGAGGTTGAAAGTAGTTACCCTAGGTCCTCCTCTCTACTCCTTTCTGCAAGCAGCCTTCCTGTCAGCTGCCTGGTCAGAGCCCTGAGCTTCCTGAGGTAGCACTAAGGTACTCTGTTGTGGTTGAAGCCTTCACCCTGGGATCCCAATCAGCCTGATTCCTACTCTCAGATCTCAGCAGTAAAAAGTAAATTAGGAAGCCCCTGAAAGATGATGATGTAACAGATGGTCAAGATTTAACACGACTTGACCTAACAGGATGACTTCCCTCCAAGACAGAGATCAAAATGGATCTCTCTGTTCTTCTTTTGGGACAGTTAAAAGGTGAACCAAGAAACCTTGCAGGGATGTAACTGGTGACCAAGAATGTTTTTTGTGACTTGGTCTAGCAAGGTGGCTTTTATAAAACTTAGGGAACATGTCTTCTTTCTGGGCCCCCTAAGCTGAATCAGCCTAGTTTGTGTGATATGGGGTTATGCAGCAACTGTTCCAGAGAGAAACACCTCAAGGAGAAAAGAATGATGATTTGCTAGGAATTTGGCTTCTCCTAGCTTCCTGAGGTGAATTTCCTCCAACACAGACTTGCTTGGGAGAGAGGGAATATCGGGGGATTGAGACTTGGCTTAGTTCAATCAAATGTAGACCCTCTCTCCCCAAAACCCCTTTAACTGGATCCCTCTTATATCCTAATCTGACTGTGTTTCAGGAGTTTCAAGATTTATTTAAAAGGTAGGGTAGGTCAGGGAAAAGGATGTAGGAGCTCTGGCTATACCCCATGAAGAGGGACAAAGTTCAGGCTTCAGCCTCAGAGGAGGCCCCCAGTGAAACAATCCTATCTGATCAAGATGTTCCCGATCAATAGCTAACCCTAGGCTAAATCAATAGATCAATAGTCTTTTGGATGTTAGCAGATCAGAATGTGGGAAGTCCTGCTGGCTCAGTTCAGTCTCTCCTCTGTGCAGGCCCGGCCTGTCAAGTAAACTGCTTCTTGGTAGAGTGCACACAGGTAGAGATTTCCAATTATTTAGGAATAGGAACAGAAATTCAAGTCTTTCACAGGAAGCACTTTGGGGATAGGAAAAGCTGGCCAGATTAGGAGAAAAGGTCCAGGGCTGACTCCTACCTGAGTTCAAGCTCCCAAAGACCTCCCAGGGTTTCCAAAGGACCCCTTGGATTCCATTACCTTTTAGAATTCTCCCTCACCAACATTCCAAAGCTCCACTCCTTTGCTTTTCTGCATTTTCACCTTGTTTGCTTGTTCTTGCAAATTCCTTCTTTCCCAGCACAGTGGGTAGGGGAGGGGCCCTGGGACCTTCTTTCTTTTCCATAAACTCAAGAATTTAACCTTCTCTGCATACTTTTTAAGTTGAATCAAGCAGGAGAGTCCTATAGTTTGGTCTTGTAGTTTGATTTGGTTTTCTGTTTGTGGAAGGGTTTTCACAGAGGAATTGACTTTTGCTGCTTCTAATCCACCAATTTGACTCTGCCTCCCTATTAATATTTTAAACTGAGGAATTGGAAAATAAACACATTTACTCTGTTGTTATTTCTTGGAGAGGAAGTTAACAGTCAAAAGTTATCATGAATAGAATATTTATGTATATTTAGAAATAGCCCTACCATTACCAGAAAAGGAATTATGCCACAGGAGGTAACATTTGTTCAGAGTAAACCATTGCAGAATATATTGGAAGAGGGAAATGGAAGCTTCTGAGCATTATAATCTTCCCAACCAATAAAATATTAGAAATATAAATATCACAAGGACTTTTGTAGAGAAAGCTAGAAGATAAAGTAGAAGATAAAAAACAAACATCACATAAACATGCTGAGATGTCTGAAGTAAAACATTTTCTCAATGTTCCAGTGATGCTATGTTGAGAAAAAATAATTGAATGCTATAATGGAATAAGTCACAATTAATAAAAATAACCTGTGTATTTAGAAAATGTGAGAATTATATTGTTTATGACAGGCAACTGAGAGAATTACAAGTTGTACATTGGTACATTGAATAATTTTAACAAATTTAAGTAGGGTATTCAATATCCTTGGCACATCCTACTTTGAAAATATATGTAAGAGTGGAAAAGAACCCTATAGGATATGAAGGGAAGGATGAGTTGCAGTCATTGCCAAATAGGGTGTCAAAGGTGACATTATCATAAAAATGATAATACAGATAAATATCATTATTCTTTCCATTGAAATTTGAATCATGTACATTTTCCATTCTTCTGAGATAGAGATGTTCTGTGACTTAATTCCATTTTTAAGAATACTAGAGTGAAATGATTGGCTTTCTCCTCAGTCAGATAATCACAAACTCTCATGTTTTATCATAAAGTATCCAGTTCAATTTTCATTTGAAAACATTTACAGAATTTTTATTGAAGGAGAACTTAACCATTATAGTCAAAAGAAGTACATTCCTCTAGAAATTAAGGAAATACTTTGTATAATGGAATAGAGGCAAGCTTCAATTTGAAATAGTTTTTTTCTTTAGAAATCAGTCTCCTTTCATATATTTTCTGTCCTATTTATGTATTTTCAGAATGTTTTTAAAGATGGAGCTATATATCATGTGGGATTATGAAATGTCAGCAAATTATGCATAGTCAAGATAGTTGTATCTAGACATAAATAAATTTACCATTGACTTCTTTAAGCTGTTAGATATTCATAGACAAGTTTTAAATATTTAAATAATAATATATAAATCTTAAAACATGCATACCTGGTAAGAATCATTGAATAATGGATTATCCATCATTTAAATTATTTATCTTTCTTAGCAATTTTAACTTTCAGCGCCTTGATTCAGCCACTCAATTTTATTGACTATAGACTATAGGATCTAAGTAAATAGATTTTTTAGTGTTTGGGGATCACCAGATCAAAGAGTACATATCACAAAGACAATATTCACATTAAATTATATACCTGTAATCCTTCCAGATTAGTCCTATTATTAAATTTGCCTTTCTCTTTTCTTTTTATTTTAACATTATTGATGGTGTTCTTCTGAGAAAGAGCAAGTCTTTTGGGTCCAACTAGGAACAAAACATTGATGATAAATTAATGTACTATGTGTTCCCATTTTCCTGAAAGGGCAACAGGCTAATGGTTTCAAAAAAGCCATATTTCTTTTATCCTGAAATTGTCTTTTTATAATTACAGTTGGGATTTAAGAGAGGTGATGGAGAGCACTGCAAAGCATACTTTTCGAGTAGTCAAAATACCTGAGATCCCTGGTCTTTCCTCCACTACTTCATCTCCTGATTCTGCAGCTTTCTCATATGCAAAATCATTGTCTTGGACAAGATGATAGCTAAGGTCACCTTCAGATGAAATTTTCTATTAATTCCATTAGAGCTTGTAAAACAACTGCTTCCGTTGTTTAAATAATATAAAATGATTGAAGAATCAAAAACAATTATCTCCAATTATTAGAAGTGTTTATCATTGTCCTGTTGGTACTTAATAAAAGTATACATATTTTCCAATTGTTAATTGGGTCATAGATTTAAAGCTAGTGTAATAGGAAGCATTGACCCTGGTTATTGATCAGCATTAATAGCTGTCACTAGTTGTTGATGGAACCAACTGTATTATCTATTGAGGGAACTGCTGGAGACTATAAAAAAAAACTGTATTTATTGAACTATGGAAAGGAAAGAAAAGAAAGGAGAAGAGAGGAGAGGAGAGGAAAGGAAAAGGAAAAAGGAAAGGGAAAGGGGTAGTATTGAGTTGAGGTATTTATATATTTCCCTAATCTAATAAGTTCTATCTATATACCTGTTCCCAAAACTATCTTACTGGAGATTTTCTTCTTCCTTGGTAAACCAAGGCTAACCTCTCTCCTTTTTTATCTATTAAAATAAATCTACCTAACTAAATTATTCTAAAATAAGTCTTAAGTAATATAGGATCCTTATATAATAAACTTCTCCAGCAATCTTCCTCTATTTATAAAGTGAAAGGTTTTACTTCTTGCATGGCAGGGGTCTGCTCAGCAGGGGTCAGAAGCCTTCTGAACTTGAAGCTTCTCTGTCTGAGGAGGTCAGCTCCACCTGCTGTCTGCTTCTCTTTCTACCAGCAAACTCCCTCCGGAACAAACTTTCTTCTCTCCAAGCTGTTAACTTTCCAGATCTTGTTTCCAGAGTTTCCAAACAAAATTGCATTCATCCTCTCTGAGTGTCCATGTCCCAGAGAGGTGTCAGAGAGACAGAGAACAACTGGTAAATCCCAACTGCCCTTTCCTGAGAGGTTCTCTGGGAATTCCATCCCTCTGACTTCCCAAGAATTCTTCATTCCCTTAAAGGCTTCTCAAGTACTTTCTATGCTGAAACCTTATTTTTGACTAACAATCTATTCTTAATTAACCAGATTACTTAATTAGCCCTTAATTAACTATTACACTAGAAAAGGTACAAATAATTTTGACAAGAAAAAATAATTCCTAATTGACTCAGCTGTCAAATTAATTTTCCTAAAATTCATACTTAATCATGTCACCCTAATCGCCATTTAATCAATTCCACTGTTTACTTATCACCTCTATAATATAATGTAAAATCCTCTGTTTGGCATTCAAAAGTATTCACAACCCCACACTCTTCTCATCCCTTTCTGCTCTGCATGTACTCTATGATAAAATGATACTGGCTTCTTTGTTTTCCTCCTAGAAGTCATTCCAAATCTAGACTCCAATCATTTTCACACCTTACTTCCCATGCCTAGGACACTCTCCCTCCTTATGTCTGTCTCCTTGATTGCCTATCTTCCTGCCAGCATAAATCTTATTTTTTCTGAAAACCCATTTCTGATTCCTTTGAATGTCTTTTCTTTATTGATTTTTCATGGCATCTTTTACATATTTCCTTTACATAGTTTTTATGTTTACTCCATGACTGACTGTTCTTTGAGAGTAGAGACTATCTTTTTTCCTTTCTTTTTATCCTCAGCACTTAGTATAGTGTCTGATTTACAGTAAGTGTTTGATAAATGCTTACTGAATGACTAATAGAATAAAATTTAATGGGGCCAATGTGTGAAGACTGTCACTACAATTAAAATATTCAATGCACAAACAGAGACTAGATAAGATGTACCTAAAAGTGGTTAATGTGAAATGAATATGAGGATTTTACTCAATTAGAAAATTAATGTGAATTGGCAACGTGACATGCCACCCAATAAATTAATGCATTTTGGACAGCATAGTATCCTGGCTTTGATCCATACTCCCAATGAGGTTTTGCACAAGTCACCTGTACTGTTTCATTATTATATCACAGAACCAAAGAACTAGACCTAAAATGAATTTTACATATCATCTAATCTAATCCCTCTCAATTTAGAAATATTGATTCTATAACTATGGTCCTTTTTTAGTCTTACATCCTTACTGTTGCAACTATAGGAAGGTAGATGATGGTCTTTCTCTTTTTTCCTTGTTACACTACACCTGCAAGCCATCCCATGAATCAGAAAAAATGAAGATGGAAAAACAGGTTAGAAAGAAAAGGAAAAGTCAAATTAATATTGAGTTGCAAATTCTAAATTATTTTGTTCTTTTTTTCCTATATCCCTTTCCCCTTGTGGGGCATGTGTGATAGTGTGGATAAGTGTACTAAGTAACAGTGCAAAAGAAGACAACATACATAGGACAGTACTAGGTCATGATGCACCCCACCTTTCAACCTTCTGCATTTCTGGGCATATGACAGCTTTTTGAAAGTCAAAAGTCTGGACTCATTCATGGAAAATCAGTGGGTTGAACATATGCATACTTCAAATGTCAGTGGTTTTATTAGCATTTCTTTTTAGTATTTCTACCTATTCCTCTAATATCTCCAGGGATGGAAACACTTACTAAATTTGTTATGATGGAAAATAAACTTAAATGTCTAGAAAGCAAGGGGCTATTAAAGGACAATGACAGTTTTCCTATTAGACAAGTAGAGAAAGTAGCAATAGTTGGAGAGAAATGACCTTTGAAAATAATTGTTAAAGCACAATTCTTTACTTGTATTCATCAAGCCCTTTCCTGCTCAATCCATCAGAAGATTGACAGATAGTAAGCCCATATGTCACAATCTATTAATTTTTTCTTCAACAGACAGACCAAAACATATGGGAAAACTTTTACAAGATGTGATGAGCAGGTCTATTTTCTGTTGGGAGAATAGCAAGTAGAATTTCACATTTCATATTGCACAATTATATCAAGCCTATGGCAGGTATCTGTATTTTAGATCCTCTAAGCCAAATAGTGAAGATGTTAGTCCTTAACTACTTTTATGCCCCATTCAGGCAGCAACATATTCCATTCCATCAACTCCATGCTTTACATTACTTTATGGATACAAACAATATTTTTTTAGGAATCATTGTTCAGCTCCTGCAGCAACAATATACTTTGTAATAAATTCTATTTATGAGAAGGACCATATCTGAAGAGAAAAATCCTGATATACAAGAATGCAGGGAAGTCTTTGGTAGAGTTACATCTCTTACAGCTATAAGTAGGTCTTTAGAATCCTTTTCAATGCTGGTACCTCCAGTACCTCACTTTGGAGTTAATCACTTAAAAAAAGTCACAAAGTTCAACTAATACTTCTTTATAAACAAAATATTTTTCTTTACATACCTAATCAATGGCTATGCATCATTTACTTGTATATTTTCATTGAATAGGCACTTAGTACTTCTTGAGACAAACCATTTATTTTTGCATAGATCCAATAATTAAGCACTTCCCCCTTTACTTTAAATCTAAATTTACCTCTTTGGAACTTTCATTCACTGCTCTGGTGCCTGTCCTCTGTGAAGGCATGAAAGAGAAAAAAGTCCAATTCCTCTTTCACATTATAGTCCTTAATAAATTTGGAGACAAATTTAATCCCTACTTTTTTTCTAGACAAATTATCCTCAGTTCCTTCAACTGATAAATTTAAGGCCACAATCAGAAGGTTATTCTTTTTCTCTCCTATGGATACTCTCTCATTGTCAAATTCTATACTAAAATGTAAAATACTGAAATAAATACAGTATTCTATATATATGTTCTTTCTGATCAGGGCACACTATAGAAAAAATATTCCCTTGATAATCCTGAGCACCATGTCTCTCATAATGAAACTTAAAAGTGCATTACTTATTTTGACTGCCATATTGTAATTTTAATTAACTAAAATTTAAGCCATTGATTCCTTTTACTTCTAGTCATTCAGTAAGTTATATAACTGCCTAACTTTATTGTTATTTAGCATATACATCCTCAAATTTTAGGAAAAATACACATGCAACTTTGTAAAATTTCTTGCTAAAAAGAGGTAGCTCCAACATAGAGATAGAGAGCTGGCTTCTTAAACCTGAAGGCTGGTGTTCAGATCTTGCCTTGAGGTATTCTAGCTGAGCAATCTTTGGCAACTCTGTCTCCTCATGCTAGACAAATCTCTTAAGACCACAAGTTATAAAGAAAATGTTAACATGCACTGGTAAGGAGAGTTTCCTCATCCAGAAATTCCTCATATCAATGAAATAACAGTATCTATTCCTTCATAGTAAATTGACTTTACCATCCTTAGCTTGTAGTAGTTTATCTTCAACAATGTGATACCCTGAAGTTACCCTGGAATTACTAAATAAGTCAACAAGAATTTATTCGTTGCTTCCTTTGTTCCAACACTCTGATAATAACTAGGATTATATACATGCATATGCTATACATATGCATATATATTTAATAGACATATTGATGTATGTGTATATATACATAGATATATGACAGCTAAGTAGCTGAATGGATAGAGTTCTGGACCTAGCTCAAGACTTGAGTTCAAACCCAGCCTCAGATGCTTATGAGCTATGTGACCCTTGGGCAAATTAACCTCTTTTTGCCTTAATCTTATGGAGAAGGAAATAGCTATCCACTTCAATATCTTTGACAAGGAAATCCAGTGCACTATGTGGTCCAGAGGTTCATGAAGAGTCAAATATGACTATAGGCAACAAAAATACATAAATTAAATGTATATATATTATATATGCACACATATTATGTATATGCATATATATACATATATATATATATATATTTGGGCATACCTATGTGTATATAAACTAAAGGCAGTCCTTGCCCTCAAAAAACTTACTTTCTAATGGACAAAGTAAATATGTAGGCAATCCAGAAAACCAGGGGTTATGGAGGAGACAAGAAAGGGATGGAAGAAAGAAGCCTGTAGACTCATAAACAAAATCGCAAAAGGAATGAAAGTAAATGTGTCTGCCTAGGCATTCTCTGAAGTTAAAATTCTAGTGGAAAATGACGAGTAAGTTGAAAGAACCTCAGGGGTGTAATAAAAGGATTCCATTGGAACTTCTTAAGAATAGAAATAAGGTAGGTGATCTGTATTTTAAAATGCCAATTAGACAAATAAGTGGAGAGTGAATTGAATAAAATAGAGATTTGAGCCAGGTCTATGAAGTAGGAAGCTATTACAACGATCCAAATGAGAAGGATTGAGAGCCTGAATTAGGACTCCATTTCAGGTAAGGGTCTTAAGAATTCACCTAGTCAATATGATGCTTATTTACAATTAATTCTTTTCATCTATTTGTTCACATGAAAACTTGAGACTGAGGTCACCTAGGTATTCAACTCGGTGGCAAGGGAAATCACCATTAGAGGAAAACTGAGAGAATAGAAGAAAATATGTCTGATTCTGCTCACTTTACATAGATAGGGAGAGTTACAGAAAATGACTGAACCCATATATGACCATGCCTTTCATAAGATCCTAGTCTTGAGTTAGGATGTAACACCAAATCATTATTGGAAGCCATTTATGTGGTGCTCTTACTCATAAGCTTGGACAAAGAGAGATATAAAGGGAATGACAGAATAAATCATTCCTCCTAGACACCTCAATGGCAATGAACATAGTGCCTTGCACAAAGTAGGTGCTTATTATATATTTTCTAGATTGTATCAAAGAGAATTGGCCCAAGAAAGTGGCAGTGGGAATTAGATAAGATCATGGAAATTGTCATTCTTTTAAAATATTGTAAGTAGTAGATAGTTTTCACAGTTCTTCTCCAGTGAAATTCTTACCCATCCTATAAATGCTGGGTCATCAATAAGGTTTGTTTCATCATTCTCACTGGTATTAAATAATCTAGTCCCCTTGGAACTCATACTGCACTCTATTTTACATATCTTTAATTTATTTTACATATATAACTATGCTTAGGAATTGTAAGTCAAAGACAGTTGAGAATTTTGTCATCAGATACATGGTAATATGAAGAAAAATAAATCACAAAAGATAGGCTAGGATAGTAAGAGCAGGCAATGACCTAGAAGCCTCTTTAGCAGGAGCCTTTCGATTAGAAAATAACAGTGAATCTAAACTTAATTGAGGCAGTATTGTCTAAGTGTGAAATGTCATATTTTAGGTGGTTAGTCATGAAGATTAAATAAGAAACTTGATTAGTTATGTTATGGCTGAATGGGAGTATACATGATCAGAAAACATAAACTCCTTTCATTTGGTTCCTGTATTAAAACAGTCAATCATAAACCAGGAAATAAAAGTCAATCTTGAAGTAAATTTCCCATAGTGGACTGTAGATTTCTTATCTAGTGACGAGACTTCTCACTAGAACTTGGATACCAGGTTATTATTTTATCATATTTTTGGCAGAAACGTATGAAGAATATGTAAGTTGAAAAGTATAGGAGAAAAAATGTGTTAGAAGAGGAAGTGTTGGCAATAATAAAGAGATTTTAATTATCTGCTGAATTTTTCCCTATAATAATGTTTAATTTATAGACTCATTAGCAAACAAAATGTTCCACAAAAGGCAAACATGTATTTTAATATATAAATATTAAAGATATTTATAAAGAGATATAAAAAGTTTCAAAAATTAAGAATGTATATTTGAATTATTTTAATATTTTCTCTGAATTTAATTAAACAAGAATTTAAATGATTACCATGTATAATTTTGCTTACACAAAGATGAGAAATCTTTTCACTTTTTCTTTATGATTTGGTCACAATTATAATTCATCTTATGCTATTTCTGCCTTAGTTTTTTATCTTTTAACTTCCAGACATTCAGCTATCTTTTGTCATTTGTATATTTGCTTTTATTTTCATAGTAAATTCTCATTTTTTTCCATGTTCACTTTCTCTCCCAACCTTTCTCATGCCCAGGAAGGGAGATAATATGATATTAGTTGTACACATATTATCATATAATACATATATCCATGTTTGTCATGTTGTGAAAAGTGAAAGTGGTATATTGTTTACACTAGAGAAAAATTCATGGAGAAAACTAAATAATGGCACATTTCAGTCTATATTCAGACTACATCTGTTCCTTCTATGGTGGCGGATATATGTTTTTGTCATGTTATCCTGAATCCTAAGCTTATCAATAATAGTTGTCATTCAAAATTGATCATTATACCTCATTGCATTTTCTATGTACATTTTCCACGATATGCTCACTTAACTTTTTATTGCTTCATATAAGTCTTTCCACATTTTTCTTTTTGGTGATCAACATGCTTGCCATTTTTATGGCACAATAGTACTTTATTACAAGTTCAAACATTCCCCAAATGATGGACATCTCTTAGGTTTCCAGTTCTTTGCCAACACAAAAAGAGATGTTATGAACATTTTTAGATAGGTAGGATGTTTTCCTCTATATTTTATCTCTTTAGGATATAGAGTTGGTCTTGCTGGGTCAAAGGACATGCATAGTTTGATGGCCTTTTGGGCATGACTCCAAATTGCTCTCCAGAATGGATGTATTTCACAGCTCCAGCAGCAATATATTAATGACTCATTTTTTCCACATTCCATCCAAAATTCATAATTTTTCTTTTTTTGTCATGTTAGCTGTATATTTACTTCTTACAGGTCATAATAGTCTTTAAACTGCCTCTAGTTATCTGTTTTAGTCAACTATGGATTTAAGAAACCAGATAATCAAACTTGTTAAGAATTAAATGTTAAATAAGAATCAATAGTATATTCAGAACAAGAATTAAGAATGAAGGTCATGTTTTTTGCAGTCAGTTTGTGAGGACTATCTTAGATATTTAGAGATCTATTTTATTCAGGGATGTGTTCTGGCAGGTTGAGGATGTCTCCAGAGGTCAAACCCTCAGAAAAATGTAATGTTACAGTATATTCAATTTAAATGAACAAAGACTGCTAAGTGTTTCTCTTTGCCAAATACTATGTAGGAAGGGAAGAGAGAGGGAGATAAAAGAGAGGAGGAGGAGGAGAGAGAGAGAGACAGAGAGAGAGAGAGAGAAAGAGAGAGAGAGATGAAAAATGTTAAGAAACTTAAATTTGATATGAACAGTACTGTTCAACATCCCCTGATTTTTTGATCATCCTAGTCTCAGATATATACTCAGTGATAGAAAACTTTAGTCAAGAGTCTAGACTGTCTAGTCAAGAAAGCATTAAGAGATCTCCCATAAAGCCATTGCTTTCTTGGTGATCAGTAAATAGCTTCATAATCCTGATACCTTAAAGTTTTACTTTAGACTTTCCCTAGTAGCCTAGGAAATATAACTAGGGAAAACAGACAAATCTAATCAAAAAGAAATTTTCACCTGCTCCCTTTAGAATAAAGATGCTTCGTTTGAGATTGTCACATTCTTGTCCCAAAGTCTGACTTGGCTTGCATTGTGATCAAGCCTTAGTCTTTCAAATGATTTATTGCCTGCTCAACCATTTCTCTCACCTGATTTTCACCTGTCTCTCTTCAAATTGAATCCATTCTTCCTGCCTGCTTATAACTTTCTCAAGTACCTATTGTCACATACTTCTGCCATATTTAAGACTGTACACAAATTTTACATCTACCAAGTAGTTCAGCATGGAATACCAAACCATAAAAGAACCGTGGAATTGATTTCATAATGTGTTATTGAAGTGTACTTCTATGTCTTCTTAGAACCACATACTGGCCTATTTTTCTTCTTTCACAAGATATCTTCTACAAATGAATACTATGTGCAACAATGAAACTGGCAAAGAGATCATATGGTTAATGGATTTGCTCAGACCTTTATCCTTATAGAATCCATAAGAAGTGACAGCTGTCAAGTTTATGCAAAGAAAAGCTTTCAATATGTGAAAGGCTTCATTAAGTGTTATTGAAGTTAAACGGTATTTGAATGCTATGCTCATTTTGGTCATATCTCACACATATTTAAAAGAAGGTTGCTATTTTATTCTTTTTCTCTGTATCATGTTTCAGATTAATTTGATTTCTTTCATCTTTTTTTTAACATCACATATCAAGGATGAAAAGGCCAAAACATTTCCCAATTCCATCAATCAAATCAAAGTACTTGGATTACACTGTTGTATTAAAGGCTTGTGGTTTATTATTCTTATTGTTGTTTTAAATGATTCATCTTAATAAAGAAAATGGAGTGTCATAATTACAAAAAAGTTTGCTTCTTAGATAAGTAAAAATTTAGTTATCTTTTCAATTTTAATTTTGAATTTTAATTACATAAATTTTGGTTCAAAGGTTGCCTTGTAATATGAAAGGTTCCAAAACACATTAGAAACTATAAAATTAATCTGACTTACTACTTTTAATCTAGTTGAATTTGAGGAAATCATATTTGATTATTCTTAAAGGTAACTAAAACCATCTACAAGGACTTAAGATCATCAGACATGCAATATAGGATGCTTTATTTAAATAATAAAGGACATGTAATAGAAAAGCTTAATATCCTGGAGTCTAAGTCAGAAAATTTTAGAAGTCTCAATAGTATATTAGTATATTTTGATAATTAGTCAAAATAGTTCCCTTTTCTTTTTTAATTGTCTTCTTATTTACCTCCAGAAAGTGGTACAATCTATGACCCATAGCACCACAGTTCCAATGAGCTGGAAAGTAATGATTTTGCCTCTTATTACTCATAAATTACCTCTATTCAAAATAAGCATATGCCTCACTATCATGTAATTTTAGAAGACCTCTGCCTCCAGTCAGTATATTGATCGTCATCATTGTTTTCAGTCTTCCATTCTCTATAGCTATTTATTCTCCACAAAAAAAAAATGCTGCAAGCTTTCAAAAAACTGAATTATGGTCAAATTACATTGATTCCCATTAGCAAATATTCTGAAAAGCCGTTCTTTGAATTTTTTTAACATCAGGGCTCAGAACCCCACTCTACAAGTGACATCTTGATATGAAAGGGAACTACTTTATATTTGATGTCATTCAGCTAAACCTTTATTTTCTAGTACAGATTTATTGAGAGTGAATCTTTCCCATTTTTCTTCTCTTTTCTATTGATTCTTATTGGCATTCAGTAAGGCATTTATATCATCTCATTTCCTTTTCTACCTCCTATAGGCTATATAAATTGTAAAACACAGGTGTCCCTTCTAAATCTTAAATATTTTCATTGTGATTTCAATGTATCATGGCTTGACATAAGAAATGAAATGGGAATTTGGAGCGCGTTTATCTATCTAGCCGATGACCAAATACTTACCCCAAATTTTAAAACAAAGTAAACACCGATAAAAAAACATTAAATCAGATTTCTTCTCTGGTATGAAGGGGAAAACTAAAAATTTTACATGTCTATTCAGATCTTGGAGTATCCCACCCTTAGCACCTGCACTGTAAAAGAGATGCCTGTACAATAAAACTAAGTCAGTTGTGCAAATTATTCTGAGAGGCTTCTCAGTCAAGTGATCTTAATCTCTCACTAGCTGTTCTTATTTTTTTTTACTCTGGGAACATCACTAGGGATCCACTGGCATTACCCCTAACCCTTTTCAACTTTCTTTTGTGTATTGTCTTTCCTCATTAGCTTCTTGAGGGCTGGAACTGTCATCAATTTTCTTACTTGTATGTTCAGCACTTACCACAATGTCAAGTACATAGTAGACAACTAAAAATTATTTATGGACAATTAACTATTGACTCATTAATTAAATCCTAGTTCTATGTAACTGTTGTAAAAGGGAATTCTTAATCCCTTGCTTTAATTTAACTGGGGGAAGAGCTGGTTAATTTAGCAGACAGAGTTTGGACCAAAGATAAGAGGTTCTGTTACCATAGAGACCAGCCCACAGTTAAAGGAAATAGAAACTGCTCTCAGAGAGGAAGTGATGTAAGAAGGACAGTTGGACAGTGAGAGATAAAGGCAAGGGCTAAGTGTGAGAAGGGCTCTAGCTCTAAGGTTTCCTGAGGGCAAGCTGCTGCTGGAGAATCTGATTGAAGGAGAGTGTGTAGGTAGGTAGCTGTCCATTGTTTAGTGAGTTAGATATAGTTATATTTTAACTATTGTGGTAGAGGCATGGAGAGAGAGAGGACTTGCAAGCCAAGCATACAAGAAACAAGCTGGGGATCTGATCTGCAAAATCAAGGAGAAGGTTCCAAACAGAATGTTCCCACGAGAAGGCAGTTGAAGCTGGAGGGGACTTTGGGTCTGTCTCTCTCTCTGGGGATGACTGACCAGGAGACATTGGCTCTCTGGGGATTTTACTGACCAAGAGTTGGAGGAAAGCCAAGCTGAAGGAGAGACTTTCTTGGTAGCTGTCTGAAGGAGAGAAGCCCTGAATTGATATTATTAGCTTTTGTCCCAGGCTGAAGGACCCTTGAGGGGGGCTTCTGATATTAGGCTGAGACCTTGGTGGTTTTGTGAAGAAACGAAGATTTTAAACAGTTGTCCTTCTTTCTGGCTGTCTTGGAGTCACAGCTGAGGCTGGACTGATTTCCCAAATTCCTCCTATCCCTCATTATAGATTAGGGAAGACTTCATCCCTCTTACCTCAGTTTCCCATCCTGTTGTTTCCCAATAAACCCCTTACTTGAGAAAGAAAACAAGAGTATTTTATTGTCCACTCAGTGGGGAGGGAGGAAGCCAAAAGGCTTCAAGAAGCGGGTGATTAAGGGAGGGAGGGAGGGAGAAAAAGGGTAGGAAATAGATTGATCCATTAGCCTTCAAATAGGGATCAATAACACACCCCAGTGCATTCCCCTGTGGCAGCATCCCTCTATCTCAAGCAGCATCTCTCTCGAGCTCTATCTCTGAATTAGTACCTTCTATCTCAAGTGTCCCCATACTAGCAGCTCTCTCTAGTCTCAAGCCAGAGTATATTCCAGTCATTACAACAAGATGTAGTGTCACACAGATTACCTTTTCTATTACACTATGTCTATATCTATATAAATAGTGTAGGTTTGGTCTGGTTAGCTGAGCTGAAGAGTTATTGGTGAGACTCTCTCAAATGATAGTTTCTAGGTAGTTTATATGTTGATACAAGATTTAGGTAGTTTTTAGCTAGTACTAGGGTAGATAGTTAAATATCTCACTTTCCTATCTTCCCGTCTTTACTATTTTTTCTCAATTAAAACAAAATTTTATTAAACTGTTCTCCTTTCTTTGTCAAGCTCCTATTTTAACCCCTACACTGTAAAATGTAACATTTTCTTAATTTTGTTATGCAATGATTATATTATTGTCATATTAATTTTTCTCATAAAACAAAGAAGCCCTACTTCTGAAGTAAAGAAAAGGCAGGAGAGCTAAACTACCTCATAGTGCTTAGTTCAGTGCATGGCACTTAGTAGAGGGTTAAAAATATTGACTAATTGATTAATAACTAGTATTTTAAAGTTTATAAAGTATTTAGCATGCTTTTTCTCATTTAATCATTAAATTTTTTTATTAGTTTCAATTATATGTAGAATCACAAGAATGATAATTGTGCTTTGATATTTTAAAATTCATAATTTATATGTATCTACCCTTCCCAACCACCAAGGTGGTCAAAAGCTTGATATAAATAATACCAATACTTTCATGTAATACATATTTCCATATTGCTTACATCATATTGAAAAACACATTTTACATACAATATAAATCTCATGAAGAAATTATAGTAGAAGATGGCATACTTTGATCTTCATTCAGATTCCATTAGTTTCTTCTTTGATTGTGAATTGCATTGGCATCATAAGTATCTTGTTGTTCTCTTGGAGTCTTGTTTTGCCAATAATGATTTAGTCCTTCATAGGTGATTATCATATAATGTTTCTGTTACTATATATATCATTTTCCTGGTTCTGCTCACTTCACTTTGCATCAGTTCATAGAAGTCAGTAATGGCAAACCTTTTAGACATGAAGTGCCAGGCCCTGCCCCACCCACCTCCCAGACCAAGTGCCCCCCCCCAAAATGATGTACCATGCCCCTCCCCTCCACTGAGTGCCAGGTGAGGCCTGCTCCCCCCCCTAACCCACACAGGGGAGGGAGAAAGTGCTCCCATTGGGCTGCTGGGCAAAGGGGTAGGTAAAGTGAGCAATGTCCTCAGCGAGTGTAGAAAGGGGGAAGGAAGTGGCCTTCTTGAAATTTCTTTGTACTCATTGCTATACCTTCTCTTGAGTTGGGCACCCCACTCACAACCAAGATCCAAGTCCTAGAAGTGGACATAAAGTATTCATGGCCCAAATAATAAACACTTTTCCTCCTTCCCACTCTTATTACAACTATCACATTATCCTTTTCCTGTTATCTCTCATCATCTTCTCTGCTTTTGCAATGATCAACTCTAACCAATCCAGCAGCTAATACAATGCCTGGTATCTGGAATCTATTAACACGTAAGGAATTTTCTCTTCATTCTCAATGAGATCAATGCCTAGTTATCTTTTCACTAAAATTTCTGACTTCATACACATGCTGAAAACATACATGTTTATTTTAAAGTATTCATTTTAACATTCTTTTTCAGTTTTCTGAATTTTAAATTCTCTCCCCTCCAACCACCACCCACTCATTGAAAAGGAAAGTAATATGTTAATTAAGAATGTGAAATTGCACAAAACATTTCCATATTAGTTACTACAAAATACATGCTGATATTCTCAAAGATAACCTAATCACAAGGTCCTCAGTTTTTTTTCCCATTCTCATTTAGCTACATGTGAAAATAATCACATCTTTGATTTTATCATTCACAAATGTTCTACTTCCTTAATGAAGAACTCTGACTTTTCTAATTTCTATTATCTAATTATAACTATTGATCTTCCCATGTCTATTTCTTTTTCCTGCTAAAGATACCTCTCATTTTCACTATGATTTGAAATCCCTCAATCCCTTCTCTAATTTGTCATGCCAATTTGCTTTCCTGCCTTGATTATTCTACCTTAATAATCTCTATGCCTTAGTGAGTCAATTTAACTCTAGAGTATCTTTTTATTCGTAAATTCCTCATTCCTTTGACCTATACATAGCTTTCTAAACCCCAACCCTGGAAAACTCCTGTCATCTATTTCTTCTGTTTCTGCAAATATGCTGCTGAATTGAGCGAGATTAAGATGTTCAATCATGTTGACTAGGTCTGCTAAAATGTGTTACCATGCCCTTTGACACAACGAAATCATTACTAGGTCTGTATCCCAAAGAGATTATAGAAAAGGGAAAAGGAATTATATGTACAAAATTTTAGCAGCTCTTATTATGAAGGAAAATAATTGGAAATTGAGAGGAAATGACTGGATATTTTGTGATATAGTATTATCATTGAATACTATTATGGCATTAAAAATGATGAGCAAGTGTTTTCAGAAAAACCTAGGAAGTCTTATATGAACTTAAGCAAAGTGAAGTGAACAGAAACAGGGGATTGCTGTAAATAGTCATAGCAATATTATAATAAAAGGCAACTACTCTGATCATGACAGTGATCCAAGACAATTCCAAAGACTCGTGTTCGAAAATGCTATCCACCTAGTCAGAGAGAACTAAATGCTGGACACAAATTGAAGCGTACATTTTTCACTTAATTTTTCTTGGTTTACTTGCCACATGGTTAATAAAGAAACATATTTTTTGCATAACTTCACATGTATAATTGATATCAAAAAGCTTGTCTTTTCAAGGGATGAGGGAAAGAGGAGAGAATTTGGAAATTAAAAATTTTTAAAGAATTTTAAAATGTTAAATATGAAAAGGCAATATTCCCTGAAACAAATAAATATGTTTGAATAGAAGTAAAAATCTTTAATGTATTTGTATTAACTAATTTTATGTGGTTCCTCTTTGGAATAAAACAATCCCTTTACTTCTCTTTGACCGATTCTCTATCCCAGTCATCATAATTTTCCAAACTCCCATAATGAACTTGTTTCTTCCTTTTCTGACAAGCAGCGATCAACTGCCTCTTGAAGGCAGGTGTACTACATGCACTACATAGTCTCAACTCTATGGAAAGACACATATAGCATTCTTCAAACTTGAAGAGATAAATAAATTCCAGTAATTTTCATCATCACTATCATTAATGTCATCATATATGTGCACAAGCATTCACACTCAGGCATGTATTATATAATTTAAATGTGCATGCGAGGCTGCATAGTTGACAGAGTCAGGAAGACTTTAGTTCAAAGACTTTAGCCTCAAAAGTTTATCAGCTGTGTGACTTTGGACAAATCACTTAACCTCTGTTTGTCTTAATCCACTGGAGAATGAAATGCCAAACCATTCCAGAATCTTTGTCAAGTAAATGTCATTGACAATATGGTCCATGGAGTCACCAACAGTCAGACAGACTGAAGGACTGAACAACAATAATGTGTGTATATAGAACATACATAAATTCATTCAGTGGGTCAAATGGAAAGTAGAAAGTGAGCTCTAAATCTGCATTTTCCAAACTATTTTCAATGTCATTTAAATGAGGGATTCATGAGAAGATCCATGTAGTATTTTCCCTTTGCAATATTCAGGTTCTTGCTAAAATAAAATACTAATATGAATACTTCATCAAATGTCATATAGAGAGACATAACAAGAGATTCCATTGATAAAGTACTTTGAAGTTGTCAGATGCTTTACATATATTATTTCACTTGATCTTTAGAACAATCCTGGGTTGTTGGTACTCTGTGCTTATTATCTCCATTCTGAAAATGAGAACATTTGGGCTAAAAGGATTTGAGTGACTTGCCAAGGATCATACAGGCAGCCAGCATAAGAAGTAGTGATCTGACCTGGTTTCCTATGACTTCACTTTCAGTTACACTTGCCATCCTACTACATTCAAGATATATGAAACTATATGCATGGCCCAAATGCCAAAGTATTTATTTTGAAATACATCAGGCCAGACATGTATATATCTGATTTTTCAATATGCTATAAAACTATGTGTAAACTTTTAGTGCTCTTACAGAATTCTCAAGATAAAAATAATTTGAATGTATTATTATAAAGAAATATCACATACCACTTTTATCAAGGGAAGGAAGGATAATAGGTCATGCAACTCAAGCAACTTCAGAAAGCTTCATGATCATTGTGGTTGTGAGTGCAGTATTTCATATGATGGTTGATTTCACACAAAGGCATTGAAAGGCACTCTGATCTTCTTATAAGCAATCACAATCTTCTGGGCATCCTTACTTAAATCCTTTCAACCCTTGCCTTAACTTTTTCAGAATAAAAGATTTTTTTCTAAAAACAAAATGTCACAGAGAACAAAGTGCATGTTTTTTTTCCTCAAAAGGAACCTTAACATTTTCTCTAATAGTAACAACTGCAAAACTTTTGTCTTGTAGTTTTTTAATAGTAATTAAGCAGAGAATCCACACTATTAACCCATAATTGAAGTCAATGCTAGAATTGATTGGTGAATCATGCCTCCTCCTTGATGAATAAGAAGTAGCAAACTAGGAAAAACAAAGAGCATAGTCACATCATCAAAATCAATGAAACAATCTCCCTTCCAGTCATTACCAGCTAATAACTATAAAGTTCCATTTAGTAGTTTGGTATTTACGTATTTCCCAAGGAATGTAACAAAGTCTCCCAAGTTACCCAGACAGGGTCTACCCTTGGTGAATGATTTATTGTTTTCTAGTTCCATTCATTCAGAGCTTCTAAAGTACATTCGAAATTTCAATAATTAAGTTAAACACACACAAATTAGAAGTAATATACTTTGAAATCATTTGCCACAAGTTGTCATTCTTCTCTCTTACTGATTATTATTGTGTTGTTCTGAAAGGTTTATGTAGAAAAAAATAATGGGTTGTATTATGAGGGAGTGTCACAAGACAACTGTCATTCAGGAAAACTATTTTCAATTCCTCAACTTCCAGTTGGAAAACAAAATAAAACAAAGCAAAACACTAGAGCCAGCCATATTTTAAATGTCTTTGATTTCCCATGTTACAAGTTTTAATTCAAAACATTTGAGTAGTCCCACCATTGACACACACTAGCTCATGATGCTGTGCAATAACCCTTAACAAATTGATTGTTTCAAATGGTTAAATTGTGTCTAGAAGTTAGATGTTAAAAAGATAGGGATCCATGTGAGATCCAGAGTGACTTCAATATAAGAAATACTGGGCTGAATGTCCCAATTAGAACCTCTAGGTCAATATGTTGAACAACAGCATGGATACTTTTGGCAAAACACTCCAATATCTTTTAAAAGAAAAATCTATGGACAGTATGATATTTGTGGTCACCAAGAGTCAAATGGGGGGGGGGCAGCTGGGTAGCTCAGTGGATTGAGAGTCAGACCTAGAGACAGGAGGTATTAGGTTCAAATCTGGCCTCAGACACTTCTCAGCTGTGTGACCCTGGGCAAGTCACTTGACCCCCCATTGCCTAGCCCTTACCACTCTTCTGCCTGGGAGCCAATATACAGTATTGACTCCAAGATGGAAGGTAAGGTTTTTAAAAAAAAAAAATTTTAAAAAAGTCAAATAGGACTGAAGGACTGAACAAAGATATGTGCATATGTTTATATGCAAATTCATCCAGTGGGTCAATTTCTGAATATTCTTCCTCTTTCCATTTCTGTCTTCAGCAGTTTTTCTAGTTTTTACCAAGTCTGTATTTTCCTTTTTTACTTTAGAAAATCAGTCAGCCAGTCATCTTCATATGATCAATGGCAACATATATGCACATATTCACAGGCAAGTGTGTATTATATATTTGTAAATGTGCATGAGGCAGCTAGGTTGCTCAATAGAGAGAGTACTGGACCTGGAATGAGGAAGATCTTGATTCTAATCCAGCCTCAAACATTTATTAGCACTAAGTTTTCTCTAATTCTCCTCTCTACTTTAAATCTATGATTGTTTTTACTTTTCTAATAGCTTCTTAATAGATCTTAATTCTCTCTAATCCCTTATACATCTACTATATCCTTACTATTATGAGATTAATTTTTATTACATCCATTCCTCATGATATTTTCTGCTCATGCTCTTAATTGATTCTCTGTGGTTCCCAAGGTATGTGACACCTTATTTGTTCTGACATAACAGCCCTTTCAGAATTTGGTGCCAGGTTCGCAAGTTTATTTCATAATGATCACTAGGGTACATTTCACATTCCCATCCATCTCTTAAGGAATGTTTTGAAATTTTCAAAAGTTTTTCAACAAAGTTAATTGTGGGATTGTGGCTTAATTCAAATTTAACAAATTTACATTATCTAATACTTTTATACGGAAAGGAATTTTACTATGTGAAATCAGTGGGATGTTGTTTATGGAATAGTTCAAAGGAAATAGGTTTTTAATACTAGAAAGAATGTTAAAGATCTCTCCTTAAATCTTGACTGGTTTAAATCTCCCCTCACAAAGTCAAAGATTGCTGCAAGCCCTCATTACTTCACACTTTGTATATTTTTGTAGGCATCTAGCTAGTTTCTCCAACGGGTCTCTACCACTCCAGTTCATCCTTCACTTAGTGGTTGAATTAATCTTTGTGGAGAAGGAAGAAAAAGAGGAAGACATCCTGCATTTAAAGTAGGTGCAAAGGCCAGCCATCTCTTAACTTCTTACCTGGCTGCATTCCTCTGGACTTCATAATACCCTTATGCTCGATATTGTATTATAAAGGGAAGTTAATTTGTACACCAAGGCAGTCAAGACTTTCAGTATTAAAAGGGGGAAAGTGAGGAGAATCTCCCTTCACAAAGCAAGATTCAGGGGAGGCAGCTCATGTTTAGAGTTGGGTCAGAGAGAGAAAAGGCAGTTTGAAGATTTTCCCCCTTCTGCCTTCCCTCCTTAGCTAAAGCTGCTCTCCCCATTTCACTCTTGTCCCTCTTGTCACCCCTCCACTACTTGAGACCAAAGTGTCTCCCCTTGATCTGTTCACTCACACTTGGCTTGGGGAACAGATATATTTTAATGTCAACTCAATAAAGTAATACAAAAGGAATAATGGGCAGGGAAGAATGGGAAAAGGAAAATGGAAAAAACGGGGTCCCTGTCTCTATGTAACTCCTTTCCCCTCCCTCCTTGAGTTTTGGGGGAACTCAGACCTTGGCAACCTGAGCCCCATGAGAGAAAGTCAGGTTGACTCATCCCTGGGCAACAGGTACTGAGGTAAAGTTTGCTCAGGTTTCTCTTCAGAAAGTCCCTTCAATTGGGAAATTTTTGGGGAAGGATTTCCAGTCACCAGCAGGAAAACTGGGTAACCCTCAGAAGAAAGTCTTTTTCCTACCTTGTTTTCAGCTTCTCAAGACTGAGAGCAACCAACTCCTCTACCAGAGTCTTCTCCTCTACCAGATTCCCAAACTCCTGGGGCCCCTCTCCCATTGACGTGATAAATTTCACACACTCTTCAGCTTGGCACTTTTTCGTTAGTGCCAGCCTCTGTCACAAATCCTCCATTCGCTGTTGTTCATGTGGTGCCACCCTGACCCAAGCAAATTACTTACCTTCTATGTCTATTCTAATCTATCTGTTACTTATTGTTCCCATCTAATCTCCCCCCCTACCAAAATAATAAATTTTATCCTAATCTGTCTATTTGCTAATCTAAATTCCTATTTTATACTAAGACCGAGTTGTGGGAAAAGGGTTAGGATTATGTGCCAACAAAGTTTTACAATATAACAATTTCTTAATACAAAGGTTATTCCTGTTGCAATCAATATAAAATTTAACTCTTAAGTAAAATTAAACTATCCTATGCCTTATGCAATGCTAATTTCAATGTAACAATTCATAACAATTATATATATATTAACTTGTATCTAATGAAATCTGGTTTATTCTGTCCCTATGTTACCTCTCTAGTTACAACATTCCCTCTTCCACCCTAAAATATTCTATCCCTGCCTATTAATGTTTAGTATTTTAACTCTCTCCTTTCTATCTATATTAGTGGATTAGATCGTTATTATGCTATCTATGTAAATGTCTGAGTTTTCTACACATTTACATGTTACATGTTATTCATATACATATATACATATATATATAAATCCTCTGATAGTAGAGATTTATTTACAGATATATAATTTATTGGTTGTCCTTATTTATGGCACAGCCCCTAATGTCAGCGTGAAATCTGTTCATGTTCTAGATATGTTGTGGTGGATGCGTATTTATTCCAATGTGCATGTGAATGTACTTCCCTATATGTGAAGTTCATGTGATCATATCTTACATAATCCATTTTCCTGAAGTTCATTCCCCATAATGTCTTTGATTCAAAGTTCTTTCCAGTTGTCAGTGTGTCTTCCATCCTTTGGTGTTACTTGAAGCTCGTCACTAGTCCCATACCTTCTTTATAGGATACATACATGCCTGTTATCTTACCTTGAAAGATGATCTCAGGTATCCTGAACTACAGGATCATACATGTGTGTAAGATTAACGTGTGCATGCATTTAAGAGTGAATATGTTGATCCATGTGAGTGAAATTTTACACAGGATGTTTGTGCCATCTTCATGTGTGCAAGTGAGTTTTTTTATATAATGAATGTAGGTATCTTTCTTAATGTGTGATTGTAAGGCAATTATTCTATTCCTGTGTGGTTGATTGTAGAGGTTAATGATATTTTAGTCTAGGCTTGAGATGGAAATTTTGTTTATTGGTTTACTAATTCTAAGGGATTCTAAATCTACCAAAATAAACTCCCAAGTTCTGCAATGAAACATTTCTCCTGTGTTTCACAGGCTACAATAATCCTTCCTGATATAACTAACCCAAATTTATACTAGCTGTCTTGGGCATTATTCTATTGTGCATGCAATAATTTTTGTTTGGGTAAGATGCTCTAATAACATCTTGGATGTTTCTCATCTACAGTTATTGGGGTTCGTGGACTTGTCTGATTTTTTTTTTCAACCATGGATTGTCATTATGTGCTGAGAGGTTTTCCTGATTTGATTAATGTTTCTTCGTGTATCATGTGTCAGACCTTATGCCTAGTACCGTCTAGGTTCTTATAAGGTTTCGTGTTGTTTGCTACCCTATAGAACTCAAACTAGTCCTGGTAACAAGTCTTCTCAATAGATGGTTTCTGTTGTGTTATGGGATGCTCAAGGTTTGATAAAGCAGATGTGATAATAGCATTTCATTGTTTATCTCTTTGTTCTCTATCAAATTACTTCCAATTCAATGTCATTGTCCCCTAAGTCACATTTCCTACAAAATTCTTCATTACTATTGACTCCTGTGATATACAGTATTTCTTCTACTGATAAAGAGTTTCCTATGTTTTCAATTGCTTCACCAGAATCAGATTCAGAAAAGTTTGTTCTGAATTCAGGTATTTACTATGCCAAATTGTATCCCACTCATCTAAATCTTTATGAACTTTATCATAGAGCTTGAAGTACTGATAGTGTTCCTGTTCTTCATGACTGTTTTGGTCAACTATTATTGTACCATTTGGTACTGTATCATCTGGGTCTGAGTCTGACTCTTGGTCACTGATTTCTGTACTTTCCAGGTCTTTCATTAGCGTTTGTTCAGTGACTTGTTGTAATTCTATTTCAGGTATTGTTAAATCGGGTTTTGTGTCTTGGTCTGATCCTATTTCAGTGATTTCTTTATTTCCCAATTCTTTTTCTAGCTGTTGTCCAGTAATATGTCCTAATTCTGTGTTATGTGGTGACAAATTTGATTCTTGTGGGTTTGCTGCTTCCTCTTGTGAATCTGGTATTATGTTACTGGAGTGTACAGGCTTTACCATATCTTTTGGATCAGGTTCCTGTTTTTCTACTCTCTCTTGTGAATCTGTTGACTTTGAAATCATTTCCTATATGGTGAAATCTTCTGGGAATGACTTCAATACAGATCCACTTGACCCTATATTACTGAGAGTTTTGTAATTTTGTTCCCCCATTTCTGTCCCAAGATATGGTTCTGGAGTCTCTTGTAAATTAGTGATTATGGTGTTTGCATGCACAGGTTTCCTATTATCATCAGAACCTTCTTCTTGCCCCATGGTTTGTAATGCACATGTATAACTAGTAGATGTTTCAGGTTCTCTAGATGTTATCGGATAATCTACCATCGCCTCTTCAGTTATTCCACCCTCATTCAATGCACTATTATTAACTAGCTTTGTATCACTTTGCACCACTGCTGTCTGTGAGCTAACAGCTTGCTCAGAGGAAATGTTTGTGTTTGTGTTAATTTCAGTTTGAGAACTGTTTGGATGAGGTTTCACTATCAAAGACTCTTCTTTTCCCACTCCCTTAGAATGTTTTGCAGTCTTTGGTTCAGGGAATAGACAGTCATTGGAGTTTTGGTATTGATCTGTGCTAAACCCATCCCCAGAACTTGTATCTTTGAGTGTTATAAGATTTCGTGGGTAAAAGTCTTTGGCTTTTGGATTTAAGTTAGTTCTCCTCTCATTTCTCTTTCTTTCCCCTCTTAGATGTATAAATATATCAGCTCTAAAGTCTCTTGCAACAATGTCTTGTTTGGCTGCTTTGTCAGAATGATCTGGGTACTTATGTTGCTGTTTTAAAGATTTGCCAGCCCTGTTTGATTTCCCACTCCCTAGACCCATTCTGTAAGCTAAGAAATTTTCCAAAAAGGTTTTAATCTGTTCCTTGCTTTTCTCCATGCAGTTTTGTGTATCCATGTATTGTGAACCATAAATGTCATGTTTTATGTTTGCTATTATCTAGTATGCGGCAGCAGCCACACCCCAGGCAACAGCTTCAACAGGCCGGCTAAACCTTGTGAGAGTAGCCATCAGGTCGTCGACCCCTGGTGAACCAGGGCTTTGCTCACCCAGCATGTGAAGACTGCTTTGGCAGAATAGGCAGAAGAAACCAATAAGAAGGTTCAAAGGCTGAGATGGCGATGCAGCAAAGCACTGTGGAGTGCTTAGGGCGTGTTGGAGCACAAAAGACAACACGGCCATCCAATGCAGCTGAGGAAGTCTCCAGGTGTAACGACTTTTTGTGCCACTGGACCCAGGCTTCCAATGCCGAGAGAGTGGGACTGTCTTTGTGCATCAACTTTTCCACTTAAATCTTCATGCACAAGTGTCTTTGTGCACAAAAACGCACAAAGACAATCGTCATCCTCGGTTACCAAGAGACTACTACCATACCATTATCTGTGCAATTTCATTTTCCACCTCAATTCTAGACTTTTGTTTTGTACTTAAGTTGCTTCACTTGGCATCTTGCCCAACTATCTGTTTCTCCACCACTAAAATTTTAAAATTTCATTTTTCTTTTCTGCCATCTCCCTTTTTGCCCTTTATGCTTATGCCCTCATGTTTCCTCCCTGGGGTACCTCCCAAATTTGTCTCATTTTTAATAGATAATGGTAGAGCCTAGCATCATGTGGTATAATGATTATCCCTTGTTACAACTTCTAAATAATGTGGCTTTGCTCCAGAAGCTATTACTGCTTCAATGGATTTCAGGTCTGGGGTCTCCTGTTCTCTAAGTCTGCAGTGAGAGCAACACTGCTTGCTATTAGAGTCCTGTCTCCCATAGTTTTTGTTATTATATACTTTTCCCTGATAATATGCGTTTTGACCTTTCCCATCTCTCTTATTTTGGCCCTGTTCATAGCAATGTTTCATCAGACAGTTTCTTACTATGTGTCCTTGAACACAAAAAGCAAGTCCTGGTATATTTTTGCACCATTTGTTGACTTTGGGGTATCTGTCTTTACTGTGTGTTTTTTCTGTTAAATGTCTTAATTGTAGCCAGGTTCTTAACCTCCTCTAATTCTTTCTGTCTTAATATTTCAGAGGTCTCTTGGAGCTTTTTCTTTAGATCATCCCTTTCCCTTTTCTGATCTACTTTGTTATTATGAAGATAGGTGGCAATGTCCTAAGTTCATTAAGTGAGATGGTGTCAAACTTAGGGCAAAAGAAATCCCTCAAGAGCTTATCAGAGCCCTTGATAAAGTGTCTCCTCACATGTGCCTCTGATTCTTTTGAATCCGGGTTAAAGCCTAATAGTCCCTCAGTTTTTTCAATGAGGTGATCGATATATGTGCTTGGTTGTTCTTTTTTTTTCTTGAGATAATCTGTCAAATTTCCCCTATGCATTGAGTCTTTCTGACAATTGCTTCATTCCCTGCAATAGATCCTCATGGAATGTTGTTAGATAAGTCATTGATCTTGGATTAGAAAAATCCAGATCCTCAAATACTTCTTGCCAGCTTGTGAGTGATGAATCTTTTCTAATTTGCTCAATAACATTTTTATGTTCCTTGTGTATAAAAAGTTCAGATAAAAGAATTTCTACATCCTTAAAATCTGGTCATAGAGGCAAAATGCTCTTTTTAGTTCTTTGATTATGAGATGAGACTCTAATAAAAATTTAGGCATTCATTTATGTAAAGACTCTAAATCATGGGTGGTGAATAACTTAAGAATCTTTGCATGTAAAATGCCAGAGTTATCAATGACCTTAGCTACATCACACAAAGGCATAATCTTTTGAGCCTTTGATGCATTTGCAAGATTATTAGCAGATATATAGTAACTACATTGTCCTTATTAGTCTGTCCTATCATGTCCCCAGGCTCCACATTGGTTCCCTTCCCCATGCCTTGTTTTCTCTGCATATAATCCTGGCATACCTCAGTTATAATAGGGATCTGACCAAACAATCCTTCTAATCTATTATCAATGACTAAAGCATGTGCAGTTTTCTTTTGGAAGATCAGGTTGGCATCAGCTTTGATGTTAGTCACTGCCACAAATACAACATAGATTTGGGATATGATTTGCCAGAGGTAATTCACATCTAGACAATTCATTTGGTAACTGTATCCATCCCATATTCATATTGGTTAATGTCCCCAAAACATTGTCTATCATCCCTGCCACTGTATTATAAATGATACAATAGCCCCAATAAATTGTGATTATTCCTACCACAGCAGACTAGAATATTAGTTGTAACATGTTTCCCATTAGATCTTTTCTAGGATCTAACTGCCAGGAGTTAAAAGTTAGAAAATGGTTGTTGTCCCCACAAGCTTTGCTTCTAGCTAGATAGGATCTAAGATGGCTAGATCCTATCGCTGACAGCTCTAGTACAGCCTCCCTTTTACAATAGCCTCTCTTCCGCAGATTTTGTAACTCACCAGAGTGGCAGTTGGTAACTGATTTGTACTCCTCCCCACAAGAAATCAAGATGTTTTTGATCCTGTGTGGAAACTCCTAGGCAGAGTCAGTGACAATGGCTGTTAGCCTCAGGAGTTGTAATTGACAACAACTTCACAACTGACAGTTGATGACAGTTGGTGACAGTCACTAAAGCTTTTTTTTTTATTTTCATAAATGGTGTTCTTTTAAATCCGGGGTGCCACTGTCACAGTACCACTTCCTCTTCCCATTTTATAGCTTATTTTTGTGTGTTGTCTCTCTCCTTCCCCATTAAATTATGACTTACTTAAGGACAGGTACTATCTTTTGCCTTTCTTTGTATTTCCAGCACTTAGCATAATGACTGACATAGAAAAAAAATGTTACTGAGTGATTGAAAATTATATTCCTAAGTGACAGACTATCTGTATATTTATATCTAACTGTAATGAATAAAATTTAGGGGAGAGGGGGAGACTGAGGCAGGTAGAAATTAGTTTCTCTCTGCAAGGAATATATATTTTTTAGAGGTTTATTAAAGGTTAAAGATTAAGAATATACAAGTATGAAACATGTGCCTAGGCCAGAGGCCTAGACAAAATAACCTCACATCATGGAAGAGATGCCTCTGCTCCAAAAACGGAAGTCCAAAAAAGGCCGAGCCCTTCAAAAGCCTTTGCTTAAATATCTTCTTAATCTCGGCCCAGGTGAGATTACAAGGCATTCTGGGGAAGTGGAGCAAAGGCTCATGGGGATTGTAGTCCTGTATTCGAGTCTATTTTTTACATCCCCCCGTGTGATCATTTGTGGAAAAATTAATTTTTCCCCAAAAGGATCATAAAAACATAATAAACTTAAAAGATTACAATAGTGTGAGGATAAGAGAAAAAAGAATAAAACCAATAATTTCTGAACACATTGACAAAAAGCCGTTAGGGGGCAGTCCCCTTTGGCATAAAAGTATACATACAAATAAATGTTCAATCAACCACACCCAAAGTTCAATTTTGTGCAACTTGTGGTCTGGAGGCTTCTTCATGGTGGCTTCTCCAACAGTTCAGTTCTGGATTCAGAGAGGTAGCATCTTCTTCACCTAAAATTCTTCTCAAAAGGAATTTAAACTTTGCAATTTAAATAATGATATTTTTTACATTCCCCCGTGTTGTGGGTGATTGAAAGATTCAGAATCAGTTAGGGATGCATGGCTGAGGTATGAGGTATATGAATCAATTGGCAAGAGATATGCAAGGCTTTCTCACCAAAAAATGAGATCCATTTCCTCTTTGTATCTGGCCATGATCACTGTGAGTAGAAGGCAAATGAATTGAACAAGGTTAACAATTTTTTCATCTTTAAAAATACAGTAGTACAACTATGTAGTTACCAAAATCCCCAAAATTCTCAATAGCCCAATTAATTACAATAGCAAACAAACACACTTTCATATTTCACATAAGTTGCTGTATGACATTTTTAAAACCTATGAATTGATGGACATTTGTCACAATTTTTACAAACAGAGCAATCCTTCAACCTTGGTATTTAAACATATTTTAAAACAAAGTAAAACTCATCTTGGGTTTAGAACATAATCAAGAAATCTATATATCATCCTGGTAGAAGTAAAATAGTGAGCTGAAGAGCATAAATAAAGGGGTGCTCCTTGTTCTTGGAGGCTTTTCCCAAGGGTACAAATGCCCTGAAATTAACTGCCCAACTTCCATTCACATGTGGGAAGGTTGGGGGTTATAAAATACATTTCACTTCAGCTACTAGAATGGGCCTTACCTCGTGGTAGGGGCAGGCAAAAATAACTAGATTGTTAAAAAAAAAAATTCCAAAAATCATATTTAAAAACCCTTAAAATCAAATCATTTGAGGTATTTAGCACATTACATTTTCCAAAGGTTGTTAATACAATTATAACCAGTTCTGAAGTCCATCTATCCTCAGCAAAATAGAAAAAAGCTGTTTTTTCATATATGGGCTTATTCACAATAATATTTGTTCAACACAGTTATAGGGGAAAAACAACAGAATTTTAAAACTCAGTACATTCAAAATAAATTCAATCAACCTTCAGTTCACAGAATAATATTCAATCCAGTAATATATGAACTTAAAATCACAAAGTTAAACCTTAAACAAAACAATGCAATAGAATACAGAGATTTTTTTTTATAAACCATTGGAGTCTGAAATGCCTTAGAATGTAGCCTTTAGTCTCTTCAAAGTTCCTTGGGGTTTTTTTTTTTGTTTGTTTGTTTTTAATTATCCATTTAAATGTCTATTGTCCGAAGGTAGAGTAGTAAAGGCTAGGCTAAGGGGTTCAAGGGATCCGTCCAGGGCCCCATAGCTGAGAAGCATCGGAGGCCAGATTTTAACTAGAGACCTCCCGTCTCTGGGCCTGGCTTCCAGTTCGCTGGGCCACCCATTTTCCTCCCCAAAGTTAAAGTTGAATCTTTGGGCTGAGTCTGCTCCCAGACGGGCAGGTAAAATCAATGAAACTGCCAGAAGAGTCAAAAATCCTTTTAAACAGCCCATTGCTTTTTAGGTTTCTGTTTGAAAAGTCTGTTTCTTCTCTCTAGTCTTTTCTCTCTTTCCCCTCTCTGATCCCGCAGTGGCCAATACCCCCAGCCACGTGGAGGCTTAGCCTAAGGGAAAATCTCCTTTCCCTCTGGTCTCTGTATTCGAGTCTATTTTTTACACCCCTCTACTGAATAAATTAAAATCTCTCCCTATTACATGTAGGATAAAATGTAAAATGTTCTGTTTGATAATTAAAGCCCTTCACAGTCCTATCCTTTCCATTTTTCAGGCTTTCCTGCACTTTGGCCTCTTCTATGTAGATTTACAATTCAGCATCAAAGGAAGGTCTTCTTGCTTTTGCTCATATACAACATTATAATTGCCTAGTTGCATGCCTTTTCATCCCACTTTCTCCCTTCACTGGAATATTTGCCTCTTCACTTTTAATTCAAGATTTCCCAGACTATACTTACTAACTCAACTCAAATCCCAGCTTCTTGAGAAAGCCTTCCCTTTTCAGTAGTTCCTTTCACTACCTGCCCTCTCAGATTACCTTCCATTTACTCTTTGTATACATTGTATGGATTACATATATTTTACCCCTCCAAACCAGAAGTCATTGATTCCATAATTTTGGAGCATAATTAGAGATAATTAGAATCTGGAAGGACCAGAAGAACAATAAGAAAATTCTAAAGAGAGCATAGGAAAAGATGTATGTCAGTGTAAGTGATTTTCTTCATCATTCTCTGTATTTTATTTCATTTATTTAAAATATTTCATTTATTTAAATATTAAATATTTAAAAGAAAAAGAAAAGGTCCATATAATCACTAGAGTCTTCACCAGACTGCCAAAGGGGTCTGTCCATATTATTAACAAAAATAAATTTTAACATCCTTATTTTGTGGGAGTAAATAATGAGGCACAAAGAGGTTATTGGTTAAGTGGTCTGTGGGGGTATGAACAAATTGAACTGTTTAAATAAAAGACTTTCAATAAAATCTGACTCTTTATTAAGACTGAAAGGATTATAATAATACACAGCATTCCCCAACTGATAAATAGTCCAACAATAATAAGGAATTCTCAGGTGAAGAAATTAAAACTGTCATTATATGGGAAAAATGCTCCAATTAAATATTAGAGAAATGCAGATTAAAATAACTCTGAGTTACTACTTTGTAGCTATTATTCAGTCTGATGTATTATAATTATGATTACCCCATGTCTGGCCTATATGACAAAAAAGGAAAATTATGAACTTTGGAAGGGATGTGGGAAAATAGGGACATTAATACAGAGTTGGTGGAGTTATGAATTGATATAACCATCTTGAAGACCAATCCTGATCCATGCTCAAAGAATCATAAAATCTTTTCCTTTTGACTCATTAGATCCTTATCCCAAAGAGATTAGAGAGAGACAAAAAGGATCTATTTGTAAAAAATATATTTTGGCAGCTCTTTTTGAAGTGGCAAAGAAATGGAAAATGAAGGTTATTTCATCTATTGGAGAATGGCTAAAGAAGTTATACGTGATTATAATCATGTAATATTGTGTTATAAGAAATGATGAACAATACAATGGCAAACAAACCTGGAAAGACTTAAATGAAATAATGTGAAGTCAAGAGAACAGAACTAGGAGAAAATTGTACACAATCACAGCAATAATGTATGAGAATCAACTGTGAATATATTAACTATTATCAGCAATATAAGGATCCAGGACAGTGCCAAGGGACTCATGACAAAAAAGTCCATCCATTACCATACAGAGCGGTGTCTGAATGAAGATTGAAGCATATCATTCTGCACTTTATTTCCTCCATGGATTTTTCTCATCTAAATGCTAACTGTATGGAAATATGTATTATATGGTAACACATATGCAACCTGTATCATATAACCTGCCATTTTGGGAAGGGAGGAAAGGTGAGAGGAAAGGAAAGAACATGGATTGCAAAATGACAGAAAGCAATGCTTAAAAATTGTTATCAACATGTAAAAATATTTTTAAAAAACAAAAGGAGAAATAGACTTGCTTTGTTCCAATGTTATCTCAAAATTAGAGTTGTTAATCATTCAGTATGAAATTGCTTTTTTAAATTATAAACTCTTTCAATTTTTTCTGATAAGAGAAATTTTATTAACCACCACCTCCAAAAAAAATTGAATATACAAATGAGCATACAAAATGTTATGTGCAAGACCACAAACTCCACAATGTTTATAATTTTTAAAAATTTGTAAATTACATATATATATATGCTAATATAAATATCATATGCCTTTTATTTCCCTTCGAGTTTGTTTTACTTGGATATTTTTTCTTCTTGATTTTGGGAGTATTTTTTAAGTAATCATGGCATGTATTATTTCTATTCTCTTTTTATTTCTTCATATATTTCCTTTATTTCCTTTATATTTTTAATATTTGTTATTTCAATAACATAATACAATCCATTACATTCAAATATCACAATCTATTCATCCATTTCTCCCATTCATCACATTTATATTATTTCCAGTTATTTTGTCATAATAAACAAAGCTTCCATGAATATTTTCATATAAACACAGCTTTCTACCCTCTCAATAATACCCTTAAGGTCTTCCCAGAGCAATGGGATCTGTAGGTTAATAAGTCTGAACAGCTTTACAGCTCTAAATGTGTAATTCCAAATTATTTTGTAAAAAAACAAAAAATCACAGCTGCTCTAGCAATGTAATATTAGGCCTGTTTCCCCATGTTCCTAACAATAGTTAATTTGATCGTTATAGCCTGTCTGGTTCTCAGTTAACATTTATAATTAGGATTATATTTTCCTAGATTGGTCCTTAGGCAACAGACATAATTTCTTGCCAGGGCCATACTCTTTTTAAAACAAGTCTTTCCAGAATTAGTCATACTCAGTGGAACTTTTATTCTAGTGCCACAACCTCTCAGGAATACAGGATACCTCTACAGTACAATGAGTGTTAATGAAAGATTTATGCAGAACACTGTCTAAGCCATTGTTGTCCCAACAGAAACTGCTTGGATTATGTGTATATGCTTAGCCTTAGATCAACTACAAATTTCATGCAGGTGTGTGGGGGTTCGCCAGACATCTATCTTATTAATCTAATCTAAAGTTCTGTTCAATTCCTTAACTTCCTTGTTATTGATTTTTTGGTTAGATTTATCTAATTCTGAAATTAGAGTCCACCGTTATTATTATTTTGTTATCTATTTCCATCTATATTTCACTTACTTTTTCGTTACTTTTTCGTTTAAAAATCTAGATTTTATAGCATTTGGTGCACACAGATCCAGTGTTAATAATCCTTTTTCATTCATTGGAACCTTCCTCCCAACATAATATAGGTACCCTATTCATCCTTTCCAGTTATATCCATTTTAGCTCTAACTCTGTGAGTAGTCAATCATTACTGCTACCCCTGCCTTCTCTGGATCAGCTAAGGCCTAATATATTTTTCTCCAACCTCTCACCTCATTGTTTGTCTCTCATTTTCAGTGTTTCTTGTAAACAACATTGTCAAGTACTAGTTTTTTTTTTTTTTTTATCCTTTCTGGTATCCACTTTCTTCACTGTGTGAACTCATACCAATACACTCAATGTCTAGTTATCAGTTGGGCATTTCTACCGATTTCATTCTTCTTTACTGTTTCTCCTCCTCTTCCTTTTGTTAGGGTGAAGAGAGCCCCTGTTAAGCAGTATAAATGGGCTACCAGGATTTTACATAACCTGGTCTGACAGGGTATTCTCTTCAAGGCCAGAGAGCAAAAATGGCAGAGCTCTTAGACCTCGGGCCAGAGAGTAACCATTCTGACTGCTTCTCAGAGATAACAAGGTTTAATCATGATGATAACTGGGTATGGGATGAGGGAAGTGGGTTGAAGTTTATTCCCTCTACCTAATAAAACTCTACCTTGTTTTCCCACAAACTGACTTGAATGGCAAATCTCTAGTCCTTGACCTAAGCTGAGTCTATGCTAACTTTTCTCTCTGCCTGACAAATCCTTCTATTCCTAACTAAATCTGGGCTACATTCAAATAGGATCGAGTTTCTAGATTATAGATTGAATAGACCTGGAGACAGGTTTTCAGGAGTGATCCAGTCTCCCTCTGGGAATGACCCCCAAAGACAAATTGATGAGTTCAATCAGCTCCTTCTCAGATCTTGTTCTTCCCAGCATCACAGTAGAGTTATAAGTCTCAGATAATTTTAGGCTCTTGTCAAATTATCATACAGGAATGGTTTGTACTTTCCAAAGGGCTGAAGCAGGGTGTGAGAGCTGATTGTCTCTCCCGACTTCAGGAGCAACTCTCCCACTGGTCTATGGGAATTCCATCATCCCTTCTCCTTCCCCAAATTCTAACAGGTGTAACCCCTGTCAGTCTTGCTTCACAGCCTTCTATCACACTTTCTTAGTAACCCCTTTGCCTTCCTAAAATCTCTTCTTATACTTTCTGCCATATCCTTCCTCACATGTCCAATTTATTTTGACCAATACCTCTCCTACTCACCTTCCTTCACACAAATCTTCCCTTATTCTGTCCCTTTGCCCTCCTGGGACCAAGTTGGTCCACCTTTCCAAAAGTTACTCCCTAATCCCTTGGCCCTATAATAGGGATTATTTGAGTGATAAATGATAACTAAGATCAGAGCTGCCAATTTCCTCCCTTTCTCCCTTCTTCCTCCCTTTATCCTCCTTGCTTTTCCTCCCTCCTTGTCCCTCCTCCCTTCTTCCCTGCCCTTTCAGTTGATTCTTCTGTTGATCTCTCTCAATCAACTCAGGGTGAGTTTTATGATGTCTCAAATAAAATACTCTTTCTCTTCTCCAAAATTAAGTAAGGGGTTTATTGGGGAAGAAGAGAAAGATGAGGAAATGGAAGGAAAGAGGGTTTGGGGTTTCCCTAACATCAGAATAATTCTTAGGTTGGGAGATGGTGGAATATAGTTCAGATTGGGAAAATTGGTTAACAGGTCTGGAAATTCAGTCACTATAGCACAGCAGAAAAATCAGAGAGAGCTGTACTTTGGTCCTTCTTTCTTTCTGTCCTTAAGCCAAGAGACCCTTCTTCCTTTCTGTCTCCAAGGCAAAGAGAACCAGATTTCAGTTTGTCTCCTCCTTTCTCAACAGTCTTTTCTGGTCATCATTCCAATTAGAATGTTCTCTTGAGTGACATCTCAGTAGTCCCAGCTACTGTAGCTCTGTTGCAAACTTTTCCTTCCAAATCTTTCTTCCACATAGCCCTTACTTTTTATTTTATTTCTATCCACTTTTACCCAAATCCCATCCTTATTCCCCCCAATTGTGCCCTCCTACTTCATGATCTCTTTCCTTATAAAGGCTTTCTTAAATATGTTTTCTATTAATAACAATGTTACTATTGATTCAGTTATGGGTAATTGATGTCAAGAGGAAAATTTAAAGTTAGCCAAGAGGTGCCACCATAGTGTAATAAGACCAATTCAGTAATTTTACTATATAAATCATTCAGAATGTTGTATTGCTACCCTTAAAAATAATCTACAATAGAAACAACTTTAAGTAGCCAAGTCCATTTATGTAATTAAGAAATTATTAAGGGGGCAGCTGGGTGGCTCAATGGATTGAGAGTTAGGACAAGAGATGGGAGGTCCTGGGTTCAAATTTGGCCTCAGATGCTTCCTAGCTGTATGACCCTGAGCAAGTCACTTAACCCCCATTGCCTAGTGTAAAGTATAAAATGAATGGTTGGATGATGATTATATGAAATTATGTGATCACCAGTATTTGTTATATATTGAGTCAGAAATTTATTTATAAATATTTACAAGTAGAGATGAAACAATGAAGAAGAGAAATGCGAGGGGGATAGAGAAGTTATCTATCCTATCAATTTAAATGTTCTGCTCTGGGTTGGCTTAAGGAGAGATTAATTAGCTCTCAACCGGAAAAGCTGGTAGTGAGTTACCACTCAGCCTTCTCCAAGATGGAAGCTAGTCTCTCCAGAAGCTAGGGAAGGGGTCAGCCTTTTACTCACCCAATGAAGTAATCCAAGAGTCAGAGTCCAAGTACAAGTTGATCTCCAAGTCCACAATCCAAGCCATAGTCTCCAGTGAAGCATCTCAGAGAGGTTTCAGAATGTTGACTAAACTGAATTTTCTCTAATTTACTACACTTAACCTTACAATTAAACATATAATTAACAATAATTAATAAATATAACTCACCTAGCTCTACCAACTTCTTGGTTCTTGGTTCTTAAGGAATGTTTAAGGGGATAGAAACAAGAGGTAAACATCTAAATATTTTTATTTTATTAATGGGAATGGGATAGGAATGAGGGTAACAAAGGAGAAGGGAAATTTCTTAATCTTATCCTCAAAACTCATTCCCTTTAATGAATATTCTATTGGGTAACTTCCTATGCTAAAAAAGTTAAGTTCCCCCCAAGCAGAACCTCACAAACCGAGTGCAGCTATGGCCAAGATCCCAGAGGTAAAATCCAAATATTTTCCCAATAAAGATTGATGGTCTTTTCTTGATCTTTATTCTAGCTGCCAGCAGATTATACAAGCAGTCTCTCTCCTTAAGCTCGTATCTCACAAGGGCCAGATATCTTGTAGATAGGTGGAAATCACAGCTACCATCAAAATCTTCAGCAAGAAATCTGTTTTCACTTGGGACCACACACCCTTTGGAATCTTGACCCAGGTTTTCATGTGGTTCTGAGTCACATGCTCCTGACAATCATTTTGCAGTCTTTTCTCTGCTTACTACACTTCCCATTACTTTATCCCACAACTCAATTGTCCTACCTTTCATATGTTCCTTTTAAAATAAATAGGTGTTTACTAGATCAGGTGCCTGCTTCATAGTATCCAAGAAGAGAGACTTGGAGTTTGGGGGGAGAAAATTACACTTTTCTACTCAGAGAGAGAGAAGCTGTCTGTCCTATACCTTATTTCAACCAAGTCTCTGAGGGAACAGTAATCTGTGATTTTGAAGGCAACGAGAGTGGGGTTTACCAGGGAAAGAGAGAGAGGAAAACCAATCTATCCCCTCTCCCAACCTCTTGGCTCCATTTCATCTCTACCACACTCTGGTCCTGTATTCAGTTGTGGAGACTCCATTTCTCTCTCTCCATTACAGTACTAAGTGCCGTATTTAAACTTTTGTTAATTCAATTCAAAAGTAGAGGAGGAGGGGGCAGCTGGGTAGCTCAGTGGATTGAGAACCAGGCTTAGAGACGGGAGGTTCTAGGTTCAAATCTGGCCTCAGCCACTTCCTAGCTGTGTGACCCTGGGCAAGTCACTTGACCCCCATTGCTTAGCCCTTACCACTCTTCTGCCTTGGAGCCAATATACAGTATTGCCTCCAAGATGGAAGGTAAGGGTTAAAAAAAAAGTAGAGGAGGGGGAGTTAATCCTGTCTTCAGTCTAGTGAGGTACTAAGTAGGGGTACTTAACTCAGGATAGACAATAAAGATTCTCTTTCACACTAGCCCTTACTGCTCTTCTGTCTTAGAATCAATACTCAGATGGAAGGTAAGGTTTTAAAGTAAAAGATATTATTTAATAACAATGAACAATAGTCCATAAAAAAGAAATTGGAAAGCAACATATCGATACTGCATGTTATCTCACATATATAGAAGCTACTGAGGGAATCACTAATGTGGTTTGTCTATTTCACTCAATAATTTTAAAGTATATTAGTAGAACTAGATCAATAACATACATAAATATTATTAGTATTGAATAATGAAACTTTTAAAGCATGAGGATGCATTTTAATAATAACACATTTTTGGCTCTAAAATGGCAAAAAATTTGTTATTTGTATCCCTTGAAAAATAAATAAAAATTAGCTAAAATACTACAAAATTAGAAATAATAAATTTGTGGTTTATTACAATAACTATATAGTTCATATGGTGGCTAAATGTATACATCATTAAATTTGGAGTTAGGAATAAAGAGGTTTAAATCCTGCTTCCAACACTTACTGGCCTTGCATTAAAGGGTTAGTCACTTAACTACTGTCTGCTTCAGTTTCATCATCCTTAATACAGGAGCAATTGTAGAAACTATCTCCTAAAGTTGTTATGAGAATAAAATGTTAGAATATTTGCAAAACATAATGCAAATATAAAGTGCTATGTATGTTAGCTATTATTATTACATAATTTAAAAACAGTAATAAATCTAGGAATTTTAGTTATATAAGGATACCAATACATGGTCTATATACAGTATCTTTGACTCTTCAAAATAATGTCATGATTCTGACCAACAGGGTCATCTTATGTATTTGTATAAAATTTAATACAATAGTGAAAAATCATTATTAAATAAATAGAAATATTTGAATGGTCATAACCTGGTCTTTATAATATCTCATAGATTATATAATTTCAGGGGTTGAAAGATGCAGTAGGGAGTAAAAGGAAGCCAGGTAAGTCAACAGTAAGAAAGGAGGAAGAGCATTCCAAGCATAAGGGATAGCCAAAGAGAATAGCCAGGAGCTGATAAATGGAGTATATTTTCATGGGACAGGCAGGCTGGTGTCACTGGATTGAAGAGCATGTATCAAAGAGATAATAAAAATGTCCTGACCTGAACCTTGCTGATTTTTGCCAGTTCACTCTCTTTCTATCTCCATCTTAGACAGAGCTTTCATATATTTAAAATACACAAGAATACACACACATGCACACACACATGCATGCACACACACACTATAAAAACAAAACATTTGAGTTCCAAAGTTAAATTTTACATGCATCTTTCATTGTTTAATTTTCTTAACAATGAATTTTCCAAAAATAAAATTTGAAATGTAAAGGGAATTGAGTTAGTAAGCTGTTTTTTTTCTGTGAAGGTCAAGGAGAATGAACTTTTCAAAAGGATGATACAAGTATTACTTTAAGATTTTTCAGATTTATAATGTCAAAATAAAAATGATTTTAAAGTTTTTAAAATTCATTTTCATTTATTTTCTAGATTGCCTCTGTAAATAGGGGAAAATACTGGGAAAATTTTAGATAATGTCTAGTGTAAAGCAATTACAAAATATGATTCCATTACCCCCCAAAAAACCTAATTATTTGTATGCCAGATAGCTCAATGTTTACTTGAAATTTAGGTGTAGATAAAATCATTTTGAACTAGAGCAGGAAAGAGGGTAAGGTAGAAAATATCCTGGAGTATTGGGAAATGGAAAATAATATGCAAATATAAGATAGCTGGCAAAATATGATCTCTAGGACTTTTAAAAGATAATTCTAAGCTTTCAGGAACTCCATTGACAGTTCCAGCTGGCATGCAGCCTATGTCCTTTGCCTCCCATTGTTGTGTTCAGCTTAGATCTTAAGGTTTATTAGCTGATGGATGCCTGCTGCCTGTCTTATTGGCCTCTATGAATCTGTGACAAGTTAGTTGATTAGGGTCACATTAATCCAGAAAGAAGAAATTGGTGTAGCATTTATTTATCATGTGGCTTTATGTAAGATGAAACATTTAAGAGCTATTTCATTTAAAAGATAATACCTATGAGTAGGCTAAATATAAACCTACATAGTTGTTTTATTTCAATCTATACTGAAGTCACAAGTTAATCAGTGGTATTTTTATCCTTGAAATTGCATAATGGCAATATAGAAATTGCATTGTTATTTTTTAAAATAAATATATATGACAACAAAAATAGATGTCAGATGTTAAAATGAAGTTTTTATTTTTAATGGAGAAATATTTGAGTACACAAGAGCCATTTTCTTAAAACAGAAAACCTGGCACAATATTAAGGGGAAATTTTTTTGGATCAGATGAAGAGAAAACAAATGTATACATACACAATACATATATACATATAAGAAGTTATTCATTGCTTTTTTGCAATGTTTTCTCTGGTAACTCCCATTCATCATAGACTTTATAGGTGTTTCTGGTAAATAAGTTATAGGGATATATAATTATAACACAAAGTATTACATTATAAGTTCAATTATGTTAATAACAAAATATTAAGCAATATTTGATGGGAAACTAGAAAAAGTGGCCTCCCAAAACAAAACAAAATAAAAATTTCTGGATGTGATTTCTCAGAGAGATAGTCTGTGATACCAGGATCCATGGTTCTATGTTCTTCCTGCTATATTTTAGATCCTCTTTTTATATCTTCTCTAGCTCAGATGTCCTTGGGACACTTCTTGCTCCTACACTCTAACTCTCATTTGGAAGAATCATCCTTTGATATCTTTGAGGCTTAAAGAGATGAAAATAACAGAAATGATGAGGAAAGAGAGTAAAGATTTTTCATTCTTTATTTTTGTAACCCTGCATATATACTTTTTGATTTATTGATTGATGAAATTATTTATTGATGAATCTATTGAATGGCAAAATCAATGGCTGAGTGCTAAAGCCCAGTGCTTCAAAGAAGGGGGAGGGGACAGAGACAGAGAGAAACAGAGACAGCAACAGAGACAGAAAGAAAAGTGCAAATTTGTTTTTGCTCTTATCAATTTTAATTTCAAATGAGTCACTTGTGTATATGGTAAGAGAATGGGGAGGGGAAGAGGATGAAGGAAAAGAATAAGAAAATAAGCATTTTAAGTGACTAGTATGTGCCAATTGCTGTGTTAAACACATTATATATATTAGCCCATCTGGTCCTCTGATAAACCTAGGGAAATTATAGCTATTCTTATCAGTTTTATACAAGAGGAAACTGAGGCAGACAGAAGTTAAATAACTTCCCCAGGGTCATAGAGCTAGTCGGTATCTGAGGCCATATCTGAACTCCTATCTTCCTTAATCTAGACCCAGTGTTCTATCCATTGTGTACCTAACTATCTCTAAAAACAAATTATATTTTAAAAGATTATGACCACAAACACTAAGACCAATTTGCAATGGCAGGAAATGGGTGTCTTTTTATTTTTTCTTTTCATTTTTATGTTTTTTTAAGAACTGATCCTCTTAAGGATTTGTGTGAAATAGTTACAGATGTTAAGGAAAAAGGTTGATTTGGGGCATATATGTCAAACAGTAAATGGACCATCAGGGCTAAAGGACCTGGGTTCAAATCTGACCTCACATACATTCTAGCTATGTAATGTGACAAGGAAATCACTTTAAAAGACTGATATATATTAATTTAAGGTCGCCAAGGAATTCAGCTATGTAATTCCTAAATGAAAACTCAAGTCAGCAGTCAATCTTTTATGGAGTTTAATTACAATAGGAGGAAGAAAGGAATTAGAGATAGAGAGAGAGAAAAGGGAGAGAAGGGAATAGGGCTTAAATACCCCTTCTGTTTAGGCTGGGCCAAAAGGCCCAAGCCCTTAGATAGCTGGGGCAAAGAAAAGAGATCAGTCCCTATCACTCACGTGACCAAAAGGGAGAAACAGTCTCAAGGGCCTCCACCTCCAGCTTCCTTCAGAGCCAGCTTCTCAGAGCACAACCTCTCAGAGCAAAACCTCTCCAACCACCTCAGTCCTCAGACCCCCCTATCTTTAAGGAAACCATCCAAGTTCTCTCCCCTCAGTTCTCACATCTACCAATCACTGTCCATGTCTTCCCTGTGCCAATGGTGGCTCTAGCTTAACTCAGGACCGCCCAGAGGTCTGTGGCTTTGCACATGTCTGTTGAATGTCATATTCTCAAATAATTAAATCTTGATCCTTTGCTGCAGCCCTTCCTAAATCCTGTTACCCTGAGCAGGGTGGAGATTGGAAGTTCCAAGATCTGGTTCTGTCATTCCAAGTCTCTCTATTGTATCAATTCTAAAATCAATCATGACTCAAAGAACTTCCTGTTCTATGCTTAAGCATATGTCAAAACCCTTTCCATTGTTCAGCAAAAGGTTTCTGTCCTAAAGTAATCTTAAGTAGGGAGGAGAAAGATCCTCCCATGCCAATGGGGTTCACATTCCAATAGAGTTCCCACTATCAGTAGGAAATTCCCTACAAGCATGAAACCTTCCAATGGTGAAATTTCCAATATTCACAAGTCTAAGAAATTTTAAGGTTTACACTAGGCAGGTGGAGGAAAAGATAACAAGTTCTGTTTTAATATATTGAGTAAGTAAACATGTCAGAAAGGCAAAGGAGATGCCAGATTGCAGAGATAGAGGAAGGAAAAGTAGATTGGAGAATTATCAATATAGACATTCTCTACATTAAAAGAAGAGTAGAAAATGATTCCTTTGAATATTCATTTTGTTTTATTTAGACAATTATTTTGTACTATTTTTTAAGAATTATTTCTGCTAGGGTGCTCAGTATTTCTTTCTTTAGGTATTCCTATCTTTGATTAAATTTTAATATATTGGATCATTATGCTTTGTCTTAACTTTTGGAATTAAATCTAATGTGCACATCTGATTGTGTCTAGCTTTTTTCCTTTATCAACACATAAACATCTGTTGAGTGGAATATAAACTATTTCTCATTCAAAGAATGAATAAGCTTTTGGGATCCAATCATAAAATTTAAGGAGTCTTAAATATTCACAAAAATAAAATCACTTTCTTATACTAAATATTTCTTTGGAATGGCTACTCAGTGAAATTTGAGTTTTATAAGCATATTTCTAATCCATAAAGGTATAAAGATGCAAAGTAATATCACAAGTAGGGTACAGCACAAATCATTTCAGTTTCTCTGGAAGTTAAAGATAGTTGAAGTTTAATAAAACATGAATTCTAATAAATAATCTGTTAGAAGTATTCTGATGCCTAAAAATGTATATATCTCAGTTCTAAATGTTATTCTAACAGAGTAAAATAACTTTCTGAATAGAGAAACTATATATTTACTTATTGGTAAATTATTTCCAACATATCATTTACTATTTTCCAATGAGTTAATAAAATGGTAAATTGTTATATTAATAAATACAATCCATTAGCCATTAATTTTAAATACTCAGAACAACCAAAATAGATAAATTCTATCCTTATATAATTTTTCATAAGTTATACAAACTTATCTTTTATTATTTTTATTTTTTCCAGATTACATGCCATTTCAGTTTTTAATATTTGTTTTCTGACAATTTATAATCTATCTTTTCACTCTTATGCCCATACCAAAGGCAGATCCCTCCCCAAAGGCAGATAATATGATTTGGGTTGTATATGTTATCACACAGTACATATTTACATTTTTGTCATGTTGTGAAACAAGACACATATAATTGAGAAAAAAATTAATGTTGTAAATGAAGTGAAGAATGATGTGCTTCAATCTGCATTTGAGATTTCCATTCCCAACATCTACAACCAAAGTTGGTTGGATTATACCTTTTTTAGCCTCCAAACCTCAACCTCAATCCCTCAGCCAATCAGAAAAATCCCTGTAGTCAAACTTGTGGTCAGAGAGGAGTGAACCTAGCAGAAAACCAGTTTAACTAGTTCTGCATCAGAACTCAGCCATCTCTTGACCAAGGGGTAGAGAAAGACTATACAATGTGAAGATTGGATTTAGCTATCTCCTGATTGTAACAATGAAGGTACTTAGCTTTTCCTTTATTGCAATGATTAAACTGTAAACCACAATCTATTTTAGATTTTAATCTACAAAAAGGTGGTAACTCAATATTTGAAGTATATCTACCCATTTTAACTACAAAAAGGTGTTAAGTTACTACAAAAGGTAAACTAACCAAAAAAGGTGTTAATTAACTCCAAAAGATATAATCTAACCAAAGAAGGTATGAACTAAAGAGTAGGCAGTTCTGGAGAAAAGTGTCTGCTGTGATTGGTAGACGTGAAATTTAGAGGTGACACAAGAGAAGAAGATCTTTAAGAGAGGACCAGAGGCCAGAAGAAGATATATTAGATTTGAGATTCAAGTTGGATGGAGGATTCTCTGACTCGGAGTTGGACTGAAGGATCAGTCTCTGGAGATTCGATTTGAGCAGATCAAAGAGCTCTCTGACTCAGAGGAGAGAAGAGAAGACAGACACTTGAGGAGCAACCGGATGACAGACACCCAGACTTCTTTTCCAATTCCAATGGTCTAAATTGGACTTTCTGCCACTCAGGAGGAACAAACAACAATTGGAATGTTAGAGAGAAGATACTGACAAGAATGACAGTTGGTGGGGGACGGGGAACTTGGAGAGGGACAGGACAGTTGGTCTCTCTTTCCTGGCCCTCAGCCTGGAAGAAGACTCTCTCTGTCTCGGGATAGAAGTACCTCTATTCCTGGATCTTTCCCAACTGTGTGCTCTACCTGGATTCCTATGACCCTGTCATCTGGCAAAAGGATTTAAGGGGAGTGGTTTGAACTCTAAGGCCAGTCTTTAGGGATGTCAACCTTAAGAGACAGGCCCAACCAGCTCTGATGACACACATAGCCATTTTCGATGACACATGGTCACATAGGAGCTCAGCAAGCCTCAGGGCCCAGGAGCCACACTCCCATAGCACTGGCTGTGGCAATGCCCCAGCCTGGTGGGGCTGGGGGGAGGGGGTTTAAGAGGGCTGCTCCACATGATGGCCATGGAGGCAAGCAGCAAGTGGAGCACACCAGGCAGCTGGGGCCTGTGGGACTCCCACCAGGGTGTGGAAGGAGCACATGTGTAGGCAGGATGGGCAACAGTCCCTGCTCTGGTGGTGTCCCAGGACCAGCCAGCTGGGGCGGGGCAGGGCAAGGCAGAACCAGTGGAAGACTGGGTGGGGCTCCATCCCACATACAATGGAGCAGTGCCTGGAACCCATTATGAGACACTTTTAGCACCCTGAAAAATATAGCAATGGTTTTACTCATAGTTTTTCCCTCTACGTACTTTTGTGAGATCTTATTCTCAGCATTAAATAATATCTAAACTAACAAAAGAAACAGATTGACAGATGAAGTTAGTAGCATTTGTTTGGGCTTGAAGTGTACAAAATAACAACCCTTCAATTGAAGATTTAGCCAGTGAAATTCAGCAACAAAAAAGTCACTAATCAGCAGGTTAATTAAAGAATTCCGCCCCCCCCCTCACTTTATCTTAGCTCATGGCACCACAGGAAAGTTAAATAATATTAAAACCAACAAAAGAAACTGACTGACAGAAGACAGATGACAGTGACACACCACCTGAGTTATGTTCGGTTTTTGGGAGAATTTTGACACACCAAGCTCAAAAGATTGCCCATCACTGGTAGTGAATAGAAGGATAGATTGTTATAAGGAAAAGTGAAATTATGTAGGAAAGTGTGTATGTAAGTTTGCAGAGAGAAGAGGCACGAGATCAACAGGAAGATTCTGGAACTTGGAAGGAAGGGTTAGACTGGTACTGAGGCTGTTGGATGCTTTCTCTGGTTTTGACCTGGAGGGGACTGGCTACTGACCCTTGACTGTTCCTACCTTACCATTTCCATCTTCCCTGCTTTCCTGCTAGCTGGTATCAACAGAGCTTCTTGGTGTGATCCTGAACCATCCATCTGTAAGGTTAGGTCTGGGGTCCTTCTGCATCCAGGACCTCTCCTGGGCCCTGTCCTGCATAACTGTCAAAACCCACTACCTCTATCACCATCAATAGGAGGGTTTGGGGGTTAGTATAGGTTTATTTATCTTAGGGTCTGGGATCCTAGACATAGAGGTAAGAATCAGTGTAGCTCAAAATCTGTGAAGAAATCTCTGTGAAGAGATATTTAGATGTGTGGGGTTTTAGATAGATAACATTAGTTTAGGATTATCCCAAATCCCCTTTTCACCTTCCTTTGTTTAATAAATTCAGTAATCTGTCCCTGTTATATAGTGGTCTGTATTTGTTACCTCAGGACAGGCTCTGCCTGAACTGGACTTATTAGCCTCTCCAAAACAGTTGTTCTTCTGATACTGGGCTATATTTAAACATCTAATCCCATCCCCAAATCACCCTACAATTACAAGATCAATGGAATAGATTAGAGGTAAATGAACTCAACAAATTAAAATAACTCTGAGGTACAACCTCACATCTATCACATTGGCCAATGTGACAGTAAAATAAAATAAATGTTGGAGGGGATGTGACCAAATTGGGACACTAATGCATTGTTGGTGGAGTTGTGAAATTATCCTGACAAATCTATAGCGCAATTTGGAATTACACCCAAAAGACTATAAAAGAAAGAATGCCTTTTGATCTAAGAATACCACTTCTAGGTCTGCATCCCAAAGAAATTAAAAAAATGGGAAAGGACCTATTTGTATAAAAATATTTATAGCTGTTCTCTTTGTGGTGGCAAAGAATTGGAAACTAAAGGTATGTCCCACAACTGGGAAATGCCTGAACAAATTTTGATATAAGACAGTGATGGAATACTATTATACTATAAGGAATGAGGAACAAGATGATTTCAGAAAGATATGAAAACACCTACATGAGTTTATGCAAAGTGAAATAAGCAGAACCAAGAGAACATCATACACAGTATCAACAATATTGAGGAATGATCAAATGTGATATAGTTTGCTACTAACAGCAATACAATTATCCGGAACAATTCTGAAGGACATATGAAAAAATGCTACCCATATCCAGAGAAAGAGCATTGGAATAAAAGTTCAAATAGAAGCATAAGATTTATCATTTGTTTGTTTGGTTATATGTTTGGGGTTTGGGGCTTTATAAGATTATTCACTTTCCACAATAAATAATATGGAAACATGCTTTGTGTGATAATGCATGTACAACCCAGATTGAATTGCTTGCCAGCTCTGGGGAGAGAAAGAAGGAGGGAGCCAATCTGGATTATGTAACTTTGAAAAACTCATAAGGACATTGATTCTTAAAATAAATAAATAAATAAATGAGGCAACATAGAATCATAATAGGCACTAAAATTATTTCTTAATGGGGAGGGGAAGGAAGTTCAGACATTTTGCAAAAGTCAAGTAGATGACCTATATCTGTGACAGAAAAAGGAATGTGTCAAAATGGGGAAAGGTGACAGAAGGAGAACTGTACTAGCTTACATTTAGATTAAAATGATATGCTATGCCATATGCAGAGACTGCCTTCTGAGTATTTCAGATTATCTTTTGAAAATACTATCCATTGCTCATTTAAACTCAGTAGACATGGGGTCATGTGTTTCATAGGTTACCTAATATAGTACTCCCATTTAAACATGAGAAAGGCAAAGTGTAGAGAATTAAAGTGACTTGCACAGTGTAATTGATGATACTGCAACACAAAAGATATTTGCATGAAAAAGCAAGAGGCTTGGAATTTGGTGAAACTTCAATCAACCAAGATGGAGACAGAGTTCCAATAGAATCTTGAAGGAAGCAGTTAGGAAGTCCAGCTGCTTGAACCTCACTCACATCTTCTCTGACTGTTGGGAGGAAGGTGGAAGCCAGACTCTCTCTTGACCAATGATTATGTATATGACTGAATACTGAGAAGACTTTTGGAGCTTAATTCAGAAGAAGTTCTGTCAGCTTTTGTTGTCTACATTTCCCCTTAGAGAAAAATAACTTTATTTCCTGAATTGAACACATTGTGAGATCTCCAATCAACAGGAAAATATAGAAAGTCAGGCAAACCTGTTTTCCTCTATCCCCCTCCTTCTCCTTACCTGCTCTATTTAAAAAGAATAAAAGACCTCTTAGTTAAAGAGTTGAGGGTGAGAGGTAGTTATTAAAAGAAATCTTCAACATTATCATTTCTGGGAAGAGCATTCAAATCAGTTGAGAGGGAAACTGGAAGTGGTGTGTGTGTGTGTGTGTGTGTGTGGGAGGAGTGCAAGATCCAATCTTTCTCCTAGTTTGCTTCCTGATGTTACTGCCCTATTACCATAAATCTCCCAATAGTGGTATCTATTATAATTTGGCACCCCAAGAAAAATCTTACCCATCCCAGGCCTAGAGAAATATATTAAGGGAAGAAGATGATGTTACAAATAGTATGTGGAGTATTAGTATTGGCTGCTTTTGCCTGTTACTGGATGTACACCATTTTGTACAGTGCTGACATTGGTGTAGTTATGGACACCATAGGGATGATAGCTAATACCATGGCTTTCATATCAACCATGGCATTCACTACCAAAACAGTGGTATGGCAAATTATAACTCAGGTCTATGTATTTGCTATGGCTGCAATCCAGACACTGACACATGTTAGTAATATCATTAAATTCATGACACCTAAAATGGAAGCCCCGATTCTTTTGGTAGATACCAACCTTGAACAAATGGTCAGAAAAATATGTGAGGAATATCTGCATAAGCAAGGACAAGGACAGGCTCAGGAGGGAAATAGGAAAAAGACAAAAGGGCTGGTGAATAAAGGAATCAAAGATAAGGACAAGAAATCTAAAGATCATAATAAGAAAGGGGCTGAGGGAAAAGCTAAGGAAGATACAGACAATAAAAAGATCTTACCTCTTAGGGATATAGCTAAAATTTCTGACTCAGCTGGTGTGGTCCATTCCAAAATACACAAACAATTCTCCATACAGGAATTGAATTCCATAAAAAGGAGGTTCCCAAAAAATTTAAAGCAGCTTTCCTGAGCTCTAAAGGAGCTGGCTGAAAAGGGCCTTTAAAATCTTTGAGCCAGATATACAGGATTCAGATTTTCTTTTGTTCAAATTATTTAGCCCACATGAACACAGACAATTAATTGATAAGACCAGGAAGGATAGAACCCTGACCAGTTGGCCCACAGAGAAGGAAAGGGAAGATTTTGATTTTGCCAATCCCACTAGTTTGGCATATCTGAGAAAGCGCAGGGAAGATCTCCTGCAAGCAATAAATTCCTTTTGTTCCAAACCAAATGCCTGGAGCAAATTTGACAAGCTAAACCAAAAGAAAGAAGAACATCCTGCAAGCTACATAGAAAGACTTGCAGAGACAGTTGAAACAATCATGGGTATTAATCAGGACTCAGAAGAATCAGTGGCACATTTTAGGAGGCAATTCTTAAAAGGTTGCAACTGTCATTTGAAGAATTTCTTTAAGAATTATTTTCCTATATATGATAATATATCAATTAATGAATTGTGTGATACAGCAAGTTACTTATTTGTCAGTTACAAAGAGCAAGAAGAGAAGAGAAATTTAAGGCAAAAATTAGAAAAGACAGAGCAATCTCTTAAAGAAAAGGAGATTGAACAGAGTAAGAGCTTTCAAACCATTAAGACTTACTCTAGACCCTCATATCAGCAACAGAGAAGTCAAAGAGACACAAGAAAGTGCTTTCTTTGCCATAACATTGGTCACTCGATTAAGAACTGTTATCTCAAAAAGAAATATGAATGAAGCAATAAAGGCAATAGGGCAATAGTACACAGAGGAGAACATATTATAGATCCAAAAGCAAATTCGTGCTGTCAGCATTGCAGGTTGAGAACAGAATCAGAGACACCAGACCTTGATAGCATGAAATTAGTCATAAAAACAGGTGCAAAACCCAAATATTCAGATGTTTTAACCAAAGGGAGACACCCCCTGTGAAGCTAGGAATTTAAAGTATTTGGAAATAAGCAAAGCCATGGCAGAAAGGAATGGCAGGATGTGTCAAATAATGAGGAACTTGCAGGAGGGAGATATAAAAATATAAAGAGAAAAGAAAATACATGGGTGACACCTAAAGGTGAATTTATTTGGTCTGTGAGAAGTTAAGAGAAAAAATAAAATCAAACCTTAAGTGAAAAGCAGAGACAAGTACAAGAGATAGATCAAAAGATTAAAAATATGATAGCACAGATACAAGCTAATATTGGAGACTCATATAGAAGGGGCATAGTAACAAGCCAAGAGAAAAGCAAAGAACAAATAAAACCATATCTAGGAAACTTCTTTGATTGCAGATTAGGTTCAGGAATTGAAATAAAGAGAAAGAAAATTCATAAAAAACTTGCATAAACAATCACAAATTGATGGAAGAAACAGTTAACCAAAGAAATGCATGGACTAAGGTTACTATACCAGATATATCTCAAGGGGCTATAAACAATGTAAATAATCTCACAGACACAGATAAAACCCGACTTGGAGCAATTAAAACTTCAGAAAGCTATTTGATATAGACTTCCTTAGAGAAAATATCTAACTTGAACCCAGAAGCTGAAATTTTTTACCCCATACAAAATAACTTGGAAAATTCAATTCTAAAGGGAAATGGGGCTAAAAAAATACAGTTAATATTGATAATCACATTCAAAGTATTGAATCAGTGAGATTTGAAAACCCAGATAGAATGCAGGACACAAAAAATGCAATGAGGGCCAGTGGTTCAAATAACTCCCATGAAGCCAAAATTCTAAATAGAGGGGAAAGGTCTGACCAAGTCAAAATATATGAACTGGCAAATAGCTATGGTTTGAATTCATGTTCCAGTGAAGGAGAAGACAATATACACTCAAATAAAAATGAAGATCAATCAGGAAATGAATTAAACCAAGAAAAATTACCTGGTCCAACCAAATGGCAGAGGATGAAAGTGCAGTGAAAAGTGACAAATTGACAATTCAATATCTGCAGAAAAACAAGAACCATATATATATATATATATATGAATTAAGGTGGGGAAGAAACAATACAAAGCTCTCATGGATACTGGTGCTTCAAAATCAGTCCTAAAGACATTCCTAGGATATACCGCTATAAGGGGTATAGTTTCAGCGGCTAGAGCTATGGGAGAAATACAAGTCCCAGAGCTCAAAAGCACAATGGTTAAGCTAGGTCCTCTCACCATTGATCGTAAATTCCCCTAATTCTTGTATGTCCAGATAACCTTTTAGGATACAATATTTTTATGTAAGATCGGGGCAACCCTGCAATGTGAACAGTCAGAGAATATATAACTGCATTTACCCAAACATTCTTTAAAGCATTATCCATTGTTATATCTGAAACAATTGGAAGAAAAGTCTTAACAGATACAAACTTTAACATCATTATATGAAATACCAAACGACATTCCACAAAGGGTTTGCTAAACATCAGAATGATGTGGATAGAATAAAATCATTTGCACGAGTAAAGATAGAAGTCAGGGATGGTGTACCTCCTATGATACCTCAATACAAATTGAGCAAAGAAGCTATAGAAGGCATAACACCAATTATCAACAGCTTTCTAGAACAAGGCATTTTAAGACCTACAGTGTCTGAATTTAATAGTTCAATTTTGGCTATTAAGAAAAACAATTTAAATGCAGATGGGACACAATGCTGGCAAATTGTACAAGATCTTTGGGCAGTGAACAACTTTATAAAGAAAACATATACCATGACACCTTTTCCAAATGATATTGTCACAGAGATTCCACCAGATACCTGGTGGTACACAATGATAGATCTGAGCAATGCATACTTCACCATATCATTTCACCATATCATTGCACCTTGACTCCCAAAACATTTTTTCTTTCCAATGGGGACAAAATCAGTTATGTTATACAAGGCTTGTTCAAGGATGTTGTAAGTCAATCTCTATATTTTGCCAACTATTTCAGAGAGATCCAGCTAATATCAGTTTCAAGCACAGCAATTTGGTGCACTATGTGGATGATTTACTGTTAGCATCACCAGATCCAAAGACATGCTTGGAAGATTCAAAAAGGCTACTGATAGAGATTTATAAGAGAGGACATAAGGTCTCTAAAAAGAAGATTCAGTGGGTACTCCCAAAAGTCAAATATCTTGGATTTATCCTGGAAGAGAGCACCAGGAAAATTTTAAGTAAAAGGATAGCAGATATACAGACAGGGCATTCCTAGGGGTTGCTAGTTTCTCAAGACAGTATAGTGTAGGGTATTCCCATATTTCAAAGTGTTTGACTGACTTGAAAAAGAATGAGGTTAAAGATCCCTTGCAACTAATGAAGGAACATCTAAATGCTTTGTCAAAGTTAAAAGAAGCCATTTTAACAGCTCTGGCTTTAGGGATACCAAACTACAAAAAGGAGTTCCACTTATATGTACATGAAGCTAGGGCATTGCTTCAAGGATGTTGGCACAATATTTTGGGTTGAATTTAAGACCTATTGCATTTTATAGTTCTATCCTAGATACAATCACACATGGAATGGTACACTGCCTGAGAAACATTGTTGCGACTGCTCTCATGGTGAAGAAAGCAAATGATATTGTACTGGGATGCAAGCTATATGTGTATTCTGCACATCAGATGGAAAATGATTATGATCACAGAATATGCATGCTTTTACAAATACAAGAATATCTCAGTATGAACTCATTTTGCTGGATAATGATAATATAAACATCCATAGGTGTGCACCAGTGAATCCAGCAACTTTGATTCCAGATTTGCCATTAGGTAGAGAAACACTGCATGATTGTAACCAAGTGGTGTAAATGATGTATAATCCTAGAGAAGATCTTAAAGACACACCTCTTAGTGATCCAGATATGAAGTTATACACTGATGGATCCTCATATATCTATAGAGAGCACAGGGTCACAGGGGCAGCTGTAGTAAATAAAGACAAAACACTTTGGCATTAATCATTACTAAGTCATGTGTGATTTTTCAATTTCCTCCATCTTGCTTGGTCTAGCACCCAAGAACGTGCACACTCACACTACATGGGCATGTGCTAGCTAATGACAAATCAGAAACAACTAACTGCTCCCCTAGGCTGTCCCAAGCCAAGCTTGAGCTACCATTGGCACATGTGAGAAGCAGGAAGTGAGGTAGAGAACAGCCTCTGGGGTTCTCGTCTCTTCCTGTGGAGAGGGCAAGATGCCAGTTCTATCCTGGAGCTAGAGCTTGGAGGAGCCCCGCAGACAGCTTCTCTTCAGATCAATCATGTGAGTGATAAGTACTGACTCCTTTCTCTGCCTTGGCTCTCCAAGACCTTAACTCCCACTTTGGCTCAATCTGAGCCAGAGAGCTCCTGAGTTGAACTCTTTTCTTCTCTCCCTCTTTCCTTCTCTCTCTCTCTCTCTCTCTCTCTCTCTCTCTCTCTCTCTCTCTCTCTCTCTCTCTCTCTCTCTCTCTCTCTCTCTCTCTCTCTCTCTCTCTCTCTCTTTCTCCCCATAATAATCTCTCTCTCCTGTTGTAATTAAATTACCATAAAACTCCATTCTGACTTGAGTGCTTCATTTAGGATTTTATAAGTGAAATCCTTGGTGACCTATAATTAATATATTCAGTCTTTAACCCTAAATTTGAATCTAACACAAGTTAGTGCCCAGGGCTCCAAATTAAAAGCTTTGCTTGAAGCCCTGGAAATTGCAAAAGGCAAAAGAGCGAATATATTTACCAATTATGCTGATCTTTTTTCCATCATACATGCCACCAGTCTTATTTGGAAGAACAGAGGTTTCATAACACCAGCTAGAAAACCAATTGCATATGGAAAACTCATTGACAGTCTCATAAAAGCTATAGAATTTCCAAAAGACGTGGCCATGATTCATTGCAAGGCACATACTCATGGCAAAGACAGGATATCCCTTGGGAATGAAAGAACAAATATAATAGTGAAATATGCAGCTATATTTGGTCCATACCATGTGCTGAGTCTTTCTCTGTTGGAAAAGCATGATCTTACTGAAGCTTACCATGGGGATGAGATTCAGTCATGGAAAGAACAACTCGGGGCTAAGTTAGTTAAAGACGTTTGAGTAGCTCAAGGAGGAAAAACAATTCTCCCCAGAAAATTGTATCAACATCTATGTAATGTGATTCATTCCAAAGGTCATTATGGAGTGCAAGCTATTCTAGATGCGGTACAAAGGTTCTGGCCAGCACAAGGGATTACAACAAATTCCACTAGAATTTGTCAGGCATGTGACATATGCAGAAAATTTAATCAAGGATATTTCAAGAACATAGCATTGGGAGGAAGACCTCTAAGCTATATGCCTCTCCAATGTCTACAGATAGAATACATAAATATGCCAAAAGACAAAGGATTTAAATATATATTCGTTATTGTGGATAGACAGACAAGATAGGTTAAAACATATCCAGTCAAGAAAAATGATACAGCCACAGTAGTGAGACCTTTACTGAAAGACATAATTCCTAGGTATGGCATTCCTGTTACCATAGACTTAGATAAAGGGAGTCATTTCACTTCTCATATTCTGCTAGAAATATATAAGAACATGGGTAGTAAAAGCAATTTCCATGATGTATATAGGCCACAGAATACAGGTCAAGTTGAACAAATGAATAAAGAACTGAAGATATTAATAGGAAAACTCTGTTCAGAAACACATTTGAAATGGACAGATGTTATTCCACTAAGAAAAAGCCCCAGAGGTGACTTGCATGTATCTCCATTCAAGATGCTATATGGTCAACCATTATGGCATGGTAGGACCCCAAAACCATCATTTTTATCTATGCTAAAAGGTGAATATTTACTCCATCTATACATAATTGAAATACAAAACAGGCCATAAGAATTAAGGAAGCTAGAACTGTTAGTACAAAGTGTACCACTGGATTTCTCGTTGCATAAAACAAAACTGGGAGATAAAGTATATGTCAAAATTTTTAATAGAGGAACACCTACAGAACCAAGATGGACAGTTCCTTTAGATGTGACTATGGTTACTCCCACATCAGTCAAAGTATCTGGGAAAGATCCATGGTATCATGCTTCACATGTAAAACTACATTATGCCCATAATATTAACAGTGATATAGAAGAACAAGAAATAACAACTTAAAGAAAAGGCATGAGAAAATATTTGAAGTATTGCCAATAGCTCTAACAATATCTTAGCAATTGTTCCTATAAATAGAAACTTATACATGAGAGTAGAAGAATAAAATTGAAAGCACTGCACATAACACAAGAACAACAACACAAATGAGAGACATGAGAGTACAAGTTAAAACAGAAATAAAAAATCTCTGCTTACAATTACAATTATAACAATATTAAGAATGAAACACAGTTAACTAAGAAGAAGCATCTCTGAAAAATACATTACATAATTCTATCTATACCAACAAGAAATTAAGAACCATAGAGTAAAAGAAAAATTTTATCTCCAAGAAGACTTCAAAAGTCAAGATAATTTCCTAATATAAACACCTCCAAGAAGCCAATTCTAAACCCTTTGTAAAATTAAGAATCAAATGATATAAGACAATATCACATTTCAAAAACATAAGATATATCTTAAAAATCTACTTAGTACAATATACTACACCCACCCACACATGAAGATTATAACACAGAAAAGCATACATCCACACATGAAGAACCAACTCGTAAAGACTGACAGGCATTCATGAAGAATTCAAACTTAATTCCATGTACAAGCAAACAAGAAAAATCAATCATACACAGCATACAAAGAAATTACATGCATGCATGTTCCTGAATGTTAAAGAACACTGGACTTCAATCAAGGGGAGGTGACAGACAACATGTGTAAGCTATACGGATGAAAAACCCAGGCCATGTATGTTTTCTACAATCAACACCAAAGACATGGAAAGACTTTATAATCTAGAACTGATGGTGATGAGGTCACGTAAGAATTCATCATACATGTTAATTTCACTCATAGGTACATGCACATATACAATCACACATAAGCACAACATGGAAAAGAAGCTCATGGATTGGGTAAGTATGCTACATTTCATTATTAGAACACACGCAAAAATTCATACTGATATGATGATGAGTTTCTGTGGAAAATTCAAAGGAAATTTTCTTATCTGCATGACTTTGAACAGAACTCACATACAAAAATGTATCATAAGTGTACATATGTAAAACTCTGTACAGACAAAACTATGTACATTTATAAAATACTAATGGAACTAACAGAATAACATTATAAGGTTAAGTTACTGACATTCTAACAACTAACACATAAAGCAAGATTAGGTAGATCATTTAAAATTGTTGATAGAGAGATAAAAGGAAGATAGAGAGCATATTCAATATAAGTTAAGATACTTGATAATGTTAGGAACGGTTATTGTTTATAAAAAACTTTATTTAGAACAGGCTATAGTCATTAGGAAATAAGGAAGTTGTATTGTTGTTAACAAATATTTAAATTTTTGCATTGGTTATTATTGTTTTAAAAACCCTATTTCTGTATTGTATTTCTATAACCTATCCCATTTTCTTTAATCCCAAATCTTAGAATAGGGTTAAACAGTTTAGAATAGTAAAGACAGACTAGGATTTTTATTTTGGGGGTTGTGGAATATTTTAAAATAGCATAGTATCATAGTTTAGACAGTTAAGATATATTAATACATTAAAAAGGTAAGTATGGAAAAAAGACAATAGCAGAAATACGGTTGTATTTTCTGCCTATTCCAGAAAAAAAAATGGAGATTGGTAATGGATCATATTGCAACACAAAAGAGATCTGCATGAAAAAGCAAGAGGCTTAGAATTTGGTGAAACTCCAATCAATCCAGATGGAGACAGAGTTCTAATAGAATGTTGAAGGGAACAATTAGGAAGTCCAGCTGCTTGAACCTCACTTCTTCTCTGACTGTTGGGAGGACGGTGGAAGCCAGACTCTCTCTTGACAAATGATATTACTAAGTACTGAAAAGACTTTTGGAGCTTAATTCAGAAGAAACTCTGTCAGCTTTTGTTGTCAACATTTCCCCTTAGAGAAAAATAACTTTATTTCCTGAATTGAACACATTGTGAGATCTCCAATCAACAGGAAAATATAGAAAGTCAGGCAAACCTGTTTTCCTCTATCCCCCTCCTTCTCCTTACCTGCTCTATTTAAAAAGAATAAAAGACCTCTTAGTTAAAGAGTTGAGGGTGAGAGGTAGTTATTAAAAGAAATCTTCAACATTATCATTTCTGAGAAGAGCATTCAAATCAGTTGAGAGGGGAACAGGAAGTAGTGTGTGTCTGTGTATGGGGAGGGGAGTGCAGGATCCAGTCTTTCCCCTAGTTTGCTTCCTAGTGTTATTGCCCTATTACCATAAATCTCCCAATAGTGGTATCTATTACAACAGATAGGTTTATATAGATAGTTAAAGAGCAGAATTGACATTTAAACTCGGAAATGGTGAGTTAAGCTCACTTTTCCAAGTAAAATTCTCTTTACTCTGCACAATAATGAAGAGAAATACATAGTTATGTATTATGTAAAGGATAATTTTAGCATTATTACCTAAACTATATTATTTATTGGTCTCCATGGATATCCCAAATAAAAAAAAATACCCAACTCAGCTGGAAATTTATGATGATTTAATTAATATAGTGGAAATAAATTAAGAAGAAGGGAGAAGGAAAGGATGTAGGATTTCTCTCACCTGGCTTGTGCCAGGGGGAAGATTAGAGGCTCTAGGAAGATAAGATTTTGGAGAGTAAAGGGGGAAGGAATCAGCCTGAACTCCAAGAGGGCTCAGCCAAGATGCCTGAACCTGAATTAGCTCAAGGGCAAACTCACCAACAAAATCCAGACAAATAGCTGCCACCACGCCAAGATGTCGGAATGCTTACCACACTGCCAGCCAGAGCCACCTCTCTGGTGAAAGAGCCAGATGACAGCTAGCCCTGTGAATAAAACCCTAGACAATTCTACCTCCCTTTCCTGTGTCTCCTCTGTGTCAATCATAGCCTAAGCTTGACTTAGGACAGCCTGGGAGTCTGTTAGCTATTTATGATTTGTCAATTTCTCTATCAAAGGTCACCCTCTTAAAACTCAATCCTCAAGCATGGTTACAGACATTCCTGATTTTGTTAGACAAAGTAGGGTGGAGTAACTCAAAGTTCTCAAGACATCCCTGTTTTTGTTTGAAGAAGCATCTTCATTGTTACAAATCAGGAGATAGCTAAATGCAATCTTTACAGTTATGATGATTGTTAGGAGTTTTTTAAAGATTAAAATGAAATCTTACTTTGTAGTTTCAGCCCATTTTATTGAATCTATCCTCTATGAGTTAGTCAGGACAAAGATAATTCTTCCCCCAAATGAAAGTCCTTATCATTCCTGAATATAGCTACATGTTCTCTAAAACCTTCTATTCTTATATTCGTAATCTCAACTTTCTTCATCCAAACCTTGGGTTACAAGGCAACACAATTTAAAACTAAAAAGGATATTGGAAATAAAAAAATATAGAAACAAATGCTTAAAACTTTTAGGATTTATAGAGGCCATCTTCACCTTATTTTACAGATCGGGAAACTAAGATCTAAAGAAGTTTATATGCCTTGGTTATTCTGGAACAAGGAAAGAGGCATGGATCTACTGTTATACATCCTCAGGTTACAAATGAAGAAAGTGTGTCACAAAATTATTTGCTAAAAGTCACATAAGGAGAACAAAACAGAGTCAAAATATAAACATAGGTCCTCTAGCTTCAAATTCAGTGTTTTTTCTTTCCATTCAACTACCCTTTTTTGTCAGCATTATAGTCCTGAATAAATTGCAGTTTGTCAATATCCTTTCTAAAATGTTTTTCACAGAAATAATCAAAATACTCCAGTTATGGTGTGACCAGGGCAGTGTATAAGGGGTATAATAATTTCTTCATTGTCTATAATTATACCTCAATTATGCTTTACTATGATGACAGAGAATGGCATGACACAAAGAACACTGGATTTGTATTATGAAGAGAGATGAGCTTCTATCTTTCTTTTGATATTCATTAGCTCTAAAATCTCTTACAATTTCAGTTTCTTCATGTGTAAAATATAGGCAATTATCACATTTGCAGGACTTACCTCTGACATTTTTTGCAAAGAAAACTTTTGTTAATGAAAAAGCTCTACATATATTATTATTCATTGAAACCTAGAAAACAGAATTTTTACAGAATTTGGACTTGTAATTACCACAGCATCCCTGTAAAGTTGTGGTTCACAGACTAGGTTTTTAGGCACTACAAATATTTTGTCTCTCTTAAGAATTACATCTAAAGATACTGCTTTATTGAGGAACTTCCGAAAATATTTACAAATGTCAATCCTGAGTAGCTATTGCTAGCTCATAAGTGTCAGTAGTGAGATAAGGCTTTATTTGGTCAATTGGAAGACCAAACCAAATGTTCTGATCAATTGCCAATACCTTATATTGAGAACCCTGGTAGCTAGAAATCCAGACAAATGAAAGACCTGAATCTGGAAATCATTATTCACTACCAAAGATCAACAAAAATAGAAAATTCTGAAAAGTTTAAAACTGTTAAAGATATCACAAGAAAGATTCCTTATCAGGTTGCCTAACAGACTTCATCAATCATGCCCAGCTTAAAGCATCAATGTAAACCTAGAATTCAGATCTTGGAAGTTCCCTCTACAGCAAGGCATCTAAGACGTGTCATTTTTCATTTCTCTCCCAACTGGACTCTTGACTTCTCCTACCACACTCTCAAGGCCAGGTACCATTTTCTGCACCTTATAAACTCAGTCCAAGAGGTGAAGGACAAATTAATTGAAACACTGAAATGATCATTATGGCTAGAGCCCAGGAAAACATGAGAAAGTAGTAGTAATACCAATAAAACATGAAAAGTATCCTTCAGCTTACCAGGAATAGAAGGTATACAATGGTCTTACCAATTTTATCATCAAAGTCTGTGATATCTCCACTCAACTTTTAAATCCTTCTAGGTATATAAAGGACTCTTTGCCCAGAAAGTTGGGAGGGGCTGACAAGAGGTTTGAATAGACAGTTAATTTATGAAATAAGGGCAGATATGCCTTGTTCTTCTGATACTCATGGAAAAACCATGATTGGTAGTGGGAATCAATCACATTAATAACCATTATGGTATAAAGGTGAACAACAATGGAAAAATAAAGACAAGTAATGAAAAGTAGGGATGAAGAGGCAAGCAATGTAGGGGAAGGAGGAACTGGATGGTGAAAGGACATAAACTACAAGTGAAAGAGGGGTGGAGATGGATAAATCATTTACATAACAGATTAGCTTGAGTAGTATGGACCTTTAAAAGATGGAAGTTCTTGGAGGGCAGGAGTTTGAGGTCTATATTTATGGGGACTTTTGGAGAAATAGACAAATTCCTTTTTGTACCACTTGGGAGTTAGTTAATTCATATATCCACATGATCTCAAATTTATTAGTAAAAGCATTCATCATCTCAAAATTATTTGAGGTTTTGGTGTTCTGCTGTTCTGGAGCTTTGGAATTCTGGATTTTGTCTGAAATTTATATATCATAGGAATAGAAATTTGACAAGCAGTGCCTATAGGGTTTCTTTTGATTTGCAAATATTACTAGCATATGTATTTTGGTTATATATGTTTGCAAATCATCCTCCTTTGATCTGTGATACAGTTTGGCATGGACTTCCGGGAACCCTTTGTAATCTCACTTCCTGCTAATGACCTTTATACTGGTTACTCATAAAGCTAATTAGTACTAATTAGGATATGGGGATGTTCAGAGGAATTAGAAAAAAAAAAGATGCAATTTTAATGCAAAATTGAATAAAGTTCTGGGATTATCTACCAGATCTACTACCAAATCTTCCCATCTCTAACTTATGGTTTAGTGTGATGAGAAATGTTCTAATCATCCTCTTACCAACATAGATGAAAATGCTTTAAAAAAAATTGAAGTGGAGATCAATTACCAATCACTCACTGTACATTTTCAGAATAAGGCCTCCTTCTGTTCCCTCACAGGAAAGATCAATCATCAATAATAAAACACAACAGCTCAATATTGTCTGAGTTTATAAAATCGATTTGTCTAAGATCCAAAGCTATTTCCTGATATTATTCCATCAATTTTCATAGCATGCATCCAAAGAATAAGAGCTATCCTAAAAAGAAGAGTCTGAAGTCATAATAATGTTGTCTTTATTTCTTATTTACACAACTAAAGCCCCCTAATGGTCTTTATATAGAAAGTTAGAAATAATAGCTGATGTAGTAAATGGAATCAATATAAATGAAGACCTCAATTATTTAGAAAACTGGATCATTTATACTTTGATGAAGTTCAATGTAATAAAGGGGGAGGGTGCTGAGAGAGAGGAGAGAGAGAAAATGGAGTCTTCCCTCCCTCAAGGCAAGGACAAAGGAGGAGGAGATGATGTTATGGTCATGTAAAGAGATAGGAGGGCGCGTCTGTTTTTCCCCCTTCAATCCTCTCTGGTTATGGCCCCTCACTGTGTCTGCCTTTTATCTCTTTCTGTTGTCAGGCTCTTCCTAAATGATAACCTCCTTCTTTCTAGGGAGAGAAAGGTCACTTCTCTCCCCCATCAACTGTGACTGTCCTTCACTGAGTCTTGAGTCAGTTAAAAGTTTTGATAACAGGTTTATTCTATGAAAACAAAGATGAAGGACAAGGTTGAAATGGATGGTGGATTGGAGTTAAATGGGAAAGAGGGAGGAAGGGATCCCTAGCTAGATAAACTCTTCCCCCCCAGAGTTAGGCAATTCGAGTTTGGTGGCCTGAGCTCCTGAGGGGTTCAGAGTAGTGAACCCTGACTTTTGGCATAGCACTGCAGGTGTCTTAAGTTCAGGATAAAGGGAGATTATGACAAGTCTTCTTGTGGACTACTACTTCCTTCTTCAGGTCTTTGCCCACTTGTTGATCTGGGAGGATTGAGATGAGGTTTCAGGGAGAGAAAGGTTTCTGGGATCCGGATCCAGTCAAAGAACGGAACTTCTACTTAGCAGGTCTCAGTCAAGAGAGCAGAGCCAACTGACTCTCTCAGGGATTTTCCTTTCAGAGTTCCAAACCTTCTCTCTATGCCCAGCCCTCGCTGCTGATGGAATCCTTGCAGCTCCACCAGGCTTACCTTCCAAAATCCAAAGATTTTCTCTCTCTCATATTAATCAAGTCAAAGTATAATCTTGTACATTCACTAAAATAGCCAACTACATAAGTGTAAGGTGGATTAATAATGATCAAATATAGATTTTTATGAAATAAGATCTTCAATTTACTTCACTGCCAGCTCAATTTAAATCAATAATTTGATTTTGTCTTAAGAGGTTATTTAGGTTTCAATTAAGAAAAAACCTGACATGTGGAAGGTATACAATTAACATTGCTGATGTCTTCTCTGCTCAGATCAGACATATAATGTTGTTATCAGTCCTGGATCCCACCTTTTAAGAAGAACTTTGATCATCTGTAGCAATCTAGGAAATAAGACAACCAGTACTCTGGAAGACTGGAAAGCATATCAAGTGAATGTGGATTGAAAACTCTAATGAATAGTAGAGGAATCAGTCTGTAGAGTTTTTACAGTATGTACAGCAGAGTATGCATAGATTAGAACTTTTGGAGATTAGTAACAAATTCCTTTCCAGAATGGTTATACTAATTCACAATAAAGTGAGGAGACACTGGAGTACAATTTATATAACAACAACATTGAAAAGGCAAGCAGTTTTGAAATAAATAAGAACTTATTAATTTAATTACAAATCACATTTCTAGAACTCTAAAGGTGAAGCACATTGCTAGCCTCCTGATAAATAGGTGATTGATTCAAGATACTTATAGTGAAGCATGTTTTGTGGATATGGACAATAGAGAGATTTGGTTTTTCCTTGACTTTAAAATTGTTACAAGGGTTTTTTTTTCTTTTTTAAATTTTAATTGGGTTTATTAGGAAGGAGAAAAGAAATGTTTTTTTTTTTTAATGACTGAATATTATTTAACCTGGAAAATAGACTTTGTATATATTATCTTACAATTTTTGAAAGTTTATAATAGAGAAATGAAATAAATTTGTACTTCACCCTGGAGGGGAAAAATTAGAGTAATAGGTGAAAAGTCTCAGGGAGAAAGTTTAAAATAAGAGGGGGAAAACTTAATAATCAGAACTGCCATTAAGAGAATGATCTGTCTTAGTAGATGATGAATATTTTACCACTAGAGGGCTCCAAACTAAAGCTGGATGGCACTTTACATAAAGATATATTACATATTTTATTGAAGGACCTTCCAATACAGAGATTTCATAATTTATGTTTCTCTGCAATCTAACAGGAACTGTTTATTCTCCATGAAGCAAGTAGTCATACTGGGAAGAGTCAGGTACTCAACTCTACCTTGAAGAACTTATAGGAGGGATGAAGTCATCATTTCCTTCTTTCTTCTCTATTTCTCTTTCCCTTTTTACATCCTCCTCTCTTTAGCTTAAAAAGAATCACAGAATTTCAATTAGAAAAATTAGAAATTCAAATTAGAAAAATTAGATCATCAAAGTAATCTTGTCTCCCATCTCTTCTCCTGAATCTCCAGACTTTTCTACATTGCCCACTTGGGTACCATTCTTCTCCTCTAGTATCTTTCTTTTATGTATTGTCTCCAAACTCAGTATAATGTTGCCTCCTTGAAGATAGAAACTAACAATTTTACTTGTATTTGCATTCCTGTAAGTTATCATTGTGCCTGGTACTTAGTAAGTGCTCAATAAATCTATCTGTCTATCTGTCTACTATCATCTTTGCAATGGTCTATCTAATGTAATCAACAAATGATCAACTAATATAATCTTAAAGACTTCCTATGAGGAAGAAAACTATTAGTTGTAAAAGCAATCAATTACACCTCATGACAGCTCCAAAATTTTTTCTCCTTACATCAAAACTAAATTTGCATTTTTGCAATTGGCATTCAATGTAAATGACCTTCCCTTTAGGGCCAAGCAGATCGAGTTTAATTCTACATGACAGAAGTTCAAATATTTGAACACCTACAATATTCCCTGAAAAGTCTTTTCTTCTCCAAGGTAAACTCTTAAAATTCCTCACTTTTCCCTATGGCACAGTAATTTCCTTCATTAAGATTCACTTCTTTGTAAGTTTCTAGTTTATTAATGATCCCCCTTAAATGGGGCACCTGAACTGCATCAAATTCTGCACATGTGTTCTACCATGGCAAATGATGGTAGGACTATTACCCTGTCAGCATGTTAGTTTCATACACTGTGCTTTTGCTAATGTTGCCTTATGTAAGCTTGTTTTTTTTTTTATCTGCTTCTCATAATGTTGAAACATATTATCCTAATGCATTACAGTCTAGTCATGCAACTATACTCTTTTAATTGTGAGGGTTATTTTTAATAAAAATACAAAATTTTATATTAATCTCTAATTTCATCTTCATGGAATAATTTTAATGATCTAGTTTGTAATAATGCCTTTTTATTAATTGATTTAGATTTGAAAAACAGTGTAAAAAGGAATTCTTTATTCCTTTTTTAATTTAATGGGGGACCTGGAGGTCCTCTTATCATAGAGATGTATAGGGATTAACCAGCCCACAGTGACAGGATGTAGAAACCATAGGGACAGGAAGTAGGAACCATAGAGACAAGAAGTGAGGTAGAAAAGGGTATAAAAGGGGCAAGCACCAGTTGATCAGGCTGTCAGTTGCTGACAAGTACCTGCTGTCAATTGCTGGGAAGTTGGCTGCTGGAAGGGTGTCAGGTTGGTGGTTGGTTGCTAGAATATAAAAGGCAATTATTATACTTACTGATAGGGCTTTTTGACTTTAGTTTATAGAGGGCTTTTGGCTTTAGCCTTTAGAGGGCTTTTTGGCTTTGGGGGTTTGGGCTTTTGGTTTGGGCTATTAGGGTATTTTTCTTTCTTGAACTCTTTTGGGAGTTGACAGACCTAATTGGGATTGGATTAAACACTGATTGGGTTGGTTTTGATTAGAGTACATTGGGTTTGAACTTTGTGGAGTGGTGTTTATTAATGGTAGTTGTAGGCAGTTATAAGTAGACATAGGCACTTTTAGGTAGTAATTATAGGTAGTTATAGGATAATTAGTATAGACATTAGAAAATATTCCTTCTCTACCTCTTTCCTATATATTTCTCTCCTTTACTATATTCTTTTCTATCTGTAATTAAAAAAAAAACTAAATTGATAATTTTTAGAAGTTGCTCTTTTATTTTTGTCAAATCCCAATTTTAACTCTTACAACAGTTATGAAGTTCTTTGTCATCTATCCCTTTCCTATCTTTTCAATTTCCTTAGCCCTTATTTATTTCCATTTATTCAATGATGTACTGTCTCTAGCCTCCTTGCTATTCTTTTGGATAAGACAATTTGTCTTCATTTCAATATTTTCACTAAGTATTCAACAAAACTAGAACGTTCTTCCTTCTCCCTCTGCCTCTTGGCTTATCTGTCTTCATTTGACTCTCAGCAAAAATCTCTCTTCTTCAAAGTAGCTTATCTAATACTTATTAATATTACTGCTTTCCCTCTGAGATTATCTCAAATCTTCTCTGTTTATCTCTTGTTTTCCAGAGCTATTTGAATCTTGTCTCCCCTATAAAACTGTGAACTTTTTGAAGACAAGAATAATTTGTCTTTCTTTGTATTTCCATCTCTCAGGATAAAACCTGGGACATGGTTATTATTTTGTCATGACCCATGCTATCTCTGTAGTTTTCTTGACAAATATTATACAGTGGTCTGTCATTTCATTTTTCACTGGATTAAAGAAAACAGACTTGCATCTATAGTCACATAACTAGTAAGTGTCTAAGACCAAGTTTGAAGTCAAGTCTTCCTGACTGCAGTTCCAGCTCCTTATCCACTGAGCCATCAAGCTATTGCTCCTGAAATACTGTATACTGGAATACTGGAATACTTTAATAAAAGTTTATTACCTTTACTTTTTGCTGGATTCTGTAGAAGAATATGAAAACGTGAAACAGCTTTTATCGAGAAACTTAAAAAGTACTAGAAGAAAACAACTTATACATGAAGCAAATATACAATGTCTACAAAGTAAATATGATGTAATGAAGAAAGTGAGCACCAACAAATAAAGGAGAATGAGGAAAGGCTTTGTAGCATTTAAGCTGAGTCTTATATAAGGAAGAGATTCCAAGAAATGAAAGCAATTCATAGGAAATATTAAATGCAGAGAAGAAAGCCTTTGTAAAGGCATATTTTAAGGAGATGGAGGCATAGATCAAGGCATATTGGAAACATTCAAAGGTTTCTTTTGCCTGTAATATAAAACACAGAGATGGAGTAATGGGAAATCAGTAAGGAAACAGATTTTGGGTCTAGATTGTTAAGGGTTTTTGAATGGCAAATCCAGAGATTTGTATTTTTTCAAAGAGATAATATGGAGGGACATGAGAATGGTTATATATTTGGATATATGTTTTTATGAATATTAATTTTGTAATGGTAGGGGAGATTGGAAGGGGCAGAGACTGGAAGCAGGGAGTGAGGACATTATTGCAATTTTCCAAGTAAAGTAGGATAAGAAGTTGGAGTACGGGGTGGTGCAAGTGTAAAAGCAGAGAGAAGGACATTTTGAAAAATGTGTTGGACATAGAATTGTACATTTACTGGATATGGAGGAAGAAACTAGAGAGAAGAGTCAAAGAAGCCTCTGGGCTTATATGCCATGTTAAACTGAAAGATATTCAGATAATTAATTAAGAATCATTTATTAAATACTCATTTTCTTCTAGACATTCTGCTAAGCTCTGGAAATACAAAGGAAGGCAGCAATAGTTCTTTTTCTCATAGAGCTCATATTATAATATAGGATATGTAATGTAAGTAACTAGGTATGTGCCTAGTTACTTGCTAATGAGAGACAGAGAGGGTGAGAGTGAGAGCGAGATCGAGAGAATTAGAGAGAGATGGAAGGCCATTCAGAAGGGAAGGCTATTTATCAGCTGAGGAAATGGAGATATGAGAAAAAGTTTTCTTCAGAAGTTGAGATTGGAGAGACTTTTGAAGAAAACTAAGAGAGAAGGAGGGAAAGCATTCCAGGAAAAATAGACAAAACAAACAAGCTATTAGGATGAAGAGCTGGTACAAAAACAAAAAACTAGAATAGGTAGGAGCCAGGAGAAGAGCTTTAAATTTCAAATCTAGAAATTTGTGTTTGTTCATAATTATTATCTTAATTTCCAATGTACATATACACAGCCTTCACATAAATTTAGAAAAGAAGACTTTTTGTGGTTTCTTTTGAGATAATATATTGAATCATGTTTTAACATACTGAGTGTTATGGGATTGTTTAAGGGAAAGAGACAAGAGGGAAAAAAATCTAAATATTTTAAGTTTATTGATGGGGAAAGTGAGAGGAAGGATGGTAACAAAGGAGTAGGAAAAGTTTTTAATCTTATCCCCAAACCTAAATTCCCTTAAGATTCCCGCAAACAGAACCTCACAAAATAGAGTCCAGTAAATGAGCCAAGATCCCAGAGGAAATGTCCAAAGTAGGTCCAGCAGAGAAGTGATGATTCTTCTTTGGTCTTCAGTCCAGCTGCCAGCAGCCAGTAAAAGCAGATTTTCTCCTCTCAAGCTCGTATCTCATAAAGGGCCAGAAATCTTGTGGAAAAATGGATCACAGCTAACTCCCAAAGCTTCTCCCAGAAATCTGTTTTTTTTTCAGTTGGGCCTTTAGAATCTTGACCCAGGCTCCCATGTGATTCTCTGTGACATGTCCCTGTCAATCAAATGCAGTTAATTTTGCAGAATCATTTTGTAATCTTCCTTTGCTTACTACATAAGTTAGAAATGATCATAATATATTCATATGGAGATTTCCATCTTGGAATTGGCGATGCAATGATGTGCGTTAAGGCAAAAGATAAGGTCTAGCTATATGATTTGATAATAATCTTAATAAAGTTTGAGAAATAATGCCAGAGAATCTTGTTGTCATTATGGATGAAATAAGGAAAGAAGAAAGATAAATAACAAGAGATTCTTATGGTGGATCTAGAAAAATGAAATGGGTCTTGGGTGACAATCAAAGCAGGAAAAGTTGATGCATAATAGAAGAGGTGACAATCCAGAAAGCAGCACTAAGAGTCAAGGCAATGGTCTTCTCCTTCTCCTAGATCATTGTATCATGGGGCATGAGAAAAGATTGATCAAACATTGTGGAGGGTGAGTAGGGTGCGTCTTCAGAAGGAACTACATTTCCACACTCAAAAGAAGATAAGAGTAAGAGAGGAAGATGTATAATATTAATAGCTCATTGATTAACAATAAAATATAGTTATAGAAAGCATAGTGGAAGAGGACAGAATGTTCTAAGAGGGACATTGTGGGGGGGAGTGGTAATAAAGTGAATTGAAAGGAAGAAATAGAGAGAAATAGATGTTTTCCCCTAGACAATTCATGAATGTAAAGAATTCAGAGAGAAGGAAGAGGTGCTAATTATTCCGAAAACAATAAACAATCACAGCATTCCCAATATTCAGAGGAAAACTATATCTAAATTTCCAGATATGTTGTTTGACTTGGGGTGATGGTCATGGATATAGGGTGGAGTTTTATGCTAATCTATGTTTAGGAAAACCTAAGGTCCTTCTTGTTGGTTATGGATCAATCGATTGACTCATTGTCAATTAACCAAAAGAATAGCTAGTCTCCTACTAAAAAGTAATTTGTATTATCACTCTTTAGGTGGGTAGTTTTACAGAGCAGGGATCTCTGAATCTTTTTACTCCTGGACCAGTCTAGGAAGTCACGTGGTTTAGAACTGACTATCACATAGCATATTAGCTATCCTTCTGAGCTTTATGTCATGCACAAATTTAAAGAGAAGTCCATTTATATTTTAACCTATGAAATTAATTAAAATGTTAGTTAGAGGAGGGACCTGGAGCATTGCACTAGAGACTTTGCATGGTGGTCTTAAATAATTAATAACTACTGCGATAGAAAGATTATTTGTTTTATCTTGGTTAAACTAGTAGGGTCTCTTCAAAATGGCAAGGTCGACTTGGGAAATGGCTGGAGTGAGAATCTAGGGTTTGAACTATTGGCATTGCTTCCATATTGTCTGAGACATTTTTTTTTAAAAGACAAAAGGAAGAAAATGTATGTGAGGTTTGTTAAAGAGAAAGCAGGGAAACCCCTGGGGTGATGATATAATGCTTAGTCAGAATGAGTTGGTGAGCTAACCCTCAAGAGTATCCCTTCCCTATCCAGAGAGCCAATGGCTCCCCTCTGTCTTTTACAGGGTAATATGGAAGCACAGGTAAATGCAGAGGTCTGTACCAGATTTGGGAACACCACAGGAGAGGAAGAATGTCAGTTGGTTAGGTAAATTTTGTGAAACCTAACCACCCTGGATGTCGCTTCTGGTCAAATCCCATGCTGGAGGAAGATCAATGACTCTCAACCCTGGATTTGGCTTAACCTGACATCTAATAGAGATCTCCCTCCAAATAACCCTTCTCCCACCAGGCCTCCTTCACCCTTTGGTAACTGATCTGACTGTGTTTGTTCTTTAGTTGAAGTTTGATTTAATAGTGAATAACAAGGAAAGGTTGGGAAAGAGGCAAGAGGGGTCCCTAACTAGAATGTAGTTCAATCAGTTTAGTCTTTTCAGGCCCCAGCTAAAGCCAGGGTTTGTCTTTGCACTCTCTGCCTGAAGATGGAATTCTTCTGCTATTCTAAGCTATCTAACAGAAATGGTGAAAGTTTTTAGATGGAGAGAGAGACCAGTCTTCAGTGATCTCAGCTCCTCTCTGGGAGAAACCCCCTGAAAAGCTGGCAGCTGAACACTTCACATGGATCCCCCTTTCAGTTCAAAACAAGATAGTTAGGCTGCTGGGTTTACTGAGGTATTGGGGAAATGGCCAGGGATATCTGCTTTTCCAGGAGAACCCTCTCTGGTGACTCCTGTTCCTCCAGAAGCCAAGAACAGATTTCCAGATTGTCCATTGGGCACCCCATTTCCCCCTCCCTCAGGATTCTAATGACCTTTGACCTTTTACCCAGTTCACTTGCTCTCATGGCTTCTTCCATGTGAAGAATTCAATTCCTTCAGGTTGAGTTGTATTTCCACTGCCCTTGGGATATCTGTTTAATTATTGATGTTTTACTGAATGTGGATATATGAGTTTTCCCCAAATTACATTTCCTACTCACTCTACTGGTATAAACTAAATCACAGCCAGAAAAACAAAATAAAACCTAGAATCAAAAATACCCTGTTTTTTGCATCTACTCATTCAAAATAGTTCAAAATTGACTTGAAATTATTGAAGTACAACCCACAACCATCCATCTTTTCTACAGGAATAACATGAGATGGTTTGTCTTAAGTTTCAGCAAAATCTTTGTAAACCACATAAATAAAATTCCCTAATTTATCATTCTAGTAATTCATAAAAAGAGGAAATAGAAAGAAAAGAAAAAGAAATGGAAGGAATTAAAGCAGGCAATGAGGAAACTAAACTATGACTACTTGCAGAGGTTATGGTGGTTGTGAAGAACTTATTACTATAACAGAAAGACTTGCAAGCAAGTGCAAGGAATGGAAGCTTAAAGATCTATGAATCAGGAAGATTCCAAAGGAGAATGTAGTCAGGAGGAAGGCAGTTTGAACAAGCTGGCACAAACTGTTTTTACTCTACTTTCTTCCTTAAACCCTGAGGAAGGAGTTATCAAAGAGAGTTACTCTACCTTTCTGGTTATTGGCTTTTCCTTGAAAGACTTGTGGCACAGCTCTGAAGATCTTTTCAAGTTACTAACAAAATCCCTTAAAGACTATTTAACCTTACTCACTCATATTGAATTTATGATAGATTAGGGAAACCAAAATTCCCTCTCTCCTATCCCCACTCCTTTACCCTTTTTCCTTAAAGTAAATCCCTCTTTTCGGTATTATAGAGTGAGATTAGTCTGTTAGAAACCGCAATCAATTTACCAACTTTGAATCACTGTTGAAATCAACAGAAGGAAACAGGAAGTGGGTGGGGAGGAGGAGAAGTGAGAATTCAGTCTTTCCTTGACCTTATTTCTTAGAGTCATTGTTCCAGTTTTTCTCTTTAATAAATCTTAGTAATTGAGCCTCAAACACATGGTATACTTAAAGAATCCTAAAGAATTAGCTAAAAAATTTGTTTAAATAATTAATAGTTTTAGCAAATTTGTAGGATACAAAATAAACCCACATATATCAGCTTTTCTTTATATTACCAACAAAGTTAAAAGGCAAGAGATAGAAAAATTTCATTTAAAATCACCTTAGATAATATAAAATACATACCTGGGAATCTGCATACCAAAACAAACACAGGAATCATATGAACACAATTACAAATACTTATTCATACAAATATATTTAGATCTTAAAAACTGGAAAAATATCAATCTCATGGGTAGGCAGAGCTAATATAATAAAAATGACAATTCTACCTAAATTATTTTAATGATTCAGTGCCACACCTATCAAACTACCAATTAAATATTTTATAGAACTAGAAAAAATGACAACTAAATTCATCTGGAAGAATAAAAGATGAAGAATATGAAGGGAACTAATGAAAAAAATGTTAAGTAAAGTATCTTAACAGTACCAAATCTCAAACTGTACCATAAGGCAAAAATTATCAAAATAGTCTGGTACTGGCTAAGAGGTAGATGGTAGATCAATCTAATAGATTATAAACTACTATATAGATGTAAATGGCCTTAGCAACCTAGTGTTTGATAAACCTAATGAATGGCTGAGTGAATTGTGGTATATGTTGATGATGGAATACTACTGTGCTGTAAGAAATAATAAGCAAGATGATTTCAGAAAAAAGCTGGAAAGGCTTACATGAACTCATGCAGAGTAAAACAAGCAAAATCTGGAGAATATCATACACAGTAACAGAAATGTACAATGATCAACTACGAAAGGCTTAGCTACTCTCAACAATACAAAGATCTGGGACAGTTCTAAAGGACTTATGACAAGGAATGCTAACCACCTTCAGAAGAATTGTTGGAGTAAAAAAGCATTATACTCATATTGATTTATTTATGGTTTTATTTGGGGGTTTTGCATGACAATACCTGTATTAATTCAGATAAAATTGCTTACCCCCTCTGATAGGGAAAGGAGATCATTTGAATCTTATAATTTTGGAAAATAAATGTGAACAATTATTACATGTAATTGAGAAAATAATTTTTTAAATAAAAAGACAAGAAATGGGTGAGTTTAGAATATAGAATAAATAGCATAATATGTAGACACAAAAAGATAAAGATAAAAATAGAGATAAAAATCAAGCAAATTGCCATGGGGGGAGGATGAAGGAGGGAGTTACTTGAGTATTTTAATGAAACAAATAAATGAATTTATTTTTAATGTGAGTAATACTCTGTGAGAACTGAAAATTACACCTCAGAGATTTTAGATAACTTGCCTAAAGTAATGCAAGTAGTAAATGACAAAGTTAAAATTCAACTTGGGTCTCATAACATCACATCTAGTACTGTTTTCTATACAGCGTTCTGTCAGTTTTCATTCATTGTAGTGCAACATTTCAATCTTGGCCTCTCTGTTAAGGTCTTGTCCAACATATAAAAGTATCTTAGTTTTGAAAGTTATTCCATAAGAGAACAGCATAAGGCATCCTACTGAGGATGAAATGCTTTGAATATGGACTTGAAGAAGACCAAGTGTCTAATTGGGAGGGATGGGGAGGAAGGTTGATCATCACAGTTTGGGCAATGCATTTTTTTTTTGCCACAGCAATCGTGAAATTGGCCAGTAAGGCATGGAAGTAAATCACTTTCTTATCTATTAAACAATGGGTTCTTAAATTTTCCAAAGTCCTTTTTTTTTTTAGAAAATACATAAAGAATGAAGGAAATCCCTTCCTGGATTGAAAAATAATAGTGTATACTATATAAAATCTCCTTTTTTCTGTTATTCATCACAATACCAGTCTTCCCATCAATTCTAAAGCAAGCATATTTATAAAATGATTGGACAGGATGAATTATTTGTAGAGTCCTTTGAGTATATACAGATTTCAAGAAAGACTATTTAAAGTAATAACATACTCCTGATATAAGACCACACTGAATTCAACATTGTGCTCACTAATATTTTTATGTTTTACCATTTCTCAATGACCCTCTTTTACCATTGGCCTCATCTGACTTTAAATTCTCTCAGCTTTGATTCTCTTGACCACAACAACTTATCCATTAAGGAAATTTTATTGTACCAGCATATGGATAGCACATTCGATTTAGCTCCTATTCAGAAGGGAATCTATTCATCTGACCCTATAGCTTTATTTCCTTTCAGTTTTGAATACAAATTGAGTCATTCCTAGAAAAAAGATAATAAGCACCTTGTTGTTGCCAGCTTTTTCCATGGTTCTGACAAAGCCATCTCATATATATCAACCTGTTAACTTATCAGAAATCTGAGTGTGATGGAATTAATAATACTTTTACTATTTACCTCATATTATATTAAACTATGTTTTTTTTACTATTTATCATGATGCCAACCTCAATCATCACCACTATTATAATATCTAGAATTAGGATTACTATAATATATACATATGTATGTGCATATACATCTATGTACATACACATACCAATACATATGTAAGTATGCATGCACATGTATATGTTAGCATTAGCAGAGAGTCTATAGTTCAACCTTTTCACAATCTATTAAGGTCTTTTAGGAACAAATGTAAGTATGCATTATCTTTAAATTCTCACTCCTCATACAATGGCATTTCAATATGCCAAGAATATAAAGCTTCTTTGGGATGATCAATCCCTCCCTCCAATCCAATTGCAGATTATTATATTTATATAATTTAGAAAGTCTATAGAAATCTTTAGAAAATGCTAGGCTATTTCTCAGATAAGAGAAGCACATGCATTACAAGCCCCAAGGACAGCTCCCCAATTTCTGTGCTCTCCCTGTCTGTATATGTCATTTTTCATCTTGCTGCTCTTTATAAATTAAATCTAGCTCTCGGTTTATGAAATCTGCAATTCACCTATTTTCGTTTATTTTTAAATTAATCATAGTTATTGAGCAGTTAGCATTTATAAAATATTTTATTTGACAAGTTCATACAGAATTTTTATTATTTGCAACGAACTTGGGAAATCTGTGTTTTGATGTCATACTCCATCTAGAAGAGAATCCTTTTCTTAAAATCCAAATCATATGGAAAATGATCAAAGTGATGAAAAGGGGGAATTGAAAACTTTTAACTTATTAGCCTATTGAAGATATCTTTCCAATATCCCAGCTTCCCAAAATTCCCAAAAATCATACCCCTAAAATAAGCTTTTAACTTGTGGAAATTTGAAAAACAAATCACCTCAGAGAGAAATGAATGAATAATATATAGTCTACCTGCCTAGTGGAAGAGTAGATGAAGAAAAGTTCTTGTATCCAGGAAGACTTGGATTTCAAGTCAGTCCCATAACTGGCTGTGTTATGCTGGGCAAGTCAATCAACTTTTTGTTACAGTAGGCATTTCTCTAAGACTTTAAGTTGCATAGTAGGTGCTGACTTTTATTATTACAGGGACGTTCATCATACCTTGTAACAATAAAGTCATGTGTCCAATCTTATCCCTCTAATTTGATAAACTAAAACTATAATAAGTGAAAAAATAAATATAAACATACAGAAATATATCCAAATATATTTAAATATAGAAAAGTTTAAGTAAAGCTTAAAGTTAAAGCAAAGAAAATAAAATCAGAGCTAAATGAACAATAATTACAATCATAAAAATAAGCCTATTTTGATAGATAGGCATACTTGTTGATACAGATTCTCTCCTTAGTGATAGGGATAATAACAATAAAAAGAACGATGAATATTAACTAATATTTGTATGGCACTATAAGGTTTGCAAGTGCTTTATGTATTATGATCTCATTTGGTTTCCAAAACAGCTAAATGAATTAGATAATATTATTAGTCAGATTTTACAAATGAGGAAACTGAGATTGAGAAATTAAATAATTTGCTCATTTTTCATACAGCTAGTGAATTAATGAGGTAGGTTTGTAACCTTCCTGAATCCAGGTCTAGCACTCTATTATTTATCTGCCTATCCATACTACCATTGTGAAATAATATCATTACTTTAAAAATTCAACAGTTTGGATTATTGCAGTATTTTCTTAAGTGAATGTGTTTACATTTTTTCCTTTCTCCAATACATTTTCCATATTGCTGACATTAAAATTCTTAAATAAAAGTTTTTACTAAATTAATCCTTTGCTTAAGAAGCTCCAGTTAATCCCTTTTGACTCTTGGACACATTCTAAATATACTAGTTTGCCTTATGACTCCATTCTATCTTCTACAAAATTATTATTTATTATTATTTCTTCATGCACCATATTTTTCAACCAAAGCTGCCTCTGTACAATTAGTCCTCAGTGATTAGAGTCCACACCTTCATGCCTTCCAGTTGAATCTCTAACTTCATACCAAGAATAGATGCATTGCTACATCCTACACTGATGCTATCTTTATCCCCAAACTCTACCTCTTTGCTAGCCTCTGATACAAGAAATTATTTTCTAGTTTGTATATATTACTATTTACATTCTTATCTCAAAGTTGCCTTCACTTGCCAAATCAATACATTCTAAGAAGTCTTTATTTTTGAGTGTATGTCTAGAAATTAGTGTAATGTAATATCTGATATTTGATAAGAATTTAATAAATACTTATTGAATGAATAAATCAATTTCCCCCTTAATCCTACATGTTGAACCCAAATAGTCTTTCTGTACATATCTTAGCACTGTGTGGATATGAATTGAAAACAAGAGCTATCCACCAGTTAAATCTAATCTTTGCTTTATGAACTGCCTAGCAATTTTATCATAAGTCAATCCCTAGTGGTATATACTTCATGCCATTTTCTCATAAGCTATTCATGTTAGTAATAAGTTCTAGTATGTCACTGATATTATTTACTTTAATTATATGAGAAAATTAACAAATGTAAAATTAATTTAATAATTTTAATATGCAAATAATTAAATTATATAAATTTTAATACAAAACAAATAATTTATCTAATATAAAATATATAATGTATAAGTCAATTAATATATAAGTAATGCTTTTAGTAATATGACAGAATATAAAACAACATATTTGTCTATTATAATATCTATTGGGAAAGATGGGGAGGATATAAAGAACAGGGGATAAGGAAGATTTGTAGCAGGGTATAGAGGACTTGAGAGGAGAGAGAGAATATTGCTTGGCCAGGCAAATGAGAGGGATGTCTCCTGCCAAGAGGAAGCAGCAGGGGTCCGATAAGGACTGTTTGTTGTTAAATGACTGAACTGATGTTCAGCTCCCTCTATGCCCCAGAAAAGATAGTCCACTTATCTGACTGGGAATACAAATAAGATAAAGTTTAATAACCAGTTTGGATTTTAGAGGTATCAGGAAAGAGGGACAAGGGATGTCCCTAAATAAGGTTGGAGCCTTCCTCAGCTTGGAACTGAGGCCTGGCCTCACAGGCTGGTGGAGGGTTTCTCCCACACCTATCTACTCTATATCTGTGTTAGCTTTGTCAAATTTAGAAACTTAGCAGCAGACAGCAAGCAACCAAGGAAAGTTCTAACTTTCAGAGCTGATTGGGACTGTGTATTTGGGCTGAACACTCCAAATCCAGACTGGGAAGCCAACACTCCTCCCACCTCCAACACCAGGAAGGAAATAAAGTTCGTCAGGAAGGAAGTGCTAGTCACAAGACCCAACGGCCACTTCCAGTTGTCCCTTCCCCCACCAACTGTCAGTCTTGACAATTTCTTCTCCCTTGATATTCCCACTGTTGCTTGTTCCAACACAGTGGCAGAAAGTTCAGAACTTATGTCTAGTTTCCTTTCTACACTATCAATATCAATATGAAGAATTAAGAGAAAGGAAAGCCCAATTTAAAATAACCGCAAAAGCATAAAACATTTGGGAATCAGTTTAACATGGCACATTCAAAGCATAAATATGAAGGGTAACAAATTGTTCTTTAATTTTTTAAAAAATGCTTTAAATAACCATAGGAATTATCCTGGAATTGGAACTGGAACCATGGCCTTGTTTATGCCATCCTAATATCTTAAAAAAGAAAATACTAGCATATTAATTTGAAGATTTTGTGCTATCCCAATCAAACTACTAAGGTGAAATTTTATACAGCTGATCAGATAATTGCAAAATTCTTTGGAGGAACTAAAATATTTGGCCTGGTAAGGAAAAGAATGAAGAATAGGAATGTAATAGGAATTGCATTTTTGACTTCAAATTATACTACAAAGCCTTAATCAAACATATTAGAAAATATTGAGAGAAAATGCACATAAATGAAATAGAATAGAAAAAAGATATTCACAAATGTAATTTGATGACTTCAATAAACAGAAAATAAAAACACGACTTCATACAGAATTCTTTTTTTTTTTTGTAAGAATTAGTGGGAACCCTGGAAAATATTTCCACAGAAACTAAATACAGAATGTCTTACACCATATTCCACAGTTACCTAAAAACATACATGTGGCTTATGATGCCCATGGCATCTGACAAATATACCTTTCATACCCCATCAGTACTGGATATTAAATACTCCCCCCCCTCTTGTTCTAAGTTCTTCAAAATAGTAATTAGATACTTGAGATAGCAAAATATCTGCTATGACCAGGGTATAAGACATCTAGAAAAATAGGTAATAAAAACTGCTGAACTATCTTCAGAGAGGTGTAATCCTTAATATATAACATATTCATTCAGCACACCTTTCCTACCAAGTTTTCATACTGCCAGGATTGAGCAAGCAAATATAAAAGACTGCAATAGAACTCAACTCTTTGTTTCACTGTGCAGACACAGAATATCAAAAAACTTTGTCCTGGTGGGATTATATTAAAAATATTCCACTGCTGCAGCACTGATCAATTAGGGCACTGAGGAACAGTGGCAATTGTGGCAGGACACTTTCATGTATATATCTTCACCAGTACTAGGAAAGGAAAATGATTAAAATGCAGCCAAGCACAATTCTTCCCCTTCAGAAGCAACTTGGGACAGACACTACTAATATGGGAGAAATACCAAAATGACCAATATAAAAAGGCTGATAACTTTGAAGTGTAGCACCCAGGGAAACCACTATCAAAAGGTTAACAATCAGAAAGGGCTCAATTGGGGAATATTAGGGAGAAAACTGAAGTTACCAAATATCTTGGAAGGAATAAAACTCAATTTCAAAGTATAATCACAAGCAGAAAAAATAACAGGAAAAACTTTTATGATAGGAATATGGTCTTAAATCATCTAAACAAGTCAGATACCTATGGAAAACATATTACAAGTCAGGAAAATTAATCTAAAACTAATGAGACTAATGATGTTATGGATTCCTGAGAGACCTTGGGACCATATTTCTGCATGGTTTAAGAGAACAATATAAAATTTGAAAACAGAAATTATTGCTTTCCTGGCAGAAATAAATATGAGAAAATTTAAAAATATATAATGTCAAACCTTAAAGAAATGAGAGCACCTAGTCAAGAATACAAATTCATAGAATAAATGCAAACTGAAAAAAGAGGAAAGTTAAAAGAAAATGTGATCTGTATACAACCCACACAATTTTAAAGACAAGATGCATAGACAATTTAAATATTATATTTCCTAAAAGAATATTATGAGAAAGCAAAACCAAAAAACAAAATGTGCAACAATACCAGAAAACTGACTAGAACTTCTGATGTAGAAATTAATGCCAGTCTAAATAATGCATATGCATAAAATATTCTAAACAAACAAACAAAAAATCTTTCCTGCAAATTCCAACACACAGATTGGTTATATTTAATAATTCCAATGGCAAAATAACAATTTCTACAAGACAAGGGAATTAAAATAATACAAGACTATTCTGCTGTCATCAGAAACTTCTGGTGGGAAAGGGATAATGTGTTCTGAAGAACAAAGAGGTAAAATATTAACTCAATATGAAGTATCCTCAGGACCTGAATCCAACCAATAATAGAAAAAAATGGATGTTCAAAAAAGAGGCATTTGAAGCATTCCTATTAAGTAAAACAGACCTGTATGGATTATTTTCTTTTCAAACCCCTAGACAACAGAAAAACAAGAAAGAAAATAATCACAGAACAATGGAAGGAATAGGTAAAAACTAAAAATATTATATGAAAAAAGGGAAAAATGAAAATTTTAAAATAGTCTTTCTTAGCTTTGACTAGAGGTAGAATGCTTAATTCAACCAACATTCATAGTTAATGATTATGAATAAATATTCTAACGAATGTTCAAGTGTTATGAACCAATGATTCTCAAATGAAGAAAACTATATCAAATAGTTCTTCAAATAAATGGGAGCAGGAGGAATGAGGAGAATGAGAAAAAGAACAAGAACAAGAAAAAGAACTAGAGAGCAAAAAACCAGAGTGGGGAGAACAAGAAGATAATGATGATTAAGGTCAAATGAAAAACAAAGATAATATTTTATAACATGCTCAGTACCTTCTGAATGATGACACCAGATGAGAGTGATGGATTTTGAAATTGGATTTTAAAGACAAATGCACACACCCATTGTTCATGAAATTATGAATTGATCCAGTCATAATGGAAAGCAATTTGGAAATATCCCTTTATCCAAAGATATTATAACAAAACATGCATTACTTTTTAATGACAAATTGAAGCTCATCTAATAGGTAAGCAGTTAATTTAAGTATAGTGAATAGAATTCTAATTGTATCCTTATTAAAAATCAAAATGGAGGCATTTAGAGGGTTCAATGGATTGAGATTCACGCCCAGAGATGGGAAGCCATGGACTGTATGCAAACACTTCCTCACTTTATGAACTGGGCAAGTCACTTAACTCCTATTACCTTGCTCTTACCATTCTTCTATCTTGGAACCAATACAAAGTATTAATTCTAAAATAGGCAGTAATGATTTTTAAGATTTAAAATGAAGAGTACAGAGAGGCATGAAAAGATGTATGCAAACTGATGCAAAGTAAAATAAGCATAATAAGAAAAACAATGCATATGAGTAATACAACTATATAAGTGGAAAAAAGAAAACAAGACAATTGAAACTCAATTCTATTACATTTTATTGTTCAAATTTGTCCTTAAGGAAGAAATATGGGAAATTAAATCCATCCTCTCTTTGCAGATATGGAAAAGAGATGCCAATTTTGATAAACAGATCGGTTAGTTTTAAAGAATTATTCATCCTCCCCTTATAAGGGATAACTTCAGAAAATTTAGTGGATGCAAGAAGAAAAAAATAATCAAAGAAATATAGTCAGTTGTATAATTTTCTATTTCCCTCTGGTGTCTAGGGACTTTAAATTTCTGAGAAACTGGTATTATCCATCAAATGGTTATAGAGAATTAGCAGAATTTTGTTCTTTAAAAAAAAAAAAAAGGATATTGTTCCAGGGAGCATTAGGGAGTAGATACAGAAGGGAAGTAGGGATATTTATATTCACCAGAAATGTTTGCAACCATTACAAAGGCTGTCCAACACACAGTTCAAATGGGGAAATAATTGTCTATATAAGGTTAGATCCTGCATATGTTATGATCTATAGATGGCATTTTGCTGAAAGAAACCTTTAATTAATAAAGAGAAATGGAGAAAGAAAGTAAAGTTTCCTCCAGATGAGGATATATTTTGAAATTAGATGAATAAAAGTGTTTTTTTTTCCAAAATATTTATTTGGACATCTTGCAACTTAAAATTAAAACACTGCTCTTTAACTTTATAAAATATTTACTACTAGAATTATCCTGTTGAATAACTGTAGTGTTTATACTACTTTCTAAAATCTCTGAGATTTTGAATGTCTTCATCTAAAACTGTATTAAATTTTCCCCAAATATCCACTAAATTGATTACATAACATTTACTCTATGCATATATGCATATACATGTATATGAACATGTGTATATACGTATGAATTTATGTATAAACACTAATTGGAATATAAGATTGATATTTTAAATTAGAAATGGTAGATGACTTCTTCAAAATAGTCACCATGATAAACTAGACATTTTTTGCAAGTATGTCATTGCTCAAAACATTTCTTGATTTTATCTTTTGTAATTTTTCTCACAGTCTGTACATGACATAGAAGGGAAAATCTTTTCCAATTCAATTAGTCACCTTAATCACAAATCTTGACTGAGAATATTTCCTGGCCACTTCTAAATATGAAATATTCTTATAAATAACAGATAAATAAATACCATCAAACCATATGTTCATAAGAAATATGGAAAGGTTCTGGAGGCAATTCCAGAATATGATATACCAAAACATTTTGGGTAATTGAATGGAAATATTCTGCATTTGTAATAGTTAATAGATCATTTTGTGACTATTAACATATGGAGGCTAGACATATTTTTATGAGTACTATTTAATATCACCTTAGCAAAATAAACTCATTACATTTAATGCTGAATATGATGAAACAGTATTTTTTAGTTCTGGAGGTAGGTGGAATGGGTGTGGAATACTATGGAATACACAGTCAGATATCCATTATTTGAGTTAAAGTTGCTTATGTATGTGCTGGACCTATCTTGACCTTTAGAGCTTTAGAATTTGGGTTTTTCATTGTGAGCAATTGTACCATAAAAAGTACCGCAAATTAGGACTTGATTTTTATTTCATTGGTTGTCTAACTTTAAGAAAGTGATATAGTACATATTAATAATGAAGATTAAACTAAAAGGAATTCTTTGGGCATGATTTTCCCCTGGAAAGTTAGTTGTTGAACATTTACCACCATATCCCTTCCTGGCTTAACTTTTTCCCCTCAATGTTAGAAGGGATAATTCAATGGTGATGCAGCAGGTAGCTAAATGTAACAAGATATTTCAAAATTAAAATAAAATAAAACTGGAAAAATTTCCATTGTAGTAATTTATTAATAGTACATCATCAAACAGGCAGAATAGTTAGTTCCCTGATACTCTAAGTGATAAATGGTTATTTATTTATTTAATTTATATGTTACTTTGAGGGGTAAGGGAAAAATAACAGAGTTGTGATCAGAAAAAATCTAGAGACAAGATAATTTTTTTCACATAGCAAGAAGCACAAGAGGTGAGTACAGTGAAGGCATCACACTTATTAAGAACAGTATGCATTACAAAGAATGTTCAGTTAGTTTCCAGGATCTGTACATTATCAGTCAAGGCAGTTTCTTGTTTGACAGCTTGTTCCTCATTAACTGCTTGTCCTAATTAAGAGGCTATTTAAGCAATAAAATGAATAGTTTAAATTGTAAAATGAGGTTTATTCATTATTTTATCAGTAGAATTTTAAGTAATTATTTTAATATTTAATATCTATTATTAATTTATTTTAATACTGTGTTCTTTTTAAATGTTGAGTTTCAAGTTCTATCCCAACTTTTCATCTCCTCTCCCATTTACTGAGAAGGCAAGCAATATGATATAAATTATAAATTTGAAATCATAAAAAAAAACATTTCTATATTACCTATAACTCAAAAAAGAGGAAAAATAAAATGAGAATATTCTATTTCAGTTTTTACTTGATTTTATTAGTTCCTCTGTGAAGGTGGCTAGTATTTTTTAATCAGAAGTCTTCTGAGGTTATCTTGGATAATTGTATTAAATCAGAGCTGCCAAATCTTTCATATTTGATCATCATTACAACACTGCTATTCACAATGATCTTCCAGTTTTCACTTCACTTTGCATCAGTTCCCATATGTCTTGCTATATATTTTTCTGATACCATCCTCCCATCTTTTCCACAGCACAATCATAGTCCATCAAAACCATATGCTATAATTGCTTCAGCCATTTCTCAATTGATGAGCATATTCTTGATTTTTTGCCACCAAAAAAATAATTTCGTATATTTTTTTGCACATTTATGTCCTTTTCCTTTTTTTTTCTTTGATCTCTTTGGAGTACATATCTATTGTAGTATCGTTGGGTCAAAAGGTAAACACATTATATAGCCCTTTGGAAGTAGTTCCAAATTGTTTTCCAAGAAGGATTGGACAAGTTCACAACTCCATCAGTAGTTTATTAGTGTACCTCTTTTTCTCTTATCCTCTCCATCATTTGTCATTTCTGAGACAATTGAAGTGGTACCTTAGAATAGTTTTAATTTTACTTTCTCAAATCAAGTGATTTAGAGCATTTTTTCATATGAATACAGGTAGCTCTCATTTCTTCTGAAAACTGCTATTTAAATACTTTGTAAAAATAATATGTCAATGAATTGACTGTGGACTTAAACTGATTAGATACTCCACTTGCTGTGCTTACAAAGTATCTTCAGTTTATATAAGTGAAGTAAAGCTCAAAAGTGAACTCTTCAGGGGAAGACTTGAGGACACTAAGGAGATTCTTCTTATATAAAAATAAACTTTTTATTGAGTATATAAGGATATAAGTGAATTTAAAAGGATTTCTAACTCTATGGGATTCTAACTCCACCCAAATAAAACTCCCTGGTTCCACAAGGAACCACTTCTCCTGTTTCCACAGGATCAAATCGTTTCTGATCTGACTAACCCAAATTTTCCTTATTCTATAATAAACGAAAACTATTATCCTTATAAGAAGTATATAATTCCTAACGTTGTTTCCAAGTCATTAAAATAACAAAGGCTAGCTGGCTGAGCCTCAGCAAGAACCAAGTTAGGGTTTTGAGCCTCAGAGTCCAAACCAAAGACTGGGTCTATTTTTTTTGGTCTTCTCAGAGATAAAACAATTTATGAAACACCAATAGATAGTCACTAGTGTTTCCCACATTGGAAAAGGAAATCATTTAGCTCCTTCAGGTTTTTCCCTCCTTTCCTTCTACCTCAGGCAGTGAGGTGAGAGAGAAAAGATGTCACCTGCTCCCACCATTCAGAGAGAGAGCAACACCTACTCCCCAGAGCACCTGCCAACTCCCTCAGAGTAACTGCCACACACAGAGAGTGCAACTGCCACAAAAAACCATTACACTTCCCCACATACTGACAACATTTGAAACTGACACTCTTGTCTCAGATCTGTTTCAAACTCCAATTCTTTCTCAAACCAGCTTCTCCACTTCTAACCTCTAAACTAATAAAACAAGACTTCAATGTCTAATATCATTCCTACATACCTGAATGTATATATGTGTTTTTTTCTCTTTGATCCAATTCCAGTGAGTATGAATTTAAAACATTGCCTGCCTGAACCATGACCTCATATCCCCCTCCACTGTAAAAGCTCTTCTTTATGTAAATTTGAGGCATTATTTAAAGTTTAAAATTCTAATCAAAGAATTTGGTCTTGATCTTTTGAATACATTTTTATTATAATAATGAGGGGTTTTCATTCAATAAAATCTAGATAATTTTCCTAATGGTATAAGGATGACTAAATGTTTTCTTTCCTGGGAGTTTTTCTGAAGTTCTTTTTTTCTTTTTTTTTCCAATGAACATCATTATTAAAAATATCAAATACCGAGGCTGTTTTGGTTTTGAAGGTCTTATTTTTATGCATATTTTATACATTCATATAGAGCTTTGGATTTTTTACTGATTTTTAACCTCAGCATCACACTAAGGTTCACTTTGAAGGGCAATGGAACATTCATATAGTATGAGAAATACTTCATATTAAATAATAAGTATTTCTTTGAATAGTGATATTTCTCCAAATTTCTGCATTGAGCAATCACACAGTACACAATCTATCTACAAACACAGCAGAGTTGATCTGAGATTTAAAAGCTACCAAGAGAAGTGTTACATAGCTGAAGAGAAGGTTGTAGGAATAGTAGGTTATAAATAATGGTAACAACAACTTCTATTTCTATAATGTTCTAGGAGATATGAAATACTTTTCTCACAACAACCCTAAGAGAACAGTAAAGAAATTAATATATCAACCTTGCAGATGAAGAAACTGTTTAAACCTTTAAAAGATTAAACCATTACTAGACTTGTTCATGGTTCCATAGTTTTCTATCAGAGTAAAGATTAAAACTCAGGACTTCTGATTGCATGCTATATTCTTTATCCAATGAATCACCTATATTTAAAAGTCAAAATATAATTTAATTTTAATTTTAATTTAAGTTAAGTTAAGTTAAAAGTTAATAAAAAAATTAAAAGTTAAAATAACAAATTTCATTATTTTGTATCTTAGATAAGAGAAAATCCTACTTATAATACCATTTTTAAAATGTCCAACACCTGTTTTTTCCTACTTTATGGAGTAAAAATCAATATATTATTGTCATTCTAGGTTAAGATCAATGTCCCTATAGAGAGTAAGTTTGATTGGTTTAATTAGATAGAGCTTTACTTTCCCTTTACCCCTGCCCTTCTCAGTCTTTTATAAAGGTCTTTAATTGGTCCTTTTGTGCACAGGTGGAGTATCTTATAAGTTCATTTGTATCTTTGGATCTTTGACTTCAGAGCAATGTCCCTGCCCATTACATGAAAGCAATAAAGTCACTCTCTGTCTTCATCTTATATTGGCCTCTCTGATTATTTGAGTGATTAAAGGGGTTACACCTTGCTATCTCAAAACTCCCCAAATTTCTATTCCACACACTACTAATCTCTTTTTTTTTTCTTTCAAAAAATTTTCTTAAAAGAAATGCGTGATGGCCAAAAAGAGGAGGAATACATCTGTATGTGATATAAAAACAAAAAACATAAGAAAAAAAATAATATGTAAATACTACTAAAAATTCCAAAGCCCAATTACATGCTATCACTCTTTCTTCAATACTTATTTATTATACATTCCTACTTCATTTACTCGTGTTTCAAACTTACTTTGAATTCTTATTTAGAATAAGAAGTTTTACTTGCGTCCCTGGTTTTTCATAGTATGGAGCCCCTCCAGTAGTGACTTTGGTCTTCTGTTTCTGTCTGAATTGTTTTTTTTTTTATCTTTTGAACTTCACTGCAAATATAAAATTAAAATTAAAATATTCTACAGTCAATACCAAGCTGAAATACTTATCCAAGTGAAGTGACTCTTAAGAATTTAGTGTACTCTTAAATTCTTAGCAGAATAAGAGTTTTTCTGTGATGAAAAACTCTTATTATCTTCACCTGTGACTCTCATACTCCTTAATATTTCTACTTATTTTGCAAAATATTTCTAAGCTTACTAACAATAATCTCACCTTCTGATAAAGATCCAGTTTTCTTTTCTACATGATTGGCAGATGAACTCTGGATAGAGCACTAGTCTTGGAACAGATATGATCTTAGTTCAAGTCCATTCTCAGAAACTTAATAACTATATCAATTAATCCTGTTCTGCTTCAATTTCTTCTTGTATAAATTGGAAAGAATAATAAGGGATATTTCCCTGAGTTGTTAGGAAGATGAAAATAGATATTTCTAAGATGTCTTACAAACCTTAAAATACTATATAAATGCAAGCTGTTATTAATTAGCTTTTCATTTTCTTTCTCTCACAAATGTGAATAAAAGATAGCAATTAATGTTGCCCTCTCCCATAGTTTTGGAGACTTTATAATTTTCTGTGAATTTGTATTATGTGAACTTTGGGGAATTTTATAATTTAGCTCCAGTGAAAGTAACTAATTCGATCTATTTAGTAACTAATTCTATAACATATCACTAGGATATGCTTCCAGTCAGATGATATAAGTGAGACTAAACTGGCTTTTATAAATGAGCATTTACTAAATGGACATAGTAAGAAATGCTTGATACGAAACACCTCACTCAAAACAAAAGCATAAACTCTCCTACGTGTACATACAGCATTCAAAAGAAAATGAGATCAAGATTTTAGAGCAAATATGACCAATGAGTTACTAGCAGCCCTTGGTTGCTACTTCTTTTTTAGTAGAAGTTCCCTTAAAGCATGGTAGAACTTTCCTCTGGGCTACATGTAGTCATTAACCTGTCCTTCCTCAGTATATTGAGTTTATTCTTGGCTCCCAATTAGACAGTGTTAGCAGTCAATGCTTTTCTGAGGACATGGCTAGGATGCTGCTAAAAAGCTAAATTCTCCAGCCCTTCAAGGTTTACAAGATAATTCTCTCCTAAAATCAAAGAAACATTAAAAACTTTTCTTTTCCTCCTCCCCCAAAGAATTTCCTTCCAGGACTTTCCCAGAATGGATTCCATCACTAAACTATAAAGGCATTTAAATCCTGGATTTCTAGATAATTTGCTCTTTTATACAAAACCCACAAGGCATCACTGAGCCTCTTTAGACAGTACCAATACACTTCCTATATAGGGTTATTTCATTTTATTCCATGGCTGAAAGCATTATTCTTCTCAACATCATTTACTTTATTGATGACATTTAGTTCAGTATCCTTTATTGATTGATTCAACATATATCTTCTCTCCAGGCAAAGGTATCTGGGTTAGAGATTTGTTCATTTATTTAAATTAGGTGGATTGATTGATGGATTCATTTGACCCCCATAATTATCAACACATGATATGCCAGTATATGAATTAAAAAAACTAAAAAATCCCAAGTGAATGTTATTAATGTTTAATTTTACTTGTAGCATGCTTGAGATTCTGAAAACTAACTCAGAAAAGTTAAATATTGTCAAAAAATGTCATAAATAAACTTTAGCAAATGAACTTTTGCTCTTTGTAAACACATGAAAATCTGGTCAGAAGAGACATACCTTGGGTTCTGGCAATGGTTCTAATATCTAGCCACAGCTAGATATTGACATAACAAAGGGACAAAGTTTGACAGGTGATCTAGATTCACTCTCGCCTTTATTTTATCCACTAAGAAATTAAGATCCCCAAGTATATAGTTGGTTGCAGAGGTGAGAGAAAACACCTCATATTGTCACTAATTACTACCAAAGAGTACCAGACAAGAAAGGCAAAAAATCAGAGGTATGACATTTCCTATGAAAGGTGGAAAAGATGAGAATCTATATTTGGGGGTGCCTCCACCAACTCCTTTTGATCTGGCACAGACATGAAGATATGTGCTATCCCCCATTTCCAAATCTCTGAATCTTTCAGTTAACTGAGTGTCTCTTAGGTATATGCTATTTGGATATGGGCCTCTTCCCTTTCCTGGCATGGTCACTAATCTGCCAAATAATCACTCATTTGGGTATGCATTGACCAACAAGTATTGGATTTGAAATATGCAAGAACAACTGATCATGTCTCCTTTTCATTTTAAGGGCAGAAAATATCTCCATGAAATAAGAAATGCAGCCTCAATTTGCCACATTACTAGAAAGAGATAGGATTATAAACCTTTTTGAGAAAGGGGATTTGGAGGGAAAAGTTAATTATCTTCTCTTATTAGCATATTATCCTACAATAATTTTGAATACTTTGGCTAGCTGCCATTTTAAAAGCAAAGAGTGAATGGAAAAAGAATAGATATGTATTTAAGAATATAGGTTGTTAACAGATGGAGAAAACAGGAAAAATCTGGATGACAAAGTACCGCCTACAAGAGTAAAAAATAAGCAGGCACCAGACAGAGGACATTTCTTAGGGCAAGTTGCCAAATAAAAGGGGCTAAAGTCAATTATAAAATGACCATGAAATTAAATTGTCACTGCCATCCATATTAATACTGAAATATTGTTCCATTATCATAATAGCTCACTTTAGATGTATTTTATTTATTTTAATGATTTTTATATTATCACTATTTCTGGACATACTTTCTTCTACTCCTCCTCTCTTCCTCCTTTATTCAATCAGTGATTTATTCTTATTTTATAAAGAACCTGAATATATAGAAAATATTTTCTTCAGAAAAATGTCCTAAGACATATTGTACAGTTTTCATTTATTATCCCAATTTTACACATGAAAAATTGAATTAGGACAATTTTGATAGTTATATATCTAATGCAGTAGTGTTTATTATTTAAAAAAAATAGAAACTGAGCCACCTAAAATTGTACTCCATCCTGCAAATGTAATCCATTTGACTCCCTGATAAAGGTAGTATAGAATAAAAATATCATCCTGTATGCCTTTCAATACAACTCAGCATTACATTAGTTGTTTGGCTCATTTTGTTAGTAGTAATAGAAAAAGCAGCAGCAGTAACATTAGTGTTATATTGGCATTAGCAGCAGCAGTAGCAGCAGCAGCAGTAGTAATAACAGCAAAAAGAAGAGGAAAAACAGGGACAGTAGCAGTAGCAGTAGTAATAGTTCCTGGTATTTATATAGTATTTTTAAAGTTTGCAAAGCACTTTACAAATAGTATGACGTTTTTATCTTCACAACTACCTTGGAAAATAAACACTATTATTATACTGGCTTTATAACTGCGGAATCTGAGGTAGACAGAGATCATCATCATGCTTAAGAATGTTTGCAATTAGATTTGAATTTAGGTCTGGTGATTATAGGTCTAGCACTAATGATTGCTCTAACTGCTTCTGCTCATATGATTAACATATCACACATTATTAGCCCATTTCCAACTCATAATCTGACCTAATATTTGTGTGGCATAATGTAACCTAGTATGGTTATAAAAGTACCTCTGAGGAAGGAGCTCCATCATAAAGAATGATGTGAAAGCAGGTATTTTCATTTTTCCTCAGGTGTTACCTCAACACTGAAATAATTTTTTAAATGTGAGCACTGAGAACTTAATAGATTTAGAAATATTTTTAAAATAGATGTAGAGGGGGCAACAAAGTGGCTCAGTGGATTGAGAGCTAGGTCTAGAGATAGGAGGTACTGGCTTCAAATCTGGCCTCACACACATCCTACCCACTTAACCTGGGGCAAGTCATTTAACACCCATTTATTGACCCTTATTGCTCTTCCATGGAACCAGGCAGAAACTATAGCATTTTATGGTAAACAGAGAAAGTTATTATGAAATATTGACTAGAAAACTGTCTTCAGAAGCATAGAGATATCTCCAAGCCTTGTTTCAGACTGATACTGAATATAATCCCAGAGATATCTCTCTTAACCTTTCAGTGCTGGTAGGTGAATTTGCCTTGATGAAGTGAGTTTTCTATATTTGGGAGTTCCCTATATAAATGAAATTATACAATGCCACTGGACTTGATTCAGGAGATGTGAGTTAAAAAACTCCTAGAACTTTGGATTGAATTGAGAAATTCAATATTGGCTTCAATATGCCAGTGGTAAATGCCACTACATTTTTTGTGTAGTAAATATCATCACATGATGATATCTGATATTTGGAGACAAAGAAAGGTAAGGTCAGAGAAGTCAATCACTAATGGGAAGTAGGATGTAGAATTTCAGGCCACAGACATTCTTTCAGACTATATGATCTTTTCTAACATGATGAACATGGAAAATATGCATTACATTACAGCACATGTATAACCAATATCATATTACAGCTATCTCTAGGGGAAAAAAAGGTAGGAGGAAGGAGGGAGAGAGAGAATGTGGTTCACAAAATTTCAGAAAATGATTATTAAATAATATCTAAATGTAATCTAAAAAAATAAAATGTAAAATAAAACAAAAGAAAGACCATATAAGTAAAAGAGAACTTGTATCTGTATCAGTAGAGAGAGACCCCACATTCCTTAAATTATACCTGAAAAATTATATGTTAATTAAAAGGTCAGTGATATTCCTGCAAAGGTAAAGATAGTCAAACATCAATTCTTTAAAAAACATATTTTACAATTTCCTTCCTTATTTTTTATACATCCTCCTAAAGTAATTTATCCTAGGTCTTATATTCCATTGGTACCAATTATGTGATTGGAAAATCCATATGGTATCCAATAATATTGCTTGCCTAAGTAAAATCTATAGAGATGAATAAGCAAGCAGGAGTCAACAGTTATCATTCTGATTATGTGATAATAATGTTCATGATTTTTCACCCATTTTTCTTCTCTTTTGGATTTTTAGCTATCTCAAGAGCTTATCACTCAATGCTTTCAAAACAGTCTCATTTCAAGCATCTTTCTTCTGTGTTTATGCAGTCTAATCCAGTTGGCCCTGAAAACTGAATTGTATTTAATACTTGTTCTAATTTCTTAGATACCACATGATACACTGAGTTATTAAGAATACGATTTTGCTTATTTCACTGTATCTTAGGTTATCTGTAGCCATTTGAAGCTATAGAAACTTGGCAGTGTATTCCTTTTCTTCTTTATTTGTTCAGCTTCATTTGTATACTTTGATATATATATCTCATATCAGATTTTCTTCATATTTGTTTTCCCGTCAACCATTCTTCATTAATGTGTGTGGCCATAATGTTCATCTTCTAACATCATCCTCCGAAAAAATTTTCAAAAAGTTATACTCTAAAACATTGTTGTATATGACTGTCACATCTTGTCTTGTCAAGAAGGTGAAATGTTTGGATGGAGGCACTTTCCTGACTCTTTTGTGTTCCTTATTATGTTACTGATTTACATTAGTTAAAATTTTATGGGAAATGTTGATGACTTCTGTCAATGTTTTCTTTTATCTACTATGTTCATCTATACATATACATACATAATTCTAAGCGAGTTGGGCTATGTGGATGTATTTATAGCTTGTTAGAACTAAACTCAGACAGAGGGAACCAAGATGGCAGAATAATAGCAAGTAAATGCTAAAACTGCTCTGAATATCCTTCCAAATCAATCTTTAAAAAAACATCTCAAAAGGGCAGAAGTCAAAGCAGGATGAGTGAGAAGGCTCTCCTACTAAATACAACATTAAAGGTAGGTAGAAAGAGTGGATTTCAATAATATATGGGAGGAAAATTGCACAAAATAAGTGCAGGGTAACCCCCCTCACCTACTAAGCCACATAAAGAGCCAGGACTTGAGCAATCTCCAAATTCTGGGACACGGCCTGCACAAATAAAAAGGCATCACAGACCTACCCCTGGAGGCTCTAGGTTCTGGTAGTGAGAGTCAGAGCTCAATAGCACTGGGCTTACTCAGTTTCTACAGCAGCAGCAGCAATGACAGCAATATCAGAGAACAGTCTCAGGGTAAAACACTGGGAAGCAGGCTATGCCAACAAAAAAACACCTCAGATCTACTCCTGGAAATCCCAGGCCCTGGGGGTGAGGTTTAGAGCTCCACAGCACTGGGCTCATCAGGGCCTCTGACAGAAAATAGAAATAGATAATAACTTTTAGAATATATAATGATAATAACTATTATAGACATAATAACAATAATAGAAATAATTACAGAAATAATAATCTGAATGAGGCAAATGATAACTCACAACAATATATCCAAAATGGGGCTCACTATACTAAGAGTGAAAATCCTCCTCAAAGTGAGGAACCCCATAGAAATGGCCAAGGACCTTTATAAAAGTCCGAGAGGAGATAAAGAACTCTGGAATAAGAGAATGAAACCTTTGATTTCCCAGACACTGATATCTTAACACTAGTTATTCCAGTCCATTATCCACAACATTATAATAAACTGCATGTAATCCTAAAAGTTAGAAATACATATTATGATTGCCTCTTAGAAACGAGAGTTTCCAGATCAGTTTTGATTAGTACACCTGATTCTTACTGTGATTCCATTGGTTTTCTAGTAGGGGTGTCAGGAGCATCTCTAAAGATCCCAAAGCTTTCCTTTCAAATGGTGTCTATAGGATCCCTATCAGCAGAAACTTCTTTCCTTCTGATGCCTAACTCCCCAATGAATTTATTAGGGAGAGACCTTTTTATATAAGAGATGCTTTTTGAACATCCCCCTATACAGGATAAGCCTTTCCCCCCTGCATACACATTATTGCTAGGGGGGATACTTATATTGCTTCCTATATACAGGATTGACAAATAAAATTATGAGAACTTCAAGAATCTGGAGCTGCTGTACAAGCAGGACCTATAAACTTTTCCCTTCATGATCTAAAACCAGGAGACAAAATATACATAAAGAACTTCCAGCACAGAGGAGCAACTCAGCTTACATAGGAAGGTCTGTTTTAGGTATTGTTAACCACTCCAACAGCTATAAAAATTGGAGAAAAGAACTCTTGGATAGTTTACTCACACATAAAGCAAGTACTTTCCATTGGAAAGGATTGACTGTATCCTGTCACATGTATTGGAGATAAAATTCCATAGATAACTGGACACTATTTTGATTGCCACATTGAACTCCTGAATTTTTAAAAATATTTTCAATAGAATGGGTAAATATATATATATATATATATATGTATATATATATATAAAATGCTTTGATGTCATAAATGATGTGCTACAAATCTGATGAATCAGATATTGGTCAACATTCACCTCAGGGGGATTGTATAAAAGTATAAAAATTATAATTGTATAACTATTATGTAGTATTTGTTAGATTTAAAATGATATCTCCAGGTTCTTATTTTCCATAGGGTATATTTTTTGTAAAAAATCTAAGGTTTAGGATTGTATTATTTGTAATTGTAATTTGTATTTATTTGTAATTTGGGGATTGTATTTCATAAAATCCAAGATTTAAATTTTTTGAGGCATTTCAGGGAAAGAAACTCATTAACTCCCTGAATCAAGAAAAAATGAATTATTTTAAATAGACACCATAACGATATCTACACTGTATCAGAAGATCTAGAATGAACTGTGGAAAGTATAGATTGAACTGAAGGGGGTCGAACATATTTAATGAATGTAAACTTCTATGCCAAAGGGAATTGCCACCTAATTGGCTTTTTGTCAATGCACCTATCTACCATTGGTTTTGCTTTCTTTCTCTCTTATTTCTCTCTTTTCCTCATATTATTATAGTTTTCTATTAGAAAGTGTAATATTATAGTGTATATATACATATGTATGTATGTATATGTATACATGCACATATTTGCCTGGTGAGCTGAACTGAAGGGTAAACAGACTTTAATGTCAGTTATAAGTAGTTATAGGCAGATATAGGAAGTTACAAATAGTTATAGGGTAGCTAGTTAGGCAAGATAGAAATAATTTAATTGGTAACTAAAGACATAACTAGATAGAATTTCAGGTACATATCAGAAAGTATAAGGAATTAAGAAATTACTACTGAAATCTTGACTATCATGTTCTAATTCTTCAAGGGATTTGTAATCAGAATAATTTTGATATAAGATCAAATATTATGATTTTCAACCTATCCCTGTCCCCTCCTGCTCTAGAAATCTTATCTATATACACCTTGAAATCCTCTATAAGAAACTCAACCAACATCAAGGTAATTAATAAAAATATGAAATATTTTCAAATATGAATATGAATTTTTTGAATATGAAATAAAATATTCAATACATCAAGTATTATTTTAATACTACTTATTAAAATCCACTTAGACAAGAGAGAAATTAAAAACAGCCAGAGAAATTTAAAAAAAAACAAACAGAAAAGCCAAAAGGCACTCCACCTTCACTCTGATACCAGCCCAAGAGACCACTGTTTTTTGTTGTTTTTTTTTTAATTTCTCTGGTTGTTTTTAATTTCTCTCTTCTCTAAGTGGATTTTAATAAATAATATTAAAATATTATTAGGAGTGTTGAATATTAATTTTAATCTTTACATTTTTTGCTTACCATGAAGTGATTAAGAATTCTCAAAACCTTTTGAGCAGATAGCCTTATAGTAAAGATAGTAAGTTTGCCAGGTTGCTGCCTACCACAAGGGTCTGGTGGCGGAGTGTGCCTGAGCTCCTGCCCTGCCCTGACAGCCTGCCTCTGTCTGCTGTTTCTCCTGTCCATCTGCTTAACCAGCACTCCTCACCTCTCTCCACCCAGCTTGGAGCCTCCTCTTGCTGAGACCAGAACCGGCACAAGAGCCTGCCAATCCTAGCCATTTTGTTTTCCCACAGAGGGTGAAATATAAAAATCTTTCCACCCCAATCCCTTTCCACACTCCACATGTGTGTTTCTAGCCTACTGTAGCCATTTTTCAGTGTGGAAAAAAGAACCCCACACCTTCTAATTTTCAAGCAGATTTTTTTCTTTAAGCTGATCCTGGACTTCAAGTTTAGAAGGGTATTACTAAAGGTTTTTCACAAGGAGGCAGTTAGTTCCAAATCAGTAGATTTATAGTAAGTTTTTGTGGAATAAGCCTGTTTTTTCCCTTCTTTCTTTTGACCCAAAATACCAAGGAAGAACTTTTTTCTCTCCTATGCACATACACTATTGTTTTCCTTCCAAGTTTTGCCACTTTCTGTTTACTCTATAAACAAACCCCATTCAGCATCTTTCAGGAAAAACCCTATTGCAAAGCATGCTTGAAACTCTGAAACAACAGTTTGAGTTGGTAGAGCTAAAAAGTGCAGTTTGGATCTGCCTAATTCTTTTACTGGGACTTTTTATTTTCATTGGAGACTTCCCAGTTTATTTCCTTCTCCTCAAGAATATGCCACAAGCTAGGCTGCTTATGCTACAAACCAACCTGAAATATTTTGACAAAGTTCTAAAAGTCCTAACTGCTTCCAACATGCAGAGTAGAGATTCTGCCCTGTGTTTCTATGAAAAAATTCAGAGTGCTGACAAAAGAGATTCAAATGGATGATAAATAAAGGGGGAAGGGAAAGAAACTTTAAAAGAGATCTAGAAATTTTTTGCTAACTATTTTGAGTTTATTCTCCTCCTATAATATAGAACAAGTCTATTGGAATGGGCAAAAAAAGAAAAGGATTTTGACTAAACTGCCTGCCTGAACTTTCTCATTTCTTTATATTATTGTATTTAATAATTGGTATAAGGTTAAAATTTTTTTCTTAAGTTTATCTGTATTAATCTAGTCAAAACCTTTTGTTATATTGAATCTTTTAAGCTATGTTTTGCCTATATTGATCTTTAATTTGTACCTTTACCTCTGGGGAAGAACAAAATGTCAATGTAAAAGCCCATGAACATCTTGCCCAAAAACCTTGTCACTAGATCCATTGAACATCACATGTTGCCTTTGTGAATTGTCACATAGATGATGATGGATAAATTTTAACAAAACTGGTTAAATTGTATGCAACCATTAAAGAATTTAATGATCTAGGAATTTAAATGATAATTCTAAGGGGTCTTCAGAAATAATTTTAGTAACTAGTAGTTTCTGAATGGATGATATTTTATATTTATATTATAAAGAATGTTGTATTAAAAGTAGAGAAACAAAGAAATGTTCCTACCAAGGTGTTTCTATGAATCAGGAAGCCAAAAAAAGAGCTCCTGCAAAATCCTCCATTTAATTTTAATTCCACCAAAATAATATAGACTTCTTGATGATGTTCTAGACCCAAATAAGTTCTACTTTGTTTTAAAATATGTTTGCCAAGGCTGAAAGATTTGTTACATTTTTAAATTTGTGATAAATATCCATCAGTTCATAAGTTTTTTATGTCATACAGCAATTGATATGAAATATGACAGTGGGTTTGTTTGCTACTATAATTAACTGGGCTATTGTGAAGTTTGGGGACTTTGGTATCTCTTTATTATCTGCTGTGTTACTGTTTTATTCTGAAAATCATTTGTACTCACACATGGCTGACACAGTGTGTCACTGATTTTAAGCTATATATTTTTGATTTTTAAAACTTTTTTATTATTGCTTTTCCTTGCATGTGCAATATACTGAGTTTTATTTTTTCACTCCTTTTTGTATTTGAAGCACATGTCAACAGTATTGAGAAAATTTTTCTTTATTTTTTTAATTTTGCAGTAATATAAGTTTTAAATATATTTTTTCTAATATGAACCCATACCCCAAAAGCTTCAGACTATAAAAATGATGCCATCGATTGTTTAAAAGAATTATGAGATTTGGTTCATGATTCTGTCTGATTCCAGAAGAAGGGAATATACAAAAGAACCACTAAAGAAACACAGAGCACCTGCATAGTGTCTATGGAGCTCAAGGTCAAAGGGGCCAAATCCCAATGGGATTGATGCAATTTTGAGCCAACACTAGGACTTGAACTTGTTTTGGGTTTGAGGTTCCAGCTGTTTAACATGTGTTAAAGGCAGGTCTTCCTTATCCCTCATTCTACCAAGTATCTCAAATTTGACTCCTTCCTGACTCCTATAATCAAGTCCAATTCCTGTCTTTCATGGTGTGGAAAATTTTCTATAGTCCTGGCTACTGATTGGGTAAATGTATAATTGCTTTAATCATTTTAATTGGTCCTGATTCAAGGACCTGCTATAGATTTAGTTTTCCTTTACTTAGATTTTTTCCATTTGAATTAGTTTATGTAGTCAATTTAGAATATTATTCCTTGCTTACAATAATCACATTATTTCCCTCCATCCCCTCCACCCACCATTCCCTCAGCCGACAAGCAATTTCATTGGGTATTACTTGTGTCCTTGATCAGAACCGATTTCCATGCTATTGGTGTTTACACTAGGATGTTCATTTAAAGTCTACATCCCCAACCATATCCCTTCGACACATGTATTCAAGCAGGTGTTTTTCTTCAGTGTTTCTAATCCCACAGTGTTTCCTCTGAATGTGGATAGTGGTTTTGTTCATAGATTCCTCCAAGTTGTTCACGATCACTGCATTGCCAACTAATGGAGAAATCCATTACATTAGATTGTATCACAGGGTATCAGTCTCGGTGTAAAATGATTTCCTGGCTCTTCTCCTCTCACTCTGCATCAATTCCTGGAGGTTGTTCCAGTTCCCATGGAATTGCTCCACTTTATTATTCATTTGAGCACAACAGTATTCCATTACCAACATATACCACAATTTGTTCAGCCATTCCCCAATTGAAGGGTATCCCATCATTTTCCAATTTTTTGCCACCATAAAGAGCTCAGCTATGAATATTTTAGTACATGTCTTTTTCCTTCTTATATCTTTGGGGTACAAACCCAGCAGTGCTATGGCTGGATCAAAGGGCAGACAGTCTTTTAGCGTCATTTGGGTATAGTTCCAAATCGCCCTCCAAAATGGTTGGATCAATTCACAACTCCACCAGCAATGCATTAATGTCCCAACTTTGCCATACCCCCTCCAGTAAGCCTTACATTCCTTTGTTGTCATGTTAGTCAATGTGTTAGATGTGGGGTGATACCTCAGAGTTGTTTTGATTTTGATTTCTTTGATTATAAGAGATTTGGGACACTTTCTCATGTGCTTATTAATAGTTTTGATTTCTTTAACTGAAAATTGCCTATTCATGTCCCTTGCCCATTTATCAATGTGAGAATGGCTTGATATTTTTTTTTGTACAATTGGTTTAGCTTTTCATAAATTTGAGTAATTAGACCTTTGTCAGAGACTTTTGTAATGAAGATTGGTTCTCAATTTGTTGCTTCCCTTCTAATTTTGGATGCATTAGTTTTGTTTGTACAAAAACATTTTAATTTGAAGTAATCAAAATTATGGATTTTACATTTTGAGATTTTTTTCTAGCTCTTGCTTAGTTTTAAAGTCTTTCCTTTCCCAACGATCTGAGAAGTATACTATTTTGTATTCACCTAATATGCTTATAGTTTCCTTCTTTATATTCAGGTCATTCACCAATTCTGAGTTTATCTTAGTGTAGAGTGTGAGATGTTGATCCAAATCTAGTATCTCCCATACTGTCTTCCAATTTTCCCAGCATTTTCTATAAAATAGTCGGTTTTGGTCCCCAAAACTGGGATCTTTGAGCTTATTGTATGTAGACTGTCTTACTGAGGTAATTTACCCCAAGTCTATTCCACTGATCCTCCTTTCTGTCTCTTAGGCAGTGCCAAATTATTTTGATGACCACTGCTTTACTGTATAGTTGGAGATATGGCACTACAAGTCATCCTTCCTTTGCATTTTTTTTCATGATTTCCCTGCATATCCTTGATCATTTTTTATTCCAAATGAACTTTCTTATGTTTTTTTCTAATTCAGCAAAAAAAGTTTTTTGGTAGTTCAATGGGTATGGCACTAAATTACTAAATTAATTTGAGCAATATTGTCATTTTTATTATGTTAGCTCATCCTACCCATGAGCAATCAATGTTTTTCCAATTGTTTAGATCTAGTTTTAATTGTTTGGAGAGTGTTATGTAGTTGTGTTCATATAGTTCCTGCGTTTGTCTCTGCAGATAGATTCCCAAGTATTTTATACTGTTTAGGGTAATTTTAAATGGAATTCCTCTTTCTAATTCTTGCTGCTGAAATGGGTTAGAGATATATAGAAATGCTGATGACTTATGTGGGTTTATTTTGTATCCTGCAACCATCTAAAGTTGTTGATTATTTCAACTAACTTTTTGTTTGATTCTCTAGGATTCTTTAAGTAGACCACCATATCATCTACAAAGAATGATAGCTTGGTCTCCTCATTGTCAATTTTAAGACCTTCAATTTCTTTTTCTTCTCTAATTGCTACTGTTAGTGTTTCTAATAAAATGTTAAATAATAGAGGTGATAATGGGCATCCATGTTTCATTCCACTCCTGATCTTATTGGGAAGGCTTCTATTTTATCCCCATTGCAGATGATGTTTGCTGATGGTTTTATATATTTACTGTTTATTATTTTTTGGAAAGGCCCTTCTATTCCTATACTTTCTAGTGTACAAATGGGTGTTATATTTTATCAAAGGCTTTTTCTGCATCTACTGAGATAATCATGTGATTTTTGTTGGTTTGCTTGTTAATGGTCAATTATCTGGATGGTTTTCCTAATATTGAACCATCCTTGCATTCCTGGTATGAGTCCTGCCTGGTCATAGTGAATAACCCTTGTGAAGACTTGCTGGAGTTTTTTTGCTTGTATCATATTTAAGATTTTTGCATCTATATTCATTAAAGAGATTGGTCTATAGTTTTCTTTCTCTGTTTTTGACCTGCCTTGCTTTCAGATCAGTACCATATTTGTGTCATAAAAATAATTTGGTAGAGGTACTTCTTTGCTTATTCTATCAAATAGTATTGTATAATATTGGGATTAGTTGTTCTTTTAATGACGACCTGATGGCTACCCTCACAAGGTTTAGCCAGTCTGTCAAAACCGTTGCCCGGGGTGTGGCCACTGACGCATGCTAGCAACTACTGGGAGCCACAAGTGAGAGCTGGGTATCAGGTGGGGGTCAGAGGCTTGAGAGCTGCCCTAAGAGGGCACGACAAGCCCTCCATACCAGAGATGCTACCCCTCCCTGAACACCCCATACAAATCCCTGGTGAACCAGGGCTTTGCACACCCAGCATATGAAGACTGTTTCGTTGGAACAGGTGGAACAAACCAATATGAAGTTTCAAGGGCTGAGATGGTGACGCAGCAAAGCACTGTAGAGTTATTAGGATGTGTTGGAGCACAAAAGACAACATGACCATCCAATGCAGCTGAGGAAGTCTCCAGGTGTAATGACTTTTCGTTCCACTGGACCCAGGCTTCCAACGCCAAGAGAGTGGGACTGTCTCTGTGCATCGACTTTTCCACTTAAATCTCCTTCACACACAAGTGTCTTTGTGCACACTCATCTATCCTAACCCTGTCCACTGTCTTCAAGACATGAGGCGATGGGGGAGTGGCGACGCAACAGATAGAGGTGACCACTGGCAGTTGCAGTCATGATCCTGCATGTAGGCAGCCCATGGACCAGTGGTCACTCAGCCCTGTAGGGCAGCAGAGATGTTCAGCAGCATCCTGGGTGACTGAGCAGCCCTCTCTAGGACAGCACTGCTCACCCTAATCAAGGGAAGGGACTAGAAAAGGTGTCCCAAACATTGCATGCCCTACAAACACCCGGTCAGCACACCGCGGCTGGTGGGTCATTCCTTTAAGTGGTCAAAATCAAAGAAAATAAAATACAAAGAAACTCCTACTAGGAGCATGGAACACCAGGACATTACACGACAGAGAGAATACCCCAATACCTGAGAGAAGAACAGCTCTGATCAGTAAAGAACTGGCATGATATAACATCGACATCTCAGCCTTAAGTGAAACATGCTTAACAGAAGAGGGATCACTCAGCAAATCCACCACTGGATACACCTTCTTCTGGAAAGGTAGAGCCTCAAATAAGACAGAATCCATGGTTTTGGCCTGGCCATCAAGACCAGTTTGCTCAAACAGCTGCCAGACTTGCCTGTGGGCATCAGCGAGAGGCTCATGAAGATCCGTTTGCCCCTCAGCAAAGACCAGTATGCCAAAATCATCAGCTCATACTCCCCAACACTGACCAGCACAGAGAAGACCATCGAGCAGTTCTACTCTGACCTGAGTGCCTTCTTACACTCAGTGCCCACCAATGACAAGCTGATACTACTGGGAGACTTCAACACCCATGTTGGCCAGGACCATGAAAGATGGAAAGGAGTGCTTGGCAAACACGGCTTGAGCAAAATGAACAAAAATGGCCTACTACTACTCAGCAAATGCTCAGAGTTCGAACTCACCATCACGAACACTGTATTCAGAATGGCAAACAAATATAAAACAACATGGATGCACCCAAGATCAAAACAGTGGCATCTCATTGACTACATCATTGTAAGCCGGTGAGACATCCAGGATGTAAAGATCACCAGAGCCATGAGAGGAGCTGAATGCTGGACAGACCACTGATTGGTTAGAGCGACTCTTCAAATGCGCATTCCGCCTCACCATCCAAAACGCGCCCAGACAGTTCGCGAATTTTACAATGTGAGTCGTCTTAGAGATCCATCTTATTTGCAAACATTTCAGTCCTGCCTGGACAACAAGCTGTCTGCCAAGGGACTACTCACGGGAAGCTCAACCGAGAAATGGAACCAGTTCAGAGACACAGTGAAGGAAACATCAAAGGCAGCCCTAGGCCCAAAACAACGCAACCACCGGGACTGGTTCGATGAGAACAACACTGGTATTGAAGACCACTTGAGCAAAAAGAACAAAGCCTTTATGGAGTGGCAAAATAACCCAAACTCTGCTCCTAAAAAGAACATATTCAAGTCTCTCCAAGCCACGGCGCAGTGTGAGATCAGGAAAATGCAAGACTGATGGTGGGAAAAAAAGGCAGAAGAAATCCAGTGGTTTGCTGATATGAAAAACTACAAACAATTTTTCAGTGCCCTCAAGACTCTCTATGGGCCATTAAAACCCACCACTACTCCCTTGCTATCCTCTGACAGTGAAACCCTCATAAAAGATAAAAAAGGCATCAGCAACAGGTGGAAAGAACACTTCAGTCAGCTTCTCAACCGACCCTCTTCAGTCGACCAAAGCGCCCTTGACTAGATCCCCCAAAACCACACCATTGAACAACTTGACATTCCTCCTTCAATAGAGGAAGTCCAAAAAGCCATTAAACAAATGAGTGCAGGCAAGGCACCCAGTAAAGACGGGATCCCAACCGAGGTGTACAAGGCCTTAAATGGAAAGGCGCTTCAGGCATTCCACATAGTGCTGACCAGCATATGGGAAGAGAAAGACAGGCCCCCAGAACTCAGAGATGCCTCCATTATAGCCCTCTACAAGAACAAAGGTGCATGAGCAGTCTGTGGCAACTACAGAGGAATCTCGCTACTCTCCACTGCTGGAAAGATCCTCGCCCATGTTATACTCAACAGACTTCTGTCATCTGTTTCAGAGCAGAACCTGCCTGAATCACAATGTGGCTTCTGACCAGATCATAGCACCATCGGCATGGTCTTCATGGTGAGGCAAATGCAGGAAAAATGCCTTGAGCAGAACCTGAGTCTCTACATTGTCTTCATAGACCTGACAAAGGCATTCGGCACAGTGAACAAGGATGCATTGTGGGTGATCCTTAGCAAGCTCAGTTGCCCAGCAAAATTCATCAAACTGATCCAACTCTTTCATGTCGACATGACGGGGGAAGTCCTATCTGGTGGAGAGACTTCCGATCCCTTCAACATATCCAATGGCGTGAAACAAGGCTGCTTCCTTGCTCTGGTGTGATGGATCTAAATCTGGGCATCTACCTCAAATACCAACTGGATGGCTCACAATTTGACCTTCGCTGCCTGACTGCAAAAACAAAGACAACAGAGAGACTCATCCTGGAAGCACTCTTCGCGGATAACTGTGCTCTCATGGCCCACCAAGAAAATCATCTTCAAACCATTGAGGACAGGTTCTCCACCGCAACAAAACTGTTTGGCCTGACTATCAGCCTCAGCAAAACAGAGGTGCTGTTCCAATCTGCACCAGGCAGGCCAACTAAACAGCCGTGCATTACAATCAACAGCATGAAGCTTTCTAACATCAACACTTTCAAGTACCTGGGCAGCCCCATTGCCAAAGACGGGTCCCAAGACCGTGAGATCAATGCCAGGATCCAAAAGGCCTGCCAGGCACTGGGGTGGCTGCACTCCAAAGTCCTCCAACACGGCAGTGTAAGCACTGCAACGAAGCTCAAAGTGTATAACGCAGTGGTCCTCAGCTCGCTCCTGTACGGTTGTGAGACATGGACACTGTACAGGAAGCACATGAAACAGCTGGAGCAATTCCACCAATGCTCTCTCCGGTCAATCATGAGGATCTGATGGCAGGACCTGATCACCAACCAGGAAGTCCTTGACAAAGCCAACTCCACCAGCATCGAAGTAATGGTCCTCAAGACCCAGCTACGATGGTTTGGACACATCATCTGCATGGACCCACAGCGAATACCAAAACAGGTATTCTATGGTGAACTGTCAGCTGGACTCAGGAAACAAGTCGACCAAAGAAAAGATTCAAGGATCAGATAAAGTCAAACTTGAAATGAGCTGGCATTACACCAAAGCAACTAGAACTTGCTACCTCTGTCAGAAGTAGCTGGAGAACCCACATTAACCATGCCACCACCACCTTTGAAGATGAAAGATGTCTTGTCGCTGTGTGTGAATGTCAACACCAGGCCACAACCACACCTCCCATAACAACTGGTGTCCCATGCCCCATGTGCCACAAATTTTGTGCCTCAGTCTTTGGACTTCAAAGCCATATGAGGATACACCATAGATGAAAATGTACAAAGACAATTGTCATTCTCGGTCACTGAGAGACTACTACTACTACTGTTCTTTGAATGTTTGATAGAATTCATTTGTGAATTCATCTGCTCCTGGGGATTTTTTCTTACAGAGTTCTTTGAAGGCTTGTTCAATTTCTTTTTCTGATACCGAGTTGTTTATATAATCTACTTCTACCTCTGTTGGGCTAGGCAATTTATATTTTTTTGTAAATATTCAACCATATCACTTAGATTGCCATATTAATTTCTATATAGTTGGGCATAATTGTTTTTAATGATTGCCTTAATTTCCTCTTCATTAGAGGTGAGGTCTCCCTTTTCAACTTGGATACTGACAATTTGGTTTTCTTTTTTCCTTTTCTTAATTACACTGACCAGTATTTTGTCTAGTTTATATGGTTTTTCAAAGTACCAGCTTCTAGTCTCATTTATTAAATCAATAGTTCTTTGACTTTCAATTTTATTAACTTCTCCTTTGATTTTTAGGATCTCTAATATAGTCTTCATCTAAGGATTTTTAATTTGTTCACTTTCTAGTTTTTTTTTTTTATTTGCATGCCCAATTCATTGACCTCTGCCCTCCCTAATTAGTTTATATATGAACTAAAGGATATAAATTTCCCCCTGAATACTGCTTTGGCTGCATCCCATAGATTTGGAAAGGATGTCTCATAATTGGCATTTTCTTCAATGAAATTAGTAATTGTTTCTATGATTTGTTCTTTAGCTAACAGGTTTTGGAGAATCATATTGTTTAATTTCCAATTAATTTTTTATTTACCTCTCCATGTACCCTTACTAATTATTATTTTCATTGTATTGTAATTCGAGAAGTTTGTATTTATTATTTCTGCTCTATTGTCCTTATTTGCAATGTTTTTATGCCTTAATACATGGTCAATTTTTGTGAATGTACCTGTGCTGCTGAAGAAAAGATGTATTCCTTTTTGTCCCAATTTATTATTCTCCACATCTTGTTCAGATAGAGAAAGGTTCAGGTCTCCCACTAGTATAGTTTTTTCTATCTATTTCATACTTGAACTCCACTAGTTTCTCCTTGAGAAATTTGGATGCTATGCCATTTGGTGCATAGATGTTGAGTACTGATATTTCCTCATTGTCTATGCTGCCTTTTATCAGGATATAATTACCTTCCCTATCTCTTTTTTAATAGTTTTATATTTACTTTGACTTTGTCAGATATGATTGAGACTCCTGCCTTCTTTTTATCAGTTGATTCCCAATAGGTTTGGCTACATCCTCTTACTTTCACCCTATGTGTACCTACCTTCCTCATGTGTGTTTCTTATATACAGCATATGGTAGGGTTTTGGATTCTAATCCACTCTGCTATTCGCTTGCATTTTATGTGTGAATTCATTCCATTCACATTCAGAGTTATGAATACCAGTTTTGTATTTCCCAGCATTTTGATTTCTACTCCTAGTCATGCCTTTTCTTCTTTCACTAATTCCTTCTATACCAATGTTTGTTTTTAATCAGTCCCCCTACTCCCATCCTTATTTTATTTTCCTTTCTGTCCCCTCCCTTCTTATTCTTCCCCTTATTTTCTTTGCAGTCTTTTTAAAACTACCCCCCACCCTCTCCCTCCTTTGTACTGCTTCCTTCCCCACCAGTCCATTTCTTACCCTTCTACTCCCTTGATGTCCAAGCACAGAACTCAAGAGAATCATCAAAAGGTAATTTAAAAAGAAGGAAAAAGGAAAAACAAAAAAAACAACAACTTTTTTATGAGATTCAAAAAATATAAATAATATGTATCTCTATAAGAAAAGGGGTCATTGGTAACCCTTAAATTTTTTTATTATCACCTGGGCAGCTAGAAAAATTATACTTAGAGGGAACAGTGACAAACTGTATAGGATGAAATGACAAGACATAAATAGGTATATAGATGTATGTATGCAAAAATACATATATGTGTGTTTGTATATATATGTATATATACATATATACAACTAGAGCTTAAAAAAAGAAGTTAATACTAAAATAAATGGGAAAAGAAACAAAAGGGGTTAAATTAATCTGTCACAAAGAAGCTCATGGTGGGAGACGGGAGAACATCAATACACTGGAAGAGTAAAGAGGTTGGAGATAGGAAATACTCAACTCTATGTGCATTGAAATTTACCAAAAGAGGGAAGAACAATCCAATCCATTGGGGCAGTCTGTAGGGGAGGGGTGTTGGAGTTTGGGATTCCCTGACCTCTGAAGACTTTTGATGGGATTAAGTTCAGCTGCATTGGGCTGGATGTGCCCTGAGACCAAAACCTCCTGGAAGGCTAGAGCAATATGAAGTGTCTCTGCCACTGTGGCCAGGCTGCCTGCTCTACGCTCCCTCTCCAGCTCCTCCTCCACTGACTGTGTTCAATGCTCTGAGCTTGGGACAGTCCTGCCTGCAAGGTATACCCTCCAGACAAGCACCTTTGCCTGCCCTGAGGTTCCAGCTACTGCTGTAGGCTTTGCGCTCTAGGAGATTTGGGGGGGGGGGGTCCTGGGACCTTCCTTCTGCCTTCACCTTAAACCCAAGTGTTCTCAAATTCTGGCTTTTGGGGGGCATACCTTTTGAATTGAGTCCAGCAGTAGGGTTCCTTGGCTCTGTCTTGTTGTTAGGTTTGATTTTCAGTCCCTTAGGAGCATTTAGTTTGTAACTGGTAAGGAAGGGTATTCAGAGCTCTGAACATTTGCTGCTCCTATGCTACCATCTTGAATCTGCCTCCATTTAGAATTTTTTAGACATAAGACTTTTACATTTTGTATTTCATCCACAAGGTTTTTTTTCTCTTTTATTTAGATTTTTTCATGTTTTTGATTTTCTTTTGCAAATTGATTTATATACCTCATATATGTATCATGCATCCCTGAGTGATCCTTGTGTTTGTTATTATTCACTGGGGAGGGCAAGTTATTGTTGTGAACTTTGATTTAAATTTGAGTAATGTTAGGATAAGAAACTTGCTACCTCCCAAAATCCAGAATGCGCCATGAAGATAGATGCCTGCAGAGACCACATGCTGCAACAGAAGATCCAGAGTGAACTTTGGGATGTAAATTGAACTGTGGGAGGTTGAAATGCCTTTGTTTTGAATGTATACTCTGATGCCAAATGGGACTGCTCCAAAATTGGCTTTTTGTTAACCTAGTAATCAGTGGTTTTGTTTTCTTTTCCTTTTATCCACAAATTATTGCAATCTTTATGTTGATTATGTTTTCATGATCGTTTTAGGGAAACTGGTTTCCCAATAATATATATACAGGGTGGAATATGTATAAATGGAGATTTTGAGCTTTTGTCCTTCATCCTCCAGAAGTCCCTTAGTATTTCCCAAAATTCCATTTTCTGGCATCCCTGTGTTTTGCGTGATTGTATTTAAGTGGATGAAACTCTTCCCTCTCTCTCTCTTTTTTTGGACCTCTGACCCAGCTGAATTTAGGCAGTTCTTTTACCCTTGTTATTATTAATAAAATTTTTAAATATAATAATTAATTACTGAATATTAATTTTAAAACTCACATAGTGAATGAATGAAGAAAGGACAGTTAAGGAACTAGTTACAACTTAAGATGCATAGATGGAGGCATAATGCAAAAATATTTTATGTATAGTGATAGAAATAGAAATAAAGCATTAATTAATTTAGAGGTTTTTAGATAAAAAATTATATTTGATGACCATTTGGATTTCAGTTGTGAAAGAGGACAATCCAAAGATATTACAAGGTTTTGAACCTAAGTAATTACAAAGAATCCTGTTGATGAGGAGCGAGGAAGTAGATGAGAAATAAAATAGGCTTGAACTTAGAAGATGATAAAAACATTTCTTGGGTGTTTTAAGAGTTTTAAATGACAATATCATATCCAAATGGAGATGCTCCAGAGACAGTAGAGCTGTTCAATGAATTAAGGTAAAAAGTCTGAAAAGGAGCTAGAAGAGGAAAGATTGGAATTCCAACTTGTAGACTAGGTAGCTGCATTCATTTTTATTTAATCCTCTACTGCAACATGCTAGGCCATGCAATTCTCCATTTGAAATTTTATGTAGAATGACTCCTAAGCTGAGTCCTAGAATCAGTATGCAAAAGGCAAGATTTCCTTCAACAAGCAAACCCCAAAACAGACTGTTGTCAGATTCTGTTTAAGTGTTTTAGACACTTACTGACAAGTAGAATCCTATCTGTCTTTAAGAAGGTGTCCTTCCTGACATTGATTTCCTCTTGGATTTCCTTTTAGATGTGAATTCTGTGACTATGTAAGAATAGTATACTGTGTACATAGAACTCTGCAACATCTTACAAACTCAAGAAAGTAATGGAGCTTTTTAATGCTGTTGACTCGTGATCACTTGGTGATAACTTTTTTTTTAATCTGACTTTTTTTCTGTTATATTATTATGCTCAGAATATTTTGTTGAGGTACTTGAACAATGGAGGGAGGGGGCAGAGTCGAGATAAGAGAGTGAAAGTCAGACTTGTTGCTTGGTTTTCCCAACATGCTTATTCCACAACAATGAAGAAAACATCACAGACCAAATTCTTATCCAGAAATCCAAGAAAAAAATGTCATAGTTTATCAAATATTTTCCAGCTCAGAGCAGCTTATCAAGAAAAGCTGGATGAGAGCACTGTGAAGTGATAGTGGAAGTAAGACAGAAGCAAGCCCTGGGACAGAAAGAGATCACACAGGACCCTGAATGAGCACTTAAGTTTGAATTGGTGCCATCTGACTACGATGTTGTTATTTATCCAGTTCTGGAACACAGATGCAGGGTGGATAGTAGTAGCTTCCACAAAGTACACAGAAATATTCTAGAAACTCAGTTACATGAATTTGATGCCGGAAATGGAGGGACTCAGTTTTAACCTTTATCCCCAAACATAAGCCTATAGTGGAAAAAACTGGGTAGACAATGATGAACAAAGAGCACCTAGAATTTAAGTCACTTTGAACATCCCAGTAGGCTAACAGAGACAAAATCTAGCAATAGCCTACTGAAACTCAATTGTACATAAATTATCAGACTCAAAACTGGCTCAGGAACTTGAAGAGTTCAGACAAGCAGAGCTGTGAACAGACATCTCTCCATATTACACACTGGAAGCACTGATAATTTGCAGGTTCCAAATTGAACTATGAAGGCAGCAAAAGCACAAGCCCCCAAAAGGTCATGGTAAGATTTTTCCCCCTAACTATTTGGGATACTGAAAGGATAGTTTTATGATAGTGTGGTAGAGGGGCCTAGAAGCCCAAATGGCAGCAACACTAGAGATTGGCCTTGAAGGTGGTAATGGCAACAGAAGCAACAGATTTAAGAATTCTCATACCAGTGGCAATAACCAGATAGGGCAGAAAAATGATACAGAAACCATTGTGCTAGCACTGAGTGAAAGAGAGAATACTATTTAGTAACTCCATTGCCTATATCAGTTATTTTTTTAATTAATTAATTTAGATAATTTAGAACATTATTCCTTTTTTACAAGAGTTACATTACTTCCCTACCTCTCCTCCACCCACCATTCCCACATCCAACAAGCAATTTCATTGGGTATTACTTGTGTCCTTGATTAGAACCCTTTTCCATGCTATTGGTGTTTGAACTAGGATGTTCATTTAGAGTCTACATTCCTAGCCATATCCCCTCAACTCATGTAGTCAAGCAGTTGTTTTTCTTCTGTGTTTCTCCTCCAACAGATTTTCCTCTGACTGTGGATAGTGTCCTTTCTCATAGATCCCTCCAGGTTGTTCAGGATCACTGCATTGCCACTAATGGAGAAGTCCATTACATTCGATTGTACCACAGTGTATGCATCTCTGAGTACAATGTTCTCCTGGTTCTGCTCCTTTCACTCTGCATCCATTCCTGGAGGTCATACCAGTTCACATGGAATTCCTCCACTTTATTATTCCTTTTTGCACAATAGTATTCCATCACCAACATATACCACAATTTGTTCAGCCATTCCCCAATTGAAGGGTATCCCCTCATTTTCCAATTTTTGCCACCACAAAGAGTGCAGCTATAAATATTTTTGTACATGTCTTTTTCCTCATTATCTTTTTGGGGTACAAACTCAGCAGTGCTATGGCTCGATCAAAGGGCAGACAGTCTTTTAGCGCCCTTTGCTCATACTTCCAAATTGTCCTCCAGAATGTTTGCATTAATTCACAACTCCACCAGCAATGCATTAATGTTCCAACTTTGCCACATTCCCTCCAGCATTCATTATTTTCCATTGCTGTCATGGTAGCCAATCAGCTGTGTGTGAGGTGATACCTCAGAGTTGTTTTGATTTGCATCTCTCTGATTATAAGAGATTTAGAACACTCTCTCATGTGCTTATTAATAGTTTTGGTTTCATTAACTGAAAATTGCCTATTCATGTCCCTTGCCCATTTATCAATTGGACAATGGCTTGAATTTTTGTACAATTGATTTAGCTCTTCATAAATTTGAGTTATTAGACCTTTGTCGGAGGTTTTTGTTATGAAGATTGTTTCCCAATCTGTTGTTTCCCTTCTGATTTTGGTTGCATTGGTTTCATTTGTACAAAAACTTTTTAATTTGATGTAATCAGAATTATTGATTTCACATTTTGAGATTTTTTTCTAGATCTTGCTTGGTCTTAAAATCTTTCCTTTCCCAAAGGTCAGACGTATACTATTCTGTGTTCACCTAATTTGCTTATAATTTCCCTCTTTATATTCAGGTCATGGGGTGTATGGGGTGCTCAGGGAGGGGTAATATCTCTGGTATGGAGGACTTGTCATGCCCTTCTAGGGCAGCTCTCTAGCCACTGACCCTCACCTGACACCCAGCTCTCACTTGTGGCTCCCAGTAGCTGCTAGCATGTGGCAGCGGCCACACCCTGGGCAATGGCTTCGACAGGCCGGCTAAATCTTGTGAGGGTAGCCATTGGGTCGACGTCAACCCCTGGTGAACTAGGGCTTTGCTCACCCAGCATGTGAAGACTGCTTTGGCGGAACAGGTGGAAGAAACCAACAACCAGAAGGTTCAACGGCTAAGATGGCGATGCAGCAAAGCACTGTGGAGTGCTCAGGGCATGTTGGAGCACAAAGGACAACATGGCCATCCAATGCAGCTGAGGAAGTCTCCAGGTGTAACGACTTTTCGTGCCACTGGACCCAGGCTTCCAACGCCGAGAGAGTGGGACTATCTCTGTGCATCGACTTTTCCACTTAAATCTTCATGCACAGGTGTCTTTGTGCACAAAAACGCACAAAGACAATCGTCATCCTTGGTTCGAGAGACAACCAACAATTCAGGTCATTCACCTATTCTGAGTTTATCTTGGTGTAGGGTGTGAGACGTTGATCCAAACCTAATCTGTCCCATACTGTCTTTCAAATTTCCCAGCAGTTTCTGTCAAATAGTGGGTTTTGGTCCCCAAAACTGGGATCTTTGGGCTTATCATAGACTGTCTTGCTGAGGTCACTTGCCCCAAGTCTATTCCACTGATCCTCCTTTCTGTCTCTTAGGCAGCACCAAATTGTTTTGATGACTGCTACTTTATAGTATCGTTTGAGATCTGGGACTGCAAGGCCTCCTTCCTTCATGATTTTTTTTTCATGATTTCCCTGGATATCCTTGATCTTTTGCTCTTCTAAATGAACTTTGTTATGTTTTTTTCTAATTCAGTAAAAATGTTTTTGGTAGTTCAATGGGTTTAGCACTAAATAAGTATATTAATTTGGGTAGGATTGTCATTTTTATTATGTTATCTCATTCTAAACAATGAACAATCAATGTTTTTTCAATTGTTTAGATCTAGTTTTAGTTCTGTGGAGAGTGTTTTGTAGTTATGTTCATATAATTTCTTCTCTAACTGCTTCTCCACTGCCTGTGTTGGACACTCTAAGCCTGGAACAGCTTTGTCCTCAAGGTACTCCCTCCAGACCAGCACCTTTGCCCACCCAGAGGTTCCAGCTGCCACTGGAGGCTTAGTGTACTAGGTGGGGGAGGGGTCCCAGCACCTTCCTTTTTTCTTTCCTTAAACCTGAGTGTTCTCGAATTCTGGCTTTTCGTGGCATACCTTTTAAGTTTTGTCCAGCAGTAGGGTTCCTTGACTCTGTCTTGTTGTTAGGTTTGATTTTCAGTCCCCTAGGAGCATTTAGTTTGTAATTGGTAAGGAAGGGTTTTCAGAGGTCTAAACTTTTGCTGCCTCTACACTGCCATCTTGACTCCACCACCCCCATATCCATTTTTAGAAAAGAGTTTCATGGCAGAGTGAAGCACTTTCAGTCACAAAGGATAAAGGGTTCTTAGGAAGTCACAAGGAAGTAAGATTTTGTTAAAATTGAAATAATGTTGAAAGACTGATTTTTGATAAGAAAATAAGTTTATTGATCACATGAGATTTATTGGTTAGGCCAGTATCATAATCAATAAAGTGATATAGGTCTCCAAAGTTGTCCCTCATGATCCTCTTTGAGAGTTCCTGTGAGGGTCCCTATGTGTGGGTCCCTAAGAGTTGACTCTCAAGGACCCACTCCTGTGAATTTTAAAAGTCTCCATCTTGGTCTAGCACCCAAAAATTGTGCACACCCACCTACACGGGCATGCGCTAGTCAATGACAAATCAGAAATAACTAACTGCCCACCTGGGCTGTCCTAAGCCAAGCTAGAGCCAACCATTGGATTTGTGAGACACAGGAAGAGAGGTAGGGAACAGCCTCTGAGATTCGCGGAACTTCCTGGGTAAAGAGCTAGGGGAGTTGGTGTTAGGAGCTTGGAGAGGGAGGACGCCCGCAGACAGCTTTCCTTCAGATCGGTCACGTGAGTTAAGGACTGATTCTTTCCACCTGGGCCTTTGGGCCTAAAACTCCCCCTGCCTTGGTCAGAGGTTGAGTAGCCTCTTTCCCTTTTCTCTTCTCTCCTTCTCTCCCTAACCTTTTCCCTACTCCCAGTGTGATTAAACCTCCATAAACCTCATTCTGACTTGAGTGTTTCATTTTAGGAATTTCATAAGCAAATTCCTTGGCGGCCATTGTTAAATATTATATAAATCTTGTAGCCACATTTGTAACCATTACTATATTATAACCTTCTCCCAGAAGCCTTAAATTTCCACATTACAGTTTTGGCTAACCACTACGGGAAAAAAGAACCTTATCAGTCTTCTGATCTCCTTACTATCACCTGGGAGAAATCCCACCCCGGCTACCCCCTCTGGCTCTTGGCCCTGCCTTAGGGCTTGGAAGGTTTCTAGAACCTCAATAAATTTCCTGAATTTTCTTGCCTTTTCAACCCACTTATTGCTCACTCCCTCAGTCCTGTTACCAAATACCTTGGCTTAAAGACACAGCTGCCAGAACAGGTGAGTATAAAACACCTTTTCTCTTTTCCCTTTACCCCTTAAGTTAAATTGGGGTCAACAGGATTTTTTTCCTTCTCCTCTTTGTCTCTCATTTCTGTCTCCTTTTACTTTAAGGAGGTGGCTCAGTAGAGAGAGGCAGGCCAGGCTTACCTAATCAACTAAGCAAGGAGGAACCTCAGGAGAAGGAGCTCTTAGGAGCTCCTAGCCCGCAAAAAACAGCTGAATACAGCTAGGGAGCTAACTTAAAACCCATTTTTTTTCTGTTTCCTGGCCTTTCTAGTCTTAAAAATTTAAGTGGGCTTTGCTCAAGGAAGATAGCACATGGTCATAGCGGCTTTAGCCTGAGGGCCAAAGAAGATTGCTGGGACCCACCCACATACACTTTGTAAAGAAGGAGAATTTACAATACAATAGGCCCTTAGCCTGTATAGGGTTTTAGACTCAGAGCCACCTACTGTAAAAAGAAAAAGCCTGTGGAAAGTTTGCTGCTTTGCCCTGCTCCCCACTTGCTTTGTGAAATTACAAAATATACATATAAAAATGAGTACTATATTCTTTGACAATTATAAGGCAGCTGAAGAAGTAGGGGCATTGAGGAATGAAGGATACCTCCAAATTTTTATATTAATAGGTACTGTCATTTTTGTACTCCTCAATACTATATTTAGAGATGAAAAAATAAAAAAAAATTGAGGATAAAATAAAACAAAATGAGGAGAAAATAAAACAAAATGAGGAGGAAATAAAGCAAAATGAGGATAAAATAGAAAAAATTGAGGATACAATAGAAAAAATTGAGTATACAATAAAAAAATTGAGGATAAAATAGGAAATATTGAGAATAAAATAGAAAAAATTGAGGATAAAATAGGAAATATTGAGAATAAAATGGGAAATATGGAAGATAAAATAGGAAAAATTGAGGATAAAATGCAAGCCCAATTAGAAGATCTAAAAAGTTTCTTACAGGATCAATTGACAAACAACCACTCTACCAGAAATAGACCTGTTTCTGAACCTTTGAATGAGGAAATTTCCTTCCCTGAAATAGAGATGGAAAGCACCTTTCCTATAGCCCAGTTAACAGACTGCTTCTCTCGTGCAGTGCAAATCTTGTCTGAATTTAATCCCCAAAACCCTTCCCCTGCAATCCCAGCTTCTCATGTTCCTTCTCCTACAGAAAACCAAATTCCAATGCAAGAGAAATCTTGTCCTCCTAGAGAAACCTGTTCTTGTCAAACTGACCCACAGGTGCAAAATTCAACTAGAGGCCTGTTTCCTCTAAGAGAAGTACCTGAAATAGGACGAAATGGGGATGTGGTGACTTTAAGACATAGGATACCGTTTACACCCCAAGAAATAAATGAATTTACACGAAATATTCCCACATATGAACAAGATCCTTTTCTAGTAACAAAAAAGATGGGAGACATATTTTTTCAGTATAATCCGTCTTACAAGGACGTTGAGAGCTTACTCCAGGCTTTTTTAAGTGAACGTGAAAAAAATAAAATAATTGCTCATGTCAACAAAACCCGGGGGCGTAATGCAGCACATTGGCCATCTCAGGATCCCGAATGGGACTATAACAATCCTGAGGATTATCTACAACTATACCGTTGTAGAGAGGCCATCCTCACGTCCATGAAGGAATGTGCGGACAGTACAGATAAGTGGATGGAACTGGAAAAAATTAAGCAAAAGGAAAACGAAACACCCTCCAGATTTATGGACAGAATTATCGAGTTTGGGGACAGATACTTAGATTGGGACTTAACTAAAGAGAGTAGTTTAAGACAAGTTAGGAGAATCTTTGTAAACAATTCTTGCAAAGTAATTAAGAATTATTTTAAAACACAATGCCCAAGATGGTCAGATATGAACCTTGAAGAATTGCGAAAAACAGCTATATATGTTTTAAAGGGAAACGAAGAAAAGGAGAAAGAAAATGATGATGACATGGAGGAAATGAAGAAAAAAATGAGATATTTAATAGATAAGATAACTAAATTAGAAAGTGGGCAGGGTAATGAACCAACGACAATTGCCCCTCTCCAGAAATCCAATTATCAATCCATTACTTGCCACTTCTGTGAGAAGAAGGGCCACAAAATGATGGAATGTAGAATCTTTCTTAAGATGATTGGAAGAAATACACAGTCTAATAATAGCTTTAGAAATAATAACTATAATGAATATAGAAATAAGAACTTTAGAAACCAGAATTATAGAAATAGGAATTGGGAAATCAATGACAATGCTCAAATTGAAGAAAATTTTAATGATAATACTCAACAATATATGAGAAATGGCGCTCGTCCAAAAATTACTCGAGGTACTAATGACTCTCAGAGAGGTGTCCTTCAGGGGGGTGCCCAAGGAATATCCCAAACACAATGATGGTGCCCGGGGGGGGCTAGGGCACAGGAATCAGAGGATACAACCTTTGATTTCCCGGACCCTGATGTCCTACTACCCGTTGTCCCTATCCACTGCCCTCCCCATACTAATGAACCCCATGTTACCTTAAAGGTGGGTAACACCTATTATGATTGTCTATTAGACACCGGAGCTTCCTGGTCTGTATTGAAGAGAAAACCTGATTTACAATGTTATTCTATTGGCTCAGAGAATGTAATGGGAGTATCAGGAATAACCCAAAGAGTTAAAAGACTTCCTCCTAGAATGGTGTCTGTAGGACCCCTAGAGGTACAACACTCTTTCCTTTTGATGCCTGACTCCCCTTTAAATTTGCTGGGGAGGGACCTTCTATGCAAACTCAGAGCCACAATAACCTGCTCCCCAGATGGCTCATTATCATTAGAAGTACCAGAGGAATCTTTAAAATTACTCCCTGTACTTCTCTCGGAAAACCAGGACGCAAAAAAGCCTTCCATTTTTGAAATACCTAAAGATATACCTGAGTCTCTTTGGGCCACATCTTCTTCTGATGTAGGCTTGCTTAAATCTGCTGTTCCTGTGCAGATAAAAACTAAATCTAGCCCACCTCCTTCTATCCCTCAGTATCCCCTCTCAAAGGAGGCAATTGAGGGTATTACACCAGTTATTAACTCATTAATAGAACAGGGAATAATAATCCCTTGCAAATCTGAATACAACACGCCCATCCTACCAATTAAAAAAACAAAAAAAGGGCCCGATGGCAAGCACATCTATAGATTTATACAGGATCTAAGGGCAGTAAATAATCACGTTATAAAAAGACACTCCGTAGTTTCTAACATACATACTATTATTTCATCTATTCCTAGCACAGCTACATACTTTACAGTAGTAGACTTGTGTTCAGCCTTTTTTTCCATACCAATACATGAAAACTCCAGACATATTTTTGCTTTCACCTGGAAGGGCTCACAATATACCTGGTGTCGGCTGCCACAGGGTTATGTCGAAAGTCCGAGCTTATTTGAGCAAATTTTGAGCCAAGACACAGACAATATTTCATTTAAAAATAGCCAATTAATCAAATATGTAGATGATCTACTCTTGGCTTCAACAGATGCAAAAACATGTCAAGAAGATAGCAAACACCTTCTTTTGGAATTGCACAAAAGAGGTCATAAGATCTCGAAGGACAAAGTTCAGTGGTGTCTCCCCAAAGTAGAATATTTGGGGTTCATTCTGACAGCTGGTGCCCGCTCTATTTCTCCCAAGCGAATTGAGAATATTCAAAAATTGAGTGCTCCTACTACTAAAAAACAGTTAAGAGCAATTCTGGGAGCAACAGGGTTTTGCAGACAATGGATTCCTTGTTATGGGGAAATTACTAAACCTCTTATAGTACTAACAAGGGATGTAGTCCCTGAACCCCTCAAATTAGAGCCTGAACACCTGTCAGCTCTATCAGAGCTAAAAAAGGCTATCTTATCTGCCCCTGCTCTAGGCATCCCAAATTACAACAAGCCATTTACTTTATATGTGCATGAGCGAAGAGGAGTAGCCTCTGGTGTTTTAACTCAGACTTTGGGACCTTCTCAGCGCCCAATTGCCTATTATTCTGCCCAACTAGACCCAGTAGCAGCAGGAGCACCACCATGCCTTAGAGGAGTAGCTGCTACAGCCTTACTAGTAACAAAAACCGTTGATTTAGTATTGGGATGTCCATTAACAATAATGTGCCCACATGAGATTGAAGCATTATTGGTAAAACATAGAACACAGGCATTCTCGGATCAGAGAATTACAAGGTATGAAATAACCTTATTAAATAGTGAAAATATTACCTTGAAACGCTGTTCAACTCTTAACCCTGCCACCTTGCTTCCAGATTTACCTACTTCAGGAGAACCACTACATAACTGTGAAACATTAGTGTCCATGGCAGAAAAGCCTCGAGATAATCTCTTGGACACTCCCATAGACAATGCAGATCTGATTTTATTTACCAATGGTTCCTCTTTTATGAGGGATGGCATACGTTACACTGGAGCTGCCGTAGTCTCAGAATTTGCCACTGAATGGTCAGCTTCACTACCTTCTAACATTAGCGCTCAAGGAGCAGAGCTCATAGCTCTGAAACATGCCTGTATAATTGCCAAGGATAAAAAGGCAACAATTTATACAGATTCTAGATATGCTTTCGGCATTTGTCACTCAGTTGGGATGCTATGGCTCCAAAGAGGATTTTTAACCTCAGCTGGAAAATCCATAGCTAATGCAGAAATTATTAATGAAGTTCTTTCTGCTCTCAAACTGCCTAAAGCCTTAGCTGTAGTTCATTGCTCTGCCCATACAGGTGGCTCAGACCCTGTCTCTAGAGGAAATGACCGAGCAGATGCCGCTGCAAAACTAGCAGCCATAGAAGGACCTGGATTAATTTTAACATTAACAACCACTGATAATTTAAATTTATCACTCTCCTATAATGAAAAGGAAGTGGAAAAATGGAAACAAAAATTTAAAGCAAAACAAATTAATGGAGTATGGGTGTCATCTGAAGGAAAACCTCTGCTCCCTAGAAGTTTCTATAACCAAATTTGCCAGTCTGTTCATAATAATGGCCACTTTGGTACCAAGGGCATCGTGGACTCTGTTAAGAGAGTATGGATAGCCCCTGGTATAACTACCATAGCCTCTAAAGTGTGTTCATCCTGCCCTACCTGCCAGGCATATAACCAACATGCCTTTCGTGGTAAAGCCTTTGGTGGACATCCTCTGGCTTACACACCTTTTGAGCATCTGCAGATAGATTTTATAACGATGCCAAAGGCTGGACAATATAAATTTTGTTTGGTCATATTAGACCAACTGACCAGATGGCCGGAAGCATTTCCTACAGCCCGAGCCACAGCATCTTTTGTTGCTAAGGTGCTTTTAAAAGAAATTATTCCTCGTTTTGGCCTACCAGCACGTATTGACTCCGATAGAGGGAGTCATTTTACCGATTCTGTTTTAAATCAAATATATTCTTGCTTGGGGATAACTCCAAAATTCCATGTTCCATATCATCCCCAGAGTTCAGGCCAAGTTGAGAGGATGAACAAAGAACTTAAAACTATGATTGGAAAATTATGCACTGAGACCCATTTAAAATGGCCTGAAATTCTCCCTCTGGCCCTATTTTATCTTAGAAGCAGGCCTAGAGGAGACTTACATATCTCACCATTTGAGATGCTTTTTGGACATCCGCCTATACAGGCTAAGCCTTTCTCCCCGGCTTATACATCGCTATTAGGGGGAGATACTACTATTGCTTCCTATATACAGGAATTACAGCACAAACTGCGTGAGCTACATGAATCCGGAGCTGCAGTACAAGCTGGACCACTAGACTTCTCACTTCACAACCTGAACCCAGGAGACAACGTGTATATAAAGAACTTCCAGCGTACAGGAGCAACCCAGCCTTCCTGGGAAGGACCATTCCAAATATTGTTAACTACTCCAACATCTATAAAGGTTGGAGAAAAGGACTCTTGGATTCACTGTTCTCATGTAAAGAGAGCATCTTCTGTTGAGGCTGATTGACTGTATCCTATACATGCATTGGAGATAACTACCCATTGACAAGTGGAACTGTTTTATTCTGCTTTTGACACATTGAATTCCTAAATTTAATTTTTTTTCCTTTTTTCCTTTTTTCTCTTTTCCTTATTTTATTATTATTATTATTTTTATATTATTTTATTTTTTCCCTTTTTCTCATTTCTATGTACTTTAGGTACATATGATCAATATTAATTTTTATTCTACAATATTAGTTTAAATATATATACTTGTTGTTATTATTAATACGCACCCAAACAGCTTTAGACTATGGGAACCTGCCATTTATTGATAATTGTTGTGGGACTATGATTAATGTTTGTGTCTGATTCTAGATATGAGATCAAACAAGGAGCACAGATATAACCTGGATAATGCCAAAAGAGCTCACAGGTCTAAAAATCAAAAGACCAATCCAGGTAGGATTAATACATTTCTAAGCCAATACTAAGGACTTGAACCTAGTGTGAGACTCGGGGTTGCGACACTTGACAGACGTTAAGATGTAGGCCTTCCCTGTATCCACACTCTTCGTGAAAATACCTACAGACAAGTACCTAAGGTTGGCTACCATCCTGGCTCCATCCATCCCTGAGAACGAAGGTAAAAATCAGACAAGGGGATAACACTTCCCTAGATATAAAATAAAAATCTGGTCCTCTTTTTTCTCTCCTATAGTATGGCAACTTCCTGTAGCCTGGGCTGCAAATGGGGAAGTAAAATATACTGCATTCTGTCCTACAGACTTGTGGGATTAGAAATTACTTAACTGGACCCTAATGAGGCCTGTGGGAAAAAAAAAATTTTTTTTTATTCTTGCTTTCTCAAATTTTGTATACATAGATTTTTTGATTTTGATACTGATTTTGAATTCTTCTTTAATATAAATATGCATATATAAAGGGTTTATATTTTTTCCCTTAATTTTTTCCCCTTTTCTTCTTTTGATTTTGATTTTTGATTTTATTTTCATATTGTTTTGTTTTTCTTTTGGATTAACTCACAACCCCCCCACAACTAAAACTTGAATCCTCAGCTGGACTCAGTGTTTTTTTCAACACTTTCTTCAGGGGGGATTGTATTTCATCAATTCCAAGATTTAAATTTTGTTCGAGAGAAATCTTCAGAGAAGAAGCTTGCTAACTAACTGAATCCAGAGAATGAACTGTTTGCAGAAATATATCTAAACCTTTTCACTACAGGAAGATCCAGAATGAACCTTGGGGTGTGGTTGATTGAACATTTTTTTGAATGTACACTCTTATGCCAAAGGGGACTGCCCCCTAATAGGTTTTTGTCAATGCGCCCAGCAAAACATTGGTTTGCTGTCTTTCTCTCTCCTCTATTTCCCCATATTTACAACTATTATAATTGTCCTCTTAGTGGGTAAAAAAATTTTTGTATACACTTATAGTTAGAAATTTTTGGGGTGCAGTATGCTTATGTTTAGTGATCAATTGGGGAGACTAGTCTCCCAATCATCATCAGGGGGGATTGTGAATTTTAAAAGTCTCCATTTTGGTCTAGCACCCAAAAATTGTGCACACCCACCTACACGGGCATGCGCTAGTCAATGACAAATCAGAAATAACTAACTGCCCACCTGGGCTGTCCTAAGCCAAGCTAGAGCCAACCATTGGATTTGTGAGACACAGGAAGAGAGGTAGGGAACAGCCTCTGAGATTCGCGGAACTTCCTGGGTAAAGAGCTAGGGGAGTTGGTGTTAGGAGCTTGGAGAGGGAGGACGCCCGCAGACAGCTTTCCTTCAGATCGGTCACGTGAGTTAAGGACTGATTCTTTCCACCTGGGCCTTTGGGCCTAAAACTCCCCCTGCCTTGGTCAGAGGTTGAGTAGCCTCTTTCCCTTTTCTCTTCTCTCCTTCTCTCCCTAACCTTTTCCCTACTCCCAGTGTGATTAAACCTCCATAAACCTCATTCTGACTTGAGTGTTTCATTTTAGGAATTTCATAAGCAAATTCCTTGCTGGCCATTGTTAAATATTATATAAATCTTGTAGCCACATTTGTAACCATTACTATATTATAACCTTCTCCCAGAAGCCTTAAATTTCCACATTACACTCCAGCTGGGTGAGATAGTCTAATAATAGATTTTAGCAGCTCATTATTTATCCTTTCCTTTGACCATTCCAAGACATCTTAAATTGGTAAAAGCTAATTAATAGGTAATCCACCAATTTATCCATTTCTCTCTATATCTACACATGGAAAATGTGTACAGAGTAAAAGAACCCTTGTACCCTTCAATAATTAAACAAATTTTATTTTTTTAAAAGGAAGATATTCCTTTTTATTCCCAAGAACAAAGAAAATGCAAATTAGTAGCAGACTAGATAGTATCTCTGACCCCGATTACATGCTGAGGAATACACAGTAATTGCCCCTAGCATATAGAAATTAATATAAGAAATGAAAAATAAATTCTTATAGTTCCTCTGGGAAAGTGCTTGTGGTTGAAGGGAGCAGTGACTATATCACTCCTCAATCACAATACATAAGAAGCACCTGAAACTGCCAAACTCTCAGAACTAGCTCTTAAAATATTATAGCAAAAAATGTCTGAGTTTGGGAGAGTTCCGCTCACTGACACTCTGGAAAAAAAAAAAAAAGATTTTAATATAAAGTTTAAAAAGAGTCAAGAATGGAAAATGAACCCCCACCAAAAATCAACAAAAACTACTTGAACATAAAAAGCTACTATGGTGTTATAGAAGAGAATGATTGGAATACAGAATACAATTATGTAAATACAACTATAAGCAAAGCATGAAAGAAAAATGTGAACAGGATCGAAGGAGAACAAGAATTTGTGGAATTGTAAAAAATATGTTTAAGTACCAAATAAGTATAGTTGATAAAAAATCAAGAAAAGAATCAAGTGATGTAAAAACTTTATAAAAAGACAATTAACAACTTAGAGTCACAAAAACAATGAAGGAAAGAACATTTTGAAAAACAAAATTGTCCAAATGGAAAAAGAAATACATAACTTTACTGAACAAAAAAGAGCTCTTTAAGAAGAATTTATTAAATGAAAAAAGAACTATAAAAGCTCACTGAAGTATACAATTTCCTAAAAATTAGAATTGGTCAAGTGGAAATTAATGACTACATGAGACATCAAGAAACAGAACACAATCAAAAGAATGAACATAGAAGTGTGAAATATCATAAAAAAAAAAGGAGTACAAGTAGTAAGCCAGGTGAATTCCAACAAAGATCCAAACAAAAGGGGATATTGAGACTTTTGCAGGCTAAAGAAACTTAGATCTGCAAAAGAGATCTGAAACACTAGGGTCAGAGAAGGATGGAGCAAAACAGGAGCATTTTTTGTTGGCCTTGGAGGTAGTTAAAACAAGGACTGTAGCAGAAGCTTCAAGAGCTCTCTGATCAGAGATGATAATAAGGAGGTCAATAACATATTAGAAAGAGACAGTAGGGGACATTTGGCAGGCACTTTGTGAAGCTGGTGATAAGTGTCAATTCTATATAGTTTTGAGTCATAGTTCCAAAGAAGAGAAGAGAGCTTGTAGTCAGTTATCAAGAAGTAGAAATTAGCGTAATGTAAGAAAATTATGAACAAAAAAGTAACATGGTAAAAGAAGGGGAAAAAAAGGAAAAGGAAAACCACTGCAATATTTTGCTAAGAAAACACCATGGAAAGTATGGGTCATGAAGAGTTGCACCCAATTAAATAACTAAAAAACAAAGAAGAGGAACAAAAAATACTGATGCAAATCGTATAATAGAAACAATATTGCCCTAATGGTACAAGATACACTCAAATTCATTGAAGAAAAGAACTACTTAAAATCAGAATTAATCAAAATTAATCAAATGGAAAAAAGAGGTACAAAAGATCACTAATGTATATAATTTCTTGAAAATTATAATTTGGGGAACATAATTCAATAATTCCACAAGACATCCAGAAACAATAAAAGAATGAAAAATTAGAAGAAAGTGGGAAATAGGAAAATTATTGACTAAGAAAATAGTTCAGGGATAGATAATTTAATAATTATTGGACTGCTTTAGAGCTATCATAAAAAAGAACTTAGATGTATATTTCAAGAAATTATAAAGGAAAAATATTCCCAGTGTCTTAGATATAGAAGGTGAAAAAGAAAATGAAAGAATCAAAAAATTATCCACCAAAAGAGATCCTAAAATGAAATCCCAAATGAGATCCCAAGAATATTATAGCCAAATTTCAGAGCTGTCAGGTCAAGGAGAAAATATTGTAAGGAGCCAAAAAGAAGAAATTAAAATATGGAGCTATAGTCAATATCATTTAATATTTAGCAATTTTCATATTAAAGTGATCAATGGATTGGAATATGATATTCTTGAGGGCAGAAGAGCTCAGATTAGAATGATCTTCTAGGGAAAAATGAGTATAATCCTTCAGGGGGAAAATGATTATTTAATGAAATAAAAATTTACAATATTCCTGATGAAAAAAACAAATATAGATGATTTGATATTCATAAACAAGACTCAAGAGAAACATAAAATGGGAACTGTTCAAATTTTTAAAAATACGTCATTCCTCAATTGAAAAAAAAATGTCAAGTTATAAGAACAGGCAGTTTTCAAGAACAGGAATCTAAGGTAATGAAAATCATATGAAACATGCTCTAAAACCTCACATCATAGCTTTTGAATAGACCTCTCCACAAACACATTCAATAATTGAATCAATAGCTCTTCCTCCCTTTGTGATCTTATTTTCAATACATTTTGAATCATTTTGTGACAATGCATTGTCCTTTTCTTTTATTATTTTTATTTTATTCCTCTAACAACTTTTTTCAGTTCTATTAACTTGAAATTTGTTCCACTTGGATATGATTTGTTTTGTTTTATTTTTATTTTTTGGTTTATTTTCAGTGCAAAAAATGTTGGATTGGTAATAATATAGAGCTTTGTCACAAAGTTTTGTATTTCATGTTTGTTTTTTTCTTCCCCATTAATATGGTCTTTGGGAAGTCAAAATAAATTATATCTGATTTCTATTTCAATTTCAATATTGCCTTGCAAGTAATATATATTTAAATATTTACTACCTTTTCCTTTTCCCCTTTAAAACACAATTTTAGCAAATGATATACTCAATAGTTCCACCTATCTGGAAATTCTAAAGGATCTGGACAATGTGAGAAGAGAAAAGGAACAGATATAAAAAATGGGGAGTTAAAAGAGACAAGATTTTCCACTGCTTACATGTATGGATATGAGGTGATAGAAAGCCAGGAATTGTAGATAATGACATTAAGCAAGAAAAAAACTGAAATTCTGGAATTATATTGACTCTATTAATACAGAAATTTGGAAGATGGATGACTTTGGGAAAAAAGAATATTCAAATTAGATCTTTGACATAGGTCATAATCCTGTTTATCCTATATTACCATGTCCCATCCAAAATTAAAAATAGGGAAGGTAAGGTTTTTATTTTTGTTTTTATTGTTCATTTTCTCCAAAGGCAAAGACTACTGCTATAACTAAGAGAGGTTCTCCAAAAAGGGGGTTGGGTTTGAGATGTTCTCAAATAGTGCCTACTTTACAACTGCTTTGGGTTTGATAATTTAGTTCATAATTTTCTGAGGGACAAATGCCTGGTTCAGAAGTGTAGAGTAGGAGAGTAATGTAGGATAACAAGAAATATGTTTGTGTTTGAAACAAATTAGCAGATCATCTCTATTTCCTGAATATTTTGCTGTCGCAATAAGGATACACCCTGTCTTCAAGCCCTTCAAAAGATCATTTAGATATCATTTGAGGTTAGGTTACAGTCTTCCTATGGTGATATCATAGTATCTCAGGGGACTTTGTCCCCACTTTATAGACTATTAAATTGGAACAAAACTAAAATTCTTTGCTCAGGATCACACTGCCAGTATTAATCAGAACCAAATAATTAAAGCAAATATTATGGATTCTGAAGCTGATTATCTATCAACTACACCATGCTGCTTCTCACTGAAATGCAATGAAATCTTTATATTATTTTTGAAAGAATACTTTTTTACTCTATGAAGTTGACATCAGTCAGGAGGTTCAGTGTTAGAGGCACTGAGCCTACTGTCAGAAAGACCTGAGTTCAATACAGGCCTTTGAAACTAGCTGTGTATATCTGGGAAAGTCACTTTAATCTCTGTTTACCTCCTTTCCTTCATCCCTAAAATGAAAAAAATAATAATATCTACCTCACAGGATTATTGTGAAGATTAAATGAGATATTTGTAAAGTGTTTAGCACAGTTTCTGATACATAGTAGGTACTCTATAAATTTTAATTTCTCCCTATTTCTTTTGACATGAACATTGAAATTAGACAAAATTATGGTGGACTTCCTTTGTTTTGGTCATCATTTTTTCACAATAGTTAAATAGGTCATATATATTTTAGATGGGTTAATTAACAAATATATGTTGATTTCTGTTTTTATTATGAAAAAGCTTTTAATTATATATATATTTTTATCTTTATCATTGGCAAATATGAATACAAATGATCTTTGAAATTAATTGTATGAATACAAATGATCTTTGAAATGAATTTTGTAGACTATGGCCTTGCTGAACTAATTTATTATCTTAATTAAGTTCATGATTGAGAGAATTGGATTGTCTAGATATATTATCATGTTATTTATAAATTATATCTTGATAGCTTCATTACCAATGTGAATCCCTCGATTTATTATGCCTTTTTTCATGTATTTGTTAGAATTTCCTACATTAAATTTCCACTGCCAATAAAAACAATGGAAGTGGCACCCAAAAAGTATCTAATTTTTCTTCATTGCCTATAATATTTCCTTTGCATTTGCATATTTTTAGTTACTGTGGAAAATCTTTCTATTCCTACTCATTAATGTTTCAGTAATAAGTAAAAGTGGAAATTTCCCAAAAACTTTTCTATAATTTATTAGTATAATAATATTGTGAATTTTTATTTAGGTTTCATTTTTTGGAAGGGGAAATTATAGGATAGTGGTTTTTTCCCCAATATTGAACCATACTTCCATATGTGGGATACATTTATTTGGTCATGTAAAAGGAAAATCTATGTACATAAAAAGTGAGTGACTTTTTATAATCTGGGATGCATATAGCAGGGGCAAATAGGATAGCCTGTTTTAACTTAGAAAGAGCTGACAGGTATTCTGCCTCTAATCTAAGTGATTCAGTGACTAAATTTTTTGTCAGTGCTATAAGGGGTTTAGTGATTTCCCCATAGAAAGGAATCCACTGTCTACAAAACCGTGTTGCTCCTAGAATTGCTCTCAACTATTTCTTAGTGGAGGGAGTGCTTAATTTTTGAACATCTTTAATGCACTTAAGGGAATTGAAGCAGGCACCAGCAGTTAAAATAAACCCTAAATACTCAACTTTGGGGAGACACCACTGAACTTTTGCCTTTGAGATCTTGCGGCTATTTGCTATCTTCCTGGCATGCTTTAGCATTTAGTGAGGCCAAGAGAAAAATAATCTACAAAGTGTATCAAATAGCTCTCCTTAAACTTAGTATTTTCTAAATCTTGTGTTAAAACCTGTGAAAATAAAGTAGGGCTTTCCATGTACTTTTGGGGCAAACAACATCATGTCCATTGGGAACCTTTCCAGGTGAAGGAAAATATATTTCTGGAATCTTCATTAATGGGTATTGAGGAAAACGCTGAATACAAATCTACTACCATAAAATATGAAGCCATGCTAGGAATAGAAGAGAAAATTGTAGATGGGTTTGGAATCATAGGAAGTCTTCTGATGGCATGATTGTTTATAGCCCTTAAATCTTGTACAAAGCGATAGGTTTTCCATTTACATCTAATTTTGGCTTTTTAACAGGCAAGGTAGGTGTATTATATTTGGATTTATATGGAATTATAATTTTTTTTAATTAAAGAATTTATCACTGGGGAAATTCCCTCAATTGCCTCTTTTGACAGGAGATACTGTGGAATGGAAGGAAGTGGGCTACCTTTTGTTTTGATTTCCACGGGAACATCTGATTTGAGTAGGCCAAAACTGGATGAAGATGTGACCCAGAGAGATTCAGCTGTTATTTCAAAGGTGGGAGGTTTTCCCACCTCCTGACTCTCAAAAAGAAGTATAGAGAGCAGATTTAAAGCTTCCTCAGGCAATTCTAGTGTCATAGCACCATCATGAAAGTATGTTATTGTGGCTCTAAGTTTACATAAAAGATCTCTCCCTAATACATTTATAAGGAAATCAGTCATTAATAGAAAAGAATGTACTAGTGATAGGGGGCCCACTGATATCCTTTGAGGAAAAAGCTTTGGGGCCTTCAGAGTTGTGCTGACACCCCTACGACATCTAGAGAACCAATAGAATCATAATCAGAATCAAGTGTACTCATCAACATCAATCTGGAAGCACCAGTATGTAAGATGCAATCATAATACTTATTTCCAACTTTCAGGGTTACATGCAGTTCATTATTATGTGGGGGAAAATGGACTGGGATAACTGGTGTTAAAATTATTAGTGTCTGGGAAATCAAAGGTTTCCCTCTCTGATTCTAGAGTCCTTTTTTCCCCCTTTTAGACCATCATAAAGGTCTTCGGCCCTCTAAAGGCTAAAGCCAGGGGCAGCTGGGTAGGTGAGTGGATTAAGAGCCAGGCCTAGAGATGGGAGGTCCTAGGTTAAAATCTGGCCTCAGACACTTCTCAGCTGTGTGACCCTGGGCAAGTCACTTAACCCCCATTGCCTAGCCCTTACCACTCTTCTGCCTAGGAACCAATACCCAGTATTGATTCTAAGATGGAAGGTGAGGGTTTAAAAAAGTTAAATAAAAAAAATAAAGACTAAAGCCTTCTCAGTAAGCTCAGGCTCACCTTTTATATTCCAGCAACTATATGCCAACCACCAACCCAACACATTCCCAGCAGACAACTTCCCCACAACTGCCAGCACCTGTCAGCAATTAATTCCCCTTGACCAACTGATGTTGGCCCCTTTTATTGTCCTTTCTTTCCTCACTTCCTTTCTCTCTGTTTCTACTTCCTTTCACTGTAGGCTGGTACATCTTTACATATCTCAGTGGTAAGAGGACCTCCAGGTCCCCAGTTAAATTAGAAGGAAAGGATTAAGAATTCCCTTTTACAGTCACAAATGATTTTTTTAAGTATAGTTGTATTAGATTAGTTAATATTTAATTTAACATTTCCACATCAACCTACATCTTGAAATTATAGATTCTCCTTTGGGAAGATGTATTGTTGCCAGGTTTTAAAATTAATACCACATTTGCCTTATAAAAGTAGGCAGAACCAAGATGGCAGAGAAGGTACACAGATCCACATTATCTCTAGCAAATGACCCTACAAACAATTACAATATAACACCTCAAAATAAATTCTTGAGTAGCATAACTCACAAAAAGACTAGGTGACAATATATCAACCAAAATAACTTAGAAAACCAACACAAAAGATCTACTGCTCCTAGATGGAGGTTGAGTGCAAAGCATCATGCTAAGGCAAGCCCCATTACTGCAATAGGCCTGCGGGGCAGCTGAATAAGCAGCAAAGGCTTTCTAACATTTCAGACAAAGATACTAAGAGAGTGAGACAACTGCTTAGAAGATAACAGGGCTTGATTTGCTGGTTCTAGGTGAAAGACACGTGACCCATTATCCATACACACTTAGAGGTCATACTCCTGAGTCTCAAACTGGGAGTGGTGGAAGACTAGCAGAAACTAGAACTTCTGACTGAGGGGGAGAAAAGGATCTAGGTCAAAATTTTCAAGTCAGAAAAGAGGGATTATGATTGCTCCCAGAGCAGAGCATAGACTGGAGACTACTAAACACATTTCTCCTTAGATCATACCATATTGGAAGAATGAAAAATTATAGATCCCCAAAGCTAACTCTGAAAAAAGTTGCAAAAATAGCTTGAAGATTGGAAGAGTGTTCCTTTCACCAGCAGTATAGAACCAAACTTTAACATTTTTTTTAAAGTTAAAAGTAAAGAAAAATTCTAGGAAATGAGAAAACAACCACAAAAAAGAAACTCCACATAGAAAGTTATTTTAGTGAAAGGGAGAATGAAAAAAGAACCTCAGAAGAAGAAAATGAAACCAATACTGCTGTATCCAAAGTCTCCAAGAATAAAACTATGAATTGGTTTCAAGCCAAAAATAATTAATGGATTATGAATTGGTCTCAAGCCAAAAATAATTAATGGAGGACTTCAAAAAAGATTGCAAAAATCAATTAAGAAAGAGAGAAAAATATTGGGCAAAAATGAGAATGATACAGGAAAACTGTGGGAAAAGAGTCAATAGCTTGGTAAAAAATGCATGAAAATACTGAATGAAATAATACCTTAAAAAAGCATAATAGGGCAGCTGGAAGAAGAGGCACAAAAATGCACTGTAGAGAAAATATCTTAAAAATCAGAGTTGGCAAAATGGAAAAAAAAAGATATATCAAAATTTACTGATAAAAAAAAATCTTTAAAAAAGTAGAATTGGCCAAATAGGAAAAGAGGCCCAAAAGTTCATTGGAGAAAATAATTTCTAAAAATTAGTATAGGGCAAATGGAAGCTAATGATTCCTGGAGACATCAAGAAATAATCAAATGAAGTCAAAAGAATGGGAAAAGGGAATAAAATAGGAAATAACCCATTTGAAAAAAGAACTGACATTGAAATAAATCCAGAAAGGAGAATCTAAGAATTATTGAACCAACTAAGTCATGATTAAAGAAAACAATTTTCAATTGTTTTTAAGTTTAAATATTTATTTAAAATTTAAACTATTTAAAATTAAAATTCAAAGATTTGAAACAAAAAATTTTAAGAATTCTTCTTTAAAGAAATTATCAAGGAAAACTGCACAGATATTCTAGAACTAGAGGGCAAAATGGAAATGGAAAGATTCACTTCACAAGAGAGATCCCAAAAGGATAATTTCTAGGTATTATAGCCAAATTACAGAACTCCCAAGTTGTGGAGAAAATTTAAGCAACCAAAAGGAACACTTGAAATATTGTAGAGTCACAGTCAGAATAATACAAAATTGGGCAACTTTTTTATTAATTAAAGGATTAAAAAATTAATTAAAAATAAAATTAAAGGATCACAGGGCATGGATTATGATATTTTAGAGGGCAAAAGAGCTAGGACTTCAACCAAGAATTATTTACACAGCAAAACAGGGAAACATCCTTTTGGGGGGAAATGGGCATTTAGCAATATTAAGGACTTTCATACATTCCTGATGTAAAAACCAGAGCTGAATAGAATATCTGACTCTCAAATACAAGGCTCAAGAGAAGCATAAAAAGAGAAATATAAAAGAGAGCTCAAAAGACACTCAATAAGATTAAACTATTCACATACCTACAGGAAAAGATGGTTCTTGTAACTCCTAAGAACTTTATCATTTTATGGACAGTTAGACATAGTATACATTGACAGAAGGCAAAAGAGTAAGTTAGATATGGGATAATATCTAAAAAAATTGAATGGTGAGAAAGAAGATTCATTGGAAGAATGGGAAAGGGAAAAAACTGCATAAATTATCTGACACTAAAGAAGCTTGAATGAACATTTACAATATAGAGATGAATTAGGTAGAAGTTTAAAGGGAACAATTTGAAGTTACTCTCATTAGAATTACCTCAAAGAGGGAAAATATACACAATTAATTGGAAATAGAAATCAATATTACCCTACAAGAAAATAGGAGAAGGAGATAAGAGAAGGCAGAGTCAATAGAAAAGAGTAAATTGAGCAAAGTGGTGGTTAAAAGTTAAATTCTCCTGAGGATAGATATAATAAAAGGGGAGAGAAAATGATAAAGAAGGGGTGGGAAAATAGAAAGTAATGTTCTATCATAATGGTGAAAAAACTATAAAACAAGTCTCTTTTATAAAGGCTTCATTTCTCAAATACATAGAAAAATGAGTCAAATGTATAAGAATAAAGGTAATTCTCCCAAGGTCATTCCATCCCTGGCTAGGCAATTCTCTCCTCTTTTGCAGAGTTTAGGAGAAAAGAGTGGGGATCCCTGCTGATTTTTCAGGGCAAGAGGATGACAAAGCAATACTGAAGGGTCTTTTATAGTTTCTTCTGGTTGTGGGAAGAGAAAAGTGGGATTCAGGCAATCTTTGGCCTAGAAAGGGAGATGGTGGAATACCTTTTTGACCTAATTGCTTTCATCAGGGTCAGTATGAGCAGTCAGGATATTGCTCCTAGGCTTGGCATTGTTTTCATCTATAAGGACTCAGCCAAAAAAGCTTCTGGCCTTTGGCCACTGAGGCAGAAGTATAAGAAATCAGTGAGGTTTTAAATACTAATGTAAGTGATATGGTATCCCACATTCTCTGATTTTTGGTCAGATGCAGAGATGAGGAAAGGAGTATGAGAACTGGCTGTTGGGTACTGCCCTCAACTCAAGATATCTTGGTGTCAAGAAGTCAAGAATTCCTTGGGCTCTCATACTCATGAGGTGGTTTCCTGCTGCTCTTCTGGCATCTGCAAGTGGATGGGATGCATTCTCTAAGTGATTACTGGATCAAAAGTACATGAGGAGAGGGTATTGTGGGTGGTGGCCTCAGTAAAATATGATCTCTTAGCCCTAGCAGTTAGATTCCTTTTGGGGTAAAAGGGGATACATATCAGATAGAAATAAATTTGTCAAACCAGTATAACTGTAGGGTAACACACTAGAGCTATTCCATAAGCAATGATTATAATAGTACTATAATATCATCTCACTCTGAATGTCTCCCCATTCCTATGTGGGGTTTTTTCCCCTCTCCCCATCTCTTTCCATCTCCTTTCTGTCTCCCTTCTCTTTTCCCTTTTCTTCCACACAGAAGGAAGGGGTTATGTCATACTGGCAATTTATTGAAGGGATCAGTAGAGAATTAGCTTCCCCAGACTTCTTATTGCTCCCACTATCTTACAGAGAGTCCAGATGTAACCTTTCTTTATGTTTTCTTCTATGAGACATTTATAAATTTCTTGACCATAATAAAATCTTTCTTTCCCACTGAATGCCAGAGGCAACTGTCAGAAAAAACAAAATGTGTTTTGTGTTTAATCAAATCTAAATATGTTTTGTTTCAGCACTAATGGCAGGGAGAAATGGAACACGTCAAAGTTCAGTTTTCATCTGAGGAATTTTTACTAGATGATAAGCAGGTCTGACATCATTTTAAAAAACCTGTCCCCAAAGTCTTAGATCAGATTTAAGCTTGAATCATTTTTGCATGGACATTCTTTAAGATATTTTTTTTAAAGAAACTTTTCTAGGTCACTTTTTTCTTCAATGCTTTAAAATCAAGAAGCATCTTTTAAGTACCTATATGTACTTTGCCAGATCTGGGAATAAAAAGATAAAAGTAACATTAATGTTTTCACCAAGGAATATAACAGTGTATCTTAATGGGAGAATACAGAATGGAAGATTGAAAAACAACAGGTAGAAGCCAAGATGATGGAGAAGTTATAGATTCTCATCTGATCGCTACTAAATTATCCTCCAAAAATCTTTGATACAATGCTTTAGAGTGAATTTTGGAACAGCACAAGCCAGAACAAGACAAGGTAAATTAATTTTCCTGAACAAAATAACTTAGTAACTTAGGCCAGCACAACTTATCCAGTTGTAAATTTTTATGGTTGGACTGAATACTTAATTGGTTGCCAGGGATTTAATTTCTAAATCCCAAAAATGAATTACTAAAGTGGAATTTATGGTAGTTTATTTTTATAATAGAGGGAAGATATTAAGGAAGAGAGAAAAAGGGGGAAAGAGAGTTAGAGAGCACGAGAGAGAGAGAGAGAGAGAGAGAGAGAGAGAGAGAGAGAGAGAGAGAGAGAGAGAGAGAGAGAGAGAGAGAGAGAGAGAAAGCTTCCTCTGAGCCAGGTAGAAATTCTAAGATCCCAGACAGGAGAAAGGAGTCTCAAGACAATGGGTCTTTCCAAGAGTCTCGTGCCTCCAGCTTTAAAGGGCAAGGAAGGAAGTCAGCCTTTACACACAACATGATGTCCCTTCAAGTCTGTCTTCACTCCAAGTCTGAGTATCTGTCTTCTTTGTGTCTCTGTTTCCACTTTTAAAGACCTTTTTCTCTTGTGTCACTTCCCCTAAATTTTGCCTACCAATCACAGCTGATGCTCCACTCCAGGACTATCCACTCTTTCACACCTGGGTCACAGACCTCCCATTCAATGTATGAAATGGGTGTTCACACCTTTTGTGGTTTAAATCCCAAATTGGTAGATCTCCATACTCAACTTTACACTTTGGGGATTAAAATCTAAAAACAGACAGGGGATTACAACTTAATCTTCACAATCAAGTAGGAGCTAAGTACCTTCATTATTACAATCAGCAGAGAGCCAAATCCAATCTTCACACAGTACACTGAAGTGGAGGTGAAGCATAGCTTGTCACAGCAGACCTCACATAACAATAGGCCTTGGGCACAATTGAAGCAGCACCAAAGGCTTCTGGAATTCTCAGCCACAGACAGTAAGCACTTTGAACAATTTCTCAGAAGGAGATTACGGCATCTCTTTGCAGGCTCTGGTTACACGACTCTCATCTCATTGCCCATACACAGAACCCGGTGTCAGGCCTGTGAAGCCGTCTCAGGGTGAGGAGGAGCACTAACAGATACTAGCTCTTGTAGCCATGGGGTTAAAAGGGATCCTGGTAACAGTTCCAAGAGGGAAAAAAGTGGTTGGTGTTACTAATAGATCATAGCATAGGCTAGGAAAGTTTTAAACAAACATCTCCTTACATCATTCCACCTTTGAAGATCTGAAAGCAGATGGATCTGTAGTGCCAACTCTGAAGGAAGCAGCATAAAGAACCTAAAGCTTGGGAAAATGCTCCATTTACCAATGTTACAGAGCCCAACTTTAGCCCAAATTTTTTTTTTAATTAAAAGGAAACGGCTGCAAGATAAGCAAACAAAAGAAACAAGAGATTCAACATAGAAAATTATTTTGGTGACAGAGAAGGCCAAAACACACACTCAGAAGAAGATAATAGAACCAATATTACTGTCTTCAAAGCCTCCAAGAAAAATAGGAATTATTCTCAAGTCCCAAATTAATGGAGGATTTTAAAAATAAAATAAGAGAGCTAGAATAAAAATTGAGAAAATAAATCAAGAGTGAAACAGGAAAATCATGAAAAAGAGTCAACAGGTTGGTGAAGGAGGCCCCAAAACACTAAAGAAATTAATACCTTTAAAAACAAACTAGACCAATTGGTAAAAAAGGCAAAAAATCCAATGAAGAGAAATTTCTAAATAGCAGAATTGGCCAAATGGAAAAAAGGCATAAAAATTTGATTAAAAAAAGAACTTTTTACAAAAAAGAATTGGGCAAATGAAAAAGGTGGTACAAAAGCTAGCTCAAGAAAATCATGCCTAAAAATTAGAATTGGGCAATTGGAATCTAATGACTATGAGATATTAGGAAACAGTCAAAGTCAAAATATTTTTTAAATAGATGAAATGTGAAATATTGCTTTGAAAAAGCAACTAACCTTGAAAATTAGAGAGAATATACAAATTATTGGACTAACTGAAAGCCATGATTAAAAAAAAAAAAACTTTGCCATTATCTACCAATAAATTGTCAAAATATCAAGGAAAATTATCCTGATATTCTAGAACCAAAGGGCAAAATAGAAATTGAAAGAATTCACTGATCATCTCCTGAAAGAGATCCCCAAAGAATAACTCTCAGAAATATTATAGCCAAATTACAGAACTCCCAAGTCAAGGAGAAAATATTGCAAGTAGTCAAAAAAGAAACAATTTAAATATTATGGAGTCATAGTCAGTATAATACAATATTTAGTGGCTTCTATATTAAGGGATCTTAGGGCATGGAATATGATATTCTGGAAGGCAAATGAGATAGGACTTCAACCAAGAATCATTTATACAACAAGACAAAACATAATTCTTCAGGAGGAAAATGGATATTCAATGAAATAGAGGGCTTGCAAACATTTCTTATGAAAAGACCAGATATGAATGAAAAATATGGCCCTCAAATACAAGATCAAGAGAAGCATAAAAAGATAAATAGAAAAGAGAAATTAAAAGACATTCAGTAAGATCAAACTATGCACATCTCAGCACAGGGAGATGATTCTTGTAACTCCAAAGAATTTTATCATTATTATAGCAGTTAGAAGGAGTATACATAGACAGAGGGAAAAGGTATGAGTTGAAAATAATGGGATGATATAAAATAAAATAAAAATTAAGGCTTGAGAAAGAGGTATTGGGAGGAGGGGAAGAGGAAAATAAAATGGGCTAAACTACCACACAAAAAAAGAGGCATAAAAGAGTTTTACAGCAGGAGGGAAGATGATGAGGAAGTTTGAGAGGTGAGCACTGAACTTTACTCTCATTGGAATTGGATCAATGAAAGGAGAACAAAAACAATCAATTGGATATGGAGAAAGCTATATAACCCTAGAGGAAAGTAAGAGTGGAGGAGAATAAGAGGAGGGTTGGGCTGGTAGAAATGGGGGCACATATGGAGAGGTGAAGGTCAGAACCAAAACAGGAGCAAATAGAATGGAAAGTAATACACAGTAATTAAGATGGTGCAAAAAATGTTTTAAGTCTCTCTAATAAAGGCCTCATTTCTCAAAAAATTGTTGAATACATAAGAATACAAATCATTCCCCAATAGATAAATGGGCAGGCAGTTCTCAAAGCAACTAAAGCTCTCTATAATCATGCGAAAATGCTCTAAATCACTATTAATTACACAAATGAAATTTAAAACACATCTGAGGTACCACTGCACACCTATCAGATTGGCTATTTTGACAAAAAGAAAGTGACAAAACTTGGAAGGGATATTGGAAAGTTAAGACACTAATGCACTAATGTCCTCATGGGGGAGTTGTGGACTAATTCAACCATTCTGGAGATCAGTTTGGACCTATGATCAAAGGGCTATAAAACAGTACCTACCCTTTAATCTAGAAGTAATATTACTAGGTTTGTATTCCAAAGAGATAAAAAAAAAGAACATGAAAGTGAAGGACCCATATTTACAACAATATTTTAAGCAGCTCTTTTTTGGTGCAAGACACTGTAAAGTTAGGGGGTAACCTGAATTAGAGAATGGCTAAGTAAGTTGTAGTATATAATTATAACGATATTCTATTGTGATGTATAGATGTTAAGCAGGAAAAGCTCAGAAAACAAAAACAAAAACAAACAAAAAAAATAAAAACTGGAAAGTCTTATAGGAACTGAAGCCAATAAGCAGAACCAGGAAAACATTGAAACCAGTGACAAAAATACTGTACAAAGAACAACAGTGAATAACAACTATTCTCAGTGATACAATGATCCCAAACTATCCCAATTGACTCATAATAAAAAAATCCATCTGATTCCAGAGAAGAAAGAAATTATAGCATCTGAATCCAGACCAAAGAAATTTTTTTTCACTTTTTACTTAATTTTTTTGTTTCCTTCCACAAAAGGATTATTATGGGGAAATGTTTTACATGATAGCACATGTAAAATCTGCATAAGATTGCTTACTATCTCAGCATTGGGGAGTGGGGATGAAGAGGAGAAGGGAGGGAGGGAGAGAATTCAAGACTAAATATTCTTTGAAAAATGTTGGAAACTTGTTACATGTAATTGGAGAAAAATAAAATAATTAAGAGTATTAAAAATAATAAATACAAATAAACAAAAACACTGTAAATAAGTATGTACACTAAGTGGCTGCTGCTCTGGGATGCTACACAAGGTGAAAATGTTTATTGGCTGTAGGTTTTAAAAAATATTGAAAATATTGTGGCCAGGGGACTTCATTTTCCAGCATTCTTTACTCTTCCTAGAGGTCCCTTGTCTTGCATCCCTGTGTTATGCCCTGGTGAGAATTTGTTTATAAATTTGCTGAAACCCATGCTGTGGGGGCTTTGGGGCTTTTGCTTTGGCTCCAGCAAGGCAGGTGTGTCTCTGGCTCTTTGTTCTGCTCACTCAGCTGAGGGAACCCTTTTTGTTGTTATTAAATCCTATCAATTTAAATACTAGGAGTATTCATTCATTTTTATTCTTACATGGATGAGGTGATAACTCTGTGCTTTCATCCTATTAATTGAGCTAACTTTTATACTAGGTGTGCTTCACCAAGAAATGGCTGTAAAGTCAAAACATTTACTTTTATCCATTTGTGTTGTTTTGTGTAATTTGCTCACTTATTCAAATGAGTTCTGTTGGAACTTCTGAAATTGCATAGTATCATTTCAGGCAATTCCTGTCTTTGATTTTACTTTGACTTTTACAATGATATAACCATATACAGACAAGTGGACATGAAGTAACTGCTACATGAGCAATCTGTCATTTCACAAGTCAATTCTATACTATATAATGCTATTCAGTATTCTCCATGTCTAGAACAGCCTAAACTTCATATTGTATGTAAAATAAATTTTAACATTATTTTACTCATGTATTTATGGTTTAATACTTTATGAGTTGCGCCCCCCCCCAAATGCTTCTCTAACAAAAATCTAACAAATTAGAATTCTGTGGTCATGTCCATTCATTCATTCATTCATTCATTCATTCAGTTAGTCCTTCCTTTATCCTTACTCAGTGTTGGACATGGTAGTTGACATTATAAGTTTTTCAACTTCTCAACTCTTCTCAACAACATTAATAAAAGATTACCAAGACAGGATCTCATCCCAGGGGTTCTTTTTATTCTAAGTATAAGATTATTTTAAACTATGAAATGCTGTGTAATGATTGATCAAGTATATCCAAAATATTTAGAAAAGTTACGGGAAAATCATTATCTCTGGCCAGCTACAATAGTCATTTAAGTAAATTATCAGTGTGAGAACAGAAATGTTTGATATGTAGTCAATCAATTTGCTGATTCTTTTTTTAAATTTTATTTAGTCAATTTAGAACATTATTCCTTGTTTACAAGAATCATATTCTTTCCCTCCCTCTCGTCCCCCCCCAACTTGTAGCCAACACCCAATTCCACTAGGTATTACATATGTCCTTGATCAGAACCTATTTCCATGTTGTTGATGTTTGCACTAAGATGATCATTTAGATCTACATCCCCAATCATATTCCCTCAACCCATGTAATCAAGCAGTTGTTTTTCTTTGGTATTTCTACTCCCACAGTGTTTCCTCTGAATGTGGATAGTGTTCTTTCTCATAGATCCCTCCAGATTGTTCAGGATCACTGCATTGCTACTGATGGAGAAGTCCATTACATTCGAATGTATCACAGGGTATTAGTCTCTGTGTACAAGGTTCTCCTGGTTCTGCTCCTTTAGCTCTGCATAAGTTTCTGGAGGTTGTTCCAGTCTCCATGGAATTCCTCCTTTTTGTTATTCCTTTGAGAACAATAGTATTCCATCACCAACAGATACCACAATTTGTTCAGACATTCTCTAATTGAAGGGCATCCCCTCATTTCCCAATTTTTTGCCACCACAAAGAGTGCAGCTATGAATATTCTTGTACAAGTCTTTTTCCTTATTATCTCACTGGGATACAAATACAGCAGTGCAATGGCTGGATCAAAGGGTCTTTTAGCACCCTTTGGGCATAGTTCCAAATTTCCCTACAGAATGATTGGATCAATTTAAAACACTACCAGCAATGCATTAATGTCCTGACTTTGTCACATCCCCTTTAGCATTCATTACTTTCCTTTGTTCTCATGTAAGCCAATTTGCTAGGTGTGAGGTGATACCTCAGAGTTGTTTTGATTTGCATCTCTCTGATTATAAGAGATTTAGAACACTTTTTCATGTGCTTATTAATAGTTTTGATTTCTATATCTGAAAATTGCCTATTTATATCCCTTGCCCATTTATCAATTGGAGAATGGCTTGATTTTTTTTATACAAATGATTTAGCCCTTTAAAATTTGAGTAATTAGACCTTTGTCAGAGGTTTTTGTTATGAAGATTTGCTTCCCTTCTAATTTTGGTTGCATTTCTTTTTGTTGGTACAAAACCTTTTTAATCTGATGTAAACAAAATTATTTATTTTACATTTTGTGATTTTTTTCTAACTCTAGCTTGGTCTTAAAATCTTTCCTTTCCCAAAGAACTAACATGTATACTATTCTGTGCTCACCTAATTTACTTACACTTTCCTTCTTTATATTCAAGTCATTCACCCTTTCTGAGTTTATCTTGGTGTAAGGTGTGAGATGCTGATCCAAATGCAATCTTTCCCATAATGTCTTCAAATGTTCCCAGCAGTTGTTATCAAATAGTGGACTTTTGTCCCAAAAGCTAGCTTGCTGAGGTCACTACCCCAAGTCTATTCCACTGATCCTCCTTTTATTCTCTTAGCCAGTACCACATTGTTTTGATGACCACTGCTTTATAATATACTTAGAAATCTGAACTGCAAGGCCACCTTTCTTTGCAATTTTATGAACTTTGTTATAGTTTTTTCTAATTCAGTAAAAAAGTTTTTTGGTTGTTTGATGGGTATGGAATTAAGTAAGTGAATTAGTTTGGGTAGGATGGCCATTTCTATTATGTCAGCTCATACTCCCCATAAGCAATCCTTTTTTTCCCAATTGTTTAGATCTAGTTATAATTGCGTGGAGAGTGTTTTGTTGTTGTGTTTATATAGTTCTGGTGTCTGTCTCGGCAGATAGATTCCTAAGCATTTTATATGGTCCAAGGTGATTAAAATGTAATTTCTCTTTCCAATTCTCGCTGCTGAGATGTGTTAGAAATATATAGAAATGCTGATGACTTATATGGGTTTATTTTATATCCTGCAACTTTGCTAAAGCTGTTGATTATTTCCATGAGGTTTTTAGTTGATTTTCTAGGATTCTTTAAGTAACCATCATATCATATGCAAAGAGTGATAGCTTGTTCACCTCATTGCCTATTTTAATACCTTCAATTTCTTTTTCTTCTCTAATTACTACTGCTAGTGTTTCTAGTATAATGTGAAATAATAGAGGTGATAATGGGCATCCTTGTTCCATTCCTGATCTTAAATGGGAAGGTTTCTACTTTATCCCCATTGCAGATGATGTTTGCTGATGGTTTTTTATATATATTGTTTATTATTTTTAGGAAAGTCCCTTCCATTCCTATGCTTTCTAGTGTTTTCAATAGGAATGAGTGTTGTAAAATATTTGTCAAAGACTTTTTCTGCATCTATTGAGATAATCATGTGGTTTCTGTCGGTGTGCTTGTTAATATGGTCAATTATGTGGATGATTTTACTACTATTGAACCATCCTTGCATTCCTGGTATGAATCCTACCTGGTAATAGTGAATAACCCTCATGATCACGTGCTATTATTCTATTTAAGCTTTTGCATCTATGTTCATTAAGGAGATTTGCCTATAGTTTTCTCTCTCTGTTTTTGACCAGCCTAGCTTTGGAATCAGTACCATATTTGTGTTGTAAAAGGAATTTGGAAAAACTCCTTTGCTTATTTTGTCAAATGGTTTGTATAATATTGGGACTTGTTTTTTGAATGTTTGAGAGAATTCATTTGTGAATCCATCTGCTCCTGGGGATTTTTTCTTACAGAGTTCTTTGATGGCTTGTTCAATTTTTTTTCTGATATGGGGTTGTTTATGTATTCTATTTCTTCCTCTGTCAGTCTAGGCAATTTATATTTGAATAAATATTCATCCATATCACCTAGATTGCCATATTTAGTGACATATACTTGGGCATAAAAATTTTTAATGATTGCCTTAATTTCCTCTTCATTAGAAGTGAGGTTTCCCTTTTCAATTTAGATACTGTCAGTTTGGTTTTCTTTTTTCTTTTTTTTTAATTACATTGACCATTACTTTGTCTAGTTTGTTTTTTCAAAGTACAAACTTCTAGTCTGACTTATTAAATCAATAGTTCTTTTACATTCAATTTTATCAATTTCTCCTTTGATTTTTAGGATCCCTAATTTAATCTTCATCTGAGGATTTTTAATTTGTTCACTTCCTACTTTTTTAATTTACATGCCCAATTTGTTGATCTCTGCCCTCCCTAATTTGCTAATATATGAATTCAAGGATATAAATTTCCCTGAGTACTGCTTTGGCTGTATACCATAGATCTGGAAAGGATGTCTCATCATTGTCATTTTGTTCAATGAAATTATTCTCTTTAATTAACCTATTCTGGAGAATTGTGTTGCTTAATTTCCAATTAATTTTTGATTTGCCTGTCCATGCACCCTTACTAATTATTATTTTCATTGCATTGTGATCTGAGAAGGTTGCATTTATTTATTATTTCTGCTCTTTTGCCCTTCTGCCCTAATACATGGTCAATCTTTGAATGAATGTATCATGTCCTGCTGAAAAGGTGTTTTCCTTTTTGTCCATATTTATTTTGCTCTGCATGTCTACTAACTCTATTTTTTTCTATAATTCATTCACTTCTCTTAACTCTTTCTTATTTATTTATTTATTTGTTTATTTTTTTTTTGTTTGATTCATCTAGTTCTGATAGAGGAAGGATCAGGCCCCCCCCCACACACACACACACTAGTATAGGTTTTCTATGTATTTCATCCTTGAGCTCCACTAGTTTCTCCTTTAGAAATTTAGATGCTATGCCATTTGGTGCATACATGTTGAGTACTGATATTTCCTCATTGTCTATACTGCCTTTTATCAGGATATAATTACCTTCCCTATATCTTTTGACCAGATCTATTTTTACTTTGGCTTTGTCAGATATCATAATTGAGACTCTTGCCTTCTTTTTATCAGTTGATGCCCAATAGATTTGGCTCCATCCTCTTACTTTCACCCTATGCATATCTACCTTCCTTATGTGTGTTTCTTGTAGACAGCATATGGTAGCATTTTGATTTCTAATCCACTCTGCTATTTGCTTGCATTTTATGTGTGAATTCATTCCATTCACATTCAGAGTTATGATTACCAGCTTTGTATTTCCCAGCATTTTGATTTCCACTCCTAGCCCTGTCCTTTTTCTTTTTCTATTTCCTTATACACCAGGGTTTTGATTTTGATCAGTCCCCCTAATTCACACCCTTATTTTACTTCTTTTTCTACCCCCTCCCTTCTTATTCCCCTCCAATTTTCTTTATAGTCTTTTTAAACTACCTCTTCACCTTCTCCCTCCTTTGTATTGTTTCCCTCCTCACCAGTCCATTTATTACCTTTCTACCTCCCCATAAGGCGCAAAACAATTCTCTGCCCCAATGTATTTTATTATTCTTTTCTCTTTGAGTCAATTTCAATGTGGGTAAAAATTGAATATTTCATATCTCCAATCTCTTTACCTTTCCAGTGTATTGATGTTCTCCCCTGCTCCCATCATGTGCTTCTTTGTGACATATAAATTTAGACCATTTTGTTTCTTTTCCCATTTCTCTTAGTATTAACCTCTTTTTTTAACTCTAGTTGTATTTATATATATATATATATATATACACACATATATATGCATATTTTTATGCATACATATATTTATTTACATATTTATTTCTTGGCATTTCATCCTATACAGTTAGTCACTGTTTCCTCTAAGTATAATTCTTCTTGCTACCCAGGTGATAATAACAATTTTCAAGAATTACCAATATCCTCTTTTCTTGTAGGCATACATATAATTTTAACTTATTGGGTCCCTTAAAAAAAAAGGTTTTGTTTTGATTTTCCCCCCTTTCTTAATTACATTTTGATGATTCTCTTGAGTTCTGTGTTTGGACATCAAATTTTCTATTAAGGTCTGGCCTTTTCTTTACAAATTCTTGGAATTCTTCTATTTTTTTTTTAAATGACCATACTTTACCCTTTAATAATATAGTCAGTTTTGTTGGGTAGTTGATTCTTGGTTGTAAACATACTTCCATTGTTTTCCTCAATATTATATTCCATGCCTGTCGGTCCTTCAGTGTAAATTCAGCTAGATTACCCTTACTGTAGTTCCATGACATCTGAATGACTTCTTAACAGCTTGTGATATTTTATTTTGGTCTGGTATTTGAATTTGGCTATGACATTTCTGGGTGTTGTCAGTTGGGGATTAAGTACAAGTGGCGATCTGTGGATTCTTTCAATCTCTACTTTTCCCTCTTGTTCTAGAATGTAGGGGCAGTTTTCTTGGATAATTCCCTGTAGGATGATGTCCAGGCTTTTTATTTTGTCATGGTGCTCTGGTAGACCAATGATTCTTAAGTTGTTTCTCCTGGACCAATTTTCTAAATCTTCTGTTTTGTGAATGAGGTGTTTCATATTTTCCTCAATTTTTTCATTATTTTGATTTTGTTTTATAATAAGTCTCCTGATGCCTTGTGAAGTCGCTTGCTTCTAATTGTTGTATTCTGGTTTTTAAAGACTGAATTTTGTCCCTGGCTTTTTTTTTTGGTCATCCTCCTTCTGGTCTGATTTTCTTTGGAGGTCATCTTTCATCTTCTTTGCCTCATCTTTCATTTCCTTTGCCTCATTTTCAAGCTGATTAATTTTGGTTTTCAAGACACTATTTTCTTGTTTTTGTTCAAGTGCCTCTATTTCCTGATGATTTATCTTGCTTTTTAAGTTGTTTTCCCAGTTATCTTCAGCTCTCTTAATTGTGTTTTGAATTGTATTTTGAGTTCTTCCAAAGTCTGTGTCCAATTCCCTGGAGTTTGTTTTTCCTTGGTGTTCCTTGATCCTCCTCTGTTCCATTTGTTCTTTGTTCACTGCCTGGATAAAAGCTGTTGATTGTAATTTCTTTTTTATTTTTCTGTTTTTGCTCATATTTGCCTCTTCTTTTTCCCCTGTAGTTGCCTGTAGTCTTCCTCCTCTCATTATGTGCTAGATCTGTATGTTTGGGCTTTTCTGTCAACCTTCACCCTTGAATTTTAGTTAGCAAAGCTCTCATAGTAGTTTGTGGGGTAGGGGTATTGGAGCTTGAGATTCCCTGCCCTCTTAAGGCTTGATAAGATAAATCCCAGCAGAGTTGTTATTGCAGAGCTGGATGTGCTCTGAGGCCAAAACCTTGGGAAGGGGGGTGTAATATGGAATGTCTCAACTGCAATTAGACTGCCTTTTCTGAGGTTATCTTTCAGCTGCCTTCCCATCACCCGTGTTCAATACCCTGAGCCTGGCACAGCTTTGCCAACAACGTACTCCCTCCAGCCTAGTGCCCTTGCCTGCCCAGAGATTCCAGTCAATGCTGGAGGCTCAGTACTGTGTGTGGAGTGTGAAGGAAGGGGTCCTGTGACCTTCCTTCTTCCTTCCCCCTAAAGCTGAGTTTTCTCAAATTCAGGCTTTGGGAGGACTTACCTTTTAAGTTGAGTCCAACAGGAGGATTCCTTAGCTCTGTCTTGTTGTTAGATTTGGTTTTCAATCCCTTAGGGGCATTTTGCTTTTAAGTGGTGAGGAAGGGTTTTCAGAGGTCTGAGCTTTTGCCTGGGGCATTTTGCTTTTAAATGGTGAGGAAGGGTTTTCAGACATCTGAGCTTTTGCCGCCTCTAAGCTACCATCCTGACTCTGATTTACTGATTCTAAGAAGAACATTGACCAAATATTCACATATTTTAATGCAAATATAACTATGCTTTGTTTTTTAACTATAGCTGCTATTTTCAGAGCCTGGTGACTCTGACTCTTTTCTTAATAGTTTGTTGTTTGTTTGTTTTTTCTTCTGCTGTCTACTTAAAATGATTCACCCTCTTTTTTGGTGTCTTGTGTCAGCATGCTCTGTTTACAAATTTGCTTTACCTATAGTGCACAGAAGTATGGCATTACTTATTAAATAATACAACTTCTGATAATTTTCTTTTCATTGAAAATTGGCTGATATTTAAAACAGAAAAATAGTAGAAAGAAGAAATAATAAAAAGATTCAGTTTAAATCTACTTTCTCCCTACCAATTCAATGATAGCCATTTTACAGAAAGAAACAATGATGGAAGCAAAACTGGGAAAAATACATTACATGTCACAATTTCAGATAAATTCTAAAAGCTTGGATTTCTAGGCATTTTCAGAAAAAGGAAAATTAATGACATAGAATGAGATAAACAATATAGACTACAAGAAAGTGGATGGTTCCCTTCGTTGGTGGAGAATGGTGGTGAGGAACAAAAACATGGAAAAGTACAGTCAATTCTAGACTTAGAGGTTAAAAAAAATCAATAGCAGAGGTAATCCATGAAATTTTAGGAATCCCACTTGGGCTTAAAATAATTTATTAATATTCATATTTGTATTTACTCAAACATGCATATATATGCATATCTATATACATATAGATACTATTAATTTATTCATTATTATGAAATGCTACATTATTCAGTTTAATTAAATTTTGTTGGAAACAATATTTTTACATATATACAAGAGACACAATTAAAGTACATAGGAATGAATGTCAGCTGTCATTTTTAATCATGCCTCTCTAAAAGAATACTTTTGATTTGTCTCTCTTTCCTGAAACATGCAAAAAGACTTTGTACTGGGTATCATAGTCATTTCAAGCTTGAGCGGGAGAGACACCTTTTTTTTCAGTATAAGCATTTATACCCTAGAAATCAGGCAAGGCCATAAATGAGGATAACATTTATCATTTTGTTTATTGTCTAAAGAAAATAATAGAGAAAGCATGCATAATGCAGAATAAGGTTGTGTTATTTGTTTTAGGAGAGTCAGTTATTAAACATTAATCAGTGCCCCCCTGCTGATTTAATCTATAGAGTTGTATAGAAGTATAAGAAAAAGAACTCTGTAAAGTCAATATTAGTCAAGCTACATATATGTACTGAATGTGAAAACCAAATTTTTAACCACAAAATGGTCTAAACCCCCTCTTTCTTTTCTCTCTCAAACAATTAAAACAAGGAGATTAAAAAATAGAATTTCAGGAACAGAATCTTCTCAAGGGTAAAGATTACAAAGACTGCCCCATTTTTAAAAATTTTACTCTCTCCACAATATGGTATTGAAATGTCTAAATATGTGGGAATAAAATAATCCACCTTCCCTTAGTGAAATGAAATGAAATATATGGGGTACGATATAAAAGCAGTTACTTATTGTCCTTACTAGGACTTGACTTATAGGAAATGCACATATGTGAAACATATGACACAAACATGTATTTTCCATCTTATTGCCACATTAAGCGTATCATAAAGCTCTCAAATGCTGAAAATTAACACCTTACTCACCCTGGAAAGAAAGGGAATTGTCCCAACTCATCTCTTTTATGTGTGGAAAACTAACTTCTTGAATAAAGTACAATGAAAACTGATGGCAATCATCTCTATCAAAAGGTAATATCAAAATTATTGAAAAATAAAAATAGATGATGATAGTCATTTTCAGTTTGTATATTTTATCATAATTTAATTATTTTAAAACTGATGATACATGTAAGAATTCAATCATATATATATATATATATATATATTAGAAATAATATAGTATATGGAGCCCTAATTTATCTATGATAATTATTCACCAGAGAATTTGATTCAGGAAAGCAATCCATTTCCCAAACAAGGTTAATAAGAAAGGTTGTGATATACATATATATATATACATATGTACACACATAAATCCATAGGCACAGAGAAATTTAGATCTTCAATTATATTTGATTTAAGTTAACACTAAAATTATTTCCTAGTCACAGAGCACACAACAACAGCAGCAGCAGGTTGTTTTAAAAATGCAGGGTAAGAGGAAAAGGTCAAAATGGGATTGAAAAAATTTACTCATGCATCAAATGGCTATTCAAAATTAAACAGATAAGGGGGTGGAGCCAAGATGGCATCATAATAGCAGGGAAATGTCCTTCCAAACCAAACATATCAAAAGGACAGAAGTCAAAACAGGATGAGTAAAAGGGCTCTTCCACTGGTCACAGCATGAAAGGTAGGCAGTTAGAGGAGATTTTCATGTTATAAGGGGGCAAAACTGAACAAGGAATAGCACAGGCTGACCACTCCTCCCCCCCAACCTACTACAACATAAGCAGAGCCAGTAGCAAGGCAATCTCCAGATTCTAGGGGGCTGGGAATTGCACCCTGGAGCCTCCATGCTCAGGCAGTGAGATACAAAGCTTAATAGGAATGGACTCATTCCTGGCAGCAGAAGCAGTAGCAGCAGAGGCAAGGAAGATAGCTTCAGAGCAAAAAATTGCAAATTGTGCTACACCAGAGACACACACTTGAAAATCCCCGGCCCTGGAGGTGAAGGCTGGGGAGAGGAACCAGGAGGGTCTGGAGGGGATTCTGTAGTAGAGGTTAGTTTTGGGGGAGGGGAAGGTCTTGACTGCTCTGCAGCCAGTGTAGGAGATGTTATCTCCCTACCCCTCACAGAAATGAAATTGTTTGGGAGAGCTAAGTCATCCAGAACATCCTGTTGGGGACTTTCCCCAGAAGGGGTCAGAAAGGAGGTGGCAAGGAACATACAACATGATTGCCTTAGTTCAGGATTCTGGCTGAGTTTAATGAAAGTGGAAAGGTAGGGAATGGCTGTCCATTTCCCTTCCCTTCTACAGAACAAATCCAATTGTCTGATGGTTTTATAATTTAGGGTACCATGAATGGGCCATGTTTCTTGATTACCAAGGACATAACGTGGCCAGACAACATTACAAAAAGAAATTAATTGCTTTTTCTTTAAGCTGTTTAGTGCCAATTTATTCCAATTTTTAAGTTACACCCCAAAGGGGAATCTCAGGGTACGCTCTGTCTCTGTCCCATTTGGATACAAAAGTGGCCAATTTCACACCGAGGGTCAACAACCATGCGTCCACAGAAGTTGCCTGACCAAAAGCACTTCAGTTTGGCACTGAGGCCAACACTGAGGCACCAAAAAGACTTTCCCACACAACTAAAACGTCTTCTAGTATACGGGGAAGCCGACAGACAGACAGACCCCAAACTCCAGCGGCCAGACTGAACTGGGGCCGATGGGAGAGAGAGCACGAAAGAGTTCCCATGGAGATATCACCCGAAATATGGGGGTTTCAGGAGTCAAAGAAAAGGCTCCTTTCCTACCTGAGAAGCCGTGTCCTTGTGGATGATCCGGGGTACAGGTGTAGCTTTCAGAAGAGCCAAGAACCAAGTTGGGCGTCAAAATGTTATGGGTAGGAAAAGGATACCCTTTGGGGTTTGGGAAGGATGCCTTTTGCAAGCATGCAATATCTCCAAAACTTAGCTTAAAAACAAAAAGAGATTTATTAATTTAGAAAGTAATGTTGAGAGTGGCCAGAAGGATAGTAAGGTAGAACAGCAAGATGGGGAACAGTTCCCTGGGAGGACAGCATGAAAGGAAAGGCTGTTCCCTCAAGAGGACAGCATGGATGGAGAGGCTGTCCCCCAGACAACATCAGTTCTGGGGATTTTATACATTCTTCACAACAGTTAGTCACTCAGGCATGAGGTGGGGTGATCGTACTGGTGTCTGCCTGGGGACATAAAGATTCCTTAGTTTTAGGGGACAAACAGATGTCTGATAGGATTGAGGTGTGGTCTGAAGGTGCATCTTTCTGACCATCTAGAGGACGATCAAAGGAAGATAGTCATCTCAGGACTCTAGGTGGGGTCATTGGGTGTTTTTAGGCTCAGAGTCAGGACAACAACAAGAGTTCCCTTGACAATAGTTCGCCTGGATTTCCGGGGTACAGTGCCCATGTCAAATAGTAGTAGTCTCTCGGTAACCGAGGATGACGATTGTCTTTGTGCGTTTTCATCTGAGTGTGCACAAAGACACTTGTGCGTGAAGGAGATGTAAAGCAGAATAGACCAAAATCTAAAAGGAGAATCAAATGATTATGGATGAAAATCAGTCTTTAAAGACTAGAACTGGGGAAGTAGAAGCTAATGATTTCATGAGACATAAAGAAATAAGAAAACAAAATCAGGACTTCCGGTTAAGATGGCGGCTTAGAGAAAGCTAAAGCTCAGATCTCCGGAAAACCCTTCCCGACCAATCTCAAACGATAAGCTCCTAAGGCGCCGAAATTCAAAACGATCAACAGCACAGACCCTGGGAACCCTCCTCCTGGACCTGGACCCGGTTCAAAAGGTACGGCTCCCCTTAAAAGCCAGAACCCGAGATCACTCGGACCTCAGGGGTAGGAGCGCAGAGTCCAAGGCTCCCGGAAGCGGCAGCCGCGCCGGGCTCAGAGAGCAGGGTCTGAGGAACAACAACCCTCAGGGTCTTCTACCCAAGTCCCAGTCCGGGTGAAAGTTACTGCCTGGGGCCTCCGCTGCAAAGAGCCGGTTGGTCCGGGTGAAAGTTACTGCCTGGGGCCTCCGCTGCAGAGAGCTGGTCAAAACAACAGCAACCCTCAGGGCGGGCAAGACAGCCTCACGGGCTGGATCCTGCTATCCAAGTCTCAGTGAAAGTCTGTGCTCTCGGCGCTTGGGGAAGCGGCAGCCCATCCCCCCGCAGGCCGAGGAAACAGCCTCACGGCCAGCGATTCTGAAGGCAACTTCCGGAAAGCGAGCCGGGGGGGAGAGTGTGGCCTCGTGGTCCGACCCTTCCATTCCAGTTCCAGTGAGGCATATTCAGTTTAACCCAGGGAAAGCCCATAGAACTATCTGCCCAGGACTGCCTCTGAACACCAGAAAGAGACAAGAAAAACTAATCCTCCACATTCAGAGATGACAAACTCCACAGAACCACAGAAGCCCCAAAATACCAAGAAAAATAAGAAGAAAGGGGCGACTTTGGACACATTCTATGGAGCCAAAATACAAAATACAGAGCAGACAGAAGATAATATAAAAGAAAATGCTCCAAAACCTTCCAAAGGAAATGGAAACTCTCCACAAACCTATGAAGAATTTGAATCAGAAATGACCAAAAAGATGGAAGCCTTCTGGGAGGAAAAGTTGGAAATAATGCAAAAGAAATTCACGCATCTACAAAACCAGTTTGACCAAACTGTAAAAGAAAACCAGGCTTTAAAGGCCAGAATCAGGCAGCTGGAAGACAACGATCGTGTAAAAGAGCAAGAATCAATAAAGCAAAGCCAAAATACCAAGAAATTAGAAGAGAACATAAAATATCTCACCGACAAGGTGATAGATCTGGAAAATAGGGGGAGAAGGGATAATTTAAGAATAATTGGACTCCCAGATAAGCCAGAAATAAACACCAAACTGGACGTGGTGATACAAGATATAATCAAAGAAAATTGCCCAGAGATTCTAGAACAAGGGGGCAATACAGCCACTGACAGAGCTCACAGAACACCTTCTACACTAAACCCCCAAAAGACAACTCCCAGGAATGTAATTGCCAAATTCCAAAGCTATCAAACAAAAGAAAAAATCCTACAGGAAGCCAGAAAAAGACAATTTAGATATAAAGGAATGCCAATCAGGGTCACCCAAGACCTTGCAAGTTCTACTCTGAATGATCGTAAGGCATGGAACATGATCTTCAGAAAGGCAAGAGAGCTGGGTCTCCAACCAAGAATCAGCTACCCAGCAAAACTGACTATATACTTCCAAGGGAAAGTATGGGCATTCAACAAAATAGAAGACTTCCAACTTTTTGCAAAGAAAAGACCAGAGCTCTGTGGAAAGTTTGATACCGAAAATCAAAGAGCAAGGAATACCTGAAAAGGTAAATATTAAGGAAAGGGGAAAATGTTATCTTCTTCTTTTACTCAAACTCTCTTCTATAAGGACTACATTTATATCAACCTATATATACTAACATGTGGGGAAAATGTAATGTATAAATAGGGGGTAAAGAAAGACCAAATAGAATAATCATTCTCACACAAAGATTCACATGGGAAGGGGAGGGGAAGAAAACTCCTATAAGAAGGAGAGGAAGAGAGGGGGGGGATTTACTTAAACCTCAATCTCAGGGAAATCAACTCTGAGAGGGAAAAACATCCAGATCCATTGGGATCTTGAATTCTATCTTACCCAACAAGGGTAAGGAGAAGGGAAAACCAAGGGGGGGAGGGGGAGAGGGAGAACAAAAAGGGAGGGTAAGAGAGGGGGGAGGGGGAGGGAACAAAAAGGGAGGGACTAAAAAGGGAAACATCAAGGGAGGGGGCAAGGGGGACTGTTTCAAAGTAAATCACTGGACTAAAAGGTAGAGCCGAAGAAGAAAAGGTTAGAATTAGGGAAGGCAATCAAAATGCCAGGGAGTCCACAAATGACAATCATAACTTTGAACGTGAATGGGATGAACTCACCCATAAAACGTAGACGAATAGCAGAATGGATTAGAATCCAAAACCCTACCATATGTTGTCTTCAAGAAACACACATGAGGCGGGTTGACACCCACAAGGTCAGAATTAAAGGATGGAGTAAGACCTTCTGGGCTTCAACTGATAGAAAGAAGGCAGGAGTGGTAATCATGATATCTGATAAAGCCAACGCAAAAATAGACCTGATCAAAAGGGATAGGGAAGGTAATTATATTTTGTTAAAAGGGACTATAGACAATGAGGAAATATCATTAATCAATATGTATGCACCAAATAATATAGCACCCAAATTTCTAATGGAGAAACTAGGAGAATTGAAGGAAGAAATAGACAATAAAACCATACTAGTGGGAGACTTAAACCAACCATTATCAAATTTAGATAAATCAAATCAAAAAATAAATAAGAAAGAGGTAAAAGAAGTGAATGAAATCTTAGAAAAATTAGAATTAATAGACATATGGAGAAAAATAAATAGGGATAAAAAGGAATACACCTTCTTCTCAGCACCACATGGCACATTCACAAAAATTGACCATACATTAGGTCACAGAAACATAGCACACAAATGCAGAAAAGCAGAAATAATGAATGCAGCCTTCTCAGATCACAAGGCAATAAAAATAATGATTAGTAATGGTACATGGAAAACCAAATCTAAAACCAATTGGAAATTAAACAATATGATACTCCAAAACCGTTTAGTTAAAGAAGAAATCATAGAAACAATTAATAATTTCATCGAGGAAAATGACAATGGCGAAACATCCTTCCAAACCTTTTGGGATGCAGCCAAAGCGGTAATCAGAGGTAAATTCATATCCCTGAATGCTTATATTAACAAACAAGGGAGAGCAGAGATCAATCAATTGGAAATGCAAATGAAAAAACTGGAAAGCGATCAAATTAAAAACCCCCAGCAGAAAACCAAATTAGAAATCCTAAAAATTAAGGGAGAAATTAATAAAATCGAAAGTGATAGAACTATTGATTTAATAAATGAGACAAGAAGCTGGTACTTTGAAAAAACAAACAAAATAGACAAGGTACTGGTCAATCTAGTTAAAAAAAGGAAGGAAGAAAAGCAAATTCACAGCATTAAAGATGAAAAGGGGGACAGCACCTCCAATGAGGAGGAAATTAAGGCAATCATTAGAAATTACTTTGCCCAATTATATGGCAATAAATACACTAATTTAGGAGAAATGGATGAATATATACAAAAATACAAACTGCCTAGACTAACAGAAGAGGAAATAGAATTCCTAAATAATCCCATATCAGAAATTGAAATCCAACAAGTCATCAAAGAACTTCCAAAGAAAAAGTCCCCAGGGCCTGATGGATTCACCTGTGAATTCTATCAAACATTCAGAGAACAGTTAATCCCAATACTATACAAACTATTTGACATAATAAGCAAAGAGGGAGTTCTACCAAACTCCTTTTACGACACAAACATGGCACTGATTCCAAAACCAGGCAGGTCAAAAACAGAGAAAGAAAACTATAGGCCAATCTCCCTAATGAATATAGATGCAAAAATCTTAAATAGGATACTAGCAAAAAGACTCCAGCAAGTGATCAGAAGGATCATTCACCATGATCAAGTAGGATTCATACCAGGGATGCAGGGCTGGTTCAACATTAGGAAAACCATCCACATAATTGACCACATCAACAAGCAAACTAGCAAGAATCACATGATTATTTCAATAGATGCAGAAAAAGCCTTTGATAAAATACAACACCCATTCCTATTAAAAACACTAGAAAGCATAGGAATAGAAGGGTCATTCCTAAAAATAATAAACAGTATATATCTAAAACCAACAGCTAATATCATCTGCAATGGGGATAAACTAGATGCATTCCCAATAAGATCAGGAGTGAAACAAGGATGCCCATTATCACCTCTATTATTTGACATTGTACTAGAAACACTAGCAGTAGCAATTAGAGAAGATAAAGGAATTGAAGGCATCAAAATAGGCAAGGAGGAGACCAAGTTATCACTCTTTGCAGATGACATGATGGTCTACTTAAAGAATCCTAGAGATTCAACCAAAAAGCTAATTGAAATAATCAACAACTTTAGCAAAGTTGCAGGATACAAAATAAACCCACATAAATCATCAGCTTTTCTATATATCTCCAACACAGCTCAGCAGCAAGAACTAGAAAGAGAAATCCCATTCAAAATCACCTTAGACAAAATAAAATACCTAGGAATCTACCTCCCAAGACAAACACAGGAACTATATGAACACAACTACAAAACACTCGCCACACAACTAAAACTAGACTTGAACAAATGGAAAAACATTAACTGCTCATGGATAGGACGAGCCAATATAATAAAAATGACCATCCTACCCAAACTTATTTATCTATTTAGTGCCATACCCATTGAACTACCAAAATACTTCTTCACTGATTTAGAAAAAACCATAACAAAGTTCATTTGGAAGAACAAAAGATCAAGGATATCCAGGGAAATAATGAAAAAAAACACATATGATGGGGGCCTTGCAGTCCCTGACCTAAAACTATATTACAAAGCAGCAGTCATCAAAACAATTTGGTACTGGCTAAAAAATAGAAAGGAAGATCAGTGGAATAGACTGGGGGAAAGCGACCTCAGCAAGACAGTATACGATAAACCCAAAGATCCCAGCTTTTGGGACAAAAATCCACTATTTCATAAAAACTGCTGGGAAAATTGGAAGACAGTGTGGGAGAGACTAGGAATAGATCAACACCTCACACCCTACACCAAGATAAATTCAAAATGGGTGAGTGACTTAAACATAAAGAAGGAAACCATAAGTAAATTGGGTAAACATAGAATAGTATACATGTCAGACCTTTGGGAGGGGAAAGGCTTTAAAACCAAGCAAGATATAGAAAGAATCACAAAATGTAAAATAAATAATTTTGACTACATCAAACTAAAAAGCTCACCTCACACCTAGCAGATTGGCTAACATAACAGCAAAGGAAAGTAATGAATGCTGGAGGGGATGTGGCAAAATAGGGACATTAATTCATTGCTGGTGGAGCTGTGAAATGATCCAACCATTCTGGAGGGCAATTTGGAACTATGCCCAAAGGGCGACAAAAGAATATCTACCCTTTGACCCAGCCATAGCACTGCTGGGTCTGTACCCCAAAGAGATAATGGACACAAAGACTTGTACAAAAATATTCATAGCTGCGCTCTTTGTGGTGGCCCAAAACTGGAAAACGAGGGGATGCCCATCAATTGGGGAATGGCTGAACAAACTGTGGTATATGTTGGTGATGGAGTACTATTGCGCTAAAAGGAATAATAAAGTGGAGAAGTTCCATGGAGACTGGAACAACCTCCAGGAAGTGATGCAGAGCGAGAGGAGCAGAACCAGGAGAACATTGTACACAGAGACAAACACACTGTGGTATCATCGAACGTAATGGACTTCTCCATTAGTGGTGGTGTAATGTCCCTGAACAACTTGCAGGGACCCAGGAGAAAAAAACACCATTCATAAGCAAAGGATAAACTATGGGAGTGGAAACACCGAGAAAAAGCAACTGCCTGAATACAAAGATTGAGGGGACATGACAGAGGATAGACTCTAAATGAACACTCTAATGCAAATACTATCAACAAAGCAATGGGTTCAAATCAAGAAAACATCTAATGCCCAGTGGACTTACGCGTCGGCTATGGGGGGTTGGGGGGGGGGAGGAAAAGAAAATGATCTATGTCTTTAACGAATAATGCTTGGAATTGACCAAATAAAATATATTTAAAAAAAAAAAAAACAAAATCAAAAGAATGAAAAAATAGGACATGAAATTTCTCATTGAAAAAAAAATGACATAGAAAATATATCCAGGAGAGATAATTTCAGAATTATTGAACTAACTGAAAGCTATGATGAAAAATAAAAGCTTAGACATATCATTACTAGAAAATATCCAAGAAAACTGCCTTTATATTCTTGAACAAGAGGGCAAAATAGACTTTGAAAGAATCCACATATCACTTCCTACATTAAATCCCCAAATGACAATTCCCATAAATGTTATAGACAAGTTCAAGAGAACCCAGGTCAAGGAGGTAATACTGCAAATAGCCAGAAAGAAAAAAATCAGATATTATGCAGCCCAAGCTGGGATTACACAGGATCTAGCAACTTCCATACTGAAGGATTGCAAAGCATGGGATATGGTATTTCAGAAGGTAAGAGAACTGGGTCTACAAACAAGAATCACTTACCCATTGAGACTGACTATATACTTTCAGGGGAAAGTATAGGCATTTAAGAAAATAGAAGATTTCCAAGCATTCCTGAAGAAAAGATAAGAATTAAGAAGAAAATTTGATGTCCAAATACAAAATTCAAGTGAATCATAAAAATGTAAATAAGAAAGAGAAAAAAATTAAGGGTTTCAATAAGGTCAAATTGATTATACTTCTATATGGAAAATGTTATCTGTGACTCTAATAAATTGTTTTCATTATCATAGTATAAAAAATATACATAGGCAGAAGATGTGGTATTAAACTATTTAAGGTGACATGTAAAAAAATTAGGGTAAAGAGAATTGTACTAAAAGAGTGATAAAGGGTGCCCATTATTAGCACTACTATTTAATATTGTACCAGAAATGCTAACAGTAGCAATTAGAGAAGAAAAAGCAATAAAAAGGGATCAAAGTAGGCAATCAAGAAACAAACCAATCACCCTGAAGATGATATGATGGTATACTTAGAGAAGCAGAGAAAATCAACTAAAAAGCTAGTGGAAATAATAATTTTAGCGAAGTTGCAAGGTACAAAATAAACCTACACACATCATCAGCACTTCTATATATTTCCATTAAAACTCCATAGCAAGAGCTAGACATAGAAACTCCATTTAAAATCACTCTAGACAAGAGAAAATACTTGGGAATCTACTTGTCAAGACAAACTCGGGAAATGTATGAACATGACTTCTCACAAAAATAAAACTAAATCTAAACAACTAGAAAAACATTAATTGGTCCTGGACAGGACAAGCTAATATAATAAAAAATGGCAATCCTACCTAAATTAATGTATTCAGTACTACACCTATGAAATTACTAAAAAACTTTATTAAAGAATTAGAGGCTCCACCCCAGGTTGGGTGTATGTACTGGGTTGGGGTTGTGAGGCATTCTGTTGATGGGGGCTGCCCCTACTGGAGAGGGCAGTCTGCTCCGGGAAATCAAAATGGCTCCCACCGTTTGGCTTCCCCTCCCCTCATTGCCTCCTCCTCTCCCTTTCCTCTCTCTTCTGCCCTTTCCCTTCCTGGGCCTCTTTCAGCCTGGAACCCAGGGCAGGAAACCCCACGTCACTGGGGTCTGACCTTTGTGTAGTGCGGTCAGCATCGTTAGCACAAAGATGTCCAACCTGGGCGAGTCCTGCGTTTCAGGCTTGGTGGAAACCTTTCCAGTTCCTTCATAGTCCTTGCCCCTCCGGACTGGGGACAGGTATGGTAGGGGTCAGAGGTGACTGTTGAGGACCACCTGTTTCCTGGCTTACCTCCCTATTTCTTTTTCTTTTTTCTTTTTCTAATTGCTTATAGACTTCTCTCATTTCCTCACCCTTTCCCATACCTCTTTATGCTCCCCTCCCCCATTCCCCCATATATATGTATGTGTAGCCTACCTAGCTGAGCCCGTGAAGGCCCCTCCTTGTTAGAGATTCATCAATCCCAGTTTCAAGTGGGTCCCGGAAGCCGCCTCCATAGCAGAACAAACTTCCTGATGTGGAGGAGGAAGTGTGCTTTTAGTAATGGAAAATCACTTCTACGAACCATTGTAACTCCATCCAGAGCTACAGTCGTCGACAACTTAAATCTCTAGTACAAAAGACACAGTGTTTACAAGAGGAATAAAGAGAAAATGTTTTGACAGTGAAGAAGATCTTGAAGGTACCCTGGCTGGTTGTAGGGCTATTCCCTCATATAATCTTCAAAGGCAATCACTTTTAGACACCTCTCTGGTAAAGCTCCAGTTGTGCCACATACCTCTCCAACCTTATCTGTGTCTCTCAGTTCTCCTAACAAATACTGTAAGGCAGATTCAAGAAGAAATGATCCAGGATGGAACTTGGCAAGTGATAAAAAACAGGACAAGCTTCTCTTGACCGTTTTGACCATCTATCTGGTGTTATTAGATATCCTTTGTCCTTCAACAAAAGAACAGAGTGATGGGAAACTCATCCAAAATTATAGTAGTTTCTCAAAGACTTTGAAGATATCTACTCCCAAGATATTACTTCTGCAATATAAGCTTCAAGAAACCCTCAAGGTAATGTTGGGGAAATGGAAAATAGGGAAAACCTTCAGGAGTCACTAGATCAAATATTTGAAACATTAGAGAACAAAAACCCTAATTCTGTAGACTTATTTTCAGATGTTGACAATTCTTATGATGATCTTGGTACACTCTTAACAGGAATGATGAGCAACACAAAAAACGGGACATCGTGATGTGCTTGAGATCTTTTCATCTCAACCACAAATTCTAACCCAATTTGTAAAACTGATATAAATGAGCTTGACCATATTGTGGAAATCCTTGTTGAATATTGAAAGGTTAAATTCAAAGCATGATACTTTGAAGAAATCAAGAACTTTTGAAAAAAATAAACCTTCAAATAGTTTACTATTAAATGCATATGTAACCTACATAAAAGATAAAAAGCACTTCATTTTATGAAATAGTATTATCTTTAAAGCTAATGTGCTAATTGCCTTTGACAATTTTGATTTCTCCCACTGAAATTTAAATATCTGACAAATAGTTGCAGGGTCTGAAACTTCCAAGATTAGACATAGTCTACTTCTTCTGTCCTATTTCAAGGCAGAAAGGGAGACTGGTACAAATAGGTTCTTGAATTTTTATTTAGCTTTTTTTTTAAGGGTCTATGAAACAAGGTAAACCAAGTCATTGACAAGAAAAATCTTTTTTTTTTTTTCCCCCCTGGGAAAGTAGAAATCAGAAATGAGCTTTCCTGTGAAGGTCAGTCAGCTCAGAAGAGTTAGAATCTATGAGAAAATAACTCCCTTAGTGCTAGAAACTAAGATAAGATCTACAATGGAATGCTCTGTACCCCAGGCCACTGACCAGTATAGCTTCTAGACAATAAGGCTGCTTGCTCCATGGAGGTTATAGCTCATAATTAACATTGTTTGCTTTGTATCTTGCACCCTATAAAAACTTCATTGTAAGTTCAGTCCAGTGCAACTTTCACTAGGAAGGTTGCCATGGAATTAGGTAAATGAATATTGATTCCATTAATTGAACTTCTGGGTGTCTGGATTCACTTTATGAAGTGCACCACTTCATCTATACTTAAACTTTCAGTTGCTCTGATTCCTTTATTTTGCCTCATTTCTTTTTCAGCTACAGTCACCAGCCTTCAACTTTATTAGTCTAGATAGTTTTGTATGTTTGGGGCAAGGTTTTGCCTTTATTTTTTTTTATACTTGTATCAGTGTTTAGATTTTCCAGATACTGCTACTAATAAATTATCTTTTTCATAGCATAAACATTCAGAATTGGTATATTTCTGTGAATATTTTAAAAGTTTTGTTTTTTAGAATGAATTATGTTATAGTTCAATAAACTGTGAATATGCAACATGCTTTAAAATGTAAGAACTGTTTTCATAATCATGTAGTGCTTAAAGTTAAAAACATATCACTTTTTATATTTGAGCATCATTAGAGCAAAAAAAAAGATGAACATAGGTACAGTTCTTTTAAAAGTCATGCCTAATGTTAATTATGAATATAAATTATGATGTAGGGTTTTATTTATGTATATTCATGTGTAAATGCCATTAGTGAATTGTCATTGAAGTCTAGGGTCAAGTTTATGTGGGAAAATTCTTGCTCTAATTATTAAGTATAGTATTATTGGGGGAGCCTTAGAATCTCTATCATTGTGTTCATATGTAGATCTAAATTAGTATGTTTTATTCCTATCCTAAAGTTTTCTGTATAGTTATTCTTCCTCTGAAAGGTGTTGCTTAGGTCTTTTATCTACTTTAAATAAAGAATACATTCATTAACAACAAAAAAAATGAATTAGAAAAAATTAAAACAAAGTCAATTTGGAAGGAAACAAGATCAACAATATCAAGGGAACTAATGAAAAAAAAATGTGAATAATGGAGACCTAGCAGTACGAGATCTTAAATTGTACTATGAAGCAGTGATCCTCAAAACAATATGATGCTGGGTAAGAGATAGAAAGGTGGATCAATGGAATAGACTTGGGATAAATGACCTCAGCAAGCTAGTGTTCAATAAACCCAAAGATCCAAACATTTGGGATAAGATCCCAGTACTTGACAAAAGCCGCTGGGAAAATTGGAAAACAGTGTAAACAGTATAAAAATGGATCTTCTTGTTAATATAATAAATGGTTTAGTTCACTGGATAAGATGTACCAATGAGGTATTGGGTGGTTTGTAGGAGCAGGAACAGGGTGTGAGGGAAGCCTATGTTAGAGGAGGGGTGACAGCTCCTTCTCTCTCACTCAGGTGATAACAGGCTGTCACTTATCACTTAATGGAAATGGCTGAGAGGATTAGATGTCACTCTCCTCAGTCAACCCCACTTGTGGATGGTTTCTATGCCTCTTCCTCAATGAGGATTTAGTGGCAGGCCTTGGTCAAGGCCTTACCACAGAGGGAATGATCTCAGGTGCCCTTTGTGAGAGACCAGTCCCTTGTTATTAAAGTAACTCTTCCTAATATTATTGAAAGTATCTGACTTCTACAGAGGGTTTTATTATTGGCGTTTAGGCAAACTGGATGAGAGGAGAGGGATTAGGTGGCCCTACCAAGATCCTAAACTGTCCATAATATGATGGGCCTGTAAAAGTGTCCAATAAAGGTCTCCATCCCTTCCCAGCTAAATATCCCCTTTCTATAACTTAATCACTAGATTGTCCAAAGAGAAATAAATAAGTAGAAAATAGTTCAAGGAGGCAGGAATGATCAAGAGAGGTGTGCCCTCCTCTGAGGGTCCAAACAGTGCCCCCATAGGGGACTGAGATGTCTTTCTTCAGGTTGAGGGAAACAATAGTTGTATATTTGATGAGAGATCAGCAACAAGCTTGGAGAAAGAAGCAGGGTCCTCTCTGGTGGCTTCAGTAATCCTTCAATCCCCCCAAACTAGTCCTGACAGCTTCAGGTCCCAAGTCAGAAGACCCAGAGGATCCTTTGAATGCCCTCAGAACTGTTTGTCCTCCCAGAAATCTCTGCTCATCAACTGCCACTCAACTTCTCATAGTCTTCAACTTCAGAATTCCAAATCTCCCGGCCCCCTTTCTTACAAATCTCATCTCTTGTCATGTGCATCTTTTACCGAAGTTGCACTGGGATTAAATATGTATTCTAAAATCTAATTTTAGCTATCTAATGTTCCTACCCCCAACATAAAAAATCTATTTTCCTAACCCGTTTCTACACTAAGTCACCTAACATTAATTTTATGAAAGGTTTTTGGAAAATGTTTTGGGTAGGAAAATTGTGTTGGGCTACATGGTATTGTACAACAGTATGGAAAAAATTAGGTTTAGATCAACATCTCACACCATATATTTTAATGTAAGGCCTAAAAGGAAATAAGGGGGGATAGAGGGAGAGAGGGAAATGGGGAGAAAGGGTTGAGAGGTTCTTCTTCCCCTCTCTTTCTTTTGGGGTGAGGTAACAAAGTCTTGTCTCCTTGGAAGAGGGAGTATGTCTCCTCAGAGAATGGTTCTGGGAGATGGAGGACAAGAACTAGAGGGTAAGATGACACAGTGTCCTCCTTAAGGTCCAAGCTATTCTTGAGAGGCAGGATGAACTCTTCTGCTTCTGGTTTTCTCAGGGACACCAACTGCCAATTCCCTTCAGGACCTGAGGGATAATACAACCCAGGAGAGATGTTTCGATCACTGGAATCCTGAGGCTAACCCCCCCTTTTGGGGGAGAGGTATGGCCCTTCCTGAATCTTTAGTCCCCTTTCCTAATATTAGAAACTAGCCAAACAGAAATCTAAACTAGAAGATAATTTATTTGGGTTCAAACAGGGAGGGAATAGTAAGGGGTATCAAGTAGGGAAAATGGGGGTATAGGAGGCCCTCCATTTGTCCCCTTTGGCAAATTGGCCCTCCAAAGTTTAGAGGTTTAAGGCTTTGTCGACCTTGATCCTCTTGTCCACTGCCAGTTGACCCCAAATCCTAAGTTAACTAGCTTTAAATACAGGAGTCCAGGAACAGGTTAGGATGAGAGATGGAGAATGATATCTTTGAAAAGAGATCTCTGTAGACGACTTCCTGCAAAGTCCCAGTCCAAAATATCCAAGGAGATCTCTGACTGCTGTTATTGAGAGCTGAGTGAGAGGTATCCAGGGGAGAGACACAAGCTTCTTCCCAGCCTTGGAAATCTGCCTCTTCTCTCTGGCTCCCAGCTGGGAGTGAAGTGAAGTCACCAGTTGGATTTTCTTCTGTTTCCCTACCTGGAATTTTCAGTTTTTCTTCTTGCACCTCCCCCCACTCTCTTTGCAGTTGATCTCTGTCAGAGTCTACTCTTGGCTCAAATTGGATTAATTCTCCTTTTCCCTTACAATACCAAGATAAATTCAATATGGATAAATTACTCAAATGTAAATAGGGAAATTACAAGTAAATTATGTGAACATAGAATAGTATACCTGCCAGATCTATGGGAAAGGAAAGAATTTAAGACCAACCAAGAGATAGAGAAAATTACAAAATGTAAAATGAATAATTTTGATTATATTATATTTAAAACTTTTTGTACAAAGTCAATGCAACCAAAATTAGAAGGAAAGCACGAAACATGGAAAACATTTTTATGATAAAAGTCTTTGACAAAGGTCTCATTTCTCAAATTTATAAGGAGCTAAGTCAAATGTATAAGATATCAAGTCATTCCCCAATTTACAAATGGTCAAGTGATATGAATAGGTGTTTTTTTAGGAGAAGAAATCAAAACTATCAATAATAATATGAAAAAGTGTTCCAAATCCCTCCAAAGATTAGAGAAATGCAAATCAAAACAACTAAACAACTCTGAGGTACCACCTCACACCAAACTGACTGGCCAATATGCTAGTAAAGAAAAATAATAAATGTTGGGGATGTAAGTGTTAAATTAGGGGCTGGTTAATCCCTACACATCTCTATGGTAAGAGGACTTCCAGGTCCAACATTAAATTAGAAAAAGGGATTAAGAATTCCCTTTTACGGAGATGTGGCAAAATTGGGACTCTAATGCATTGCTGGTGGAGTTGTGAATTGATCTAACCATTCTGAAAGGTGATTCAGAATTAATGCCCAAAGGACTTTAAAAGAATGCATCCCCTTTCATCTAGCAATACCTGTTAGAGCTCAAGAGGGAGAAGAGCCTCAAAGGCTCAGACCAAGGGCCAAGGGTCCCTTAGGTAGGAGTGAGAAATAAGACCAGAGAAATTAGAACCTTTTGGGGTCAGAAGGGCTGCCTAGCTGATAGCTGTTGACAGGGAAATTTTTTGAATAGGGGCAGGGTTTATAAAGGAAAAAAACCCCCACAGGAATGAAGGAGGGGGGAGGGGAGCATGAGTACATGCAGGGTTCAGCAATTTCATGATTTAATGAGTACAAAAACATATTTTTCTCAAGACTGTTCTTCCAGGCATCTGTACCTACTTCCTAAGATATTTTGACTACTAAAGTAGGGGAGATGATTAGTTCCAAACTTTGTCCTTAGACCTGGAACATTATTTACATAGGTTGGACCTTTGCCTGGTTTTCCCAAGCCCCAAGCTCAGTTTATCTCTGTCAAATACCACTACTAGGTTTGTCCCCCAAAGAGATAATAAAAAGGGTTATACAAAAATATTCATAGCCTCACTCTTTGAGGTGGCAAAAAAGTGGAAAAAGAGGAGATGTCCCTTCATTGGGGAATGGCTGAACAAATCGTGGTATATGATGATGATGGAATACTATTATACTGTAAAGAATGAACTGGAAGATTTCTACATGAACTGGAAGAACCTCCATGAGCAGAACCAAGAGAACATTGTATACAGAAAATGAAACATTGTAGAATGATCCAATGTAATGAACTTTACTCCTAGTAGCAATGCAATGATCCAGGACAATCCTGAAGGACTTATGAAAAAGAATGCTATCCAGTTCAAGAGAAAGAACTGTGGGACTAAAAATGCTGATGAAAAACATGACTCATCACTTGTTTATATGGTATGATTTGGGGTTTTGCTTTTAAACTATTGTTCTATTGCAAAATTGAATAATATGGAAATACCTATCAAGTGATAAAATCTGTATAGCCCAGTGGAATTGCATGTTGACTTGGGGGTGGGAGGGAAAAGGAGGGGGAAAGAAAATGAATCATGTAAACACAGAAAAATATGTTAAAATAAAAATTAAAAAATAAAATTAGACTTAAAAATTAAAAAAAATTAAATGGGCAATTGCATTAAGATAAGGAGAAGAATGACTTCAGTTCTAGAAGTGGAAAACAAAAATTAATAAAAGATGATATAATTTATGACACTATCAAGGCAGAGTGTTTTACATGCAGTTGATGTACTATAAATGTATTGGAAATAAAGGCGGGAATGAGGAATTTGACATATATTAGCAAAGAGGACAGCCTAAATTGTTTATAATAAAGCCATTCATAATGCCAAGTTTTCTAAGTAATTGCTAGCAACTCATAATGATAATGAAAAGAAAAGTGAAATTATTTTCTTTATTTTTTAAAGAACCTGAACATAACTTTGGAGATATAAAAGTGAGTACAGTAGTATATGATCATCAACTCCCCTAGGTTTCACAATTTCTTTGGTTTTACTGGGTTATTTTCAGCAAAAATAGAAATGTGATCCTTTGGGGACCTAACTATAGGACCTTTTATTGCTTTTTGCATTAAAATGTAATAAAGAGGATGATGCCAACAAGCCTAACAAGTCGATTGTACAGAAATAATGCCAGTAACTGAAATAGATGTAACAACCACAGTCAGGGGGCAGCAATGTGAACAGTCACCATTCAAGATGGGAAGGGAATAAAACTCTGACTTTTTACAGAGAAGAGGGAATTAAACTTTAATAATTCTGATATTAATATTGTCACCTATAAATTCCAAAACAATAAGGCTTTAGTCTCAACCTTACAACCATATTACGAATGCAGTTATGAGTACTGTTGTGTGACACATAAAATAAAACTGACACAGTAAATATCAGTTATATTCAAATCCTTCTCCTATGCTCCAAGTCAAAGAATGATATTGTAAATCAAGTTTCCAGCTGCTATCGTCCTGGTTTTTTAAAAGGACCATGATGAAAATGGCATGCTAATAGTAAGATTTAAATTTGCCACTTTGAACCTCAGCTAGCTTGAAGCTAATGAACATGATAATAATGATAATACCTCAAGGTATCCAGATGTATGAGTTCAGCAGTTTGAATTGGTATTATCTTATTAGATTGAAGTTCCTTCATAGTGTGAGAGGGGAATTTGTATTTTGATTTGATAAATAAGAGATGTAGACTTCCCTTCCATTTGTTTTGAATTTGGGTCAATCAGCAAATAGGGAATTAATCTCACAGGCACTGCTCCTCTGGGTGGTACCAGGCTAATTGAGGAATTGTGATTGGTTCCTGGGGGGTGATGTAGGAGAGTTAGTGGGTGAAGGGAACAGCATATAAGGTAAGACCCAGCAGGAAGGCAGGTGGGTTGAGGGTTGTTTCTGAGGCTGAGATTCGGAGACAGATTCTGGGTTGTTAGACTTTAGGTTGATAGGCTAGGTAATTCTTTACCTCCTTTCTATATTGCCCTCTCTTATTATCTTTATCTTAAATTACTGTTTTAAATTACTGTCACTTTCCAGGAATTTCCTCCCCAAAAGTACTCTAACAAGGTATATTTAAATAAAACAAAACCAATTATAAGCCATGTGCCTTTACAACAACAACAACAAGGAAGTGGCATATGTCTCATTATCAATGTCCTAGATCTTCTTGATCTTCACATTCTCCAGATTTTTCATATCTTTTAATGTTGATTTTCTTGGTTTGTTTCCTATCAATTGATATAGCTCTTCCTAAATTTCTCTTAATTCTATGACCTCATTGTTCTCATGATACAGTAATATTTTAACACATAAATTTAACTCAGTTTGTTCCTCTATTGCACATCTGATAGTCATGGTAAGCCAAGGGAAGTTAAATAAAATTAATTAATGCCTAGCATGTGTCATGCACTGTGCTATGTGATAAAAATATAAAGGAAGGTTTTATATAACTGAAAAGCCAATGGTCTCATGGAACTGAAAACCTATTAGAGGGGACAATATACAAACACCTCTATAAAAACAACGGCATATACAACATTAATTCATGATAATCTTAGGAGGAAAGAGGATTGGGAAAAGCATCTTGAAGAATGTAAAATTTTAGCAGAGTCTTGAAAGAAGCCAGGGGACCTAGATAGAGACAAAGAGGGAAAAAAATCTAGGAATGACAGACATCCAAAAAAAACAAAACAAAACAAAACACATTTCTACTTTATTTAAACCACAAAGCAGAGGGCTTTGTTTTTATCTTTGACCTCTTTGGTATATGCACCTATAATTATTATTACTAGGTAAGTTTTGGACTAATTTTCCCAGGTATACCCTCAAGATGAACTACATTATATGTTAGATTGGATTTATGATTTAAGACTGAATATATATTAATTTAACGTCGCCAAGGAATTCACTTATTAAATTCCTAAATGAAACACTCAAGTCAGAATGGAGTTTTATGATAATTTAATTACAATGAGAGTAAGAAATTATCAGAGGGAAAGAAAGAGGGAGAAAAGGGAAGAGGGAGAGAAGGAAGAGGTTAACTCAAACTCCTGGCAGAGCCAGAGGGAGTTTTAGGCCTTGGAGGGCCAAGGCAAGGAAGGGAGTCAGTCCTTTCACTCAGGTAACTGATTTGAAGGAAAGCTGTCTTTGGACCTCCTCCCCTCTGGAGCACCAGAATCTAACTGACATCTAGCCCTGTCCTCAGGAAGTGAGCCAACTCCAAAGAATTTACTTTCATTGGGCCAGGAACAAAATCAGGACAATGTATAGGTAGTATCTGAATTATTAGCCTAAAATGTCATGAAGGGTAAATCATTCTACCAAAAATGACCAAAAAAATCAACCTATTTTCTTAATGATTTTTTCATAGTAATGATAATAATATTTAAGATTTATATGTTTTATAGTTATCAACTATGCTATAGATATATTGAAGTTGATCCTCACAATAATCTTTGAGTTGAGAATAATGCATGTGAAAAGGAAAAGAATATGTATTTCCTATATGCTAGGCCTTATGATAAACACTGTGGTTAAAACAAATGACAAAAAACAAGGTCCCCTCCATCAAAGAGATCTCATTCTAATAGGAAAGCAATTCATAAATAAAATGATATATGCAAAATATAAATATATACACACATATATGTGTATATATGTATATATGAAATGTAATGTGGATGGAGGTAATCTCAGATGGGATGTACTATGTTAATATTTATTTTTATTCTCAAGATGTTTAATGAGGAAAGTGAAAATAATTAACTAGATTTAGATTTTGAAAAGATCTCATCTTAATGTAGGAGATAATATGCAGAAAATTGTGAGTCAACAAGAAATAGGGTAAATTATAGACAATCAATCAATCAATTAGCAATGATTATACATCTACTATGTGCCAAACCTGAATTTCAAATCTGGCCTTAGACACTAGCTGTTTGACCTTAGGTAAGTCATTTAACCTGTTTACCTACGAGGCATCTACGTGGCTCAATGAAAAGAATACTGGGCCAAGAGTCAGGAAGACCTGATTTCAAATCAGGCCTCAGATATTTACTAACAATGTGACTCTGGGCAAGTCATATAATCTGTTTGCCTCAAACCACTAGAGAAGGAAACTATTCCAGTATCTTTTCCAAGAAAACACATTAGATATATGGCCCACAGGATCACAGAGAGATAGTGAATGATGGAACAACACAACACCTGCCAAGCAAAAGGAGCTGTAAGATAGGTCCTGACCTTGAAGAAATTACAATCTAATGAAGGAAACAACATGTAAAAAATAATATACAAAACAACTATATAGAAGATTGTATCTTAAGGCCTAAATGGGAACAAGGATGATGGAGGGAAAGAGGAAAAGAGTTGAGAGGGTTGAGAGGGTGAGGAGATTGTTCTTCCCCTTTTTCTTTTGGGGGAAGGTAACCAAGTCTTGTCTCCCTAAAAGAGGGAGTGTGTTTCCACAAAGAATGGTTCTGGGAGATGGAGGACAAGAACTAGAGGGGAAAGCTTTGGTAAGATGACACACTGCCCCCCTTTAGGTCCCAGCTATTCTTCAGAGGCAGGATGAACTCTTTTGCCTCTGGATCTCTCAGGCACACCAACTGCCACTTCCCTTCAGGACCTTGGGCTACTCCACAACCCAGGAGAGATGGTTGCTCCTTGGGTCTGGTAGTTTGGATCACTGGGATCCTGGGCTAACCCCGCCTTTTGGGGAGATGTTCGACCCTCCCCAAATCTTTAGTCCCCTTTCCTAGTATCAGAAACTAGCCAGACCTAACTCTAAAGTAGGAGATAATTTATTTGAGTTCAAACTAGAAAGGAGAGGTCAAAGTATCAGGCAGGGAAAATGGGTAAAGAGGAAGCCCTATTGAATTGCCCCCTTCTGGCAGACTGCTCCCTCAAGGTCTAGGGTTCAAGGCTTTTCAGCCTTGATCCCTCTTCTGGCCAGCTGCTGATTGGTCCCTACTCCTAAGCTAACTAGCTTGAATATTGGAGTCCAGGAACAAGTTATGGAGAGAGGTGGAGAATGAGATCTTTGAAAAAAAAGGGATCTCTGTGAAGGGCTTTCTTGAAGTCCCAGTCCACAATATTCACTGATGGCACTGTGCTGTTGTTGAGAGCTGAGTGAGAGATATCCAGGGGTTCACTGGGAAACAATTGATCTCCAGAGAGACACAAGCTTTTTCCTAGCCTGAGAGACCTTCTTCTTCTCTCTGACTCCCAGCTGGAAGTGAGGTGAAGTGAGTGATCAGTTGGAGTCCTCTTTGCTTCATCCTGGAACTTTCAGTTTCTTTTTTCTTCTTGCACCGATTCTGCTCTCTTTCTGCAGCTGATTTCTGTCAGCAACTACTCCTTGCATAAATTGGATTAACTCTTCTCTTACAGGACAAATAGAAAATAATTAGCAGAGGGAAAACATTAGAGCTAAATAGGGTTTGGGAAGACTTCCTCTTGAAGGTGAGATTTTATTTGGAACTTTAATGAAACTAGAGAGATAAATATTTGGAACTATAAAAGGGAATTCTTAATCCCTTTCTCTAATTTAACTGGGGACCTGGAGGTCCTTTTACCATAGAGATGTGTAAAGACATACCAGCCCACAGTGAAAATAAATAGAAACCAGAAAGATAGGAAGTGAAGTAAGAATGGGCTATAAAAGGCCAGCACAAGGTCTAAGAGGGGCTTTTTGACCTTTTTTGGGTTGGGAAGTGATTGGTTGTTGGGTCATTGTTGGTTGGTTGCTGGTGGTGTGGGTTGGTGATTAGTTGGTAGTTGGGAGATAGATATATCGATTTATTGATTCTGTCTGGTGAGCTGAGCTGAGAGGTGATCAGCTGGACTTTCTCTATCAGCAGTTATAGGCAGTTATAGGGTAGCTAGTTAGGTAATTTCTCTACTCTTTCCTATATTTCCATCCTTTTGCCATATTTCTATTAAACTAAATTGTTAAAAACTGCTCTCTTATTATGCCAAACTCCTAATTTAACCTTTACATTTAATTGGTGAGCCAGCTAGGAGCTTAAGAGGGAGAGCTTTCCAGGCATGATGGACAGGCAGAGAAAATGCCTAGAGTTGTGAGATGGAGGATCTTGTTATTGGATCCAAGATGCCAGTTTTAGTGAATCAAAGAGTGCATGCTATGGAGAGTAAGGTAGAAGAGACCAAAAAAGTAGGAGGGAATGAGGTTATGAAGGGCTTTGAATGCCATAGTATTTTGCATTTGATCATGGAGGTAAGAGGGTATCACTGCAGTTTAGTGAATAAGGACATGACATGATCAGACCTGCATGTTAGGAAAATTACATTTGTGGCTGAATGTAATTGAATTGGAGTGGGGAGAGACTTGGGTCAGACAGATATACCAGAAAGCTATTGCAATAATCCAGCAGAGTGCTACTGAGGGCCTGCACCAGAGTAATGACACTGTCAGAGGAGAGAAAGGTATCTGTATGAAAGATGGGGTGAAGATGAACAGGTCTTGGCAATAGTTTAAATATGGGCTGGGGAATAAGAGACTAATTAGTTCAGCATGATTCTAGTATTGTCAGCCTGAAAATGGTACCACCCTTTACAGAAATAGGGAAAGTAAGAGTGGGGTATGGTTTGGGAAGAATGAATTCTGTTTTGAACATAGTTTGAAATTTCTCCTGGAAATCAAATCTGAGATGTCAAAGATTATTGGAGATGCAAAATCAAGATCACAGATCTACCCAGAGTTTGTGGTAGGATAGGTAGATTGGAGAATCATCAACATAGTGATGATAATTAAAATCCATGGGAATTGATAGAATCAGTAGGTGAATCAGAATAGAGTAAGAAGAGAAGAGAGCTGAAGGCCAGAGCCCTGCAGGACACATTCATTTAGAGATGGTTATCACTTAGAGTTATCAAGAAAAGCTCTAATAATTTAATTCATATTAAGGTGACACTCTAAACATTTCTTATTTTGTTATCTCTTCCTAAGATAGTTCTGCTTAGCTGTGACAAAAAAACAAATTTTTTTAGGAATAAGGAAGTCTATGAACAATAAGATTAGAGGCTTCAGCAACAATATGTGGAGATGTTATTTGGTGGGGGAGTGATTCTAGAGCATTCTGAATGCAATCTTATTTATTCCCCAATTTTATCTACTTGTATCAGTAATTCTTGCTATAGCTGCTACACAGAAAATACCTGCTCTCATGCTGTTATTGCTCTTTTTGTCCTGGAAGATAATCAAGAGACTTGTTTCCCTAAAAAAGGGGAATTTCCACTATTATAACGTAAAGATGAATCTTGGATTGGGTTACAGGTAGGCCACTATTCCTAAATCTAGTTGAAATTCTTGGTTGGTTGGTTTTCATGCCTGTGTGTGTGTGTATGTGTGTGTGTGTGTGTGTGATATAAATAGTGCATTTTTGCAGGTGTATATTTATAAAGAACACCATCTTTTTTTTAAACCCCTTACCTTCCATCTGAGAAGCAATACTGTGTAATGGTACCAAGACAGAAAAGTGGCAAGGGCTAGGGAATGGAGATGAAGTGACTTTTCTGGGTCACACAGCTAGAAAGTATCTAATGCCAGATTCAAACTGAGGATCTCCTGTCTGTAACCCTGACTATTCATCCACTGAACCATCTATTTGCCCCCTAAATAATATCAACTTGTCAAATTCTAGAGTGGTTAAATGATATTTTCCAGAGCTAACACCAAGAACCAATAATGAAACTTGGGCCTTACAGCTTCAAATCCAATTTTCCTTCCTCTTATATCATTTAATAGAATCATTATTTCCCCAAGCTGAGAATGGGTTGCTCTTCTATTGGGATAGAGAAATTCCCCTCTTATGTTCAGATATGCTTAGGAGGGCAATGGTTTGGGAAAATGGCAGGTAAAAGGGATACAAATAACTGTCTTTTTTTTTTACAAGGCACATTGAGTAATTTATAAGCTGCACAATCTTGGATAAAGTAAGTTTCCTCAATGGCTCTCATTTTTCTCATCAGTAAAATGAAGTGGTTGGACTAGATGATCTCTAAGGTCCCTTTCTAACCAACAGAATGCTATTGAAAAGTATAATTTTTTAATATAAAAAGAGCATTGAGGCCTTGTTTTTCAAACTTAGAAAAAATATCCATAGAAATTAGAAATATTCTCATTACCAATGAAAAGTCAAATATTCTCACAATTCTCTGCTTTTGAAATGTCCTTAGCACTAAATAAATATCAATATGTAGAATTATATTAATTTGCAGACTGAACAAACACCATGAAAAGACAGACAATGAATGTAATGAATTTTCTGTGGATAATTCAAACTGCTTGCTCTTCAATCTAACACAACAAAATATATGAAAAGCAGATAGAAAAGTAGTCAAAAGTAGAGAGTCTGCATTTTCAATCAAGTGAAAGGTCAGATGATTTTCCAGGTAGTTCTGACAGAGATCTAATGACAATTCTTGGCATTAGGCCATTTTAATGAACCATTAGCATCACTGCCTAGTAACCACAATGTCACATTAGATTTTTCAACTGGAGTATTTGTACCAATGAGTCATTACCCTAGAGAATGGTTAGTTAGGAGTGAATAAATGAGAAAAAGGGCACTAGAAAGTATAAAGTGTTCTGCAATTCTTGGTACTGTGGGCACCACCTCCATGTGACCTTAAAAACAAATCACTTAACAATCTAAATAACTTTCACTTGTCGAAGGGTAGGTACATAATGAAACTTGATTAAGTTAGGGACCATAGAGACCATTAAATGAAAGCCTTTGTGAACTATAATTCATTCATAAAATCACTAACAATGCAGTCATTATATTCATTATGAAACTCTGGACAAATATTTTTGTTTTTCTTTTGGAATTCCATCTGTTATATAGAAATCAGGAATTTCTTTGAATGCAAAGTCAATTCAGTAGAAATGAAACATGTGGCTTTGTAGTTTATATTTAATTTATGCCCTATTATGGATCCCTAGTTGTTAAAATTTTGGAAAATAAGATGGCTAATTTGTCCTATCTGTGCTTCTTACATAATTAATAAACTTTTTAAAAAATTACAGACAAACAAAATTACACTCCTGTTGTGGGCTCTACTTCTAGACTATTAGAACATATCTATGTTGAGATAAGTTTTAAAAGCTTCATCTTGCATAAGTCCCTAAGAAAGTATACTTGGCCCACAAATTTCTTCATTTCTACTATGATGGGCTAAAAGACTTCAAGTAACTTTCCACTGGTACACTATCACCTTGGGATCTTTGTTGAATTTGATGGGTTATTAATTCGATGAGTCCAAGGATATTGCAAGTGTAAGTCACTTCATATTTTGCTGTTTCCTGGCCTCAAACTTGGGAAAAACAGAGAAGCCTCTAATTGGACATGAGCTATATGCCTTTATATTATTTTAATTTTTTAATGGATCTGTGATGTCAACAATGTGGTTATTCCCTTTAATGGTGCAGATATAAATTTTCTTTCATTATGGAATTCTCACTTACCTCCTCCAATAAACGGATCCACTGGATGCAATCAATGCACTAGAAGTCCTTCTTTTGATCTTTTACTCTCATATTAGTATAACTATAAAATGTAGATCTTCTATTCCTTCCACTTAACATATGACTTGTTCATCTCCTTTTCTAATTATTTAGTTTCTACAGAAATATCATTTATGAGTATTTTGCTAGCAAGCCCTTATTGTTAACATACTGTAGTTTATATACTTACCACAAGACCCTCCATGTCTTTAAATTATTGTTTTCCCTCTTGTTAATTGGACCTGTGATTTAATCAAACTAGGGAGCTCCCTGAGTGGAATGTATTCTAACATTACAGATGAGAATCTTTCTTTGCAAATTATGTAACCAGAGAATTGTCTGAGATATTGAGAGACCAAAAGTTTTTTGTTTTGTTTTGTTTTGTTTTGTTTTTAGGATCACAAATCCAGAATATGGCAGAGGAAGGTGTGAACTCACCCTTTACTGATATGAGACTAGCCTAGTTTTCATTATGTCATACTGTTTTTCATTCCTAAGTTTTACATATATGGACAAATGTACATATGCTAATTGATACCTTTATGTTCACATGCATATGCCTAATTACATTTTTTAATATTTTTATTGTATGGAGAATTCCAAATATTTTATCACATTTCAGAGTAATTAAAACTTAAACTATTAAAGCTCAAAACTTCACTGAGATTTTTGAGATACTTTTTATAATCATAATTTGAAATTCATTGAAATCTATTACCAATGTGTGTTTGGAATGGCTATTAATAATATAATAGTAATGATGAAAGCACAGGTGCATTTTGGTTGAGTTTGAACTGCATAGAGCTAAAATATATATTTTCAGTCAAAAAACATTTATTAAACACTTTGTGCTTGGCACAGTGCTAAGAAGTAGGAAATTTTAAAAAAGGCAAAAAGAAGTTTCTGCTCTCAAAGAATTCACAGTTTAATAGGAAGATATGCAATCTTCTAAGGGTAGGCAAGGTATATACAGGATAATTTAGAGATAACCACAAATTAATACATTAGCATTAAGGGAAATTGGAAATTGTAGAAGGTAGTGTTTTTAGCTGAGACCTCAGAGAATTCAGTTGATGGAGCTAAGAAGGAAAATAATTCTGGGCATTGAGGGATAACCACAAAATTCTACTGAGTTAATAGATTAAATGTCCTAAGTGAATGATAGAAGAGACCACTTTTACTGGAAGCAGGTAATTTGAGGGGGATGCAAGGAAAAAAAAAACAACCTAAAGTATAAATGTCTAGAAAGGTAGGAAGAAATGTAAAGTGATTTAAAGGACAAAAAGTTTTATATTTGATTCTAGAGATACCTGGGCTTTCAAACCTGTACTTTAGGAAGAGTAATTTAATAATTGTGTGGAAGATGGAAGTGTGATGAGGGAAGCAAACCAAAGTGCAAAACAGTTGAGGCAGGAGGTAATAGAGACCTTCAATAAAGTGATGGCATTGGTGGAAGTGAGAAGGAATCATATACAAGGGATGTTATGAAGGAAGAAACAAAATGTGGCAACTTAGTGGATGAGGACTACAAATCACAATGAAGTTGAAAATCTGGTTGTCTGAGAAATGTCCTTTTTAGTGATAAGAAACTTAGGAAGGTTGGAAAAGATGTGAGATGGAGGCCATAATTAGTTAAGTTTTTTAGCCCATTAAATTTGAGATGTTTATGGGATATCCAGTTTGAAATGTTCAAGAGCCAGTTGAATACATGAGACTTAGATGTTACAAAACAAGTTAAGATTGAATAAAAAGAGCTGAAAATCATCTTCATAGAGTTTGTAGTTGAAACCTTTTAAGGAGGGAGATCATTTCAACATATTTCTTCATTTCTTACATGGATGCACTATTTTGGAATTTTCCTGATTTTTTCCAGTATGTCTCTATGTCAAATAATTTCCCAAACTCCTCATACCCCACTTTAGCTCCTTTTGTTTCTTGTACTCTCCTATTAGATTGTAAGCTCAATGAGAGCATGAACTATTTTTTGTTTGTTTTTGTTTTTGTATTTGTACCTTCAGTGCTTAGGACAGTGCCTGGCACATTGTAGGTACTTAATAAATGTTTATAGTGACTGATTCTATAGGATTTGGTGGAAAAGTTTAGAGAGGAAAGAGAAGAGGGCTCAGGAGAGAGCCTTCAGGGACACTCATGGTTAATGGGTATGGCATGGATGAAGACGCAGCAAAGGGAATTGAGAAAAAAGAGTTTAAAGTGATAGAATGAGTATTTAAGAGTAGTGACCTGGAAAGCTAGAGAGAATTTAATATCAAGAAAAAAAAAGAGTGAATGAATTTCAAAAACTACAGAAAGGTAAGAAATATGAAGTTTGATAAAAGGTCATTAAATCTGGTTATTAAGAGATTACTATTCAATTTGGTATTATCCATTTCAATTAAAAATCAGGGAAACATTTATTAGGAAATTTTCCCATTCTCAACCTAACATGATGCTGAATAATTAATGGTTTAATATCCTCAATATTGTGGGTCTTGGAAAGACTAATTAGTTTATCTTTAAACCCAAGAGTAAAGCTACCTATTTTTTGGAAATGATGTGACTAGTTTTCAAATAATTTTGTAAATGTAAGATTTATTTAATGGGTAAATGATTTAAAAAAGTAATAATAGTGAATGAGTGTAAAAATCTGTAAAAATCTCATCATCTTACACATGAAAACATTTCAAATTGTTTCTATGTTATATTATATTGTATTTTATTTTGCTATGATATGCTATTTTAATGGATTATCATAACAATTCTGAAAGAGAGGACCCTGATGATTTTCATAGCCTCATAGGTTCATAGGTTTACAGACTTAAATCTTGAAGAGACATTATAGGTCATCAAAATCAAACCCTTCATTTTATAGGTAAAACTGAATTAAATTTATAAAGATAAGAGCCATTCTCCAAATGACAAATGTTGAAAAGATATGAACATGCAGTTTTCTAAAGAAAAGACCAGTTATATACAAACATATTAAAAATGCTCCAAATTACCATTGATTAGAGAAAGAGGCAAATTAAAACAATTCTGAAGTATGAATGACTTCACACCTATCAGAAATTACTGGGTAAAGAAAAAATAGATACACTAGTTGGTTGGTGGAATAATGAAGTGGCATAACCTTTCTGGAGAACAAATTGGAAGTATTTTAAAAGGTAATAGACTAAGGAAAAGTTTGTTTTTCTTGAAGGTAGAAATTTTAATTAAGAATTGAAGGAAGCTGGATGTGGAACTGAGAAAGGAGAGAATTCCAGGTACAGGGGATAGGAAAAGAAAATTTCTGGAGTCAAGCAAAGGACAAACTATTGCAAGGAACAGCAGGGAAGAGAGTATCAAAAATATAAGTAAAAGAGAGAAGGAACAGATCAATAAATAAGGAGTATAGTTTAAAATACTAGAAAAAGATAAAATTTTAAACCCCCAAATAATTGGAATGTTGAAATAGAAATCCCAAAATTCTAAAGAGAGATGAATAAAATGGAATAAAAAACATTGAATTAATAAATAAAATTTGGAGCTGGTATTATTAAATTGAAATGTAATAACATAGATAAATCATTGGTCAATTTGACTTTTTAAAAAAATAAATAAGAAAAACCAAATTACCAGCATCAAAAATGAAAAGGGTAAATGTAAAACCAATGAAGATGAAATTAAAAGAATTATTTGAAGTTATTTCCTTCAATTATATGCTAATAAATCTGACAATGTAAGTGAAGGGATAAATATTTACAAAAAATATAAATTGCTCAAATTAACAGAAGGGGATCTTAGAAACTGAAACTAGACAAACCATCAATGACCACTCTAAAAATTCCCAAGACCAGATATATTCTCAAGTGAATATTATCTAATATTTAAGCACAATTACTATGTAAACTATTTGGGAAAATAAGCAAAGGAGTCCTACCAAATTTCATTAATGATATAAATATAGTTTTGATAACCTAAATAAGGGAAGACCAAATTAGAGAAAGAAAACTATAGATCAATTTCCTTAATAAATACCAATGAATGAATTTTAAATTAAATGTTATAAGGAAATTACAATAATATATTTCAAAGATCAGAAAGCATGACAAGGCAGAATTTATATCAGAGAAGGAAGGACATAATTTATTATACATAAGAGTATTAACAAAAATAGAGAGTAAATCAATAGATCAAAAAGGTTTTTACTAAATATACCACACAATCCTATTAGAGACATTAGAAAGCATAAGAATCATTTGGGTCTTTCTGAAAACCACAAGGAGTATCTATTTTAAAAAAAGCAAGCATCATTTGCAATGGGAACATACTTGAAGACTTCCCAATAAGATCCAGAGTCAAGCAATGATGTCCATTATTATCACTAATATTAAATACTCTCTTTATAAATGCTAGCAATAGCGCAAGAAAAAAATTGAAGGGATAAAAATAGGCAATGATGAAACAAAACTTATTTTTGAAGATGATATGATTGTATACTTAGAGAATTAACTTAAAAAGTAGATGAAAAATAAACAATTTCAGTAAAGTTTCATGATATAAAATGAACTCATACAAATAATCAGCACTTCTATTTATTACCAATGAGATGTAGCAGAAAGAGATAGAAATACAAATTCCATTTAAAGTAACTACAGATAATATAAACTGTTTAGGAGTCTACCTGCAGAGATAAATCCAGACATTAGCTCAATTTAATTATAAAACAGGAGTACTGAACTAAGTTGAGTTATATAAGTAGAGAGAAGGAGGTGTGTCTGAGAGATGTGGAGAACAAAACTACAATCATTAGTGAATGATTTTATATTTAAAAATTCATTCACAACAACCAAACTATGATTCTCAAGTGATTTAAAACAAATCAAGCTATCCATCCAAACAATCATAAAGGATAAAAGGTAATTCATTATATGTAAATAACAAAAATATTCACATTTACAAATTTCATATACATAATCTAATAGGATTCATGTGATAAATTATTGAAAGGAGAGCCAAATAATGAAAGTATGATGTCTTCAATTCTGCAGATTAGGAAGCTGAGATAAAGGATTTTCCTTGAGATACACAACTAGTAAGTGTCAAATCTCATATAATTTGTTCTTTCTACTCTCTCTCATATCTCCTTTATTACTATTGCAAAGATTTGAACTCAGACTTTCAAAATCAAGTCCAGAATTTCCCCTTTCATACGATACTTCTAAATCAATTAATGTGAGCATAGCAGCAAACGATAGATTCAAAGAAGTCTGAAATTTTCCTGGTCAGACATCATAGATCCTGCCTGCCTGCATTATGCCTCTTGGGTCACTTTGACTTGCATTTAAATAAGCCAGAAGAGAGAGTGGGGATTTTATGAAGTGAGCAATTATAATTAACTCAGGCATGAGTCCCATTAAATGTAGAAAATCCTATCAAGGAAATGGCATAATTATCTTCAAATTCCCAAACCTGTATTACACACTCATTTGCACACATTTAACATTATGAACAGGAGTTCTGGCAAGATGGCGGCTTGAGAGGTTATAAAAGAGTGCAGTGCCTAAAAGTCCCACATGAATAGAAATGAAAGTATCCTTGAATAAATAACAAAGTGAGGTAAGAATGGAGGGAGGGAGGAGGAAGGAAAGAAAAATGAATGGAGACAGGCAGGGAAGAAGAATAAAAGAAAGTGAAGACTACAGAAAAGGGAGGGAGGGAAGGAGGAAGAAAAGCAGGGAGTTAATGGAAGAGAAACCAGAGGGTTTCAAAAGGCACATATTTCAGATAAGAAAAATAAAAATGACAATAAAATAAGCAAGATATGGGGCACCCTCCAACACAATTTATACCATATACTTAATGTTTTAAGAGATAATTCACCAAAAGAGCTTTTTAAATAAAAAGAAGTGGGTCAGTCATGTATTGAGAACTAAAAATAATGTATTATTGTAACTAATCCATATATTAGTCTTGTCCCGAGGTAATATCAAGAACTAGAGGAAGGTCTCTATCACACTGCTTGGAACTCATGGAGATACCAGACCATCACTTCAGATTTATCTTCTACTCTTTTTATCTGTACTTATATTTCTGGTTTTTCAACAATGTACATTTAAACATTCATTCCCTTAAGGCGATATTTATTCAGCACCTACTGTATTTCCTGAAGGTTCTCCAGTGTCCGATAAGCAAAATCCAAACTCAGAAGCCAGAGATTAAAAATATTTCCCATGAATTGTTTCAGCCAAAATTGACTACTGACTGAAAACCTTACAATGATTAATAGTAGCTCTTATGAACACTTTTGTTCTTGCCAGTTTATCTTTCTAGAATTTCTTCCCTATCCCTACCTTATTTCTGATTTTAGACATCCTACTCATTCTTTAAAAACTAGCTTAAATCATACCTCTGTAAAAGCGTTCATTAATACCATTAGCTGTGAATTATTCTCTAATATCTGATTTAATTGCCTTTGGTACTCATATTCTAAGACAATTACAATTTTTATTTTCTTAATCTTTGCATATATATCTGAACATCTAAATGCAAACTCATTAATGGCAGGGAATAAGCTTTATTTATTATAACATAAAAAAACAAATAATTGTTACATTTCCCCAAAACTAATCACTTTCCTTATTTAAGTAGAGGCACTTCTATTCTTTTAGTCTCTCAGTTCTCAACTTGAGTTATTCTCTACTTTTCCCCACATGTCCAAATTAGTGGCCAGGTCATCTTGATTCTAGCTGAATTATATCTCTCAAGTCAGTATTCTTTTGTCCATTCACCATAACCTATCCTAGTTAAGATCTTCATTTTTTCTCACCTGGATTACAGTGGACACAGGATATAGTGTTCTCCCAAATGATTTTTTTTTCTCCCAGGCTTTTCCCTCATCAATCCTTTTCCACATATCATCATCTGACTAAAGCAAAGATTTGGCCACATCACACTCATGCTTAAGAAGCTACAATAGGTCCCTGTTGTCTCCTGGATAAAATACAAGCCCATCTCTTTGACATTTAAAACCTTTCTCAATCTGTTTCTAACATGTGTTTCTTCATTAATCTATCATTATTCATGCACTCTGCATTCTGGCCAGACTGGTCTTCAAGCTCTTCCTTACAAAAGGTACTTCATTTATCACCTCTATACCTTTGAGCAAACTATTTCCTATGCCTGAAATGTTGCCTTTTTTAAACTCAGAATCCTTTGTAATAGAAAATGTATATTCTCAACATGTAGTAACATTTTATTTATGAAAATATTTGTTCTATAATTTAGGGATAACCTAAACAAATTCACCCCTTTAACCCCTTACTGCTAGTATTATAACATTGGCCTCAAAACCCTTTGCTATTTTAATCATAGCTCCATTTGGAAGACTTATAACATTTCTGATGTCTCCATTATTCATTAGTACAATGTCAATTTTCTTCTTTGTTATTCAGAGTTGATAATAGCTTGATTTTATTCTTAAAACTATCTCTTTTTTCTAAACATCTCATAACATTTTCTCCATGTTAAAATCATAGATAATTTTGATGATACTATCAGGTGACAATATACCTGTTATTCCAAAGGTGTGAGGGGGCAGGAAGGTAGAAAAATCTAGAATAACTGGTAAGATATATGAGCACAGTGCCCGTTTCTCATCATGAAGACTTTAAGTATCCTGGTGTTCATTTACCCTTGTTCAAACAAATAAATGGCACTAAATTCAAAGTATATCCCAACACCCGCAAACACAAAGCCAAAAATCTGTTAAGCTTTTTGGAATTTTTTTTTAATTAGATACATGCCCATCCTCCTACTTAATGCTTCCAACCTATAGTTTTCTTCCATATCTTCCCACAGTATTTGTAACTTCCAATGTTGGAATCTTCAAACCTTGAAAACTGGATTCATCTCTCTTGTGAACTGTGGATTCAGAAAGTAATGCTCAAATCTGAGTGAGACAATGTCATCCCTATAAAATTTCTCCTTCTCCTATGCATCCCAAAGCAACTCTGCTCTAAGAGATCATCCAAAATTTTCTGCAACAAATAATGTCTAGAATAATATGGATGTTGAGACAAAACATAAAGCCTTCCATCAAATAACTGATTCTCTTTCTTCTGTTGCCATGTATAAACTGAAGATCAAATCAGCCAATTTTCCTAGGAACACCCTTGCTCAGGGAGTTATCCTCTTGTCTCTTATGGCTATGATCAAGATGTGTCTTTGCTCCTCACCTCATGATCCTAGATGTTTCAAGTTAGAATTTATATATTCTGTCTTGTCAGTTAAAATATGTCATATATATGATTTTGCTTTTAGCATAATTGTTTAATCTTCTTCTTTGGAGAAACTTATAAACATTGCTTCCCTACCATTGCCATCCAAAGAAATTCCAAGTTAATCCTGACTCTTTTAGGGTTTGCTAATGATTCATTGAAGTGCCTCATACTGTGGTGGCAAACCTATGGCACATGTGCCAAAGATGGCACTGGTGACATCTCCATGGGCAAATTTAGGCCCCTGGCTTGGATGACTGGGAGCTTGACCCTGCTACTGAATGCAGGGGGGTGGGGGACATTCTGAGTGCATCTGAGCTTGGTTCAGCCTTGGGTGGGGCCATGTCCCTCTGGCCCTGGGAAACAAGGAGTAGGGCTGACCCAGAGCTGGTAGCCTGGCTCTACCCCCCCAGACACAAGGGAAAGGTATGGGGCACTGGAACCTCCCTGGTGGAGATGGACACCTCCCCCAACCCTGCCTCCAAATGCAGGAGTGGATGAGGCACTGCACACAGTCAGAGGGTGGGGCATGCAATTCAGGGTGGGTCATTACACACAATGGAGGTCAGACACTGGCACATAGTCCTGGACTATATGATGATAAGTCTAAATTAAACTAGAGTACTAGCAGTAGAATACAGATAAAAATTTCATAGCAGGTGAAATGAAAAAAATATTCACAATAATTTTTAAGTTTCACCTGTATTATTAATATTTTCTGCATCTTTCTTAAATTCAGGGAATCTACAAAATAATAAATGAATTAAAGATTTGTAGTATTGGCTCATTTGAACTAATTGTACCTGACTCTAACACACCCTGAACTGTTCATTGGACCCTTAAAATTAGAGGAGGAACAGTCAAATGTGTCTTAACTTGGTTTCAGGACAGAGACTCCTGATATCCTTTAGAAATAGCTGCAAATCATTATTGGGGTAAAATATAATATCTGCCCCTGAAGGAGGTGACACAGAGGCATTCTTGCTACACAGTAAAATAATTTTTCTAGATTTTAGTCAATATCATTGAAAAAAAACTACAGAACTTTTTGGAAGTGAATAAATGACATGGCTAGAAATTGCTTTTTTATTACAATCGCTCAACTATTTTCATTCAAAATAAATGAGTCAGTCATGTGAAAATTGTCAAACTGGTTTGACCAGAATTGAAATTAGTCATTTCAGTGCCTAAGGGAACTACTCCTGGGATAAGCACAGTCAACTAGGGTAAGCATCATTACCATGAATTGTGTCTTCAGAATAATTTTGTAATTCATGAAATGAAAATAATTCAAGAAATGATTAAGACAAATTCAGTAAAGCAAGAGGAAGAATTAGTTACTAGAGTACTTTAGTGGAATCTTAAATGTGGAAGGGATTTTTTGAGTAATCTAGTACAACCCTTGGAATCTTAGGAATCATAGCCTTTTTATTCCAGATGTCTAAAGAGTGCTCCTTTTCAAATTGCATAAAAGTAGGAAGATAAGGCATCAGAATTGTCCAGAACTGATGAGAGATATATCAGTGCTGAAATAGCTGGAAAGATACTAGTTTGCTTAGAAAATAAAAAGGGATAGAGAAGGCCTGGGGAAGGAAAAACGTGGAGTGTGTTATGATTTTTTTTATAAAATGGGAAACAGAAGACATAAAATAGCTTTAGTCTGGTAGTCTTGTACAGTCCCTACAAGTAATTAGAATCCACATTTCTTCCTTGCTCTTCAATTAGCATCTAAGCAAAGAGTGCCCTTACTTTCTTTTATTTTGCTAAAGGAAAATGTGTTAAACTTGTGTGTCTTGTCATTTTTCTGTCCTGGGGTGACGTTCTAATCACCTCATCCCAGTTCCTCATGCTTGTCTTGACCATTCACTACTTCATTATCATTAACCCTTCTCACCTCCTTAAAAACACACAACCCTTGTATTTTTAGTTCTCTGCATATTTTCTCATTAGATAGTAGCTTGGAATGATGGAAAAATATATCTTGAAAGCCTAATCTTTATTCCAGTCATCAAATAGCAGGAAAATCCTGCTTTCTTGAGACCTACAGATAACTCAACAGAGAATGATTCTAAAACATTAATTTATCATATTTTCAGTATACAAAGCATACTCAAAGCTTCATTGAAGTTTTAATTTTAACTAATATTTTTGTGACACCCTGTATAGAAAGGTCCACCAAAAATTTTTATTGGAAAATATTTTATTTCTATTATTTTATGGCAATAGTCATTAAAAAATAGAAAACATATAGAAATGGTCCTACGATTATAAGTGTTTGATACAGTAGTTGATTTTTTTGGTACAACCCCAAATGTATAGTCTTGCCATAGGGCATCCAGGAATATTTGACAAGATATCTGAAAGACATTGCAAGAGAGGTTGGAGCCAATGGTAATACATATTATTTTACCTAGATTCCTAACTCTAGCCTCAGAGAAGTAAAATGTCTTTAGATGATTAGCTCGCATTCATTCAGACAAATCTGAAGAGCACAATAGAAATCACACATGTGATTAATTATTCACTGTGGAAATAGTGATGTGTTATTATTTTGATATTTAATTCAGAATCCAATGGAGTACGTCCATGTCTAAAGTAGTGAAGAGACAGAGTGAGCTTGTAGGGAGAAAAGTCTCCTGTGGCATTGACTGTGGAGATGAGTTAACAAAGTAGCCTGAAAGAGAATGAAGCTTCATGGACAGAAGCAAAGAGGGCTTTAAATAACTCATCTATCAGTCTATAATTGATAAATGCCAGAGAAAGGATTTGAATGAAGGGCTTCATGAATCCAAACCCTTCACTTTACCCTCCAACAGATTTTGCCCCAAGTGAGATCACACAGGGTTGGCTAAGACTGAAATGACAGAAAAACAGAAAACAATTATTAGGACTCTATGCCACTGAGGCCTCACCTCCTCATTAGTTAGCCCCGGTCCTCAACCTCTGATTTTAAGAAAGAGGCCCAGATGAAAGATGTCTTTGTTCTCCAGGCTTTGCTGCTGACATCTTCCCAGGAGTTTGTCTGCCATACTACTCTCTTTGGCTAACCTGCATCCCTTTATAGCTGTCTTTAAATGTGATCTTATCCTTTAGAATATACATTTCTTGTGAAAGGAAATGTCTTTTGTATGTTTGTATTTGTATTTCAGGATGAATACAGTGTCTAGAATAGCAATGCTTATTAATGTTTGTTGGCTATTTTGTTTGTTGGCATTTCCATCTCTGTAAAATAAGGATAACAATAATTGTAATATCTTCCTAAGAGGAAAAACAAGTATTCTGAAACTCATGTGAAATAAAGTAATTTGAAAGCTTCATATCATATACTATGTAAATTCCTAATATTGTTATTTTCACACATTCTCAAAATTGAAAGGATTTATATTTAATTGATTAGTTAATTACTTTTAATTGATTAATTAAGAATATTTTCCATGGTTACATGATTTATGTTCTTTACCTCCCTTCCTCATTGTTCAAAACCTCTTTCCATGTTATTCAGATTTGCAATAGAATGATCATTGAAGGTCCAAATCCCCAAGCATATCCCCCATTATGCTCTGAGATCAATCATATGCTTTTCTTCCTTATTTCTACTTCCACAGTTCTCTCTCTGGATGGGGATAGCATTCTTTCCCAAGTCCCTTGGGATTGTATTGGATCATTGCATTGCTGCTACTAGAGGAGTCCATTACATTCGATTGTATCACAGTGTATCTGTCTCTGTTCTCCTGGTTCTGCTCCTTTTGCTCTACATCAATTGCTGTTAAAAGGTTTTTAGAGTTAATCAATTATAATTTGTAAGTACCTAAATGAACATCCTTTGTACAAAATCCCTGAAGGCTGGTCATTGAACCTCTGCTTGGATAGTTCCAGTAATGGTCCAGTCACTACATATATCAAAGATTTAGAGCTTTAAGAGACCTTAGAGTTTGATGAATCCAACTCTTAATTTTATAAATGTATAGACAAAAGTCTTTAGACTTATAAGACACATAGAATAAGTGGTAGATATAGAATTTAAGCCCAGATGTGTGGACTACAAATAATTTTTTTCCTAATATGGTATACTAGCTTCCTGAAATAGTTCAGTGTTAAGCCTGGAATCAGTGAGATATGAGTTCAGAATTGGCCTTAGACACTGTGTGACCTTGGGCAAGTCATTTAACTCTGTTTACCTCAGTTCTTCATCTGTGAAATAATCTGCAGAAGGCAATAGCAAACCACTTCAATATCTGTACCAAGAAAACCCCAGGTGAGATCACACAGGGTTGGATAAGACTGAAATAATAGAAAAACAGAAAACAATTATTAGGACTTTCATTTTTTTTCTGACTCCTAAATATTCCCCCTGGAGACCAAGAAGATGTCTAACCATCTTCTACAGGATAGACTTTTAAATATTTCAATATTGTGATCAAGTTGCCCTTTAATCTTCCCTTCTCCAAGTTAATCATTCCCTCTTCCTTCAACTCACCTTCATGTTGCCCAGGCTACAGTCCTTTCGGCATCCTACTCATTAGCAATTGAAGCACTCTGTTTTCCTTTTTGACAGCTCATATTGTTGGGAATTTTCTTTTTTTTTTTATTGAGCAGAAAGCTACCTCCCTCTTATTTCCATCCATCGTTCCTATTTGTGTCTTCTGAACCCAAACAGAACAAATCAAATCCCCTTCCACTTGACAGATCCCATAAGAAATATTTGAAATTTATATTGTCACTGATTGTAAGTGAAAAATGTTATGTTTATGTCTAACCATATTCTGAAACTCACAAAAGATGTTAGTTATGACTGGCTTGGGCAAATTAATTGAAATGTTATTTATTTAATTTATTTATTTTGTATTCATAAGGGCATCTGAAATGATGTAGCAATGCGGGCAGTCTTTCCTTCCCATATATTTTCTACTTTAGAATAACAAATGAGTTGAGAAGCTGTCCAGTTACATTAGTGGCATCACAAACAAATGCCTGAGGTACTTACTCCTATTCACTTTTCATTTCAAAGCATCTTCCGTGGTTGTTGATAGGGATGTGTATTATTTCACAGCTAATTTGACCTTTTAAGAGTAAAATGATAAAGTATCCCTTGTCGGCAAACAGACATCTCAGAGAGCCATTAGTTTTGCAGAGGCTGTGCCTTGCATGTATTTCCGTTTATTTCAGCATCTCCTGATTTGAATGTGCACTGATAAAATTGATTTGGCAGGAGATCATCTCCTTTTCAGTGTCCCATCTAAGTTGTGCGATTACTGTTTTTTTTTAATGATTTCTTCCTCTTTTAAATAGTACGTAAATCAATATCTCCTTGCCAAGAAGCTAATTGTACTTCGTATAACCCTGCCCTATTGGAGAGGCTGCACTACATGAACAATACCATATATATTTGTGTATGTGTGTGTGTTTATGTGTGTGTATGTATATGTGTGGCCTATTTGCCATTTCCTAAAAGTCAATACAAGATGACAATCTGCTCAAGAACCCACACATGACAGATTTTCATAGTTCCATTATATCACTTTAGGTGCTATTTCCAAAACCTGATGAGCCTGGTAATCACTGTAGAATACAAGATTATCCAACGATTGCAGATTTTAGCAGGAAAGAAGAGCAGCCGCTGCTGGGAGATTCTGGAGCACGCCAAATCACCCAGAAACTTGCTTTGCAAAACAGCACTACTTTAATGTTCCAATAAAAAAGTAACTCTTTATGGAACAATGATTGTGCTTACAATTGCATACTCAGAAACTGGTTTGCATCACATTTCAGAGGGCCAAAGAAAAATGCTAATGTTAGAGAGAGAGGTAATTGGAGATGAGCAAAAAGTCACTGGCATAGGATTAGTCCCTTAACTGCTCTAATTCTTCTGGACCATTTAGTATTTTTATCTTTAAGTACTGAAACACTTGATTGCTGGCACTATCTACCTCTTGCAGTTATTGGGAAGAAGATATTTTATGAAATCCAAAATGTTATATAAACATGATCTGTGCCTATTACTAGTATTCTACTTAGATATTAAAACTGAAGAAATGAAAACCACATTGAGGGACAAAATATCAGTGCCTTTGGGGATATCAATAAAAAATAGCTCACCAAATTTCTGAGCTATTTATTTTCATTTCTAGGAGGAAGGGAGTACATTCTCAGGAAAATTATAAGATGTCATTATATGTAGATATATGCTCCAAAAATAAGTTCAAAAGGTGATATAGGCAAAGCAATACTGTTATTATTATATTAAATACAATCTATACAATAAATTCCAATATTCACATAACAAATTTCATTTTCTTTTAGGATATTTAGGATATTTTTATATTGCTTGATTATTATTGATTATATAATAAAAATATATTTGCTAAAATGCTACTACATTGGCTCTTCTCATTGCACATATTCTTCATTGTTATTGGTACAATGTGAAGAAACTCTAAGGAGGATCTTAGCATAGAAGGTGAATCCTTTGCAGTGAATTTATAAAAAGACATGGATAAGAATTTCTAAGGATGGTTATATATACATGGAAAGTTTGTGATCTAAATCACAGGAGTGAATATCTAGTTTGATGAAATCACAGAGCTGTTTTGTTTTGTGGGTAATAAGGACTTGGGAAGAAAGGAGAAGGGAATAAGCATTCTTGAAGTACCCACTATTCTCAGGCATGAATCACAAATATTAGCTCAGATCATCACAACAACAAAGGATTATTATTAGATGATACTATTAACCTCATTTTATAGATGATTGAATGAGAAAGAGGTGAAATGGCTTTCCCAGAATCACAGCTAATTAGTGTCTGAGGCCAGATTTGAATACAAGTCTCCCTGACTTCAGGTCCAGTATTCTATCTAAAATACTACTTAGCTGCTACATATAACCAAGATAGCTAAAGGAGGAAAACAAGGACAAGAAATTTCAATGGAAGAAACACTGGACTTAGAATCAGAAAACCTGGGTTACTCTCCAAACACTACTAATTGTTATCAATATGTATTTCTTTCTGCAAGTAAATTTACCATAGGGAACTAGTTAGAACAATGGATAGAATGCCCAGCTTGGATTCATGAAAGTCAAAGTTTAAATCTGATCTCAGATACTTAACTAACTGTATGAGCCTGGAAAAAATCATTCAACCACTATTTGCCTCAATTTCCACATCTGTATATTGAGAATAATAAGAACTAGTTCCCAAACTTTTTGTGAGGATGATATGTGTAAATTATCTTAAAGCACTTAGCACTGTGCTTTACAAATAGTATCATTTAACTATTAGTTGTTGTTATTATTATTACAACTGTGAGACTCATTTGCCATCTCTAAAATGAAATATTTGAACCAAATAGCCTTTAGGTTCTTTCAAACTCTAAATCTACTGTCCTAAGAAGAAAGTGACGTGTGGTCCCATAGGGTAAGGAGCATGCTTTGTATATTGATTTATCTATGATGGTATGTATAAATCTGGCTGTCCCATGTTGATATGTGTCCTTAATAATCAAATAAAATAAATAGATATTAATTCAGTTCTAAGTTAAATATAAGGCAAGTACATAGCCTAGATGCTTAAACTTTCTAGTGGAATCAAAACCAGAGAGAAATTATCTTAATTTGCTGATTTCTTAAAATTAGTATATCCTCAGAGAAAAGATCATGCATTTCATGATTTTGCTACTCTGAATGATAGCTCAATACCAAATTTCACATTTTAACTCCTTGATATTTGGAAAAGCAGGGATTAACACCATGATATTTCTCCATTCTCAACTCCAAACAGAATTATGAAAAATAGAAAAAAAAGAAATAGCTACTTCACTAAGTTGAGTTGATTCTTATTAACTGAGTAGACCATGGCTAGGACTAAAGCCCAATAATCATCTTTCTATGAAAAAGATGGAATTTCAAAGCAAAGAATGTTTCAAGAGAGGTGGAAATCCAGGGATGCTGCTGACCAATAATAACTGCTATAAAAGAGGCAGCTAAAGAAGAAAGGTATCTTTGTTTCAAATATAATGGAAAGCATTCCACTGGTGTTATGGACTCTGGCATCCCTGACCCTATAAAGTATAATCTTCTAAGGAACTTTTCCAAGAAAGAGAGGGGTGTTCGTCCTGTTTTAGTGCTCAGATAAAATCAATTACACCAGAAACAGAAAGAGATGTGAAAATGCCAACATGTATCCTTGCCCTGTGTTTGACTCCTGAAGTGGTTTGGTTTGCCAGTTCCTTCTCCAGTGGAGGCAGTGGATCCTTTTGTAAGGCTTTGTAAGAGTTTAAGTGACTTGCCCAGGTTCATAAAGCTAGGATGTATCTGAAGCTGGGCTTGAATTCAGGCTTCCTGACTCTAAACCCAGATTATAGCTGCCTTGATCTATGGCAGATTTACCCTGGATATATTCTGTTTGTACCTGATTGTATGAATGTTGTCACCCACTAGATTTTGAACCTTTTGAGGGTGGAACTGTTTCCTGTGTTTTTTTGTATCCCCCAGCACATGACATGGTAAAGAGCACATGACAGACACTAAATCACAGTATATTGACTTGAATTCTCTCATACTTCTTCCTTGTGTTAGACTAATTAGACTAGAATTTAAAACAAAACCAAACATAAAGGAAGAAAAAATACACCACCACCACCGAACCATCCAGTTTTGAGAAACTGAGCTTGGAGAACATGGCTTTAAATGAACTACAGTATATATAAAATATGTACATAATATCAGATGATTATCGAATCCATGGCTCCGATCAAAACCAAATAGCTTCTCTTTTCTTTTTTTTTTCTTTGCTAAAAACTAAATCCTTAGTGTTATGCAATTCTTCATTTTCATTAAGTTGTATTTAAATTTGAAATGTACCTCCAGAATAAGCTCCCCCTCTTCTGGGCTTTGTTGCTTGAAAATGTTGTTTCCTATGATTTTTAATTAATATTAATTTTGTTATTTTTTAACAAAATAAATGTACAGTTTTCTAGTAAAAATTGGCCTCAGGATTAAAACCATGAAATATTTTATAATTTTCCTTGTACAGAATATTTGGCTGTTAGCCCAAGGTTAAAAAGTTCAAAACAAATTTTTGGACTAAATGTTTTGTTGGTCAGTGCCTGATAAGCTTTAAAGCTTCTTTATTCAATAAAGAATATATGAATATTAAAAATGCATTCATAATACCCCACTACCTGAAAACAGAGCAGTTATCATCTGTTATCCGCTACAAAGTTTGAACAAGCTTAATTCAAATTTACTTGCCTCTTCTAAAGGAGTAATACTCATCCTTTCCTCTCTTAGATCTAAGATCTGTCATAACTCTTAGAATATAGAAGGTATGATATTCTCTCCAATCCTTAAGAATTGTTAAGAAACACACTCTAATACTCGCTTTGGCAGCACATATACTCAGAAAAACGCTATAGAATACTAGGAAAATAATTTGAATAGACTGGAAGTAGTGGAAATGTTGAATTACCTTCGAGCTCTTCTTTTTCCTTCAGTAATACAAGATATATACTGAAACATATCCAGGGAAAAAGATGATCAAATCTTGGTCAGTAGATTAATTAATATGTTGTTTATAAGATTTTGGATCTGGTTTAGCCTTCTCATGGTACAGATTAAGGAAACTGAGTCCTCTAGTAAGTAGTTAAGGAACTTGAAACAAAGAATTCAGCTTAATTTAATTGTAAATATGTTGCATACCATTGAAGTACTAAAAGCTTGATCAGATAAAATGAAGACATGTAGTTATACAGATGATTATAGAAAATGCAAAAAACTGAAGACCAGCAATATCTAACTAGCTAACGCAACAAATGCACTTGGCATGACTGCATCAGGCAATGTTTCTATTCTGACCTTATTTTGTAAGATTTTTGTTATGTCAAAAATGTTTTCTGATAGGCTACATGCTATTGTGACAGTTTTAAAACAGCAAAAACCAGATATTTGATAATTATGTCAGAATTAGTGTGCCCAAATGATATATTTTACTCTGCCAATATAAATTTAAATATGACATTTTGATATTATTATTCTCATTATCATCATAATCATCATTATCATTTAGCAATGTTACCGATTTCCAATTCTAAATCTTAACTAGTCTTTAAATGTCTGATGAGACAATTACTGAAGATGGCAGGAAAAATCACAAATTTGGGATAACAACATTTTAGAGTAGAAGAGAGTATTTAGTTCAACCACATTATTTCTACATTAATAAACTAAGCCACAATGAATGGAAATGTCATTAAACTGTGAGTTCCTTTAGAGTAGAGAATGTGTGTTTAATGTGATTGGGGGATGTGTATCCCCAGTGTTTTGCAAGTACTTGGCATAAAGGGGGTGCTTAATAAATCCTAGTTGACTTACTGACAAAACAAGGTCATCATAAAGGATTACCATAGAAGCATTGCCTCCCCCACTGTTTTCATAAAAGATTGATTATACTTTTATCATCTTTGTTCAGATAAGAGAAGCAGTATGGAATAACTGGATAGGATTTGGGATCTGAATTCAGAAAAACCTGTGATCAAATCTCACTTCCATCACTAGCTGTATGGAGATGGAAAAAATCCTTAATTTTTCTACTCTCAATTTCTCAAGTTGAGGGGGTTTGCTACGATGGCCCTGACAGTACCTTCAACCTCTATCCTAAAATCTAGACTGCAGTGTCATCTTAAACACTTACCAGCTGTGTGGCTCTGGGTAAGTCATTTTATCTCTATTGACCTAATAAGAATATTAACAGTAATAATCATGAGGTCTAACAATTCCCTCACAGATCTATTATATCAAATAAGATAACAGAAATAACATACTTAGCCAATCAACCCTAAAGCAATACATAAAAGTCAGTAGTGGTGATAATTTAATGAGTAATACAAATCATATCCTTCACACTCACCCCTGCTGACTAGTATCAGAAGCCCTTGGCAGAAGCCTGGGAAATTCAAATTAAACACACACATAGGATAAATTACAAAGCAGAAGAATATTTGCCATGGAAAATCTCAGCAAAATGAGCAATTTTTGACCAGCCACATCTTTAAATTCATTCTAAAGTCCAGCCTTTGCAAAACAATGGCCTACAGCGATAATTAATGCTGAGGAAATGATATCCCTATCCAGCAATTATTCTGGAGCTGAACTAAGTAATAATCAAGTCACATAAGTAATTATGCTAACACTGGCTTAAAGTTCTTTAGCCATCCACTGTCTGTGTGATCTACCCTTTCCCTTTTCCCTTTCCTTTCCTTTTTCTCCTTTCTTGTGCCCCCTGATTCTACCTTCATTCTTTAGCCTTATCCTTACAATTATTTTAAACTTTGGTACTTCCTTTCCCTTGTGAATAATGCACTCCGTTATTTTTCCAGTTCCCTACCTCATTTTCCAGACCTATCACCCCAAAGTTTCTTCCTTCTGTTCTCTTTTGAGTTCCTCATGCTTATCCCTATTTCTCATAACCATCTCTATAGTTAAGCCCTATTGTTCTCTGCCTGCTCTTACTACTGAACTCTTCAGGAGATGCAGTATAATGTTAAAATACTCATTCTCTCTTCTGTCTCTTTATATCCCTTCTGCTTCCTAGTATTGCCTGAAACCTGGCTTTTCCCATAAGTATTCTAGTTGCTGATTTAAAAAACAAACAAGCAACTTAATTCCAGGATCTTTAAACTACTCATATTCATTCTAGTCAACACATCTCTATGGGTAGTTATGGGTCAAGGCTTAACTTTCCTTCAAATGTCTCTGCATTCATCCTCATGAACTCTGAAACCTCTCCTCTGACCACAAACTCATGACCACAAACTTTGTTTTTTTGCTCATTCTTTCCGAATCTGTCATTTGATTTCATTGTGACCTTTGGTCCCTTGTTTCCTTTTTTTCCTCCTAATGTAGCTCTCTTCTTCTACTCTCAATGTATTGTTTCTCAGAATCTTTTGGCTGCTTAATTCAATTTATTCTTTTCCCTTTTCATCATTATTCTTCTGCTATTATATAACCAGATATGAGAGGCTGAATAGGCAACAAGAAAAACAAAATGTTATTAAATCTACCTTTTGTCTGTGCTAGTTGAGGGCATACTCTTTAGCCTTATCTACCTACCAGAACACAAAATATTAAATCCTAGCAAGAAAAAAAAAGTTATCATTCTAAGTACTGAAATAGTCCAGGGTATAGTTTGTAAATGCAATTCCTTACTAGCTCTTAATTCATTTCAACAAGCATTTATAAGGTACCTAGACACCAAGTCACTATTCTAGGAAGCAGGGGAAGAAAGACAAATATGAAATAGCCTTTAGCTTAAAAATATTTTAGAGAGGATTGTGAGGAGATGGTGAAATCGAGTGGGAGATCCCATCACTTTCCAAATTCCCTCACAAATAATAAAAAATAATGCCTCAAAGTCACATTTAAAGCAGCAGAAATAGTAAAGGGTTTGGATATGAAATATTCCATCAAAGAATAACATGGGAGGAAAGTCTTTGACCTCCTTATGGTGGTCTCACTCAATTAAAGTACAACCCCCGCCCCCGAGCAAATATCATAGGATCATCAAACAGCAAGGTCTAGGGCCAATTAGGCCATGGAAAACTCACTTTGACAGCTTCATTTTGGAGGTTAAACTCGAGTAGCAAATACCACCAGAATCAATAGTCAACAAACCATGGGAGCAGCTTAGCCATTTTTTTCAAGATCAATTTTTTTTCTAGCTCTATGAAATAATTTTGGGGTAATTTGACTGAGATAGAGCTGGAAAGATTAATTTAGGTAAAATTGTCATTTTTATTATATTGGCTTGGTTTGCCCATAAGCAATTAATGTTTTTCCAATTGTTTGATCTGACTTTATTTGTGTGATGAATGTTTTATAGTTTCGATTATATAGTTCCTGTCTTATATACTTGTCTTGCCAAGAAGACTTTGAGGAATATTATATTGTCTATATTTATTTTAAATGGGATTTCTCTTTCTATCTCTTGCTGTTGGACTTTAGAGATAGTAGAGAAGAAATATGTAGGTGATTTCTATTGGTTTATTTTATATACTGATTTGCTAAAGTTATAATTGTTTCTATTAGTCTTTTGGTTGATTCTCTAGGATTGTCCCTCAGTATACCATTATATACCATTATAATTCCTTGACTTTATTTTTCTTCTCTTATTACTAATAGCTAGCAACTCTATTACAGTATTGAATAGTAGTGGAGATAACAGACATCCCTGTTTTACTTTGAATCTTCTTGAGAAGTCTCCTAATATTCCCATTACAGATAATGCTTGGAAATGATGCTAGATATCATTTTGAAGAATGTTCCATTTATTCCATCATTCTCAAGTGGTTTTAATAGAAATAAATGTTGATTTTTGTCAAAAGCTTTTTCTGTTTCTATTGAGATAATCATTGTTTTTTATTAGTTTTGTTATTTATATGGTCAATTATGCTAATTGTTTTCCTAATATTGAATCATCCATCACTGCATTCCTGGCATAAATCCTACCTGATCATGTTATATGATTCTTGATGTAATTACCTTGCTACTATTTTATTTAATTTTTTCCATCTATATTCATTAGTTTTTCCTTTTGCCTCTCTTTAACATTATTCTTTCCCCCATCTTTTACTGATAGTATAAGTTTAGCTTCTTTTTCTTTGGAGGGTGAGTAATTTATTATATATTAAATTTTGTTTCATTCTCTCATTCTCATTCTTCATCAGTTGAGATTTTTACATTTTTACCATACAAAGAATGGCAAAATTTGATGCTATGTATTGTTACTCTTTCATTTTCTGGAATATTTACTCCATTAACACTTTAGATTATGATTTCTAGTCCATCATTTTCCTAAATGTATCTCTTTGAACAAACTTGATTTATTTGTATGAATCATTAGTTTGTCCCCGGGACTAGTTTTATTTATATTACATTGATGCTAGTCTAACAGTTCTTATGCCCACTATTTACATGCCCTATTCTGAGTTCCTTGAATTTTCTCAAATTGATAAATTAACTTTATTAATTATTTAATCATTTATTTATATCACTGTCCTACTTTCCTTGTTAACCCACTTATTTCTTTGTTTTTTTAATATCTATATGATTCAATACTTTATTTTCTCTGGGTTTTCTAAATTCCTAGTTTAAATAACATTATTTACAATATCATTTTCCCCAGAAGTTTTCATTTACTTTATCTCCTTTATTTTTGTCCTTATCTTCTAGTTTGTGTTCTTGGATTCTCAGGTATCATATTCATTTATTACTCCTTTATTCTTTTGGTGTTGCTCCTGAAGATAAAACTTATAAAATTCCAAATTTTACCATCGTCCTTTATTACATTTCTATGTTATTGTATTTATAGGTATCCCTCTTTTATCTCTGTGTCTTCTGCTCAAGAAGCTTCAGGAACTCCCTGTTGTGTTTGGGATAAAATGCTAATTTCTACATCTGACATCTAAAGCTTCTTTGCTTCATATATCACCCATCCCCATTTGTTTTCATCTTATATTACTTCACACACATATATAACAAAATAAAATTGCACATTCTACCTACCAACTGAACTGCTCTATTTGTTATCTACATACAATATTAAAAAAAGAAAATATCTTCCAAAATTGTTCTTTTTCACAGGCTATCTCTATTTTTGGAATCCTTTTCTTTCTTTCCTTCATACTTCGTTTCTTGGAATCTTTATCTATTTCTAAGACTTAACTCAATATCACTTCTTATATTAGTCACTACCTAACCCCTTCAATTGCTGGCAGTTCATTATTCACAGGTTTGGTGATTTTTCTTTGCACATGACTTTGGAGTCTTCTAGGAAGAAGAAATTAGTCATTTGCCATTTTTTTCTTGCATACCACTTGGGAGGAAGGAAAATGGACAGGCTTGATTAGTGTGTAATTTGTAAATATTGGCTTCCCTGTCCTATTTATAGTCTCTGGAATGGTGCAACTGCAGAACAACAGGAATCAGAACTGATTATTCTCACATGGTCTTTCCAACTAGAGTAAGGAGATGCAGAAAGAACGACAGAGGCCTGTCCTCCAGTGGGAGCCAACAGAAGCTAACGCCCCATGGACATATTGCCTGTTATGGTCCTGGCTCTGCTCTATCTCCTTAATTTTGGTCTACACTCTCACTTGCTACACCTGTCATGATATCTATCTATCTATCTATCTATCTATCTATCTATCTATCTATCTATCTATCTATCTATCTATCTATCTGTTATGCCCCTTATTCAATATTCCAGTTAAATTTATTTTAATATAACTTGTAGTTACTTATCTTTAAGTCTCTCCATATACTTTCTCCCTCATAAGAATATGTTTCTTGAGGGCAAAGACTGGTTCTTTTCTGTATTTTCTTTCCCAAAACACATGAAGTAGATACTTAATAAATGTGTGTTGAATTAGAAGCAGTTGAATTGGACCTAAGTCTTGTAGGTAACAGGAAGAAATGCAGGCTGAGGATTTAGCTTTTTGTAAATCGAAAAAAGAAATACTATAGATGCTGCTGGTGAGGATGTCTGAGGAATGGATGAAGAAAGATGAGAAAGTTCCTTTCAGATGACTTCAATCTTCTCAGTGAAATAAGAGGTCAGATTATCTGTTATAAATGTACAAATATGGGAAGGAGACTCAGGTGTAACTGTTTTTTACTGGTAGTAAGAATAAAATGAAAACAATAAAAAGTTACCACATAGAAATCATCAAAATAATCATTTTTGTACATTGGATCATTCACTCATTTAACAGTAATTTTTAAATGCCTTGCATCAAGCACATTACAGAGAAAATATTAGTGGACATACAAAAATAAAAGAAACCTGTTCCTCCTTTCACAGAATTTACTACCTAATTGACTGCTATATTATGATTTTATTCAGCTTAGTGATTTGCTCAAATTTACTCCAATCATAAGACAAATGTTCCTAAGACAACCAAAGACATTGAGGATCTCAAGACAGTTATGTACAGAAGAAAAACAACTGCTTGATCACATGCATCAATGGGGATATGATTGGGGATGTGGAATCTAAATGATCATCTTAGTGCAAATATCAATAATATAGAAATAGGTCTTGACCAAAGACACATGTAAAACCCAGTGGAATTGTGCATTGGATATGGGAGGGGGTTGGAGGGAAGGGAGGTAAAGAACGTGATTTTTGTAATCCTGGAAAAATGCTCTAAATTAATTAAATAAAATTTTTAAAAAGACAGAGTTATGAGTTTCCCTGAGTAAAATGGTTTCATTCAGTCACATTACTTCTCAATTTCCAGCGTTTCTGAGGGTGTGGACCTATTCTCCCACAAGGACACTAAATGAACTCTGATCCAGGTTTAGGTGTAGACCATAATATATTATTTAATACTGTATTTGCTTTGGCATATAGTAACTGCTTTATCTATCTATATGTGATTTTTTAATTACTTTTGTCTTATTTAGTAAAAGATATGTGTTCAAGAACTAATAGTGTTATGGTGATAGACTGCATATGAATGGGAAGCACAATTGTGAGGAGTCATGGGCTATCGAATTCAAATAATCTATTTCCAAGCTTATTTAGTGCCTTATTTCCTTATTTCCAAAAGTCTGTGTTTTGGTTCTTATGAAGCTGTTATATTTTTTACCAAGAAATATTGACATTTCATAGGAGTTTTAAATATAATAATCCTTCTTTAGTATTACACCACCAAACTTTTAACTAATGCACTGGATTGAAGTCAGATTTATGTTCAGAATGATACATTTTACTTCAGGAAAGATACCACTTGCCCTTTTTCTGGTCTATGCAAGGAGGGATTTGGGCCTCATGGTTTCTAATGTTTCTTCCATCTTATATAAAGGGAAGTAAATAAACATTTATTTAGCATCTACTTCATGATTGAGCTCTTAGGGATACAAAGAGAAAACAAAAACTATTACTATTTAAAAAGCTTTTATTTCACTTGAGAAAATGATATTATCATATATAAGTAAACAAAAATGCATATGAACTTGTATAAACATGCATGAACATAAGTAAAATATGTTAATATATATATATATATATATACATATGTGTTTATGTAAACATATCTATTTAAAGTAAATACATCTAATTTTGGGGAGAAAAATGGGGATAACATCTAGGTCCATGGAGTGGGGGCTCAAAAAAGCATCCTACTACTGAGCTGAAGCCTGGGAAAATATTAAGTGGTAAAAAGATATAATGATTTAAGTTCTGATCATGAAGCTTTATCACTTTTTATATTTTTAATCTTTACTTAAGGGTTCTTATCCTACTACTTTAAGATAGTATTTTTTGCAGTGACAGGAAGAATTTGGATATCTTATTAACAATTATCATTATTCCAAATTTGAAATCTGGCTATTTTATGTCTTTTTATCTTGGATAGGATTAATAATTTTAAGTGGAATATATGTTCCCTTACTTATTTTTGAGAAGTTTCTTATAAGTCACTCTTTCTTTCTCATGCACTGTTCTAAAGGATCTATTTCAGACCCCTGTTGTTTGGTTTAGAGAAAGGACTGGATTACTATACAAACTTTAGTGATGCTACCAGCAGGGAGGGCACATTGCAAAGACAAATGTATTATTTCCATTATTATATTTCATATCTAAGTACTGGGGGTTGACTCTCTTAGTAAAATTAGTTTATGCAATATATTTTGAAAAAAAGCAGGTTTTAAATATCTTTTTATTATATTCACTTTTTGGGACAGGAAGATCTATTCAAAGCTAAGGTTATTTCTTCTAATTTATATCCAAAAGTGTTTAGAAGAAAAATATGCTCATAACTGATTCATTGTGTAAAGAAGATAATAATGCATTTAAATCATTTATATCCTACGTTTATGATATGGTTATCATGTTAATTATGTACATTCTGAGAAAGAATGTTGGAACAGATGGTGAAGGTGTTGGTAAAAGAGATTAGTCTAACAAAACAACTTTGTTTATCATAGTTGGAATCAAACTCATTTTTTGTCTATGAAACAATAAAAAATACTGTCATTGAGGGAAAAAAAAGAAAATTCTGAGCCTTTGGAATCTCCCCATTATCTGAGGAGTTATTGTACATAAGGCACAATTAAATTATCAGGAATTCCAAAGATTGCTTTCTATATCTATTTGGGGATAATTCTTTCAATACTTCCTTACCAAATAGGCAATTTCAGGTGGAAACAAATAGGTTAGAAAAAAAAAAGAATTAGTTGGCATTTTTGTCCCTTCCTTTTCATTTGTCAAAAAATTATCTGTTTCATTTGAATCATTTTATTTTTATTTTTTGAACAGTAATTTCTTTAATGCAGCAGTTATATCTTTGTTCTTTTTAAAATTAATTTACTTAGATTATTTTTCCATTGTTTCATGATTCATGTTCTTTCCCTTCCCCCTCCCTGAGCTGATGATCAATTCCACTGGGTTATACATGTATCAGTGTTCAAAACCTATTTCTATATTATTCATTTTTGCAATAGAGAAGTAATTAAAGTCCAAATCTCCAATCATATACTCATCAACCATGTGATTGATCATATTTTTTTCTTCTGCATTTCTACTCCCACAGTTCTTTTTTTGGATGTGGATAACATTCTTTCTCATAAGTTCCTCTGAATTGTCCTGGATCATTACATTGTAAATAGTAGAGAAATCCATTACATTTGATTGTGCCATAATATATCAATCTCTGTGTACAATGTTCTCCTGGTTCTGCTCCTCTCATTCTGCATCGATTCCTGAATGTTGTTCCAATTCACAAGGAATTCCTCCACTTCATCATTCCTTTTAGCACAATAGTATTTCATCACTATCAGATACCACAATTTGTTCAGCCATTCCCCAATCAATGTTCATCCCTTCATTTCCATTTTTTGCCACTACAAAGAGCAAGGCTATAAATATTTTTGAACACATATTTTTCCTTATCTCTTTGGGGTACAAACCCAGTAGTGGTATTGCTGGATTTTGGCAGGCATTCTTTTAAAGCCTTTGGACATTGTTCCAAATTGCCCTCCAGAATAGTTGGATCAATTCACATCTCCAACAACAATGCATTAGTGTCCCAATTTTGCCACCACCCCTCCAACATTTCTAATTTTCCTTTGTTGTCATTTTTGCCAATCTGATAGGTGTAAGGTGGTAACTAAGAGTTGTTTTGATTTGCATTTCGCTAATTATGAGATATTTACAACCCCTTTTCACATGTTTATTGATGGTTTTGCTTTCATGTCCCTTGACCATTTATCAGTTAGTGAATGGCTGGATTTTTCATACAATTGACTTAGCTCCTTATAAATTTGAGAAATTAGACCTTTATCAGAGGTTTTTGTCATAAAGGTTTTTCCCTTATTTGAACAATTTAGAGTTGATCAAGATGAATTAAAATATTATTTGTTCATTTTCTCTAATATTTATTATTGAAAAAATGGGCTTGATAGCTTTCCACAAAAAGGATAAAATGACTGGCAAAGGAAATCATAAGAACACACATAAGAACTGAAAAAAACACTATTCATAAACGATCTACTCATTTTAAACAATCTCTAATTTTAAAGATGAAAATTCTTGTTTTCAGAGAACAAATGAGTTATCCAAAATCAAATTGGAAGTTAGAATAATGATTTAAGATTTGAATTCATATCCCTGATGCTAAAAAATGTGTTTTAATTGTACCATTATCATCCAAAATTGAGAAAATATACTCATGTCATCACAGCATTTCCCTTCAAAATATATCTTATGAAACTTAAAAATGAGATGCAATGAAAATATCACAAAGTTAATAATCAAGAGTCATGGATTCTAGTAGGTTCTTCCACCAATTCTCTATGAAACATTAGATAAAATCCAGTTCTCTCTGGATTTCAGGATGACTCCTCACATTCAAAACTCATTGATGCTATATTCCACAAAATATGACACTTTATGACACTTGGTTTCTATGTGAATCTTTGTATGAAAGATGGTCATAAATGTTGGCATTACATCCAGCATATCAACTTGTAATCTAAAACAATTTGTTCCAAAATATTTATAGTAGCTCTTTTTGTAGTGGTAAAGAACCAGAAACTAAAACAGTGGCCATCAATTGAGAATTGGCTGCTCAAAATATGGTATATGAATGCAACATAATATGAATGTGCCAAAAGATAGGATGAAAATTATGGTTCAAAAATTGGGAAAATTCATATAATTAATCATCACATAAACATTTATAAAGAGTTTACTAACAGTCATGCACTATGTTAAATTTTATGAAATATATAGTTGGAAAATTTTGAACCTCAGGACTATATTCCCCAGAATTCCTTTTGTATTTACCAGCATCCTTTTCCCTTTGTTTACCTGTGTCTTTGCTGGATTGTTTATAACTTTCTGAGACTCCTCCCTTTTTTTTCTTCCTTATGGAGACATTGACTTGAGTTTGTTAGCTCCTTTTTAACTCTTGTTTTTATTTTAATAAATCTTATATGATACTTGAGTTATTGTATATTAATTTTAATTCTCAAAGAAGATAAGGAAATGTAATAGTGTTTTTTTTCTTGATGAGCTCACAGCCTAATAAGAGAAAAGACTAACAAATATGAATGAAAAATCTTTGAACAAGTTAAATTGGAGTGTGAAGTGAGCAAAAACAGTATTGATTCAAAGATAGAAGTAAGGGTTTTTTTTTAAAGAAAAGAATAAGGAGATGCTGAATAAAATATACATTTTGAGGTGGCCAATATGGGAATTTACTTAGTTTCTTTACGTATATTTGTTACAAGGCTTTGGTTTTTCTTTTTTAATGTAATAGGGAAAAGTTTAAGTGAGAAAAAATACATGCTTGTTAATTTAGAAAACAGTTTTATAAAAAAAATATGAATGATCTTTAGGGAAGGGCTCAGAAAACTTTTGAAATCACAAATTTACAAGTTTATTCTTATTAATTGCTTATCTAATGTGACCAACACCAGAGAGACTTTTTTTAAAAATTTCCCTTATAATGGCAGTGCAATAGTAATAACTGAGGGTTCAGGATGGAGAGTTGAGTAAGTGTAAATAATAAATGGACTTCAGGAAAGGGTTTATGGATCAGCTTTTTTGGGATAATGATCAAGGGGACTATTTCAACCTGCCCCAGATATGAACACAAATTGAGCAAAAATGTAAGAGGTATATGGAGTCTGCTTATTTTTTTCTTTTCCTTTTAAAAATCCTTACCTTCTATCATTGAATCAATACTGTCTGTTGGTTCCAGGGTATTACAGTAGTAAAGGCTAGGCAGTGGCAATTAAGTGACTTGCTTCAGTCAGGTAACTCTGTTTCTAAGATGAGACTCAAACCCTGAACTTCCTATCTTTAGGCTGGGCTCTCAATCCACTGAGCCACATTGCTGCCCCAAGTCCTAGTATGCTTATTCTTGATATATGCATTTGTAAAGCATATTGTCTTTCTTACTTTATCAGTTTACAGAACAGAGTATAATACCATTTTTATGGAGCCACTAGGATCAGTCTGAAATTCTGGTCAAGTTGAGCATCCCCTCGGGGAAATTCACATGAATTAGCACTAAGGATTCAAATGAAGAGCAAAAAAAAAAAATTATAGCTTCACACAATCTTTTCCCTGGGATCAAAGGATTACAATTTTATAACTAAAGGAAACATTAGAGACCACCTAATTCAACTCCACCTGTTTTTACAGATAAATAAATCGATACCCAGAGAGGAAAAGCATCCTAAGGACACATTCAAATTCAGACTACCATTGTAAAAATCCATCTCCACAATCTTATGTCTTTCCTGAAAGTTCCTCCTCTTGCCTAAAAGACTCTTCAGCATCTACAGTCATCAGAAAATAATTGTTCAAGGAAGTTAGAATGTCTATTTTACTGTTTTGCTTAGAAGCATACCAAGAGCAGGCACTAAATAACTATAAAGTTAAATGGAATTCTGCATGCTTTCTCAGTATCAATTGTTCAGCTAGACTCTTTTGCAAATGTATGTTGGACAATAAGGACTCAAGAAGGGCAAAACATAAATGTTATCCTCGAGGGTATACAGAAATCAAGTCTTCTATAGGTCCAGACCTCAAGATTCATGCTGCAATTATTATTTCATAAATACCTAAGGGCTTAATTCAATTCCAAATATTTAAATGGGACAATTTGATCCCAGACAAATTACTTAGAGTGACCTGATTTATAATGGCTGTTTTGATAACAGCAATTTAATTTGTTCAAGCCTGATCTTCATTAATTAGCTTTTGCACCATTTCTAGTTAATCCATGTCAAAATTTCAGATAAGACTTGTTTTGCTTTTAGGCTTTGTTTATGTCTCAGTCTTTTAATATCTCCAATAAATTAAAATCCTTTGCTCCTTGTGTTAGTTTTAGTTTTCCAAAGCCATTTAAAACAAACAAAAAAAAAGTATGGACTTAATCATTGTGCCATTATTTTACATAATTTCAATTAAATGGTCCTTGATAATAGGTGATTTGAACTTCATGCAAAAAATAATGAATCAATTGGATCATTACTGGAGGTGATCCAGTAGAAAAAACAGGGATTTACCCTACTACATCCACAAACCATGTTGGAAAGGAAACAGCATTCAATTTGAAGTCAAAGTACTTCAGTACAAATCCCAGTTCAGATATGTTAGTACTTGTATGACCTTGAGTGACTCACTTTAATTTCCAAAGCCTCAATTTTATTATTTGAAATATTAGAGAAAACAAATAGATAACCTCTAGATATTCTACTAGTTCTAAATCTAGGTTCTAGATACCCATCACAGTATAACATTTAAGATGCCACTGAATCCGTCCCTCCAATAAAAGGATAATTCTATTTTAATCAGTCAAGCATTATCCTTTACAATTCTGAAATTATTTTATATTTTAATGCATTATAATTTAGATACTAAAGACTGTAGCTTGATTGTATAACTTTTCTTTATTTATTTGCTGTAATGAGTCAGTTTGGCTCTAAAACATTTTAGAAGTAGATATAACTATTTTCTAAGGTTTTGCTCCCTGTTACCTCTGGAATCAAACATAAATTTAATTTGTCTCTTAAAGACTTTACGACTTAGCTCACACATTCTTTATCAGTTTTATTTCACATGGCTCTTTCTATCCTTAATGCTCTCTAGAGCCCAGTCCAATTTGCCTTCTTGCTCTATTTCTCATAAAAAAAAAATTTATCTCATATCTCTGTGCCAGTGCAATGACTTCACACATACCTCCCCAGCACAGGACTGTGTGCCATTGAAGCGATTATCCAAAGTTAAATTTACACTGATGAGTCTGATCCCCAGAAAATCACTTCTATGTCTAACTCACTAGAGTTGAGGAATTAGATGATATCTTCCTAATATTATAACTCATTGTTTTATTACATTACAAAAGTTTTATCTATTTTAACTCTTATTTTGTTAAATTTTGAGTTTCAAATTCTCTTCCTCCTTTCAATTCTCCCCCCACAAATTGAGATGACAAGTTATATGAGCTTACTTGACATGGGAAATCATGCAAGATATCCATATTTTGTTCATTGTCTTAAATATCTTATTGACATGTTTTGTTTTCATATTAGGAACATTTACAATTTACCTGCTCTTGAAGGACCCTTTATAAAAAAGTGAGTTAAATTAAAACATAATAATACAGCCACTTGATCTGAAAGTTCCTGAGACATTTCCTACCCATAGCAGTCCTCATTTCCCTACTTAGAAAAAAGAAAAAGCAGGAATTTATTTTCTCTCCTTCCTAATCCCACTTCACTATAAACAAAACAAACAAAAAAAAATAGAAAGAGAAAAATATTTCTTGTAACATATATATATATATATATATATATATATATATATATATAGAGAGAGAGAGAGAGAGAATGCTTTATATTCTGTATCCTAAATCCATCACCTTGGTATGTGTTATGTTTCACTACTGGTCCACTAGAATCATGAGAGGCCATTGTATTGATCATAGTTCTTAAAGTTTTTAATGCTGTTTATTTTTATAGTGCTATCATTGTTATATCAATTGTTCTCCTAGTCCTGCAGATTTCATTCTTCTGCAGTTTATAAAAGTTCTCAAAACTATTCATTTTTACTATTTTGATGTTGTAATATAAATTGTTCCTCCAGTTCTCACTTTACATTAGCTCAGGCTTTCTATATCTCTTTGAAATAATGCATTTCCTTTTTTTTTCCTACAGTACAATAGTATTCCATCATATTGTATGACACAACTTATTTAATCATTCCTCAGTTGAAAGATATTCTTTCATTTTCTTGGATATTTATTTTGCCACTACAAAAACAATTGGCATAAATATTTTTATGCATAAAAGGACCTTTCTTTATTTTTATCTCTTTTTAGTTCAAGCCTAACTGATAGGTGAATCAAAAGTTACAGGATTAAGAGACATTTTCCATAAAATTTTATATTGCTTTCCAGAGTACCATAATACAACAATATGTTTTTTCCCCATTTCCCCTACAAGATTTATCATTTTTCCTGTATTATCAACTTTGCCAATCTGAAGGATGGAGATAGAATCTCAAGATTGCTTTTATTTGCATTTCTCTAATTAGTAGTAATGTGAAACATTTAAATAATATGACTATAGATAACCCTGTTTCTAATTTTAAGAACTGCTTTACATATCCAGACTATTAATTGAAGAATGGTTCTTTTTCTAATAAATTTGAATTAATTCCTTTATGTATCTTGGAAATGACAACTATCAGAAAAGCATTGTAATTTTCCCCAGTTGATTATTTCCCTTTAAATCTTAATTTTATTAGACTTGTGTCTGCAAAACATTTTTTCAAATTCATGATAATCAAAATTATTCATTTTATCTTTTGAAATGTTATCTAAATTTTGTTTGGCCATGAACTTTTCTCATATCCATCAATCTGATGGATTGGAAAAACCCTTTGATTTGTTTCTCTAATTTTTTTAATATTATGGTCAGGATGAAGAACATGATTTGGAATTTCATGCAATAGAGAAATCTCATTGATATGGGATTTTTTATTTCAAGAATAAAGAAGTTCTTCATTGGTTAGTGATGACTAGACCAATGGACTTTTAGGCAAAGATAGTGTCATGATCCATTTCCTCTTTCAGTGGATTAAGGTAAATAAGATAGAGTGACTTGCCTAGGATCACATAGCTGGTAAATGTCTGAATTCAGATTTTAACTGAAGTCTTCCTGACTCCAGGAACTGCCTAATTATGCTTAATTTATGACAAAATGGGTTCCAGTTTTCCCCACAAATTTTGTTAATTGGTGAATTTTGAATATTGGGGTTATCAAAATTAGATAATTATGATCTTTTAATTACCTTGTATTGCGTACCTAATCTATTCCACTGATGAACTATTCTATTTTTTATCTCATACCAGATGTTTTTATGATTACTTTATCAGAAAGTTTGAGATCTAGTACTTCTAAGTCACCTTGCTTCACAGCTCTCATTGATTCTTTGATATTTTTGACCTTTTGTTCTTCCAGATGAATTTTGTTATTAATTTTTTCTAGCTCTATAAAAGATCTTTTTGGTTAATTTGATTGATATGGTGCTGAATAAGAAATTTATTTTAGAAAGAATTGGCATTTTTATTATATTGGCTTGACCTACTCATGAACATTTAATATTTTTTTCAATTGTTTAGATTTGACTTTTTGTGTGAAAAGTATTTTGCAGCTATGTTCATATAAGTATTTGGTTTATCCTTTTAGGTAAACTCTCAAATATTTGGATATTATTTGTAGTCATTGTAAACAGAATTTCTCTTTCTCTTCCTCCTGAACTTTATTGGTAATATGTAGAGATGTTGATGATTTATGTGGGTTTATATATGCAGAATATAAATTCTGCATCTTTCCTAAAGTTGTTAATTATTTCAGTGAGGGTTTTTAGTTGATTCTCTGGGGTTCTCTATGTATATATGATGCCATCTGCAAAGAGTGATACTTTTATTTCCTCATTGCTTATTTTAATTCTTTCAATCTCTTTTTCTCTTACTGTCTTAGTTGGTATTTCCAAAACAATATTAAATAATACTGTATCTAATAGACATCCTTATTTCACTTCTGATCTTAGTGGAGATTTTTCTGGTTTATTCCTATTGCAGATGATGCTTGCTAATGATGTAAGATCAATATTACTCAAATTTTTAAAGATGCATTAATTCCTCTCCCTTTTAAAGTTTTTGAAAGGAATGAGTGTTATCTTTCATCAGGAGATTTTACATAATTTTTTATTGATATGGTCATTTGTGCTAATAGTTTTCTAATTTTGAACTAGCACTGCATACTGTTATAAATCCAATGGTGTCAGTGTATTATTTTTATGATATTGTTGTAATCTCCTTGTTAGTATTATATTTACATTTTCACATCAAAATATTAACAAAGTAATATATATTTCTGTTTCTTCTCTTCATTGTTTACAAACAATTCAATATTTTTGTCATAAAAACAATTTGGTATGGCTCCTTCTTTGCCTATTTTTTAATTAGTTCATTTAGTATTGAAATTAATTATTCTTCAGGTGTTTGGTAGAGTTTACTTGTAGGGGTTTATGAAACTGGCAGGAGCAGGCACTATAAAACATTTAGAAATTAGTTAGATATCAAGGAAAGCAAGGTCTTCCACTGAATACCAATCTATCACTATTCTTGACAATTATTATTATTTTTTTTTTTTTGCTATGGGACTTTGATGGCTCTGGAAGAGAGAAAGGTTGATGATATTTTTCAACTTTGCCTCACTTCAATCCAATTTATGTCCAAGACTAAAGACATCCCCCAATGCTGTCATTTTTATTCTCTTTGAATATAAAGTACATTAATGAACAAAAATTTACTTGCAGATCCTTCTATACCTAGGGATTTGTTAAGATTAAAATTTTGGATTGGAAAATGAGGGGATGCCCTTCAATTGGGGAATGGCTGAACAAATTGTGGTATATGTTGGTGATGGAATACTATTATGCTAAAAGGAATAATAAAGTGGAGGAATTCCATGGAGTCTGGAACAACCTCCAGAAAGTGATGCAGAGCAAAAGGAGCAGAACCAGGAAATCATTATAAACAGAGACTGATACAGTGTGGTACAATTGAAGGTAATGGACTTCTCCACTAGGGACAATGCAATGTCCCTGAACAATCTGCAGGGATCTAAAAAACACTATCCACAAGCAGAGGATAAACTGTGGGAGTAAAAACACTGAAGAAAAGCAACTGCTTGACTACAGGGGTGGAGGGGATATGACTGAGGAGAGACTCTAAATGAACACTCTAATGCAAATACCAACAACACAGAAATGGGTTCGAGTCAAGAATACATGTGATACCCAGTGGAATGATGTGTCAGCTATGGGAGAAGTGGTGAGGGGGGTGAGGAAACGAAAATGATTTTTGTTTCCAATGAATAATGTTTGGAAATGACCAAATAAAATAATGTTTAAAAAAAAGATTAAAATTTTGGGAAACTGATAGAGGTAGAAATTAGTTTTTCTCTGCAAAGAGTATTATATTTTTATGAGGTTTATTGAAGATTAAAATATAAAGAAAACACAAGTAAGAAAAACACATGTCTAGGCCCAGAGAGCCTATTCACAACCACTCACTTGCCTGCTAGGTGGAGAGCCGCATGTGCTCCGAAGGGGAAGTAGAAAGAGCCCAGAGACTATTCACAACCAAGTTAAATACTCCATCTCGCTATTGGCCCAGGTGAGGTTTCAATGAGATTATAGGGCATTCTGGGGAAGTGGAACAAGGACTTCTGGGGATTGAAGTCCTGGATTCAAGTCTGCTTTTTTACAGATTTTCCTAAGGGAATTAATGTTTTACTTTAATTAATTTTTTCCAAGATATTTATTAAATATTTGAATTCCTCTTCTGTAAGTTTGAACAATTTACATTTTTGTAAATATTCATCTATTCAGTTACTTTATTAAATACATTGGCATATAATTAGGCCAAATAGCTTCTCATAACTACTTTAATTTCCTTTTCATTGATGGCAAATTTAGTCTTTGCAATTTTGATATTGGTAATTTGGTTTACTTTCTTTTTTAAAATCTAATTAATCAATTGTTTATTTTATTTTTTATAAAGCCACTACTTTTACTTATTAGTCAAATGTTTTCTCATTTTCAATTTTATTAATCTATCTATTGATTTTTATTTTCAGGATTTCTAATTTGGTATTTAATCGAGGGGTTTAATTTGCTCTTTTCTAGTGTTTTTATTAATTTTTGTCCAATTAATTGAACTATTCTTTCTATATTTTATTGATATAAGTATTTATAGATAAAAATTTTCCCTTAAATACTCCTTTGGCTGTATTCCAATATACCAAAATTTGGTAGATTGTCTCATTGTTATGAACATTTTTAATGAAATGGAATGTTTATGATTTATTTATTTGACCTATATATTCTTTATGAAAAAATTATTTAGTTTTCAGTTATTTTTTAAACTCATTACCTTCTTTCTTAGATATATTTAATGTTTTTTATTTTCTGTATTTAATTGTGAGATTTTTATGCCCTAATATATGGTCAATTTTGGTGAGGGTGCCATTTACAGCTGAGAAAAAGGCCTATTCACTTTTTTCCCATTAAATTTTCTCAGAGGTCTATTATGTATAACTTTGTTTTTAAAAAATCATCTCCCTAACTTTTTTCTAGTTTTTATTTTGCTTTGATTTATCTAGTTCCTAAATAAGAAAGTTGAGGTCCTATTCCAATATAGTTTTCCTTTTTATTTCTTCTTTTGCTAAATGGAGACATAGTGACTTATACAAAGTTTCATGTTTACTAAATAGCATGGAAGGAATTCAAGGTATTTCTATTAGTAGTCTAGATTCAGTGTTCTCTCCTTTATACCTTCTGCTATTTTTGCATACAACAAAATAAATAGTTCATTGATTAATTAAAGTATTGAGAAATAGTCAACAAAATGTAGTCTCCATGATAATATATATTTTTAAAATTCCAGCCATAGCATGTGTTTCTAAGATTGTTGTTCTTTAGTTTTTAATATTTATTTAGTCCCTAAACTACTTTATTTCTTGATTTATTGCTTTTCAGAGATCTATTTTAGGCAATAATTATTGTCTAAATTATTTTCATTTAAAATTGTTATTTAAATATTCAGTTTCAGATATGAGTGTTCATAAGTAATGACCATTATTTTATTTCCTCTATCTTTTGTGATAATTGGAATTTCTTATTTTCAAAAAGATTATAGAATCGAACCTTGAATATATTTTCCTATGTAATTTGACTTAATATTGCTTTGAAAACCATTACATTGGATGCACTGTGAGAAGATGGCAAGTAGAGTGTGAAGTTTTCTCACCTTTTTAAAACCCCTCAAAACAACCAAAAATAACTCAATACAATCAGCACAAGGGATGAAGACCAACAGGAGTCTGGAGTAAAACTGAACAGCTAAGGTCAACTAAGGAGAAAGATTTCTAACTTCCCTGGCCTCAGCCCTACCCAGACAGGTCCCTGCAACAGAAACTGAACATGCAGAGGCAATCCACAAGACAGCCCTGGAGCACCTGAGGTCAATCATAGACTGGGGCTTGAACAGGGGACCCTGAGTACATCTGACTTAACTATAAAAATTGCAGTTCTAAGAAGGACCCAGAAACACACACACAAACACATACTCACACACACACACCGAATCCTGAAACCTGAGATAACATACATCAACAAAATAGGAACCATTGGACTCCAGAAATTAAAAAAAAAAATTATTAAATCTATTGTTCTGGCTGCTAAAATTTAAATAAATTAATTGTCTAAAATAAACAAACAAAGAAGAAAACCGAATTATTAATAGCTATTATGGAGACAGAGAAGACCTCAATAGCTCTCAATAGTTGGATCCATTTTAGTTATTGTTTTTGTTTTTTTAGATGGTTACTAAGTATATAATAAAAATAAATACATTTATTTTAGAAACACTTATGAGTTTGATATGCTTTTTAGTCTAAAAGAGATGGAAAAAAGTTGTTTTACTTACCATTATAGGCCCTCTTTGGCTTCTAATTCAAATTTTGATTAACTGCATAGTTCTTTTCTACTCCAAATGAACTATATTTAATACTTTCTTATAATGACCTAAAACAATTATATTTTACCTTGTTTTGAATCCTATTTAGAATTAGGAAATTGAATTTATTTTTTACTTATTGCTATCAAAAAGGACCAAATCCCTATATGAAGATAAAACAAAAAAGAAAGTCTGACTTTTGCTCTGAAGTGGAAGTATCATCTTAGCTAAAACTCAAAGGGTTTTAAAAAACAAGTAAATAACTTATGGATCCTTTTTCAAAAATGAAAATTTTACAAAAAACAGATGCTATGCAATGAAAAATCTATATTCTTAAGTTCCAGAGAGGACCATGCTGTCTTTTTTTTTTTTTTCCGAAGATTGTCGACTTGCAAGAGGAATGGAGATCAAAAACTTCTCATCTCCAATTTATATTTCTTCCTCAGGGTGCCACAAATAGTCAGCTATTGAGTTGGGTCTATGAAACAGATTTAAATTTTAAATAATAGAAGAATTTCCACCATCATTTTTCTTAAAGGAATCTTTTTGGTATTTTGTCACCCCTTTTTCTTCAAAGGCTTCTCTAGTAGAGCCAAAATTCTGGAAGGTCTTACCAACCTGGGATCAAACTGAGATTGTTATTTCTTGCCAGAAGACCAGACTAGAGACAACTGAGAATCGGGTAACCATCTGATAATGGATTTTAAGATTCAACAACCTCAAAAACTGTCCAGTAAAGATTCTAATTCACATACCTGTTTGTGATATGCATATATGCAAGTTATACTCACATGAATGGAATCACATACCTTTGGAGTACTGAAATATAACAGAATATTCCATTGCAAAATCTTGTCCTTGACATTCCATGGCAACATTAAAATAATAATATTGTCTGCTTCAAAGAATAAACTAATTATGTCAAATATTTTAGTCAAGTTAGACAAGTTGAGACAAATTCCAAAGATAATTGATTTTTGAACAAAACCATCAAAATTCACTTACACAGTACATTAAATGGTTTTTTCAGTACCAAAATTGGCAGTAAAATGTGACTTTGGCATAATTTCTATTCAGACTTTCTTGCTGAATATTCCCTTTGGGGGGTAATAAAAAATAAATGACTTGTGGATAGGAAACAAAGGGCTTGTTGGGATGCAATAATTGGTTTTGTTTGATGTGGTTAGTTTTCAAAACATATTCTTGTATTCTGTCCAAATGCATTGATTGTGTGTTTTTTAAATTAGAATACAAAATGCCATTCAGTTCGCCTTTGAAGTTGAATATCTCCTTCCATTCTTCATTTTTAAAATTCAGCCATCTGACTGTTGTCATCATTAAAGCCAGGTGCCTTTCTTTATGGTTAAAGAGGTGAAGCCAAATTGGAAACTTATAATTTATTCTTCTTTTCACTATAACTCCAGAATTGTTCTCCTAAGCAGATCACACAAAGAAATGTATATTCACTTCCCAAACAGCAACAGCCTGTCATTCTTTATATGCTATGTTTTCAGTGTATTTTATTACAAAATAAGATGTTTCATTTTGAGTTTGTATGGGCTTCTTTCTTAAAACAAATATCATTAGAGTTGCCATGTTTCATAAAATCATATCATCAGTAGCTGCCATAGCATTAAATATTAACTCATGTTATAATGACTGAGAAAATAGAAGATAATTATTCATATATAATGAAGTATATTAAAATAGTGTGTGTGCATCAATTAGCATTTATTGAACACTTATTATGTGCCAACAATGTGATAGATACTGGGGACAGTTTTTATTTATTTATTTATTTATTTATTTATAATTATATATAATTATATAAGTATATATATATAATTATATATAATTATGTAGATATGAACATAAAATGAGAGTATATAAAATGATAAAATACAAGGTAGTCAGGGAAGGAGAACACTCAGTTGGGGACATCAGAAAAGGTGTTATTTAAAGACAAAGCTATATCAAGACAGAAGTGTTGTGGGGTTCAGATGTGCACCCCTGGGGTTCGGGAAGGATACCTTTTGCAAGAATGCAAGACTCCAATATTTAGCTTAAAAACAAAAAGAGAAATGTATTAATTTAGAAAGTAATATTGAAAATGGGCAGGAGGATAGTGTAATGTCTGGTTCTGGCTCCAATTCCATGGAGGACACACACACATGGTAATGCAACACACAAGAGGTACTTTATGAACCAAACTATAGCTTGGGGCTCAGCAGCAAAAGTGCTGGCCCTGAGTCTGGGATTTGCAGGCTTTTTTATACACTTTTAGGGTAGGGAATACAGAGGAATTCCTGGGGTGGGGGGAGTGAACAGGAACTCCTGGGGCTGGGGTCCTTATCAGTTCCTGGCATATTTCAGGAGGGGGAGGGACAAGAACTCCTGGAGTCAGGGTCTTTATGGCTCCTTTTAACATATGGTCTGGCCGATGACCTAAGTCAGGTAAGGGAACCCTGGTACAACATATCCTTGTGAACCTACATAAATAAGGATATGTCATTTTTAGTTCTTGGGATAAGGGGCCCATTAGGGTATCATCTGGAGGGCAAGATCCCATAATATTAATCTGTTTCTTCAATAACAAGGTGGAACAGCAAAATGGGGAGCAGTTCCTTGGGAGGACAGCATGAATGAAAAGGCTATTCCCCCTGACAACATCACTTCCGGGGATTTTATACATTTTACAACAGTGTTAGTCACCCAAGCATGAGGTGGGGTGATCATACTGGGGTCTGCCTGGGGACATAGAGATTCCTTAGTTTTAGGGAACAAACAGATGTCTGATAGGATCGAGGTGTGGCCTAACGGTGCATCTTTCTGTCCATCTTAAATCTAGAGGACACTCAAAGGTAGATAGTCATCTCAGGACACTAGGGGGTCATTGAGTGTTTTTAGGCTCAGAGTCACAAGGATGGAAGGGAGCAAGGGAGTTTCCCTGATAATAGTTCCCGTGCGTTTCTGGGGTATAGTGCCCATGTCAAGAAGGAAGTGAATAGCTAATGAAAAGACATAGAGAAGTTAGATAAGAGTTACATAAGTCAGAAACTGAGAAAAGGCAAGTTTGATTGGATTTCAGAATACTGGAATAGGAGAAATGTACAATGAGAAAAAAATAGTTATAAAGCCATAAAGGACTTTAAAATCTGAACCAAGTAGCTTATATTTTAATCTAGAGGTAAATAGGATCTGCTGCAGTTTTTTTTTTTTTTTTAAGTAGGAGGAATTCATTGGCCAGGTATATGATTAAGAAAAAAATCTGGTAGCCATAGAATTCACTAAGAAAATGTGGTGAATTAGGTTATTGTAATTATTTAGAAAAAAAAAAGAGGAAGGCTTGAACCAAGGTCATAGATGTGTAAATAGAAAATTAGTCGGAAGCAAGGAATATGATAGGGAAAGAAATGATTGGGAACTGATCATATGTCTGGGGAGAGGGAGATTAAAGAGTCAAGGATGATACTAAGGTTAGGAACAGAGATGCTAGAAGATTTGTGGTGACTTTTGCAAAAAAAAAAGGAATGGAGTGTGGAAATATGTGGTTTTGAGGGAAAATCCAATAAGTTGTGTTTTTGGCATGTTGAAACTGAATATGACTAGGTTTTAAATGTCCAATATGGTTGTTGTTTGTGTGTGTGTTTTTTTTTTGTTATTTTTGTTATTTGAAGATATCTATCCCCATTTGGAGATGGTAATCCATTTGATCTGGGTTATACATATAATATCATGCAAAACATACTTTCATAGTGGTCTTTGTTAAAAGAGAATACTCATGTAGAACCAAAATCCCTTAGATGAAACCATAAATAAACTAATGTGAAAAAATCATATGCTTTGATCTTCATCTGACTCCAACAGTTCTTTCTCTATAGATGGATCACATTCTTTGTTATGAATCCTTCAGAATTGCCCTAGATCATTGTATTGCTGAGAGTAGTGAAGTCTTTCACAGTTGATCATGATCTAATATTGTTGATTTTGTGTACAAGATTCGCCTAGTTCTCTTATTTCACTCTGCATCACTTGTATAGATCTTTCCAGCTTTTTCTGAAATAATCCTATTCATTGTTTCTTATAGCAAAACAGTATTCCATCACCAATATATACCACAGTATGTTCAGTCATACCACAACTGATGGACATCTCCTCAGTTCCCAATTCTTTTTCACCACAAAAAAGAGCAGCTATAAATATTTTTGTACAGGTAGGTCCTTTCCCCTTTTTTAGGATCTCTGTTATATAATCCTAGAAGTGGTATTATTAGATTAAAGGAAAACCCATTTTTTAATGCTAATAATTTCCTGATTGTCATATGGCTGGGAATCATGAGATGAAATGATTTCAGAAGAGGCAGATTTGCTGTTGACCCAGAGAGCCAGAAAAAGATGCATAGTGGTTATAAGCAGGCTGAAGCATATTATCTAGAGAACTTAGTGTATCTAGAGAACACCTGCATGGCCTTGGGTAAATAATTTTACTTCCTTGGACTATAGTTGCCTCATCTATAAAATTAGAGGGTTGCATGAATTGCTTCTGAGATCCCTTCCAGGTCAAGACCTACACTGTTATGGCTTATATGAATTGAAACCAAAGCAGATCAAAGTAGTCAAAGCCAAAAGAACTGTATACACACAGTGAACACAGTGGCATAAAGGAAAGCAATCCTGAAAGACATCAGGATGCTAAGGAAGTCAAAGACCTACCATAACTTCAGAGGACTAACAGGGAAGCAAGCATTCCACCTCTCAACAGAGAGGTAGTGAACTATAGCATACATTATCAGGCCATCTCCTTGCAAAAGCATGCAGAGGAGATGAAACTCAGAGAAAATGAGAATGAGAATCAGTATTATACTTCTGGCCCATATCAAGCTAGGAGCACCCAGAGACTCTTTTCAAAGGCATTTCATTCAAGTCTCTCCCTTATCTAGCAAGATGGCAGCTAATGTATTGATTTGCTTTGCTAACACATTCCTCTTAGTTACTAAGATAGTTTTAGTTTGTTGTTGTTTGCCTGGGAGCTGAGTCATCAATAAAGCCTATGACAGTGATACAACAACAAAAAGATGTTTATAGGGAAAAAAAAAACAAAAACAAAAACAAATGCCAAGCAACAAAGTGTGGATGGATTTAAATTTGCAAAGTGAAGGGAGTCATATCCATCACAAAGAAATCAGGTCATCTTCTGTTTTTTGTCCATGATTTCAAAGAGGACCAATGACATCCAAGGGTGATTACTTGACTTGTACTTGAATTGAATTTAAGGGAGAAAGAGTTGCACAAAGTCATCAGTCTCACTTTCTCTTCCAAAGTCATAGAAATCTAGTAGCAGAAACAAAGTCAAGATGATTGGTGATGGCTAGTGATGCAGTGGATGAACTTGGTATTTTCCATGTCAGACCAATTTCAAAGCACTCCAAAGCTACCTTCACGGTGATTGGAACAAATGGTTCTCATCTGTCTATTGCAATGAAGAAGTCTTCACATGAGAAGTTAGTCTACAATAGCACTTAATCTCTTTTAATGCTAGTTGACTTTCCCTGTTTACATGTCTTTTCTTATCAACTAGACTATGACTCTTTGAAGACAGAGATCATTTAAAAAATCCTTACCTTCTCTATCTTAGAATTAATATTACATATTGTGTATTTCCCAGCATTTTGATTTCCACTCCTAGTCCCACCCTTTCTTCTTTCACCATTTCCTTCTATACCAGTGTTTTGTTTTTAATCAGGCTCCCTAATTCCCACCCTTGTTTTACTCCCCTTTCTACCTCCTCTCCGTTCTTACTCCCCTCTTATTTTCTTTACAGTGTTTTTAAACTACCCCCTACCCTCTCCCTCTCTTGTACTGCTTCCCTCCCCACCAGTCCATTTGTTACCCTTCTACTTCCCTACAGGGCCGAAATCAATTCTCTGCCCCAATGTATTTGATTGTTCTTCCCTCTTTGAGTCAATTTCAATGTACGTAAGAACTGAATATTTCCCATCTCCAACCTCTTTACCCTTCCAGTGTATTGATGTTCATCTCCCATCCCACCATGTACTTCTTTGTGACATAAATTTGCCAAATTTTGTTTCTTTTCCCGTTTCTATTAATATTAGCCTCTTTAAAAAAAAAAAAAAAACTCTAGTTGTATATATGTATATGCACACATATATCTCTATATATATTTATTTCTTGGCATTTCATCTTTTACAGTTTGTCACTGTTCCCTCTAAGTATAATTCTTCTAGCTACCCAGGTGAAAATAACAATCTTTAAGAGTTATCAATATCCTCTTTTCTTGTAGGGATACAAATCATTTTAACTTATTGGGTCCCTTAATTTTTTTTTCTTGTTTTGTTTTTGTTTATTCCCCTTTCTTAATGACCTTTTTATGATTCTCTTGAGTTCTGTGTTTGAGCATCAGATTTTCTATTCAGGTGTGTACTTTCCTTTACGAATGCTTGGAAGTCTTCTATTTTATTAAATGACCATACTTTCACCTGTAAGAATATAGTCAGTTTTTCTGGGTAGTTGATTCTTGGTTTTAGACCTAGTTCCCTTGCTTTCCAGAATATCATATCCATGCCTTTCCATCCTTCAGTGTAGATGCAGCCAGATCCTGTATTATCCTAACTCTAGTTCCATGGTATCTGATTGTCTTCTTAGCAGCTTATAATATTTTTCCTTGGTCTGGTAGTTCTTGAATTTGACTATAACATTCCTAGGTGTTGTCAGTTGGGGATTAAGTACAGGAGATGATCAGTGGATTCTTTTAATCTCTACTTTTCCCTCTTGTTCTAGAATGTCAGGGAAGTTTTCTTGGATAATTTCCTGTAGGATGAGGTCCAGGCTTTTTCTTTTGTCATGTTCTTCTGGTAGACCAATAATTCTTAAGTTGTCTCTCCTGGACTGCTTTTCTAAATCTTCTGTTTTGTGAATGAGATGTTACATATTTTCCTCAATTTTTTCATTCTATTGATTTTATTTTATAGTTTCCTGTTGCCTTGTAAAGTTGCTTGCTTCTAAATGTTGTATTCTGGTTTTTAAAGACTGAATTTCATCCCAGGCTTTGTGGTAATCCTTCTTATGATCTTTCATCTCCTTTGTCTCATTTTCAAGCTGATTAATTTTGGCTTTCAAGCCACTATTTTCTTTTTAGTTCACGTTCCTCTGTTTCCAGATGACTGATCTTGATTTTTAAGTTATTTTCCTAGTTGTCTTCAGCCTCTCCTAATTGTGTTTTCAATTGTATTTTTAATTCTTCCAAAGCCTGTGTCCAATTCGCTGAAGTTTCTGTGTTTTTTGCTTGGTGTTACATGATCTTCCTCTGTTCCATTTGCTCTTTGTTCATTGCCTGGATAGAAGCTGTCAAGTATATATTTTTTCTTTTTCTATTGTTTGTTCATATTTGCCCCTTCTTTTCCCCCTGTAGTTGCCTGCACTCTTGCTCCTCTCATTATGTGCTGGATATGTGGTTTTGGGCTTTTCTGTCAGCCTTCATCCTTGGAGCTTGGAGCTTAGTCAGCAAAGATCTCAGAGCAGTCTGTGGTGGAGGGGTGTTGGAGCTTGAGGTTCCCTGCCCTCTGAAGGTTTGATGAGATTAAGCCCAGTGGAGTTGACCTTGCAGAGCTGGATGTTCCTTGGCCAAAACCTTAGGGAAGGGGGGGGGGGCAATATGTATCTCTGCTGTTCTGACCAGACTGCTTCCTCTGTGCTTCTCCTCAAGCTGCCTCCCCACCACCTGTGTTCAAAGCCCTAAATCTGGCACAGCTTTGTCCACAAGGTACTCCCACCAGACTAGGGCCCTTGCCTGGCCAGAGATTCTAGCCACTGCTGGAGGCTCAGTACTGTAGGTGGGGGAGGGGTCCTGGGACCTTCTTTCTTCTTTCCCCTTAAACTGAGTGTTCTCAAATTCAGGATTTTGGGGGGTATACCTTTTAAGTTGAGTTCCGCAGGAGGGTTCCTTAGCTCTCTCCTGCTGTTAGATTTAGTTACAGTCCCCTAGGAACATTTGGTTTTTAATTGATAAGGAAGGATTTTCAGAGTTCTGAACTTTCACTGCCTCTTCACTGCCATCTTGACTCCACCTCACTTCCCAATATGACTGTTTTAAATGTCTAATAGATGATTGGCATGAGGAAATGCTTTGTGGAATGGATCTTGAATATGGATATGTGATCCAACTGAATAAATAATAATAAAACCCATTGGAGGTGATGAAGTCATCAAAAATGAATATCTGCTATCTTGGGAGCTAAAACAGAGGAGTAAAGAATTCTCTCCCCCAACCTCCCACCACACACATACACAAAGAAAATCACCTAAAAATAAAAAAAAAGCAGAAAGAACACATCTAATTGTGGTTAGAAGAGAGAGTAGCCCAGACAGCATACCATCTGTGGGAAGAACTCTGGGCAGCCCAACCCACTCCCCTAAAGGCATTAAAGCTGCAGATCTGGAATGAGCCCAGCCCAGGCCACTTAACACAGTTATAAAAGGCAGAGGGAAGGAAACCTACAAATGTCCATTTGGCAGCAGAGCACCTAAGGCTGCAAAGAAGCAGAGAAGGAAACCTGTGAACTGCAGGAATGTACTCACTCCCATACCTGAAGCTGCAAGGGAGAAGAGTGGAGAACCTGAGAGCTTCAGGGACCTACTCATTCCAACAGAGTAGCAGAGTAGCTAAGGTAGCATAGCCCAGAACAGGGGACTAAGTCACTTGGCAGGGACAGGAACTCAACAGAGCAAGGACCAGCTCAGTCCATGAAGCAATAGGGGAACTGGTGACATGAGGTACTGAATATAGCTGAACAAAAGAGCTGTAAAACTCCCCAGAGCATAAAGTAAGCAGGGCCACCTTAATGACAGATATACTGTGGGAACATAAAGGAAGTTGGGTCTACTCCAAGTATCAGAGAAATATACTATGCAAACTTGAAGAAGTGGTCCCTCTACCCCAGATCTTCAACAGATAGATAAGGAAAAAAAAAACAGAAAAATGAGCAACAGACAAAAAAAATCTCTGCAATAAATCTGAATATAATCTGAAATAGAATAGTTACAAATGCATAAACTACCAAGATTAACAAAAGAGGAAATAGAATATTTAAACAATTGCATGACAGAAAATAGAAATTGAACAAGTCATTAAAGAACTCCCTAAAAAAAAGGCTCTAGGGCCAAATGGATTGACAAGTGAATTCTACCAAACATCCAAAGAACAACTAACTCCAATATTATGTAAACTTGTGTTGGAAAATAGGAAGTCCTTCTAAACTTTCTGACACAAATATGGTACAAATACCTAAACCGGAAAGAGCTAAAACAGAGAAAAGAGCTATAGACTAATCTCACTAATGAACATTTGGAAAACTTAAATAAAATACCAACAAGGAGATTACAGCATTATATAACAAGAATCAGACACCACAATCAGGTAGGTTTTATACCAGGAATTGAGGTATGGTCCAATATTAGAAAAAACTTCAGAGACAATTAACCATATCAATAACAAAAGCAAAAGAAACAGTATTATTTTTCAATAGATGCAGAAATACACTTGACTAAATATAATATCCATTCTTTATGGAAACATGGGAATAAATGGACTCTTCCTTAAAGTTATAAATGGTATCTATCTACAACTATCAGCAAGCATTATCTGCAATGGGAATGAAGAAAAATCCTTCCCCAAAAGGTCAGGTATAAAGCAAGGATGTCTATTATCTCCACTATTATTTAATATTATACTAGAAATACTAGCAACAGCAATAAGAGCAGAAAAATAAATAGAATGAATTAGACTAAAAAATGAAAAAACAATATGCTTTGCAGATGATATGATGGTATAACTAAAGAATATTAAATAATCAAAAACTATTAGAAATAATCAAAAACCTTGGCAAAGTCACAAGGTACAAAACAAACTCATATAAATCATCAGTATTTGCATTTACCACCCACAAAGTCCAACAGGAAGAAGTAGAAAATGAAATTCCATTAAAAATAACTCTAACCAATATAAAACACCTGAGGGTATATTTACCAAAACAAATGCAACAACTACATGAACACAATTACAAAACACTTCACACAAATTAAATTGGACCTAAACAACTAGAAAAAATATTAATTGCTCATGAATAAGATGAGCCAATATAGAGAAAATGACAATCCTGTCTAAATTAAATTACCTATTCAGTGTCATAACAATCAAATTTCTCAAAATTATTTTAAAAGACTAGAAAAAATGACAATAAATCTGGAAGAACATCTGGAAGAACAAAAGGGAAAGAATATCAAGTGAATTAATGGGAAATACGTGAAAGAAGGAAGCCTAGACATACAAATCTCAAACTATGCTTCATTTTTTAAAACTCTTACTTTATGTCTTAGAATCAATACTGTGTATTGGTTTCAAGGCAGGAGTGTTTAAGGCTAGATGAGGGGGAACTAAGTGACTTGCCCAGGATCATATAGCTAAGAAGTGTCTGAGGCCAGATTTGAACCTAGGACCTCATATCTCTAGGCCTGGCTCTCAATCCACTGAGCTACCCAGCTGTCTCCCAAACTATGCTTTAAGTGGTAAAATCATCAAAACAATCTGGAACTGACTAAGAAATAAATTGTGGATCAATGGAATAGATTAGGGAAACAACACACACTAGTTAAGGATCATAGTAATAAAATGTTCAATAAACTCAAAAATCCAAAATATTTGGGGAAGAACTTACTATCTGATTAAAAAAACACTCTGGAAAAGAGCATGGCAGAAACTGGGCATAGCCCATATCTCTCATCATACAAAAGGATAAAGTAAAAATGGATACTTGATCTAGAAATAAAGGGTGATACCTTAAACAAATTAGGGAAACATGGAGAAGCTTACCTCAGACCTATGGTTGATGGAAGAAGAATTTATGACCAAATAATACAGAATTTTATGAAAAATAAAATAGATAATTTTGATTACATTAAATTAAAAGGGGTTTTAGAAATAAAATCAATGTAACCAAGTTTAGAAGGGAAAAATTTGGAAGGAAATGTCTATTGTTTCTAAGAAAAACCTAATTTCTTAAATATATAGAGAACTGAGTCTAACTTATGAGAATATAAACCTTTCAACAATTGAAGAATAGTGAAAGGATATGAACAGGAATTCTTAGAGGAAGAAATTAAAACTTGATTGTTATATGAAAAGATGCTCCAAATCACTATTAATTGAAGAAATGCAAATTAAAACTGAGATATGATAAATGTTGGAAGGGATGTGGGAAAATCAGAACACTAATATGCTCTTTGTAGAAAATTATATTAATACAACCATTCTAGAGAGCAATATGGTACCTATCTCAAAAAGCCATAAAACTACGAATATCCTTTGACCCAGAAATACCTCTCCTGAGTCTGTATCCCAACGATATCAGACAAAAGGGAAAAGAATCTATTTGTATCAAAATATTTTTACCAGTTCTTTCTGTAGCAGCAAACAATTGAAAACTGAGGTATTGTCTACCACTTGGGGAATGGTTGCATAAATTGTGGCTTAGGGTTGTAAAGGAGTATTATTGAGTCATAAGAAAAAACGAACAGGATCAGTTCAGAAAAAAAAAATTTCAGTTGTCTCTGACAAAAACTTCATTTCTGGAAAGTTTTATATGAACTGACACAAAGTGAAGTGAGCAAACCTAGGAGAACAATGTATACAGTAATAGAAATATAATATGATGATCAACTATAAAGGACTAAACCATTATCAGCAAAGCAAGTTTCCAAGATAACCACTTATGATAAAAATATTATAGAAGAAACTACTGGAGTATGAATGCAGACAAAGCATTCCATCTTACACTTTATTTCCTTCATAAGAGTTTTATTGTATGTGTAATGTGTGTCTTTCATCATGACATGGATGATAAGGAAATGGGTATTACATGAAACTATTGATATAACCTTTATCTGCTTGAATACCATGTAGCAGGGAAGGGAGGAATGAGAGAAAATTTGAATCCTAAAATGTAATAAAAATTGTCAAGAATCATTTCTACATGTCACTGAAAAATGAATGATTTAATTAAAAATAACACTTCCATAAGACTGCTATGAGGAAAATAAATGATAAACTAAAAAGCACTACTCATCATATGAGACAATGGTTCTAAGCCAATAACTATGATTCATTAAGATATTTTCCTTATCATAATTTTTAAATCAATGGCATTGTTATCCAAATCATAAATTTCTTATAAGAAGAGTCTTTCTAAATCTAAACCACTCTTTAAAAATCAGTTCTTAACTTCATTATTTCTATTATTACAATTAGGTCATTCTTATTGGGGGAAAAAGTCGGTCTCCATGAAAAAAATGATGGAAGGATGAATAGATGGCATAGTAACAGCAATAAAGCATGATGATCAACTGTGAATAGCTCAAATTATAATCAGCAGTGCAAGGATCTAGTCCAAGGGCCTTGTGACAAAATAGGTTATCTACCTCCATAGAAGGAATTGATGGAGTCTGAATGTATTTTGAAGCATACCATTTTTCACTTTATTTCTTCCATGAATTTTTATCTAGTATAAGCAATATATGTTATATGATAAAACATGTATCACCCATATCATATTTTACCTGCCATCTTGGGGAGGGAAGATGGGTGGGAGGGAAAGAACTTGGTTTTCAAGATGTCAGGAAATAATTATTGAAAAATTTAACATGTCATCTGAAAAAAAAAACCTAAAAAATGAAAAAAATAATATATGAAAAAGAATAGAGCCTATGATCGACTCTTGGGGAGCTCTCACCATTATTTGGAATCATTAGGTTTATTGAACACTAAGGTACTAGAATAGATTGTTTCTCATAAGCTTTTTATATAATCTGTTCTACTGATCAGTTTTGCATGTTTTAACCAATAGCAAATACTTTTCATTAATTTCATTCTCTAGTTTTCTATCTAATACTGTCTCTTCTCTTGTCCTCTTTCTTTCTTTAATTATTCTCTTTGAGATTCCTGAACATTTTCCCCTCCATATAATTTTTATTATTTTATGGGGATATTTGGTAGTTAGATCTCATGGCACTGAATAAGAAATAATTAAGTACTATAGTCATTTTCATTAAATTTGTACAGAATAACTATGATAAAATAATATTCCTCCAATTTACTCAGATCAGCCTGTAACCATAAGTAGTTTTTTGTAGTTGCATCCATAGTATTTCTCACATGTCTGGGTAGGTAGAATTTCAATAATTTATATATCTGGTGGTTATTTTAAATGGAATGATTTTTTAAAACACACTAGAAGAAAAAAAAATGCCCAACTATGGGGAGATAAAGCATTCATGATAAAATGATAAGTATCCTGGATGATAAAAACAATTTTGATTACATAAAATTGAAATTTTTTAAAGAACAAACCCAATTCAAGTAAAATTAAAAGAATTGTTATTGGTTGAAAATATTCACAGCAAATATCCCTGATAAAGGGTATATTTCCAAGATAAAAGGAATTCATATTTCTAAAAATCAAAACAATAACACAGTTGATAAATCATCAAGGTATATGAATAGGGAGTTCTCCAAAGGAAAACAATCCAAGTTATTATGTCAAATAAAATGTTGATGTTATTAATAGGGAAATCCAAAATAAAGCTCATTGAAGGTTTTACTTCAAACATACCTATCAGACTAGCAAAAATGACAAAAAGGGAAAAGAAAATGATAAAAATGATGACTGAAGAAAAACAAGCAAATTATTTCACTGTTTCTAATTGTGTAAGTCTAATCTTATCTACCTTCCCACTATTCCTTGAATTAGCCTCTCTTCTACCCTTAAGTCCACTACTCCATTTTATCCCTCATCACTTCTGCCTTCCCTCTACTACTTCTAGAATACAATTCTATTCCTTAGTCTGCCTCCTAAAATCTTCCACAATCTCACTCTTATCTGCATTTCTACATTCATTTTCTATCACTTCTTTTCATAGTCATATAGTTGGTTATTGTTATTCATATTTGAAGAGGACCCAAGTGACATCAGTATGTCAGAGTCAGTGAACAGTTGGTTACACTGTGGCTGATTAAATTGATGTGTTTGAAAGATTCTACCACAGGTTAGGCACGAAAAGCATGTATGAATATTTTGTGTATAGATGATTCTAAATCTGTGCATCTCACATTTCTTTTCAGCTACTGCAGTTCTGCTTTATTCATAGAGCACAGTGCCTTCTTTAATGTAAGCATGTCAGTCCTGAAACAGTGTCTCCCATGTGTCACAAGCAATACCAAAAGTCTTCAGAGAGTCCTTAAAAGTGTCCTTTGATTGCTTCTTCTCACCTCCATGTTAGTGCTTGCATTGTGTCAGTTCTCTGTAAAATAGTCTTGAAGGCAAATGTACATTTATCATTTGAAAATTGTGGCCAGGTCATCAGAGTTGCATTCTTTTCAGTAGAGTTCAAGAACTTGAAAGCAGCTCAAGAGAGAACTTCAGTGTCCAGTACCTTATCTCCCACTTCATAATCTTCCTAAGACAATTCAAGTGAAATTGCACTGATATACTGCCCAAGTTTTACAGGTGTTCAATAGTGAGGTTAGTAGAACTTGTTTGCCCTATATAGATGTCTGTTGATAATTTAGTTTGGTATGTAGCCTAATTTCTCCTCTTTCCCACACTTTCCTTTGAAACTTCCCAAACACTGAGCTAATTCAGGCAATGCATGCATGAACCTCCTTGACGATGAGGTCTCTCCTGGAAGATGTATTTCCAAGGGAAGTTAACTTATATTCATCGTTCAAAATTCCTCCATTTGCTGTAACTGATAATTCTAAGGATGGATGGTTCAGTGCTCACTGGTAGAGAGCTATTGTTTCCTTGTTGCTGATTATCAGGCCAAAATTAATGCAAGAACTCCTTCTCATACAATCTTAATTTGATATGACATCTCAAGTATTTGGTTTTGCACAGGTCACTACTCATGCCTAGAATATACTTTGTCTTCCATTTCCCTATTTCCCCAACTCATGTGCCAATTCCTACATGATTTCTTTTCCAACTACTCTATTTCTTAGTGTTCTCTCTTCAACAAAACTTTTATTTACTCATTTGTGTATGTGTAGTATTTCTCCATTCTGATCTATCATCAACATAAAATAATTTTCTCCAGGGTCAGGGAGCATTTTGTTTTTTCTTTGTATATCTAGTGCCTGCCATAGCTCCATATACATGAATTATGTCTTGTAAATGTTTATTGAAATAAATTTTGTGAAGATTTTTAAAAAGTAAAATGTCATGCTTCTTGTTGTTTTTATTTATTTTTAATGATTCATTTTAATGTGTTATATTAGTGCTTGTTCAGAATTAGAGGACCTTCCTCCCTTCCTTTCCCCCCTATGCTTCCTTTCTTTTCTTCCTCTCCTCCTTCTCTCTTTCCCTCCCTCCCTCTCTTTCTATGTCTCTGTCTTTCTCACTGTCTTGGTCTCTTATCTGTCTGTCTGTATCTCTTTTTCTTCAGGATGTTTCCATTCTTATGAGAAACTCTAGTCAATGATGAAATCATCCAAATTATGATATTTAGGGAAACTCTGAGAGCATGAACCCAAGAAAATGTTTATGCAAGATATCTTAAGGATGAAAATATTCCACATAAATAGAGAGCTTTGGTTCAAAGCCATGAGATACTATAAAATCGCAGCTCTTTTTCATTATCTGGGGACAGAATATATTAATTTTAGTTGCTCTTCTAAAGAAGAAATTCATTTTTTGAAACATTAGTTATTTGGAAACACTCTGTTTATAAGTCCAAAGGCAGATTTGTTTCCTACTTCTAGATGTTCTATGCGTATCTAATGTTATACTTTGTTGTCATTAATCTTAAAATGCATCACTATAGGGGGAGTATATAATCTCTATTCCAAAACTCTCATTTTATAAATGAGGGATTTGTGGACTCAAGAAGTTGTATCTTACATAGTACCACAGAAATATTAAGGTGCAAGAGTTGGACTCTAAAGCTGCATCCTTTCCGAATCCCACATTCTTTCTACTATGTCATTCTGCTTCCAGAGAGGTTGTAAATCATTTGAAACTATTTCAGGATTTTAAATTTTGAGTGATTTTAAAATATTTATATGTTTTGAACTGAGACCATTTTAGAGGGACTGTTGATTTCTATAATAATACTATTACAATGCAAATGAACTTGCTTTATTTCATTAGTAGTTTTTTCACTCTCCTTTCCCATTTCTTTCTATCCAGCTATAACTCTTCAGGGCATCATATTAAGTCACCATCTGATTAATTTTTGCCAAAGCCTATTGCAAGACCAAGAGAACAAGGAAAGTATATAAAGTAATCTTTATTTTTTATTATAAAGATATTTCATTTTACCAATTACATGTAATAAATTCCCACATAAGTTTTCCAAAGTTATATCATCCAAATTGTCTCCTTCCATTCCTTCCCTTTCCCCTCCCAGCACTGGCAAGCAATTTAATCTGGGATTTATGTGTATTATCATGCAAAACATTTCCAAATTATTCATTTTTGCAAGAGAATAATCATATAAAACAAAACTCCAAAAAACCCCAAATAAACTTAAGTGAAAAAAATCACATGCTTTGATCTACATTTTGACTCCATTTTTCTCTTTATATAGAAGGATAACATTCTTTGTCATGTCACTCAGAATTCTCCTTGATTCTTGTATTACTGAGAGTAGCTAAGTCAATCACAGTGGATCATTCCATAATGTTGCTGTTACAAAATAATCCTTAAAATACATAATTAGGATAAAAGAAAAACTATGATAACAAAGTTGTATATAAAGATAGCAGTAATTTTGATTTTACAGATATCACAAGGAGGCAGTGTGATATAATGGAATGGCTAATGCATGGGGAGTGAGGGAAACTGAGTTCCAGTCCTAGAGCTCTGGTTTACTACTTGGGTGCTTTTGGATGAGTCACTTCAGTTTTCTCACTGTGGGTTTTATTCATAGAATGAAAATGTTAGAATACTTGATCCAGCTTTAAATCCATATATCTATGATTTATATACAACAAGGTCCAATGTAAGTGCAATGTTAACTATAACTTTCAAAGCAGCCATGATGAATAGGCTAACTCCTATCCAGAATATCTATAGTAAGGTCCTCTTATAATCCGTTCTATTCTTCATTAACCCATGAAAATTTTAATGTTATTCTATTGGTTTGGAGCTTATTGAGGAGGTAGTGAGTAACATCTCTTAGTTTAGAATTTTCACAAACAACCTCTTGGTTCTGTTTTAATAGATTTTTAATTTTTGTAAATTTTAAAATATTTTTTCATAGTTACATGATTCATTTCTTTCCATCCCCTCTTCCCTCCTCCCTCTCAGAGCTGACATGCAATTCCTCTGGCTTATACATGTATTATCACTTGACACCTACTTCCATATTATTCACTTTTGTACTAGATTAATTTTTTAAACCCAAACCCCAAAGCGTATACCCATATAAACAAGTGATAACTTATATGTTTTTCTTCTGCATTTCTACTCCCACAGTTCTTTCTCTTGATGCAGATAGCACTCTTTATTACAAGTCCCTTGGGATTGTCCGGGATCATTGCAATGCTACTAGTAGCAAAGTTGATTACATTTGATCATTTCACAATGTTTTCATTTCTGTGTATAATTCTCCTTGTTCTTCTCATTTCACTACTCATCAGTTCATGGAGGTCTTTCCAGTTCATATGAAAATGAAGCAGTTCATCATTCTATTTAGCACAATAGTATTCCATCACCATTATATACCACAATTTGTTCAGCCATTACCCAAATGAGGGACACCCATTCATTTTTTAATGTTTTGCCACCACAAAGAGGGTGGCTATGAATATTTTTGTACAACCATTTTTTTAAACCCTTACCTTCTGTCTTGGAGTCAATACTGTATATTGGCTCCATGGCAGAAGAATGGTAAGGGCTAGGCAATGGGGGTCAAATGACTTGCCCAGGGTCACACAACTGGGAAGTGTCTGAGGCCAGATTTGAACCTAGTACCTCCCGCCTCTGGGCCTGGCTCTCAATCCACTGAGCTACCCAGCTGCCCCCGTGTACAACCATTTTTTATTATTTCTTTGGGATACAAACCTAGTGAAAGCATTGTTGGATCAAAGGGCATACATTCTTTTAAAACACTTTTAGCACAATTCCAAATTGTCTTCCAGAATGTTTGGATCAAATCACAAATCCACCAGCAATGTATTTGTGTCCCAATTTTGCTACATCCCCTCCAACATTTATTATTTACCTTTACTGTCATATTAGCCAATATTCTAGGTGTGGTGTGCTATCTCAGAGCTGTTTTGAATTGCATTTCTCTCATAAGGAGGGATTTAGATCACTTTTTCATATGATTACTAATAGTTTTTATTTCTTCATCTGAAAATTGTCTATTCATGTGCTTTGATCATTTATAAACTAGTGAATGTCTTAATTTTTTTTTTACATTTCATTTAGTTCCTTACAAATTTGAGTAATTTGACCTTTGTCAGAGATTTTTGTTATACCCTCCCATATGTTACTTCCTTCTAATTTTGGTTGCATTGGTTTTGTTTGTCCAACCCTTTTTAAATTTGATATAATAAAAAATATTCATTTTATATCTTGTAAAGTCCTCTATCTCTTGCTTAGTCTTAAAATTTTCCCTTTCCCATAGATGTGACCGGTATACTATTCTATTTTCGCCTAATTTACTTATAATTTCCCTCTTTATATTTGTCATTTACCCATTTTGAATTTATTTTGAACCTCTTTGCTTTAAGTTTAATCAGAATAGGACTCCTTTTGACTTAAGGAAAGTGGTTTTATTCTTTCTTATTTTATGAATTTCCCTTAATGAATGTAAAAGCCAGGGGAAAAGAAATTGAAACTTTTTTTCCCCTAGAAAATGAAAGTCTTCCATCCCCAGTCATAAAAATATGACCTAATTCTGAAGAGATATTATTGAATGTTACTAAGGTAATTACTATATTTTATATAAATTATATATATGCAAGCATCCTATTTGCATATGTAGTAATGCCAGCTGAGTAAAATTGACTACTTCCCACTAATTCAGGAATACCACCAGAATAATGTGAAGTTTGAGGAAAAGACATCACATTATTTAAAAAATGCTTTCAAAGTAATATGATTTCAACTGTTAAATAGAAAGCTGTATTTGAATGTTAGTGGTTCAAATTCTAATTTTTCTTAAAGCTTGAGCACAGTGGTTTTACTTTGATATCAATTTACCAACATCAAACATATGAAAGGTGAGCAAATATTGTTATTCATTTCTGCAATGAAAATGTTACAAATATGAATAATTGTCTACACACACCCATTAACTCTCCTTCTAAGCTATAATCTCTTCTTCCCATCTCCTCTATCCCACAACATTGCAAATATATACAATGAAACACTTGGAACTGCTCCAAAAATAAAACATTCAAGAAATAAACAAATTAGAAGCCAAAATATTACCCCATGAATTTCTTGCAAGATGATAGAAACCATAAAATGTAACAGTGTACACCTATGCTTGGATCTTGTGCTAGATTCTCATTCCATAGAGCTACACATTTTAAATTGTTATCCTTGTAAGATAAGAGTGCTGTTAACTGAAACTCAAAAGGGCATCTACTTTGAAGTTTGCTTTTTTTGTGCATGTCCAATAACAGAGATAGATTTTCACTGAGCTACCCATGTTCTCTCACCTGGACTCCTTGGTAGTCAATAACATGCATTTGAAAATAACTTATAGGGATTTGAGATAAAATCTGTGCCAGTGAAATCTGAGATCACTGGTTCCCATGAGATTCAATCCCCTGACCATGGCCTCATTAACATGCTTCAGCAGACTTTTAGATATTCACATCTACCTGTCAAACCTTCCTGAAGCAGAAAGAGAAAGTTCTCCTTACTATGGGGCACCCTTCACTAACCTTCACTTAAATGAAACTCTCTAGAAATAAACAAGCAATCTACAATCAAATGAGTTGGTTTACCTTGGATTCTAGAAATCAATGTTTCATATGAAAGAAGCTTGCTCCAGCATCATTACTAAGAATGCTAAAAGATCTGGCCTTCCTTTTACCAGTAAATACATACCCTATTTCAGGAGTTATCTCTTTCTTTATGAGAAAACCCCACTGTGCATTCTCCCTGTACCTCCCTGAGGCTCTGATTGAAAATATTTGCTTTTAACTAGTTGACAGATCAAACTGAGGTCCTTACTCACAAGGAAAATCATTTGGCCAATCAATCAATAAACAAATAACTATTAAGTGTCTGATATGGTCCTAAAATAGTGCTAGGAAGTAGGGATACTAGTACAATGAATAAAACTCTATTCTCAGGTTACATTCTTTTCATTCCATTTTCATAAACCCTGTCGGGTATACTATGCTATCTGAAGTCTAATTTGTTTAGAAAACTATAACTAGAAATAATTCCTCAAATGATTAGGGTCTTCATTTTTCCAACTTCTAAAGGTTCAAAAAGATTTATTAGCCTACTAGTCAAGCATAGTATCTAAAAATAGCACTGGTATGTTACTGAGATTTATGAATTCAATATGGTAAAACTCAGCAAATTAAACATATATTAATCATTTGCTATGTGCAAAGCACTGTGCTAGTTGCTAAGAATTACAAACATAACAATGAAAAAGAGTCCTGGAATCTTAAATTCTTCTGGAAGAATGCAATATGCACACAGATTGTAAAGTAATTTCAGTCTTTGGAAAAGCAACTATGAGATCATGAAAGATGTCACAGAGAAGGTTAAGGATTCTGACAGGCAGAACATGAAACTTTCAGGTAGAAAATAATCTCTTTGAAGACTGAGTCTCTTTTTTGCTTTTATATTCCCAGTATCTTGCAGAGTACTTTATAGAGTGGATATTTTATGAATGCTTAATGAATTAAATAAGAAGAGAGTCCTATTGAAACATGAAGATTCATTAAAAGATGTGAATTTTTAGAGAGAAAGAGATCATCCATTCCCATTTCTTCAGATGAAGAAACTGAGGATGAAAGGTTGTGATTTTTTCAGGGTCACACTGATGATAAATGTCTTAGATAAGATTCAAATTTGTCTTCCCATCTCAAATTCTATCCTTCTATCTACCTAGACATCTAATGAAGACTCAATCAAAGAAGACTAGTTATTATTCTGTTATACTATTTCATAAGAGAGGTGATGGGGACCTAGAATAGAGTGTTGATTATGTCATTAGACAAAAGGGAATGAATGTAAGGCTTGTTGTGGAGATATAAAAGTCTTAGAGAATTTTAGCTACAAAAATCTATATACTAATTAACATTGGATGTGGGTGCTAATGGAAAGAATAACGATAAAGAATATATTACTCCTAGTTTTGCACAAAATTAATTGGTAGAATGGTTGTGCCTTTGGTAGAGAGGGAAGTTTGGAGGAAGAACAGCTTTAGGAAGAAAAATGCTTAATTTCATTTTGGACTTATTGTTTGAGATGAATATAAGCTATCAACATGGACATATTATACAGGGAGTTGTCATTATATGATTGAAATTTAGGAGAGACTGAGGAGAGATATATCTATATAAAAAGGTAGTAATTGAGTCCCAAGATGGCAGATGTGATCATGAAAGGAAAGACTGTAGTTAATGAACAGGCTACTGCTTTAAAAGACAACTCCGGAAGGGGTGGAGCAAAGGATTATCATTCATACAAGGAGACAGTAAAACTGAAGATGGTGAAACAGGAAAGAGAGATAGACAGAAAGAGACAGAGACCAAGACAGAGAGAAATTTTTTGGAAGTTAAAGGGTGGTCAGTGGTCTTGGAAGTTGAAGAGAGCAAAAATGAGAATGAGGTGGAGAAAAATTCTTATATTTATGGAATGAGAGATTATCGATGAATTTTGAAGAAGTGGTTGAAAAAGTGTTTAAGTGAAACATTCATATTGATTTATTATTGTTTAGTTATTTAGTAATATCTCACTATTTATGTTCCATGGACCACTGATACCAATATTGTCCATGGGGTTCTTGACAAATACTTGAGTTGCTTACTAGTTTCTTTTCCAGTAGATTAAGGCAAATAAGGTTAAGTGACTTTCCTGTGGTTACACAGCTAATAAATATCTGAGACTGAATTTAAATTTAGATCTTCCTCATTCCAGGCTTAGTGCTCTATCCTCTGAGATACCTTGATCATGCTGATACTTATTAGCTGTATTCTAATTTGCTGGTATTAACACCAATAAAAACATTTTTATTGGAATATCTAGGAAAAAAAATCAAATCTCTTCCATGTGGTAATGTGGGAAAGAAATAATATGAAGACTGGAAATCAACAGATGCTTAAAACAAACAAAAACTAACTTAAGATGCAAATGAGGGGAAATATTTGCAGAATTAGTTTCATGTCAGCTCCCTTTTATATGTTATAAAACCAAAACAGGGGTAAAAAGGCCCAACTATGAACAAAAGAAGGGAAAAAAGGAAAGCTCTATGCTTGCCTCACTGTACCAACTAGGTTAATCAACCATTACATTTGTGATAATTGAGTATATTTTATTTCCTCATGGCTTAAGTATTAGAACAATTCATTATGGGCAATGTATATTACTTTCAAGAGGGCTATTTTGTCATTGGGTTATTCTTTTGCTTTTTTAATCCAAAGGGAAAGTTGTAGGTCAGTGTTCCTGTTTTCCTGTACCTCCACATTAGATATTCTTTCAATGGAAGTTTTGTTGTTGTTGTTGTTGTTTTCCCAAACAGGTAAGTATGTAAACCTGGCAAAATACATTGTTTTCATTTTCAGGAACATTTTGATAATAGACTAGCTATAGTGATTGGGTTATTATTTTTAAGTTTACCCCCCAAAAGGTTTAATTCTGATCTTTATTCCCTAGGATCCTTATATATTCTACCAATCCTGACACTAAGATAAGCCTCCCCAAAATATGTTATCCCTAAGAGTCAAGTGTATCTTAGAATATCCCAGGAGATTCCAGGTCCTTGTAATGATAGTACTAGTGAAAATAATAATGTATTTGTTGAATAGTAAAAGACTCTCACTTTCTTTCTTCTCTGTTTGTTCCTTTCTTTAGGTTCCAAAAAAACATTATCACTTTATAAGAAAGTATCCTTCTTGGGAAGAAAAGGGAAAATGAGAGGGGAAGGAAGAGAAAGGATAGAAAAAGGGAGAGGAGGAAAGTTGGGACAGAGAAAGTGAGAGAGGGAAAAGTAAAGGGAAAGGGAAATGGGGAGAGACTGTGATGGAAAGGGAGAGAAAAAAGGCATACAATAATCAACAGGTATTGATTAACCACCCATTATTTGCCAGGCACTGTGCTAAAAACTGCAGATACAAAAAAAGGAAAAGGCAAAGAAACAGAATTAAAGAGACCAAAAAGAGCCCCAGCTTTCTAGGAACTCATACTCTAATGGAAACAAATTTGTCAAATGTATGAATGCCTTAGGCTAAAATGAGGTTAAAGAAATAAAAAAAAGGACAACTACTGAAGCATGGATACATGATTTTAACATAGAAGTCTCATTGCATTACAGTTTTATATTATATTCACTTTTTAATTCATATTATATTCACAATTTAAAGTCTCTTGTTCCCATTACCTACACATTTCAATTCAGACACTGCTGAAAATGGTGGACTGACTTCCATTGTTCTTTGAACACACATAATAGAGTATCAACACAGCAAAGTGAAATAGAAACAAAGAGGTTCATTTGGTCCTGATGATCAGGTGCAGTATGTATTTGAAGAAAATCTTTTTTCAGTGTTTTTGTCTCATTTCAATACTTACATTCTGTTCATTATGAAAATTACTGGTAGCAATTGTAATTATAGTAAAAATCAGGGCAGGGGATTGGAAAAAATATTCTGAAAGCAGGAGCTATGCTCCAGTTTAATCATTTACATAAAATACAATGACTTTACATGGATGAGCTTTGAGTGAGCTCAGAGATTCATTCTCCTTCCTTGCTGTGGCTCCCATGACTCCTTACTGAGTATTTCAACTATTTCATGGCATTCCTTTCAGATGGAGAAAGTGTTCATTATATCTGAGAATTAGCAGAAGGAAATGAACCATTGCTGTCAATAAGCCCTGAAGTCTTGTGAATAGAAATTGTTAAAGGCTATAGACATCTGAATGATGTTTCACTAGTGCTAAAAAAGTTGTTGCTAAAGTTCATCTTTATTCCATAACTATTTTACCTCTTTTTGCATTATCTTTTCCTGCCTAATAAGAAATATTTTTATTTCATATGGCATTCATATTTTTTTCATATTCATGAATATGTATATTAATATATATTTATATATCTATATATAGTCTGTGCACAAAGTACATAGAAAACAATTCTATTAAAATGAAAAACTGAGTCTAGCCATTATCCATAATAAAATTATGTCTATATATTTATGTATTTATATGTATGTATAACATAATAGGAATAAACACCATATGCATACCTTACATTTTTTTCAGATTTTTGGAAACAAACAGAACCACATTTTTAAAGTTAAATTAAGACTTTTTTCCCCCCTATTTACAAAAATGCTATCTGTCATATGGTATAGCTCTTAGGAACAATGGAGAGAGATACTTGGCATAAGAAACCAAAAAATATTACTAAAACATGAAATAAAAATAAAATTGTTGTACTCAGTGGAGTTACAAGATATGACCTAACTGGACATAAAAGGATCCAGTTCCTACTTCCCCTAATATGATTAGATAATAATATAATCAACAATAATTTAGTTAAAGGTGAAAGAAAAGGGTGAGAAGTCAAGAAGTCTGTCTCCAAATTATTAGTCTCTCACATAAGGGAAAAGAAAAGAAAGGAAATGTGGAATCAGAATAGAAACAAAATTCCCCAAATAGTAAACTATTATAGATGGGAAAACAAACAAACAAACAAACAAACAAACAAAGAAACTTGAGATTGCAAACAGATAGAAAAAATGAATTAATTTCAAAATTAGCAAAATAAAATATACAGGGGGCAGCTGGGTAGCTCAGTGGATAGAGACAGGAAGTCCTAGGTTCAAATATGACCTCAAACACTTTGTAGCTGTATGGCCCTAGTCAAGTCACTTAACCCCCATTATCTATCCCTTATCATTTCTGCCTAGGAGGCAATAGATACTCTTGATTCTAAGGAAATGATTTCAAATTAAAAAAAAAAAAAGAAAATATATAGATCTTAAAATAAATTTGTTTGTGTGTATTCATCTTTAATAGCTTAAAATGGTATCTAGACTTTTGGAAAACCCTTCATACCTAAGTATATACACATACTTTTGGGCTTGAGATAGTTTATTTAACTAGTTTTGAAGTAGCTAAAGAGATAGAAAGATAGATAGATGTACATATCTCTATATACATATACACACAAATGTATATATTTATAGTTATTGAAGCTTTATACATTAAGTAAACATATATTCAATATAAAGATCCTAGTGATAAAAAGTTAACAACCAATATAGTTGCAGAAACTGTTGAATAATGATTTGTAATCAATGGGAAATTAATCATCAGCCTAGATTAAAAGTCATCAGAAGGAGCAGAATCTATAACAAAGTAAGATTAAAAGATACCTCAAGTAAAGAAGACTTGAAAAATGTACAAGTAAATTTGACAGGACTAAAAATATCTGGGAGTAATCATTTGAATTATTTGATTGCTTAGAAAATTGAAAGAAAGAATCAAACCACCATTTGCAAGGAACTCTTTCATGCAAATTCTTCAGACTTATTATTAAAGAGCAAAAAAATTAATTGAGGAAGTATTTGAAATTAGGTTATATAGGACAATAATTTCATAAAGACTTTTTTTTTTTAATTTTTGTACTTCAAAAAGTGTGGTTGTATTCTACCTTATGGATAAAGTGAGAGCCACAGAGCAAACCAATGCTTCAGAAAGAATCCTGTATTATCCCAACTTAATCAACATTCATGATTAGTTTCTACTATGTCTATCTTTATTTCTTTTATTTCAGAGAGCATTAGATATAATAAATTAAAGAGGTTTTCTTCAATCAGATTTACTCTTTCAAAACCACTCAAACTAGAAGATTGTTTCCCCATATCAAGGCTAACTCTTTGTTAAAGATTTTAGGAGTATCTGTGATAGATGTGTATGTTTGTGTTCATAATGAAGTCCCATCAGTGTACTCACTCCAATGATTATCATTTGGTATCAAATAACCAGACACATTTAATGTTTTTAAAGGTAATTTCTAAGGAAGTACCATAGGAAGAGTTGATACAGAAACAGGGACACACTTTCCTATAACAACTGTAGTATTCAGGGGGAAAAGACTCACATTGAAAGCAAATAACTGTGACAAATAAAGGGTAACATAGCCCCTGAAAGTCGATTTCTTCTCTTCTTGATACCGTTCTTAATTTCCTCTTAGGTATATATAACTTCTCCCTCGCCTTCTTTTAGAGTTTTCAAACTTCCTTTCTTAAGTATGTCTAGTTTGCCCTCAGCTTCCAATGCTGACATTATCATCAGCTGCTCTGGAAGCTGAAAGGGTACTCATGGGAAGTCCAAATGTTTTATTAGAAGTTTACAAGGAAATTCTCTGTTCAAGGGAAAAATTAGGAGATAGAAGTTCATCTCCCTATTCAGTTTGACAAAAATACTGGCAAGACTGATTCTGGAGTAACTTGTTAATTTTATGTAAGTCCCAAAGGGAAGGATAGAGTCTTTTAAGCAAACCCCAATAGACTTCTTTGGTAGCTTCATTTCATCCCATCGTCTTAAAAATTTATTAAGAAGTTTTCACATCTAATGTAATGCCTTATATTCATTGATTCAATAGAGGACTCAGTACCTGATTAAGGCAGATGCTTTAAGTGTTATGCTGTGATTGAACTGATTGGCACCCTTTTAATCTTGACCTCAATATTTAATATACTAATTGACACTGCCACTCTTAGTCTGCTTGTTAGATGGTCATCTATGACATTCTGTAACCAAGGCATCCTCAGTAATGAGTGAGCTTTCTCCAATGCAGAGTCATCAGTGGCACCCTCACTTGTTTATTCATTTTCATCATTTTGCAACATATTACACTTTATGCCAGTCTTGTTAATGGAGTTATAGAATACATTATTTACTTTTAAATAAACATGCTCACAATAAAGAAGTATATTATAATAAAATCTGGCAAAAAACTGAACTTTAAAACTAATAAAAATGGGAAATTAAATGAACAATAATGGCAGAGCTAACATTTCTCGAGTTCTTAATTAGTACAGACTTTATTTCAGGATAATAAGCTTGAGCAAAACTGTTATGAGAGGAATCAGTGTATATATACATATATATTGCTCTTCAAAAAATTATCAGTAGAAATCAGTAAAGTTATTAAGACTTAACTATTGAAAATAACAATGAAATGTATTTTGAATCTGTGACTTATCCAGATGCATTAGTACTGATATAAAGTCAACTAACACAAGTTTTCATGAAATAAAGGGAAGTTAAACATTTGGAGGGATAGTTACTATTTCTGATTAGGCAGAGATAAAAGTGATAATTCTTCAAAATTTGCTATATTTGTCATATTATCAGTAGCATATTATTTATAATGAGAAAAAATAAAATACACTAAGAAGAAAAAATCAAACAATTGTGATGGGCATTATGAAATGAAAATAATAAGTATGGTACTTACATAGTAAAATGTCAAATTTCAGTAAGAAGTAATTGTTACAACATATAGTAAATTAATATAGGGTACTTGATTTGGTTAAAAGGGTGTGTGTGTGTGTGTGTAAATGGAAATAGTGAAAGAAGTGAAGAGATTGAATTACTTCAATTAAAGTAAATATATGGATCTATAGCTTCCTTAAAAATTAAATATTTCAGGTCAGTAGGTGGTTTAGTGTATAGAGAGCCAGGTTTGGAGATAGGAGGTCCTGGGTTCAAACCTGGTCTCAGATGCTTCTTATCTGTGTGAACTTGGGAAGATTACTTTAGAACCATTGTCTAATCCTTACAAATTTTCTCCCTCACAACCAATACATAGTACTGATTCTAAGATGGAGGGAAAGTGAAATACTGTGATCTACATCAGAAAAAAAGTTGTGGAAGTTATTAGGGGGAGAGTAAAAAGGGCCATTTGAATGCTGGTTTTGACATATAATTATAGATCATAATATGTTACTTAGAGATTGAAGGAACATTAGAGACTACCTAGAGCAACGCTTTTATTAAAGACAAAGCAAAAAAAAAAACTATTAAATTACTTGCCAAAGATTGAAGATATGTGTTAGAGGTAGCACTTGAATATAATTAGAGCACTGGGCCTGGAATTAGGAAAACCCAACTTCCTGAGTCCAAATCTGACCTCAGACACTCAGACACAAACAGTTGTGTAAACCTGGGCAAACCATTTAATTCTGTTTGCCTTGGTACTCCAACTGGAAAATGATCTGGAAAAGGAAGTAGCAAACCACTCCAATATATTTCCCACAAAAACTTCCGAAATGGAGTCACCAAGAGGTTTGGACATGACTGAAATGAATGAATAACATCCAACTTCACAGCCTGTCATTTTTGTATAATGACTATCACAACATTCTCCATAAAAATGTCATACAATTACATGCACATGTCTTTTCTTTTTATGTTCCACTTGATAATAAAATCTAAAAGTGATGAATCAAAAGGGCTTTCTTTTGTTTGTTATTGTAAAATTGTGGAATTTTCTATCATATTAACAAAGGCACAAGTGATTCTTTTTGGGGGACTGAAAGTCTTTAGAATATAATTTTGCTTTACCAGATGAAATTTTTTAAATAGTCAAAAGCAATAAACAAAGAAGATTTTTTATATTTTCTATACTTTATTCTATACTGTATTTTCTAAATTTCTTATATTTTTCTTGGTCACTTATATAAGTATAATGATCTATCTGCTATAGAATATAATTTAAAAATCTTGCCTTTTCCAGTTTATTACTTTCATCAAGATGCTATTTATACACAGGGAGATAATTTTCATAAACATTTCATGTATTTGGGAAAACATTATTATGGATTAGCTATCATTGAACTTTTCCTGATGGATGTATATTTGTGATAATTAAGTCTATGTTAGTTAAGACATTTAATGTGCTTTTTTCTTTAATATATTTAGATAATTGACCCATAGACACCCTTAAATTTGTGTTACCTTTATCATTATATTGTTCTTTATTATGTGGCTTAGTCCACAGGAAGCTATTTGTTTTCTTTAGAGTCATTTTTATTTTTTTGTGTTCAGCAGTTAAGGGATATAATGTCAAAGATCAAATATGGCAGATCCATTTTCATTGATGAATAACAGGCTTTTTTGTTAATTTTCGTTATTGTTATTTTTGTCATCCTCCAAGTTTCATTCTTAAAATGAACTCAGAGTGATCTGGCTTAATTAGATCTCTTGATAAACTTTTTATAAACTTGTTATTCTATAAACTACTTCTAACTGTTTTATGATACTATTCAGCATGTAGCATTCCACCATCCAGATATAATGGAAGACTGGCCAATGAGCCTAGTCCTTGTGAACATGCACAGTGTGCTCAGCTCATCTAGTGCACACATGGAGTTTAGAGCATGCACAGACATTTTATAACTGGCTATAACCCACTAACTGCATGTTGAAGAGGAGCCCTTTTTGATGATCTGTGGAGTCACAACTGTGGTGCATTCAGAAAGCTATAGTAGCTAACCAGGGCTTATCTCTTGCCTCTGAGTATTTCTAGCCTGGCTGGCAATGGAGAAGAAGGATAACTTGCTGTGGACCTTTGGATAAGAAAGATGATTCTTTGGGCTTCCTCTTACACCGAATGAAGCTGAGAGCATCCAGGCTTGCTGATGCTTCTATCATTGTTATGTCTATTCTTTGAGGTAAAAAATTTAATGATGGCTTTGAGGAATGCCTAAAGTTAAGCATTTGAAGTTGAGGAGCTGGAAGTGACATTTGCCAGAAGCCAGACAATGAGCATCAATGTCCTCAGTTAACCTGCTTTACTTACTCTTGTGGTCTCAAAGGTGCCAACTAATCAATCCATCAGCTGAGCCATATTTGAAATAAATTTAGTATGGAAAATGCTACCAAGATGCCATGGGAAATCTAAACCTAGTTTTCCCAAGAAAAGAAGTTTTATGGGGGAGAATTTGACTTGAGGAGCTGAGAGGAAGTAGTTGTAACTTTTCTTTTTAGGAGACCTTCACAGTGAATCTATCTTTTTAAAGTTAAAGTTAATTGGTTAAATGGAACTACCCTGTTAGGTAATCACTGATGACTAACTGTGAGAGAACCATATTTTTCTCAATACTGCATGTATGCACATATACATGCACATTTACATATACAATTTCATTAGAGAAAAATGCTTCTCATCTCCTCAAGAGTACTTGAGAACTCTAAGGGGGAGATGAAACCAACTTTGTCTAGGGAAAATTAGTTCAGAGTAGCACTACATAATGCCACAGGATTGTACAAAGAGGCTAACAAAATTGCATTTTCCTTTGGTAGCCATATCTATTTATTTAAAAGAAAAAATTTGAGTGCTTTTGGCTATTAGTTTCTAGATTTCCTTAATATTATTGTGTTTACTAATTTATATATTTTTAAACTTCTTTGGAAAATCCTGATTGTCATCTATCTTTGTAATTATGCATTTTTGTTGGGGGGAAGGAATGGCAACACATGAACAACTAAATTAGGATTTTTATTTTTAATTTCATCCTGTATATATTGTTATTTTAATTCTTCTAATTTTGTATCAGTTCTGGTAATTGAATCAATTACTTTAATATATCTAGGCAGCTAATTCAGATGATATTACATCATTTATTATAAATAAAATACCTGTCAAAATACAATCATTTTAATTGTTGTAATGGTGTTCATCCTGCCCACCACACGAAGAATGGTTCTCCAGTATAAAGGATTTTTGGACCCACTTTCCAATAATATTTACCTGATAAGATTGACTGCTTTTAGACAGTGTTGCAATTTATGCTATCTAGCCCTTATTCAAATTTTCTCTTGTATAGAGTCATGTGGTCAGTGAGATGATTGCCACTTCACTTGTTCTTATTTTATAAAGATATTTTATTTTTACCAGTTACATATAACAAAATTTCCCTTGTTTTCCAAAGTTATATGATTCAAATTGTCTCTCTTCCTCCCTTTCCTCCAACATTCCAGGTCTGGCAAGCAATTTGATCTGGGTTATACATGTATTATCACGCAAAACATAATTCTATATTGTTCATTTCTGTAAAATAATAATAAAATAAAAACCCATATAAATTAAAGTAGAGTAAAAAAAAAGTATCCTTTGATCTGAAGTCCTACTCCAACAGTTCTTTTTTCTGGACATGAATAGCATTCTTTGTCATAAGTCAGAATTGTCCTAGATCATTGTATTGCTGAGAGTAGCTAAGTCTATCACGTCTGATCATTCCACAATATTATTGTTACTATGTACAAAGTTCTCTTGGTTCCACTTATTTCACTCTGCATCAGTTCACATAGATATTTCCAGATATTTCTGAAATCATCCTGTTCATCATTTATTACATCATACTCTTATTCCATCACTATCATGTACCACAATTTGTTCAGCCATTTCCCTAACTGATGGACATCTGACAATTTCCAATTCTTTGTCACCACGAAAAAGAGTTGCTACAAGTATGTCCTTTCCTCCTTTTTTATTTATCTCTTTGGGATATAGACCTCATAGTGATATTACTTGGTACATATTGTTTTTAGCCTTTTGGGCATAGTTCCAAATTATCCTACAGAATGGTTGGATCAATTCACAACTCTACCAGCAATGCATTAATGTTCCAATTTTGCCACATCCCCTCCAAAATTTATCACTTTCCATTTATGTCATATTAACCAGGCTGATGGGAATGAGGTGGTACCTCGGAATTATTTTAATTTGCATTTGTTTAATCAAGAAGGATTTAGAACATTTTTCCTGATTGTTGATAGTTTTGACTTCTTCATCTGAATAATACTTATTCATATTTGATAGACAATGAAACCAAAGTCCCCCTTTTCCCTCTTCCCCCTTCCTCTTAATCTGCTAAAACTCTAGAACAAAGCAATTGTTCCACTCCAAAGAGCACTGTTACTTTCCATGCTATGAACTGACAGATCTATGACGTATTAATGTTCTGGACCTATACTGTTTATAGTAGTAGTAGTCTCTCGGTGACTGAGAATGACTATTGTCTTTGTGCATTATCATCTATTGATGTACCCTCATGTGGCTTTGGAGTCCAAAGGCTGAGGTGCACAGTTTGTGGCACATGGGGCATGGGACTCCAGTTGTTACGGGAGGTGCGGGTGTGGCCTGGTGTCGGCGTTCACGCGCAACGGCAAGACATCAACGTCGCTCATCTTCAAAGGTGGTGGCGGCATGGTTAATGTGGGTTCTCCAGCTGCTTCTGTCAGAGGCAGCGAGTTCTAGTTGCTTTGGTGTAATGCCAGCCCACTTCAAGTTTGACTTTAGCTGATCCTTGAATCTTTTCTTTGGTCGACTTGTTTCCTGAGTCCAGCTGACAGTTCACCATAGAATACCTGTCTTGGTATTCGCTGTGGGTCCATGCGGATGACGTGTCCAGACCATCGTAGCTGGGTTTTGAGGACCAGGACTTCGATGCTGGTGGAGTTGGCTCTGTCGAGGACTTCCTGGTTGGTGATTCGGTCCTGCCATCGGATCCTCATGATTGACCAGAGAGAGCGTTGGTGGAATTGCTCCAGCTGTTTCATGTGCTTCCGGTACAGTGTCCATGTCTCGCAACCATACAGGAGCGAGCTGAGGACCACTGCGTTGTACACTTTGAGCTTCGTCGCAGTGCTTACACCTCTGTGTTGGAGGACTTTGGAGCGCAGCTGCCCGAGTGCCTGGCTGGCCTTTTGGATCCTGGCATTAATCTCGTGGTCTAGGGACCCGTCCTTGGCGATGGTGCTGCCCAGGTACTTGAAAGTGTTGACGTTAGAAAGCTGCGTGCCGTCGATTGTAATGCACGGCTGGTTCGTTGGCCTCCCTGGTGCAGGTTGGAACAGTACCTCTGTTTTGCTGAGGCTGATAGTCAGGCCAAACAGTTTTGTTGTGGTGGAGAACCTGTCCACAATGGTTTGGAGATGATTTTCTTGGTGGGCCATGACAGCACAGTCATCTGCAAAGAGAGCTTCCAGGATGAGTCTCTCTGTTGTCTTTGTTTTTGCAGTCAGGCGGCGAAGGTCAAATAGTGAGCCATCCAGTCAGTATTTGATGTAGAAGCCCAGGTCTAGATCCATCACAGCATGTCGTAATACGTGGGTGAAAAATAGGTTGAATAGTACCGGAGCGAGGACACAGCCTTGTTTCACACCATTGGAGATGTTGAAGCGATTGGAAGTCTCTCCACCAGATAGGACTTCCTCTGTCATGTTGACATGAAAGAGTTCGATCAGTTTGACGAATTTTGCTGGGCAACCAAGCTTGCTAAATACTGTTTGTACCATGTTAGGAACTATACAACCAGGGGAACCAGATACTTCCCACTTTGAAACAGTCAATGAATCAAGTCCCATATCACCTAATATCAGACTACCATCCTATAAGATTGCTCTCTTCTCCATCTAGATGGAGACTGCTAGCCATCTACTGATTGTAGGCTTCCCTTTTGTTCCCCCTTCCTCTCCTCTCTCCCACCTCCTTTCCTATAATAAAACCTTGCTTCATTACTCAATCTTCCTGTCTTATTAGCCTCAGGTCAGAACCCCTGTCAGTCAGCTCTGACAATATCCTTTGACCATTTTTTAATTGGGGAATGACTTCTATTCTTATAATTTTGACTTAGTTCTCTACATATTTGAGAAATGAGATCTTTACCAGAGAAATCTGTTATAAAAAAGTTTTCCCCCAATTTGTTGTTTCCCTTCTAATCTTGGTTACATTGGTTTTGTTTGTACAATTTTTAAAAATTTAATATAGCTATAATTATTCATTTTATATCCTGTAATGTTATCTATGTCTTATTTTGTTATAAATGCTTCCCTTCACCATAGATCTGTCAGATTAATTATTCTATATTCCCCTAATTTACTTATAGCATCACACTTTAAATCTAAATCATGTTACCCATTTTGACCTTATCTTGGTATATAGGCTGTGAGATATTGGTCTAAACCTAATTTTTGCCATGCTGTTTTCCAGTTTTCTCAGTAGTTTTTGTCATATAGTGAGCTCCTAGGATGACAAATTTCTACATCTTGCTGAATAGAATAGAAGCATTAGAATAGTTTCAGGTGAAGTTCTAGTGGAAGACTATGGAAAGCCTGGATTGGCAGATTAAGAAGTTTAGATTTTTTCAGTTGTCAGACAAAGATTCTGAAATATTATTAACAGTATTTTTCAAGATAATTTTTATCTACTTTTCCACAAGCAAAATTTTTATTGAATTCTTGCCCCATGATAAAATGAATGCAAAGATAACAATGATATATAAACAACAAAAACTCAAGATTGAACTATATAAGAAGAAACATAAAATGTTTGTTACAATTTTGATTAAATTACTGAAAATCAAAACTTTTCTAAATAAAAAACAATAATAAATTTCTTTTGACTAATGAGAGACTGTGGGATATGAACATTAATGCAAATCTCTTTTCTACTACTCCTCAGTCATCCACAAAGGCAAATGCAACATTTAAAACACTGTCGGAAAAAAAAAAATGGATCTTGGGGTTAGCAGAAATGAGATTTTTTTTCAAATTTACTTTAATATAGTTGGCTATTAGAATTTTAACTTTTCAAGAAACATTTAGGAAACTAGACTCAAAGGGAAATAAATTTAAATTCAGAAGTCAGTAAACTAGCATTGATTAACCCTGTACTATTTCAGATAGTTGGCTATTCATGGAGACTTGAATGAAAGTCAAGACAGTCCGTGCTCTCAGAAAGTTTAATGAGGAGGACAATTTGCAAACAACTGTGCATACACAAGTTACATATATATGATGCCATGGAGGTTATTAATACAGGATGGTTACTAACATTAAGACTAGTTCAGAAAACCTCCTAAGATGAGATTTTGCTGAGAATTGAAAGAGGTACAAATGAGGAGAATATTACAGGCATAGGGTAAAGCCAGTAGAAAAAAACTCACAGTCTACAAATGCCATATATTATTTAAGAAACCATAAGGTCAGCATTACTTGAGTGAAAAATTCATGGCTGGGAGAAAGATATAAGAGGGCTGGAGAGGTAGGAAGTTCAATCTTTAATAGATTGCTTTAATTCAGTTCAACAAACATTACCCACATTATGCAAGGCACTGGACTTGGTGATGAGGACATACAGCAAACGTAGAACTGACCCTACCTTCAAGGTATTTATATTATACTGGAGAGGATTCAGCATGAGAACAGAAATGTAAGTGCAATATGAGAGGAAGAGAGAGAAGAGACAGAGAGACAGAAATAGAGAGACAGAGAAAGCAACAGAGAGAATTAACCGCAAAAGTGGGTCAGGAGAAAATTTAATTAGGTTGTGACAACATAACTCTAGGAAGAAACAGGATGGAATTAATTCAAGACATTATAGACAATTAGTGCAAAAATAAGAGATATGAGAAAGCACATAAACTAACAGTACTGAAATTGAGATTATTTGAAGAAAATTAATTTAGTGTCAGGCCCTACCTATCATTCTTGGGGGAAAAAATACCAAGGAGCTAAGCTTCATAAAATGAGCCACTTTGTACTCCCTTAAGCAATGGAAATGCACTGTTATTGAGTCCATACTTTTAGTTGACCAGGCTTCAATTGACATAGTCTTTGAAAACTAAGGCCATAAGGATGTCTTGTTGATTATTCAGTGTAAGTCAGTTTTGGAATATAGTCTTACAAAGTTAGTTATAGAAAGTATATTCTCTAGTACATTCTAAGTTTCAATTTATAAACTTTTTTTTTAGTTTCACACCAAAGCATCAAAATTTCATCTCCAGAATTCAGTGTTATGTACTATGAAAACAAAGATTCTTTATTCTCTTGGCTAGAAATGTTAAATAAGAGACACAGAAATTGTTCTTCTGTTTATTCGTTAACACCTCCTCATCAATACAGTGAAAGGATTTAAATGGTGGGGGGAAAACATAGACACATGCTCAAAAAACTACCCAACAGTTGGTACTGTTGTGCATGAAAAGCTATTTTGCACTCCAAAGTACATATTTCCCCTACTCCAGATGGCACCAGCATTGGCAAGGATGAAACCTCCAGCACATGGGAAAATGAGGAGGAAGGAGTAGGTATTCCCACTAAGATGAAAGATGAAAAAAAAGAGTAGCAGATTTAATAAAACACTCAACAGCAAAACAAGCCCCGACACATATGGATAGGAATCTGTGGTGTGTGACATGCCTCCAGAGGGAATCCTAACAATGACCAGGAAAAAAATCAAAGTACAATGAAAAGGAAACTGGCCTCCCCAGAGGAAACAGCTACAACAAAGCTTGACATTAGATGCCCTGGTCTACATTGGAAGAGGGTAAACAAGACTTGATGATTGATTGGGAGCCCAGTGGGAAATAGAGAAAGCTCCATGATAATGGCTTGCAGAGCAGCTTTCCATTCCAGGTAGCTAGCATCTTGCCAACAAAGGAAGTCTCTGATTAATTACTGACTGTGATCCTAGGCAGGAAAGGATATAGAGGCATTTAACAAGCATGCACTAGTAGAGAGGACTTCATAATGAATAGTGTGGCCTTATGAGAGCTCTCTCTCTCTTTTTCCTCTCTCCCTCTCTCTCTCTTTCTTCTTTATCTCATATTATACACACACATATGTATATATATATATGACTATATGTATGTATATTTTATGCTTATATACACATATAAACACACATACATTTTGTGCAGATACAAACAATTCCCTAAGTGTAGATTATATGTAATTATTTAAGTCAAGTCACTGATGAGGAGATTTTTTCTCCTAATAGTATTTTTTCTGAGCAATTCAAGGTAAAATCATTTATAACTATTTCCAACATATTTAAACTTTGATACATTATATATCATTAACATTTGTGCACAGTTATTGGGTTAATTAAGAATTGGCAAGTTGTTTTAAAGGGGTCTCAAAATTCTTTTTTTGAAAATCCAGAATAGATTGTAAATGAGTCAATCTTTAAGGAATAAAGGAAGGACATAACTTTGAAAAAAATAATACTATTCATAATTTTAATAATTAATTTCTTCATTATTATGGATTCATTGGTGTGGGCACTTCTATTGATGTAGATTAAAGACTATTCTGTACTTAAGTAGACATCCATTTTTCCCTCAAATTATTACCTTCATGGTAGGTCTTCTGAAGATGGAATGAGTTTATACTTATTTGGCTAACCAGATCCTTACATGACATACAGCCCATTTCCTTAGTGGCATTCAAAACCTTTCTATCACAGAAATATCTGCCAGAGCTATTGCTCTTCTGACATAGCTTTCAAGAACCCACGATCACCTCTGAGTATGAGAGAGCAGAAGATAGCTTTAGTGGAGGTTCTTTCATTTCGTGTTAAATGATGTGTTTGAGTATATAAGTCTTGACCTATACACTGATCTCAAATTCAAGGGTGCTGTGCTCTAAGAGTGTCTCAAGCTTGTGAAAATGGATATATTTTCCTGTCCCAGTCAACAAGTTTTTTGTAATGAGTAGAAATAAATGGGAACATCTTGAGGGGACAAGAACTTATTCCATGCTGATGTAATCATATTTAATGGAATTGTTTGTATGAGACTTGGAAAATATTTACTAATAAATGTAACATAATAGGAAGAGGACATTTGCAAAAAGACTGTGCAATGCAAACTTGACAGGAGCATGTGACAGAGTCACATGGGTGCCTAAGGGTCAAGATCTGGGTAAAGATTCTAGGGTCCCAACAGAAAACTCAATTTTCTCCTGAAGGACCTCGGAGGTTTTACATTAGGTTTCTGGTTTTTTGGTGATACCAGCTGAAGAAAGAGGAGTCCTACTTAGACGGGCTCCTGGCAGCTAAAACAGAGTACTAAAGACTCCCTTTTCCACTGGACCTGATTTAGACAAGTTTTCATCTGAAAATCCTGGCCCATCGACTGGACTCCATTTGTGAGATTTTGTGTTGTGGAAACTTAATGTTTTTTTTGCTTAGAAAATTAGGTTAAGATAGGTTTATAGAAATTAGGGTTTAATATTAATTGTAATAATTTTTCTTACCCTTTTACCTCTTCCCTTTCCCAAAAATAAACTTGATTTTTATGTTTCCTTCTTGTTCTTTCCCCTAACAAAATCCCAATTACACTCATCAATCTGCAATGTTCTCATTAGAGCAGGAATATATATGACCACATAATCTCTGAGCCCTGTTATAGCCCTATGATAGAGGGCAGAAAATAGCAATGAGTCAACATCACATTTTATTTAGTGCCCACTAAGAATCTTCCATGAGAGAAGAAATGTTGGTAATGTTCTGTGCAGTTAAGGGTGGAACAGACTTCAAGAGGTGACTAAACTAAATGGCAGGGTACTCCCTTCACTGATGAAGAGCACCAGCTCATTGTGCCTTATGAAGTAATGTTCAAATCTTGGCCCTATCCCAGGTAAGATTATTATATGAACCAGAGAAAATGACTTATGTTTTTGAGTCTCTGCTTCCTTATCTATATTTATATATTTATCAATATCCATGTATTCAGCCATATGATAATGGTATATATATATATATATATATATATATATATATATATATATATATATATATATATATATATATATATATATATATGTATGTATGTATATGTATACACCACAAAAAATTAGAGGAAAGAAATATCTAGATCTGAAAAATATAAAAATGGACATTGTTCTTAGGACAGAGAGGCATTTCATCTCACCTAGAGCACGGTGGTATAAAAAGTCTAAATTTTAACTGAGTAGATTAGTGACCAAGAAAACCACCTGAGTCTCAGGTAATAAGTTTTCATTAAGAAACAGAGAAGAGGCATGATGGCTGGTAGTCTAGGATTCTGTGGGATTGTAGGAAAATCACATAAAATTTCAATGTCCCAGGGAATTGTCTAAAATACTCTAAAACTCATATAGTGAAGGTACCAATCCAAATCACTAGAGAGAATTTTTACTCTGGGAGTTTCTTATATTAAAGTAATTGCAGTTTTGGACTACAACCTCACCACTCCCGTTGCTCCAAAAGGAAAATAGTTATACTTGTTAAGCCCTATTTTGTGCTGATGTAAAATCTGAACTTTTCAGAGTAAATGCATTTTATATATCCAACTATTCACATCATTCATATATATAACAGTTAAAATGTGGATGGCAAATTTTCCTCATAATTCCAATTTTCCAAATTTGGAAAAAATCATACAATTTATTTATGTCATTAAAATTATATAATTAAAAGACTTCTTATGCAAGGAATTATGTACTATTAAATTATTCAACTGGATCAATAATAATGGACTGGCTTTGAGTGAAGAAGTTAAGCAGAAATCACCTCATTATCCAGATACCAGAGCATATGTAGGTTCAGAAGTCATATCCAAATTTCCCAGGTTTCCTATCAGGAATCTTTTGTATCACTGTGTGTTTTACATCATCATATGGATACTTTCTGCTCTAGTAATTTGGCATGTAAAATGAATACACACCACTGGGCTTTTATCTCTCTATGTTTGACTTGGGTTTTCCTGATTTTTTTGTTTGTTTTGATACATACCTATCTTAGATAGTTACTAGTACACTTGACAAAAAGTATCAATAAATTCTGCTACTAAAGTCCAACCAATGATAACAACCAAGGAATCAGCATTCAAAGCAAAACGAACCCTCTGGATCCCATTTGGCCTCATAGAAAGTTTCATATATGGGGTATCAGAATTCCAAATTGAAAAGAGCAAGGAATGTAAGTCAGTATAATATATAGAAAGGGCTTGACAAGAAGAGAATGGGAATTCAATTAGATTTATCCAGTGAAGCGAGTGATTCCTTTGAATAGTATTAAGCCACTATATGCACAGGCAAGCAGAATGTGATAGCAGTAATCTACAAATTAAAACCTCCACATGCGCCACTAATATATTTCAGAAATTCTCTAAAGCCCATGATAATGGGCAAAAAGTTTTTTCTAGAAAAAGCATCATCTCACTCATGAAGACCCACATGTGTTCCCACATGTGTTCATATGAACGGGTCATGGTCTCTGAATTTTCTCTGGGCTTATTCTGGTTTTAGAGTAATAACTGAGTTTGACTACTAGATATATGGACAAAGTATATAATTTAGTTTACTTGACCACCTAAGTCTCAGCTTCTTTATTTTTATTAGGAAGATGACAATGACTACATTTTTTACTTCCAAGGTTGCTGTGAAAATCAAATGAGATGATAAAGAGCTACACAGATATAACATATTTGGAAAACAGGTGTAGGAAGACAATATCTGAAGAATAATTTATAATGGGAGGAAAGAAGCAGTGAAAAGAGACTGGCAAGTATTATCTCTTCTTAAGACCTTCTTGCAATAACTGAGGACAAATAGACTTTTTAACATACATAAACCGTGAAAGGAATCTGCTAATAGGAATTAAAAAATACCTTAGCCAAAGAATGAATAATAGTATAGAATATAAATTCTTCTAAGGAAGAGTGTCTCAGTTGTTTGTTTCTTCTTTTGCCTTTGTATCCCAGGTTACCTGCATAGTTCATTGCATATAGATTCATAGACAATTAATAAAGCACACTTAATGAAAGGGTTGTTCTAGATGACATCTAAGGGCCTGCAAGATTCTGTGATCTTAAGTGAAGATATTGAAAGACACAGAAAAAGCCATGAAACCTTACTACGGACAAAGATTTTCTATAGCATCACCATGAAGAAATTTCTCATTACAGCTAACAGGGAATGAAAACAAGTAGATTTCCTTGACATCCACAGTTTGAAAGACTAAGGATCTCAGTTCCAGAAAGTAAGGTAACAAACATTTTTGACTGATATGCAAAGAGTGTTTCTACTAATAAATTCAATTCTGCAAACATTTTTAAGCCCTTCCTAAATTCAAGGCCCCAGAGTCAGGGGGAAAAATTAAACTCTACTCTTAAGGCTCTTGGATTATATTGAGTTTAAAATATATAAGTAAATTAGTATAAACATGGTAATTTGAGGACGAAGACAACTTCCTCCTTAAAAGAGGATGGGGAGGAATCAGAAAAAATGCTTGTCATAGGAATAATTACCTGAAAGAAGCATGGAAGGAACTTAATTATGTGTACACAGAATATATACTGCATCCCTCAGTGGACTTAACAGTGGAGAGCCTTAGTGATCATCTACAGTAGGTTCATGCTTTTCCCCATTTGATATAGAAGGACATTGAGGCGCAGAGAGTTTAAGTAACTAATACATAGTTACAAAAACTTATAGTAAGTGACAGCTAGAATTAACATAGCCCTTCTGACTATAAATTTATAGGTCTTCTTCACTACATCATGTAGTTTCTCTTCCAGAGGAAGAAAAAAAAACAACAGATAAAAAGATAAAGGTGAAAAAGTATATAATAAAGAAAGAGAATGGAGATTGGATTAGTGATAGGAGGAATAAAGGAAAGTTATTGCTAAGCTCTTTGAGTTATTAACATAACAGGGTTTGAACTATTCAAGTTGGTGGTAGAGATTATCCCTTGGAGGAGAAAGCCTCTTATTCTGCTCCAAAAAGTGTTATAAATATTGAAAAGTATTAAGAAAAAAAAAGATATATGATACAAATTAAAGGAGCAATAGAAAAGCATAAAGAATAGCAGTTGTCTATATTATTTGTGAGTTGATAATAACCTGATGCACATTAGTAAAAATACTTTTTTTAAAATAACACCTGGCTTAGAATCAGGCAGAAGAGTGGTAAGGGCTAGGCAATGGGGGTCAAGTGACTTGCCCAGGGTCACACAGCTGGGAAGTGTCTGAGGTCAGATTTGAACCTAAGACCTGGCTCTGGCTCTCAATCCACTGAGCCACCCACTTTCTCCAAAGTATGTTATTTTCTTTCTTTCTTTCTTACTTTTTCTTTTTCTTTTTTTAGTTTTTAAAACATTATTTTATTTGGTCATTTTCATACATTGTTCATTGGAAACAGATCATTATCTTTTTTTCCCTCCCAACCCCCCCAGCCACCCCTTCCCTAGCCAAGGCACTGTTCCTCTGGGTATCACATGTGTCCTTGCTCTGAACCCATTTCCTTGTTGTTGGTATTTGCATTAGGGCTCTCATTTAGCTTCTCTCCTTGATCATGTCCCCTCAATCTCTGTAGTCAGGCAGTTGCTTTTCCTCTGTGTTTTTGCTCCCTCAGTTTGTCCTCTGCTTGAGGATATATTTTTTTTGGTTTTGTTTTTGTTTTTTTTTTCCTCATAGATCACTGTTGGTTGTTCAGGTACATTGTAAAGCCATTACTAGAGAAGTCCATTACGTTCTCTTGTACCACAATGTGTCAGTCCCTGTGTACAATGTTCTCCTGGTTCTGCTCCTCTCACTCTGCATCACTTCCTGGAGGTCATTCCAGTCTCCATGGAATTCCTCCACTTTATTATTCCTTTTAGCACAATAGTATTCCATCACCAACATATACCACAATTTGTTCAGCCATTCTCCAATTGAAGGGCATCCCCTCATTTTCCAATTTTTGGCCACCACAAAGAGCGCAGCTATGAATATTCATGTACCAGTCTTTTTCTTTATTATCTCTTTGTGGCACAAACCCAGCAGTGCTATGGCTGGATCAAAGGGCAGACAGTCTTTTATTGCCCTTTGGGCATAGTTCAAAATTGCCCTCCAGAATGGTCAGATCAATTCACAAATCCACCAGCAATGCATTAATGTCCCTACTTTGCCACACCCCCTCCAGCATTCATTACTTTCCTTTGCTGTCATGTTGAACAATCTGCTAGGTGTGAGGTGATACCTCAGAGTTGTTTTGATTTGCATCTCTCTGATTATAAGAGATCTAGAACACTTTTTCATGTGCTTATTAATAGTCTTGATTTCATTAACTGAAAATTGCCTATTCATGTCCTTTGCCCATTTTTCAATTGGAGAATGGCTTGATTTTTTGTACAACTGGTTTAGCTCTTTATAGATTTGAGTAATTAGACCTTTGTCAGAGTTTTTTGTTATGAAGATCGTTTCCCAATTTGTTGTTTTCCTTCTAATTTTAGTTACATTGGTTTTGTTTGTACAAAAACTTTTTAATGTGATGTAGTCAAAATTATTTATTTTGCATTTTGTGACTCTTTCTAAGTCTTGCTTGGTTTTAAAATCTTTCTCTTCCCAAAGGTCTGACATGTATACTATTCTGTGTTCATCTAATTTACTTATAGTTTCCTTCTTTATATTCAATTCATTTGCCCATTCTGAGTTTATCTTGGTGTAGGGTGTGAGGTGTTGATCCAAACCTAATCTCTCCCACACTGTCTTCCAATTTTCCCAGAAGTTTTTATCAAATTCTGGATTTTTGTCCCAAAAGCTGGGGTCTTTGGGTTTGTCAAAGACTGTCTTGCTGAGGTCATTTACCGCACGTCTATTCCACTGATCCTCCTTTCTGTCTCTTAGCCAGTACCAAATTGTTTTGATGACCGCTGCTTTGTAATGTAGTTTGAGATCTGGGACTGCAAGGCCACCTTCCTTTGTATTTTTTTCATTATTTCCCTGGATATCCTTGATCCTTTATTCTTCCAAATGAACTTTGTTATCATTTTCTCTAATTCAGTAAAATAGTTTTTTTGGTAGTTCAATGGGTATGGCACTAAATAGATATATAAGTTTGGGTTGGATGGTCATTTTTATTATGTTAGCTCATCCCACCCATGAGCAATCAAAGTTTTTCCAATTGTTTAGATCTAGTTTTAATTGTGTGGAGAGTGTTTTGTAGTTGTGTTCATATAGTTCCTGTGTTTGTCTCGGCAGATAGATTCCTAAGTATTTTATATTGTCTCGGGTGACTTTAAATGGAATTTCTCTTTCTAATTCTTGCTGCTGAACTGGGTTGGATATATATAGAAATGCTAATGACTTATGTGGGTTTATTTTGTTTCCTGCAACTTTGCTAAAGTTGTTGGTTATTTCAATTAGCTTTTTGGTTGATTCCCTAGGATTCTTTAAGTAAATCATCATATCATCTGCAAAGAGTGACAGCTTGGTCTCCTCATTGCTAATTTTAATACTTTCAATTTCTTTTTCTTCTCTAATTGCTACTGCTAGTGTTTCTAGTACAATATAAAATAATAAAGGTGAGAATGGGCATCCTTGTTTGACTCCTGATCTTATTGGGAAGGCTTTGAGTTTTTCTCCATTGCAGATGATGTTTGCTGATGGTTTTAAGTATATACTGTTTATTACTTTTAGGAAAGGCCCTTTTATTCCTATACTTTCTAGTGTTTTTAACAGGAATGGGTATTTTATTTTGTCAAAGGCTTTTTCTGCATCTATTGAAATAATCATGTGATTTTTGTCGGTTTGCTTGTTTATATGGTCAATTATGTGGATGGTTTGCCTAATATTGAACCATCCTTGCATTCTTGGTATGAATCCTACCTGATCGAAGTGGATAACCCTTGTGATGACTTGCTGGAGTCTTTTTGCTAGTATCCTATTTAAGATTTTTGCATCTATATTGATTAGGGAAATTGGCCTATAGTTTTCTCCACTTTCCCCTCTTGTTCTAGGATCACTTGATTCTAGTTGTTTTATTCTGGTTCTTAAAGATTGGATTTCATCTCTGGCTTCTTGGTCATCTTTTTCCTTCTGGTCTGATTTTCTTTGATGATCGTCTTTCATCCTCTTTACCTAGTCTTTCATCTCCTTTGCCTCATTTTCCAGCTGGTTGATTTTGGCTTTCAGGACACTATTTTCTTGTTTTAGTTCAAGTGCCTATGTTTCCAGATGACTTATCTTAATTTTTAAGTTCTTTTCCCAATTGTCTTCAGCCTCTCTTAGTTGTGTTTTGAGTTCTTCCACAGCCTGTATCCAATTCGCTGAGATTTCTGGTTTATCGTTTGCTGATCTCTCCCCCTCTGTTCCATTTATTGAGTAGTAGCTGTCTATTGTAGTTTCTTTCTTCTTTTTCTGTTGTTTGCTCAAATTCACCCCTTCTTTACTCCCCATATTTGTCTGTGCTCTTGTTCCTCTCATTTTTTTTGTTTGTTTTTTGGGGACTTCTATCAGTCTCCCCTCTTGGAGCTTTAACAGAAGATCTCTTGGTGTAGTCTCTGGGGGAGGGTTGTTGGGGGTTTGAGCTTTCCTGTCCTCTGGAGGTTTTTTATTGGCTTAACATCCAACAGTCAATGAGGATGGGTGGGGAGCCTGGGCTTCCCTGCATTCTGGAGACTTTTTATGGGATTAAGTTCAGCTTGGTTGGGCTGGGTTTACTCTGAGTTTTAAACTTCCTGGATGGCTGGAGCAAATATGTAGGATCTCCAAAGCTCTGGCCAAGCTGCCAGGTCTATGCTCTTTCTAGGCTGCCATCCTGACTCCGCCTCTAGGTTTCTGTTTTTTCAGAAGACCCTGCTCTCTAAGGGGGGTGGGTTTCCTCCCTGGGCTCTGAGGGCTCCTGATGGGATTAGGTTCAGCTGGTTCTTTCAGTAGACCCTGCTCTCTAAGTGGGGAGGGGTTGTGTCCTCCCTGGGCTCTGAGGGCTCCTGATAGGATTAGGTTCAGCTGGTTCTTTCAGAAGATCCTGCTCTCTAAGGGGGTACGGTAGTGGCTTCCCTGGGCTCTGAGGGCTCCTGATGGGATTCGGTTCACCTGGTTTGGACTGAATGAGCCCTGAAGCAAAAAAAAAAAAAAACAACCTCCTCCTCCACAATTTGTGTTTAATGCCAGGAGACTGGCCTGGGTTACTTTCAAGGTAAGCTCTTTGGAGCAACCCCTTTGCCGGCCCTGGGGTTTCTTTCCTTTCAGTAGCTCTTAGGGCTCCTGATGGGATTGGGATCAGCTGGTGCCCTAAAGCTGGGACCTCCCTTGAGACTCAGATGGAAGGGCCCAGCCAGGGGGCTACAGGCTTCCCCCTTCTCTCTATGTTTCCCTGCCTTTTGTGTTGGGCACCCCGGAGATTGGCTCAGGTTGCTTTCAAGGTGAGTCTTTAGAGCCCTGAGGTTCCCGCTGCTGCCTTGGGCTCAGCACTCTGGGTTGGGGAGGATGGGTCCTGGGACCTTCGTTCTACCTACCCCTTAGATCCGAGTGATCTCAGGTTCTGGCTTTTGGGGGGCTGTACCTTTTGATCCAGATCCAGGAGGAGGGTTCCCCACGTCTATCCTGTTGTTCAGCTTGAATTTCAGTGTCCTAGGAGCACTCAGTTTGCAATTGGTAAGGAAGGTTTTCCAAGGTCTGAACTTTCTCTGCTTCTACGCCACCATCTTGACTGGAAGTCAGTATGCTATTTTCTAAGGGATTAGATTGAGGATACAAGATAGAATATAGTGACTTCATAGACTTGTTTATCTTGACTCCCATTATCAATTTGTAGTAATATACATGAAGATCAATCATATCACAGAAAGAAGCAAAAACAAGCAAATAAAACTTGCTTTTCAGACAAGAAAGGACATTTAAAAAATAACATTATTTGAGGAGCATAGAAGTAGGAAAAGTTGTGAAGTGGTTGTTTGGATTCTTCTTAAGACAGTTCTCACAAATAATAGTTGTGTAATTAGACATAAAGCTGTTTATTGTCAATAAAAGGGAGTTGAGCTAGATAAGAGAAAATGTAGGGAGGCAAAAGCAAAAACGAAAACAAACAAACAAACAAACCAAAAAACCCAACAAACCAACACATTATCCTCTTTGTCAAGAGATAGCTTGCCATCAAAAGTTGTCACCAATAACTACCACCCAAAACAACAAATAGAGGAATGAGGATTTTGTTTCTAGCAATGATAGAAGGGGAAATGTTTTTAGTGACTTGGCCAAGAGAGAACTATGTGTTTTTGTTAAGTAATACCTATGTGATGTATCAACAGTATACAGATTAGTTTCCTTCATATTGCAGAGCATTAAAGGGCCAGAAGAACAGATAAATGGTGTTGTTAAATCTATATTTTGGAATGGGGGAAGGAATACAAAGGGAAAACAGTACATATAAATAATATTGAATTAATTAATAGAGAAGGGATGAAGGGAGGAAGGAAAATGGGATAAGGGAAATTTGACTGCTTTACCCTCTAATTAAACCCACTATTTAACTACCTTAACTAATTACATAAATTCCTAAAGGCAAATCCAATAAGTAACCAGATTTTCCATACTCAGAGAGTCCTTTGATTGGTTAGGTACAGTTATCCAGCCAAGTCCTCAGACTTCCTAAAGACCTCAGATGTCCTAAAGAGAGACTGATGTCCTCCAATTTTCCTCTCTGTTGACCAGAGGGTATTGGAGAAACTTCTGTTCTCTCTTGTTTCATGGTTTTCAAAGGGGCTGCTTCCAAGATGTCCAAGGGAGTCCAAGAGAGATCAGATCTGCACCCTTCAGGCTTCACTTCTCAGCTCCAGACTGCTGTTGAAAAAATGGTCTCTTCAATAGTTTGGAACTTTTCCTGTCAGCCCTGGGAGAATTCTGAGTCTTGAGGGCTTGTCAATCAAATGCTTTGCACCCTGTGATTTCCCTTGCCACAGTGTCAAATTCAAATATAACAGAATTTATATGTAAGAATCCCTTTCAGTTGCATATTGACTTATTTTCAAATTTAATATTATCTGTTTTGTTGTATTTTTATTGATTTTGTTTACTATTTCCCAATTGTCTTTTAATCTGATCTGCCTTGCAGTTGGGAATATTGTGGGTTTCGTGTGATACATAAGCCATGTCTTTGACAATGTTGTTCTACTAACCCAAGAAAATGTTTCTTTCAAAAGCTAAAAGAAGTTATTAAAACTTAACATATACACATTTATATACTAATGAAAAAGCAAAGGGAAGTTCTGCCATGTGTCAAGAATTTATCAAAATATGTTACAAGTGGAATAAAAAGATTGCCTAACACCAGGAAATAATTAATAAATAAGAGGATCTACCACAAAGAAATAAAAGCTAAACTCTTTTGGAAGGAAAGAAAAATGATGCTTTCACTCCAAGGAATAGCAACTTAAATCAACAGATGACATCAGTATAGTAGTATCATATAATGAATCAGAAGAAGGAAAGATCAATAGTGATAATGGAGGGTTACTGACACATCCTCTCTGGATCTGGCTTTAGCAAATTTGCCATCTTCTTAGGGTATATGACATAGAGGCCTCAGGAAATTTATCAAAGCTGACAAACATTACCAATTTATTGGAATTAATGAGGCAACATATGATATGGTAAAAGAATATAGAAAGCATTCCTAAAACTTATAAAGTATCATACTAGAAAATTAATATCCTAGGAAGACCTATATTGTAGTTAAATAATCAGGACTTGGGAAGAAAAAGTTGAAATTTTAATTTTCAAAGCCCACATTAACAGATGTAAAAGGGAATTCCTTGTTCTCTTTGTCTATTCTGAGTTTACACTTGTGAAAGGGAATAAATTATTTCCTATGTCTATTTTTAGTTAATACTTCGTTAACAATAAAATAAGTAGGGGTACTTAAGTTATTGTTAACTCATCTTAATAGTCCATTCTCCGCCACATAGTAATGAACCTCGTGTGACCCTAAAAATAAAGCAAAGTGATGTAGCACTATAGCATTGCCCACCTTTGCATTTATAAAAAATGTAGTGCATGAGACATATAATGTCATTGGAAGGTGGAAAGTTATAAGGGGAATGTAGCCCCTAAATTTTTTCCTCTACATTAAAATGGATGAGACATATAAAAGACATGCCTTTTAGAGCTATTATCATCCCATGCCAAAGGAGTTGGCAAACCCCAAGGGGTTTGGTTACCCCGTGATGGGTTATAGTCTTATAAAGAGAACATTTCAGCCAAGATGGAAAGCCATGAGCTTCAGTGATTTGATCTGAGTGTTGGTCAACACCCTCCTCAGGGAGGATTGTATAATCATGATAGGGATTGCAATATCCTACTCAGGAGGGATTGCATAATTGTCATAAGGATTGTATATGTCATAAAACTAAAAAATCTTTTGGAAAAAAAAAACATTTCAGGAAAGAGAGCTCGATAACTCTTTGAATCTAGAAGATGAATTTTCTGAAGAAGGCACCATGATGATTCCTGAAGAAACTTCCAAAGCATCAGAAGACCCAGAATGAACCATGGAGCATAATTGATTGAACTGTGTGGGGTTGAACACATTTATTATGAATGTAAACTCTTATGCCAAAGGGGACTGCCCACTAATTGGCTTGTTTTCAGGGTGCCTAGCAAACATTGATTTGCTCCCTCATTCTCTTTCATTTCCCTCTTATCTATAACTATTGTGGTTTCTGATTATGTAAAATGATTAAATGGGGATACTAGTCTCCCAAAGAATCCCAGAGGGCATTGTAAAAGGAAATTCTTTGTTCTCTTTCTCTACAATGAGTTTACACTTGTGAAAGGGAATTTGTGAAAGGGAATCCTTTATTCCCTTTGTCTATTTTGAGTTAACACTTCGTTAATATAAATGAGGAAATAAAAGATCAATCTCATCTCAGAAAAATATTTGAATAAGCTATCAATTAATTCTCTTACAAAAAATTCCCAGGAATAGATGGATTTGCAGGTGAAATTTATCAAACATTTATGGAACAATTAATTCCAATATTGTATTCAGTATTTGAAAAAAAAATGAAAAATCATATAATGAGTGAGAGGAAGGAAAGATAATTTATTTTACTTAGATTATCAGACTAGCATATAATTTGGAAAACTAACTCCTAATAATTGATTTAGTTTATTCTTCATTGGTTGTAATTTCACCTTTTTTCATTCTTAAAAATAATCTATTTTTCTTCTTTCTTTTTTGAACAAATTAACAAATGGTTTACCTAGTTTATTGTTTTTTTTATAAAACCACCTCCTCATTTATTATAAGACCAGTTTTATTACTTTCAATATTATAATATCTACTTCGATTTTCAGGATTTCTAATTTGATGTTTAATTGGGTGATTTTAATATGTACTTTTCTTAGCCATTTTTGAAATTTGGATAGTCAATTCATTGATCTTCTCTTTCTTTGTTTATTAATGTAGATATTTAGAGATATAAAATTTCCCCTAAGTACTGCTTCAGTTGTATTCATGAATTACTGGTATTCTATCTCTTTGTTATCATTCTCATGAATGAAATTGCTGATTGTTTCTAAGTTGTCATTGAACCTACTCATTCTTTAAAATAATGTTATTTAGTTTCCACTTAATTTTAATCTTTTTTTCTCCAACCCTTTGTGCAGTGTAATTTTTATACCATTATTATGGAAAGGATGCCTTACTAATTCTGCTTTTCTGCATTTGGTTGTGATATTTTTATGTCCTATTATATAATCCATTTTTGTGAAGGTGTCATATAATGCTGAGAAAAAAAGGTATATTTGTTCTTTTCTCATTCAGATTTCTCTAGAGACCTGTCAAGTCTAACTATTTAAAAAATTCTATTCACTTTCTTTCTTTATTGTTTATTTTCTGGTTTTATTGATCTACTTCTGAGGGGGGAAGTTCATATCCCCTACAATATAATTTTATTGTCTATTTCCTCTTATAACTCATGTAATTTCTTCTTTAGGAATTTGGATGAGGCTAATTGGTGCATATTGGTTTAATGTTGATATTACTTCATTGTCTATGGTTTATTTTATCAATATGTAATTTCTTTCCTAATCTCTTTTGTCATTTTTAACTTTTGCTTCATCTGAAATCATAATTTTTGTCCTTGTTTTTTTAACTTTACCTGAAGCACAGTAGATTTTGCTGCCACCTTTTACTTTTACTTGGTGTATCTCTCCTAATTTTAAAATAGTTTCTTTTAGACTGAATATGGTGGGTTTTTCTCTTTTAATTCAATCTTTTTGTTTTTTCATGGCCATTTGGAAGGTAGATAGTGGCAAGTGTTTCTTATTTTGTCATTTTGGGAATGGGAAATCCCATAAAATTGATTATTCTTTCAATTCTTCAAATAGATAAGAACTGGAGTTAATAATCATTTTCTATCATTTTTTCATTTATATTTTCTCCATATCTAGTTCCTCCCTACTCCCTAAGATAGCAATTAATATGATATAGGCTGAATATGTGCTATCATGCAATGTATAATTTCATGTTCTTCATGTTGTGAAAGAAGATACATATCCCTTATACTAGAGAAAAATTCATGGAGGATATAAAGTAGATAATGTTATACTTCCCTGTGCATTTGGCCTACATCAATTCCTTCTTGGAGGTGGAAAATCTTTTTAACTATGATTTCGTTGGAGTTTTTCTGGATTTTTGCATTGCTGATATTTGTCATTCACATTTTTTTCATCAGATATTATTGCTGTTACTATGTTCAACATTCTCAAAATTCTTCTCACTTCACTTTGTAACACTTCATACAAGTCTTTCTGGGTTTCTAGTATTTAATATGGAGAGAAATCTTATTGAGGAATATATCAGTTGTTTAAACATATACCTGGCTTTCTAAAAATAATGAGCTCTCCTTCAAAGATGGTCTTCATGTAGTAGCTGGATTATTATTTTGCTTGGATGTGGTGAAGTAGAATCTTTTTCAAGCATAGGATAAATTATATTACTATTTCAATAGTTCAAAGATAGTCCTATCTTCAAGTTGGACACTACTTTCATTAAGGCAGGCCACAATCCTTCTTTGAGTTCCAATCAAAAGAAGATTTAAGACATGAGTAGAAAATAGACAAAACATTCAACTATATCATTTCAATTTCCTTTCAACAAATATTTTACTGGGTTATAAACATAAGAAATGAATAAATAAATAATTGTAATAACATATGATGCTTGCTTTTGCAGAGGATATCGACTTGGAACATATAATACTTATTAAATAGGAATATAATAGTAAAATTACTACATTTACCAGGATGCCTGGCTCTATAATGGAAGTGTTCACTGGAGGAAAAGAAAGACTTCATTTTGAATAGGTTAAATAGAGATAGAACAATTTCTGGAAAGGAGAAGAGTCATGAAAATTTTGGTATCAATTTATGTTTCCAAGAAGTATAACATAAATAAAGTTGTGAGGGTAAACATGCATACTGGCTATAGAGAATCTATAGGCATAAACAGAAGCAATATTCAATCAGAAATTCCAAAGCTAAGTTTACAACCATTTCTTTCAAGTTGGAAAAAACTCTGTCCAAGAATTTCTTATGGAAACAATTATTTTGAAGAGTCTCAAAAATCTATGATGGAAAGTAGAGAAAAGAAAAAAGATACTCTTCATAACCAGGAATGAAAGTTACAGTGATTTTCTGTCTGATTGTTTCAATGATTTATATTGAATGTCTTAACCACTATATATTTCTTAATAGATTAACTTCAGAATTTTTCAGATTATTGTTATGTTTTTAACCTGAATTAGGTTGTGGAAGCCAAAGAGGTAATGATAATTTTTAAGATATTATCCAAGATACATATAAGATCAAATCTATTTTGGAACATGGGCTGGTTATAGAAAGAAAACAGTAATATGAGAGCACCAGTTACCAAGAAACTAATGATGAGAAGAATGTTTTATAGTGAATATAATCCTCTCCACCCCCCCCCAACCCTTTTTGTTAGAATCTTTGGGCATGATGATTTGAGAGGACATGGCCACTGATATGATACAAAATTGCCACCGACTTAGAATAAGCAATCCTACACTTTTCAAATCTACAAAATTAAATATGCCAGAAATAAAATTCCAAGGACCTGACAAATAAAATGGAGAGACAATAGGGAGAAATATATTTCAAAACCATGTCTAGTGATTCCAAATCCATGACATTCATGTCACTTGCCCTCCCTACACCACCATATCCTTATTTATAAAATGAAATGTTAGATAAGATCAGAGTTCTAAGATCTTTGAAGAAAAATTTTGATCATTTTATTTTAAAATTGGTTTTTAGTCTATTTTGTGATTAAAAAAATTAATCTGCCAGAGTCCATGGATTCTAGCAATTTGACAAAGCAGCCCATCTCTCTCTCTCTCTCTCTCTCTCTCTCTCTCTCTCTCTCTCTCTCTCTCTCTCTCTCTCTCTCTCTCTCTCTCTCTATCTCTCTCTCTCTATCTCTCTCTCTCTCTATCTCTCTTTCTCTCTCTTTGTCTCTCTGTCTCTGTCTCTGTCTCTCTGTCTCTGTCTGTTTCTGTCTCTGTCTCTGTCTCTGTCTCTCTCTCTCTCTGTCTCTCTCTCTCTCAGAACACATGGACCCAATTATCTTAAAGGTTCATTCAAATTTCAAAACTATCATTGTATAGTGTTCTGTATTTTGTACCTGGTGTTGATATGATATTAATTTCTCACCAACACAAAAGGAGTATTAGAGATACTGTGTCTACAGATTGACATTCAATATGACCTTGATTTGAAGAAAAACAAATTATTGACAGAATGTAAAGTGGTAAGTATCCTTGGAATTGATGACGAATTCAATCAATTTGTATCCACTACTCTGGAGATCAGCCTAAAGGCATAGAGAAGAATAGAGGAGATTAAAATGTTGGAAGAATACCCAATTATACAAAGCTGGCACAGTGAGATGTTATGTATGTTTCCAGAAATTACATTGTATCATGCAAGAAATTATATAACAGGATTTTACAAATTACTTGAGAAAGAATATAATGATAAAGAAAATAGAAAGTCTCATTCTAGTAGAATATATTTTTATTATAATAATTTAAAATTTTTTCCAGATTATACATCAGTAGAATTTTTGAATATTCCTTTTATAATATTTTGTAATCTATGTACTCTTTCTCCTTCCCACCACCTTTTTTTAGACAAGAAGGCAGGTAATATGATATAGTTTATACATATATTATCATATGATACACATTTCAAAGTTTCTCATGTTGTGAAAGAAGACACATATTGTTTACACTAGAGAAAAATTCATGGAGGAAATAATATAAGGAATGGTGTGTTTCAGCTTGCATTTGTACTCCATTTCTTCCTTCTATGATAGGCGATAACCATTTTTTTTTTGTCATGAGTCTTTTGGTAGTTGTCCTGGATCCTTGCCTTGTTTATGAGAGTTAAGCCATTCCCAGTTGATCATGATATATCATTGTTGTGACTTTATGCAATGTTGTTTTGTTTCAACTCACTTCACTTTGCATTACTTCAGTTAAGTCTTTCAGGTTCTTATAGTATAATAGCATTCCATTAAATGAATATACCAAAACGTGTGAAGCTTTTCTGCAACTGATGAACATCTCTTCAGTTTCCAATTCTTTGAGACCACAAAAAGAGATGCAATAAATACTTTGAGGCAGGTAGTTCTTTTTCCCTATTTTTAATCTCATTGTGATAGAGACCAAGTAGTGGTATTGCTGGATGAAAGGGCACCCACCGTTTTAAAGCCCTTCAGGTTCGGTTCCATAGTGATCTCCACATTTGTTGTATCTAGTCACAGTTCCACCAAAAGAGTGTGTTCTGATGATATGTATCTATTTAAAAAACATAAAGGGGAAGCCAGGAGTCAAGATGGCAGCACAGAGGCAGCAAAAGTTCAGATCTCTAAAAACCCTTTGTTACCTATTACAAACTAAATGCTCCTAGGGTACAGAAAATCAAACCTAACAACAGGACAGGGCCAAGGAACCCTCTTGCTGGACTCAACTTAAAAATATGCCCACAAAAGCCTGGTTTCGAGAGCACTCAGGTCTAAGGGGAAGGAAGAAGGAAGGTCCTGGGACCCCAACCCCACTTAGAGTGTTAAGACTTCAGTGGTAGCTGGAACCTCTAGGTGGGCAAGGGTGCTGGTTTGGAGGGAGTATCTTATGGGTAAAACTGTGCCAGGCTCAGAGTGTCAAACAAGTGGAGGGAAAGCAATTAGAGAAGAAGCGCAGAGTCCGGAGAGGGATGCCTAGTTGCAACAATGGAGACACTCCATATTGCCCTCCTCCAGGAGGTTTTGGCTTCAGGGCACATCCAGCTCTGCAACTCAGCTGAACTTAATCCCATTACAGCCTCCAGAGTGCAGGGAAGCTCAAGCTCCAACAACCCTCCCGCACAGACTGTGCTAAGACATTTGCTGACAAAATTCCAAGGGTGAAGACTGACAGAAAAACCCAAACCCTCCCAAAAAATGAAAGGAGCAAAAGTAGAGGCAACTGCAGGGAATAAAGAAGGGGTAAATATGAGCTAACAACAGAAAAAATAAAAAATAAATTAAAATTGACAGGTTCTATACAGACAATGAACAAAGAGCAAACGGAACAGAGCACTGAAGTCTACTAGAATGTGAGTTCTTTGGATAGAGACTATTATTTATGTATCACCATTTAGTGTTTAGAACAATGCTCTAGCAATTGTTTGTTAATGAAATTATTTAATTTTCCCAACCTAAAATGCTAATACGACTAATTTGGAAGAACAAATAAGTTCTAAAAACATAGGAGGACTGAAGATTAAAAAAAAAATTAATGAACATGGGAAAAAAAATGAAAGGACATCCATATCATTGAAAGGCCTTAATCATTCTCAATATTTTAATCTGATTTCTCAAAAATCTTTGCATATATTTTGAAAAAATTAATTTGACATTGGCAAAAATACATCAAAATTATAAAAAGTGACTGTGAAATAAATTTTTAAATGGTTTATTTTACTTATTAACTTCTTGGGTTTTTAAAACTGGTTTTCCACTGGTTTTTCAATTTATACTCTTTACTTCCACAGTTGAATAAATATTAAGCAACTACTATGTGCAAGGTACAAGGGATATAATATTGAAGAATATCATATTTGTCATGCTAAATGAGGTTATGAAATGTCATGAGGAGAGACTAGAATTCAAAGTGAAGTAAGTATGATAAAGGGTATACAGGTAGCGGATTCATGTTATAATTTCTTGTCATACTAACACATTTCAATAATTCAGAATAGTAGCAATTTTTGCATATATATGAGTACTAGTGGGAGAATCAAGAAGGAAACAAAGTCTCAACAGATACTTGAGAGAGTGGGAATAGATAAGGTGTAGCACCACTTTCCCTCCCCCAAGGCAGAGTTGTTTGACTAAGGGAGTCAGTTCTGACTAGAACTGAAGGGTAAGTGGAAATCCCCATCAGTATCTTTCCCCTTTAATTGATGCAATTGTAATCCCCCTTATAGTATATTTTAGATAGTTGAGTCTTCAGTAAAGCAAAAATTGGGTAAAGGGTTAAGATATAAACAAGGAGAGAGGAAACAGGAAGTCCCAGACTAATCCATTCCTATAGATGAGTCTGGGGGTTTGAAGCATGTCCCAGACTGTGTTAATGTCTTTGTGGGCTCAAGATGTTGGTACTTCTTATCTCAGAGATATAGTTGGTATGAATCTTCTGCAGGATAGGCTATTGCCTTCCCCTAAGGGAAAAAGGTCTCTATCTTACTGATATAACAGATGAATGGTCTGGATCGTCTACCACTCAGCAAAGGATTTATTGGGTATAGCTTTGTCTTCTCAGTAAGGATTTTGTTCCTTTCCTCTTCAAGCCAAGGGGGAGAAGAACTCAGCAGTTCTCCAACTGCTCCTTTTAGCTTAGCTGGAATGTCCCATCCTATCCCCCAATGGCAGCAGAGTTCCATCTCATCTTCTACTGAGATAGCTTTTCAAAATCCAGTCTTTTTCATTCATTTTGACATTTCCCTCTCACAAATATGTAGATAATTATTCTTTCCTCAATTTTTTTTACTGATCCATTATTTCAGAGTATTCCTAACATTTTTTCAAACTAAAAGTAAAATAAAGTATGGTAGTATTTTCTCATTTTAAATATACATTTTCATTAAGAGTTGTCCTTAAAAATAAAAAATATGTTCAATAGAAAATTAAAATCAACTTCCAGGTAATCATGGCTGCAATCTAGATGCCACACACTTCCTCTCCCTGGCACCGAACGAAATACACTACATCAAAGGAGCATAAAATCACCTTTGGAGGAACAGAAGAACTCCCCAGTACCCCACAGAGGCAAAGGTATGTGGGGCTTGAACATTTCCACACTAAAATAAGAAGGAAAAGCTTGCACAGAAAAGTGAACTGAGCCGCCCCTCCCCCACCCCACCTCCCCCACTAAACCAGAGTGAGCTACCTGAGAGCTCACCAGGACAGCAGGTGAGTGGGGAGCGTCTCTGTCTGGGGGGGGCACTCCAGGGTCCTTGGGATCTGGGGACTGCCAGGATAAGGTGTCTCAGGGCGGTTTCACTGGAGAATCCAGTGCGGAGCTGTACTTGGGGCGGGCGGCGCAGAACATCTCCACTGAGCTGAGCACCAGGGGTGGATCACGCGCTGATTATCTGGGCGGAGCTGAACACCTGGGCAGTGTGGCTGTGATCAGGGACCCAGCTCTCTAAGAAACCTCGGAGGCTGGGAAGAACTAGACTGAAGCAACCTAAATTCACAGAAAAACCGCCCATATAACCCAGATCCCAGACCAAAAAGGAAAGGGGAATAAAACCACCAAAGGGATGGCTCACATGGCCCAAAATCAAGCCTCCAGGAAGAAAGGGAAAAAAGTGACTATTGAAAACTTTTATGGTGGAAGTACCCAAGGAAAAGAGGAGAATGAGGAGGAAATCCAAAAAAATTCAGGACACGCCTCCCAAAATGGAAACTATCAACAAGCTCTGGAAGATCTCAAACTGGAACTTATCCAAAAGATGGAAACCTGGAAAGAAAAATGGGAGAAAGAGATTAGCTGTCTGACAGATAAGAATGCTCAATTAGAAAAAGAACTCGAAGCATCCAATAGAAGGGCAAACAAGGCTGAAAAGCAAAACCAGTCCCTAACGACCAGAATTAAGCACCTCGAAGAAAGTGAGATGATAAAACAGCAAGAATCAATAAAGCAAACCCAAAAAATTAATGAATTAGAAGAAAATATAAAATATCTCACTGAGAAGGTCACAGACCTGGAAAACAGAGGGAGACGAGAAAATCTCCGAATTATCGGTCTCCCAGAAAAACCAGAGGTAAACAACAAACTCGATATTATTCTACAGGAGATTATAAAAGAAAATTGCCCTCACGTTCTGGAGCAAGGGGGCAAAATAGATATAGAAAGGATTCATAGAACACCTTCTATACTAAATCCCCAAAAGACAACGCCTAGGAATGTAATTGCCAAATTCAAGAGCTTCCAAGTAAAGGAGAAAATCCTACAAGAAGCCAAGAAGAAGAGCTTCAGATATAAGGGGGCTCCCATAAGGATCACACACAACTTAGCGGCTAACACACTAAGAGACCGCAAAGCATGGAACATGATATTTAGAAAGGCAAGAGAGCTGGGTCTCCAACCAAGAATCAACTACCCAGCAAAACTGACTATATACTTCCAGGGGAAAGTATGGGCATTCAACAAAATAGAAGATTTCCAAGCATTTGCTAAGAAAAGACCAGAGCTCTGTGGAAAGTTCGATATCCAAGCACAGAAAGCAAGAGAAACATGAAAAGGTAAATATGAAAGAAAGGGAAAAGGAGATAAATCTTATCTTTTTCTTTAAGTCAAACTCTCTTCTATAAGGACTACATTTACATCAAATTATATATATTAATATGTGGGGAAAATGTTTTGTGTAACTCTCATAAATGGTAGCATCATAAGAGTAGTTAGAAGAAACATGCATAGGGAAATATTGGGGCATTAAGATTTGGGGAAAGTGGGGGCAAAGAAAGGAAAAGGGAGGGGGGAACCTCAATAATACTAAGATTAACTTCAAGAAATAGGGGGAGAATCAATAGAATAATCTTTCCCATATAAAGATACACATGGGAAGGGGAGGGGAAGAACTCTCATATGAGAAGGAGAGGAAGAGAGCGTGAAGTGGAATTACTTAAACCTTACTCTCAGTGAAATCAAATCTGAGAGGGAAGAACATCTAGATCCAGTGGGATCCAGAATTCTATCTTATCCATTATGGCAAGAAAGAAAGGAAAATCAAGGAGGGGGAGAGGGGAGGGAACACAAAAAGGGAGGGAAGGAGAGGGGGGAGGGGAAGGGAGCATAAAAAGGGAGGGGCTAGAAAGGGAAGCATCTCAAGGGAGGGGACTAGGGGGACTGACCTAAAGTAAATCACTGATTCAAAAGGAGAAAGCTAAAGAAGAAAGGTCAGAACTAGGGGAAGATATCAAAATGCCAGCAAATCCACAAATGACAATCATAACTTTGAACGTGAATGGGATGAACTCACCCATAAAAGTAGACAAATAGCAGATTGGATTAGAACCCAAAACCCTACCATATGTTGTCTTCAAGAAACACATATGAGACAGGTTGACACTCACAAGGTTAGAATTAAAGGATGGAGTAAGACCTTTTGGGCCTCAACCAATAGCAAGAAGGCAGGAGTTGCAATCATGATATCTGACAAAGCCAAAGTACAAAAAGACCTGAACAAAAGGATAGGGAAGGTAAATACATTCTGCTAAAGGGAAGTATAGACAATAAGGAAATATCACTAATCAACATGTATGCACCAAATGGTATAGCATCCAAATTTTTAATAGAGAAACTAGGAGAATTGAAGGAGGAAATAGACAGTAAAACCATATTAGTGGGAGACTTGAACCAACCACTATCAAATTTAGATAAATCAAACCAAAAAATAAACAAGAAAGAGGTAAAAGAGGTGAATGAAATCTTAGAAAAATTAGAGTTAATAGACATATGGAGAAAAATAAATAGGGACAAAAAAGAATACACCTTCTTTTCAGCACCACATGTCACATTCACAAAAATAGATCATACACTAGGTCATAGAAACATGGCACTCAAATGCAGAAAAGCAGAAATATTAACTGCAGCCTTTTCAGATCACAAGGCAATAAAAATATTGATCGGCAAGGGTACATGGAGAGCCAAATCAAAAATTAATTGGAAATTAAATAACATGATACTCCAAAATCGGATAGTTAGAGAAGAAATCATAGAAACAATTAACAATTTCGTTGAAGAAAATGACAACGGCGAAACATCCTTTCAAACATTATGGGATGCAGCCAAGGCAGTACTTAGAGGAAAATTCATATCCCTGAGTGCATATATTAACAAATTAGGGAGGACAGAGACCAAGGAATTGGAAATGCAAATCAAAAAACTTGAGAATGAACAAATTAAAAACCCCCAGAAGAAAACCATACTAGAGATCCTAAAAATTAAGGGAGAAATTAATAAAATAGAAAGTGACAGAACTATTAAGCTAATAAACAAGACTAGAAGCTGATACTTTGAAAAAACAGACAAAATAGACAAAGTACTGGTTAATTTAATTAAAAAAAGGAAAGAAGAAAGGCAAATTAACAGCATCAAGGATGAAAAGGTAGATCTCACCTCCAATGAAGAGGAAATTAAGACAATCATTAAAAATTACTTTGCCCAACTACATGGCAATAAATATACCAACCTAGGTGATATGGATGAATATTTACAAAAATATAAATTGCCTAGACTAACAGAAGAAGAAATAGTTTTCTTAAATAATCCCATATCAGAAAAAGAAATCTAACAGGCCATCAAAGAACTTCCTAAGAAAAAATCCCCAGGGCCTGATGGATTCACCAGCGAATTGTATCAAACATTAAGAGAACAGTTAATCCCAATACTATACAAACTATTTGACATAATAAGCAAAGAGGGAGTTCTACCAAACTCCTTTTATGACACAAACATGGTACTGATTCAAAAACCAGGCAGGCCAAAAACAGAGAAAGAAAATTATAGACCAATCTCCCTAATGAATATAGATGCAAAAATCTTAAATACGATACTAGCAAAAAGACTCCAGCAAGTGATTAGAAGGGTCATCCAACATGATCAAGTAGGATTTATACCAGGGATGCAGGGCTGGTTCAACATTAGGAAAACTATCCGCATAATTGACCACATCAACAAGCAAACCAACAAGAACCACATGATTATCTCAATAGATGCAGAAAAAGCCTTTGATAAAATACAACACCCATTCCTATTAAAAACACTAGAAAGCATAGGAATAGAAGGGTCATTCCTAAAAATAATAAACAGTATATATCTAAAACCATCAGCTAATATCATCTGCAATGGGGATAAACTAAATCCATTCCCATTAAGATCAGGAGTGAAACAAGGATGCCCATTATCACCTCTATTATTTGACATTGTATTAGAAACACTAGCAGTAGCAATTAGAGAAGAAAAAGAAATTGAAGGCATCAAAATAGGCAAGGAGGAGACCAAATTATCGCTCTTTGCAGATGACATGATGGTCTACTTAAAGAATCCTAGAGATTCAACCAAAAAGCTAATCGAAATAATCAACAACTTTAGCAAAGTTGCAGGATACAAAATAAACCCACATAAGTCATCAGCATTTCTATATAATTCCAACACAGCTCAGCAGCAAGAACTAGAAAGAGAAATCCCATTCAAAATTAACTTAGACAAAATAAAATACTTAGAAATCTATCTCCCGAAACAAACACAGGAATTATAGGAACACAACTACAAAACACTCTCCACATAACTAAAACTAGACTTGAACAATTGGAAGAACATTAACTGCTCATGGGTAGGACGAGCCAATATAATAAAAATGACCATCCTACGCAAACTCATCTATCTATTTAGTGCCATACCCATGGAACTTCCAAAAATTTTTTTTACTGATTTAGAAAAAACCATAACAAAGTTCATTTGGAAGAACAAAAGATCAAGGATATCCAGGGAAATAATGAAAAAAAAAATACAAAGGAAGGGGGTCTTGCAATCCCAGATCTCAGACTATATTACAATGCAGTGGTCATCAAAACAATTTGGTACTGGCTAAGAGACAGAAAGGAGGATCAGTGGAATAGACTGGGGGCAAGCAACCTCAGCAAGACAGTATATGACAAACCCAAAGATCCCAGCTTTTGGGACAAAAATCCACTATTTCATAAAAGCTGCTGGGAAAATTTGAGGACAGTGTGGGAAAGATTAGGCTTAGATCAACACCTCACGCCCTACACCAAGATAAATTCAAGATGGATGAATGACTTGAACATAAAGAAGGAAACTATAAGTAAATTAGGCGAACACAGAATAGTATACATGTCAGACCTTTGGGAAGGGAAATACTTCAAAACCAAGCAAGAATTAGAAAGAGTTACAAAATGCAAAATAAATAATCTGGATTACATCAAATTTAAAAGTTTTTGTACAAACAAAACCAATATAACCAAAATCAGAAGGGTAGCAACAAATTGGGAAACAATCTTCATAAAAACCTCTGACAAAGGTTTAATTACTCAAATTTATAAAGAACTAAATCAATTGTACAAAAAATCAAGCCATTCTCCAATTGACAAATGGGCAAGGGACATGAACAGGCAATTCTCAGCCAAAGAAATCAAAACTATTAATAAGCACATGAAAAAGTGCTCTACATCTCTTATAATCAGAGAGATGCAAATCAAAACAACTCTGAGGTATCACCTCACACCTAGCAGATTGGCTAACATGACAGCAAAGGAAAGTAATGAATGCTGGAGGGGATGTGGCAAAGTGGGGACATTAATTCATTGCTGGTGGAGTTGTGAATTGATCCAACCATTCTGGAGGGCAATTTGGAACTATGTCCAAAGGGCGATAAAAAACTGTCTGCCCTTTGATCCAGCCATAGCACTGCTGGGTCTGTACCCCAAAGAGATAATGGACAAAAAGACTTGTACAGGAATATTCATAGCTGCGCTCTTTGTGGTGGCCAAAAATTGGAAAATGAGGGGATGCCCTTCAATTGGGGAATGGCTGAGCAAATTGTGGTATATGTTGGTGATGGAATACTATTGTGCTAAAAGGAATAATAAAGTGGAGGAATTCCATGGAGACTGGAACAACCTCCAGGAAGTGATGCAGAGCGAAAGGAGCAGAACCAGGAAAACATTATACACAGAGACTGATACATTGTGGTACAATCGAAGGTGATGGACTTCTCCATTAGTATCAATGCAATTTCCTTGAACAATCTGCAGGGATCTAAAAAAAAAATACTACCCACAAGCAGAGGATAAACTGTGGGAGTAAAAACACGGATGAAAAGCAACTGCTTGACTATAGGGTTGGAGGAGATAAGACTGAGGAGTACTCTAAATGAACACTATAATGCAAATTCCAATAACACGGAAATGGGTTCGAGTCAAGAACACATGTGATAACCAGTGGAATCATGTGTCGGCTATGGGAGAGGGAAAGGCGGGGGGGGGGGGGGAGGGGAGGGAAGGGGAGGAAAAGAAAACTATCTTTGTTTCCAGTGAATAATGTATGAAAACGACCAAATAAAATAAGGTTAAAAAAAAAGAAAATTAAAATCTATATTACTGAGCAGGAATGAAATGTAGATGAGAGAGAAAAAAGAAAACGTTAGTCTTACCAGGGGATAGATTTACTTATGAAATGATCACTTTCTATCTAGGACAGTAGTCTGTTTAAAGCTTTTTTTTTTCCTTTTAAATATTTATGAGATAATTCAGAACATTTAGCTGAAATGAAGAGTGAAAACCTTAGAGTATAGTGCTGATGAGAGCAAATCATTGTTTAAAAAGTTTAAAAATATATCCTCTGTAAGAATTACTTAGAATGAGAGAAGTTGGGTAACATCAAAGTCTGAATATTGTGTAGTATTTAAACTGGCAGAAAGAGTCAAGATAAATAGGAAATAAAGGTAAATTTGTAAAAATCATCATTGACATCTATCATGCCGATGAAGAGTTGTACGACAGTGGCAAATCAATGATGTAAGTGCATAAAAATGAAAATTTGGGGAAGACTGAAAACTTTCAAAATATTCAAGATGATAAAGCTATTCTGTATCAATGTAAACAGATATGTTAAAAGAAAACTTGGCTATGTACTTAAATCCATCCACAAATGCTACCTGGGTTCTTCAATTCTGATATAATATCCCCAAAATCAAGGATAAGTCTATATGGCTAATGATATAAAAGATTTGGATTGATACTAGAGTAGAATTGTTTAATGAGATATATCTTGATTTTTTAATATAAAAGTTACTATATATATATACATTTCTGTCTCCTGTGTTGTTCTCATGATGTCATCTCCCATCAACTAGAGGTCAGATACCACCGAGTAAATTGAGGATAGACTAGCCACTAGAAAAGGAAGCAATTGAGTCAAGAATATCAGGAGACCAGGAGAGCATGATGATCTTCCCTGTTATACCTCCTAGACTATCTCCATAGATGGACTAGGCAAATTAAAAACAAACAAACAAAAACAAAACAAAACAAAAAAAAAAAACCTATGGTTGGCTCCTGAGTGGAGAAAAGACTGTATAAGGTGAAGCAAGGAGAAAGTGGTGGTCTTTGGTATGCTGTGGATGGTGCTGACTGAACCCATGGTGGATTGGAGAGAGACCCACAATGGTAGCCACAGATTAGCCAGCTAAGTGTAAGTGACCCATGTACTATATACTTCTTTCACAAGCTATACTTTCACAAGCTATACTTCCACAAAATATATATACTTTCACAAAGCTATATTTTCACAAGCTATACTTTTATAAGCTAATAATTCTTTCACAGCTAAGTGTAAGTGACATGAACTCTCTTACTCAGTGCCCTACCAAGTGCTAAGTAGGGGCACTTCAAATACTTTATTAATTAAATTAAAGATTGCTGATTGGTTATATAAAAAATAAACAGAGAGTTTGATTCTCTCTTCACATTCCCCCCCTGTGATTCTATTGGGAGACGAGCATGTTGAAATTTCTCAGATTTACATGCCTAGTCTACCCAATGAATCATTTATCACAACTAACATATCTCTAAAGATCTTTTGGCAATAGGTACATACAATATTGCACTATCTAAGAAGAAATTGCAATAATCAAAGATAAGAAGACAATAAAAGGGAGAGCAAAACCAATGATTGATAGGCACATTGGCAAAAAGCCGATTAGGGGGCAATCCCCATTTGAAGAAAGCTTCATAAAGAAGCCTACAAAAAGCACAAATTGAATCAAAAGATTCAGAATGAATTTTGGGATGTAGTGAATCCAGATGAAGGGGGTTGAAGACATTTATTTTGAATGTGCAGGGGTGTCCACCCAACATTCAATAGGTCATATATTTTCTCTTGACATTGCTAGGTTACCAATAAAGCATATGGGTTATTTATAATAACCTGGCACTCTCACTTTGGGACCAGAACTATTTCCTTAATAGCATTGGATACAAGATACTCCATTGTAGTTGCACTTTGTTATATATGATCATACCCTAAATACACCACTCCTTTATGTGTGGATTGCTACTTAAAATTCTTTGGATACTTGCTAGGAGTCTGATAGGAGGGGTGATAAGTGAAGACTTCAAGGCTTATCATTCTCAATTCATAAGGATCTTTTCTTGTCTGAGTGTTGTTGTTGTTGTTGTTGTTTTTCCCCTACTTACTCTCTCCCCTGTTTAATCAGTTAGGAATACTCTAGTTTCACACATACTTCCTTTTCTTTTTTTTTTTTTTTGACAGCCCACAGTGACTAGTTACTTTCTAATCTACCTTATTATTCTTTATTATTATTATTTATACCATATTTTAGTAGTAGAATTAGCTTTGTAGAATATCATACAGTTCACACATATACACAAAGTCTTATCAGAGTTAGGAAGGACAATAAAGATAATTCAAATGATGATTCAAATGAGGGAATTTAAGGGAAATAAAGCAGAATTCTAGCTTGTTGTGGGAAAACTTTAAGATAATACCCTGGATCTGGACAGGTTGCCCTTGTCAAGGATAGCAGGCTCCAATAGCTAGCTTAAAAATGAAAGATATTTATTAATTTGAATGTAAGTCAAATAATTATGTCAAATTGAATGGCTAAGGGAAGCAGAGAGGTTGGAATATTGACTCCTAGAAGAGATGTGTTCTGGGCTCTTTATATCCTTTTGACAACAGAGGCTACATGACTAGAGATAGGATGATGATGGCAAGTTACTGGGTCTCTGTAACCCCAAAAAGGATCATTTTGTTATGTTCTATGCCTGAAAGGCAAACGAGGATGAACTATTCAGTTTAGAGAATAATCAGATATCTGGGATAAAAATAGATGTTTATAAAGAGCAAGCCAGGAAGTACCTATTTGTGGTCTTCAAGAATGATGGGAGAAGCCAGAAGAGATCTTAACTCAAAGTCACCTTCCCTAGCTCTGAAAGAATGTAAGGAAAAACATAGTCTTTTATGTACTACTCTCTGACTAGGACACAATCTGGGATTTGGGAATGTCTAGGGAAGCCGAGTCTAATGCTGAGTCAGAACACAATGTACCCTTTCAAATTCCTATTAAATTTTACACTAGCCCTTACTTTTCATACACCAACTGAAGGATTTAGACTAGTGTGACATCTCTGGGAAATCTGAAGTCATTGCCTATATCTATTTACTATTTCAACCTTGGCTAAACTACAAAAAAAAAAAAAAACTGGCAGAAAATTAACTGATGAAGAAGAGGAGTTCTGAGTTTGATGTAGCTGTTTCAAGGCTTAGGCAGTTAATCATTGCTTATTTGAAACTTGAAACTTTCCCCTCCCCCTTCATGTAATTAGTCATTGTGCTTATGAACTCATAAATCACTGAAAATTTCTCTGTAGGTATGAGACTAGACAATTTTAAATGGAAATAGTAAAATTAAAATATATATCAGAACTGTATTTCCACTACTTCCTTTCTGAAAATGAACTGAGACAATTCTTAAAACAGCTCTCTAGCTGCCCTAGAGCAGCTTCAGCCATTTTCTTCGTTGAATTCACTCATTGCCTGAAGGTGGGAGGAGATGGATCAATTTGATTTCTCAAAGACACTTCTAGTTCTCTAAAAGAAGTTGAGTTAATGAACAATTAATGGGTCAGAAGAATATTCTTTTTTCTTTTCATTTTTTATTTTTATTTGGTCAATTTCAAACGTTATTCCTTGGTTACAAAAATCATATTCTATTCCTATCTCCCCTCCCCCTAACCCTCTCATAGCCAAAGCACAATTCCACTGGTGATTACATGTGTCCTTGATCAAAACCCATTTCCACATTGTTGGTGTTGCATTAGGATGTTCATTTAGAGTCTACATCCCCAATCATATCCCCTCGACTCTTGTAACCAAGCAGTTGTTTTCCTTCTATGTTTCTACTCACATTGTTTTTCCTCTGAATGTGGATAGTGTCCTTTCTTATAGAGCCCTCCTGGTTGTTCCTGAATACATCATTGCCACTAATGGAGAAGTCCATCACCTTCGATTGTACAACAGTGCATCAGTCTCTATGTACAATGTTCTCCTGGTTTTGCTCCTTTCATTCTGCATCACTTCCTGGAGGTTGTTCCAGTCCCCATGGAATTCCTCCACTTGATTATTCCTTTGAGCACAATAGTATTCCATCACCAACATATACCACAATCTGTTCAGCCATTCCCCAATTGAAGGACATCCCTTCATTTTCCAATTTTTTACCACTACAAAGAGTGAAGCTATGAATGGTTTTGGATAGGTCTTTTTCCTTATTATCTCTTTGGAGTACAAAACCAGAAGTGCTATGGCTGGATCAAAGGGCAGACAGTCTTTTATTACCCTTTGGGCATAGTTCCAAATTGCTCTCCATGATGATTGGATCAATTCACAACTCCACCAGCAATTAATTAATGTCCCTACTTTGCCACATCCCCTCCAGCATTCATTTCTTTCCATTGCTGTCATGTTAACTAATCTGCTAGGTGTGAGGTGGTACCTCAGAGTTGTTTTGATTTGCATCTCTCTTATTATAAGAGATTCAGAACACTTTTTCATGTGCTTATTAATGGTTTTGATTTCTTTGACTGAAAATTACCTATTCATGTCCCTTGCCCATTTATCAATTGGAGAATGGCTTGATTTTTTGTACAATTGATTTAGGGCTTTGTAAATTTGATTAATTAGACCTCTGTCAGACATTTTTGTTAAGAAGATTATTTTCAAATTTATTATTTCCCTTTTATTTTTGGTTATATTGGTTTTGTTTATACAAAACCTTTTTTAGTTTGATGTCATCAAAATTATTGATCTTACATTTTGTGAGTCTTTCTAAGTCTTTCTTGGTTTTAAAATCTTTCCCTTCCCAAAGGTCTGATATGTATACTATTCTGTGTTCACATCATTTACTTATAGTTTCCTTCTTTATGTCCAAGTCATTCACCCAGAATTTATCTTGGTGTAGAGTGTGAGGGGTTGATCCAAGCCTAATATCTCCCACACTGTCTTCAAATTTTCTCAGCAGTTTTTATCAAATAGTGGATTTTTGTCCCAAAAGTTGGGATCTTTGGGCTTGTCATAGACTGTCTTGCTGAGGTCACTTAACCCAAATCTATTCCACTGATCCTCCTTTCTGTCTCTTAGCCAGTTCCAAATTGTTTTGATGACCACTCCTTTATAGTACAGTTTGAGATATGTGACTGCAAGGCCTCCTTCCTTTGCATTTTTTTTTCATTATTTCCCTGGATATCTTTGATCTTTTGTTCATCCAAATGAACTTTGTTATGTTTTTTTTTTTCTAATTCAGTAAAAATGTTTTTTGGAGGTTCGATGGGTATGGCATTAAATAAATGAATAAGTTTGGGTAGGATGGTCAATGTTAGCTCCTCCTACCCATGAGCAGTTGATGTTTTTCCAATTGCTCAGATCTAGTTTTAGTTGTGTGGAAAGTATTCTATAGTTATGTTCATATAGTTCCTGTGTTTGTCTTGGCAGATAGATTCCCAAGTATTTTATATTGTCAAGGGTGATTTTAAATGGAATTTCTCTTTCTAATACTTGCTGCTGAGATGTGTTGGAGATATATAGAAATGCTGATGACTTATGTGGGTTTATTGTGTATCCAGGCAACTTTGCTAAAGTTGTTGCATATTTCCATTAACTTTTTAGTTGATTCTCTAGGATTCTTTAAGTAGACCATCATATCATCCGCAAAGAGTGATAGCTTGGTCTTTCATTGCTAATTTTAATACCTTCAATTTCTTTTTCTTCTCTAATTGCTACTGCTAGTGTTTCTAGTACAGTGTTAAATAATAGAGGTGAAAATGGGCATCCTTCTTTCACTCCTGTTCCTATTGGGAATGCATCTAGTTTATCCCCATTGCAAATGATGTTGGCTGATGGTTTTAAATACTGTTTATTATTTTTAGGAAAGACCCTTCTATTTCTATACTTCCTAGTGTTTTTAATAGAAATGAGTGTTGTTTTCTGTCAAAGGCTTTTTCTGATTCTATTGAGGTAATCATGTGATTTTTGTCAGTTTGCTTGTTAATATGGTCAATTATGTGGATGGTTTTCCTAATATTGAACCATCCTTGCATTCCTGGTATGAATCCCACCTGATCAGAGTGAATAACCCTCTTGATGACTTGCTGGAGTCTTTTTGCTAGTATCCTATTTAAGATTTTTGCATCTATATTCATTAAGGAGATTGGTCTGTAGTTTTCTTTCTTTGTTTTTGACCTGCCTGGCTTTGGAATCAGTATCATGTTTGTGTCATGAAAGGAATTTGGTAGAACTGCCTCTTTGCTTATTATGTCAAATAGTTTGTATATTATTGGGATTAGCTGTTCTTTGAACGTTTATAGAATTCACTTGTAAATCCATCAGGCCCTGGGGATTTTTCCTTAGGGAGTTCTTTGATGGCCTGTTCAATTTCTTTTTCTGATATGGGATTATTTAAGAATTCTATTTCTTCTTCTGTTAGTCTAGACAATTTATATTTTTGTAAATATTCATCCATATCACCTAGATTGGCATATTTATTGCCATGTAATTGGGCAAAATAGTTTTTAGTGATTGCCTTAATTTCCTCATCTTTGGAGGTGAGCTCTGTCTTTTCATCTATGATACTGTTAATTTGGTTTTCTTCTTTCCTTTTTTTATTAGATTGATTAGTACTTTGGCTATTTTGTTTGTTTGTTTGTTTGTTTGTTTTTTCAAATACCAGCTTCTATTCATATTTATTAGTTCAATAGTTCTTTCACTTTCAATTTTTATTAAATTTTCCCTTAACTTTTTGGATCCCAAATTTAGTTTTCTTCCAGGGGTTTTTGATTTGTTTCCTTTTAACTTTTTTGATTTGCATGTCCAATTCTTTGGCCTCTGCCCTCCCAAATTTATTTTATTAACTCAAGGATAAAAATTTCCCCCTGACTACTGCTTTGGCTGCATCCCATAGACTTTGAAAGGATGTCTCATCATTGTCATTTTCTTCAATGAAATTTTTAATTATTTCTATGTTTTTGTCTCTAACTGATTTTGGAGAATCATATTATTTAGGTTCTAATTAATTTTTGATGTGGCTCTCCATGTACCCTTACTGATAATTATTTTTATTACATTATGATCTGACAAGTTTGTATTTATTATTTCTGCTTCTCTGGATTTGTTTGCCATGTTTTTATGACCTAGTACATGGTCAATCTTTGTGAATGTATCATGTGCTGCTGAAAAGAAGGTGTATTCCTTCTTGTCCCTATTTATTTTTCTTAATATATCTATTACCTCTAAGTTTTCTGAGATTTCATTCACATCTTTTACCTATTTCTTATTTTTTTTATTTGATTCATCTATATTTGATAGTGGTATAGTTTTAATATCTATTTCCTCCTTCAATTCCACTAGTTTTTCCTTTAGAAATTTGGATGCTATACCATTTGGTGCATACATGTTGATTACTGATATTTCCTCATTGTCTATACTGCCTTTTATCAGAATGTATTTACCTTCCTCATCCCTTTAAATCAGATCTCTTTTTACTTTGGCTTTGTCAGATATCATGATTGTAACTCCTGCCTTCTTTCTATCAGCTGAGGCCCAGTAGGCCTTGCTGTAACCTTTAATTCTAACTTTGTGAGTATCTACCCACCTCAGATGTATTTCTTGTAGACAGCATATGGTAGGATTTTGCATTTTAATTGACACTCCTATTCATTTACGTTTTATGCGTGAGTTCATCCCATTTACTTTCAAAGTAATGATTGTCACTTGTGAATTCCCTAGCATTTTGATATCCTCTCTTAGTTCTGTCCTTTTTCTTTTGCTACATTCTTTTAAACTAGCGATTTACTTTTAATCTATCCCCCTAATCCCCTCCCTTAATATGCTTCCCTTTCTGGCCCCTCGCCTTTAGTTCCATTTTTTTTAGGGTCTGTTAAGTTATCCTCCCTCTCTTTCCCTCCCTTTTTGTACTCCCTTTCCCCCTACCCGCCTAGTTTTCCATTCTCACTTACCCTGTAGGATAAGATAGAATTCAAGACCCAATGAATCTAGATGCTCTTCCCCCTCAGAATTGATTTCACTGAGAGTAAGGATTAAGTAGTACCTATTAGCACTCTCTTCCTCTCCTTCTAATAAGAGTATTCTTCCCCTCCCCTTCCCATGTATATCTTTGTGTGATAAAGATTATCGTATATATTTTATTTCTTCAAGTATCTCTTGGTGCCATCTTTGATTCCCCTTCACCCTTTTCTTTTTCTCTTTGAATATCATCTTATAGCCCTTAATGCCCCAATGTCTTCCTATGAATGATTCTTATAATTACTATAATAAAGAATACAATTTTTGAGAGTTACAAATAACATTTCCCCATATATTAATATATACATAATTTGATCTAATTGTAGTCCTTAAAAAAGAGGGTTTAAACAAACAAACATTTTTCCCTCTCTTTCTTATTTACCTTTCATGTGTCTCTTGATCTTTGCATTTGGATATCAAACTTTCCACTCAGTTCTGGTCTTTTCTTTACAAATACTTGGAAATCTTCTATTTTATTGAATGCCCATACTTTCCCCTGGAAGTATATAGTCATTTTTGATAGATAGGTGATTCTTGGTTGAATACCCATTTTTCTTGCCTTTCTGAATATCATGTTACAGTCCTTGTAGTTCTTTAGTGTGGAAGCTGCTGGGTCTTATGTGATCCTGATTGGTGCTCCTTGGTATCTGAATCATCTCTTTTTGGCTTCTTGTAGGAATTTCTCATTAGCTTGAAAGCTCTTGAATTTAGCATTTACATTCCTGGGAGTTGTTTTTTGAGGATTTAGTATAGAGGGTGTTCTATGAACTCTTTCAATGTCTATCCACCCCCACCCCACCCCCCTTGTTAAAGAACATTAGGGCAGTTATCTTGGATGATTTCTTGTAGTATGGTGTTAAGATTTTTGTTTATTTCTGGCTTTTCAGGTAGACCAATGATTTTCAAATTGGCTTGTCATGATCTATTTTCCTTAACTGTCACCTTGTCAGTGAGATGTTTTATGTTTTCTTCTATTTTGTCAGTCTTTTGACTTTGCTTTATTAATCTTTGCTGTTTTGCAAGATCATTGGTTTCCAGTTGCCCAATTCTGGTCCTTAAAGCCTGGTTTTCTGTTATAATCTTTTGGTTTTCTGCTTTTGATTTTCTGCTATAATCTTTTGATTTTCTCTTTGACCTATTTCCCACTTTTATTGCCAGAAGGCTTCCATCTTTTTGATAAGCTCCAATTTAAATTCTTACACAGCTTGTGGACAATTTCCATTATTTTGGAAGGTTTGGGTTTATTTTAATTTCTTCCTGCATTTCCTCTGTAGCTTGGGTTTTTCATCCCAGAAAAATTTTGAGGGTCTGAAATAGAGAAGGTAAACTGAGAAAACTGTTTCTTTTGAAATGACTACTGTCTGCTGGCTTGTGACTAGAGAGAGCTGCTAGAGAGGAACCTAAAACTGATTATTTGTAATGGAGGTAGGAATGAGAGATGCTGAGGGATGCTAGTACAGGGATGCTGCCACACAGAGATGCTGATACACAGGGGAACTGCTTTGGGGAATGCTCTGGAGTTTTCCTATTGATCCCTACTGATGGTTGATGGATCAGTATATCTTTCTAAACCCATCCCCCCTTTACTCTCTCCCTTCTCCAACTCTCTCCTTTCTGCCTTCCCCACCTCCCTGTTCTTCTAAAGCCTTTGGCTTCTTCCCTCTCCACCTGAGTAAACTATAAAGATAATCTTTCCTTTTCCTTTTTCAAGTCAAGGGGTTTATTGGGATAACAGGATATGACACTGAGGTAATAGGGAAGAGGATGTCCCTAATCTCAAATGAGGATTATGATGGCTTGGGAAGTCACAACTGTGACAGAGGGACAGTCAGAGATGGAGGACAAGAGATTTTTATAATCTTCTTTATTCCTCTTTTTTTTCACAAAGTCAGCAAAGTCTCTCAGCTTAATTTCTGAAGCCCCCCTCCCCCCAGGGTCCTTCAGTCTGAGACAACTTCCCAAGAGAGAAAATAAAGTTCAAAGTCTCTCAGTTTTTCCTGGCCAGCTCAACTCTCAAATAGACCACCAACTCAAAAGTCAGTTTCAAAACTGCCCAGAGCTAGGGAGACAGAGACAAGGTCAAAGCCAAGTTCTTGCTTCTTCTCCTGGCCAGCTCAACTGCCAGAGTCAGAGCCAAAGTCAAAGTCAATTTTTTTTTCTTCCCCTCTCTGTGTAGCCAGAAACCCCCAACTGTCACTCCTGGGAACATTCCATTTGGAATCTTCCTCTTAATCAACAATTATGTCCATAGCCTTGGTTCTTACATCTTGGCTTACAAAACTTCTCTCTTTCTCTCTCTCTCTCTCTCTCTCTCTCTCTCTCTCTCTCTCTCTCTCTCTCTCTATATATATATATATATATATATATATATATATATATATATATATATATATATATATACTTCTTGTGACAAGGAAATCACTTTAAAAGACTGATATATATTAATTTAAGGTCACCAAGGAATTCAGCTATGTAATTCCTAAATGAAAACTCAAGTCAGCAGTCAACCTTTTATGGAGTTTAATTACAAACAGGAGGAAGAAAGGTATTAAAGATATAGAGAGAGAGGGAGAGAGAAAAGGGGAGAGAAGGGAATAGGGCTTAAATACCCCTTCTGTTTAGGCTGGGCCAAAAGGCCCAAGCCCTTAGCTGGGGCAAAGAAAAGAGATCAGTCCCTATTACTCACGTGACCAAAATGGAGAAACAGTCTCAGAGGCCCCCACCTTCAGCTTCCTTCAGAGCAAGCTTCTCAGAGCACCACCTCTCAGACCAAAACCTCTCGAACCAACCACCTTCAGTCCTCAGACCACGCTATCTTTAAGGAAACCATCCAAGTTCCCTCCCCTCAGTTCTCACATCTACTAATCACTGTCCATGTCTTCCCTGTGCCAATGGTGGCTCTAGCTTAACCCAGGACCGCCCAGAGGTCTGTGGGTTTGCACATGTCTGTTGAAGGACATATTCTCAAATAATTAAATCTTGATCCTTTGCTGCAGCCCTTCCTAAATCCTGTTACCCTGAGTAGGGTGGAGATTGGAATAATTAAATTTTGATCTATGCTGCAGCCCTTCCTAAATCCTGTTAGGACTGAGTAGGGTGGAGATTGTAATTTCCAAGACCTGGTTCTGTCATTCCAAGTATCTCTATTGTATCAATTCTAAAATCAATCATGACTCAAAGAACTTCCTGTTCTATGCTTAAGCATAGGTCAAAGCCCTTTCCATTGTTTAGCAAATGGTTTCTGTCCTAAAGTAATCTTAAGAAGGGAGGAGGAGGAACCTCCCATGCCAATGGGTTTCACATTCCAATAGAGTTCCCCCTATCAATAGGAAATTTTTCAAGTATGAAATTTCCCAATGGTGAAATTTCCAACATTTATAAGTCTAAGAAATTTTAAGGTTTACACTCTACCACAAGTCAATGCCCTTTTTTTGTTTGTTTTTGTTTTTCTTGGAGGGTATTTGTTGCTCCTGTGCACAAATTGCCATCAATGGGAGGTTTTTCCTTCCCTTTTAAGTCAGAAATCTGAGTGAGATGGGCAGGATCTCTGTGTATGGAGTTAAGGAGCAAGGATTTTGCCTGAGGCAAACTCTCAAATCTCTGCTGTCTCCTCTGTTTGCTGCCCTTTTCTGAGCCAGCTTCCCGAGAGCACCCACTGGCTGTGCTCCATTGCCTGCCAGGATTTTGGGTAGGCCTTTGATGGTCTTAGTCAGTTCCCAAGGACCTAGTGGTGCCTCTCGCTCACTTGTTGATTCTGGTGCAGGCTGGGTCTGACTCTGGCTCTGTAGGTGGGGTGGGGGAGAGTAGATCAGTTCATGTTTGGGTGGGAGCTTTTTCACCCACTTATAGTGTGGAAATGCCCAAATCTCCCACATACCTTTAATGCTGCTGAAGAATATTGTTGCATTGAATTTATTAAATTCTCTATATTTCATTGGCTAAAATAATATAAAATTTCAAGGTTGTTGTGGAGATAAACTTTGATAATGCATATTAAGAACTATGAATATACAAAGTACTATATAATTGAGAGCAACAATTAATCATTATTCCAATTTGTAAATCTTAAACTAAACCCAAGGAGGGGATTGAACTTCTATTCATATTTCTGAAAAAATAACACATTTGCAATGGATTTCATGTTAGATTAATATCGATCAGTCATCTATTCATCTACTAAAGTGCTCATCTGCAGCCTTAAAATGGGATATGACTGTACCTGGTCTCTCATTTTCTATGATGAGGGGTGCATTATCCCAAAAAGTTATTTTGTTTTGTTTCTTTTTTTTTTAAGTATGAAAGGCTTTAAATATAGGATTAGCAATGCTAAATGTGTGTGACATGTAAGGACCTGCCAATGTGAAAATAGTTGTACTTTTAGAGTCTTGACATACAGTGAGATGGATTTAGGATTTAGATCTATCCCTCAGAGAAACCGTCATCAAATGGGAAGGATTCATATGGTAAGCAAAAGGAGAAAATAAGATAATAGAAATTGAAATTACTAAAGATCTGAAAAGGAAGAAAATTCAGTTGAAGCCATTGAGTATTGTAGTGAACATTTCACTTTTGAAGATTGTTATAATATTAAAACTATGGCCGCCAAGGAATTTACTTATGAAATTCCTAAAATGAAACACTCAAGTCAGAATGGAATTTATGGTGGTTTAATCACAATGGGAGTAAGAAAAGGGAGAGGGAGAGGAGAGAGGAGAAAAGGGAAAGGGGTTACTCAACCTCTGGCAGGGAGTCAGAGGGAGTTAGGCCAAAAAGGCCAAGATAGAGAAGGAATCAGTCCTTGACTCAAGTGACCAATCTGAAGGGAAGCTGTCTGTGGGCCTCCACCTTGCTCCAGCTTCTAGCACTAACTGTGTCCAGCCCTGTCCACAGGAAGTGAGCGAATTTCAGAGGCTGCTTTCTTCTTCACTTCCTGTGCCTCACAAGTGCCAATGGTGGCTCAAGCTTGGCTTAGGACAGCCCAGGTGGGCAGTTAATTATTTCTGATTTGTCATTGACTAGCACATGCCCATGTAGCGTGGGTGTGCACAATTTTTGGTGCTAGACCAAGAGGGAAATTTTAAAATTCACAGTATAAGTAGATAAACCAACAAAGAAATATTAATTACTAAAAAGAAATTAGTTTACAGATCAGATTAAAGAGATCAGATTTATATGAATAAATACAGAAGAAAAAATGAATTATAGCTGAGATGAACCAGTCCTTCTTGACTTTTTTCTTGCCAGTGGGATTGGATGACTCTGCAAGAGAGAGTCAGATAACTTTGTGCAGTTCTGCTTCACTTAAATCAAATTTACGTGCAAGTCAGAAGACATCATTATCTATATCATTTTGGTCCTTTTCAAGTATGATTAACAACCACCAAGATGCAGGAGATGGCTTTTTTTTTTCTTTTAAGTTATATTTTATTTGATCATTTCCAAGCATTATTCATTAAAGATCATTTTCTTTTCCTCCCCCCTACCCCCCTACCCCCCATAGCCGACGCGCAAATCCACTGGGCATTACATGTTTTCTTGATTTGAACCCATTGCCATGTTGATAATATTTGCATTAGAGAGTTCATTTAGAGTCTCTCCTCTGTCATGTCCCCTCAACCACTGTATTCAGGCAGTTGCTTTTCCTTGGTGTTACCACTCCCATAGTTTATCCTTTGCGTATGAATAGTGTTTTTTTCTCCTAGATCCTTGCAAAATTTTCAGGGACATTACACTGCCACTAATGGAGAAGTCCATTACGTTCGATTATACCACAGTGTATTAGTCTCTGTGTACAATGTTCTACTGGTTCTACTCCTCTCGCTCTGCATCACTATCTGGAGGTTGTTCCAGTCTCCATGGAAATCCTCCACTTTATTATTCCTTTTAGCACAATAGTATTCCATCACCAACATATACCACAATTTGCTCAGCCATTCCCCAATTGATGGGCATCCCCTCGTTTTCCAGTTTTTGGCCACCACAAAGAGGGCAGCTATGAATATTTTTGTACAAGTCTTTTTGTCCATTATCTCTTTGGGGTACAGACCCAGCAGTGCTATGGCTGGATCAAAGGGTAGATATTCTTTTGTCGCCCTTTGGGCATAGTTCCAAATTGCCCTCCAGAATGGTTGGATCAGTTCACAACTCCACCAGCAATGGATTAATGTCCCTACTTTGCCATATCCCCTCCAGCATTCATTACTTTCCTTTGCTGTTATGTTAGCCAATCTACTAGGTGTGAGGTGATACCTCAGAGTTGTTTTAATTTGCATCTCTCTGATTATAAGAGATTTAAAACACTTCTTCATGTGCTTATTAATAGTTTTGATTTCTTTATCTGAGAACTGCCTATCCATGTCCCTTGGCCATTTATCAATTGGAGAATGGCTTGATTATTTCTAAAATTGATTTAGCTCTTTATAAATATGAGTAATTAAACCTTTGTCAGAGGTTTCTATGAAGATTTTTTCCCAATTTGTTGTTTCCCTTCTGATTTTAGTTACATTGGTTTTGTTTGTACAAAAGCTTTTTAGTTTGATGTAGTCAAAATTATTTATTTTACATTTTGTGATTCTTTCTATGTCTTGCTTGGTTTTAAAGCCTTTCCCCTCCCAAAGGTCTGACATGTATACTATTCTGTGTTTACCCAATTTACTTATGGTTTCCTTCTTTATGTTTAAGTCACTCACCAATTTTGAATTTATCTTGGTGTAGGATGTGAGGTGTTGATCTATTCCTAGTCTCTCCCACACTGTCTTCCAATTTTCCCAGCAGTTTTTATCGAATAGTGTATTTTTGTCCCAAAAGCTGGGATCTTTGGGTTTATCGTATACTGTCTTGCTGAGGTCTCTTTTCCCCAGTCTATTCCACTGATCTTCCTTTCTGTTTCTTAGCCAATACCAAATTGTTTTGATGACTGCTGCTTTGTAATATAGGTTAAGGTCAGGGACTGCACGGCCCCCATCATATGTGTTTTTTTTTTTCATTATTTCCCTGGATATCCTTGATCTTTTGTTCTTCCAAATGAACTTTGTTATGGTTTTTTTCTAAATCAGTGAAGAAGTATTTTGGGAGTTCAATGGGTATGGCACTAAATAGATAAATAAGTTTGCGTAGGATGGTCATTTTTATTATATTGGCTCATCCTATCCATGAGCAGTTAATGTTTTTCCAATTGCTCATGTCTAGTTTTAGTTGTGTGGAGAGTGTTTTGTAGTTGTGTTCATATAGTTCCTGTGTTTTTCTCGGGAGGTAGATTCCTAGGTATTTTGTTTTGACTAAGGTGATTTTGAATGGGATTTCTCTTTCTAGTTCTTGCTGCTGAGCTGTGTTGGAGATATATAGAAAAGCTAATGATTTATGTGGGTTTATTTTGAATCCTGCAACTTTGCTAAACTTGTTGATTATTTCAATTAGCTTTTTGGTTGAATCTCTAGGATTCTTTAAGTAGACCATCATGTCATCTGCAAAGAGTGATAACTTGGTCTCCTCCTTGCCTATTTTGATGCCTTCAATTTCTTTTTCTTCTCTAATTGCTACTGCTAGTGTTTCTAGTACAATGTCAAATAATAGAGGTGATAATGGGCATCCTTGTTTCACTCCTGATCTTATTGGGAATACATCTAGTTTATCCCCATTGCAGATGATATTAGCTGATGGTTTTAGATATATACTGTTTATTATTTTTAGGAATGACCCTTCTATTTCTATGCTTTCTAGTGTTTTTAATAGGAATGGGTGTTGTATTTTATCAAATGGTTTTTCTGCGTCTATTGAGATAATCATGTGGTTCTTGCTGGTTTGTTTGTTGATGTGGTCAATTATGTGGATGGTTTTCCTTATGTTGAACCAGCCCTGCATCCCTAGTATAAATCCTACTTGATCATGGTGAATGATCCTTCTGATCACTTGCTGGAGTCTTTTTTGCTAGTATCCTATTTAAGATTTTTGCATCTATATTCTTTAGGGAGATTGGTCTATAGTTTTCTTTCTCTGTTTTTGACCTGCCTGGTTTTGGAATCAGTACCATGTTTGTGTCGTAAAAGGAGTTTGGTAGAACTCCCTCTTTGCTTATTATGTCAAATAGTTTGTATAGTATTGGGATTAACTGTTCTCTGAATGTTTGATAGAATTCACTGGTGAATCCATCAGGCCCTGGGGATTTTTCTTAGGAAGTTCTTTGATGGCTTGGTAGATTTGATTTTCTGATATGGGATTATTTAAGAATTCTATTTCCTCTTCTGTTAGTCTAGGCAGTTTGTATTTTTGTATATATTCATCCATTTCTCCTAAATTGGTGCATTTATTGCCATATAATTGGGCAAAGTAATTTCTAATGATTGCCTTAATTTCCTCTTCATCGGAGGTCCTGCCTCCCTTTTCATCTTTAATGCTGTTAATTTGCTTTTCTTCCTTCCTTTTTTAAATTAGATTGACCAATACTTTGTCTATTTTGTTTGTTTTTTCAAAGTACCAGCTTCTTGTCTTATTTATTAAATCAATAGTTCTATCAGTTTCGATTTTATTAATTTCTCCCTTAATTTTTAGGATTTCTAGTTTGGTTTTCTGCTGTGGGTTTTTAATTTGATCGCTTTCGAGTTTTTTCATTTGCATTTCCAATTGATTTATCTCTGCTCTCCCTAGTTTGTTAACATAAGCATTCAGGGATATGAATTTACCTCTGATTACTGCTTTGGCTGCATCCCAAAAGGTTTGGAAGGCTGTCTCACCATTGTCATTTTTCTCGATGAAATTATTAATTGTTTCTATGATTTCTTCTTTAACTAAACGGTTTTGGAGTATCATATTGTTTAATTTCCAATTGGTTTTAGATTTGGTTTTCCATGTACCATTACTAATCATTATTTTTATTGCCTTGTGATCTGAGAAGGCTGCATTCATTATTTCTGCTTTTCTGCATTTGTGTGCTATGTTTCTGTGACCTAATGTATGGTCAATTTTTGTGAATGTGCCATGTGGTGCTGAGAAGAAGGTGTATTCCTTTTTATCCCCATTTATTTTTTCTCCATATGTCTATTAATTCTAATTTTTCTAAGATTTCATTCACTTCTTTTACCTCTTTCTTATTTATTTTTTGATTTGATTTATCTAAATTTGATAATGGTTGGTTTAAGTCTCCCACTAATATGGTTTTACTGTCTATTTCTTCCTTCAATTCTCCTAGTTTCTCCATTAGAAATTTGGGTGCTATATTATTTGGTGCACACATGTTGATTAATGATATTTCCTCATTGTCTAAAGTCCCTTTTAACAAAATATAATTACCTTCCCTATCCCTTTTGATCAGGTCTATTTTTGCATTGGCTTTATCAGATATCATGATTACCACTCCTGCCTTCTTTCTGTCAGTTGAGGCCCAGAAGGTCTTACTCCATCCTTTAATTCTGACCTTGTGGGTGTCAACCCGCCTCATATGTGTTCCTTGAAGACAACATATGGTAGGGTTTTGGATTCTAATCCATTCTGCTATTCGTCTACGTTTTATGGGTGAGTTCATCCCATTCACATTCAAAGTTATGATTGTCATTAGTGGACTCCCTGGCATTTTGATAGCCTTCCCTAATTCTAACCTTTTCTTCTTCGGCTCTACCTATTAGTCCAGTGATTTACTTTGAATCAGTCCCCCTTGTTCCCTCCCTTGAGGTTTCCCTTTTTAGTCTCTCCCTTTTTGATCCCTCCCCTTCCCCTCTCTCTTTCTCTCCCTTTTTATTTTCCCTCTCCCCCTCCCCCCCTTGGTTTTCCCTTCTCCCTACCCTTGTTGGGTAAGATAGAATTCAAGATCCCAATGGATCTGGATGTTTTTCCCTCTCAGAGTTGACTTCCCTGAGATTAAGGTTCAAGTAAAAAACCCTCTCTTCCTCTCCTTCTTATAGGAGTTTTCTTCCCCTCCCCTTCCCATGTGAGTCTTTGTGTGAGAAAGATTATTCTATTTGGTCTTTCTTTACCCCCTATTTATACATTACATTTTCCCCACATATTAGTATACATAGATTGATATAAATGTTATCCTTATAGAAGTGAGTTTGAGTAAAAGAAGAAGATAACATTTCCCCCTTTCCTTAATATTTACCTTTTCAGGTATTCCTTGCTCTTTTTCGGTATCAAACTTTCCACAGATCTCTGGTCTTTTCTTTGCAAAAAGTTGGAAGTCTTCTATTTTGTTGAATGCCCATACTTTCCCTTGGAAGTATATAGTCAGTTTTGCTGGGTAGCTGATTCTTGGTTGAAGACCCAGCTCTCTTGCCTTTCTGAAGATCATGTTCCATGCCTTACGATCATTCAGAGTAGAACTTGCAAGGTCTTGTGTGACCCTGATTGGCATTCCTTTATATCTAAATTGTCTTTTTCTGGCTTCCTGTAGGATTTTTTCTTTTGTTTGATAGCTTTGGAATTTGGCAATTACATTCCTGGGGGTTGTCTTTTGGGGGTTTAGTGTAGAAGGTGTTCTGTGAGCTCTGTCAGTGGTTGTATTGCCCCCTTGTTCTAGAATCTCTGGGTAATTTTCTTTGATTATATCTTGTATCACGATGTCGAGTTTGGTGTTTATTTCTGGCTTTTCTGGAAGTCCAATTATTCTTAAATTATCTCTTCTCCCTCTATTTTCCAGATCTGTCACCTTGTCAGTGAGATATTTTATGTTCTCTTCTAATTTCTTGGTATTTTGGCTTTGTTTTATTAATTCTTGCTCTTTTACATGATCGTTGTCTTCCAGCTGCCTGATTCTGTCCTTTAAAGCCTCGTTTTCCTTTTCAGTTTGGTCACACCGGTTTTGTAGATGCGTGAATTTCTTTTGCATTATTTCCCACTTTTCCTCCCAGAAGGCTTCCATCTTTTTGGTCATTTCTGATTCAAATTCTTCATGGGTTTGTGGAGAGTTTCCATTTCCTTTGGAAGTTTTCGGAGCATTTTCTTGTATATCATCTTCTATCTCCTTCTGTATTTTGTATTTTGGTTCCATAGAATGTGTCCAAATTGCCCCTTTCTTCTTATTTTTCTTGGTATTTTGGGGCTTCTATGCTTCTGTGGAGTTTGCCAGCTCTGAATGGGGAGGATTAGCTTTTTCTTATCTCTCTGGTGTTCAGAGGCTTTAGTCCTGGGCAGATTGTCGGTTCTATGAGCTTTCCCTGGGTTAAATTGAGTATGCCTCACTGGAACTGGAATGGAAGTGTCAGACCAGGGGGCCACACTCTCCCCCGGCTCTATCTGCTTCCCTGCAGGGGTCGGGTTGCTTTCTGGAAGTTGCCTTCAGAATAGCTGGCCGTGAGGCTGTTTTGTTGGCCCTGAGGGTTGCTGTTGTTTCAGAGGTCCCTGTTCTCTGCGGGGGGATGGGCTACGGCTTCCGGGAGCTCCAAGGGCAGTGACTTTCACTGGGACTCCGATAGAAGGATCCAGCCAGTGAGGCTGTCTTGCCTGCCCTGAGGGTTGCTCTTGTTTCAGACGACCCTGCTCTCTGAGCGGGGCGGGGCTGTGGCTTCCTGGAGCCTTGGACTCTGTGCTCCTACCCCTTAGGTCCGAGTGATCTCAGGTTCTGGCTTTTGAGGGGGGTCCTACCTTTTGATCCAGGTCCAGGTCCAGGAGGAGGATTCCCAGGGTCTATGCTGTTGATCGTTTTGAATTTCGGCGCCTTAGGAGCTTATAGTTTGAGATCGGTCGGGAAGGGTTTTCCGGAGATCTGAACTTTAGCTTTCTCTAAGCCGCCATCTTGACCAGAAGTCCCAGGAGATGGCTTTTCTAAGGATAAGGCATAATGGAAAAAGACAGAGAAGCATCAAGACCTACCAGGCAATAGCAAATGAACTCTAGAAGAGGGAATTCAAAATATATATCTTAATTTCCATAAGTAATACAGAGACTAAAAAACGATGAAATAAAGCTAATGGTCATGATTCAAAGAGTAGGAGTCTAGAAATAAGCAATGACAATAATGAGGTATAAGAATCATTTTTAGAAAAAAATCCCTGCAGAAAATGAAATAAAAAACAACAACAATAAATCAAATTAAAGAGGAGGCAAATAGGCTTTAATTTGACCATGGTGGGGGGGGGAGGGTTGAATTAAATACTTAGAAAATTAACTAGAATTAAATAATTAGAAAAATAGGAAAAAAGATTTTAAACATTCCTAAATTTGGGAAAGAGGTAACAAATGGGAAGCAGACTTAAAGTTAAGGGGAAGATATCTGTTGGGAAGTGAGTTACTTTAATGTAGATTATACAAAATAATTAAAGAAGTATTATGTTTTTTGAGTTAGAGGAGAAAACCCAATTTGGAAAAGATACTTAGTAGAAATAGAGGAAATATTAAATGTAATTCATAGTTTAATTATTGAAAAACATGTAACCAAAAAGTCACCCAATATTAAAAATAAGATCCAAAAAATATCCACAGGAGGAGGGAAATTATTTTATATCAGGTTAAAAAATCTCAAAGTGAAATCATGCTATTAAACATAGAAAAAATAAAACAAAAAGGGATAAATATGGAAGCATAGACAACAATCAAATATCAATATGAAATTTGCTCAAAAGACCAAATCAACTAATTTTTTAAAGAAAACACTAGAAATGAAAAGAAAAAAATGAAAGCATTATCAACAGTAGTCATTAAATTGACTCCATTACTTTTGGAAGTCTAACAAAAAGTGAAACATAAGGGAAAATAAATATGAGAACAAATTATTAGAAAAACTAGAGCTTAAATACTTATGAGAACTTCTAATTGTGACTGATAAGAATATATCTATCTCAGTTCCACATGGGACTTTTACAAGAATTGGTCATATATTATGACACATGACTGCAAATAAATGCAAAAAAGTTGAAATAATAAATGCATACTTCATAAATCATAGCACATTAAAAAGTAATCAATTTAGGGAGGACAAATAAAAGACATGGAAGAAATAGTCTTAATTATTAAATACTAAATGATGAATATTTTAAAGCACAAATTAGAGAAAATATATTAATTATGTAGACGTGACAATATTTCTGAAACACAAGTACGCATCAAGGGAAAAATTATCAGATATATTAACAAAAGAGAGGATTAATGAACTGCATATGTATTTAGAAAATTAGAAATCCCAAATATAAATAGACCTAAAGTAATCATGAAAAGCAAAGTTTTTAAATAGAGGAAAAAATGGGCAATGCATTTGTATATAAGTTTTATTAGCTTATTATATTTACACACATATATGTAATTATATTTGTTAGCTTTTTACCCCCAAATATACAGGAAAGATAAATGACATTGATATAGATATATTCTGGCTCTTTGAGGAAAATATGAATAAAATGTTTAACCCTTACCCAATCTAATTAAAAAGGATAGAAAATTTTAAAAAGTAATAATTTAGCATATCAGTAGTACAGAGCCAAAATTTATGAGCCAAATAATTCTATTGCCTACTCCAAATTACTCTTTAATGAGAATATTATTAAAGTATCACCATTTGCTTTCATGTAACCTGTATAAATTTTAATTTCCATGAAAAAAGGTACCTCCTTCCAACATTCCATTTGACTTAACCTCATTGCCAGTTACTTTGTATGGAAAGAAGACAAAGCAAATATTACTTCATAGACAGTTTTATTATTTTTAACACTTCGTTGAGTCAAAGCTCTTTAATAAACTCTCCGTTCAGTCCTATTAATCTCATTTTTTCCATTTAATATCAACTATCTTAAAAAGATTATTAAAGCACTACATATTATTATTCAGATATTATTTACCCCTGTTGTTACCAATTACAAGTTCTATTGACCTATAAACATAATATTATCTTCTTTATCACTCAGTTGTTGAAATACAGGAGGACTTCATTATAATACTTCTGTTAAGGAATAAATGGTATTTTGAGGGTACAATGAATTAATATCCCTCTCTGTTACAATGAAAGCAAATATAGAATATTGCTCCTACTTAGTAGGGAATTTAAGTGGAATTCTGAAAGAGGTGCTTTGTAAAAATAATGTTTTGCAATATGCTGTATGACTATATGTATGGATGATTATATGAATACAAATTGGTCTCTTTTCATCTAAATGTCCAAGAATATCATGACCATATGAATTAATCAAAATGAATGAAGAATGTGTTTAATCAAAGCCCACAAACTTTAGCAATGAAACAGTTGTAGAATTTGGTAGAGAAGATTTGAAAAGTATTTTTATTGAAATTAAATGTTTAGCCACTTTAAGGTAGTCCAAATAATTTTATCTGCTATAACATCCTCACTATTTACAGTTTTGGTTTTTTTTTTTAGTTACCTGATTAGTTTTTATTTAAAATTGATCTGCAGAAAGTCATTTGTTGAGGGATTCTTCTGAAAAATGTGAAGTAGAATTATAGAATTCTTTAGCTGGAAGATATGATATCAGTGAAGTCAGTTTTGATTGCTCCTCATCTAATTTGATTCCCTTTACTCTAGAGTACTAGAACCAATAGGTTTTCACTAAGGTGTAAATGACTAGAAAGAAAGTTCCCTCTTTCAAAGTCAAATATATATAAAGCTATAAGCCTATGAAGCTAAAAGCAATATTTTTTAACACTGCTTTCTCTTTCTACTAACCTATTCCCTCTTTCTCCCAGTGCCATTCCTAAAATTTTCTTTGGTCTTTTTGTTTTGGCTTACTTTTAATCCTTAAGGTTTTTTCAGAATTTTTTCTTGTGTTTTTTCCTCCTTTAATAATTTTCTTTAGAGAATTTCTGGCAATTTTGATCTTTTAGAGACATTTTCATTGTTGCCTTTAAGAGAAATATAGAGATGAGCAGATAAACTATAGCATAATGAATAGAGAGTTAGTTTTGTGATAAAGCTGGAATGTAATACATTCCAGTGTAAGTGATGGGACATTTTATTTTTGACCCTGAACAAATGACTCTTTGGAGCAGGAAACTCTCTAAGACTAGAAGTTGTAGAGGAGGTGGTTCTTCTTTGTGGAGATAGTTTCCTGTGCCAATGAAATTCCAAGAAGTCAGTCAGACAGTCAGTCAGACAGACAGACAGAAAGACAGAGATAATGCAAGAGAAAAACAGAGATAGAAATGGAGAGATAGAGATAAAGACAAGAGAAACGGAGACAGAGAACAAGAAAGTAAGACTGTTGAGGAAATAGAGAGAGATGATAAAAGAGTGTTGAGGCAAAAACTTATGAAAGATGGAGAAACAGAGGATAAAGTTAAAGAGACAGGGGTGGTGAGCCAGAGAAAGGCAATGATACAGAATGAAAAAAACAAAATGTGAACTGATAGAATCATGAAAACTCAGAGAGGAGTCTAGTTTGAAAGAGTGATTTGATAAGAGATTTTTGGCAACTTTGGAAAGAGAAATTTAACTGGAATGATAAGACTGGAAACCGAGTCATAAATAGTTGAGCACTGAATGTGAAGAGGGGAACAGGACACAATTTTTAACAAGTTCAGAAGAGAAAGGAAATAGATTGAGAAGATAAAAATTTGAGAAGAGAGTAGTTTTTTAATATTCTTTTTTTGGATAAGGTGTATATTAAGGTTTGGTCATACCTGAGAACATTATAGTTGATTCATAAAAGCTGTGGTATAGGGAAGGTTACAATGAACTGAAGATGGAAATAGAGGGGAAGCGATCAAGTGCATATGCAGAGAGTTGGCCCTTTTAAGGAGAAGGGCCTCTGTTAGAAATGGGAAAAAAGACAAGATAATGGGAGATTGATATCAAATGGTTTTAAGATTAAGAAAATGAAAACAGAGGAACCTCACATTTAATTGTATGAATTTTTTCAGTTATGTATTAAGGAAGGATTTTTTTTGAAAAACAGTGAGGTATGTAGTGTGACTAGCACTTCCTTTTCATTTTTCCTTTTTCCTTTCCCATTTTTCCTTTTTGATGTTACCCCATGCACCTGGCTTCATAGCTGACTTTGTTTGGCAGCACCTGAGACTACTTACGAATAACGTGGTTTCGCTCCTTGTTGGATATATCTCTCCATGGTTTCTAAATTTGGTGCTTGCAATGATTTCTTGCAATTACAATCACAACATTTTGTATTTGTTTGTGTATTATTGCTGCTATACTTTGCATTACTATTCCAAGACCTTTGTTTGTTATTAGCTTGGAATAATTGTGCCTTTAGATAACAGTCTTGAACCATGTGACCCATTTTTCCACAGAGGAAACATCTGGGTAAATTTCTCCTTTGATTGCTTTGTGTGTAATTTCTTGTGGGTTTGTATGATTGCAGAGTGGCTAGATTTTTTATTTCTTCAATTTCTTTATATTTACTTGAGCTATTTTCCTCCTTGAGCTTGGCTTTAAGCTCTTTTATTATTTCATCCTTTTCCTCTAGCATTTCTTTATGACCTGAAAATATGTAAGTTGCAGTTTTTCTTAAATCTTCCAGACTTAGTGTTTCCCAATCTGGGCATTGAAGTTTAAAATATGATCTTATAGGTGTGTTACTGCCTTTTACAAATTGTCTCCTTATGTGTTGGAGATTTTGTTCAGTTAAATTTTCAAATCCAAGCACATCCTCTGCTACTTCAATCACTCTATCGAGAAACTTTGATAGATGTTCTCTACTTTCCTGTCTCAATTTCTCAAAATTTCCCCAAGTATCTGGTCTTTTTGAAAAACTTTTCATTGCTTCTAATAGATCTTCTCTGGCCTTTCTTAGATAACGTAGATTTTCATTATTAGATAACACTAAGTCTGTTCCTTCCTCTGGCCATGATGTTAAATTTGGATTGTTTCTTGTTTCATCAATGAATTGTTGTTTTTCCCTTTTTGAAAATAATTCTGAGAGAAGAATTTCGGTGTCTTGGAAATCTGGATCATAAAGCCTAATTGCTCTTTTAAATTCTTTTAAACATCTCATCAGTGCTGAAAACCAGGAAGGCATCCATCTTTTCAGACTTTCAAGGTCAGCTGTTGTAAATGGTTTATGTGTTTTAATATGAATTATGCCGCTATCTGGTTGTAGGCTTGTTTGATCTCTCAGTGGCAATATTGGTATTCCACCTTCAGCCCCATCTGTATTTTCTTGTCTCTAGTATCTTTTCTTGATGCTTTTCCTCTGGGTTGCTTTTCCTCTTTTTAACCATTTTGAGAGCAGTGCTGAGTGCAACTAATCTGCCTACTGATACCATACTGGAAAGAAACCACTCCTCCTGAAGGGAGGAGGCGACTCTTAAAGGGCCAGACTTAAAAACATTTTTTCTGTTGCAAAAAAGCTTTTCAAGATACAAGACGGCAAAGAAACTATTACTTGCCATGGGTTATCTAGCTTGGATTGCATATTTCTTGTATATGTTTTACAACTTATTTTTTTGTCACGATTCCGGATTATATTTATTTTCTGCTTAGCATCTATGAAACTTTGCAATGGCTGAATAGAAGTATGTATCTCTTGATTTCATTCATTCCCACATATGCTGGAGCATTATTCTTTGTAACCAAATTATACTATACCCTAAAAAAAAGGTGTGCATCTAATTTTTGGGGAAAAAGCAAAAGATAATGAAATGGCTGTGATGATTTTAGCCATGAAGGAGGAGATAATGTAAATAAAGGAAATGATGAAGCAACTGACTGAAGAGAAACAATGTGGCAAAGGTATTAACACACAACAAGACATACCTAAAAATAACAATGTAGTTCAGCAAGAAAATTGTATTTATGCAAAATGTAAATATGTATATAGTTAGTTCCATAAGATCCTTGGCAAATAGAAAAATCAATACATATTTCTATTTGACTGACATCATGATGTGGAACAATGTGTATTGTTGTATTATATGTAAATTTTTTTTTCATGACCTCCCTTAATTCTTCTCTCATATTGTCTCATTTCATCCCCCATATCTCTTATCCCTTCCCCTTCCCATTTCCCTATTAGGTAAGATAAATTCCTATATCAAACTGATTATTGATTTGTGAGTCCATTTATGTATGTTTTATATATATATACATATATATATATATATATGCTTGAGTATATACACACACATGTGTTCTTTTACTCTTTGAATTAATTTTATTGAAGATGTTCAAACATTGACCAACATCTCATTTTCCCCTTTATTCTAAAATATCTTCCTTGCATGTATCTTTTATGTGAGAAATTGTCCCTCATACTATCTCTCCCTTTTTCCCTTCCCTCAGTGCATCATTCCTTCTCAACGTCATTTTTTTAGATCACCCTTTTATAAGCTATTCACATTTATGTCCTCTGTCTATGTAGGCACCTTCTAATTGTCCTAATAATTATACATTTTGGAGTTGTTTCTTATAGCTATCATCTTCCCATATTGGAATATAAAGTTTAACTTTATTGAATCTTTTATGATTACTCTTACATGGTTACCTTTTCTTGCTTCTCTTAAGTTTTGTGTTTGAAAGACAGAGTTTCTATTCAGTTCTGGTCTTTTCATCAGGAATTCTTGAAAGTCTCATTTCATTAAATATCAATTCCCCCCTTCCCCTTGAATGATTACACTGAGTATTCCTGGGTAGGTTATTCTTGTTTGTAACTTTACTTCCTTTGCCTTCCAGAATATCATATTTTAAGTCCTCTGCTAGATGCTACTAAATTCTATGTGATTTTGAATGTGGATACACAATATTTGAATTGTTTCTTTCTGGCTAATTGAAGTATTTCTTCCTTTATCTAAAAGTTCTAGAATTTAGCATGAATATTTCTGAAACTTCTTTTTCAAGTCTCTTTCAGGAGATGATTAATAGGTTTTATTCTTTTTTAGTTTAGTTTTCTGGATCTAAAATATTGGGGGAGTTTTCAAGAAAAATTTCTTGAGATAGATAAAGAAATTCAACTTAAAATAACTGTAGACAATATAAAGTACCTAGGAGAAAACTTACCAAAACATTACCTTGGAAAAAGGCACTTTCCCAAACTTCAGGTCATTTCTTACTGTTGTTTTTAAAACTAGGTCTGGGGGGTCTTCAATTTTTCTGGTTCTTCCAAAGTGGTTTGACCTGGGAGAGTTGTGATAGTGATTCTCCCAGTCTATATTCTGTTCTTTACCCAGGAAAGACCCCTTCTCCATTGTAGATAACAAATATTAGTATAGCACAAGCTGCATCCACTGCCAGCAAAGAGTGCCCTGAAATCTCTTTCAGATCAGTTGTCCTCCCTGCCTCTTTGACCATATTTAGGCTGAGAGCTCCCAAAGTTGCTGTTCCTGCCATAGATATTGTAGCCATTCCCACGTCCACTGCTTGTACTGTTCTGCTCTTGACTAGCTCCTGCTCTGGTGTCATGATCCTCTCCTATAAATTCCCTAAATTTTCTTAGGCTGGAAAAAATATCTCACTCTGACCTCTAATCTTGGCTTCTCCAAAATTTGTTTTGAGAGGCTTTTTGAAAGGAAACATTGGGAGAATTCACCTGGATTGCTAATCAAGTATGTATACATCTATATATATATATTTGTCCACTTAATTAAAAATTACCTTCCCTTAAAATTATTTATTATTGTTTCAAAACAAAATGCAAAACAAATTTGAGTCTTAGGCACCTGTGTTATATTGATTGTGAGAGGCTTTGTGGCTTTCTGCCATGACTAAGTTAATTTCACACCAAAAACTCCACTTATATTGCTTCAGTCATTTAGGTCTCCCTGGAATACATTTCAAGCTACGTTGAAACTTTCACTAGATCACAAATTATTCAAGCCAGCATGTCAGATCTACCATTTGCCAAGCTTTTCTCATATTTTCTCTATTATCTTTTAAAATGATTCCCTTATGCCTTTGCTAAAATGCCATATCAACGTTGCACATGTATTTATTTTTTTATCTATGGCACAGTCAGTCACAAATAACAGCTTTTGCTACATACATCCCCCCACTTCCACTTACCAAAATATGAAAAGTCTTCAGGTTTATTTATATTGAAGGCACTGGTTTGATTAACTTCTTTCTAGAATTAATTGCCATGAGTTCAATTTTAGTCAGATCACCTTTTGCTCTAATGATTACACCCTACAAAATTAATTTCCTAAAAGATAACAGGATGATTAAATTGCACCATAATTCTTTATAAATATATACCCATTTGTCCTTTAATCATTTCTATCAATAACTGCTTATTTACTACTAATTAATAAAATTCTAAATGGCACAGTCAGTCTTTTATCAGAATATGTCTAGTAAACATTCAAACAGCCTTGGTCTATTTGTACTAATGTTCCTCAGGTGTTGGCATATCTACAATTCATTCAGTCATAACATCATTCAATCATGCTATCACTTAATCAATCATCCAGTCAGAACCAAAGCTGTTTTGGTTGATGCTGTGTTTTCCTTGGATATATGGATGATGCAGAAATGTTTTCAGTATTGCATGTACTCACGTGTGAGTAACCCCTTGGATGCGCTGCTAATACTTATTCCCAAAACCTATTTCCCTCAGATCTATATAATATATTGTTGTTCTTGTATTGCACATCTTTGTGTATGCCTTTAGTATATTCAAAAATCTCCATTTTCCTTAAAAAGAGTGTGGCAAAAATTTATTAGTATAGACACCAAAAAATAAAACAAAGTCTCCAAGTAAAAAGGAAATAGGTTTATTGAGAGAAGGCCAGTCTCACAATAAAGCCCTACTCTGGTCATGACCAAAGACCCCAAGGATTGCCCGTGGCCTCCTTATATACCCCCCCAAATGCCATGGGTAACAGAAATAGAAATCAAGTGACACTATAACAGTCAACTCCAGGACAGACACATCAGAAAATATTCAGTTCTCAATAGTGCTAAATCAGCTGAAAAGGAAGTGTACTTTAATGCAGAATGTCACTAACAGAAATTGAGTGTTAATAATTCTAACAATAATGATACTGAGAGAAATCACGTTTGATATTAGCTTGATCTAGGCTGGCATTCACCCTAACATTCACTTAAGCCATACTAGAGTCATATATGCTAACATTGCTTACACTTTGGTTGAAAAAGAAACCAGCTAATACTAAAATTATCATAAAGGGGCTACAGGATTTAACATTCACAAGAGGCAGGTCCTGGGGTTGGCAGAGGATTTGAAAACCAAGGATCCCTCCAAAAGGTAGAAAACACAGAATCTGAGGCAAAGGAATCAATATTCAGAAGGAATACAATGCCTAAACTATATTTTTATACATTGTATTGTTTCAAGTTATGCATTTTTATAAATATAATCCTCTTTCATCTCCTACCAATCAGTTAACCCTCATCAGTAATAAGATATCCAAATGAAAAGGTAGGCAGGTGGCATAGTGGATAGAGCCGGAAACCTGAAGTCAGGAATACCTGATTACATATCTAGTCCTAAACATTTACTAGTTGTGTGACCCTGGGCAAGTCACTAAAAAATATTTGCCTCTGTTTCTTCATTTATAGAATGAACTAGAGAAGAAAATGGTCCACCACTCCACAATCTTTACCAAGAAAACCCTAAATGTGGACGTGAAGAATTAACCCATGAATAAAATTATTAAACAAAAACAGAAAGAAAAATGAAATGAAACAAAAACATCTAACATGTCAACTAGCCTACATTCATGGTTTGCTCCCTCTTCATTTAAAGGAAGTCGTGTTTGAACTGATGCATTGTGAAGTGAATAAGGGCAAGAGAACAATTTATATTAAAATAGCAACATAGCTTTGAAAGACTTAATATGTCTGATCCACACAATGACCAGCCAGCATTCCAGAAGACTTCAGATGAAACAGGCTCTCGCACTTCTGATAGAGGTAATTGAGAGTAAAAAGACTTTTTTGTTGGTGTGGTTAACTTGGCAATTACTTTTGCTTGACTATACTTGTTTGTAAAAGCATTTTTTTTCCTCAATGGGAATAGTGAGAGAAAGTATATTTTTGTGAAAAATAATTTTAAAACTAATTACCTAATAAGCTCAGAGAAGAAAGAAGCCTATACATTAAACTTTTGGATGCTATTATAATACTAATTGAAGAGTATTCTTTGTAGCTAATGGTCTCCAAATAGGAGAGTGTAAGATGTTCCTAAATTTTGTGTGTTCAATTGGGTCTTCATTAGCTATCTGAGACCCAAAGAGTTTTGTGTTCTAACATTAGCCTATGGAGAAAAAGAGCCGAGAGTTTGAGGAGTAACCCTCAGAGGAAGGATGAATCACCAGATGGAAATGGTTTTGTTGGTTCCCCTGAAGACATAATAACATTCTCTGCTTTTAAAGATTTAGAACTTTCCCCTTGGAATCTTCATTTGAAGGTTGACCTAGATAGGATTGTCAGTACTTAAGATTCTAATACTAAGGTGAGAAAAGTTTCAGTATATAAATATAGTTATATATGTATATATATATAAAAATATATATATATATTCTCTAATAAGCAATATAAAGTTATTTATATTCATGAAGGAATGTTGGTCTTTCCTGTTACAAAAGCCTAAATAGCAAAAATGATCATATACAATATTAGCCGGGGTAAAAAAAAACCTACATAAAAAAGATATCATAAAAACAATTTCCTTATATGGCAGCCAAACCTGCCATAGCCTGGTACTATAGAACTATGAGTCAAAGGGTATGGATAATTAAGTCTTTTTCTTATAATTCAAAATTACTTTCCAGGCTATTGAGGATACTTCACAACTGTTTAATAATATACTGATGAACCTTTATTTCTGTAAATTCACCATCAATTTGCTAGGTAAGAAGGGAAATGACAAAGTCATTTTGATTTTCATTGTTTTCCATGGTTTGGAACAATTGTTCACGTAACCATTAATATTTTCTAAATTCTCTTTTGATAATTATGGGTACATATGAATAGACATGGGGTTCCTGACCTTGCAGAGAAGCCTAATCCAAAAACTGCCCTAATTTATAATTTCAACAGGAACTATTCTAGGACAAGAACCATGCCCATTCATATCAGGTCACATGACACAAAGAGGTCTATGTTAGTCATTCAGTAAACAGTAGCCATTTGGAGTAGATCTAATTCTTAATATTTTTGTTCATTCTTTATATAACATGAATTGCAAATTGTTTTCAGAGAAATTAAATGCCATGATATTTTCTCAATCACCAAATTTCTTTTTTATGTTAGGTTATTCCACAATTATAGAAATTTATATATTCATTTATAGAAATACTTTTTAAAACAACTGAACTACAAACAAAACATGTGTCATTTATGTATTATGATTTTGTATATTTTTTCAGACTTAGAATTATCTCCTAGGAATGATATATTTTAATCCATGATTTTTTAAAAATCCTTATCTTCTGTCTTAGAATAAATACTGTGTGTTGGTTCCAAATCAGAAGAGTGGTAAGGGATAGGCAATGGAAAGTAAGTGTCATGTCCAGGGTCACACAGCTAGGAAGTATCTTAGGCTAGATTTTAACCTAAGACCTTCTACATCAGGCCTGGTTCTCAATCCTTTGAACCATCTACCTGCTCCTGACCCATTTTTTTGATGAATTGACTATTTATAGAGGACAACCTGTGTACTTGGTACTTATTGTGATATATTGTATAAGGAGACATTCTGAACCCTACATCGATTTAAAAGTATTTTTAGTTCTTAAAAAACTAGAAGTTATTTCTCAAGTAATTTTTTTCAGATTTTTCAAAAACTATTTTGCTAAATGTTGGAGGGGTGGTGGCATAATTGGGACATTAATGCACTGCTGGTGGTGTTGTGAAGTGATCCAACCATTCTGGAAGGCAATGTGGAATTATGCAAAAAGGGCATTAAAAGACTGCCTGCCCTTTGATCCAGCCATAGCACTACTGAGTTTGTACCCCAAAGAGATAATAAGGAAAAAGATTTGCACAAAATTATTTATAGCTGAGCTCTTTGTGGTGACAAAAATTGGGAAATGATAGGATGCCCTTTTATTGGGGGATGGCTGAAGAAACTGTAGTATCTGTTGGTGATGGAATATTATTGTGCTGAAAGGAATAATGGACTGGAGGAATTCCATGTTAACTGGAATGACCTCCAGGAATTGATGCAGAGTGAGAGGAGCAGAACCAGGAGAACATTGTACACAGAGACTGATACACTGTGGCACAATTGAATATAATAGACTTCTCTACTAGCAGCAATGCAATGATACAGGATAATTCTAAGAGACTTATGAGAAAGAACAGTATCCACATCCAGAGAAAGAACTGTGAGAGAAGAAACACAGAAGAAAAACAACTGCTTGATCACATGGTTTGATTGGGATATGATTGGGAGTGTAGACTCTAAATTATCACCCTAGTGCAAATATTAATAATATGGAAATAGGTCTTGATCAATGACACATGGAAAATCCAGTGGAATTGCTTTCTGGCTATGGAAGGGGAGTAGGAGGAAAGGAGGGAAAGAACATAATTGATATAACCTTGGGAAAATATTCTAAAATAATTAATTTAATGAATAAACTTATAAAAACTATTTTTCTATATTTAATTTTTTGATTTATCATTATGTAGCTCATTTTACTAATTAATCTATTTTATTTTTAACTAAATAGCAAATGATTTTGTAGTGTGAAAATGCTATCTCTCTTTCATTTTTACCTTTTTAAAGATCATTCCCCCCCCTCACGATTTAAACATTTTGTCATTTCATATACATTTCAAATAAGTTGCTGTTATTTGGTCTAGTTTATAAAGTATCCCTTGGTACATTATGTGACTGGTACTAGACCTATTCATTAATTTATGTATAATAATTACTTTTATAATATGATTCAAATATGAGCAATATATAAGCATGTATTTTGTCATTTAAAAAAAATTTCTTTCCTTCTTTGTTTCTCATCCCTTTCTTTTTCTCCCTCCTTCCTTCCTTCTTCCTTTCCCTTCTTTTCCTTGCTTTTCTTTCTTTCTTCCTTCCTTCCTTTCTTTCTTTCTTTCTTTCTTTCTTTCTTTCTTTCTTTCTTTCTTTCTTTCTTTCTTTCTTTCTTTCTTTCTTTCTTTCTTTCTTTCTTTCTTTCTTTCTTTCTTTCCTTCTTTCTTTCCTTCTTTCTTTCTTTCTTTCTTTCTTTCTTTCTTTCTTTCTTTCTTTCTTTCTTTCTTTCTTTCTTTCTTTCTTTCTCTTTGGTTTCCTTCCTTCCTTCCTTTCTTCCTTCCTTCCTTCCTTCCTTCCTTCCTTCCTTCCTTCCTTCCTTCCTTCCTTCCTTCCTTCCTCATTTCATTCCATCCTCCTGTCCTTTCTTTCTTCCTTCTCAGTTTTATTTCCTTCCTTCTACTTTAGTTTTAATTCATAAAAGTCTTCCAAGTTTTCTTTTCTAAAACAATCTCCACCTATTCTTACACTCTAACAATATTACATTATTTTCACACGTCATAATTTATTTAATGATTTTTAACTGATGGTTACTCTGTTCGTTTCTAGTTTTTTGCCACTATACAGTGGACTGATATAAGTATTCTACATATCTATTCTTATTTCTTAGATTACTTTGGGATACAGAAAGTTTTTAAAATATTTTTAATAGAAGAAGAATTGAATAGCTAATTTACATTTACTCCAAGTAATTTTTCTAAGAGGCATTCTGTTAAACCCTTTTGGAGATTGACCAGATGTGAGTGTGGCCTTTGTCTTTGTTTGTTTGTTTGTTTTTTGTTTGTTTGTTTGTTTCTTTCCTTCTGAGATTTCCTTTGTTTTATTTTATTTTTTTAATTTTTGTTTGATTGAAAGCATGCCAAGTCAGAATGATACCAGCCTTGACTATTCTCTTTTGGGTTGATACCTCAAGATGGACCTGTTTGATTTCATTTGAGTCAAAGCTTCTTATATAAAAGGGACCCATATTAGTTTCTTAGTACATGTTTGATGCATTTATGTCGAATACAGTGTATTTATTGAGCAAGAACATAGACCTGAAAAGAATAGAAAATTAACACAAAGTGACATCATCAAGAAGACCATTTAAATATTATATTACTTAGATGATCACTCAAGTAATGAGAATCAAAATGGAGCTCATAGCACTTTAGGCCCAAAGAAAATATATGTATGTATATGTGTAAATGTATGTATATGTATATATGTATATATATATATATATTACTGATTTACATACTGTCCTTGAACCAAATATGATTTTTAAATATTTGATTATCTTGTTATTTCATTTAGTATCCTAAAACTTATGGTCATTCAAATTTAAGTATAAAAATTATGATGTTTTCTACATTCATATTATTTTGATTGTGACAAGCATATGTTGTTAGCATAAACTGACTTCAGATTTCTTTCATGAGAAAATGTCTATACTCAGTTTAGATTACTTTTTCTTATTTATATATGTTGGTGTTAAAAGGCAAGAAAGTTGAAAAGAATATATTGCTAACTCTATAATGCACAGCCTTCTCATCATAGCTTCACAGCTCTCCTCACTTCACCAAAATCTTTTGCTCCTAACACCTCATAAAATGATAAATCTCAAAATAGAGAGTAACATTTAAGTTACTACTTCACTATATTCTCAAATAATGTGGACTGAGCAAAGTATGATTCTTATTGAAATTCCTAGAGATTTCTGGGTATAGCCCTAGTGATTATCACTTACTGATGGAATAATCCTGAAAATTCCATCATCAGACCCACTCCTTCCCTGAGGCAAAGCTAGGGAAAGACATGTTTATGAGCTCTGCCTCCATTAAGTACATCTCAGAATTACCACTCTACTTGTATATAGTCAGGAACTAAATTTTATTGAGCATTCCCTTTGTTTATAACCCTGTCTAAGATATTATGAAGAGTTATGAAGGAAAAAGGTATAGTTTCTACCCTTGAGAAGTATACATTCTAATATTAATCATAAAATATGTAAACATAAAAATAGCAAATATATAGATGCATATATACATTAATAAACATTGTTGATTGATTAATTAAGGAATATAAGCTATTTGACATTCTGTGTGTGTCTCTAGTCTCTAGATGGATAGATAGATACATACATACATAGTTAAATATAGATTTATATGTATTAGGAACTATGCTAAGCACTGAGATATGGAGACAGAAATGAAATAATTTCTAGTATCATCTTCTTCATTTTCCTCAAGACATGAATAATAATGGTTTCTCAGTGCCTGTAGAAATAAAACCATGTGGCAAGGTGAAAAAGTGTTTTGATTCTACAGACAGATTTTGGATTCAAATCCCCACTCAGCCTCTTATTATTTCTGTATACTAATATATAACCACCTTTATGGTCCTCACTTTTCTCATCTGTAAAATAAGGGTATTAGACTAATTGACCTGAGATCCATTCAAGTTGGTTTACTACAAGAATAAGTTCAAAATCATTTGCCTTTCAATCAAGGGCTTGCTTATTGCTTCATTCCATTCCAGTTAGCTTTAGAATTACAAAGTTTCAAAGAAGAGATAGGCCAGTTAATAATGGAATAGGAAAATTAAAAATTGAAATAGGAAACAATGCCACTTTTCTAAAGATACCTCTCCTCTTCTGGGGGACTCTTTCCATTTTCTGAAATCATCAAAGCCTAGAAGTCTGTCCTAAAAAATTCTAGCCCCAGGCTTCTTTGTTACATTCTTATTTTTGAATTTTATTTTTCCATATTACACACTGATACAATTAAAAATTTCTGACATTTTGCAATCCATATTCTCTCTCTTCCTCCCACTCTTCCACCCTCCTCAAGGTGGTAGGTAATATGATATAGATTGTGCATATTTCTATGTTGATTATATAAAAAGTTGCATATTGCTTATAATAAAGAGAAATTTATGGATAAACTATAGTAAAGAATGATGAACTTCAATTTCCATTTAGATGCTATCACTTCCTTTTATGGTGTTGGATAGTTTTTTTCTGTCATGAATCTGTCCTGGATTCTTGCATTATTGATAACAGGTCATTCAGTCATAATACATAATTGTTGTTACCTGATGCATTTTTGAATGTATTATAAAAGATTTGAAAACACTTAGACACACATCTGAACACCTCCTGCCACCAAGACTCTGTCTGCATCACTGGATTGATTTTAAAGCCTTCTTTAATCACATCTAGAAATGACATATCCTTCCTCTGAAATATTATAATCATTATTATTTCTGACACTTCTTATAGCTTCTTTCAGAGTTTTGCGACCCCTGATATAGGCACACCAGAAAACAACAACAACAAAAAGTAAACCATCTCAGAAAGCATGATTAAAAGTCTTTCCAGCTCTATAATCACAGTATAAAGAATATTTTAGAAACACCAAGACAAAATTTCTAGTTCTACAAAAATAAGGATATTTTTCATAAGTTGCCAATAGTAAATATCAGAGTAACTGTTTCTAGTCTTATTGATATCATTTTTTACCTTCCTCATCCATAGCAGAGCTTCTCTTCCTCTCTAATTAAAGCATTAGTTAATGTAATTTCAGTTATCATTTCACATATTTTATCTCTTATGGTATATTTCTGAAAGAAAGGGATCAAATCTTAAACTTCTTTGAATTAATCCAGTAAATCTATAACAGAGGAAATACTAAATAAATGTATCAAATGATAATTAATAAAAATGATTACAAATATATAGATCATCTGAGTCAATGGCCATAAGATGATTTTTACCCTCAAAAATCCAGAACAAAGAAAATGTTGTTGTTTCCTCTACCATGACAAAACAATATACTGGATCTATATTCACTGAAAATATAATGTTAGGAAGCCTTTTAGTAAGATATTACTCTATTATTTATTAAATTTGTGAATATGAAATGTTATGGTTTATGTTGTCCTATAATTGGGGATAATACAGTCAATCATTTTTCTAATATTATCTATATCCTAAAATAGTTTTATTTGGTATAGCTTTATTTGTTAAATAGCAATTTATTTAAATTGAATACTATTCAACAAAGTAAATAAATACTTCCACATTACACCTTATGGCAAGCAACTTAGATAAACAGATATATAAACTCAATTTTCAAGTTGTTTGCAAAATTAAAGGGAAAAAAGATATCAACTTACCAGTTCATAAGCAGATGCAGGAAAATTTGATGTGGGGGGAGGAGGAGATAAGAGGAAGAAAAAGAAGGTAGGAGAAGAAAGAAGAAAAGTAAGGAAAGAAGGAGAAAGAAGGGAGTAACATCCTTTAATCCAAAACCAGCACTCACATTAAAAACAAGTTAGAGACAAGCCCGACTTTATTTTACTTCATTAAAAAAAAACACCTAATTCAATTTAACAAACATAAGATACTATTTATGTAGACCTATGCTAGAAACTGGAGATACAAAGATAAAATAAAATGGTCCAAAATAGAGAGAGAGAGAGAGAGAGAGAGAGAGAGAGAGAGAGAGAGAGAGAGAGAGAGAGAGAGAGAGAGAGAGTGAAATGGCTCATTTTCATTGATGTAGGAGGAAGATGCTAAGAAAACATAAAAAATCTACTCTAGCAAAGAAAATGAGAGATTTTGTAAAAGATGGAGATGGTATTATACTGTAGATAATGGGTTGGATTTGGAATTAGAAAGACAGTTAACCTCTGATACTATCTGTATGACCAGTAAAAAGTTACAATTCCTTTGAACCTCATTTATACAAATATAAAATGATACTAAATTAAAATAATACTTAGAGAAGCAACCTCTCAGATCTTTTGAAAGGCTCAAATCAGAGGGAGTCTCTCTCTGTGTCTCTAGAGAGAGACAAGAAGCTTTAATATAAGCAAAATCAATCCATCAATTAATCATTATGCAATTATTAAGTTTCACTTTGTGCCAGGACCTGTGCTAAACATTGGGTTCATGACAGTCAAAGGTAATTTGTCCATGAGCTCCCTTTAGTAATACTAAATCCTAAATCAAATGTGATGAAAATATTTAATCTTTAGTCAGTGACAACAGATATTATAAAAGTATAAGAAGTAAGTAAACAAGAATTAAGAGTAGATGATACTAGTTCATCAGGAATCTATTGAGGCATAGCCAAAAAGAGGTAAAATTATGAGTAGCAGTGACACCCAGGGAAACATCCAAATTCTGCAAGGATTCTCCATTTTTTTGGCCAATGATTGAGAAAGCTAATATTCTGAGCATTTATTATATTCACTTCAAAGTGGTAGTGTCATTCAATTGCAACTGGCTGGACGAGCTGCTGATTTTGGTGTGTTGCATGATTTCTGAGTTCATGAGCTCATGGGCATTCATCTAATCATGGGCAGTTTTTCCCAGAATCCTTTGGTCTCACTTCCAATTTCTGAAAACACTTTCCATCCTTCATCATTTGAGGGTCTACAGAGAATTTTTCTGTAATTCCAGAATCTCATGATATGATTTCAGGATTAGATGAGAAGATAATTTGGCCCACAATCACTACCAAAACTGAGTAGCAGTGGGGAATGTAGAGGGGAAAATGAAGTTATGTTTTTTCCTCAAATCATTATGAATTTAAAATTTCTTAAGATTGAATTTTTCAAACATTTTTAATCTTTAGTGAGGACTATGAGAATTGATAATGATAAGAAGCTTGGTTTACTTCCAAACAAGGATCTATTTGTGGCCAGTATAATTTTGTGCAATATGACTTAACCAATCTAAACCTATCTAAGCCTTAGTTTTCTACTCTGTATAATGAAGATCATAATCATGTAAATTTCACAGTTATTTTGAATTTTAAGTAAATAACATAAAAAGGACATTGCTTGAAATCATACACAAAAATATATGGAACAGTGCATATAAACCCTTTGATTCAGTGAAATCACTATTAAGTCTATCCCTCAAAGAGATCAAAGAAAGAGGGAAAGGATGCATATTTTTTTTGTAGTATCAAATCTATAAATTAAAGGAATTTCCATCAGTTGGAGAATGACTGAAGAAAATAAGGTACAAAAGTATAAAGCAAGATAATTACAATGTAAGAAATATAGGGTGGTTTCCAGGAACTTGGGAAATTGTTATGAACTGATAAAGAGTGATGTGAGATGAATGAGGAGAACAATGTATTTAGGAAAAGAATTAAAGAGGGGGAAAAACTTACAGTCTTCTCCACATAATAACCAAACATAATTCCAGAGGGCTCATGATGAAGTATGCTCCTTTCTCCCTGAGAGAGAATTTATTGTCTCAGGGTACAGAATGAGCTGTATTTTTTGAACATGGCTAATATGGGGATTTGTTTTATTTGACTATGTAAATGTTATAAGAGATTTGTTTCTCTCTATTTCAATTGGGATAGATAAAATTTAGATTTTTTGTTAATTAAAATTAAATTAATTTAAAAAGGAAAAGAGAAAGTGAATTATAAATCTAAAAATGCTATAAACATGTCAATTGTTCTTGATATTCTTAAGGTTTTATAAAATGTAAAAACTACTGTATAAGCATTAATTAATATAATTTTAAATAATATTATTATGCCTACATTAAATCTCTCTACAGAAGATAATAAGTGACACTGTAATTCTAATATAATGTTGTGGGGAAATTGCTGATGACTTCAATCATGAAACATTTTTTCCACAATATCAAATTGTACTCTGCACCTTTTAATCAGTCTTATTTGGTTCTTTCTGTAGAATGGGATTAGAACTTTAATTACAATGAAATAGGGAGGCTATGATTCAGTCAAGTATATCAAGTTTTTACCATATATTTTTTTAAAAAGATGCTTCAGTTTTTAGTTTTATTTTCAAATACATTACACAAATTCAGAACAGAGAATTGATAAAAAAGTTATATGATCAAACATCTCAAGATTATTTCTTTTTTATTTGAATGATATTTAATTCCAATGGCTTTCTATGAGACAAAGATATTCTTGAAAACTTCATATATTCATAATTTCATTCAATGGTTGCTTTGTTTACCTGGGATTAAATTTTTTCCTTCAGCTCAGCAGAATATTGCCTATGTTGTGAATGTTTGAAGAATCGATTATTTAATAAATAGATAAGTTTTAAAAATGAAGTAAAAGAGCATGACATGAGCAATGTTTACTACAGTTTCTACTCTATTGACTGGACTTATGCTTCCAAAGATCCTACTACATACAAGATAAGCTATTTTTTTCCCTTTAAAGATTGTTGAAACTGTCCTCAATAAGTAATTAGCCCAAGGAACAGAAGCTTGAGCTATCAATGAACTTTTATTGTACACAAGATACAAAATCCATTTTATAAACTAGGCAGATCTTATACCTTGACATTTATGCAGTTACAGAAAATACAGAAGATTTGAAGCTATGGTAAATCAGTGTTGCATCCTCAATGAAAAATTTTTCTTTGCCTAGCTAAATGAAATTCCTTTTCTCAAAAAGTAGGTGGCCTGCAAATTTCTTATTTCATTTCAATCTTGAGTATGAACCATTGACCAGAATCAGGTGTGTCCAAACACACAGGCAAATCTCTGATGATAAGTTTCTCCACACTCAGTATTTTGTTGATCACTATTTTTTTCCCTTGAGCATCATGTATACATATGGAATAAAAAATATTTAACATATTTCTTTATTATTTATTCTAGTTTGAAACATTTGTCTCTGATGAATAAAGTTAGGAATCCTTCAGATAGTAATGAATCAGAGGATCTAGGACTTGGTAGGGGCAAGAAAAAGCATTTATTATATGTCTTCTATGGGCCAGGCACTTTGCTAAGTATTTTATGGATATTATCTCATTTGATCACAGACCGACTACAGCACATTAGAAACAAGGAATTTTGAAGACGAAGCCAAGATGACACCAGATAAATGTACAAGTGAAAGACCAGGCTGAAGCCACACTAATGGGATGGGTTGGACTAGAAGAGAGTAAATGACACTGGGAGGAAGGGGTTCCTTTTACACACTTGACAAGGAGGGGGTGCTGTAATATAGTCATAGGTTTGTTTGATTTCTTCCTCAAGACTTTTAAGAAGATCTCTATGTTGAACTTATGTATTGGTATGGTAAAGGTCCACACAGGAGAGACTAGGACCAAGGGGTTGTAGCTACATTATTGAAGGGGCTATGAGGATTGATAAGATCAGAGAGATATTAGATATATTATACTCCCTTGGAATATATACAGACACATATTACATATATATATAATAGATAGATATACAAATATATTTTTATATATATATGGGGGGGTCAGCATGTTTGAGGATATGAAGATTTAGAACAAAAAAGCAAGCAGCACCTCTTTTTAACTTCATTATCTTTGTAGCTTATGCATTTATATCTTTCAGAAAGTTTAATTCTCCCATATTTTGAACAATTATCACTTTATTTTGATGTTTAATTTGTCTGACTCCAGTTTCTTTAAGATAGATTACATTTAAAGTAGTCAAAGGAATCCCTTGATTGACTTTGCAAAGTATTTAAAGTGAAATACATGAATAAGATAGCATTGTTTAAAAATCATCTCCATGGAAATATTTTCTAATAAACTTTATTTTATTGTAAGACTTGGCTTCCCTATCTCTCCGTGCTGAATGTATAGCTGCCATTCACAGGTCTGATCTCACTGTGCTCATTAACGGATAATTGACTTACTATATTCTGACTTGGGCTGGGTTCATATTAGGCAACTTGGTAGCTTTCATCCCTGAGGACTCACCTTATTAATTGTGAATTTATCCAAGATGCCTAATGAACTTAAGCTACTGCAACTTTGAACTCCAGAGCTCAAGAACACTAACTCCTACCCTGTGCTACTACTAACCCTACTGCAAATCTCACAGAAACTCTGAATTATTTTTTTGATCTCCTTGTTCAACATTAAATTTCTCTTAAGATTTCTTTTGTTGTGGTCAAAGGATCTTTATCCTCATTTTCTACACAATAAAGACTTGGGCCTAGTGGTGAATAAAAATAAAACAGAAAACCTGCACTCTCTACATTGTATATATTGAAAAATAACAATAAATGAAGGAATTAAGGAACAAAGGAAGGAAAGAAGAAAAGAATGGAGGGAGGAAAAAATGGAAGAAGGGAGGGAAGGAGGAAGAGAAGATAAAGCATAAAGAATGACTTATTTGGCCCTAGAGGACAAAACTAGGAGAAAGAGGAGGTATTTATAAAATCAAATTTGGCCCATTGGGAGAAAAACTGCTTATCTAATGGGGTAGACAATGTGCAAATAACTGTGCACAAACAAGTTATAATCAGGATAAATAGGAAACAGTCAATGCAGGGAAGAAACTAGAGAATTAAGAAGTATTAGAGAAGGCTTACTATAGAAGGAAGGACTTTTTTTAGCTGTGATTAAAGGAAGCCAGAAGGTAGAGATGGGTTGGGAGAACATTCCTGGGATAGAAGCACTGAAAATACTTGAAGTCAAGAGATCATATTCAATAAAAAATAAGTATTTTCATTGCTGGATGGATCAGTACATTGCTGGATGGTTGGGGGGGGGGTATAAGGTATAGAAAGTAGAAAAAAAGATAGGGAGTTAGGTGAGGATGGGCTTTTGAATACCAAACAGAGAATTCATTATGATAGTGTTTGAAAAAATGTAAGATGGTATGCAGGTCTAAGTTATTATAAAATCTTATAATTTTCCTTGTGTTAGGGGGTAGTCTGGGTATCTTCTTTGTAGTGAAAATCTTCTAGAGTTATTGATCATAGATCAGGTGGCTAGTCTAAAATATATAATCCTAAAAGTTTTCCTAGGGCTTTGAGAAATTAGGTGACTGGCCCATAATCATATAGCTGGTGTATGCTAGGGGAAGGATTTGAATCTGGGCCTTTCTGAGGAGAATCTGTATCATGACATACTATTTCTCATTTTAAGATTTTAAGCTCTCAGTGAATAAAAAATGTTTAAAGGTCATAAGTGATAATGAGTATTAAAATTCACTTCAAAGAAATATTTTTGAAATTGAAGACTCCAAATCCTGCAAAGGGTACCCAATATCAAAATGAAAGTTATCTGTTAAATTATTTCACTTGACAAAGTGAAAGAAATGAAAGTTGGCAATGCATGACCAATTATGATTTTAAATAATGGCAAAAAATCAATGTCAGACTCCAGGATGAGATTTAATTCTACTGCAAATCACTCACTTCAAATATAGTCATTTTAGTCTGTCAAATTTCTTTTCCAAATTCAAATTGTTGCTTTAATAACTTACCAGTTCAAACCCTAAGAAAAAAATGTGGCTATTAATTGTTGATTATTCTACCAAGACATACTGCAATGCAGATAAAGTCCTCGTGACCAAGGTTTCTCTTCTCTTATGTACCCATAATAATTCTCATATTTCCCACTTGGTTAATTTGCTGTAGTTCTCTTCTGAAAGGGCTCAGCTGCAAAGTAAAATACTTCTGGGATATTTTTCCACATTTTTGCCAATGTTTTTGGAAGTCTGCTAAAGTAAGACATGAAGAAGTAAGGCAATACTCTGTAACGTAGTGTTACTAGAAGAAACCTTTGAAGTCTTTAGGGGAAAAAGGGTGTATGAGTATGTATGCCTGTAAATGTGTATTATATTAATTCCTATTATTTTAAGGAATATTTTGACCTGTTCAGTTATAAAGATATATGCATATTTACTTTAAAAATATGTACATTATAAGATTTACCTAAAAACCATATTAGAAACATGCAAATACTTTTCATTTCATGGGAGGATATAAAAGAAAGATCCAAATAGAATGATGGCCAGATCAACAATAAAACATCACATTACAACTGGGTAATTCAATGGATAAAGAGCTAGGCCTAGAGATGGAAGGTCTTGGGTTCAAATCTTACCTCAGACACTTCCCAGCTATGTGACCCTAGTCAAATCACTTAACTCCTATTGCCTAACCTTTACCATTCTTCTGCCTTAGAACCAATACTAAGTATTGATTCTAAGATGGAAGGGAAGGGCTAAAAATAACAACTAAAAATAACTCCTAAGATCTTTTTAACCTATCTGTTAATGTTATCTCTTAACTTGGAAAATAATTTTGGAGCCACATCTATCTTAAAATCAGAGAGATTTATTGAAAGAGAAAAGTTAAACTCCCATATGGGATAATGCCTTTTCAGAAGGGAAGAATGCCCACTGAAGGTTTGTTGTGATCAGGGCTTTTAAAAGTTAGCATCTCCAATAGGAAAGGGGTGTAGTTTGTGAACAGCTCAGGAACAATCACAATATCCAAGCAGGGAAAAGGGGGTGATGGGCTTGTGAATAGGAAATTAACAAGATAGCAGGATGTCCAGGCAGGAGAAGGGATGAGTGGTATGTTTGAAGAGGAAGTTTAAGAGGACCTTGAAAATATAAAAATGTACCCTCTTTAACCACTATTCAAGATATGTGAAGGGAACGCCCCCCCCCCCAGGATCATATCCTGGGGTCCTGCCTGTGTCCTGGGACTACTAATTCTATATCACATCAATGCACTACATAGTGGATCTTGGGACAGTGACCTAAGCATGCAATGTCAGAAAGGATCAGGTTATGGATGGGGGTAAAGGATATAAAAGAGGGGGTTTGAGGAAGTGGGTTCCCTTTATTTGCTCAGGCATGTGGTGAAAGAATGGTGGCAGAGAAAATCATATGGAGAGCACCCATGTTGCTAGTTTAGAATAGGCTTCTTTTTCTTTATCTGCTTTCTCTTATTCAAGTAAATATTAATATTAATAAACACTATGAAAATTAAGGACAGAAGTCTAATTCTGTTTTAACAAAAAAGAATGAGAAAAAACATCTTTAAAATAGAATGTATTTATTGAGAGATATTTGGAGTGATTGCTAACATCATAGACTCAGTCTGTCTCCAGATTGAGACAGAGATAAACAGAAAGGCAGACAGACAGACAGAGATATGTAGCCATGCCTCAAGCCATTGACCAGAGACAGAATGATTCCTAATTACAGAGAAATGTGGAGCATTGCCTAAAGTCATTGACCTAAGACAAATGCCTCCCCCCAAAGTTTTACAGAGAAACCTGGGGCACTGCCTCAAGTCATTGACTCAAGACAAAATGCCCAAAAAATCACAGAAAAAAATTCCTTATTTATAGGAGAATCTTAATACAATCAAGCCTCCCTGAAGGGATTATAACATTTTTTTTTACAATGTTGGAAACAGATTTTAATCCAGAAATAAAGGAGAGGAATATAATACAAAGAGAGGAGGAGTTCAAGACTGCATTGATTACCGGGGACAGGCTAACATTTTAAAATGAATACAAAAGGATCATTCCAACCATGGGGCTTGATTACCTGGAAGAAATCTGAAACAATGGGAGAGACTATTAAGACAAAAGGATTCTTAAGATTTGATCATTGGGTACTTCATTTTGAGGTCTAAGATAAGATTGGTCTGTGATATCTCCCTAAGGAAAATTCCTAGACAAATTCAAAAGATCCCAAACAATCTTGTCCTGCAGGGAGAATTGGGGATGGGGGACAGACCAGCTTTACTAACTTACTATTATCTTGAGAATAACACATGCATTTCTCACTCCACACATGGAGGTTATAAGAAATATTTGATTGGGCATAGTCTTCACCTAATCTCAACTGGCTGACTTGCAGTTCTAGACTATGTGGTGATCTCTGTGGATGGATTTAGCAGGAATCTTTGCCAATCATACTGCACATCATTATAGTCATAAACATCTAACTTACTTCATATTATATCTTTCATATTTGCAGTTAACATTCCATTTCTGAATTAAAATTTAGGACTCATTTCATTTCATTTATTTTTTTCCTAGATTACATGTCAATATGATTTCTAATATTGTTTTCTGACATTTTTGTGATCCATGTTCTCCTTTTCCCTCTTGTACCTCCTACTTCCCCAAGATAGCAGGCAATATGATATAGACTGTACAGATGTTATCATATAATATATATTATCATGTAGCAAAAGAAGACACATTGCTTACATTAGAGAAAACTTAATGGAGGAAATAAGGTGAAGAATGGTTATGCTTAAATCTGCATTTAGACTTCATCAGTTCATTCCATGGAGGTAGATAGCCTTTATGATCATGAGTCCCTTGGAGTTGTCCTTTATCTTTGCATTGATGATAATAATTAAGTCAGTTCATTTATTACCCTGAGGTCATGAGTGTTGTGTCTAACTGGTCCTTTTGTTTTCACTTGAGAATTGCTAATCACTTTGTACCATAATACTTCTAATTCCACACCATATGACCCCTCTAGTTTTTAATTTTATTCTTACTCTGGGCATTTTATCCTCTCTTCCTCCTTCTCAGTCTTTATTTAATTCCAAAAGCCATAGGAAGTATTTATTTTTAAATAAGGAGGAATAACTGAAATAAACACATATGAAATTGGAAAACTAGTAAGACAAATACAACAGGAATTAATATGCTGAAATCTATAGAACATGATGACATATAGAACAACTTGGCAATATATTAAATATAGAAAATTGCTTTTAATGAAAGTATTCTATTAAAAAACAGACTGTTGAAAGAGTCAGAAAGGCAGTTGAAAAAATTAGAATTACAATTAAGACTATAGAACTGAAGTGCTCTACCCTTTTCCTCCGGGGCACTAATTAACCCTTAAATTTGGCACTCAGGAGTGAAATGATCTAATTTGAGAAGCCTGATGACCTAAAACAGAAGTTCTTAAGAAAGGCTTAATCAATGTGTTTTATTGGGTTGATGAACGAATATAGGGAAAAAATACATATGTTTTTCCAGTAACTATAATTTTCCTTTGCAATCCTATTGTCAATATGAAAACCAAACAAGCATATAGTTGTATAGCAAAGATACTTTTTTTCCATTGAGAGAATTAAGAAAAAATCATGCCTGCTTATTTGTTTCTTTTTTGGGGTGGTAGTGGTGGTGGTGGGATTGGATAGATGCAAATTCTCCCTAAGGGACTAGGGGAGAGTACAATTTTATATAATGTTTTAAGAAAAAGGAGAGAGGTGATTTCTTAGAATTAGGCAATATGAAAATTTCCTGCACAGCATAAGAGATATTCTGCCAATATTTTAGAATGTACTAAGAGGTGATTTTGATAAGACTGAAGACAGCATGGACATTGTTCATGCACACTGACCTTTTTGGTCCCATTGCAAGGTTATCTCCAAGTTTATGTGACCATTCCATAATCTTAAAGTTCTAAAGCATTTATAAACCTCACCAAAGTGACTAAAAACTTGTTAAAACTTATCATTTCACATTATGTATTTCAAATCATTATTCTGAAAAGGGTTAGAGTGAGGGTCAGCATTATATAGATTATATTAGTGTCAAAGGGGACACACACACACACACACACACACACACACACACACAGACACTCAGAGTGTAGAAATCAAGACCTAACATAAGGGGTCATGCTGGGGGCCATCAAGCCATAATGTCTTGACATAGTCACACGTGGAGGCCAGGAAGTCACAAAGAGGCTCCTTGGCAGGATGGAGACATCCACTCAGCCCCCCTCTGTATGACTTCTCTCATTAACATCCCTTACTAATGGAATTGTTCTGATAATTGTTCTCTCCATAACATTAGGGAAAATAATATGAGAGCAAAACACTTGCTCATTATCCCCCCAGAATACCACCAAAAGATCATACTCACAAAACAAAACCTAAAAGACTATCATGGGTTAACTTCTGCTTATACATATAACTCTTTAAAAAAAAATAAAACCCTTACCTTCCATCTTGGAATCAATACTGTGTATTGGTTCCAAGGCAGAAGAATGGTAAGGACTAGAAATGGGGGTTAAGTGACTTGCCCAGGGTCACACAGCTGGTTAGGTATATAACTCTTAAAAAACCTGTGCTCAGAAATTCCACACTCCCATTCACAGAACAAATTCTCCTAAGCCAATACAACAATCACCTTAGGGAGAGGCTTGTACACAATGTCTTAGTATACCATGCCTCAGTGACTTGATTTACCAACTGAAATCTATCTTGGGAAATACATCTTGAAATCCCCATGAAACTGAAAAAATGATTAATTTAATATTAAATCTGAATTGTGTTTCTGTTACTCCTTTGATACCTCAATTTGGCCACATTGTTGATTGTCTCTAGAACTTCTAATTTATTATTTATTTTTACTAAAAGTAACAAATGATTTTCTTTGATTGTATGCAAGTCCAAGCACCTCACAGATTAATGAAAAATATGATCTCTAGCTACACCACCCGTGACGAAATCATTTATCTTTTGCAAAAGCTTTGTGTATTGTGGCATTTAAAAGAGTGGGAGCCATAAACTGTAAGAGTTAAAATGGTTGAGGTCATAAACTGTAGTGAGTTAAAATAGTGGAAGACTTAAATTGTAGTAGATATAAGAGTGGGTGAGTAAATTGTGACCACAGAAAATATGTTTTCACTACAGTGTCTTGTTTTAAATCAACTATAAGGTGGTTGCCAGGGAAATATTCCCAATTATGAATATACTCAAGTCAACTGGGTTTTATAGAGAATTTAATTAATAATACAATGAGGAGTCAAAGAAAGAGAGAGAGAGAGAAAAAGGAAATAAATGAGAAAAGAATAGTCCGGCCCAGGCAGCCCTGGCCAACCCAGGCCTAAGCCCTAAAAGAAAGATCAGTCAGTCCTTATATCTTAATCACTCACCACCAGATCTGTCCAAGCAAGGATTCTAGTGACACCAGGCCAGTATCATATCAGCTGCCTCCACCAGCTCAATCCTCAATCTGAATGCCCCGGAGAGAGTCTCGAGAGAGACCCTTCAAGGCAGCCTTTTCCAGCTGACTCTTCCCTAGAGAGAGCTTTTCGTCTCCTTTTAAAGGGCATTTTCTCCTATGTCACCTCCCCTAAGTTCTTCCATCTACCAATCACAGTAGACGTTTTCCAAAGGACAGACCATTCTTAGTTCACATCTAAGAAGGGGTGAACTTTTGAGTAATTCACACCCGGAAAGCTCTGAGTAAGTTTCTCAGCTCTTTGTTCCTTGTAAGTTCACAAGTTGCCTGACCTTTATAGGTACTTAGCACCCCTTTTTATTAATTCTAAAAATAGGTATGGCTTAAGTATGGGTGTTAAGTATTTTTCATTGTTCAGCAAGGAGTTTTCTCCCCTAAAGCAGTCTTAAGTATGGGTGGAGTAGAGGTCTTCACATTTCTGATCTAAGTAGAGTTCTCACTGTCCAAATGGGGAATGGTCCCAATAGGGAATTGTCCCAATGGAGAATTCCCCAATGGGGAATTTTTTAACATTCACAAGTCTGAGAAATTTCAAGATTCACAGTATGCAGTCAGAATCAATAGTAACAATATAAGTACATAGAATGATCACAGAATGTTAATCAAATGATTTGTTAAAATTTAATGTATCACTTATCCAATTATATGCTTTGAACATGTATGTTGAATAATGTAGCTGTGTGCCAAGAAAATATGGATTTATTGGGGTATAAAAATAAAAGCTAATCCTGGGCCTGGTGGAGCAATTCCATGCAAATCTTGGCCCTAGGCTGACACACATAGCTGTCTTCCATCATTCATTTATCCCTTTGCTGTCACACCTGGCTGGGAACCCCCAAAGCCAGGAGTAAGGCAGGCCCTGAGCTCTCCATAGGGTCAGACTCTTTTTCTCATATTTCCCCATCCCTTGGCCTTGAGGAAAAAATGTACTTAAAGCAGAGGTTTTGTCTCAGATCTAGAGATCTCTCCAAGACTTTATCATAAAGGATTAGAAAGGTACCCAATATACAGCAAAGTAGAGATTTGTTAACTTTTGCCTTAATGTCATTTAAATCAGGAGTCCTCCAGGTCCTGGGGAGGAATCCTTCACTGGAATTCTAGGATTCTGTGAACCTTCAGAGAACTGTCTGTTTATGTGAAATTCAAGTGGAATGAAAAAAAAAAAAAGTAGTCTTGGAAGTTTGCAGAAAGAGTTTTCAATTGGAACCACAAACTTCTAGTTATTTTTGAGTCCTGGGAAAGAATGGGTACCTAGTCTCCAGGCTAGCCAATTCCAGGGGGAAATAGTATACCATTAAGTTGATGGCTCTTTTTGTTATTTGATTCACAGGCTTGACAATGGATTGCATTTCCAAAGCAGAGCCCATTTTAAATTTCACTTTTGTCTATATTCACTTTCATGCAAATCACTTTTGGAGTCTTGGAATTTCACCTGTCTGGTGTCATTATGTGGTAGTTTTGGCTGAGTGATTACCTAGGGCCTCCAAAATAAACAGGGAAATGCAAAACAACAACAAAGACAAAAGAATGGCCAAAGTACTCCCAATTGGCATGTGGTGTTTTAGTGCCAAAGGGACTGTAGATTAGTTTGAATTTTCAAATGAAATATGAACCCTAGCTGCTTGCCATTTTGCTCTGCCTCTGTTCTTTCCATCCTATCTAATGTCACTTGTCAAAAGAACATCTCCTGTCACAAAGGTATACAGTATACATAATCTAAGTCACAAGCAAGCATTGTCATAATGAACACCAAGTCTGATCCTCACACGTGCCAGCTCAATTCTCTTTTGAAAATAGCTGTGCAAAACTGAGGAACAACAAATGTTGCAGAGCTCCCAAATGATTATTTGTTTAGAAGTGAGATCACCTGTTCTGTATCTTATTCCCAAGAGCTCAAATCATGAAATGAATATCATAAATTGAAATAAGAAGGGGGAAAGAAAAAAAAAACAAACTTTCACATAATATAGTTTTTCACCACCATTCTAATATGTTATTGTTGGAGGTCCATGGGATACTCTGCTCTCCTATATTACTCATTCCCTTTGAAAATTATATTTCTTCACTTTTTAGGAAAATGCCATTACTATGTGTTTTCACCTCTGTGTATAGAGACAGAACTACCTTTGGAAGAGCCTAGAATGTGAAGTGATAAGGTGAGTAACCTTAAGGTTATTTAATAGCATAAAACCACCCCCTTCATGTATATATAGGCATGTAGGCACACAGGCACACATACATACACAGACATATCCCTTTGTTCCATGGCATTGCAAGCTACTTGGCAAATGCCCATCAGCTAATGCTTATTAAACACTTTTTTTTTAAATTTTCTATCCATGCCTCTTGATTTATTGACCTTTTAAATAGGCCTACATGGGAGGAATTACTCTCCAGAGTAATCCAAGATGAGACATTCCCCACAAAAGAACAGAGGTGATTGGCCAAGTGTTGTGGAATATTTTCTTTTCCCTCTCTATTGTTCTAAGAGTAGGCAATCAGTCAAGAATCAAGGAAAATTTATTAAGTGCCAAACAGTATGTTCTTAGAAAGTTTTGAGGGAATCCACACTTGAATAAAGCAGTAATCAAACCACACATAATTGGAAAGGCTTGGATATTGGCCTTTTCCTTTTGTTTGCCCTTGAGATTCAGTTTGAACTCCCCTCTGTATCATGCTGGGAGAAGAAGAGGAAGCTGACTGCCAGGAGATGAGCAGCAATTGGAGGAATTGGAACTGTCCACTCATGGCAGGTGCAGTGGCAATAGTCAGAAAGGACTTTCTGGCAGACATTTGACTGCAAAATCTGGAACTGGCAATCAGGCCAGGACTCCTCAGTTTGCTGAGCAACTTCTACAAGTATTGATCTCTGAAGAGACTTAGAGTGTAGAGAGGGAACGTGAGGATTGAATAAGACTGAGATCCAGGGAAATTTACTAGCAAATAGAATATGAAAATCCAATACCATGATGGATTGAGACCTGAAACAGAGTTTAATAATTTTAACAGAATGCTTGGCACACCTTGAACTTCCTCTTCTCTTCAGTATTTATAATCCCTTTCTCTAGAAATTTCATATGGATAATCCATATCCAAATCCCTACCATGACTTGTAATGCCAGGTGGCAAATGATTATTAAACATTCCCAGGTATTGTCAGGGTGACTAAAGGGAGTTTAGGAGACATTTGGCCAAAGTACCCATTAGAGAGAAAGGTGTGAAAATTTCTTTTAAATTATTGTTTTTAATAAGACCATGTGTCCACAAGATATTGATTGCTTATGAATTATCAATACAGAAGACTGAAAGGGAGGGAAATTTCCCAGACAAGATAGACAGGGAGCTCAAGATTTATAAATTGTTTCATTTTGTAATTAGGCTAATATGAATAGAAAGATAGATACAGATGTAGACATATTTGTCAATATAAAGACATGATGATCTAAATACCTATATCTATTAACATGTATACATGTGTACACTTTTCTACTATCATCTGTCTTTCTATTTATCTATCTATCCATCTATCTGTCTGTCTGTCTGCATACCCTCGATTCATTAAAAAAAAGCTATAGTGAGTATTCTCCTTTGCATAACTCTGAAACTGCATGACTTTCCAGGGCTGGGCTGTTCCTGCAGGCAACTAAAGGTCTTTTGCCCTTTTTTCAAGGATGATGGGAATGGCTGGCAACTAGAGTAGCATGCCACCTGGTGGGAAAAATGTCATGCTACACTCAAGAAACATTAAATGTGTCTTCCTTTATGCCCACAGAAAGTAAAATACAAGCCAGGTATGGGCTAATATGGATGTTCCAGTATCTCAAGGGCCACCCTGGGATATTCATGATGAATGTGTAGGCTGAACTATTATATTTTTATTCTATATAGCACTCTCCACTCTATGAGTACATTGCAAATACTCTGTTATTGGAATATACTGATGCTCATAAACCATCTGAATATGAATTGTTGAAAATGACTGGCTTTATTTCTTATCAAAACTAGAGTTCATAACATATCTAAGCATATGCTTCATCAAATCAAAGAATTTCAAACAGTAACCCTTTCTATACCATCCCTGGAAAGTGACTTTGTAACCTCTATTTAGAGAGTTCTAGTGATGATAACTCACTCCCCTTCAAGAGAGTCCATTCTCTTGCTGAGTAGGTATAGTTACTGCATTTGTCCTTATGAAGTGTAAGGGGGAAAAGGGGTTAATTTTTAAAGAGTTGGACTGGATTATTTAAGAGTGTGGTCTCCAGGAATTTAATGTATTTCCAAGAGATTAATTTACAATTTATTTACAAAATGTAGAAAGAGTGAAGTAAGAAAATCAGAGGGAGGATAAGGTAAGATATCCAAGTCTCTCTCAAGAGGTAAGTCTCTCACAAGGCCAGTTTTTTTTTTTTCAGAAAATCCAGCAGTTAAGAGTCAGCTTCTCACTCATCACGTTAGTCTAAAGGAAGAGATTTTAGAACATCCTCACCAGGAACAGGGTCTCTGGTTCAATCAGCAGATTCTCTTCAGTCTCCACTCCAAAGAATGATGAAGTTCCTCTCACAGGAAGTAACTTCTCCTTTTAAAGACTCTTCTTTTGCATCACTTCCTTTGCCTTCCTCCACTTTTAACATGGACAAATTATAGTCTAAAACCTTGCTTAGGACTGCTCAGGAACAGTCAGTCATTTCTGATTTGTCACCCACTATTGCACATGTGGGTCACAGACCTCCCATTTAATGATTAAGTGGGATGTTTACACTTTTGATGATTAGATCTAAAAAATGGGCAGATCTTCCCACTCAATTTTAAGTAGGGCATTCTAAAAATAGGCAGGGGTTACAATTTTAATCTTCATAATCAGGGGAGAGTTAATTTTAATCTTTACAGAAGGCAAAAATCTATCTTTCTCAACATTGTGACCATTGTTATTGATTCTACCCTTTGGATCAAAAAAAAAAATTCCAGTTTGGCTTTCTATTGCTTACTCTGATTATACTTAACTCTTTTTAGTTCATTATTGAGCAATTTTTAAATTAATTTTCCCATCATTTATCCAGAATAATAATAGAGCACTGAGGATAATATTAAATATTTATTAGTTGTATATATTTTAAACCTGTTCATTTTTGTAACCATAGTTTTTTTTCAAATATTTTGACTTATAGATAACAAAATTCTAAATACTTTTAAATCCTCTATTGTGTTCCAAGGAAGGATTATAGCTATGTTGCATCAGAAAAATAGAACAAAGTGAAAATAAACATTCATATAATACAATTATACACAGTAAGCAATGAAAATTAGGTAAATAACTTTTGGTTTTTAAATAGTTTAAAATTAGTATAACCAGTCCTAGTCCTCACATTTCAGACTTTTATAAGGACTGGTCCTGACTTAAGATTGTCTACTGGTATTTTAGTTTCAATACTGAGAGATCATGAAACAAACACCAGTAAGACATTCAACAGTTAGCAAAAGAGAAGAAGGATATTTAACATAGCCATGGTGACATATTAGAAATAGAAAATATAACCTTTTGATAGAAAAGTAGAAGAAATACGGAGGAAGGAAGAATGTCTAGTAAATAAAATTCTTGAAAATTCTTGCTGAAATGCCTGGTTCTCCTATTTGTTCTGATGGAACCATATATTATTGTTAAATAGAAACCCCTTTCTCCAGTACAATTTGTTTTCTATCTGCTATTTTGTATTTTTTTATTTACTTTCGTTAATCCTTCATAAAGTTTATCCAAATCTTCTTACCCTAAATCTTAACCTTTTTTTTTTTTGGCATTCTGTAATTATCATTGGAAAAAAAACACAAAAACAAAAATAAAAACAAACAAACACAATTTCTACTGTGTAACTTTGTGTTATATTAAACTTCTATGGCTAGATAATATATCACCTAGTGGCTTGTCTGTTTATAATAAGATTCTCCATATGTGGATAAATTGTTTCCCAAACAGCAGACATAGCCTTTCACTGGAATCATCCTCACACAGGCCTTTGCTAGCTTACTAGAATTTGTCAAACCTTTAAATTCTCCTAACATGACATTGGAAGAAATTGGCTCAATTCCATGCCACCATGAGAAAGGCTTTGGAGGAAAATAGGTATAATTAATTTATTTTTTACTACAAAGTTTATATTTTACATAGTATAGAGTAATGTAACATTCTCAAGGTCTTATATGATCCATATTTTTTTCTTCATATCGCAGGCACTTCTCATAGTCTTTGGTATATAGTAGAAATTCAACAAATTCCTAAAAAGAATTGAATTCATGACCTATTTCATAGAATACAGCTGGGGAAAAAAAAACACAAAACAAAAGAACATTAAAGGTGATCTAGTCCAAAGCCTTTATTTTACAGATGAAGCAAGGGAGACTTAGGGAGATGAAGTGACTTTCCCAAAGTCATACAATTAGTAAATGGAAGAGTTAGGGTTCAAATCCAAGATTATGAAGCTTATTTAACCATACCGTATTGCTTAGTAGATCTGGTTATTACATTACTATTCATATCTATATACAAAGCATTACATATGGTGATTTTTGGGGTCATTTACAGACACAATTTCAACAATAGTGCAAAAAGTCAAAAACATTCTAGATAATAGGAGACACAAAGTTGAGTACAGGATCTTTATTGAAAAAGCTCATCCCTTATGAAGACATTATTTTAGTGGAGAAAAACATTGATGGGATTATAGGAATGTTCAGATATAGAAATATAGATTTAATTGAAAGAGTTCAGAGAATAGTCAAGTTCAGAATCTTTTACCAATTTCACTTGTAGTAACACTATAGGAATGTAACCTGCTACATGCATTGCAGTACTTGTACTGAAAGTTAAAACCCCAGGAGGTATTGATTACTATGTTAATTCATGTAGCCTGGACATGTGGAAGGGAAATCTGGGTGCAAGTAGCTACTCTATTGCCCATGGAGTAGAAGGAAAGGCTTTGTTCACCTGATAGCTTTAGATATTTCAATAAAATCCATTTCAAATTCCCTGGCCTCTCTTAAGTGTTTTAGTTATCCCTGCAATTTCATTCCTGATCCACTGTTAAATTTTTTTTTAATTTGGAAAATTTTATTTAATCAATTCATTTAGAATATTTTTTCATGGTTAAAAGATTCATGTTCTTTCCCTCCCCTCTCCCTAATCCCCTCCTATACCTGACTCACAATTCCACTGAATTTTATGCATGTAATTGATCAAGATCTATTTCCATATTATTGATATTTGCACTAGAGTGATTGTTTAGAGTCTACATATCCAATCATATCCCCATCAACCCATGTACCACTGTTAAATCTTAAGTAAAATGTTTAATACCTTGGTATGGCCCTTTCCATTAGTAAAGTTTAGATTTACTTGTATAAAATCCATCAATCATTTAAAAACTTGATTAGTGGATTGGAGATATTTTCCCTAGCGTACAATATAGTAAAATATAGTGTGCACTGGAGATTCAAAAAGAAAGGTTAAACTAGAATGCTGTTGTTCCTATAATTATTTTTAACCAAGAATATAGACTTGATATTGCATAAGCCTCAGTTATCCTGGTCTTAGATATTATTTTAACCTAAATTCTTTCCAGAATAAAAAAAGAATAGGTGTAAGGAACTCAAAAATGCCTTAAAGGAATTTTAAGTTTGTTTCAATATTCTCAGTTCACTATTTCAATTCAAAGACAAATTCTATTAGTTGAGTTGCCACATAATAAAGGAGACTAGCAAATATAAATACAAAAGAAAAGGGAAAGAAGAATTTAAAAAAGAAGATAAAGTAAGATTTGGACCTGGGACAGATGAGGGTCATATTGTCTCAGGTCTACATAAAAGAAAATAAGACACAGCAGACCCATTTTTCTCTCTTCATAATGGGCACTAGACACCAGTGAACAAGAAATAATGCTTCCTAAAAATCAGTGATGAATCTGAAATTTTGACAAGTGTGACACGAGGACTAACATCAAATCCTTATCAGTAAAGATCTATAGAATTTAAGACAGGAACAACAAAACATGTCTAAAGTAGCTGATGCTGTGACAGGACTCTGGAAACCTTTACACTCAGCAATCCAGGCCAATTTACCATCTCAGTTGAGAGCACATGAGAAGGACCAGAGAATGTCCTCTCAACATCACATACAGTCTCTCCAAACATTTTTGGGAACTATACAGGTAAAAATTGGATATAGTTAGATCTTGGGAGTTATGTCTCCTGATGGATGGAGTACCCACCCTGGTGAGTTCATTTTTCCATAAAAAGCATATGTATAATATTTCCTAAGAAAGAACCAGCTCTATTTTATTCAAGAGTGTTAAGTAAGGAAACTGAAATTTGTTTCAAAGTTTATAAACTGTGAATTCAAAAACTCCCTTAAAAAAAATCCCTACAGTTGGTAGACACAACAGAAGGCTCTCTGTTAAAGAACATGGTTTTATGAAGCTTTTGTTTTATTCATGACTTATCGAATGTTCCATTTATTATGAACATAATTACATGATCTTTGTGGCATCCTACTGTCATAAAAATAATGACTGAAATTTGGGTCAGAGACTGAGAGCTTGGAGTACATTTGCTGCACCCAGGACCTGAAGAAAAATGTCCTCTTTGACTTATCCTGAATGAACATATCCTGGGATCTGTTGAGTGTAAAAAAGAAAACACTGAGGGCAGATCAGATCTTCTGAGCAAACTGATTTTATTGTGAGAGCTGCAGGTCACAAAGACATGGTTTTCAGACATCCAGCATGGAATAAGACCCCAAGCATTACAGCTGCCATATATTTATAATAAATACAAGGAGTACAAGCAGTGATAAAAGTAGAACTTTCTTTCTTTGGAGAGAGTAGTTGCTCTCTCTCTTCTTATCCTTCTTAGGTGTTAACAGGGTCATTGACATAGTTAATCGTACCATGTAACCAAAATTAAAACCACAGAAAGAGAATGTCCTGGTGTCTCTTCTACCTTATGACTTGTCCCCCTTCCCAGATGCTATGAAGATTGTGAGATTTAAAATGGTTGAGGTCTTAAACTGTAGTGATTAAAATAGTGGAAGATATAAATTGTGATAGATATAAGAGAGGGTGAGTAATTTGACCACAGAAATATGTTTCACTACAGTGTCTTGGTTTTTAAATCAAATATAAGGTGGTCGCCAGGGAAATATTCCCAATTCTTCAAATACCCAAGTCAATTGGGTTTTATAGATATTTTAATTAACAATACAATGAGTAATCAAAGAAAGAGAGAGAGAGTAAGAAAGGAATAAGTATGAAGGGCCTCAAGCCAATATGGCCTAGACCTGAGTCTTAAGAGAGAAATCAGTTTCTTAACACTCACCACAAGGTCTGACTAAACAAGGATTCTAGTGACACCAGGCCAGCTCCATCTCAGCTGACTTCACCAGAGAGCCTTCCAGCCAGAGACTGTTCCAAAGGGCCTCTCTCCAGAGCCTCCAGAGGGACAGAGTCCCCTTAGAGGAGCTCCAGGGAGACCTCCTTAGAGATTGTCCTCCAAGAGTTTCCCTTCTCCAGAGCCTCTCTCAAGAGATTCTTCCCAAGCGATCCTCATCAGAGATCCTCCAAAAGGATTTCTCCAAAAGGATATCTCCAAAAGGATATCTCTCAAGAGATTCCGCTTTTTCTTATATAGGGGATTTTCTCCCATGTCACCTCCCCTAAGTCCCTACATCTACCAATCACTGTAGATGCTTCCCAAAGGACTGCCCATCTGAATTCCTGCCAAGTCGACAAATCTCCTCAGTAAGTCTGAATCAGAAAAAATGCTGCTGTGTCAACCAATCTCCTCAGTAAGTCTGAACTAGAGAAAACACAGCTGAGTCAACTAATCTCCTCAAGAGAAAACTTGCCTGACCCTTTTAGGTACCTAGCATCCCATTGTATCAATTCTAAAAACAGGCCTGGCTCAAAGAACTCCTTGCCCCACCATAAGCATGGATCCAAGTACTTACTTTGTTTAGCAAGGAGTTTTCTCCCCTAAAGTAGTCTTAAGTACAGGTGGAATAGAGGTTCTTCCATTTCTGATCCTGGTGAGTTCTCACATCAAAATGGAAAAAGTTTCTCAGTAGGGAATTTGTTCCTATTAAGAATTCCCTGATGGGGAAATTTTTAACATTCACAAGTCTGAGAGATTTCAAGATTTACAAGATGTACTAGCATGGTGGGTCAAAATGTTTTGAGGTAATAGTATATTGTAAGGTAGTTGAAGGATGTCCAAAAGAAAATTAATCTTAATTGTATTTTACAAATTGCACTATGAATATGATTATTAATTATTCCCTAATAATTGATGATTTTTATTTCTTATGCTCAGTTATTCCAGCTGGGACTATTGCTTACTATTAAATTTGTGATTATGACTTACCCAGGTTAATTAACAAAAATGATTAAAAGTCAGTTAATTGCAAACTTTGCCTTACATTAGTGATGATGATTTTGTCCTAACTGTATGGGATCTGAATACAGGAATTGAAAGCAGTGACAAGATTATATTAATAATAACAAATAGAGGATATTGATTAGTTGGAGAGCAATCAGAGAACAGTAAGCAGGATGACTAAATTAATTGAAACTATGTCATGTGAGTAGCAGCAAAAATGTCCTGATGTTTATCCCAGGCAAGTTATAGAGTTGGGTTAAGTCACTGTAAATATTTTAAACTATTTGAGGAGGGTATATAGAAAAGGAGTTATAGTTGTTCTATCATGTCCTAGAAAGCAAAACCAAGAGCACAAGATGGAAGTTACAAAGAGACAAATTTTCACTTCATGTCAGGAAATAATTCTAATAATTAGTTATCTAAAAGTGGTAATGGCTGTTATGTAATTAGTACTTTCCCTCTGACTTTTATGGTCTTTCAGTAAAGATCAAATAACTACTTGCTTAAATAATGTTGTGGGAATTCCTTTTTTAGTACATGCTATATTAATCTCTGAATTTTCTTCTCAATTTAAAATTCTATGATTCTATTATTATGGAATTTCAAACACTTTCTGTATGATGATGTGGGGAAATAGCTTAGTGAGGGAATGAAAATGGTATAAAATATACAAAAGTATAGTTGGCTCAGTATTCTATTCGTTCTTGAAGAAATTTCTGGTCAGTCACTTTTCTCCTTACCATAGTGCCAGAAACAGAGGATTCTGAGAGTGAAAGCTGCTAGTGGAGAGTGGGTGGCATTTGTTAATTAATTATAACTGCAGCCACTACTGTTACTGCAGCTTGAGCTAAGGGCAGGAATGGGATGGCTTAGATGAATCTGAGAAAGATATAATATCAATTAACCTATGTGGACTTGGAGAATGGGATCAGATGTTTTGCTGAAAACATATTGGAATAAAGCTTAACTGAATTGGCGGTTGTGAAATTCCCAGCTGTTGGCAAAATCAGGTAGGAGGTGATTTGCAACTCCATGACATTTCCTCTATTTTATCTGATTCTTTGACAAAATGATCTTCCCTTTTTGTATGCTTTTCCCTGTATACCATCTGGGTCAATGTGTATGTGTGTGTGTGCATGCACGCTCACATGTTGTGTATTTGTGCCTACTTATGTGGATGGAGGAAGGAGGAAAGAAGAGGAGAATTTAATCTAACAATTTACTGGCTCAACAAAATTTGCAATGGGGATTTTGGACCTTGGAAAAGCCAATACATGCACATTGAGTACCAAATCCCTTCCATGAAGCCAAAGAGCCAATGACCTGAAAGTAATATCACATAGTGGTCAAAATGGGTACTGTATATGCTATAGACTGGTGATGGCAAACCTATGGCATGCATGCCAAAGATGGCACAAAGAGTACTCTCTCTGGGTATGTGTGCTATTCCCCTTCCCTCCCAACTTCATTATGAGAAAGGCTGTCAGGTTCAGCTGCTCCCTTCCTCCTGTCCACAATTCCTGATAACATTTTTTTTACATCACCCACCCCTCTTCCTGGCATCCCAATAGGAGCACACAGGGTGTAAGGTGGGGAATTTAGGTGGCAGAGCTGGAGGGGAGTGGTGCACTCAGGCCATTCCCCTACCCATCTCTGCACTGACTGAGGACATTCATTACTTCACCCATGCCCAGCAACCCAATGGGAGAGTCTTCTCCTTCCCCTATGTAGGGTAAGGGTGAGGAGGAGCATTCCTGGCACTCAGTGGGGTGTAGGACATGATATGTGGTCTCTAAAAGATTTGCCTTAGACAAATCAGATATATATATATATACACACATATATAAAAAAAAAAACTATCAGAGGGACTTTTTTGTAGTAGACAAAAAGTATAAATAAGTACATATGTCCATCAACTGGGGAATGAATGAGTAAATTGCATCATATTGCTGAAATAGAATATTACTATGCTATAAAATTAAAAGTAATGGAGGGGAATCCTGGGAAGGGATGTCAAATGTCAAACTACTACAAAGTTGAGTAATGGAACCAGGAAAATGCTATACTTAGTGACTACCACAATTTGGACTGAAAGTGCAAAATAAAACAATAAAATCAAAAACAATAAAGACCAAACCTGTTCCTGAAAAAGAGGTGAGAAAACATGTCTTCCTTACTTTTTGATGAAGTAAAGGGCTATTGGCTCAGAATACTGCATAAATTTTGGGATTCAATTCATGTGTTTATTTGTTGAACTGATCTTACTTTTTCTTCTATTTTTCCTGCTAATTCTTTGATAGTATGGGTAAGCCAGTGAGAAGAGACCTATTTAGAAATAATAGTGACACATAAAAGATAATATATATATATATATATATATATATACATATATATATATTTAAAGTAATGGCAGATTTCCCAATATATAAGGAACTAAGTCGAATTTACAAAAAATCAATCCATTTCCCATTCGACAAATGGTCAAGATATATGAATACAGAGTTTTCAGATGAAGAAATCAAAATGATCAATAATCAAATGAAAAGGTATTCTAAATCCCTCCTAATTAGAGAGATGAAAATCAAAGCAATGCTGAGGTACCACCTCAAACCTAGCAGACTGGCCAATATGACAGCAAAGGAAAGTGATAAATGCTGGAGGAGATGTGGCAACATTTGGACACTAGTATACTGCCAGTGGAGATGTGAATTAATGCAACTATTTTGCAGGGCAATTTGGAACTATGCCCAAAGATCTGTAAATGAATGCCTGTCCTTTGATCCAGCCATACCACTTTTGGATTTGTACCCTAAAGAAATAAGGAAAAATGCTTGTACAAAAATATTTGTAGCTGAGCTCTTTGAGGTGGTAAAAAATTGGAAAATGAGGGGGTGTCCATTGAGTGGGGAATGGCTGAAAAAAATGTGGTATCTGGTGGTGTTGGAATACTATTGTGCTGAAAGGCATGGTGAATTGGAGGAATTCAATGTGAACTGAACAGACCTCCAGAAATTGATGCAGAGTAAAATGAGCAGAACCAGGAGAACATTCTACACAGAGACTGATTCACTGTGGCACAATAAAATTTAATAGACTTTCCTACTAACAGCAATACAATGATCCAATACAATTCTGAGGAATTTATGAGAAAGAACACTATCCACATCCAGAGAAAGAACTATGGGAGTAGAAACATAGAGAGAAAACATATGATGGATCATGTGGTTTGATGGGGATATGATTGAGTTTGGGCATATATATATAAAACCCTGTGATTATCAGCTCTAGGAGGCGGGAGGGAAGAGGAGAAGGAAAGAACATGAATCATGTAACCATGGGAAAATATTATTTAAAAAAAAGAATGGCATAAATCAAGAAAGAATGTGACTAACCCTTGCTTATATCAAAAAAGGACAAAAGTTCTTGAAAATCTTTTGCTTGGCAAGGTAATCTCCAGGTCTTAGGAGGAATAACATAAGAATGAAAATTTTTGTATCTCTGCTAACTCTTAGGAGGAAATATATAATGGTTACAACCAGATCTCTTCTGAAATCATATCAACTAGAGTAGCAAGTAACTGAAAAGAAGAGATCACAGACCATGTTTCTGAAGGGTCCTAACTTAACATAAGGGATTAGCATCAGTTTTGGCCATATCAGCAAACATATTATGATGTCAGAGGCTTGTCTGCCTCCCATAATTTGTCTTAAACTTCTAAATGATTCTATACTCTTTTCTACTTTCTTTTGAGACACTTATTTCCTTATTAAGGGAGCTATCACATTCAGTATTGGTCAGGATGTCAGAAAGTCCATTTGTTGCATTCCCAAGAGGATGGCTAAAGAGGAATAAGGGAATAAAGATTTAAATAGACTTGAATTAGAGGACAGTCTCTTTCAAAATCATCAGTTCTCCCCAGATTCTGTGTTGGATAATAATGGACAGATCATCTGGCATTTCAGTAGTAATTTGGTGGTAAAAAGGGAAAAGATGAACTGATGAGGAATGTTGTATTAATAGGATTTAAGAAAAATTCATGACCTCCCTTCTTTCACATCTTGGTAATTTTAAAGCACTTTGTCCATCCAATCAAAATGATTTTTAGGGGTTGAGAATAAAAGGAACATTTTTTTTAGGACACTAGACCTGAGATCTTTATTGCTACTCCCTCATACCTTAGTGAAATTAATTGTTCTTTTAAAGAATGACTTCCTTTCTAGGGTCTTTCATCATTACTGTTTATCATCATTGTTTTAAAGGAGTTTTAGAAATTTGTTTTATTATATTAAATAAGGTATATTACTATTATTATATTATCATCCTTGTTATTTAATATGTAACCAAAATATATGTGGTGACTTATGAAGTATGAATCTTTTCACAAGCATGATTTTTTCACTTGCATATTTTGTTTCTCTATTTCTATTAAACCCTTTAAACCCCACCATTACTACTATACCATATCATTCCATATAGACTAAAAAGAAAGAAAATGTGAAAAGAGATATCTACTTTGAAAACACCAGAGACATTTTGGACAATGTATTCTTAGCAAAGTGATCTGGGTGACATTAATCAGACATGGAATTTAAAGATTCTATTCTGCATTATTAAAAAAAAAAACAAAAAAACAACCAGCCAGTAAGCTACCACTTGTGAAATAAGATGCAACTTAACAAATGGGTCAAAGTACTTTTTAAAAGAGATGCCCTCCATAGACAGCAATATCTAATAGTCTCATGATCTGATATCCAGAAGCAATTATTTAAACACTTCCTGAATTTACCTTTCACACTGGAGTGAGAACCACCAATTTATATGGTTGCCTGCATTTTTTTAAACACCTTCCAGAAGTTGAACTTCAATATTCTTTGGTTTATTTTGTGTCCAGAGACTGTATCTCTTTGGATTTTTGAGAGTCTTTTCCTGTTTAAAAAAAAAAAAAAGCAAACAAAACACCAAAATTTCTATTTTGAGGATAACTTTGAATCTTTTTCATTATAGTTTGATTCTAGGTCTTCCCTTCCCCCACTTCTGAAGCATCTTTAAAAAATCTCTTCACCATAGAGGTGTTTTTTTCACACATTCTCAAAGTTATCATAATCATGATTTTCCTCCTCTTCTATTTTTTTCCTTTTTCTCTGAAGCTTGTTACAAACTTGAGAGACAAAATACTTGCCTGACATTTATAAAAGTTTCACATTATTTACTTCTTCATCATCTAATTCTAAATCATCATCTTATGCTTTCTAAATGCTGAACAATAATTATACAGAGTCCCTGAACAACATTTCAATTTCAAAACAACTGGTTCTTAGTTAGGAGACTGTGGAAGGACTCGGTTGATATTCTGTTCATCTCCAAAACCATATGGCTCTGCTCAGAATGGAATCCTACTGAAAAAGATGAAAACTACTCATTTGATCTTAAAGCTAAAAGGGAAGGAAGGTTTCACAAGTGTTACTGTATGTCAATTATAAATTTTTAAAAATCAGAATGAAAGAGATTTAATCACTTGATCACATATATAAAGATCAGATATTCAAATTCAGACCATTCTAACTTAAAAAAATCCAGAACCCACTTCACAAAACTACAGTGTTCAAATAGGCAGTATGAGATAGTTGAAAGAGATATGCATATGAATTTGGGAAACATGGATTCTCAACTTGCTTTGCTGCTATCTAGTTCTGCCATCCTGGGCAAGTTATCTTTCCTATATAGACCTGATTTCTCATTTTAAAAAGTGAAATGTTCAGAATAAATGCTTTATGTATTTTTCAAACTTTAAATTGTTATGTAAATGGTAGCTATTACTATTGATATTATTATCATTATCATGATTATGAAAAGATCTCCAAGGTTCCCTTTTATATCTAAAGTCCTGAGGTTGTACATATTCCATGTTGATAACTATTAGATAGCTTTAATGTTATATATTTTAGTGGTGGGATCATTGACAATAGAATCACAAACCCTGGTTTGCATTATCAGTTCTGCTACTTACAACCCATATGACCTTGTGAAAATATTTTTGCTTTTTTGTATCTCAGTTTCTTTATCTTCTTAATTAAGGAGTTACAGACCAAGAGAAGGGAGGACCTGGGTTCAAATCTGGCCTCAGACACTTCCTATATGTGTGACTCTGGGCAAGTCATTTAACCCTCATTGCTTAGCCCTTACCACTCTTCTGCCTTGGAACTTATATGATGTATTTATTTTAAGAAAGAAGCTAAGAGTTAAAAAAATAATGATGGAGTCAGACTAGATTGTCTCTAAGGTTATATCTAGGCCAAATTCTATGATCCAGTTCAATCTCCTCTTTTAATAGGTTAATGTTAATATTAAAAATTAAATCCAATTTGGGTACTGAGAAATATATGAAGAAAACCAATAGTTACTCTTAAAGCATTTTTAGTTTGATGGCAAGTACTCATATATTAAGAAAATATAATTTAATCATATGTAGTTTTCACTCATTGGTGATTTAGTTACCAGACTCTGAAGTTTGTAGGTAACCAGTTAATAAGCCTTTCTGTATGTTGGCAGGGTGATCTTTGAATTGAAGATATAGAGTACATCCAAAATTATTATATTTGAAACTTTGAAAATTTCATATTTGAAATTTTCCAAATGTGATAAGACCTATCAAAATCTTCTACTTGATTATAAGTTTTCTGATGACATAGCCTGTAAGAAAGCTGGTCAATTCCATGATATGATGAAAATTAGAGTAATGAAATATAGTAATATAGTGGAGGAACCATCACATAGAATAATGCAAAGTGTCGTTCCTGGATGTGGGGTACCTGTTGAAGTGGAAGCTCTCCCTTTCTGCTAATGGTCTCTCTTAACACCAGATTCACACATGTAAATGAAGTCAGTTCTGGGTAATGTAAACGTTAAAATTTCTTAGACTTATAAATGTTGGAAATTTCACCATTGGGAAATTTCATACTTGAAAAATTTCCTACTGATAGTCTATTGGAATGTGAACCCCCCCTTGGCATGGGAGGGTCCTTCTCCTCCCTACTTAAGATTACTTTAGGACAGAAACCTTTTGCTGAACAATGGAAAGGGCTTTGACCTATGCTTAAGCATAGAACAGGAAGTTCTTTGAGTCATGATTGATTTTAGAATTGATACAATAGAGATACTTAGAATGACAGAACCAGGTCTTGGAACTTCCAATCTCCACCCTACTCAGGGTAACAGGATTTAGGAAGGGCTGCAGCAAAGGATCAAGATTTAATTATTTGAGAATATGACCTTCAACAGACATGTGCAAAGCCACAGACCTCTGGGCAGTCCTGGGTTAAGCTAGAGCCACCATTGGCACAGGGAAGTCATGGACAGTGATTGGTAGATGTGAGAACTTAGGGGAGGGAACTTGGATGGTTTCCTTAAAGATAGCCGGGTCTGAGGACTAGGGGGTTGGAGGGAGGTTGGAGAGGTTTTGCTCTGTGAGGTTGTGCTCTGAGAAGCTTGCTCTGAAGGAAGCTGGAGGTGGAGGCCCCTGAGACTGTTTCTCCATTTTGGTCACGTGAGTGATAGGGACTGATCTCTTTTCTTTGCCTCAGCTATCTAAGGGCTTGGGCCTTTTGGCTCAGCCTAAACAGAGGGGGTATTTAAGCCCTATTCCCTTCTCTCCCCTTTCTCTCTCTTTCTCTATCTCTATCTCTAATACTTTTCTTCCTCCTGTTTGTAATTAAACTCCATAAAAGGTTGACTGCTGACTTGAGTTTTCATTTAGGAATTACATAGCTGAATTCCTTGGCAACCTTAAATTAATATATATCAGTCTTTTAAAGTATTTTCCTTGTCACAGTAAGCTATCCCTAAGAAAGAGGAATAGGATGCCCCTTTATTATTCTGATTATTTACATGCCAACCCAATCTAGAACATAAGGAAGTCATCCAAAATTTAATGTTTTACTCAACATTGCTCAGTCTACCTTTAGACTCATGTCTCCTAAAAAACCAAGGAATAAATTTACCCTATTCTTCAGCTGATGGTGATTCTTTCTGATATGGGAACACCCCTCTTCTTCTTATCATCTTTGACTTCATAACCCAAGAAACTCAACCTCTCAGACTTAAGAAACTTCCACCAGTGCTTGTCCTGATAAGGAAAATGAGTAAGAGAATACTAGGACCTCTAGGAATTGTTTATTTCACTCTGAGGATCTCCTTTTTGATACTAATTCTCAGAAAAAAATAATTAAAAATAGAAAAATAAGCCAGAAGCTCAAGACCCATTTACATTCATCACTTCTTTAGCTGCTATGTACTTTCAGCTGCCATATTGATAGCGTGGGAGACAAATGCTACCACTACCCTAGTCCTTTAGGAACAGCTTTGATGAATTAGGAGTAAGAAAGAAAAATGGAGGACTCAGTCCCTTAAGGCTCACAGAATGGGTTATTCTCCTGACTCAGTGGTCAGTCTTCTCTGAAACCCTTCTCACTCATCCTTTTTCTCCCCTGCTTCAGCTGTCAAAAAGCCAAGGGACCATCCACAGTTTGTTACATCATCCTCAAATAATATATCCTTCAGTGCTGAGTCATATATTTCCCTTAATGTGGTTAGGGAACATGCTCTGAAATCCATGGAATTATATTCTCACTGGAATAGATCTAAAGGGCTATTGTTCCCCTATCATATACTTGGTCAGTGGTATGAAGGATATATTAGGAATATATTAGAAATAAGTATTTCAAAAGAGTTACTGAACTATCTCAGAGAGAAGATCAAATGAAGAATAATGAGAATGATGGAATATGATGAAATGGATGAGATATGCCTAGACTGTGGATGGTATCATTACTCCATAATATTCTACTTAGGGTCTCTATTCCTTAGCATACAGTTAAAATTCAATAAATAAGTACTAAAATTAAATTAACTTTTGCAAAGGCTCTATATCTAACTTTTTTTTCTTTTTCTCTCTAGAGATGTGCTTTGCTTCCTAGTACTTTATTTTACTGGCCTAAACATTGCCATTTGTGATGATAGGTGATGGTTTGGGATTTTTGCCCATCTCTTGAAAATTGAATACTGCCCAGAACTGGATTATTAGCTGTTGATCCTCTTATCCATACTAACATAGTCTCACACTTGGCAATCTGTTAGTGTTTATCAGTGACTGCTCCTTGTCACTGACACTATTCCAATGGGTCATAAGTGTAATAGCACAATGAAAGTGTCACCTTGCCAACAGAAATAGCTTAACTGCCCTTGGCCTAATGTTCTAAAACAGCAAAAAGAAATGGCTACAGCTAATACTTATGGCTGAATGTCACCTTCCTGAGATGGCTTGGAAAATATTGTCTTGCTTTTTATGTTTATAACACTAGGAATAGGTTCAGCACCAAAGTTTTAGAAGGGAAATATCTTAAAATCAATTTATTGAGGTTTCACATAGAAAACCAAAGACCATTTAAAAAAATTGCCTGTAAGAAGATAAAAAAAATGGGTGCCAAAAGGAAAATTACAGTATCAATTTTTTTTTTTTTGCTATGACAATGGAAGACCCTTGGATTTTTTAACATATTGTTTTGTTGTCTTGGAGTTTTACAAAGATGGTCTTGATTATATATGAGTTTCAAGTTTTTAATAGTCCATTTTATTGTGAAGCAATTAAGAATCACAGAAACCAAGAGATTCTCTATCCCTTTTTATAAGTACCAAGACAAGAATCCTCTAGTCTCAAGTATATTGCACAAATACTCATCTGACCTTTACCTAAAGATCTCTACCGAGGAAGAATCTTTGTTTTTTAGGTAGATCTAATTGTTAGAACATTGTTCTACAGGGAAAGCTCAGACCTCTGAAAACTCTTCCTTACCAATTACAAACTAAATGCTCCTAGAGGACTGAAAATTGAACCTAACAAAACAGAGCCAAAGAACCCTCCTGCTGTACTCAATTTAAAAGGTGTTCCCCCCAAAAGCCTGAATTCGAGAACACATGGGTTTAAGGGAAAGGAAGAATGAAGGTCCCAGGACCCCTCCCCCACCTAGAGCTCTAAGCTTCCAGAGGCAGCTGGAACCTCTGGGCAGGCAAGGGTGCTGGTCTGGAGGGAGTACCTTGCAGGCAAAGCTATGCCAGGCTCAGAGCATCGAGCATGGGCATTGGGGAAGCAGTTGGAGAAGAAGCTCAGAGCGCAGAGTGGGCAGCCTACTTGCAGCACTAGAGACACTCCATTTTGCCCTCCAAAGCCCCCCCACAAGTAGGTTTTGGCCTCAGGGCACATCCAGCTCAATCCAGCTGGACTTAATTCCATCAAAGAATTCAGAGGGCAGGGAAGCTCAAACTCCAACATCCCTCCCCACAGACTCTGCTGAGAGATTTGCTGACTAAGATCCAAGGATGAAGGCTGACAGAAAAGCCCTCAAATCCAACCAAAAAATTAGAGGAACAAGAGTTCAGGTAACTGCAGAGAGTAACGAAGGGATAAATATGAGCAAACAACAGGAAAAGAAAAAAGAAATTACAATCAACAGTTTCTATACAGGCAATGAACAAAGAGCAAATGAAACATAGAAGGATGAGGGAACACCAAGCAAAAAGATAGAAACCCCAGAGAATTGGATACAGGCTTTAGAATAACCCAAAAAGCAATTCTAAACACATTTAAGAGAGGCTGAAGACAAATGAGAAGAGAACTTGAAATGCATGATAAGTCATAAGTCATCTGGAAACAGAAAACAGTGTCTTGAAACTCAAAATCAATCAGCTTGAGAATGAGGTAAAGGAGATGAAAGATGAGGCAGAGAAGATGAAAGATGACCTGCAATGAAAATAAGACCAGAAGGAGAAAGATGACCAAAAAGCCAAGGATGAAATCCAGCCTTTAAGAACCAAAATACAACAATTAGAAGCAAGTGACTTCACAAGGCAACAGGACACCATAAAACAAAATCAAAAGAATGAAAAAATTGAGGAAAATATGAAGCACCTCATTCAAAAAAAGAAGATTTGTAAAATGATTCCAGGAGAGAAAACTTAAGAATCATTGGTATACCAGAAACCCATAACAAAAGAAAAAGCCTGGACAGCATACTACAGGAAATTATCCAAGAAAACTGCCCTGGTATTCTAGAACAAGAGGGAAAAGTGGAGATTGAAAGAATCCACAGATCACCTACTGTACTCAATCCCCAACTGACAACACATAGGAATGTTATAGCCAAATTCCAGAACTATCAGACCAAGAAAAAAATATTACAAGCTTCTAAGAATAAGTCATTCAGATACCATGGAAGGACAGTGAGGATAAGCATGGAATATGATATTCTGGAAAGCAAAGGTAGTAGGTCCGCAACCAAGAATCACCCACCCAACACAGCTAATTATATTCTTATAGGGGAAATTATGGTCATTTAACAAAATAGAAGAATTCCAAGCATTTGTAAAAAAAAGACCAGACCTGAACAGAAAATCTGATGCCCAAACACAGAACTCAAGAGAATCATCAAAATGTAATTAAGAGAGAAAAAAGAAAAAACAAAAACAAAAAAAACTTTTCTTATAGTCCAAGTCATATAATCTATTAGGAAAACAGGAATAATAAATGGGTCAGTGGAATCCCTAGTTAATCTAAAGATCCTGAATTCAGAGTGATATTTTTATATATTAAAAACAGTCAGATAAGACCAATTAATTCAAAGAAAATAATTAAATACAAGCCAGGATACAAAATTAAATAATCTGATTTCTAACTGAAAGAAATATTAGGGATTTTTTAAGTTGAGAATGGGGGGAGTAAGCAGGTATAATTCTCTGAAATCAGAAAAAGAGCTGTCCTAATTCTCCCAAATGTCTATATTCAAATGAAAGAACATGAAACAGTAACTGATTAACCACCTACTTTTGGATAAGACTCGTTGGTTGCTTGAGATATGTAATTGTTTTTCTTTCTTTCTTTTTCCTTTTTTTTGGTTACAATAATCACTTTATTTCCCTCCCTCCCCTCCACCCACCTTTTCCGCAGCTGACCCACAATTTCATTGGGTATTACTTGTGTCCTTGATCAGAACCTATTTTCATGTTGTTGTTTGCACTAGGATGCTCATTTAGAGTCTTTTTCAAGATATCTAGTAAGTTAAAACTATATATATCCATATAAGAAAAGAGGTCATTGGTAATTCTTAAAAATTGTTATTATCACCTGGGCAGCTAGAAGAATTACACTTAGAGGGAAGTGACAAACTATATAGTATGAAATGCCAAGACATAAATATGTATATAGATATATGTATGTATAAATACACATATATGCATACACATACACATATATACAACTAGGGGTAAAAAAAGAGGTTAATACTAAAAGAAATGGGAAAAGAAACAAAAGGGGGTACATATATATGTCACAAAGAAGCTCATGGTGGAGGGAGGGAGAACATCAATACACTGGAAAGATAAAGAGGTTGGAATCAGTAATTAGTCAATTCTTAATGTGCATTGAAATTGACTGAAGGAGGGAAGAAAAAAAACAAATCTATTGGGGCAGAGAATTGATTTGTGCCCTATAGGGAAGTAGAAGGGTAACAAACAGACTGGTGGGGAGGGAAGCAATACAAGGGAAGGAGAGGGTGGGGGGGTAGTTTAAAAATATTGTAAAGAAAATAAGAGGAGAATAAGAAGGGAGGTGGAGTAGAAAGGGAAAAAAATAAGAGTGGGAATTAGGGGGGCTGATTAAAAAACAAACATTGGTATAGAAGGAAATAGTCAAAGAAGGAAAGGCAGGACTAGGAGTAGAAATCAAAATGCTGAGAAATACATGGCTGGTAATCATAACTCTGAACGTAAATGGAATGAACTCACCAATAAAAGGCAAGTGAATAGCAGAGTGGATTAGAAACCAAAACCCTACCATATACTGTCTATAAGAAACACACATGAGGAAGGTAGATACGCATAGGGTGAAAGTAAAAGAATAGAGCCAAATCTATTAGGTATCAACTGATAAAAAGAAATCAGGAGTCACAATCATGATATCAGACAAAGTCAAAGTAAAAATATATCTAGTTAACAGAGATAGGGAAGGTAATTCCATCCTGACAAAAGGAAGTATAGAAAATGAGGAAATATCAGTACTCAACATGTATGAACCAAATGGCATAACGTCCAAATTTTTAAAGGAGAAACTAGTGGAGCTCAAGGATGAAATAGATAGAAAAACTATACTAGTGGGAGACCAGAACCTTCCACTATAAGAACTACATGAATAAAACAAAAAAATAAATAAGAAAGAGGAAAGAGAAGTGAATGACATCTTAGAAAAATTAGAGTTAGTAAATATGTGGAGAAAAATAAATAGGGGCAAAAGGCAATACACCTTCTTTTCAGCAGCACATGATACATTCACAAAGATTGACCATATACTAGGTCATAAAAACACTGCAAACAAATGCAAAAGAGCAGAAATAATAAATGCAACCTTCTCAGATAACAATGCAATGAAAATAATAATTACTAATGGTACATGGATGGGCAAATAAAAAATTAATTGGTAGTTAAACAATACAATACTCCAAAATCATTTAGTTAAAGAACAATCATAGAAACAATAATTTCATTGAAAAAAATGACAATGATGAGACATACTTTCAAAACTTATAGGAAGCAGCCAAAGCAGTACTAAGAGGGGGATTTATATCCTTGAATTAACATATTAACAAATTAGGAAGGGCAGAGGTCAATGAATTGGGCATGCAAATTAAAAAAAAAAAGAACTAGAATGTGAAGAAATTGAAAATCCTCAGATGAAGACTAAATTAGAGATCCTAAAAATCAAAGGTGAAATTAATAAAATTGAAAGTCAAAGAACTGTTGAGTTGATAAATAAGACTAGAGGCTGGTACTTTGAGAAAAACAAATAAAATAGACAAAGTACTGGTCAATCTAATTAAAAAAGGAAAGAAGATAACTGAATTGACAGTATCCAAGATGAAAATGGAGACCTCACCTCTAATGAAAAGGAAATTAAGGCAATCATCAAAAACTATTATGCCCAAATATATGGCAATAAATATGGCAATCTAGGAGATATGGATGAATATTTACAAAAATATAAATTGCCTAGACTAACAGAGGAAGAAATAGACTACCTAAATAACCCTATATCAGAAAAAGAAATTGAACAAGCCTTCAAAGAACTCCCTAAGAAAAAATCCCCAGGTCCAGATGGATTCACAAATGAATTCTATCAAACATTCAAAGAACAACTAATCCTAAAATTATACAAACTATTCAACAGAATAAGCAAAGAAGGAGTTCTACCAAATTCCTTTTATGACACAAATATGGTATTAATTTCAAAGCCAGGCAGGTCAAAAACAGAGAAACAAAGCAACAGACTAATTTCCTTAATGAACATAGATGCAAAAATCTTAAATACGATACTAGAAAAAAGACTCTAGCAAGTCATCACAAAGGTTATTCACTATGACCAGGTAGGATTCATACCAGGAATGCAAGGATGGTTCAATATTAGGAAAACCATCCACATAATTGACCATATTGATAAGCAAACTGAGAAAAATTTCATGATTATCTCAATAGGCTCAGAAAAAGCCTTTGACAAAATACAACACTTATTCCTATTATAAACAGTAGAAAGTATAGGAATAGAAGGGACTTTCCTAAAAATAATAAACAATATCTATCTAAAATGATCAGCCAACATCAACTGCAATGGAGATAAAGTAGAAGCCTTCCCAATAAGATCAGGAGTGAAACAAGGATGCCCATTATCACCTCTATTATTTAACATTGTACTCGAAACACTAGCTGTAGCAATTAGAGAAGAAAATGAAATTGAAGGTATTAAAATAGGCAATGTGGAGACCAAGCTATCACGCTTTGCAGATGATATGATGGCCTACTTAAAGAATCCTTGAGAACCAACCATAAAGCAAGTGGAAATAATCAACAACTTTAGCAGAGTTGCAGGATACAAAATAGACCCACCTAAATCATTAGCATTTCTATATATCTCCAACACATCTCAGCAGCAGGAATTAGAAAGAGAAATTCCCTTTAAAATCATCCAAGACAATATAAAATACTTAGGAATCTATCTGCCGAGACAAACACAGGAACTATATGAACACAACTACAAAATACTCTCCATGCAATTAAAACTAGATCTAAACAATTAGAAAAACATTGATTGCTCATGGGTAGGATGAACTAGCAAAATAAAAATGAGAATCCTTCCAAATTAATTAACTTATTTAGTTCCATACCCATTAAATTACCAAAAACTTGTTTTTACTGAATTAGAAAAACCATAACAAAATTCATTTGGAAGAACAAAAGATCAAGGATATTCAGGGAAATCATGAAAAAAAAAATGCGAAGGAAGGAGGCCTTGCAGTACCAGATCTCAAATGATATCATGAAGCAGTGGTGATCAAAACAATTTGGAACTGGCTAAGAGACAGAAAGGAGGATCAGTGGAATAGACTTGGAGTAAATGACCTCAGCAAGACAGTCTATGATAAGCCCAAAGATCCCAGCTTCTGGGATCAAAATCCACTATTTGATAAAAAACTTCTGGGAAAATTGGAAGACAGTATGGGAGAGATTAGGTTTGGATCAACACCTCACGCCCTACACCAAGATAAACTCAGAATGGGTGAATGACCTTAATATAAAGAAGGAAACTACAAGTAAATTAGATGAACAGAATAGTATACATGTCAGATCTTTGGGAAAGAAAAAATTTTAAAACCAACCAAGAGGTAGAAAAAAATCACAAAATGTAAAATAAATAATTTTTATTAGATCAAATTTAAAAGATTTTGTACAAACAAAACCAATGCAACCAAAATTAGAAGGGAAGCAACCAACTGGGAAACCATCTTTATAACAAAAACTTCTGACAAAGGTCCAACAACTCAAATTTACAAAGAGCTAAATCAATTGTACAAAAAATCAAGCTATTCTCCAATTGATAAATGGTCAAGGGACATGAACAGGAAATTTTCAGTTAAAGAAATCAAAACTATTAATAAGCACATGAAAAAGTGCTCTAAATCTCTTATAATCAGAGAAATTAAAATCAAAACAACTCTGAGGTATCACCTCACCTCTAGCATATTGGCTAACATGACAGCAAGGGAAAGTAATGAATGCTGGGGAGGGGATGTGGCAAAGTAGGAACATTAATGCATTGCTGGTGGAGTTGTGAATTGATCCAACCATTCTGGAGGGCAATTTGGAACTACGCCCAAAGGGCAATAAAAGACTGTCTGCCCTTTGATCCAGCCATAGCACTGTTGGCTTTGTACCCCAAAGAGATAATAAGGAAGAAGAGTTATACAAGAATATTCATAGCCGCACTCTTTGTGGTTGCAAAAATTGGAAAATAAGGGGATGCCCATCAATTGGGGAATGACTGAACAAATTGTGGTATATGTTGGTGATGGAATAGTATTGTGCTAAAGGAATATTGAACTGGAGGAATTCCATGTGAACTGGAACAACTCCAGGAAGTGATGCAGAATGAAAGGAGCAGGACCAGGAGAACATTGTACACAGAGACTGATACACTGTGGTACAATGGAATGTAATGGACTTCTCCATTAGTGGCAATGCAGTGATCCTGAACAACTTGGAGGGATCTACAAGAAAGAACACTATCCACATTCAGAGAAACACTGTGGGAGTAGAAATAAGGAAGAAAAACAACTGCTTGAGTACATGGGTCAAGGGGATATGGCTAGGGATGTAGACTCTAAATGAACATCTTAGTGCAAACACCAACAACATGGAAGTAGGTTTTGATCAAAGACACATGGAATACCCAGTGAAATTGTGCGTCAGCTATGGGAAGGGTTGGGTTAAGGGAAGGAGGGATAGAATATGATTTTTGTAACCAAGGAATAATGTTCTAAATTGACTAAATAAATTACTTTTTTTAAAAAAAGAACATTGTTCTAAATACAGAGTTTAAATTGCCATTGATCCCAGATATATTAGCCCAGGTGAATCAAGTTACATCTCTTAAGTATATGACAGCTCTCTAAAATTTCAGAGCAGTGATCCCTTACTCCGGCTCCTATACAAGTATTCTAATATTCAGGCTAAATATTCCAAATTAACTGAATTTATTTGGATATGGTATGGTGATATAAGGGCAGCTAGGTGGCACAGTAAAAAGAATGCAGGCCCATGGTCAGAAAGACATCTTTCTTATTCATCTCTGGCCTGAGACATAATTGTATGAGTATAGGTAAGTCACCTAATATTGTCTTTCCTCAACTGTAAAAATAAGCTGGAGAAGAAAATGGAAAACACTCTAGCCATCTTTGTCAAGAAAACACCAAATGGAGTCACAAAGTCAGACATGATTGAAAAATAACTAAACAACAAAAATGATCTTGTTGCCTTAATCATCTGAATTATACTACTCTGATCACAGAATTCTCCAGTTTGTCAAGACTTACCTAAAATATGGTGCCTAGAACTAAACAATATGGTGTTAGTGTGATACAAGCATGGCAAAGTGTACTAGAACTATTTCTTTCCAAATTGTTTATGGGGTACTCCATTAAACACCTACTTCCCAGTTGTATTTAATTAGTTCCAATTCTGCCTAATTATACTTTCATTGAGTTTATATATCTAGGGCTTATAAACAAACCTACATAACATGATATACTTTATCAAAAAGTTTTGCTAAAATATTGTTATTTTGTATCTATAGCATTCCTTTTTCTACCAGTTTATGAGCTCTGTCAAACAAGAAAGGAAGGTTAATTCTGCCATGATTTTTAATAAAGCAAAAGCTATTTATTTGTGACTATGATTTCCATTTCTTAATGTTTACTAATCATTCTTTCACTCATATTCTGCAGTCTTCTGAACTCCACTTTGCTAATTGTATTCTTTTCTTTTTTTACAAAATGACTTTTTGCTTATTTCAATTTTTTACTAACCCTTTCATTCTTCCCATTTTGAAGACAATTGATAGGAACTCAACAGTTATAGCTGCCTCTTCCTTTATGCCTCAAATGTGTAATTTGTATGAGACTCATGACATAGACTCATCAAGTGTAGCTAGATGTTGTCATTGTTTTTCACTATTCCTTTTTTTTTGGTTATAACTCTTTATTATTCATTTTTTTATTTTATCTTTTCCAGCCTCAAGTCATTCATCCCACCAGAGAAAACAAAATATGATTTAAGCAGCTTCTTTAAAATGGAGAACAAAGATAGACCAGCTTTTCTGTTATAAGTTATCATTTTCCTATCTAACAGATAGTAAACATCCCTTCTTTGATTCTGCCTTTTTTCATCTATACCTTCTAAAATAAAAACAAAATACGTATTTTATTTCTTATTCTTAACTCTTCTTACCAGCCATAGCTTATTCTGAGCTTTAGCACTTCTGACTTTATTATTACAGGACCATGTCACACTTTTCTACTCATCCTGTTATTATTATTATTATTTTTGCTTCTTTTCCCCTATATCTTTAAAAATGCATTTTTTATTAAGACCTTCATCTTCAACATGGCTAAAGGGAAACTCTGAGAAGCTTTGTAATTGTCTCTCTTCATCTTTCAGTCTTTCTGCTAGCTGTCTGATTCCTACTGTTCAATGTTAAATTGGTGTAATCAGGACTACAATTCTGAGCCTTTCTCTCTTCTACAATCTTCTCCCCAGGTATGTTCTATACCTTTCTATGGATATCCATGCTCCTCACTCAAGTTTTGGGACTAGTCTGATACATAGGGCTCAATAACCTGAATGATTTTTCTCTCCCTTGTCTGAGGACAATTCCAAAGTTACATCCAAAAGCTAATGCCTAAAATTGTGGCTTTTTCTTCTGTTCCTTCTTTATTTTTCTTTTTTTATTACCCATTTACTTTCTATTTCTCTTGGAAACATTTTAAGTGAGTGTATGCATTTACATATGTTTAGGAGGATGGTATTTATTCATTTAATATAGTTCCTGTAATATCTTTAATGCTATATTGCGTATCTATGAGACAAAAACCACTGAAGGTATGAAAGAGAACACTGATTAATCTCTTATTTTGAATGCCATATTTATGTGAGGTGTACATCTGCATATTAAACAGAGATAGAGCCCAGGAGAAATGGTAGAGCAAAAAATGAGAATATTTTAATAATAATACAAATTATTTTAATATCATATAAATGCTGAAAGGAAAATGTGAAAAGATTGATTGTTGAGAACGATGCACATGCACATTTTATTTTCTATCTTGGAGTAGTAGATTAAAAATTTGAGCACATTTTTATTTCTAGATATTAGCTTGATGGATTTTTACTCCCTTTGCTATATTATTCTCCATAGTGAGTTCAGTTATTTGATCATTTTTTTAAAATGTAGATTTATTATTGGGATTTTCTTCTTAGGATTTTTAATGAATTGTATCATTCTAAGATTATGCTGGAAAGAAGTGTCATCAAATATATTTCTAAGATATGTTAGAAGAAATCACATACACATATTATATTTCAGGCAATCTGTTCTCAGTGTTTTGCCCAACAAAAAATTGCTCTCTCTCATCTTTCTGTTTTCCCTGGTCTTATAACCTATCAGTCTTATTGCCATATTTCCACCTATTGAATTTCCATCTAATTCAATTCATTGTTCAACTTTCAGCTTGGATTGCACCTTTTTTAAGATTAGTGGATTGAGCTACTGAGAAGTTATCTTCTTCTTCTTCATAATTATACTTTATACCTTCATTTTTCTCTACTTCCTAACTCTCCAGACTTTTTACTCCACCATGACTTAGATCCCTAATCAAATCTCATTAAGATTTCATCCCTAAAAAACAAAACAAGGCAAAAGACTTCAGCCCTATAATTGCTTCCTTTGGCTAAATCCTCCCAAATCTTCTATTTTATTTTATTTATTTCTTTTAATTAACAAAAATATATTTTATTGTCTTGCAAAACACACTTCCATACTGGTCATTGTTGTAAGAGCACAGGCATACAAAACCAAAAGCACAAAATAAAACCATAAATACACTGATGTGAAAGATGACTCCAATAGTTATTTTTCTGGAGGTAGGAAGCATTCTCTTTCATAAATCTCTCATGATTGTCCCAGATCATTGCATGGCAGAAAGTAGCCAAGTTTTCATTGATATTCTTTGTGCAATATTACTTTTACTGTGTACAATGTTCTCCCAGTTTTGTTTATTTCACTCTGTATTATTTTTTGTAGATAGTTTCAGCTTTTTATGACATTGTTTTGCTTATTATTTCTTATAGCACAATAGTATTCCATGAACAACATGTACCATGGTTTGTTGTTTAGTCATTCCCCAATTGATGGACCTCCCTTAAGTTTCCAATTCTTTGCCACTTCAAAAAGAACTGCTCTAAATAGTTTTGTTCAAGTAGGTCTTTCCCCTTTTTTAATATCTCTTAGATAAAGACCCTAAAGTGGTATTATAGGATTAAAGGATAAACACATTTTTGTAGTTCTGTGTGCATAATTCCAAATTGCCCTTTGGAATGGTTGTATCACTTCACAACAATTCCACAATAATGTATTAGTGTCCCAATTTTGACACATTCCCTCCAACTTTACCACTTTCTTTTACTGCTACATTGGTTAATATGATAGGTGTGAAGTGTTGCCTCAGTGTTGCCAAACCCTCTACTTTAAGAAAAGTGACTAGGCTATCCTCAAATATATATTTATTCTTCTCTCAACTTTTATCTTCATTGTGTCCTTCCTCAAGTATATGTCTCTTTCTCACCAATACTTTTCATCTTTCTTTTAAAAAAAAGTACATATGTGCTCCAAGGGCATAAGAATTGTCTTTCTTTTAGCTTGTATTTATAACCCAGCACTTAAAAGAATTCCTGCTACACAGTACTTATTACGTTCTTGTAATAATTTGATGTTTCTCCAAGAGTTGTGGACTTCCTTCTTCTTGTACCCATGTATAAGTGTGCTTTTGGGGGCAGCTAGGTGAAAGAGTGGATAGAGTTCCAGGCCTGAATTTAGAAAGCCTCATTTTCCTGGGTTCAAATTTGGCCTCAGATACTTACTAGCTATGTGACATTGGGTAAAAAGAAATAAAATAAAGGATGCATGTTTCAAATTGCATTTGGACGCCATCTATTCTTTATGTGGCAGTAGAGATCCTTTTATTTTGTCATGAGTCTCTTTAAGTTGTTGAGATAAATGGTTGTCAGTCACAGTTGATCATCATACACTATTTTTACTAAGTACAACATTCTTCTGGTTCTGTTTGGTTCACTTCTCATCACTTTATATAAGTATTTCCAGGTGTGTGTGTGTGTGTGTGTGTGTGTGTGTGTGTTCAACTTTTTATGGCAAACAGCAATTCCACTACCAGCATATACCATCACTTGTTCAGCCATTCCCCAAGTGATAATCATTTATTTGGTTTCCAGTTCTTTGCCACCATAAAAAGAGATGCTATAAGTATTTTTATAAGTGTAGGTTCTTTCTCTCTATCTTTAATATCTTTGGGATACAAGCCTAGTAATGATATTGCTGAGTCAAAGGGTACATAGTTTGATGGGCCTTTGGGCATGGTTCCAAATTGTTCTCCAAAATGGTGGTATCAGTTCAAAGCTCCACCTACTCTGCTCTCTTGGAAGGAGGAAGGCTCCTTCTCCTGGGATTAGCTGAAGCCTCCCTTGGGTGGGGTGCCCTGGAAACATGGTATGATGCTGAGGTATACTTCATCATAGGCAGGAAGTGGGAGAGAAGGATCATTCAGGCAAAGAAATCCCTCTTATATATTTGTCTATTAACAACTTCTTTTATTCTGGTCTGGGATAACATTATGTATCACAGAAGCAAAGAATAGGACATAGTGTTGAAATAAGAGTCACTGAGATCCGCGTCTGAATCTGTCTCAAACACATACTAGCTGCATTATCATTGAGAAGTCAAATTTCTTCTTTAGGTCTCATTTTCCTTTTTTTTCTTTTAAATGAAAGGGTTGAATTCCATGACCTTTAAGGTTCTTTTCTTTTCTAAATCAACATTGCAATGATATCTATAGTTTGACTATAAGGAATAATAGACTATATAATCACTAAAACAAATCTTGGGGTTCAAGCTTTCCCAGTTTGTTTCCCTCATCTCTGTCACTGATATGAGACACTTATGACCTAGGTCAGTGAAGGAAAAATTTTTTGGAGTTTTTAGGGACCCATGACATGCCCCATTGAACCCCACCCCAGACTGTGTGCTAGTGCTCAACCCCAACTTTGTACCCTGCCCCCTGATTGTGTGCAGTGTCCCATCCACTGCAGGTAAGGGTCTGAGCTTCCTAGGGAGGCTCCAGTGACCTATACCTTCCCTTTTGTTTGGGGGATACAGCCAGACAATCAGGCTTGGGTCAATTGTATCCCTCAGCTACTGAGGCCAGTGGGGAGTGCCCACTGTGACCACTGCTGCTACCTAGCTCCTGGGGGCCTGAGGGGTATAGCCACTGCTGCTGCTAGGCTGGGGGAGGTTGGGGGTGGAGAAGAAGGACCTCTGCATTTGGGAACAGGGCCAGGCTCTGCCAAGCCAGGATCCTAGGTGTGATCACAGAGAGTTCTCTGCATTCCATCTTTGGCACACGTGCCATAGGTTCTCCACCATGGACCAAGGGATTATAGATTTTAATTGTCTCTTTGAATAGTTCAGGGTCTTTTCTAGGACTTTTATGACATTGTCATTTGTCAATAGTCACCTAAAGTCTCAAATCCTTTAGAAAAAGGAATCATTATTTGTGGTCCTTGAATATGTGTGTGTGTATATATATACACACATACATACTTACATACACACACACACACATATATATATATATATACATATATATATATATATATATATATATACCTTTGTTAATATAGTTCTTTCCTTTTATTCTCTATATTTCCTGTAATCATTTACATTTTATCTTATAAGTTCAGAAACATTACTCTGAGAAGGGTCAATGCCACATATCAAAAGGACTTGTGATGTATACAAAAAATTAAGAATCAATGGTTTATACCAGTGATGTCAAACTCATGAGGGCCATTTATCCATGCCCAAGTATGTGTTTTAGAATATATAAAGTAATCCACTCTAATATAAAACAGACATATTTTACAAAGTGAAAATGTGGTCCAAAAGAGACATACCTTTACATGTAAAACATCTTTTTGTTGTACTTATATAAGCTCTATGATACTGTTCTCTTGGAAACTTAATGCATTTCAACTATCTTCTGGGGTTTAAGGTAAGGAAAGCCATTTGGTCTCAAACTTTCTAATTTTGACATACACACACACACACAAATATATATATATATATATAATCTTCTCAGTTTCCTCAGCTGAAAAATAAACTGGAGAAAAAGTATCTATGTGATGAAAATCATAAATGGGATCATGAAGAGTTAAACACAACAACATTATGCTTTAGATAAAATGAACAATAATCCTAAATAGAAGTGAATTGAGATGATAATTCTCCCCATTTTAATGATAAGCTGAGGTTTAGACAGTTTTAGTAATTTGTCCATAACTAACTATTGTTACAGTGAGAATTCAAGCCCTATTCTTCAAACCCTAAATCTGACTTTTCTCCCACCTCATTATGATATTCCATCACTCTGAAATCATGTTATACAATACTTAAATCCATGAATTAGAGGAGATAAGTAAAAGCTAAATCACGCATCATAAACAGAAGGCACAATGAGATGGAAAACCATAATAACAATCAAAGGCTTTGTAAGCAGCTGTCTTCATGTACTCAGAATCCAAAGCTTGGACTTGATAATGAGTTGGTGATGATGCAGAGATGGGCAACCAAGAATCTCAGAAGCCTGGAGTTGCATCCATAAGGGGAATTATTTGTAATAACAATATGGTTAACTTGAATAAGGAGAGACTTGGAATGAAAAATGCTTATCTTTTTATATTCGAAAGGGCACAATGTGGAAGAGAGAATAGACTTCTGTTGGGTGTCATAGTGCATACTGGGAATGACCAATGGAGGTTGAACAAATTTAATATATGCTTGATATAAGTGGGAAATGTGCTAATAATTGGATAAAGATAAAATTAAATGAATTACTCTGGGAAGTATTAGGTTTCCTCCTCTGTACACCTTCGAACTGGATGGATATTTATCTAACAGAAAATATTTTATTTTATATCTTAGTTTAGTGAAATGAATACTGAGGCCACCTTTTGAATCTGAAAGTCTATAACTCTGTGATTATGAATTCAAATTATTCAATGAACCAGTTGTGTGGCCCAGGACAAGTCATTTCTCCTGTTCTAGATCTCATTTTCCTCATTTGTAAAAATAAAAGTTGGATTAGATGTTCACTAGGTTCCCTTTCACTTCTGAAACTCTATAATTTTCTCTCATATATGCACATATTCTGTCAAAAGCAAGGATAAACATAAATTCATGCAAGTTCTCTACATAAAAATTTCAAAATGGTTAAAAGCTAAAAATGTAAAAAAAATGTTTACTGTGTAACTTGGAGTATATAGCTTTTTAAAATTCCATCAATAGTGGTTTAATCTCATTCCACATTCTAGGCAGATTTAAATTTAAGTCTTAGGATAGTTTTGAATACACATATAAGTTTGATGTGGTCTGAATGACCATATCAACTTCCTGCATGTCAAAGCCAGCTTGAAAAATCAATCGGACTGTTTCATGGTTCATCTGATTTGGGGATGGGGAGACATTCTTTAGAGAGTTTTACTAGAGAATTGGATTAACTGTGAAATAATCCTATTTATTTCTCAGCAGTTGGATGGCATAATGACCTAGAAAACCTATCTGATCCTGATTCTGTCAGTTCTACAAGGTACAGAGGCACAGCCTACATTTTCAAATAAATAAACACTGGTTTCTGATTTTTTTTTTTTATCATATTGGTAAAATTGAAGAATGCAACATTTACTTAAGTAAGGCAGTATGTATGATTGAAAGTGTTGAGACTGACATAAGAAGAGATCTGGGTTTGAATTTTGCCCCTGAGGATCACTCAAGGATCACAGGGAGGGCTTTCATTGGGCATCAATTTCTGTGTCAGTAAAATAGGAATGATAATTTCTGTAGTATAAATCTATCAAAATTGTAAGTATGAAATAGGATAATGATTTTGTAATGCTTCATAAAACTTAGAGTTTCATAATGGGGCAGCTGGATGGATCAATGGACAAAGCATTGTTTCTGAAGTTAGGAAAATTTATTTTTCTGTGTTCAAATATGATGTCAGATACTTACTATCCCTGTGACCATGGATAAATCACTTAACTCTGCCTCAGTTACATATGCATGTGAATATATGCATATAATTTTCATATATGTGTGTGTTTAGCCAAAAATGAACATGTGTACATATGTATATTCATGTTTTACTATTTTTTCATATTTTTTTATTTCTCATACCACCAAAGGAAATAACCATTTTGAATACAGTTTCTATAAATAGAAAATCCTATCAATTGAGAAAGATTAGTTTTAATTTCTTTCTTTTTAAATAATAAAAACCTTTTGGCCACATCAAAAATATCCAAAATTTTCAAAAACCAAGTGGAGTTGTACAAATTCCTGTTTACTACCTGGCAAAGTTTTGATTCAATCTTGAAGTGGATCAACTAGGATTTATGAAAAAAATGAATCCAGTTTGATTCAAGAAGCACACTAGGAAAAATGGTGGGTATCATGCTGGGATTTTAAATTTACGAAGGATAAGTTCTGGGATATCACCACTCAAAAAATGTTAGAAAACAAGGAGGGGATTTGAAATGATATGAAAATGCTTCTTCATGAGTAAAAAAAATATTTTTATTTCTTATTATCTCATTCAAATGGCTAACCTTATTGTAAATTCAAGGATCAATAAATAATTGAATTAAGAAGGATTAACAGGAATACCATGAGGGTTACCATTTCATATGAAGTGACATTTAGGCCTACAACATCACAATGGATCAAAATGTTGTCACAGAAAACCCGAGATTGAAATATGACATGTCAATTAACAGTTTTGATACATAATAGACAACTTAAAGGTGGTTAGATTTTTTTCCCCATAAAGTTGCTCTACTTGCTTGGACAGAAGAGTCAAACTAGGTTTTAGCCTCAGACACTGAATACTTTATGAAATTGATGCTCTGGGGAAATCTTCATGAACCTTTCTCACTGAAAATGCATCTCACTTTAATCTTGGTGTGGATATAAACATAAACATCAAAAATGATAACGTTGCCAAAGTAACACATTAGAAATTGTTCTCCCTGCCACTTGAGAAATTGCACAGGGAGATATTTCTTACTCAAGGTCCCCAGGTTCTCGATTATTTTTTCTGATCACTGTGTTCCACTCTATATGAGAACTAGATGCAAATTCAAACAATATGAGATGCAATGCTTAAGGCAATTCTCTAGTTAGTAATATTAACTAGAGTCTTGGAAAATTCTGGTGTTACTGGTCACTGAGGTCAGCATGCATGCTTCTATCTTTCCATCTGTCTGGATGTCTATCTATATATCTTACTATAGGCACAGATATGTCCACCAAAGGCTTTGCCATGAAAGGCCTGGCAGGTAGGACAGGCTGCACATACTTTAGAGGCTATAGTAGTTATACCAGGCATACTCTTTTAACAGAGTCCACGATGCCCTGGGTGTCAAAATGACTATTATACATACATACATACATACATATATATATATATATATATATATATAGAGAGAGAGAGAGAGAGAGAGACAGACAGACAGACAGACAGACAGACAGACAGACAGAGAAAAAAAGACAGAGAGACAGAAAGACAAAAAGAAAAAACAGAGAAACCGGGAGAGACAGAAATTGATTTTTACTTACCTGGGACCAATTTTTTTAGAAGAATATGGAGGAGAGGCAAATAGCCTCAAACTTTTTCTCACTTTCCCACATATTTTGTAATTTTTAAAAATCACTCTTCAAATATTTGGAAAGTTTTTCTTTGCTGGATAGATTGAAAGGTTCCTGTTTAGTTCGAGAATATGGAGGCAGAACCAAAGAATATGATTTATAAAAAAAGGTATATTTCTGAATAATATAGAAAGAACTTTCAGATAAGGAGAGCTGTTTAAAAATGGAATGAATTTTCTGGTTGAGTAATAAATTCTCTAACAGTGTATGTGTTTAAACAGAGGCAAAGATACTACAGATAGTATCAGTTCATCAGTGAGTTGAACTATATTGACTCTCTTTTCCTTTTAATTCATAAAGTGACTTTGAATTTAAATGTGCATTTTCTGTTATTTGGGGTATCAAATAGATTTATCTCTGTTCCTTTGGAGTATTTTCTGTTTTAGTTAAATTTATTTGGTGATAGACTTCTTGTCTTCTCATTTGGGATTCATGTCACAAATTCTAGTTAAAATTTCTAACATACTACATATAAACCAAAGGAGGACATGAGATGTTCTGTTGTAACATAATCTCTAAGCCACCTCCTCCCACCCACAACTGGATTCCCACTCAAAGTCTGTAATCCTCAGAGGGGGTAGTGCCCTACTTATTATTCTCAAAATTCCAAGGATAATGTGGAAGGGCTATTTCTAGCACTGTAGCTCACAGTGCTCTGCTTCCTATTAACAATTAGCCAATGGAAAGGATTAAAATTTTAACAAAATATTGATTTACTAAGATGGCTCAGAAAGACCAATAATTAGTAAAAATATTTTCCCTAAAGACCAATAATTAGTAAAAATATTTTCCCTAGGGGGAAGCTGGGTAGCTCAGTGGATTGAGAGCTAGCCCTAGAGACGGGAGGTCTCCTAGGTTCAAATCTGGCCTCAGACACTTCCCAGCTGTGTGACCCTGGGCAAGTCACTTGACCCCCATTGCCTAGCCCTTACCATTCTTCTGCCTTGGAACCAGTACAGGTAAGGGTTTTTTAAAAAAAAATATTTTCCCTAAAAGTCCAAATCAGACTTTCCAGCCAATATGCAGAGTTTCTATGTGGGAAAGAAGCATCATCTTAAAGCCTAAAGGTAATGAGGAACACAAATAACATAATAGTTATGGGGTTCCAAAGTCCAATAGGCAGAGTATGGTAGAGTAAGGAACATTTAGAGCTACCCAAACATTCTCCAGATAACTACAAAAAAAAAATATGACACAAAATGAATCTTGGAGCACTAGAAGGAACAAAAGTAAGATGAAGTAGTGCTTCAGCCAAGAACAGTAAGGATGGAAAGCAAAGAGCACTCATCTAACTGGGGAAGGAGGGGAAAACACAATCCAGTGCACCCACTTTGGACTCAGCACAATAGAGTGCAAATAGCAGTGGGAGACACATGGCTGATTTCAGTTTATGTCCAGCAGGGGTAAAGTAGAAACCAATGCAATACAGAAGAAGTGCCAGTGGGAGGAATGAGGCCCAGAACAATCCATCCAGCTGTAGCAAAGTCTAGTGCAATACAGCATTGCTGTGAGCAAAACAAAACAAAACAAAACAAAACAAAACAAAACTTAACCAAAAGAGATCCATCCTTGGTAGGAGAAGGTGAAACTAAATGTGATGCAGCACAAGAAGCATCTGGACAGTACAGATACAAACCTCTCTACAACAATGCACCAAGCTACCTCCACAGCATGCTTAATCTGGGACATAAAAAAGCCAAGATGACCACAGGAACTGCAATAGACCATAATACAAGTTACAGACAGTACTTTCTTTGCCCCAGGAACAGAGATAAGCTTTAGCATATAGCCAAAGTCAGGAAAAAAGCCCCAAAACATGAGCAAAACAGAGATGGCCAAAATGCAAGCTCAGAAGACAACAGAAACACAAAAATTAAAATGTATGAATCCTTTTAAAGGAAAATGTGAAAGAATGTTTGTTTGAAAATCAACTTCGGAAAAAGCTTCAAAAAGGATTAAAAAAAAAACAAATAATAAGAGACTTGGAAGAAAGAAAATAAAATTATAGAGTACATACATTAAAATAAAAATTCACTGAAGAAAATAGCTTTCTAAAAAGGAAGTTCAAAACTTGAAACAAGAAAATAAGTCCCTAAAAGAGGAAGTACAAAGCCTAATGACCATATAACATAACATAAAAACCTAAAAACCAAATGCAGAAAAGCAGAAATATTAAGTGCCACTTTTTTTCAGATGATAATGGTATAAAAATTAACAAAGGGCTACAAAGGAAAGATTCATATAATTGAATGTAAGAAAACCATTGATGTAATAAATAGCTTAGGGAGGTGGTTTTATGGAGGAAAGCAATGAAACAGATAAAATATTGGTTAATTTGATTTTAAAAAAAGAAAGAAGAAAACTGAATTGCCCGTTGTGTGAATCTTAAAATTTCTCAGACTTGTGAATGTTAAAAATTCTCAGACTCTACCTTAGAACATTTGGTTAACACCATACCCTATTTTAAAACAATGAAGGGACTTTGGTCAGGAATGTGAGAACTCTAAAATTACTCCACCCATACTTAGGCATACTTTAGGGGAAGATAAAGTTGTGAACTCTTTACTGAACAATGAAAAGTACTTAACCCATACTTAAAATAAAGCTAAAAAACTTTAAGCTGGGTCTATTTTTAGATCTAATACAAAAAGGTGCTAAGTACCTATGAAGGTCAGGCAACTTGCAAACTTGCAAGGGACAAGCTTAACAAAAAAGTGTGAAGTTTTAGTCTACTCAGGTGTGAATTACTCAAAAGTTTAGTCTACTCAGGTGTGAGTTTAGAATGGTCAGTCTTGTGAAAATGTCTACTGTGATTGGTAGATGTGAAAACTTAGGGGAGGTGACATAGGAGGAAAATTCTCTTTAAAAGGAGGCCAGATGGCCTCTGAAGAGAGAATGCAGCCTTGGAAGCTGAAGTGGAGCTTCCTGAGCTAAACTGGAGGGTCTCTCTGAACACTAGAATCTTGCTTAGGACAAATCTTGTTGTGAGTGATTAAAGACTGACTGGTGTCTCTTAAGGCTTAAAGCCTAGGCTGGCCTAGGATTTTTCCTACTATTGCCTCTTACTCTCTCTCTCCTTTTCATTAATTCCTTAATTTGTATTAATTAAAAATCTCCATAAAACCCAGCTGACTTGGGTATATTCAATATTTGGGAATTTCCCCATGGTGACCACTATATTTTTGATTTGAAACCATATTTTCATGGCCACAGTTTATGCCAACTTCTCTTTTAAATGTTACAGTTGCAAAAAATTAAAAATGAGATTCTGCAACCATTGAAGTAGAAATTAATTATTAGAAGTTATTTTGCCCAATTATATGTTAATAAATCTGATCATCTAAGCACATTAGACAAATATTTAAAAAATAGCACATATTGACAGAAAAGTAAATAGAATACTTAAAGAAACCTATATCAGAAAAATAAATTGAACCCACCCACAATGTATTCCCTAAGGGAAAAAAAAAAACACAAGAACAACAAACTCTAGGACCAGCTAGATTCACAATAGGATTCTACCAAACTTTTGAAGAACAATTAATTCCAATAGCACATAAACTACATGGAAAGATAGCTAAAGAAACAATTCTTCTAAATTTCTTTTATGAACAAAATATACTGTTGATACCTAAGCCAAGGAAAGGAAAAAAAAAAGAAAAAATCCCTATATCAATCTCCATGAGGAATAGTAATACATAAAATAAATGAATAAATAAAATAACAAGGAGTATTATATCACAAGGATCAGATACTATGACTAGCAGGAATGCAATGGTTGTTCAATATTAAGAAAACCATCAGCATAATTGGTCATATCAATAACAAAATCAAAAGAAATCATATGATTATTCTGATACAAAAAAGCTTTGACAAAAGACAACACATTCCTATTAAAAACAATAGAGAACACTAGAATAAATGGAACATTCCTTGAAATGTTAAACAGCATCTAATACTATCAGCAAGCATTTTTTATAATTGTGATAAGCTAGAAACATTCCCAATAAGATCAAGTTTGAAGCAAGAATGACCATTATCACAACTACTATTAAATATTATAGCAGAAATGTTAGCTATAGTAATAAAGCCTAATTTTCCTCTGTCAGATTTTGGTTCTTCTTTTTCAATTGGCCCATTTCTTCTTGCATCATTTTCATTTCTCTTTCCCACTTTTCTTCTACATATCTTAATTGGCTTTTGAAGTCCTTTTTGAGTTTTTCCAGAATCTGTGTCCAATCCATATTTTTCTTTTGGACTTTGCATGTATTTCCTTTGATTTCACTGTCTCCTTCTGTGTCTATACCTTGCTCTTTGTCTCTATAAAATTCTTTTTAGAGTTAGGTGGATTTTGTGTTGTTTGCTCATTTTTCCTATCGAATTATAGGTAGACATAGGGGAATGAGGACTGAGAGCCCTGAGAGCCCCCTTGCCCTGCTGATTCCTATAGTAATAAGAGAAAAAGAATTATGATAAGCAATGAGGAAATAAAAGTATTGCTCTTTGCACATGTGACACTATACTTAGAGAATCCTAGAGAATCAATCAAATCAAAATAATCAACAACTTTAGCAAAGTTGTAGGATATAAAATAATCTTATATAAATCATCAGTAATTCTTCATACTACCAACAATAAGACATAGAAAGAGAAATCTATTAAAAAGAACTGTAGACACTATTTAATACCTAGATGTCTACTTGTCAAAACAAACTCATAATAAATACAATTACAAAATTCTTTTCATATAAATAAAATTGGATCTAAACATTTGGGAAAAATAATTACCCATGGACAGGCCAAGTACATGTAATAAAAATGACAATTCTACATAAATCAGTTTACCTATTTAATGGCACTCCAATCAAAATACCACAATTTTATTTCATACAGCTAGGAAAAAATTCTGCTGGAAGAACAAAAGGCCAAGAATGTCAAAGCAATTAATGAAAAGAAAATGAAGTTGACCCAGTTATAACAAATCTCAAACTATATTACTGGCAACCATCAAAACAATCTACTACTGGATGGATCAATGGAATAGATTAGACATTCATCACGCAGTGGCAAAATGATCATAGAAATTTAGTGCATGATGAGTCAAAGATACAAGTTTCTGGAAGAAAAACTCACTATTAACCAAAACCTGGGAAAACTAGAAAATAATATGGCATAAATTAGGCATAGACTAGCATCTTTTACTACATATCAGGATAAAGTTAAAATGGCTGCATGGTTTAGAAATAAATAGTGATATAAATAAATTAGGGGAGCACAAAATTGTATACCTGTCCAACTTGTGAATAAGGGAAGAAATTATGTCCAAACAAGACATAAAGGATATTGTAAAATAGATAACTTTAACTACATAAATTTAAAAGTTTTGTATGAAAACCCAATGTAACCAAGATTAGAAGAGAAACAAAAAAGGAAAAAAAAATATATAGAGAGAATAAGTATCTCTGACAAAGAGATTTCTCATTTCTCAGTTATATAGAGAACTGAGTCACAGGTAAAAGAATATAAAGAATTCTGCAATTGAAAATTGGTCAAATGATATGACTAGATAATTCTAATGTGAAGAAATTAAAATTATTTTTAGTCATATGAAAAAATCCTCCAAATCATTATTGATTAGAAAAATGCAAATTATAACAACTCAGAGATACCACCTCTTACCAATCAGATTGACTAATATGACAAATAAGGAAAATGATAAATGTTGGAAGGGACATGGGAAATTGGTACACCAATACATTGTTGATGGAGTTGTGAATGTATAAAACCATTTTGGAGAACTTCTGAAGAACAATTTGGAACCATGCCCAGGGAGTCATAAAATGGTTAATATCCTTTGACCCAGAGAAATCACACTACTACATCTGTATTCCACAGAGATCAAAGATAGGAGGAAAGGACCTACTTGTAAAAAGGTGTTCCTAGTGGATTTTTGTTGTGAAAAACCTGGAAACCAAAGGCATATCCATCAATTGGGAAATGACTAAAGAAGTTATGTTATATGATTGTAATGGAATACTATTGTGCTATAGGAAATGAGGGACAGGATGACCACAAAAAAAAAAAGAAACCTGGAAAGACATGTGAAATGTTACAAAGTGAAATGAACAGATCCAGGATAATGTTTTACACAGTAACAACAATATCCGATGATGATCATCTGTGACTGACTTCATTATTACCAACAATGCAAGGATCCAGGATAATTCCCAGGGACTCATGATGGAAAAGTTATCCTCCAAAGAAGGAAGTGATGAATTCTGAATGAAGAGTGAAGCAAACAATTCTTCACTTTATTTCCTCCATGAATTTTTCTCTACTGTTAGCGATATGTGTTTTGTTTCACAACATGAATGCATGAATATAAGTATTGCATAATAACATATGTACACCTATATCATATTACATGCCATATAAGAGAGGTGGGGGTAGAAAGAAGAGAGAGATAGTTACAAAATGTCAGGAAATGATTATTAAAAACTGTATCAACATGTAATCTATAAAAAAATTTAAATTATATTTGTCTAAAAGTGATTATGCAACTCTTGATTATGTGGAATCCTGTTCTCCCTTACAAATCTTTTAGTGTATCTCTCCGTAGGGCTCTAAGGAGTGTTTATTTCCTTGGAGTGTTTATTTCCCAAATGTTTTCAGTTGAAATTTCATTTGGAAACTTATGATTTATTGGTCTTTCATGAAAGATGCCTAAATAATTTTTATTATTTTGTAATGAAAGTATTTTATTTGGCTGTGGAATTGATGATGACTCAATTGTTGCTGAGATAAACTTGATTAAGTATGCAAAAGGGAAGTCCCAATCAATCATCAGATTGTTTTCTTCCATGGCTGCAAGGAGGCAATAAAAGAGTGGCACCAGAGAGGTAGTTGAGGGAAGACCTCTACTCTAACTCATCTGTGGTACTTATTCCTTCGTGATCTTTAAATTCATATCAATATGGAAGCCTAAAGAATTTTTTAAGTTTTGAAATGCAAAGATAAATTTTATTTGAAGTTTTATAAGGCCTACATAGCAATGATTTTAGTTGCCCATGCCCACTGTCAATGCCTAGAGATAAGAAAAAGAAAAATAATAACTCCCAAACAATGGCATCTCTAGAGAGCAAAATCTTTGGTGACTCTTCAAAAAGAATAGACTATAGAACTGACAAAGCCCTGGACATTCAAATACCAACTAGATTGTCAATGCATGAGGAGATTCATTTAAGAAAATCCCATGAGGACTCCATGAATGGAGAAAATTATTTAGTGTAGGAGTTATGGAAGTACCCCTCATATGATTGGGTTCTGTATATATGTCTCGATGCCATTGTATTTTAAATTTGATCCCACTTGTCCCAGATGATTTGTGTATGTATTTTTGCATGTGTGTGAGACAGACAGAAAGACAGACAATACAGACGTATAGAAAGACAGAAACAAAGAAACAGAGAGATGAAGAAACAACAGAGGTGGGCAAGGGAAAGAAGAGGAAAGGAAAGGAGATAAGGGGAAGGGAATGGAGAGATGAGAAATAAATCAGAAAAAAATGAGAAAGAAGTATAAGAAAAATAATCAAGAAATACCTTGTTTCCATTTGGAAACTAAAACTTTAATATATCTTAAATTGTCTCATACAACGAGGGGTGTATACAGCAAGGAAGGGGTCTCACTTGATAACTGCTGACAGCAAAGTGGACATTCAATTTATTTGTCACTTCAAAGTTTGCCCCAACTTTTGAAAGCATTTTCATGCATATCAAGTGGTTCATTGTATCAAACTCTGGAACCAAACTTCTGATGTTTTAGAAAACTATCATGACTTCTGGCTTCTTTCCCCCTCTTTGTTGATTGCTATTTTTTTCCCTCTCTATTCCCATTAATGGTTGGCTGCTTTTCTCAGAGGAAGAAGATTGAAAGGGTAGACAGCAAGTAGTGACACCTGCTTCAGATCACCCTAGCAATGTATTTTTTCATTACTTGCTTTGATATTTTCTTTTCTTTCCTTTTTAAAATTTTTAGTAGAAAAGAATTATGAAATAAAGTAAGTTGGTTAAGCAGTACTATTAACTAGCATTACTAATCCATAATCCATAATATGTTCTTGAAATATTTTAACATTAGCTAATTAATTAAAGAAAATTATTTTATACTAATTTTTATTATTGTCATGAAATGGAAAGAATATTTGATTTGGAGTTATTGAATTTGGTATTATACCCTGTTTCTCCCTCCTACTATCTTTGTTACTAAGGAAAGTGTCTTTAAATATCTGTGTCATGCTTTCCTCATTTGCATAATAAGGTGATTTGATTAAATGATATGTAATGTCAAATTGAACTTTATACTATGTCATAATAAGAAGAACATTTATGTAACACTTTGCCAGAAGGATTCAGATTTCCTAGAATTATTTTTCTCCCATCTAAAAGGAAATAGTTTTATTGTTTGGTCAAATATTCATTCTTTCATTTCACAGTTCATTTACTATTACTTTCTTTTTTCTTCTTGTTCTTATGCCCACAGCTTTAATTGTGCAGGAGTAGGGAGGTTTAGTTAAGTTAGTGGTCAAGGTCAAGTGTTTTGTTTTGTTTTGGAATAAGGAGAGGTCAAGGAGAAATATGGTGTTGCCATTCCATTATTTCATTCTACTAGCCCTGATTTTTTTCTGTATATGTCTGTCTCTTTCTCCCTTTACATTGTCCCCCACATACAGACACAGACACACACACACACACACACACACACACACACACACATTAGAATTAGAAGCTTTTAACCTTTATATGTACTGTTTCTTTTCACTGATACAAATCTAGTCTCTAAATTGAAAATAAATAATCTCTGTAACTACATTTATGAGAACATAATACCTGTTCAAATCACTTAAACATATTGAATTTCTTTTTGACCAATAGACTATTTTAAACAGTGTAAGATTTAAATTTAGGTTTTGACTTAATATGAGAGTTATAAAAGTGGTCACCGTATATAAAATATTAGCCCCCTTAGTCAAAATGACTGTTAGCAGCTTTTATTTACAGCAAGGTAGAAAAAGTGAAAGTGGGAAATGTAGAAAAAAGACAGAGCCTTAACAAGCCTACCAGTCCTAAGTCCTTCTCTGGGTGAAGTCTGGATCACCTCAGAGGAAGGGTTTGCTCAAGTCCCAGTCTCCACTTGCAAGTCCAGTAGTCTCCACCAAGCCAAAGCAGAACCCAAGGAAAGAATCTATCCACAATGATTTTTTTCCACAAGCCAATGCAGCAAAGACAACCAAGGAACCAGTCTCTACAAAAACTAAGGAAGGGAATGGTCTCCCAGATCATGTTGGTCTCTTTTTATACTCCCTTTTCCATATCATTTCCTGTCTCTCTATGCTTAACAGAAACCAATTGCAATCTTTCAATTTGCCTAGTACTGCCCAAGGAGGGTCAGTGCTTGTGGTCTTTGGGAGTATGAACTAGTAAGTGACTTGTCAGCTCTCTGACCTAATAGTCAAGTGGGATATTAAGTAGGGGTACTTTAAGTTCTTGGTTTGATTAGCTAAAAATAGACAAAGGGAAAGTTAATTCTATCATCAAAAAAGTCAATCCACTGAGTTCCTCACAGATCTATATTGTATTTCATAAGGTATTACATTTCTTATTATTCCAACTTTGTACCAATAAGAGTTAGGCTCATGCATTTCATTCCACCATCCCATCTTCCTTTCCATTGTATTATAAAATACCTCCTCATATGAGGTGATTCCCCTCATATTTTTCTCCTTTTCTCCTCCAATGTATTCTCTGTTAATTTTTTAAATATCGACATCATATTCACCTTACTCCTCAGTAATTTGTTCTCAATCTATATATGCTTCTATTAATTGCCCTGATAATGATGAAGTTCTTAAGTATCTTAAGTACTTTAGGTTTCTTAATTTTTAATTACAATAGATATCTTAACCATCTTAGTTATCACCTTCTTACTAATAATGTAGTCAGTGTAACCCCATTGTTTCTCTTTATTATTTTAAATATATTAAGTACTCTAAATATCTCTTGTACTATAGAAATCTCAAGTATCCTAGGTACCTTTTCATATAGGAATATGATTAGTTTAAGCCCAGAGATTACTTTGAGTTTTTCTGTTCCTGTTTTTATGCTTCCCTTGAATGTTGAATTTGATCATCTAATTTTCTTCTGAGCTCTGATCATTTCATCATGAATGCCTAGAATCCTCTGTTTCATAAATAGCCATTTCTTCCCCTAGAATATTATGTTAAGTTTCCCGGGGTAGGCGATTTTTGGTTGTAGGCATAGATACTTTGCTTTTCAGAATATCATATTCCCCGCCTCCTGAACCTTTAAGGTTTAAGCTGCTAGTTCTATAATTCTGATTGTGGAACCACAATATGAATTTTTCTGGCTACTTATAATATTTTCTCCTTGGCTTTATATTTCTGAAATTTGGATATAATATTCCTAGGATTTTAAAATTTAAGATTTCTTTCAGGAGGTAATTTCTAGACTCCATCAATTTCTATGTTCCCATATTGTTAAAGAATATCAGGGCAGCATTTTTTTCTAATAATTTATTTCAATATACTCTTGAATTCTTATTTTTGGTCATGTCTTTCAGGCAATCTAGTTATTTGTAAACTATCTCTCCTAGTTCTATTCTGCAGGTCAGTTGTATTTCCAGTAAGAGATTTCAAATTTTCTTCTATTTTTAAAATTCTTTTGGATTTGTTTTAATTCCTGCTGCCTCATAAAAACATTAGTTTCCATTTGTCAAATTCTAATTTTGGAGGAGCCATTTTCTTGTTTGAGGTTTTGTATTTCCTTTCATAGGGAGTAATTTTCCTGTTTGAGGTATTGCGTTTCCTTTTTTAGGGAACTTTTCTTCATTTGGGGCTTGATATCTTTTCACATTTTTCTTTTAGGCTTCACATGTTTTCATTTTGAATTGCACTCCTCATTTGGGCTAATATTTTGGTCATCTCTCTTGTTGAAATTGCTTTATAACAACAGGCATTTTCTCTTCCTTTTATTTATTTTAGGGTTATTATTTCTCTTGATTTTGTCTACATATTGAACCTTAGCTCCGTTCCTGGGATTGAGCAATGTACAGAGGCAGCATGGTTGGCCTGCTATGTGGAGGTTTTCAGTTATTCAATTCAGCTGATATAAATTGATTTTTGCCTAATCCTGCTGAGACTAGAGATTGTTGGGCTGAATTCCTCTCCCTGATGCCTTGGCTAAATCACATGTGGCTTCTATTATAGCCAGATTACATGGGGCCAGTTTTCTCTCACTGATGCTTGTCCTTTATTCCACTGGTCATAGTTACCCTGTTAGGGCTGGACTTAGCAAGTTATACTCTTTCCCTTGACATTTGTACTATTTCACTTACAAATTCCTCTGAAGTTTTTTCAGGGTTTAATCCTTTATTCCAGTATGATGAATCTTCCTTCTTGTCTTTACATATTTCTCTGGGTCAGAATTCTGCTTCATCTCTTTTTCTGTTGGTTTTGTCACTCCACTATTAATTTTGAGGCATTTTTGTTATTTTATAGTCATTTGGAGAGTCATTCGTGTGTTTCTTACTTTGCCATTTTGGCAATTGGGAGTCCACTGGATTAGCCCATTATAAATCTTTAATTAGGGTCAATTTTGAGTAAAGATATTAGATTTCTTCAGTATTTCATTTTAAAGGACAATATTTATTATATTGCAATGGGTTGATTTTAAATAGGTTATTACATCTACCATTGCAATTAGTGATGCACAAACTAGAAGCCCAGAGATACCTCTTCCCTTTATTGCAGAAATCAATATATAAATCAATGTACTAAGGAACAAAAGCAATATAATACAGTATAGAAGGTCACTGTTAAATAATTTTCAAGAGCAATTCTATGAAATTGAATATATCTAAAATATAAACATTTAAAAGAATTAAGAGCTATTTTCTAATTCATAAAAAAGTTTTGGTTTCTTAAATTTGAGCCATAGGACAACATCTTTGGATTTAAATAAAGAAAATTGAATTAAAAATGGTTAAATCAATGCATTGAGATCTATTTCCATGGATGTTCTGCATTCTCCTTTGCTGTTGTGAGAAAAAAAAAACATATGGGATTTTGTAAAATCTTCCTTTCTTTGACAATCTAGTCAGGCAATGAATAATTTCCATTTAAAATAATCAAAAACAATCATTTGGATCTTACTTTCTGAATGAATCTTTTTCCATTGAAAATGAAAAGCTTTAGTGAAAATTTACAGAATTTTATGACAATGTCTTATGTCCATGAAAAAAAAAAGATTTGTAGATATAAAAATAGAGCATTTATGATGTTGATGAAATCTAAATAGACACTTATTAGCATTATAATAGCTTTGTTTGTCTTATATCCTGTGGTAGAAAATAAATCATTGTCCCAGCAATCTAATAACACAAAACATTTTATCCAGCTGTATAGAATTTTAAAAATATAGCTAAAAACAGAATATATCACTCATTTGAGATATTTTCCCTTGAAAGTTAGAAAACAATTTATTATACTTTAAATAGGTATTTACTATTCCTATTTATGTTGAGATGTGGTAGTTATACTGTACCTGAATAAATATTTGCATGATCCCCAGTTATAGTTATTACTGTTTGTATATTCAGGACAGAGAACATGATGTGTGAGGAGACAAAGCGATGATGAATGATTTTTGTTAGCACTGTAACTCCTAGAGGTAAGCAGATAAATAAGCTGCAACTAATGGGTTCTGGAAGAAGAGATCTTTGATTGGGAGATGGCTGTTATTACAGAATCTTGTGACATTTTACATAGCTAAAAAGTTTTGTATTAATAACACTTTCAAGGTATGTTTCTGTAAAACTTTAATTTATTTTCATCTCTTTGTTATTCAGATACAATTTCTGGATCTGCCCAATGAGAGATAACAAAAAGATAGAATTCAACATTTTAATGGAAAAATAACACAAAATAACAAAAACTGAGTTCTTTCAAAAAAAAAATCCTCCAAATAAACAAGTTGAATGAGAAAGAACAATGATGAATCAAGACCTGAGTTCTAGTTACTCACAAGTGGCAAAATCTTGTCAAATGAGTTTATCCTTCTAGTACAGATTGAAGTTTCATCAATCTATTAAAAAAAAAAAAAAGCAAAACATAACAACAAAGAAGACTACTTCATATGATAGCAAAGTTCCTCTCCAGTTTAAAAAAGTACTTGAGTTTATGAGTTTATGAATCAAAGAATAATGACCTCAGTTTCTTGCCTTGAATATTTTAAGTGCTTAATAAATGTTTGCTGAACTGGATTTTAATTTTGTTGTCTGGGTCTTAGTTCTTCAGAAGAATCACAGGGATTGGAAAATATCTTAATGGGACACATTATGTTTATTCTGTGATGTCATACATTATTCTGTGAAGACATTAAGCTGTGAATATGACACCCATAGGAAACTGGCTAATAGAAAATATGTGAATCAAGTGGCTGTTTTGTCTCTAAACAGTCACCAGAGTTGAAATAAAAACTTATGAAATATCTTTGCTACTAAGTCAGTTATGCTAGAGGAAAGATTCATTTAATTGATCACATGTAGGATCAACCATATAAAGATTGAAAATGAAGCAACATATTTGGAGATTATTTTAAAAGGAGAAAGCAAAAGGAAATGGAAATTGGTGGGTTGAAAGTAATGAAGAAGGTGAGGAGATATAAAATGGCAAGGACCTATTCCTTAGTAAAGATATTAGGTTGATGTTGGCGATAATATGTGGAAAATTGTTGTCATAACTTTTGACTCAGCAATCAAATTTCCATACTCACAGAGCCCAAGTACAATTTTAGAAGTTTCTCACTTTCGAATACTCTCCTTAGCTCATGTTTCTTCCCTCACAGAGAAAGCCTAGTAGCCTCAGAATATGACCTCTATCATTCCCTTAAAGCTAGGGGACAGTGGATATGTTTATCATGTAAAACAGAAAATAATAAAAAGAATTTACAAATAATGAGTCAAGAAACCATTAGTAACTTCTACTGCTACTCCAATGTGGGAAGAATGTATAAGAAGATAGGATAAAGCAGATGATAAAAGAAAAAAATAAAGTTTCTATTATATGGAATATTTTAAGTTACTAAAACTAATTACAAAAAGAATTAAAAGAAAATATGCCAATTGGGAAATATCCATAATAAACATTTAATAAGATATTGATTTTTAAAATCTAAAGATCAAAAGCCATGTCCCCATAAACAAGCTTTCAAAAGACAATTTTACAAGGAATACACACAACCAATAACTGTCAAGGAAAAAAATGCTCGAAATTATTGTCAACATCTATTTTTGCTTTAGCTTTGACTGAGATCATGATTCCTAATCCTGCCTTCTTTGTTTCAGTTGCAATCAGTAAGTTATGCTCCATCTTCTTATCTTTACATTGTTTACCTGCCTCAAGTGTGTTTTCTTGTAGCCAACATATGGTAGGATTCTGGTTTTTAATCCATTCTGTTATCTGCTTCCTTTTTATTGGTGAGTTCATACTATTCACATTCACAGTTATGATTACTGTCTGTGTATTTCCCTCCATTGTCATTTCCTTTTTAGATTTTGCCTCTTCTCTTATCTCTCTTACCCTGCCCTCCAACTTTTTGCTTTTAGTCAGTCACCCCAATTTTCCCTCCCTAATGTTATTTCCCTTCACACCTACTACCCTTTTATTTATTCCCCTCTTACTATAGTGGCTTTTAAATGACCTTACCACCCTCTCCCTCCCATTGTATTGCTCCCCTCCCCACCATCCCATTTATTACCCTTCTATTCTCCATAGAGCATGATAAAATTCTCTGACTCAATGGATCTGATTGTTCTTCCCTCTCAGAGTCAATTTCAATGTGTGTAAGATTTAAGTATTACCTGTTTCCAACCTGTTTTACCCTTCCATTGTATTGGTCTTCTCCCCCGGGGCTTCTTTATGAAATATAAATTTACTCTATTGTATCTTTTCCCATTTCTCTTAGTATTATCCTCTTTTTAAACACCTAGTTATACACATACATACATACATACATATAATATGTATATTATATATATATAGGACAATTCATCATATAAAATTTGTCACTGTTCCCTCTAAGTATACTTCTTCTAGCTACCCTGATGATAATAACAATTTTTAAGAGTTACCAAAATCATCTTTTCTTATAGAATACAAATCATTTGAACTTATTGGATCTCTTAAATAAGTTTGCTTACTTTCCCTTTCTTAATTACCTTTAGATGATTCTCTTGAATTCTGTGTTTGGGCATCAAATTTTCTATTTAAGTCAGGTCTTTTCTTAATGAATATTTTGAAATCTTCTATTTTATCAAATGACCATACTTTCATCTGCAAAAATATAGTAAATGTTTCTGGGTATTTGATTTTTGGTTGTAGATCCTGTTTCCTTGTTTACCAGAATATCATAATCCATGTCTTTTGGTCCTTTGGGGTGGATGCAGCCAGGTCCCATGTTATCCTAACTGTGGTTCCATGGTATCTTAATAGTTTCTTTTTAGCACCTTGTAGTATCTTTTCCTTGGTCTGGTAGTTGTTGAATTTGGCTATAAAATTCCTGGGTATTGTCAATTGGGGATTAAATGTAGAAAGTGATCTTGATCTGTAGATTCTTTCAATCTCCACTTTTCTTTCTTGTTCAAGAATATTGGGGCAGTTTTCTTGGATAATTTCCTGTAGAATGATGTCTAGGCTTTTTCTTTTGTCATGATTTTTAGGTAGCCCAATAATTCTTAAATTATCTTCCTTGGATCTATTTTCCAGGTCTATATTGTTATCAATGAGCTGTTTCATATTATCCTCAACTTTTTCATTCTTTTGATTTTGTTTTATGTACTCTTGTTGCCTTGGGAAATCATTTGCTTCTAGTTGTTGGTTTCTAATTTTTAAAGACCAAATTTTATCCCTGGCTATTTGGTCATCCTTCTCCTTCTGGTTTCTTGTAGGTCATCTTTCATTTTCTTTACCTTATTTTCAAGCTGATCAATTCTAGATTTTCAACTCTAGGTTTTTCTTGTTTTAGCTCATGTGCCTCTGTTTCCAACTGACTCGTCTTGTTTTTTAAGTTCTTTTCCCAATTGTCTTCAAACTTTTAATTGTTTTTTGAATTGTGTTTTGGACACAAAACCTGTGTCCAATTTGCTGGAGTTTCTGCATATTTGCTTGGTGTTCCTTGGTCTTCCTCTGTTCCATTTGCTCTTTGTTTATTACATGGATAGAAGCTGTCAGTTGTAATTTCTTTTTTTCTTTTTTGCCCTGAGATCAAAACCTTGAGAAGCTAGGGCCTGAGGAGAGTGGTGGTTGGGACAAAGCTGTCCTCCTATCTATACCTCCTTTCTAGGGGCCTTCCTGCTAACTGTGATCAATGCCCTAAGCCTGTCCCAGCTGTGGCAGCAAGGCACTACCGCCAGGGTGGAGCCCTCACCCCAAAATTCCAGTTATTTCTAGAGACTCAGTAGAGAAGGTGGGGGAGAGGTCTTGGGACCTTCTTTCTTCCTTTTCTTTAATCCCAAGAATTCACCCTTCTTTGCATACCTTTTAAGTTGAATTGAACAGGACGGTCCCCAGGTTCTGTCCTGTTGTTAGATTTATTTTTCTATCCACTCAAAGGACTTTGTTTTTCATTGGTTTGAAAGGGTTTTCACAGAGAACTCAGCTTTTGCTGCTTCTAAGAGGCCATCTTGACTCTGCCTCCCACTGAAATTATTGTTAACTAGAGAATTGCGAAATTTAAAACTCTAACATATGAATTTACACTCAACAAGATCACACTAATTGGAAAGATATTTCAATGTCAGTGTGTCTGTCAGAAGATCAGCATTTGCTGTTGTTTGAAATTTGCATTAGCCCAATTTTCTGGAAAGCAATTGCGAATTAACCAATAAAAGTTTTTAATTCGTCCTATTTACTTTAGACATCTGAATACAGTATTGGATTTTTACTTCAATGATTTTAATGGAAGCAGGAAAAATAAAGTGTTACCATCTCCTAAAAAACCCATTCATAGCAGCATTATATCTTAAATTAAAAGCTAGACATGAAATATGTATCTAGAAATGGGGAAATTGTTGGAAAAAACTTGTATGTGAATTATTGTATGTTACTGTTTTGTAAGGAATGATTTCCTCTGAAAACTCTATTCATACTCTTTGACCATTTGTCCATTGTAGAATAGTGCTTATTTATATACATTTTTATTGGTTTCCTATATAAGTAATAAATGAGACTTTTGGAGAAAATTGCTGCATTTTCCCATTAAATTATTCTAATATTTTCTACCTTTATTTTATTAATTCAAAAAAGCATCTGAATGGTGCCATAGATAGAGCACTGTGTCTGGATTCAGGAGGACCTGATTTCAAATCCAAACATAGACTTTTATTTGCTGTGTGGCACTAGTCAAATCACTAAACTTCTGTTTGCCTGAATTTCCTCATCTGTAAAATAGGGAATAACAATAAAGGCTATATCCCAGGGTTGTTGTAATGATCAAATTAGATAATAATTGCAAAGTGCTTAGCACAGTGCCTGGCACATAGTAAGTACTATATAATTGTAAGCTATTATTAATATATTAACAGTAATAAGGATTATTTGTTTATTTCCATCCTATTCTTGGACATTTTTGCTTCACTGTGCATCTACTATTGTTTGTTTGTTTTCCCAAGGGAGGTTTAGAGGGAGCATGCTTGCTTTTCCCAGTGCCCCAGATGTTCGTATCCTACCTTTTGGGTTTTCCTTTTCTTTAAAGTTATTTCATTGTCTCATTGTTGGTTCTTTCACTCCTGTATTCGTTTTGTGGTGATATTTTAATCTTGGTTAGAGAGAATTCTTATGGTGGCACAGAGTTGCCGAGAATTACTCCACCATCTTAGCTCCAACCCTGGAACTCTGTCATTTGTTCATCTAAAATATTAATTTTATTAATGTTTTATTACATCTCAGACACTCTGCTAAAAGTGTTGGAAATATAGAAGGAAGGAAAAGATATGTCTTTCCTTCAAGGAGACTTACAATGTAATGATGGAGAAAGAAGCAAACACATATGTGCATATGACTGATACATAGGATAAATAGGAAATAAGAGAGAAAAGATACTAGAAAAAGAAAATTTGAGAAAGGCTTCCTGTATAATATGATACTTAAAAGAAGTCAGGGAAATCAAGAGGACAAAATGAGGAAGGAAAATATTCTAGGTATAAGGAAAGAAAAGAACAGTCAAGAGATAGAATATCTTGTTTGTTGTGGAACAGGGATCAGAATTTCAGAAGATCAAAGACTATGTTGTTGGGAATAAAGTGTAAGAAAACTGGAAAGTTAGGTTAGGTCTAGGTTATAAAGAGCTTTGAATGCCAGTATACACACACACACACACACACACACACACACACACACACACACACACACGATATATATGTATAAATATATATATATATATGTACATATATATATAGAGAGAGAGGTGGATATAAATTGCTTCATGATATAAAAATTAATTGTTTTAGTCCTCTATTTTTATTCACTCATAGTTACTTTTGTTTTGTTTGTTTATCTCAACTCAATTTATTGTTTTTCAAATTTTCTACACAGCTTTAACTTTTTCATCAGGAATACTTAGAATTCTACTAGTTCAATAAAATAAAGCTATTTTATCCCTTCCCCATTGTTGGATTACAGACAATGTTGTTTGTTATAGACAATTTTTAAAAAATCTATGAGCCTAGATCTTTTTGCTTTCTGAAAAATCATATTCTAAGCTCTCTGTTTACTATAGTAGATGCAAAGTGTTATTTTATTCTGACTATGGCTTCTCAGTACTTCAGTTCTTTCTGGGACTTACAAATTATTATTTGTTTATTGTTTGGTTATTTTTTTCTTAGAATATCTGATTATGGCTATAATATTTTTGGGAGTTTTATTTCAGAGTTTCTTTTAAGAGATGACCCATGGATTCTTTCTATATCTACTTTGCCTTCTGGTTATAAATGATCTGGCCAGTTTCCTTTTATGACTTCTTGAAATATTTTGCATAGGCTTCTTTTTATTGTAGCTTCTTTAGGTAAGGCAGATTCTTATCATGTCCTTCTATTATCATTTTCCCAGAATGGTTGTCAGATACCATATAGTTTCTTCTTTTTTCATTAATTTGATTCATTCATTTTCTCATGGGGTCATTATCTTCTATTTGATTTATTTTAATTTTGAAAAGGTTTGTTGCTTAGATAAAGAGCTATACCTATTTATTACAAGCTGTTAACTCTTTTTCCAATATTTTCATAACTTTCTTTTATCCAAACTTCATTTATATTTTCAATTTTTTTTTCATTCCTCTGTTCCAATAATTATATTTCCACTTGTGCTCAAATTGCATTTTACTTTGAGGTTTTGATTTGGGAAGGGGTCCTCCAAGATTTCAGGCATTCCCAAATGGTCTGAGCCAGGGCAAAGTTTGATTATAACTATTCTGCTATTAGTTCTTCAAATTTCTAAATTCAGTTTGAGTCTGACAATAATACAATTGGCTTGACTCTTGGAATTTCAATAGAATCCTACTCAATTTAGACATTAGCAGCCATCTAGGTAGGTCTGCTTGTTCTGAGTGATAGAATTGCAGGATCCTTTGTAATCAAGGGTTGTTGGCCTCATTCACCTTCTGGCTTCTGCTAGGGCTGTTTCTAAGAGAGATCCCACTTTGCTTCTGGCTTTTGAGCCTTACAGATTATTTGTTATACACACATTTGAAAATTGTATGCTGATTCTTTTGTTAAAAGGATAATTCCCCTGCAAATAAGCATCCTCTATTTACTATATCATAAAACTGAAATATATATTCATGTTATGCTTTCTTATAGCACAGCACATGCCTACTTCTTTTTCTCAGTCATACTCACCATTTTCCACCTTCTTTTATCTTTATCTGGAAGCCAACAGAATTGGAATCTCTATTTACCTGAATGCAGCATGGACAGAGGACTGTGAGGGAGGATCACCACATGATCAGACTTAGGTTAAAAAACGGACTTTAAACTTTTATTTGCTTTCTTTATTTCAAGTGATTATTAATAAATCCTGGAGTTATTAATTTAAATCTTACAAAACTAATACCAATAGATAAATAAATCCATAATAAAAAGACCCTTAAATAAAAAGCATTTTGTTTTTGTTGTCTTTTTGTTGTATTTATTTTCTATTTTATAATATTCTGGGCTCTAGAAATTCCAAGAAAATTCTTGTAAAACCATCAAATATCTTTCTATTCTTGCTCAGTTAATTGAACTTGTTTCCAACACTAAAATGATTCATATGTGTGTACTTATAATCCAAATAATTCAGAAACTTGCCTCTTACCCTAATTTTTATTCCTCCTTATCTATCTTCATCCCTCCCTCTGTCTTCTCTCTCTCTCTCTCTCTCTCTCTCTCTCTCTCTCTCTCTCTCTCTCTCTCTCTCTCTCTCTCTCTCTCTGTGTGTGTGTGTGTGTGTGAGTCTTTCTCTGTCTCTCTTCTTTATGATATTGCTCATATTTTTTCTTCTTGGTGATCTGTTTTTCATTTCAATACCTCATATGATTCACTCCATGTTTGTATATTTCACATTTCACATTTCTATGGCATCATGACATATTTTGTGAAGGAAGATGGGATCATACAGAACCATAAAGGTAGTCAAGAAGGCATATATTCAACTCAAATCTCTGATTTAATAACTGTGAGATCCTGGACAAGTCATTTAATTTCTCAGCACCCTCAGATAACTCTAAAATATTTTGGCAAGAAGTTGATTACATTTCATAGGAAGACAGATTTTCCTCACAGGGAGCTCCATACCAAAATGAAATCATAAGTCTTGGCAGAAAAATAAAAAGTTAACTTAAAATGCCATTTATGATATGCATAAGTTGATAGAAAAATTCACTTTTTCTCCTTTTAACTAGCAGTTATGATTATGTCTATAAAGTTAAGTCACTTTTTTTTATTTTTATGATAATTTGTTGTAGTTCTAAGATAGGAACCAAAAAGGCATTGATTTTAGCATTATGATTGCTTGCATTTTATTATGTTGGTCAATAAAATGCAACATAATCAGTGCCACAAATAGTATAATAGACTATTTTATGATAGCCCTTCTATAATTGGAATTTATCTTTAAAAAAAACTTTTTTTTTAAACCCTTACCTTCCGTCTTGGAGTCAATACTGTGTATTGGCTCCAAGGCAGAAGAGTGGTAAGGGCTAGGCAATGGGGTTCAAGTGACTTGCCCAGGGTCACAAAGCTGCACAGCTGGGAAGTATCTGAGACCAGATTTGAACCTAAGACCTCCCATCTCTAGGCCTGACTCTCAATCCACTGAGCTACCCAGCTGCCTCCAAAAACTTTTTAAAAAGACATTTCTTAGCTGTGTGACCCTAGGAAAGTTACTTAAAGCTTACTATTTTCTGATTTTGGTTTTGGTTTCTTCCTGTATGTCTGTCTCTGTTTGCTTTGCCATGCAATATATTTTCTCTATCTCCATGTATCAATCTAAATAAATTATACTTCTGGCTTTATAAATCCATTCTCCCATTGGTCACCACATCTGAATATCTGGATTTAGTACCTGCATTAATACCTGAACACATTTCCTCAATATTTGAAGCTTCTTGAGTTGTTCTTAGGCTATAATGCCTACAACACAAATTTTTCTTATCTTTGTAGCATGACTTTGCCTGTGTTTTTTCTGTTTGTCTCATATTTCTTTTTGAAACAACAATCTTTTATGAAGTGCCCTTCTTCATGATATAAGAAGCACTTTCTAGTTTTTCTTTGTACCTTCCTCTATTGGTATGAGGGTTTTGTGTATGTTTTGATTGGATTCAAAATTTTAATTTCCTGAATCTCTTTTTGCTTTAAATTGTCTTCTGTGTCAAGCAATTTTTGTTTAAATTCTGACATCTATTTATTTTGTTCATTATTACTATCAAAAAGATAGGATGCAGAGTTTCTAAGTTCAGACAAGGTAACTGTGTCATAGTTTGGGAAATAGTTCTTGAAAAAATTTCTTAGGTATGATGTGCAATCCCTAAGAAATTGTCTCTGTACATGAGCTACAGATTCCTCTGTGTCTCTCTCTATTCCCATAATAGATTCCAGAGTTTTTGATAGGTGGTCAATAAAGGTTGCTGGATGCTCCATTTTCTCTTGCATCAATTTATCAAATTTTCTCCATGCATTTGGTTTGGAACAAAATGTTTTGATATCCTGGAGCAAGACTTTCCTACACTTTCTGAGATATGTCATGCAAGCGGGATTAGTGAAGTCAAAATCTTCCCTTTGCTCTTCTGTAGGCCAGGTAGTCAAGGTGTTATCTGTCCTAGTCTTTTAAATTAACTGCCAATGTTCATGGGGGCTAAATAATTCTGACAAAAAGAACTCTGTATCATCAAAACTGGGTTCAAAGATCCTAAAAGCCCTTTTTAGCTGCTTAAGAGATCTATATGGCTCAGAGATAAATTTTGGAAATCTACGTATTGAATCCAATTCCAATTTTGTAAATTGCTTGTGTACTTTTGAATGTAGTACTCCAGCATTCTCTGAAATTTTTGTAACATTGTTCTTTCACACATTTCTCTCAATACATTGAGCTACTCAGCTGCCCCCCAAGCTTAGTGTTTTGAGCAATAGTAGGGCTATATTGGATCAGGGTCCAAAATAATTCCAGTACTGATATGGCAAATCCTCATTATTGGTGGGCCATGAAGCTGCTTAAGAAGAGATGAACTGGTTCAGATCATAGAATTAAACTTTCTCTGTCAGTCAGCATGGATTTCAGTGTGGTTAGATCATTAACAGAACATAAAAGGAGACTCAGTCTTTAAAAAAAAATCCCTGAGAGGTTTGGGCCTTGGTTGTACTTCTGTAATCATGGTGTTAGAAAAGTGTAAAATGTTGCAGAAAGAGCTAACCCTAAAATTATAAGACCATCTACAAACATTAGCATAGGTATTATTACTCTAAATGTGAAATAGTTGATTAATGACTAGTGAGAGTATGTGCTATTGACAAAATTGAGTCATATCGTTTTTGACATTGTCACTGTAAACTTAACTAGAAGAATCAGAGAAAACTGGGGCTAACTGGCAGGATGTCTCACAGAAAGATGTTTTCACATTTAACCTGGATAAAATAATGTCATGTAAAAGTTTAACCTTTTAAAATCATTGAAACAAATAATAATTAAAAAGTTATTCTAAAAACTGAGTTAGTCTGAAAATATTTGACTTACTTGGCAAACAGAAAGGAATGGAAGCCAAGCATAATACCAGTTTGGAATAAGATTAATTTACAAAATGTTATGGAGAAATTTGCCACCATAGAAGGAATGTATGGAGTCTAAATGCAGATGAAGAATACTATCCTTCACTTTATTTCCTCTGTGGATTTTTCTCTATTGTAAATAATATGTATCTTGCTTTGCAAAATGACAAATATGGAAATGTGTATTGTATGAAAACATGTAGAACCTATATTATGTCACTTGCCTTCATGGGAAGGAGGAAAGGGTGATAGAGAGATGATAAGAATTACAAGATATTGAAGAATGTTTATTCAAAATTGTATTGACAGGGCCAACTTGATGGCTCAGTAGATTGAGAATCAGGCCTAGAGACAGAAGGTTATCAGTTAAAATTTGGTCTCAGACACTTCCTAGCTGTATGACTCTGGGTAAGTTACTTAACTCCCATTGCCCAGCCCTTACTCACTCTCAAGTGAGAATAACCTTTTGATAAGTTATACAATCTATTAATCAAAATTATAAACAAGTTGTAAAGAAAGGTTAGACATTTATTAGTCAAAGATTTAAACTAGTTCCAATTCAATGAAAGCAGATAATATCATGCATTAAATTCTCATGATTGGTTGGGGAGAATCATTCACTTTGATAAAAGTGTAAGGTGGCCAAAGTCAAGCTAGCCACTATGTGGAACAACTCTAAGCCCCTGAGAGGGAAACATTTGACCAGACTTTGGAGAAAGGTACTCTGTCTGCCCCATCTTTGATAGAGGATGATTTGTGAATTTTGAAAGCTCAGAACATTTGGACTTCCTATATATATCAAGGTTAGTAGTGGTGTCTGTGGAACAGCAATGGCTGACTACAATGTGGGCAAGGCACAAATGTGGCCACATAAAAATATGGCATTGTCAGAACTGTAAGAGAATACTTATTTCAAACTCCATTAGAGAGTTACTCACATGTAACAAACATTTGACAAAGAGGAAAAAATACATCCAATATTCAGGAGATATGTTTCCTCTTTGGCCACAAATACTAAAACTGAGCCCCATAATTGACCAGGAAGAAAAAAAAGAGACTGGATTGCTTTTAGGAAATTGTAAAAAATAATTCTCCCTTAAATAAAAAGTCATCTTAAAAACAAACAAAATTTCTTTGGTATTGGCTATCAACCTTGGTATCAGAGGACATGCATTCAAATATTCCTTCTGATGCTCAATTCTTACATGACCAATGGGCAAGTCACTTAACCATTCTAAGTTTCTATTTTTTAATTCATGTCCTAAATGAAAAACTTGAGTAGATGAGTCCATAAAACTTTGTGGCTCTGGTTCTGTGATCCTATACTTCTGTTATTTAAGCTATTAGTCATGAACTACACAATCTTCAAAGAATTGGAAAAGATTACTACCAGAGAAAAAAGGAGACTGGACTGGTGAGTATGAAGAATCCCCCACTCATTATAAATAAGACATTGTGGAGGAAAAGTAGATGAATTGATGTCATAAAAATGCATGAATTAAAAAAAAATAATGGACTTCTTACTTGGTGAAAGAATGAAAGCCCACGCACACCACTGGAATGAATATACAGATAAAGGAGGCATCCTTCTCCAAGAACTTTCAGTGAACACTTTGAGTGAAGACATAAATGAGATCTGAAAAGTCTTTAGCATTTCCAGACATGATCTATTGAAAGAAATGAGAACAATGACTTCCCAAATCCACCAAATATTGGATGATCATTTGCTTCATCATTTCTAATTTCTGCTTTCATTTTCTGCTCAACTGACATATTTCCTATTTTTTTCAATACTAGAGACCTACTATTATGATAATTTTAATACATTTAGAAATCTGGTAGTGTCAAGTCCCTTTTGCCAGGTTTCTTTTTCATAGTTATTGATATTCTTGTCCATTTATCTTAATATGTAAAATCTTTATGATCTTAATTATATGAAATGATTTATGTTTTTTAATTGACACATCATTAAGTCTCTAACAATTTGTGAAGGATTCTCATTTGCATATATTTGTGCAAACAATTAATAAAGGATATTCCTTCAAATCTTCAGTTTTTCCTTTTTCTTAAACAAATTTAGTTATCTTTATAAAAGTCTTTATATTTCTTGACTCTAGTAATTAAAAGAAAGAAAAGAAAAATAGCACTGGTCAGAATTTTTTTTTAATTCAGCAATTGAGAAGTAATCACATTTGCAGCTTTTTCAGTAAGACCAACATCACATTTCATCTATTACTGCTGCATGGAAAGCATTTGTACTGTGTAATTATGTGGCCTCATTTATTAAGCTTTACTTGGAAAGACTACAATGAGCAGTGATTGGCATATCAATATACTTCCCTTTACCTTGAGACAGAATGAAGTTTTTAGAACTCAGCATGAGAACTAATGACTGACTATTTATTTGAGAGCAGCTGTTTCAGGCTGATTAATAACACTATTTTCTATCACAGGAGAAGTTTCCTAATGAATGTGATCTTTTTAACACATTCTTTATATATATTTTTGCTTACAGTAAACATTTAAGATTTTATTTCTCTTTATAAAATAATTGAGCTAATCTTGTAATCTTCCCACAAATCCAACCTTCTTGGTCCTAACATCAAAAGAATCAAACAGAGCTCCTGAAATGTTTTTGCTTGGAAATCTTGCTAAATGTTAATCTATTAAAATGAAGCACAGTAATGGCAAATCTTTAGATCTTTATTCAGATTGTCATAATAAGCTATATAGACATTAAACATGACCAATTACCTGAACTAACAACTCATAAAAGTCTAGTAGCTGAAGTATTTATATAGATGCTTTAAAATAGGGCTCAACTATGGCCTTTTCAAAATGAAACCAACATATTCTACTTCTGATTATCCAAAGATTCTTTATGGATCTCTGCCACTTTTAATTTCTGAGAAGCTAGACTAAATAATTAAAGAAGTCACATCATACACACCAAACCATGATTTAAGTGAAGCAATAAAAATTAAAATGGCTTTGTGCCATATATTTCCCAAATTACACTAAGCATATGGGATGATCTAATACTTTTTTTCTGTATGTAGATCTGTTATTAAGGGAAGGAAGAAATATAATTAAAGGCATATAATTGTCTTTTCTTATTTGTATCCTTAGGACCTAGTGGAACAACCAACACATAGTCAGAAGTCATTCTGACTACTGTTGGTGATGAAAGCAAATAAATATATAGTTAGCAGGATGACCTAATAGCACCTGTTGGATTTATAAAATATTTCTCAGTTATATCCTTAATATTAGTTTTCATGGATATAATTTATATGATTAGCAAAAAAAATATACTGTCAAGCACCAGTTTTGGTCAGATCCATTAGCCATGGGATGACATGATTATTTAGAGGAAGAGATCAGAATTTCTGGGTGTCTTCATAGGGACATCATATAGAGTGACTATTAATAATCTGATGAGTCAAGAACTATGTCATATATGGTTCTCTGGTCTCTCTCATGTGGGTGTTCATTTAGCAATAACCCTAATGTGGCATAGTCCTTGAATTCCTTGAATGTTATTTTCCATTCTGTAAATTACAATATGCTAGGTATTAAAGCAAATTTTGCTATCATTTTTAATTTCATTAGCTATAAAATGGAGGCAAAGTGTCTTTGTTTCTTTACTTTCCCCATTTATAAAAGAGAAGTAATAAGAAAGCAACATGAAGTTTAGAAGATATCCTTAGAGTTGATCAGCTGTTTCTGATTTGTCATTTGCTAGCACATCTCTGTCATAGGCCATCCTTCTCAATACTTAATCCTTAAGTAGGGTGTAGTCATTCCTGTTTTGTTAGACTAAGTAGGGTAGAGTAAATCTAAAGTTCACACTCTCTCTCCCCTGATGATGATTGTGAGACTAGTCTCCCCAATTGATCACTAAACATAATTATTTTGCTCCTCCAAATTTTCTTTTTCTTTTTTTCAGATTTAAACATTATTTTATTTGGTCATTTTCAAACATTATTCATTGGAAACAAAGATCATTTTCTTTTCCTCCCCCCACTCCTATCACTCCTCCCATAGCCGACACGCAATTCCACTGGGTATCACATGTGTCCTTGATCCGAACCCATTTCCATGTTGTTGGTATTTGCATTAAAGTGTTCATTTAGAGTCTCTCCACAATCATATTCCCTCAACCCTTGTAGTCAAGCAGTTGCCTTTCCTCGGTGTTTTTACTCCCACCATTTGTCCTCTGCTTGTGGATAGTGTTTTTTCCTCATAGATCCCTGCAGATTTTTCAGGGACATTACAATGGCACTAGTGGAGATGTCCATTACATTCTATTGTACCACAGTGTATCAGTCTCTGTGTACAATGTTTTCCTGGTTCTGCTCCTTTTGCTCTGCATCACTTCCTGAAGGTTGTTCCAGTCCCCATGGAATTCCTCCACTTTAGCACTGCTTCGGCCAAACAGATGGAAGAAACCAATAAGAAGGTTCAATGGCTGAGAGGGCGATGCAGCAAAGCACTGTGGAGTGCTTAGTGCGTGTTGGAGCACAAAAGACAACACAGCCATCCAAAGCAGCTGAGGAAGTCTCCAGGTATAACGATTTTTCATGCCAATGAACCCAGGCTTCCAACGCCAAGAGAGTGGGACTGTCTCTGTGCATCGACTTTTCCACTTAAATCTCCTTCATGCACAAGTGTTTTTGTGCACACTCATCTACATCACATAAAAACGCCCAAAGACAATCATCATCCTTGGTTACCAAGAGACTACTACTACTATGGGAAGTCAAAATTTTTCTTTATTGAACTTCATACTTTCAGTTTTTGATCAATTTTCCAAATTGATTTGATGATGAATAATATCTGACTATACATTCTCTTGTATGGTAATTTGTAAAAGTTGTATATGTACATGCACCGATGATGAAATCTTTATTAAAAAGTTTGAAAAGAGGACTTCCAGGTCAAGATGGCTCCAGAGTAGAAGCAGAGCTCTTCTTCTCCTCTCCATCAATTGAGACAGAGTGCCTCAAAATGACAAAACCAAAATCAAATGACTGAAGGAGTTCCATGGTAGGGCACAGCACAGAAGGCAGGCAAAGTTAGGGCATTTCTATGCTAAGAGGGGGCAAAATTTTCCTCCACCAAGGGTCAAGCTCATCTCCCCTTCCCCACTTCACCTACGTTTCCAGAGTCCAAACAAGCATGGGACAAACTTCTAAGATCTAAAAGAGAGTCTGGCTTAGGTCAACACAGACATACTCCTAAGACAAACTAGACTTGGAACACTGAGAGGCTGAGGAAACATTGAGATAGACTGCAGAGGTTGGGGAGAGGGGCTGGCTCACAACAAAATTCCAGAGAACTGAAAAAGCCCTTGGGCTAAAAACTCGCCAGCTCTCAACACAGAGACTTCCATACACTACACACCCAGACCTCTGTGAGGCAATCTATAAGTTCTTTTTTTTTTTTTAAACCCTTACCTTCCGTCTTGGAGTCAATACTGTGTATTGGCTCCAAGGCAGAAGAGTGGTAAGGGTTAGGCAATGGGAGTCAAGTGACTTGCCCAGGGTCACACAACTAGAAAGTGTCTGAGGTCAAATTTGAACCCAGGACCTCCCATCTCTAGGCCTAGCTCTCAATGCACTGAGCTACCCAGCTGCCCCCGCAATCTATAAGTTCTTAGGGGTGGGACCTGCCACTAAGAGCAGCTGGAAACTGCTGAGGACAGGGAAAAACATCCTTAGGCACAAACCTCTCCAGAGTCCAATACAAAGATCACCTACATTCCTCACCTAGACATCTGACCAGGACTGAACAACGCAATGGTCACCAACTCCCAAGAATTAAAATCCACAAACACACACACACACACAAAAGAAAAAAATAAATCTTTGACCCTTAATAATTTTATGAAATAAATACCTAGACTAAAGAAGAGACAGCAGAAGATGACAAACAATTAAACACCCAAACCTTCAGAAAAAAATGGAAATTGGTCACAAGTTCTTGAAGAATTTAAATCTGAGATTGTCAGATAAAAGGAACAGATGTGGCAAGAAAAATGGGAAATAGTCCAAAATGATAATCTCCCATTTGGAAATTGAAGCCCATAAATCAAATGAAATAATAAGAAAATTGAGGACCAGAAATGACTTGCTGGAAGCCATGAAAATCAGAATAGATCAAACCAAAAAGTAAAATCAAAAGATCTTTGCTGAAAACATGTCATTAAAAACTAGAACTGGGCAAGTAGAAGCCAATGATCTCACAAAACAGCAAGAATTAATAAAGCAAATCAAAAGAATGAAAGCTTAGAAGGCAACACAAAATATCTCATTGAGAGGGTGGTTGAACTTGAAAATCGACCTCTGAAAGGTAATTTGAGAATCATAGGTCTACCTGAAAACCTGGAAATAAAGAGAAACATTGACACCTTACTACAAGAAATTATCCAAGAAAACTGCCCTGAGGTTCTGCCACAAGAGGGCAAAATAGACAAAAAATTGAAAGAGTCCATAAATCACCTGCTACACTAAATGCTCAACAGAAAACCCCAAGGAATGTAATTGCCAAATTTAAGAGCTTCAAAGCTAAGGAGAAAATATTACAAGAAGCCAGAAAGAGACAATTCGGATATCAAAGAACACCAATCAGGATTACACAGCATCTCTCAGCCTCTACACTAAAAGACATCAAGGCTTGGAATATGCTATTCAGAAAGGCAAGAGAATTGTGTCTACAGCCAAGAATCACATACCCATCAAAATTGACCATATACTTCCAGGGGAAAGTATGGATATTCAACAAAAATAGAATACTTCCAAATATTTGTAAAGAAAAGACCAGAACTAAACAGAAAATTTGACATTGAAATACAAAGACCAAGAGAAACATGAAAAGGTAAATAAGAAGAAGATTCTTTTTTTTTTCTTTAAGGGCTCAATAAGGCAAAACTGTATATATTCCTATATGGAAAAATGTTATTTGTAACTGTCAAAAATTGTATTTACTATTATAGTAGTTAGAAGAATTATCCATAGGTTGAGATTGGAGTACTAAGTAATTTAAAATCATATATAAAAAAGAAGAAAGAAAGGTGGGGGGAGAGAAGATGGCACCAAGAGAAACTTGAAGGAATAAGAAAATTAGGATAATCTATATTACACAAAAAGGCACACGGGAGTGGGAGGGGAAGAATATAACTATAAGAAGGAGAGGAAGAAAAGAGGAAATACTCAAACCTTACTCTCAGTGGAATCAATTCTAAGAGGGTAGAATATCTAGATCCATTGGAGTATCGAATTCTATCTTACCCTATAGGAAATTGAGAGGCGGAAACTAAGAGGGGGAGTGGGGCAGGGAGTTAAAAAAAGGGGGAGGGAAAAAGAGGGGAAGAAAATGTAATAGACCCTAAAAAATTAAAGGGGAATAAAAAGGGAGGGGTGGGTGGGGAGTGAAGCAATACAAGGGCAGAAGAATGTGTGGAGTAGCTTAAAAAGACCCAAAAAGAAAAAAAATGAGAGAGGAATAAGAAGGGAGGGGGGAAATGAAAGTATAATAAGTGTGGAGATTAGGGGGACTGATTAAAAACAGAACAGTGGTGTAGAAGGAAATAATAAAAGAGGAGAGGGGAGGACAAGGAGAAAAAATCAAAATGATGGGGAAAAGACAGTTAGTAATCATACTTTGAATGTGAATGGGATAAACTCATTCATAAAATGCAAATGAATAGCAGTGGATTAGAAACCAAATCCTACCATATGTTGTCTACAAGAAAAACCCATGAGGAAGGTAAATACTCATAGGGTAAAGGTAAGTGGATGGAGTAAAATCTATTGAGCATCAACTGATAAAAGGAAGGAGGGAGTCTCAATCATGATATCTGACAAAGCCAAAGTAAAAATAGATCTAGTTAAAAGGGACAGAGAAGGTAATTACATCATGATAAAAGACAGTAAAGACAATGAGGAAATATCAGTACTCAACATGTATGCAACAAATTGTATAACATTCAAATTTCTAAAGGAGAAAGGAGTGGACCTCAAAGATGAAACAGATAAAAAACCCTATACTAATAGGAGACTTGAACCTTCCTCTATCAGAACTAGATAAATTGAAACAAAAAATAAAAAAGAAAGAGCTAAGCGAATTCAATGAAATCTTAGAAAAATTAGAGTTAGTAGATACATGGAGAAAAATAAATAGGAACATAAAGGAATATGTCTTCATTTCAGTAGCACATAGCACATTCACAAAGACTGACCATGTACTAGGGCATAAAAACATTGCAAACAAGTGCAAAAGAGCATAAATAATAAATGCAGGCTTTTCAGATCACAATGCAATAAAAATAATAATTATTAAGGATACATGAAGAGGCAAATCAAAAATTAATTGGAATTTAAACAATGTGATTCTCCAAAATCTGTTAGTTAAGGAACAAATTATAGAAACAATTAATAATTTCATTGAAGAAAATGACAATGATGAGAGACATCTTTTCAAAATCTATGGGATGCAGCCAAAGCAGTACTAAGAGGGGAGTTTATATCCTGAGTTAATATATTAACAAATTAGAGAGTGCAGAGGTCAATGAATTGGGCATGCAAATTAAAAAAACTAGTAAGTGAACAAATTAAAAATCCCCAGATGAAAACTAATTTAGAGAGACTAAAAATTAAAGGAGAAATTAATAAAATTAAAAGTGAAAGAACTATTAAATTAATAAATAAGACTACAAGTAGGTACTTTGAAAAAAACAGAAAAGATAACATCCTGGTTAATCTAATAAAAAAAATGAAAGAAGAAAATGAAATTAATAATATCAAAGATGAAAAGGGAGATCTCACCTCTAATGAAGAGGAAATTAAGGAAAACATTAAAAACTATTTTGCTCAATGATATGGCAATACATCTGGCAATCTAGGTGGTATGGATGAATATTTACAAAAATATAAATTGTCTAGATTAACAGCAGAAGAAATAGAATACTTAAATAACTCCATATCTGAAAAAGAAATAGAAAAAAGCCATCAAAGAACTCCCTATGAAAAAATCCCCAAGGCCTGATGGATTCACATGTGAATTCTATCAAACATTCAAAGAACAGCTAATCCCAATACTATATAAATTATTTGACAAAATAAGAAAAGAAGGAGTTCTACCAAATTCCTTTTATGACACAAATATGGTACTGATTCCAAAACCAGGTAGATCAAAAACAGAGAGAGAAAACCACAGACCAATCTCCTTAATGAACATAGATGCAAAAAATCTTAACTAGTATACTAACAAAAAGTTTCCAACAAGTGATTACAATGGTTATTCATTATGATCATGTAGTTTTATACCAGAAATGCAAGGATGGTTCAATAATAGGAAAACCATTCACATAATTGACCATATCAACAAGTAAACCAACACAAATCACATGATTATCTCAATAGATGCAGAAAAAAAGCCTTTGACAAAATATAACACTCAGGACTATTGAAAACACTAGAAAAGTATAGAAATAGATGGGCCTTTTCTAAAAATAATAAACAGTATATATTTAAAACCATCAGCAAACATCATCTGAAATGGGAATAAATTAGAAGTCTCCCCAAAAACATCAGGAGTGAAACAAGGATGCCCATTATCACCACTATTATTTAACATTGTACCAGAAACAAAAGTAGTAGCAATTAGAGAAGAAAAAGAAATTGAAGGTATTAAAATAGGCAATGAGGAGACCAAGCTATCACTCTTTGTATATGATATTATGGTCTACTTAAAGAATCCTAGAGAATCAACCAAAAAGCTAATCGAAATAATCAACAACTTTAGCAAAGTTGCAGGATACAAAATAAACCTACATAAATCATCAGCATTTCTATATACTTCTAGCTCATCCCAGCAACAAGAGTTAGAAAGATAAATTCCCTTTAAAATCACAATAGACAATATAAAATACTTAAGAATCTATCTGCCAAGACAAACACAGGAACTATATGAACACAATTACAAAACACTCTCCACACAATTGAAACTAGTTCTAAATAATTGGAAAAATATTAATTGCTCATGGGTAGGATGAGTTAACATAATAAAAATGACAATCCTACCCAAAATAATTTACTTATTTAGAGCCATACCCATTAAACTACCAAAAAACTTTTTTACAGGATTATAAAAAAAAAATAACAGAGTTTATTTGGAAGAACAAAAGATCAAGAATATCAAGGGAAATAATGGGAAAAAAAAGACAAAGTTAAGTGGCCTTGTAATCCCAGATCAAAAACTGTACTATAAAACAGTGATCATCAAAACCATATGGTACTGCCTAAGAGACAGAAGGGAGGATAAGTGGAATAGACTTGGGATGTGACCTCAGTAAGACAGTCTATGATAAACCCAAAGTTCCTAGCTTTGGAAACAAAAATCCACTATTTGACAAAAACTGCTGGAAAAATTAGAAAACAGTATGGGAGAGATTAGGGTTAGATCAACATCTCACACCCCACACCAAACAAAAGAAGGAAACTATGAGTAAATTAGGTGAACACAGAATAGTATACTTCAGAAATCTTTGGGAAAGAAATATGCTAAGACTAAGCAGGACTTAGAAAAAATAACAAAATGTAAAATAAATAATTTTGATTACATAAAGTTTTGTACAAGCAAAACCAATACAATCATAATTAGAAGGGAAGCAACAAATTGGGAAATAACCTTTATAACAAAAACCTCTGACAAATGTCTAATCTCTCAAATTTATAAGGAACTAAATCAATTATACTAAAAATCAAGTCGCTCCCCAATTGATAAATAGGCAAGGGACATGAATAGGCAATTTTGAGATAAAGAAATGAAAACTATTAACAAACTCATGAAAAAATGTTCTAAATCCCTTATAATTAGATAAATGCAAATCAAAACAACTCTGAGGTATCACCTCACACCTAGCAGACTGGCCAACATGACAGCAAAGGATATTAATGAATGTTGGAGAGGATTTGGCTAAGTTGGGATATTAATGCATTGCTGGTGGAGTGGTAAATTGATCCAACCATTCTGGAATACAATTTGGAACTATGCCCAAAGTGCTCTAAAAGACTGTCTGCCCTTTGATCCAGCCATAGCACTGCTGGGTTTGTACCCCAAAGAAATATTAATGAAAAAGACCTGTACAAGAGTATTCATAGTTGCGCTGTTTGTGGTGGCAAAGAATTGGAAAATGAGGGGATGCCCTCCAATTGGGGAATGGCTGAACAAATTCTGATATATTCTGATGATGAAATTCTATTGTGCTCAAAGGAATAATAAACTGGAGGAATTCCATGTGATCTGGAACGACCTCCAGGAATTGATATGGAGTGAGAAGAGCAGAACCAAGAAAACATTGTAGACAGAGATGAATGTACTGTGGTATAAAAAAATGTAATGAACTTCTCTACTAGTAGTAATTCAATGATCCAGAACTAATTGGAGGGACATATGAAAAAGAACATTATCCATAGCCAGAGGAAGAACTGTGGGAAAAGAAACACAGAAGAAAAATAATGGCTTGATCACATGGGTCGATGGGCATATGACTGGGAAAGTACACTCTAAAAGTTCACCCTAGTGCAAATATTAAAATTTGGAAATATGTCTTGATCAATGACACATGTTAAACCCAGTGTATTTACACTTCTGATATGGGAAGGGTGTGGGGGGAGGGGAGGAAGTCTTGTAACCATGAAAAAATACTCTAAATCATCTAATTAAATACTATTAAAAAAAAGTTTGAAAAGAGAGGATTAGTGCAACTAGGTACTTTATGAATAATTAGATGCCCAGCATGTTTCAGAATTTATGAAGTCTACTGATCCTGATATCTTTCTTTCATACTACTTTAATCTAAAGCAAATTAACTGGGTTTCAGTTTTCTTTGGGCAAGACCAGATTGCTGATACTGATTAACAAATGTGTCAACATAAAAAAAAAACAATTGCAATTATTATTCATTTCTCTCCCTTACTCCTGCCTTACAGCTCTTTAAAAAGCCAATTAATCATTTTGTTTAACAACAGTTTTAATAGCCTTTCCCAAAGAAACAAGTTACAACTGTATTGCTACTACATCTTTAAGAGACAGGGAAATATTAAGGCTAAATGTCTCAAAGGATTTGAAATAATGTTTTTCTTTACTTATTTTCTGCTTGACAAGTAAAAAGCTCAAGTTGTAGAGGGTTGGTGCTACCAAGTTTAGCAGAATTTCTACTCCCTTTGGAGATGTCCTCCTGGCTCTTTCTGTCATTATTGAGGTGGAAGGGGTATTATGTTTTTTTCAAAATTACTAATGAGCAATTGTATTTTTTTCATTGTATTGTAGGGGAATTTTTTCCTTCATTTTATTGTCTTTGTTTCTTTGAATTCTAATTCTTATTTTAAATTACTTTACTAGCTTTCATTGAACTCTTCAACAATAAATCTTCTCATTTAATAGAAAATAATTAAAGTATAAAAAGACTAAGAAAATATTTTTCAATGAAACATCACAAATATAACACTTAAAAGATGATGGCTAATCTGTGAGCTGAATGTTTGGAAATTATTCCAGAATTCAAAAGTTTGTAGTTTAAGTGAATTTTAGAGTTAACTCTAGTTATATTGTTTCTCATAGCTGAAACATTATAAATAATTATTCATATTTCATTTTATTATTCATCACAGTGTTACCAAATTGTTTAATTTGAGCCTAGAAGATTCCCTACAAATCCTTAAAGAGAGCTATTTTTACAATTTAATAAATGTGAAAGACTCAATAAACACTCAGGGGGCTCAGAGCTAATTGTTTAATTAATAAAATATGATAGTTTTTATGCAATAAATCAGGAAACAAAACAACCATACCTATGGATTATCTGACCACTCAAGATGGTATGATTATGTTTAATAGCAAATCAGGCAGCATCCCATGAAAGTATCTACCTATGAACATTTTAATTGTGGTTATCCCTAAAATCCCCTCTACATAAATAAATGAGATATTTGGACAGTGCAGTGTTTTCCAATGAAGAATAGCAGAGTGGACTGTTTTCTATGGATAAAAATTTGTAGTGAAACAACTATTAATTTAACCGTGAATATATTTCAGTTATTTCCATAAAAATGTACACTAACAAAATGTGTTAGATAAAACTATACCAATTTTTGACCCACAGTAGACACAGTTTTGATACAGTTGACTTATTCTGTCTATATAGGCCAGGTAAAAACAATGATAACAACAACAAAAAAGTAGAAACCAGACTAATCACTAACCTAGAATCTGTTTAGGCTACTGATGATAGGCCTCTCTCTTTATCCTGTTTTAGTCTGAGTTCTAACTTTGATTTTTTCTCAAGTATCTCCTGTTTCATCGCAAATTCCCTAATGACTTGAGGACCAGAAACATAACTGATCATCTATAGATAAGTTAGAATTATGTCTTTAGTCAAAGGCCTTAACAAAACAATTAGAAAAAGGAATACACGCAAAAATGAATGTCAGAAATTGTAGATGCATTTCATGTGTATCTTAAAGCAAACCTCCAAAAAATATATGCAAGTTCCAGGCATTTTTTAGTTCAGCACATGCTAATAAGTATCAAGAAACTATGACTCATAAGCTAACTTCCAACATATCTTTTTTTAACTAGATACAACCAGGATACATGATCTCAAAACAAAGATACTTTTTCAAAAAAAAATTAAAAAGGAAAATAATGAGGAAAATTAACTTATCATACACTCAGTAGCACACTCTTCCACAGATTGCCATATCACAAGTGCCCTAGGTGGTATGTAACTTGGGAAACTTCTACCCCTAATACCATGTCCTAGCAGAAAGAACTTTCTTCTTCCAAATCTAACACTTGCTAATTCCGTGAAGAGTGCTTGATGTCATGTTCTGAGCTGCTGCTATTATTTTCTGTGCTGCTTTCTTCCCTGAGGTTGAAGCTTGTCTTGGTTATTTTAACTGTTAATTCCCACAGAACCGATAGTGTCAACCACTGATTTCTCCTTTGACAGTATGATGAGAAAGTTTTGAAGTAAAACCCTGGATCTGGATAGATTCCCTTTGTCAAGAATAACAGACTTCAATAACTAGTTTAAAAATAAAATAGATTTATTAATTTGGATGTAAGTCAAATGAAATGGCCTAGTGTGAGAATTAAAATTAATATAAATTAACTCAATTATTATATTTATAAGATTTATTGAAATAAAAACTGGCATAAATGGGAGCTAACTCAGGCCGCAAGAAAGAAAAAAGAATGAGAGAGAAGAGTCCCAGAAAGTTATATACAAATCATGTAAAGGCCCACATAAACAAAGGAAAAAGGATGCTGGGAAATACAAAAGGAATTCTGGGGAATGTAGTTCAAAATTCCACTTATAAACTTCCACTTATAAGTGGAAAATTCCACTTATAAACTACTGAGGTAGAGTGGACTGAATGCTGCCTCCCAGAAGAAATGGAGTTTGGGATACTTATACCCTTTAGACTAAAGGGATGTGACTAGAGATGAGATGATGATAGCATGTTACTATGACTCTGGAACCCAAAATGGTCATGTGGTTATGCTCTATGCCTCAAAGTCAAAAGGGGGTGAACTTTTCAGTTTAGGGAATAACCCGATATCTGGGATATAAAACAGATGCTTATCAGAAGCAACAAACTGGGTGTCTGTGTTCAACAAGAATGGAGAGTCCAGAGTGGATATTCCTCTCAATTCAAAGTTGCCTTCCCTCAGCACTTCAGGAATGCAAGGAAACATGAGTTCTTTATGTACTCTCTGACCTGGGACACTTTCTGGGGTTTTGGTGTGTCTAGGGGAAGCCTGAACCCCCCATATCAATTCTACCATCATCTGTTATTTCTCCACTGAAGCATGCTGGCATGTATCCCTTTACAAGTAGGAAAATTCTAATATTTTGAGTTAACCTGATAGTCCAAGTTATTCCATTTATTCCTTGTCCCTCCTTTTGATGAAATTAAAGTTGGATTAAATTATTTACTAGCAACATTTTTATGAATACATTCATTAGGTCAAACTCAAAACTCTGAAAGTCAAGAAGTTTTTCAAGGTCTTCTTAACTGAATAAGATGATTGCTCTCAGGCTCCAAAGCATTAATTGGGCAGAGATCCTTGTGGGGAACTCTACTTTTATTTATAAAAAAAGAATCTAGCCTTCCCCAGAGCTTTGCATCTCATGCTGTTTTGTCTTTGCTAGGTATTTCCTTTAAATTTAGGGTGTCCCAGTGACCCCAAAGAGGCAGTTAAAACCTGAGACTACATTTATTTTTCTCAAAATTTCTAGAGGAAGCTGGATTTTATAAACTAGGTGACATTTTATTGCTTAATGTACCAAAGAAGGATCCCTCAGCCACATTTTCCTAGCTTAGTGAATCTGTAGGGATCCATGAACCTTAGAAGTACCTTCTTTACAATGCAAAAGTCGGGGAGGAGTTGAGATCTCTAAGTAAATCTCTTCATTAAAATATCCAACAGTTAGGATTTTTTGAGGAGGTTCCAATGATGTTGTCAGTCCAATTAGGAAGAAGATAGCTAAGTAAAAGACTATCAGCTTCCTGTTCTGAATCTTTACTCACAAAACTATGTGTGGTTGATCCCTCCCTTATTAATAGATAGCAATGCTCTTATTAACAAATGATGCTACACTTGGAGAAATGGCCTAATTTTATTTATTAATTAAAATTCTTGGCACTATGATTTCAAGAGTTTTACAATATAATCAGAGGAAATAATGTGTACATATAAAGTTATATACAAATCTATGCACTGTGATTTTGAGGGGGAATTGTATGAGCAGGGAAGATAAAAATATTACCTACATAGAATAAAAAATGCAAAAGTTAGAATGAGTGTGCAAGTTATATTTCAAATTTCATTTCATAAAAGAATCATTAGACTTATTGACAATGTAGTCAGTGTAGTAAAATGTTTAAGCTGTCTTCTGCCTTACTTTTTTAAAATGACTAGTATAAGGAACCTATTAAAATAGCTATGTTAGAAAGTAAGCAACATTTTTCAGACTTTTGTTATTAGTAAATACTAATTAAAATAATCTCTCAAGAATTTCTTGCTTACAGGTTATGTAGAATTCCATTTAGCTCAGACACTCTACATATAAAGTTTCTGAGAGCATGAGCTCTCAATGAACACTCACTCAATCAATGTGTTAGTGGAAATGAAATACTAACTTCTGAAAAGATGTTTAAATAGAATTGTGGTGCAAAGACAATATGGTGCAGGCTTAAAAAATGTATTTGAAATCAGATTACTTTAGCTAGATTAGATTTGGAAAATTGTATTTGTGTCCTTAGCCAAATAATTAAAATAATTGAGACAAGTTACATTAACTTCTAGACATTTGACTTCCTTTTTGGTAACATAAAAGGGCTAGTTCACATGATCTCTAAAACATTTTTGAAATATGGCATTCTTGGATTTTGCAGTTTGTCGATGATATTTTCTTCATGTGGAAAGCTTGACAAAGAAGGAAAATTCATATTATCACATCTTTAGAACTAGAAAGTGCAACTGTAAAAGTTATCTAGTCAAAGCCCTTTAATATGTAGATTAGGCTACTGAAGTTAAGAATGGGTAAATGATCATATTGGGTCAGAAGAATAGTAAATGGAAAAGCAGTATTTGAACTAAGCTTTTTCTACTTCAAATCCAGCTCTCTTCCTAGTAGGCCATATTGCTTCCCCTTTCATTGATTTTAGAGCTGAAAGAGATATTGGAAATTTTCTTGCCCAGACTACTTATTGTATAAGAAAAATAAATAATGAAATCTTGTGGATTAAATAACTGCTCAGCCAAATTGATAGTTACTAGGGCTTTCTTAATTCTTCATCAATTCCATTGTCTCTTTTTCTTGTTCACTCTTCACTAAAACTAGATGAGAATAACTTGATTATCTTCATGCAGATATATTCCCAAATTATGTCTCCTCTTGATGGATAATAATATAAATAATATCAGTATGGAAAACCCTGTGAGATGCAAGTTAAATAAGTTTGGTTCCTTAGAGGAAACTAGTCCTTTTATGTCACCAAAAAGGAAGTCAAATGTCTAGGAGTTAATGTGTTTTGTCTCAATTTTTTTAATGATTTGGCTAAGGACACAAAGATAATTTTCCAAATTATGATAACTGTGATGATCCCTATGAGCCTAAAAAGTAGGAAAATGACAAAGGAGTGATTTAGGACTTATGTTTCTTGAAATAAGGGATAGGGATCATTTTCAAGGAATGCCAATAATTAAAGAGCAACAAGGACTAAAAGTTTTTGGAATGGCTAACTCCCAAAGAGATCTTAAAGCAAATCTCTTAAAGAGAAAATAGGCCAAAATGATACAGAATAAGTCCTAAGAAAACAACAAGGAAGAAATATGTTATAATGGGAAGTATGGGCATGTATACATATGTATACATATATGTACATGTCTATACTGGGTGAAAGAAGGAAGTCATGAGCCGAAATTCTTGTCATTTCCTTTGTAAATCTAAGAATAAGAAAGCCAGGAAATAAAGGAAGTTATTGGAAATCTTGAAATCTGAGAGAGAGGAAATAAATAAGCAAATGAATGAATGAATAAAATGAATGAATAAACTAAAAAAATATATGTGGATGGATGGGTGAGAATAAATACAAAGAAAAGAATAAATGAATGAATGAATGAATGAATGTAAATATAGATAAATAAATAAGGAAAGAAATAATAGTAATGATAATTTAAAAATTTAAGGGGAATAAAGAATATTATTTTGTATTACCTTAAAGCAAGTTGTACAATATATGAGCACAAAAGTACAGTATTACCTGCCTTAGAAATGATCTTTGGATTCATAAAAATGGAATTAGAAGATAGTAGTTTTGGGCAAGTATAAATTTACATTTTATCCCTAAACATAACACATTTTGACAGATTATTTTATTTAAAAAATGTTTGATTAAAACCACTTTTATTCACCATTTATTAGGTTCCAATTGTGTACTAAACATTGGGGTAAAGTTTAGATAAATCATGGCTTTTTGCTAATCTACTAATGGAATGGTCAAAAAAAATAGATATTTGTAATATTTAAAAAATTGAATGAATGCTTTAGAGATCTCCAAAGCAAAACTCTTTGTCAGGTCATTGTTCATCCTTCATTTCAAAAAGTGCCAATGGCATCATATGATGATGTTTTACCTTGCTTTTGAAGGAGGTTTATGTGAGGCAGATGTGGACAAATACATCAGCTTCATTTTCTCTTCAAAAGTCACCAAATTCCAGTGACAACAGAAATGACTGGTGATGGCCTGAGATGCAGGGGATGACCTTGGCAGTCTGCAATGTCTCACCAAACTCTTAAGTACTCACTCCACAGTGCTTGCTCCCTGTGTTTTTGTAACTGTTAGAACAAATTGTACTCATCTATCCATTCTATCTAGAGAAATTGTCACATGAATGGGAGAGATATCCTAACTCACAAATAGCTTTGAGGTCTATCTTGTTTAGCCCGAACTGAGAAGGCAATTTTATAGCTTGTTGGAGATATAACATTTGGGTGAAAGGTTAGAAGAGCAGCCCAGAAAAGAGATCAAGATTTCACACTAGAGGTGCTAGTCTTTTCCCAACATCCTATAGATCTCAAGTCAGTTCAAAGAGAGAAGGGAAATTTTGACTTCTTATGAGTATCATGGAGGGATTTGACGAGTTACATTTAAGTTGGTCTATCAGATGGCTTTTCAGGGATGCCTTATTTCTTCCCAGATAAGTTCTACATTATTAGAAACCAGCAGTAAAGCTTTATTGTTCTTGTTTCTCCATTTTGCTTGTTTTATTTTGCTGCAGTTTTGGTTTTTAGAAATCACTTTGTAGGTTTTCAGCTCTGTGATATGTGAACTCTTCTATTTCCATAGTTATGTCCCACATAAAATGCAGTCCACTAGACTGTATAGAAAGCTATGTGCAGTATGATATAAAATACATACATAAATATATATATATATAATATATATGAAACCTAGTGACTCTAGTGACTTTAACTTGAGTTGCCTTGTCACATATTTTCCAAGAGAATATTTCATTCAAACAGGTAGTGAAATTCTCAGAAATGATCAAGTAGCTAATTATTTATAGAATATAGAACATTGTTGGGTTTCTTTCCAGAAACCATCACTTGAGTTTTTCAGTGATTAATATTTCAAGAGTCCTCTTAGTGAAAAATTAATTAGTTTGAGTAACCTTTTAGAAGCTATACAAGCAAAATACAGGAAGACAAATCAGCCACCTTTAAAAAAAGAGCTCTTACCAGAAACAACTGAGAAAAGGGAAAATTCTAGCCCTTTGGATTATGTCATTAAGATAAAAATTAAATAAAAATGTAAGCTAAAATTCATTTGTTTCAAACTCTTGGTAAATAAAGATCACCACTGAGAGATAAATAGAAATCTCCACTTTTATTCAAGCAATGATGTCTGAGGGAAGCTTTAAGAACATAAAGAAAATATTACTATCAATATTACTATCTTCTAATCTGCATCAGAGATAGTTTCTATTCACTGGGTCAAAGGCCACAACTAGAGTCATGAAATGCTTATCTAGACAAAGGATTGGAAAGTTATGCAGTGAGATGAACAGGAGCATAAGCTGGGTAGGAACTGAAGAGGTGATTTAGTATAATTTATACCTAAATAATAATATACTATATAACATCATTGACAATTAAAACATAGTCATCCTTTTTCTCCTTGAAGAACTTTAATTCTAGTTGTCCCCGAGGCGACCTATTTATCTTTAGGAACAATTACAATTGTTAGAAACCTTTACTTCCCTTCCATTAAGTCAAACTTTCTCCTCTGATGTCCATTCTTTGCCCTGTTACTCCACTCTCAAGAACTGAGAATAGTATATCTGATTATACTTACATATGAGAGGTATGCAAGTACTTAAAGAAAATTTAACTCTTCTATAGGTATTCAAGTGTGAAAAGAAAATTATATTACTCTCTTCTCTCTTGTTCCACTTTAAGTCTTTTTTTTTTTCTGCCACATAAACATTACCAGGTCCTTGAATTCATCCTTATATGGCATGATCTCAAGTGCTTTTGCTATTGTGGTCCCTTTCCTCTGAATATTCTCAAACTATCAATCCCATTCCCAAAATATAGTACCCACAGCTGAATACAATAGTCCTTATGTAGTTTAAAAAAGCAAGAGTATGATAAAAATGAATAAATAATAATGATGGGTAATAATGATAATAGTAAGGAGGTTGTGCAATGGATAGAGTGCCAGGTCTAAAGTCAAGAAGACTCTTCTTCCTGAGATCAAATTTGACCTCAGATACTTTATATCGCTGTGATTTTGGGCAAGTCACATGAACCCATTTGCTGAATTTCTTCATATGTAAAAGAGCTGCAGAAGAAAATGACAAACCACTCTAGTATCGTTTCCAAGAAAACCTCAATTAGAGTCATGGAGAGTCAGATAGGACTAAAAAGGACTGGACAAAGAGAACAATGACAACAAACGGTAAAAATATTTTCTTCATTCTAGAAACTGTCCAAATTAATGAAGCCCAATATTATATTTACTTTGGGGACTACAAAATCATACTATTAATTCATATTGAGTTTGTGGTCTGCTAAAATACCAGAGGCCAGGGAGAAAAAAAAATTATGCCTCTTGCAAATGTCAGGTATTCTATTTCTTAAATATAAATATAATATATATATATATGCCTATATACATAAATTTAAACTTATTTACTCCATGCATCTTTAAATGGGAGATATATTCTAAGTCAAAGTACACAATTATTCCATTTTTCTCTATTAAAATACATTTCTTTTGTTGTTTATTTGCTTTTGCTAAAGTAATATTATCTGCAAATTAGTTAGCATAATCTTTGTTCAAATTATAAGTAAAAAAGTTTAATAGAACAGAGTTGATAAGGGAAATATCTGGTGTTTTCTACTGGTATTTTACAAATGGCCATCAAGCGGTTATTGCTCTGGCCATTCAATCATTTCCAAACATTTAACTATATTATGACATTGTTCATTGACTCTTTTGAAGCCAAGTTATTCATGATTGATAATATCATATTTTTTCCTAATTTTCAACTCATTCCATATGTATTTGACAATAATTTATGGTCTATGTTTAAGAGACTTATTGGGCTATGTCTACATAGTCCTATGTATTCACCTTTTTGCACATTGGAGAGATTATACTATGTACCAAATTATAAAAAAAAGAAAAACTCGTGTTTTCAGTCTGATAGTTCAATAATGAATGAAATGTTAAAATTATTCTGGGATGACATGTCCTATCCTAAAGTCTTGCTGATAAAATAATTGCAATCTAGACCTCTAATCTTATCTAATCTTAGTCTATGACTATGACTAGTCACTGAAGAAAATTTAGTTCTACTATGATGTTTAGCAGTGATAGTAGCAAAGAACTGGAAACAAAAGGGATGCTCATAGATTGGAGAATGGAGAAACAAATTACGATACATGAATGTAATGGAATATATTATTTTTGATGGAAGAAGTTATGATATGATGAAATATTAAGATATTAATATCTTATGCAAAGTTAAATAGACCCAATACATTAATATATACAATGACCACAAAAATGTAAATAAAAGAACAATCAGAACAATGTAAAATTAATTTTCCAAAATACAAGTATAAGATTAACTCCTAGAAAAATCTATGAGAAGACATTCCCAGTTCACTTTGTGGCAGAAGTGAGAGGACCACAATATGGTACAGTACATATATATATATATATATATACATATATATATATATATGTTCAGACTTTTTATGTATTGATCATTTTTCCAATTTTTTGGTTTTTTTCCTTTTGTTTCTCTTTAAAAATAAAATTTGTTATATGGGTTCATTTTCTGAGATGGAGAGTATTTGCAGAAATTCTGGTGATATAAAAAGATATCAATAAAATTTATTTTTAAAATAATGATTAAACTCAAAAGAACTCTGTAAGTTAGGTTCTCCCCAATGTTACTACCATGTTATATATCTAGATGTGATTTTTTGCACCATTTATTAGTCTGTTTATCTTTAACTTATTTGATAAAGTCTTGTAGTCAAAAATTCTCATTCATGATCTTGAATTACCAGTGATCTGCTGGATATTCCACCTATAGTGTCTCATAAGTATTTCAATAAGCATTTCAAACTCATTTTCAATATGAAATTCATTATCACTTCTACTATCCTATTCTTATTAAGGCAACAGGACAAGGCAACAATCATTTATTATTTGTTATGTGTCAGGCACTGTGCTTCTTCTATTGATGCTACAACCATCCTTTTTGTCAAACACATTAAAAATCCTCGGAGTCATCACTGACTCTATTATCTTCTTTATTTGTCATTATCATTTAGTTTCAAAGACTTGTTCATTCTATCTCTGTAATATTTTTCACACCTATATGCTTCAAACTACTTAAGAAGCTGAAACTATATTCAGAACCTCATCACCTCTAACCTTGAGTATTTCATCAGTCTTCTAATTTTTCATATTTAAGGTCATTTTCACCCAGAGTTCCTTCTTGAAAATGCTTTACATTACTTCATATTTTCTTATCTTTACACATATTGTTTTTCCAAAATAATGCAAATTTCTTGATGATTAAACACTATTCCATGTTTTACCTTTGTTTCTCACGCCTCTGGTAAAAATATCCTATATATTATAGATGTTGATTTGAGCTGAATTCATGTGAATGCTTCTTATTGACTATTCTGAGATGATGGATTATAGTTGTGTAAGTTTCTATCACTGTGTCAAAAGTAAAAATTTTTTATGGCCTGATACCCCCAAATTTTATAAGATAATATCTTATAAATAGGAATAATGATAAGGGTTTATTTGTCAAATCAGTTCCCTAAATGAGTTACAGAAGGCCCAGTTCCTACATAGTCTTCATTAAAAACCTGAAATTCATGATGAACAAGACACATGATGACAAAATAAACAAAAATTGGAAGGAGAGTAGATTATACGTGGGGGGAGGATGATGAAGGATAGGAAATCATTATCAAATAATAGAAGTGTATAAGATGAGTATTTGAATTATTAACATTATTGTTTTCCCCTTTTAGTCAACATATTTTACCCCCAAAGTCATAGAAACAATCTGAAGACTTCATACAGTCCTTTCCCTTATTTTTAATTATAAATTTCTACAAAAGGTACTAGAAACATAAATAATGAAATCTAATTTTCCAATAGAAATAAGTTTAAACTAGATTACCATAGCCTAACTTAGGAAAGGATTCTCAAGCTTTTAAAAAAAGATGAGCATGAACTTCACATATAATCAAATAGAAATACTCTAATTGCCTCCTAGAATGTGTAGACTTCTCTAGTGTGTTTGTAAATCAAATTATATTGAATAATAACCATCTATATAATTCCATATGACAGTATCCCCACATAAGGCACATAATTCTTAACTTCTTTTCAATTTCCTGTCTTATTTTTTGTATAATGTACTAAAATGTAAAGGACCTCAGAATTTTGGTAATAGAGAAAGCTTCTTTGGGGAAATTTTGAAGTAATTTTATTTTAAGAGAATTTTAGAAAGTTTTTTTTTCTCCTTTTAAGATGGGTCTTTGACAACCCGATCCAGGGATTTATGTTTAGCTGCCCTATTATTTTCTTTGTACATTTATAAGAATCAAGCCAAAATAAAGAAAGAAAAAGTGGCCCAAATCCGCCCTAAGTAAAAGCAGAAAGTTTTTCTACTTTCTTGAGTTACCATCTCATCATGATTGGAAGTTTCACCTTATACCCTGAATTGAAAAGAAAGGATGTTTGTTCAGATGAATTGTTGAATAGAACACTTGCCCTTTACAATATATGAACAATCCTTGCTTGCACCAGATTTTCTGTGGATGAGAGGATAAAATATCATTATGTTTTTGCTTTACCATGTCAAAAGTCTCAAAGTCTTGAACTGAATGGTAGATATAATCAAAGACACATCTGAGTTTGATACTGATCACATAGCATCAAAAGTCTTTCCATTTTTACCATGTCTTTCATGACATATTGTAATACTGGATTTAAATAGTAAGGACATTGTTCTTCCCTTTCCATAATAATTTTTAAGGGTTGATGACATGGTTTGAAGATAAAGTAATGAGGGAACTTCTTTATTTTTAATTAACTTAATTGTATATCTAAATGACTGCTATTCTTAAAGAGGAGTATAGCTCCTCAAGGCAGAATGAATCTATTTTGCTACAATTTATCATGTTGTTACTAAAACCCTCTTTTGGATTTTGTTTAGAATTTTTTTAACAGCCACAGAAGAAATCTAAGCTCAATGTTTCCTAGTCAAAGGACAAAATCCTTAAATATATTCCTACATCTTTCTTGAATCTTCTTTCCTTCTTTTTTGTAAACTTAATTTTCTTTATCCTCTTTCTTTTTCTTTACCTCCCTTGACCAAAAGACCTTTATGAGGGAGCCTAGATATTGGAATGGGAAGGAGTTATTGATCAATACATGAGGAATGAATCTGGGACAGATCAAGGATCCTTGATCTTTAAGTTCTTGATTGCATAGTATACAATGTCAGATTTGGATGACAGATTCACTGTCATCCAAAGGTCACTGATTGGGATAACCAGAACTTATATAAATGAATTAAATTTGTCATCATAAGTTTCCACAGTTAGTAATTAATAGAAAAAATATTTTTACAATAAATAAGGCTTCTAGATCATACTATTTATTCTAATCCTTCACAAAAGCGTGGAGTACCTTCCTAAGAAGACCAACTATAATCTTGGTAATGTAATTCATTTGCCATCCTTAGTACATCAATAACAGGAGTTTCTCATGAGTTATAGGAAATATTTTTAAAAGGAGACAGGGAAAACATCATCAACATATCTCTATGTGTGTAAAAGGGAGATGGTCCTCTGAATGATTGATGTGATAACAATAATTAGGGGAGAATGAAAGGGATATGATGATTTTTGTCTTAATTTGGAATGTTAGATTGTTAAAAATGAGAGAAGTATATACTCATTGAGACATTAAGGGACTTTTGTTTGCTTATGCAAATAAATATATTTGGTTTTGTGGGTTTTGTTTTTATTTTTTTAATAACTAAGGATGTTTGATATGTATTTTATTTTACTTTATATTCAAAAGGCCAAAAATAATATACACACAATGTCCAAATAAATCTTGGCATCAATCTCTAAGTAAATTGATAAAGGCTAATTCTGAATTCACTTGCTGACCTATTACAGTAGGGAGTGAAGGATAGCAGCACACAAGAATCTGAGGCTGTCCTAGTAGCTAGTTGTTTTTAAACATTCAGAATTGGTAGGCTCTCTTTTCTTCATATCATTCTGTTCTCCTGGCTGTCTCCTTTCCCATGTGGTCTTTCCAACAATTGTTTATAAATTCTCTCTATTCTTAGGAAATATTTTTGGGTGGGAGATTGGTTTCTTTGTGTGTGTTCTGTAAACACACCATGGCCTAATAACTCTTTTGGGATGTTCAAAGATGGACTTGATCAATAATAAGAGAACTAGGAACTAGACTAGAAATTTCAATGATATAGTGAACTCTCAGATGAGGAAACTTCCTTTAGCAATGCTAGAACTCCTCTGAAAAATACAAATGAATGAGTTTGAAAGACAGTGCTTAATATCTTTTGGCTTCAAGTCTGACTCTCATTCAGTACAACCTGATGTGTCTTGTTTAAGCATAAGCATCAGTAAAAAAGGAAGGTGGAATTTTGATTGGTATAGTTATGACATTGAATTTCCATGCTTCAATAATGGCCAGTTTTGTCTTGGTATTTCCTCTACCTATTTAGATAATAATTTCAACATTAAATACTAAGTAATCTTATGGAGTTCTCTTGGGTAAAACTGATTCATACCTTGCTTTCTAGCCTTTTGTTGTCAGTATCCTTATTTTTATATGGTCTTTCTCTCTCTCTCTCTCTCTCTCTCTCTCTCTCTCTCTCTCTCTCTCTCTCTCTCTCTCTTCTCTCTCTCTCTCTCTCTCTCTCTCTCTCTCTCTCTCTCTCTCTCTCTCTCTCTCTCTCTCTCTCTCTCTCTCCCTCCTGAAAAGTAAAATCCATGGCATTCTTTTCTCTACCCCTCTATGGCTTATGACAGTGCTGATCATCCTTTATTATTATATTACTCTCTTCCACTGACCAAAGATAACACATACTTTGTCACCTTTGGGTTCTTTCTCTCTATCTAACCCTGAAATATATGTACAGTAGGGCCCCTTATTCATAGTTTCACTTTTCATGGTTTCAGTATCAGATGTCAACCCAAATTACTGCAAGTTCACCCTTCCCCTTCTTCCCACAAAGCATTGAAGGTCTAACTGGAAGAGAGGTCTGCCCCTAGTGGTAGTCTCTTCTGCTTCCATTTTAACTTTAAAGTTTTTTGGGGGGAGGGTGAGGAATGGGAGGACACTAAATTCAGCAAGCATTTGCTTGTATTCATGGTTTCAGTCATCTGTGGTAGTTGTGGAACCTATCCCTTATTGTATTTCCTGAAGGTCTTTAGTTGTCAATGCCAACATTTGAAAGTCAAACACAGTGTCTAGAGAACCTGATGAAACAATAGAAGAAGCATAGACTTTAGAGTCATCCTGGTTTGAATTCTTCATTGATCATTGACATAACCAAGTCATTTAACTTCTCTTGGTCTGGTATCTTCATCTGTTGAGTCATAAGGTCACACTACCTGGGGCTCCATAGTTACTTTAAGCTCTAAATCTATGATCTCTTCTCAAAATGACATTCTCCTGATTTTAATATTTCTTTCTATGGATTCACATACTTCCAAGGCCTTCAACTTCTCTTTATTGAGTCTCTTTTCCTCTTTTTCTATAATCACCTGAGCATGTTGAATCCTACCACCAACAGCTAGGACCTCATTAACAACCACTTTCATCTTCTAATACATTCTCCTTAGCCCTTCAAGAATAATCTTTCTATTGCAGAGTTACATTATCTGTCTCTTGTTCAAAAATGTTCAAAAACATTTTTTATCTACTCAGTAAAATATAAACTTCCCTGTTTCTGTTCAAAGCCCTATAACAGCTGATGCCATTCTCCCATTTCAGTTTTATTCCATAGTATACCACTCCACATGCTTAGCACCCTTTCTGGATTAGATTTTTCTTTCCCCTTAACAAAGTATGAACTCTCACATATGTATTCATTTCTTAAAATCTTCTGTATGAATGGAATATCTTTGTTTCCATTTTTGGCCTTTTGAGTTCCTGACCATCCTGCATGTTACCTCCATGAGGAAGTTTCTGTGATTCATAAGGACTTAAGTCTTATTCATATCCCATATATCTGTTTACTTTTTGTAATATTCTAGGGAGCTCATCATGTATTGTTATGTATTGCAGAAATTTGTTTTTGGAATCTTATTCCATTTTTAAGCTGCAATTCCATATATGAAGGTAGAAATCATTTCACATATATTTGTACCATCTGTTAACATATTATACAGCATATTCCTTTGATTGCTAGATATAAAAAAGCACAGACTACTTGTGGTACCATGTTAAAAAAAAGAGTTTGAAAGTATAGTTAAAAATAAAGATTATATCCTTTCAAACTTTTAGCCTTGTTCTTCTATGTGAATTGGAGAAATATTTTCTGAGAGAGAGTTGAAAGGGATTTAGTTTTTCATTTAAGAGCCAGGTTATAATTAAATAAATCAAGTAGATGTATTATTGATTGTGAAGTCTAAAGATATAAGGGCATTTGTTGAAAATAAAATGGGGTTCCCAAAGGACATAATTAGATGACTTAGGAGATAAGTTAATCAATTTGGAGTAAGCTTTGGGGAGGACAAGGGCTGAATAGACTACTGATGGAAAGGATAGGGGCTAAAAGGGCATAATTTGGTGCCCAGGGTCCCTTTAAGCTATAGTGATTTATATTACATAGTAAACACACTGTTCTCCATACCCCTCCAAAATTGAAAAGCAAAAGTAAGCTATTTTATGTGGGAATTTCTGTATAAAATAATTTGGATGGTTTTACAATGTAATTATTTAATTAAAATATTTTACATATTGTAATTGTGTATTCCATTCATCCTTCTAGTAATTAAGCTAATAATCTGGGAATATGAGAGGGCCTTAATGGCAAATCCATCAAGTTTAACATGTAGTTAAAATTTATCCAAACCATTTATTTCAGTTTAACAGCATTTAGAAAATATAAAAGTAGTATGAAAAAATTGGGTTTTTCTTCATGGCACTAAATTTAGAAGGCAATGACAAACCTTGTATTCCTTCAGCAGAAAAGCAGTAAAAGAGCTTAGTGAAAATAATTAGTTAAAATAGGAAGCTATGGGATGAAAGGCTAGGATGTCAGTCCTTTGTGGCATTTTCAGCAGTAAAGGAAGTGTATTTTCCAGGCACATTTCTGGGAAACACACATGTACCACAAGAGCTATTGACTGAGACACAATAAGTAGGCCAAGATGTCAGTTGTGTCCTTAATTGGCCTTGGAAAGAGAGAGAATCTGGCTTATCTCTGATGTATACTCCCTTTGTGACCTTGGGAAATCATTTAAACTCCTTAAACTTCAATTTCTCAATTGTCAAATAAGGAAGTTGAACTAGAGGACCTCTAACATACCTTCTATCCCTAAATCTATAATGCTATGATGTCACATATGGGTGAAGGAAATTTACCTTTTTCTGGGGTTTAGTAGTTCACCTCCTCTCCTATGGACTACTTGACTGGGAGGTAAGAATTGTGTGAAGGAAATCATTGAGTGAAATGGATCATGAGGACAGAATGACAGCCGGAAAAAGGCAATAATAGAGTCAAGAGATCCAAAGACAGGGGGCAGGGTGATGTCCCTTGAGCACTGCCCACCTGGACTGCCCCCCCCAGGTGACCCAGGCAAAATAGAAAAGCACAGTTGCCTCCTGAGAGGTGATGTGTGAGAGTTAGTGGGTGGAGAAAATGTTAGATAATCTGAGGCAAGAGTGGATTTTAATTTCTTCTCCTCTATGTTTGTTGCTGGCTGGACTTCACTGTGAGCATGATGGCCACAGAATTGCAGAATTGCAAGCTAAATGTGGACATAAGGAAAGAAATATATATATATATATATATATATATATATCTCCTATTTTCCATCTTCTTCCCCTACTGCTTTTTGATTAATAAAATTATTAATTTATAGCCAGTCTCATAATTTTCCCTCTTACATTTATGTGGTATTCCTCTGAACAATGTAGAACCTAACACTAAACCAAAACAACTAAAGAGTCCTTTTTACCACTCATCACAGATGTGAGTAGATCATAGCATGTATTTCTATCCCCTAAATTCCTTATGGTTCTGGTCTCTGATTTTCTCATTTTATCTGGTCTGCTTACCTTGTTTAAAAATATGTTTCTCAATTCCACTTAAGTAATGACTATTCTTTATCATATAGTATATATTGGTATGCCCTTGCCTGAGGGATAGGATTCAATCTCTAATTGTCTTGATAGAGGGAACTAATGACAAGAGGTTTTCTGACTCTGAAGGCAACTCTCTCTTTTTACAACACTAAAATATAGTGTTGTAGCTGCCACACATCATCATCTCCTACTGAAAGCAATTCTATTCAATTCAAATCTTAATAGTTATGTTCCTTCCATGTGTAAATCACTTTGGTAAGCACTGGTGATAGAAAGACAAAAAAAAGGAAGTTTTTATACTCAAGGAACTTTAGTTAAACTGGAAACAGAATGGTGAAGATGAGAGATATGGCAGTTAGATAAGTAAACAGAATATACAAAATGATTTGTTCAATAGGCTTCCATCACACATTACTTTAGAACATACAAACATTGAATCTGCAATCAAATAATCAAGATCATATTTTAAATCCTGCCACAGAAATTGTGATTTGGTGTACTCATCGTATTGAATGCATTTCTCCTGTCTCCATGTCCAAACTTTAGCATTTTTATAAACATTTAAACAGATCACAGTAGAGTTACATGGATCTATGGTATCAAGAGGAAATCAATATGGCATCAATATGATATCAATTTCCCATTAAATAGCTCTTTAATCTTTTAATTATATTATGTTTAGATATATTCCATAGAACAAGGGGAAAGCAACAATTTTGATCTGTCAATAAACTCAAAAATGTAAACCTTAAATATGGATGATTAAGCAAGTATTTGAAGCTTTTCTTGTTAGTCTGAATTTATTGTTGCTTTCTTTTCATTTTGTTTGTTTAGTGTGGAATCATGTTTTCATTGATGAAGATGGTTCTCGTGAAAACTTCTAATGCCAATGAAAATTGGTAAGTAGCCTATAACTTAAACATAGAGAATTAACTTGGTTCCACTTATCACTATCTGTGCTCAAACATTTATCATGAGTTAGAAATAGTACTCAAACTCTGGTCTTCCTGACTCCAAGAGTGATCTTCTATAGACAAAGTATATTTTCTCTAGGCACTTAACATGAACCATATATACTCACACTGACATTATCTAATCCAAAGCCATCATTGGATTTTATGATTGTCATTATCAACCTCAGCAGAAAAAAACAAACTTATTGGAAAGCTGTTAAATATTGGGGATTCAAAGACATTTAAAGATATAACTCCTATATTTTGGGGTTGTATGTTGTATTTTGAAAGGAAGCATAGAGTAGCGAAAATTATACAAGACAGTAAAAAATAAAACTGTGGATTTGGATCTTTGTTCTGTCAATTCTGGGCCTTTCTTTTCTCAATAAAAATAAGGTTCTGGTTTCATCACATATAGTCAATTATTCTCTGATTCTGTATGATAGGACACACACACAAAATATACAAGAGTATAGGGAAAGAAAATCTGAAGTAGTAAGGAGGATATTGGAATCGAGGTGAAAAATAACTACATTGAATCCAGCTTCACCCATTTAGTAGGTGTAAGGTCATAGAAAAATCAATAAATATTTTTGAACTTCAATGTTCTGATAAGTGAGGGGAGATAAATGATTTGCATGTTTTGATATTAATAGGAATGACCAGATGAGGTGGTTATAAATACCAAGAAAATATATGAAAATTGTTGTGTATACTTTGAAAACAACATAAACAAGAACACTAATAGTGCTGGTGATGATAATGATGATGTGTCAAATGAAATTAATGAAACTAAAACCAAAATTAAGCTAAGAAAACCAAAACAAAATATTTACAATAAAGATAATTTCCTTTGTGGCCATTGAAACTATTGGGGGAAACCTGGGCATAAAGCCTCAGAGTCTGTAAATAACTATCTTCCTTCTAGAATTTCTTTCTCTCTATCACATGTCTATCCTTCCCAAACTGTTGGTCTTGGGTTCTTGTTGCTCTCACTCCAAGGGGTCAAAGGAACATTGAAACTTATGCACCTTCTAGCCAGTAGATTTTTAAAGTGATATTTTTCTTTTTCTCTTTAAATTAGGTCAAGAAAAGCATAACTTTTCTTAAAGAGCTTTTTTTAAACTGTGAAGCTATTGGAAGACCAACTCAAAGGACACTGAAAAAGCAACAATAGATTAGAAAATGTTATTTTGCTGAGCCAAATTACAGGTTTCTCATCCACCCTAAATTGCACTTTTATTTACTTTACTGTCAATAAAGATGTCAGCCCTGAAGAGAAAAATATTGTAGTCTAGACAAGGTTTATGTGTATGGTACAGTAGGAAGAGGGATTTGGTATCAGATTTGGTATCAGAAAACTTAGTTTAGAATCCTGTCTATTGAGAATCCTGACTTTGAGAAAGGAATTTTTTCTTTGTTTTTGCTGTTGTTTTAAACACAAAATGAAATGATTTTCTGGAATAGGATTTTTAAACTTTATTTGTGATATAGATACCTTTGACAGTCTTATAAAACCTCTGGATGTCTTTTCAGAATAATGTTTTCAAATGTTTAAAATAAACCACATAGGATTTCAAAGGAATAAACATTTTTGATCCCATCCATGTTCATTTACCTTCCGAAAACTATCAATGGATCTCCCATCTCACCCCAAATCTTGATCTCCACAACAAAAGATTATGTTCATGAGTCACTGAAAATGGGAGAAATGTCTATCATATCACTCTATTAAGAATTGGAAGGAATCTTAGAAATCTTGTTTCAACTTTTTCATTTTTCAGAAAGTAAAACTGAGGTCCAGATCATTTAGACACAAAGAAAAGGCTAGTATTCAAACCTCTGTGTCTGATCCTGAACCTAGCACTATTTCCAATGTACTACATTGTTTGTCTCCAGATTTCAGAGGGTAAGTTTCCTTTAGAGAAGCTATTCAAAAGATTGTGAGCATTATTCCTTTCTACATCAATAGGACATTGTTCATAGTATTATATCTAGAGCCAGAAAGAACTTAGAAACAATCTTACATAATCTCTTTACTTTTACAAATGAGGAAACATGTATTCAGGGAGGTTAACTGAGCTGTCCAGTGCCTCATAGGTAGTAAACATCAGAGGTAAGATTTGAACTCAGGTAATTTGACTCCAGAGATTCTGCCTCATTCCACTGTATCACATCATATATAGTCAAAGTTTACACTCCACTGGCATATAATTTGAGAATCCAGATATCCTTCATCACTCTGGTCCCTTAAAGCAGGGCTTTGGTGGAGTTAAAATATTATTTGATGACTATATTCCATCAGCATGAGTAGAAATACATTTTAATCTATAAAGAAAGAAAGAAAATGAGTGCTGATGTCCAGAGTGATATCATTTTCTGAGTTTTTCTTTACAATGTGGTAGCAAACATATTTAGAACTTTTATTCTTAAACTATTAACTGGAAAATTGACAAGTTTGTTACTTGTCAATCAATTATCATTTGATCCAGGTTTTCAAGAAACCTGTAGCCCTTTAAAGATAAATGATAATTTTTTTTCTTCTTCAGAGTCAGTAATAGAGATTTAAGATAATTAGGAGGTAAGAAAGAACTTTTAATGATGCTTTGTTCTTTTGTCACCTTTCCCAACATTCCCTTTGAAGACTGTATATATACATGATGATGTCTAATTATAAAAGTTAAGAATGACTTTTTTAATTAAAAATATTGCCATGCAAAACACACTGTCATATTGGTCATTTTTTAAGAGTATACTCCTTTTTAACCAGAACATCAAAATAAAACCAAAGATACACTGATGTGAAAAATGATTTCCACAATTCTTTCTCTGGAGTGGGACAACATTCCCTGTCATAAATCTTTCTGGATTGTCCTGATTCACTGCAGTTTTCATAGATAATCATTATAAGTTAAGTATGACTCTGAGAATCCTTAGATCCAGAATTAATATCTCCCTGGAGATTAGGGAAAAATAGTTGAGTTTACATTTATATGAATTGAAGCATTGACAATTGTCTAAAATGAATGAGCCAGTCACCTACTTTGTTGCTATGTAAACTCTTTTGAGTAGCAAGGAGCAAATAGCTAAGGAGTGGAAGGCTGAATATTGGGCAGATAGAACAATAAATGTGTTCTATGACTATATAGAAAATTACTAATCTGCCATTAATAGAGCCAAGTAATATACAACCACATTTTATTAGTTTGTTTCATAGGTCATAGGCATTGAAGAAGTCTTAGAACATGTGTGGTTTAATCTCTGATTTTACAGATGAGAAAAATGAGGAGCAGAGAAATGATTTGAAGTACAGTTTTATAACTGGAATTAAGGACGTCATTTGTGACTACATATTAGATTAAAATAAAATCCAATATAGCAGGGTTATTTGCATGTGTGTCTTTGGGTGTATATGTTCTCAGGAGTGTGTCTTTGTGTGTATGTGTGCAAGACTGTGTGTAAAATGTGCTTTTTGTTTATCTGTTAAAAATAATTTTATTAATCTGGTAACATTTAGTTCTACTGTGCTTTGTTGTCTGCCTAATTGAAGTAAATACAAAATTTCAACTTGATATTCATGCATTTTTTCCAATCCAAGAACACTGACACACTGAAATTTTTTTCAAATACCACAGGAAACATGGATCAAAATTGCACAGAGCCAAATTCCCGGCCAATATTAAGAAAATATTTTGAACAACTAGAGTTCATGAAAAGAACATTTGGCTAATTCATTTAGGTAGATACTTAATAGAGATATAAAGTGAATAATGAACAACCATACTTGGGGATATGTTGGACCTGTTGATGTCTGGAATCCCTTCCAACTGTGGGACTGGATTTTTCCACAATAGCTAACCTATATAGAGTGATTTATGTTTTGTTTCATAATTTTTGTATTGTTCCAGATTATGTATTAATACAATTTTAGTATGTGATTTCTGATTTTTCATTTTTCTATGTTCTTTCTCCTTGCCATAAATTAAGCAATATGATATAGGTCATACATACATTAACATACAACATATATTTCCATGGTTATGCTGTTAAAGAAGACATGCATTGCTTACATTAGGGAAAAGATCCTGGAGGAAATATAGTAAAGAATGGTATACTCCCATTTGAAATAAGACTCTGTTCCTTCTATGGAAGTGTATGTCCTTCTTGTCATGAGTCTCAGAGTTATCCTGGATCCTATCCTTGTTAATAATAGTTGTCATTCATAGTTGACCATCATAAATTATTGTTACCAAAAAGAATATTTTCCTTGTTTTGCTCACTTCATATACTTTCCTGCTTTTTTGTGATCATCTTGTTTGTCATTTCTTAGGACATAACAGTATTTCATTATAAGCACCACTGCTTGTTTAGCCATTCCACCACTGAATCCTTTAGTTTCCGGTTCTTTAACACCACAAAAAGAACTACTATATATATTTTTGTACAGGTAAATTCTACTATAAGTTCTTTGGGACATAGACCTAGTTGTGGTATATTTGGGTTAAAGAGTATTCATAATTTTATGGCCCTTTGGGCATAGTTCCAGACTGGACTCAAGGGTTATATAAATTCACAGTGGCACAATCAATGTATTTGATAGATCATAGGACCAAAGGCCTCCCTTTTCCCAATCCCTGCTAAAACCAATAGCCCCTCGCCCTTCTCTGCTCCTGCTAGAACTCCAGTACTAAGCAAGTAGTTCTACTTCTTAGGACACTGTGGCTTCCCATGCTGCATCTGACAAATCCATGATGGATTCATGATCTGCATTTCTACTGTCTATACCATATAAGGACTATAAAAGCCTGGGAACCAAAAGTCCCCACCTCCAAAACAACCCCCTAAGGACTCTCCAATGAACTAAACCCAAGTACCTCACTTGAACCAATATATGCAACACAGATTACTTCATCCCAGACAATCACCCCATAAGAAATTACCCCCTTCTCCACTATATGGGGATACTTAGCAGCCATATTTTTCTGGCTTTCATTCCCCTCCTCTCTCTCTCTCTCTTCCCCCCCCCCATTCCCACTTCTACTACCATCAGCCTCCCATACTCCTTTGCCCATTCTTTTTCCCTAAATAAAGTTTTGTTGCATGACTACATTCTCTGCCTCATCTGTCTTGGGTCAGACCTCCTATCATCCCGGTCTGGCAGTATTAGTGTCCTTATTGTTCCATATCCATGCCAATATTTATTATTTTCAATTTTTGTCATGTTAAGCAGTCCAATGGGTTAGAGTAGGCACTTCAGGATTGTTTTAATTCGCATTTCTCTAATCAGTGGTAATTTGGAGCATTTCTTTATGTGATAATTTTAATTTCTTCATCTGAGAATTTCCTGTTCATATCCTTTGACCATCTGTTAATTGGGAAGTGCTTTGTATTTGTATAACTATGATGTAATCCTATATGTATACATACATATATATTTATGAAATTAACCCTTTGTTAGAGAGATTTGCTATAAAGGTTTCCCCAGTTTGTTGTAAGATAGATTTCTGTACCTGTGTGGATTTATTCCCACTTTGTGCCAATTCTGATGTAATTAAGGCTATCATCCCTTTTACTGTATTGCTTCTTATATGCCTCCTCATGTGAGATAGCTTATCCACAATTTTCCCTCCTTTTCTCTTGTCCTAATGTATTTCTCTTTCTTACCTCTTGATTTTTTAAATATAATCCCATCATTTTCAACTTACTCCCTGTTATCTCTCTATATGTGCTTCTAGTCATTTTTATAATAGTGATAAAGTCCTTGAATATCTTCAATACTTCAAGTATCCTAAATTCTTTACATATTTTATATACTTCAAATATCAAAGATATCTTAAGCATCTTAGTCATCAACTTTTTAATAGTAATGAAATCAGTTTAATTCCATTGTTTCCTTTTATTACTTTAAAAATGTTAACTACCTCTCATACCATAATAATTTTATGTATTCTAATTATCATTTTTTCATGCAAGGAATATAACCAGTTTAGTCCTATTGCTTCCCCTTGTTACTTTAAGTATGTTACATACTTTTGGTATCTCTTGTACTATAGAAATCTTAAGTATCCTAGTTGCCACTTTTCCATTTAGGGATATAATTACTGTAACCCCACTTATTCTTTTGAGTATTTTTTTCTGTTTATCTTTTTATGCTTCTTTTGAGTGTGAAATTTAAGTACTGAATTTTCTTTTTAATTCTAATCATTTCATCAGGAATGCCTGGAATTTCTCTAGTCTGTTTAATATCCACTTCTCCTAAAGTATTATGTTCAGTTTCACAGGGAGGTAATGTTATTTGTAGCCCTGGATCATTTGCCTTGAGGAATATCAAAACCCATGCCATCTGATCCTTTAATGTGGTTCTGTATAATCCTGGGTTTTTTACATAATTTTTGAATTATTTTATAGTTGCTTATAGTATTTTCTCTTTTGCTGGGAAATACTGAAATTTGGTTATGATAGACCTAGAATTTCAAATTTGGGATTTCTTTCAGGATACAATCTGCATATTCTTTCAATTTATATTTCCTACTCTTGTTCAAGAAAATCAGGTCAGATTTTTTTCCTCAATAATTTCTTGCAAAATAGTGTCCAGGTTCTTTTTTAAAAATTAAAACTTTCAAACAATTCATTGATTCTTAGATTATCTCTCTTGTCTCTGTTTTCCAGGTTAGTTGTTTTTCTAGTGAGAAATTTCAAATTTTCTTCTATCTTTTCCTTTTTTTGAATGTATTTTATTGTTTCCTACTTTCTCATTAAGTTATTAGTTTCAGGGAATTATTTTCTTCATTGAGACTTTCTACATTTTAAGGTATTGTATTTTCTTTTATAGGGAACTGTTTTCTTCAGTAAATTTTGTTCTAAGCTCTTGATTTTTCCTAACATTTACTTTTCTATTTTTCTTCTAAGTTTCTTATATTATTTATTATCCTTTTTTTGGTAGCTCTTTCAAGGATTTATTTAGGGTTGATATCTTTTTATATTTTCTTTGAGGATTCACATTTTCTGTTTTATTTTGCTGGCTTCTTCTGAGCCTGTATTTTTCTCATCTATCTTATTTAATTTTTTTTCTAAAAGGCTTTTCCTCTGCCTTTTGTTCATTTTATGGCTCTTCCCCCTTCCCCCTTGATTTTGTTTACATTCTGAAGCTTAGCTCCATTCTTGGGGTGGAAGGAGTACTGAGTCTCACATTGGCCCAACTATTTAGCTATTTTAATTTCAGATTAAGTACACTCCAGAAGTGACCTGATTAGCCTTCTGTAACTGTAACTGTCCAGGTCAGTTGGTTCTATTTTGGTTTTATCTAATCCCACTAAGGCTGGACCTTGTAGGGACAAGTTCCTCCCACTGGTCCCTATGCTGGGTCATGGCTTGCTCTGTACTATGTTGGTTTCTATTCTTACCTTGCTGAGGGTTGATCAAGATGGCTTTGCTCTTTTCCATGTTGCTTGAACTGTATTGCATTTGAGTACCACTGAGGCTTATTCAGTGCTCTTTCCTTATACCCTGATGAAATTAGTCCTCCTTACTGTCTTGACACATTGTTCTAGGTTGGGGCACTGCTTCATCCCTTTTTCTGTTTTTTTTTTCTGCCACACTTTAATACACATTTTGAGGTGCTTTTGTTCTTATGTGGTCATTTGGAGGGTAGTTGGAAGGTTTTAAGTGTTTTTTTATATATATCACCATCTTGCCTGATCTCTTTGAGATTTCTTTATGTCCATATTTCTTGTGTCCATGGGCTTCTCAGCCATTCTGTTTTATTTTTTTAATAGTACGTTCTTTACAACAATCCTGAAAGTAAGTTAAAGTAAATGTTCTTGTCCTCTTTTATATAGAAGAGGAATTGAAACTCAGAGAGACAAAGTGATTTTTTCAATGTTGCCCATAGAACTGATATAAAATACAATACAATAGTGCTGAGATTCTTAACCTGCTTTCCATGACAACATAATTTGGCACCTCCCTCTATTTAATTTACAATTTCTCCAATGTTTTCATGATATGTGAAAAGATGACACACTGATTTGTGTGAACAAAACTGACACTGTCTTATAAAATTGATTCAACTCTGAGAGCTAAATTGTATCATTTTATGAATTTCACCTGGTTGCCAATCCTGAGAACTGAGTGATATCCTTTTTTAGAACTGGGAAAGTTCACCTGCTTGCTCTCCCCACTCTGAATCCTTGAAATTTTCTTATTCCCCAGCAAAATTGAAAAATCCTTAATCTTCCTTCAATTAGAAATCAGATTACCTAATTTTGTATCCTGGTTTATGGCCTGTTGATTGTTCTTGTTTAATTCATAAGTAAGAGCTTGATACTTTTTTTTTCATTCATCACTCAAGTTCAGATAATCAGTAACATAATTGTCAATTAACTGATTTGTAAAAAAAAATCTCAGCAGTATAAAGCAATATTTTAATATAATAGAATTTTTAAAAAATAGAGAACTGTAATTTATCTTTAAAAGTCAACCACAGGGGTAGCTGGATAGCACAGTGGATTGAGAGTCAGGCCTAGAGACAGGAGGTCCTAGGTTCAAATTTGACCTCAGACACTTCCCAGCCATGTGACCCTGGGCAAGTCACTTGACCCCCATTGCCTAGCCCTTACCAATCTTCTAGCTTGGAGCCAATACACAGTATTGACTCCAAGATGGAAGGTAAGGGTTTAAAAAAGAAAAGTCAATCACAGAGGCATAAGGAAGGTAAAAAAATTACTAAAACAGATTTATTTGGTTCTCTATATGCTCTATATGCATCAATATTAGGGTATGGTCTTTGGGGTTGTGCTTTTTCACTGTAATATGACAACATTAAAATGTCATTGATTTGTAATTATTCTTTCTATTTATATTGCAGTTGGCGTATATGCTGTATTTTTATCTTTACTTATTTAACTCTGCATAAGTTCAAATAAATCTTTCCATTATTCTCTGTAGTCATAATACTCATCCTTTCTTACAATACAGTCATATTCCATTACATTCTCTTCCCAAATTTTCCTTAGTCACTTCAATCAATGAGTTTTTTCTTTGCTTCTAATTATTTGCTACCATAAAAAGCACTACTCTAAATGTTTTTGAGTTAGTGGAGACATTCTAGTTATCTATAAACTCTGAAAGAAATATGTCTAGAAGTATAATCTCTGAGTCAAATATAAGTATATTTCAGCCAACTTATTTGCATAAATAAAAATTCCTGTATAAAAAGGATTCACTAATTCATAGTTCTATCAATAATGTTCTCATCTGCCCACAATTCTTTCAACAGTTACCATTTCTATCTCTTGTAAAAATTCTCAATTTCCTAAGTGTGAGATGAAACCAAAGGGTTTTTATTAAGCATTTTTATTATTGGTTAATTAGATCATTTTTATTAGGCTATTAATATTCTGAAATTCTTCTTTTGTAAATTTTGTTCCTAACCTTTGACTTCTTATATATTGAGAGAAAGGTTTTGGAGTGTGTGTGTGTAAGTGTATATATGTGTGTATATAGACAGAAATCATTGTGTGAATATGTATAAAAATTATATATATATGAAAAATTATTATATTACGTAAAATAGACATGCATAGACATTTAATAGATATTTCTATTATTTTCCTATATATTTTGGATGTCAAATCTTCATCTGAGAAGTGTATTAATCAATTTTTAATCTGTTTAATCTAGTTTTATAGAAACTAAGGCTTATAGAACTTTAACAATAGAAAGGATTTTTAATATCATATAGCCCAATCCCTCAGTATTAAGGAAGAGGCAACTGAGAAAGTTTGATTTTGGTAATGATCTGAGAGCTGGAATATATTTCTCTTACCTGAATGGTTAAAATTTAACTCATCTAAGATTTAATACATATATAAAATATATAAAGTAAATATATTATATAACATATAATACCATTATATATAGCTTATTATATCATATAGATCATAGAATACATTATATATAAAAGGACTATATATATAACAAATCATAATATTCTATATGATTTGTTAATATATTGATAATATGCTATATCATGTATAATCATTAAATAAATCATTATACACACCCACACATATATAAATACCTAAACAGTGCTTTCTGTACTTAAAGGCAAGCTAAAATAAGTCTTCTAATAGCACTTTAGAATTTCAAAATATATATTATTTTGTCCCTGTCATTCTTAGTTTTTAAGTAATTATTTTTTTACTCTAAATAATATCACCAACAGACAATAACAATAAAAGGAATAATAAATGGTGCACTCAAAGCTCTTCTTGGAATCATCTCCTCTTCTCTGTCTATACTCCATTTCTTGACCTTATAAATTCCCATGGAAATTGCCATCTAATTTAATAGGTCTTCCAAATCTAAATCCCAAACTTTTTTTCTCTTCCTTTTTTCATACCACAATTATATTTGATATTTCCAACTATATAACTCAAAGATCTAAAAATAACATATTTATAGAAAATAGATTGCATAATTTTTCCTAAATTCACCTCTCCCCCCTAATATTCCCATTTTTGTTAATAATAATAACATTCTTCTAGTTTTCCATGTTCATAATCTGAGTCATCTTGGATTCTTCACTTTTTTTTTTTCAGTTCCCATATCCAATCAGTTGTAAAGTCTTATCCACTCTAATTTTTTGATGGCTATTTCATCTGTCTCATCCTCTCTATTCTTAGAAATACTGTAGTCAAATCTGAGCTTTAGGAAAATTATTTTTGTTTCTAATTGTAGGATCTATTTAATTGGATAGAGAATTGAGACAGGGAGTCGAATTGGAAAGTTATATCAAAAGTCCATTTGAAAGTTTATGAGGGCCTGAAAGAGGGAGTTAACATTGTAATTGAGAAGAGGAAAGATATGAAAATTTTGAAGAGATAGAAATGACAACATTTGAAAAATGCTTAGATATGTGAGATGAGGAAAAGTAAGGAGTTTAGGATAAAGTCAATATTATAAAACAGTATGAAAAGATACATGATAAAACCTTTAACAAAAATATGGAAGTTAGAATAAAGCAGTATTTGGGAGGAAAGATTATGGTTCTTTGGAACGGAACATGCTAAGTGTGGGATGTAAGTGGGATATCAAGGTTAAAACATCTAATGTGACTAGAACATAGAAGAGAGACAAAGACCAGATATTGATTTGAGTCATCAATATAGGCATTATAATTAAAATTATTTGTCCTATGAAATTACCAAAAGACATAAAATATAGAGAGCAAACTGAAGAAGACTTGGAATGAGCCTTGAAATATACTTACAGAATTCATGATATGAATAATAATCCAGCAAAGTAGCATGGAATATGGTCAAATAGGAAAGAGGAAAGAAAAAAAAAAACAGAAGAGAATGTCCAAATAGTGAAAGAAATAATTAATAACATATGCTGAGAAGTCAAGAATAGGGGGCAGCTGGGTAGCTCAGTGGATTGAGAGCCAGGCCTAGAGATGGGAGGTCTTGGGTTCAAATTTGGCCTCAGACACTTCCCAGCTGTGTGACTCTGGGCAAGTCACTTGACCCCCATTGCCTAGCCCTTACCACTCTACTGCCCTGGAGCAAATACACAGTATTGACTCCAAGATGGACGGTAAGGGTTAAAAAAAAAAAGAAGAAGTCAAGAAGAATGAGAATTGAAAGCAGGTCATCAAATTTTGCAATTAGCAAATCATTAGTAGCTTTCAAGAGAACAATTTACATGGAATGTAGATAAGAGGTGGTGAAGAAGACTTGATGAGAGAAAGAAAATCATTTAATTATGTTTGCATATTTTTTAATAGACCTTTACCTTCCATCTTAGAATCAATATTGTGTAGCTGTTCTACAGCAGAAGAACAACAAGAGGTAGGCAATGCAGTTAAGTGACTTGCTCAACTAGAAAGTGTCTGAGGCCAGTTTTGAAGGTACGTCCTCCTGTTACCAAGCCTGGCTCTCAATCCACTGAACCATCTAGCTGCCCGTTTGTGTTTGTTTGTTTGTTTGTTTGAATAAAAGGAAGGGAAACTATCCAGGAAAAAAACCATGTACTATTTGTAAAGATATATAAAATTTTAGCATAAGTTTTCATCAAAGCAATATTAAGATGATGGATATAGAAATTTCCTTCATGAAAACTTAAGCTAATACTTAAGAGAGCATAAAATTTTCCCTTTGAAAGCCATGGGGAAAATATGACATGATTCTGTAAACAAACCTAATTGCTTATTTCTTGTCACTGTCCCTGAAGTGAATATTTTTAAGGGATATATATACATACACACACACATATATATATATATATATATATATATATATATATATATATATATATATCTCACTTTAATATATTTTAACTGCTATTAAATTGAGGGAAGCATCAGTGAGAGAAAAATAGTTTAGCAGATTGTTCTTGGAATCTGACCCTGAAGGAGCACTGACAATAAAAGTTCACCTTCTACTTCACAAGCCTCTTTCCACTGGGCATGGCAGTGACTTCCCAAGAAGGAAAGAAAAGAATTAATAATAGTTTTTAGGCAACTGATGTACCAGAATGAGTCAATACCTAATGTGAATGTACATCTACAAAACCTTTTATATCAGAAATGTAAAGAAAATGTTTCTTGTTTTCTATGGCAGAAAAATGAGCTCCTGCTCACAATAATGAGTCTATAAAATAATATTATACATTATAAGGAAATGCTATGGTGGAAAAATTGCAAACCATAAATAATGGTGAGGGGCAGAGAGTTGGATTTGATATTAACTGGGTTCATTTTTTAAAATTATTTTTCTGTAATGATGAATAAATATAAAAATTGCTTCAGTTAATGTTTTTATTTGGGCTTTCCAAAACTTGATGGAAATGCAAAAGGTAGTGATAGTGAGGTACCACCTCACACCCTATGAGACTAGCTAACATGACAAAAAAGAAAATGATAAATGTTGGAGAGGATGTGGAAAAATTGGGACACTAGAACAGAGCTGGTGGAGCTGCAAACTGATTCAACCATTCTGGAGAGCAATCTAGAACCATGTCCAGAGGGCCATAAAAATGCATATCCTTTGACCCAGAAATAGGATCACTGGCTCCATGTCCCAAAGAGATGAATAATTGGGGAAAGAAATCTACTTGTATATATATCAGCTCTTTTTGTGGTGACAACGACCTGGAAACTGAAGAGATGCCCATCAATTCCTGAGCAAGTTGTAGTATATGTATGGAATTATATCATGCCATAGCAAACAAGATGACTACAAAAAAGCCTGAAAAGACTTAAATGAAATAATGCAAAGTGAAATGAGTAGAACCAGGAGAAGACAGTATAAGAATATATGATGATCAAAGGTGAATGACTTTACTATTATCAACAAATCAAGGACCCAATACAACTAATCCAATACAACTAACTTATGACACTTATGACAAGAAAATGATATACACCACTATAGAAGTTATAAAGCCAAAATGTATATTAAAACATCACTTTTTTATCTCCTTCATGAAGTTTTCTCTAGAGTAAACAATATACATCCTCTTTCACAACATGACAAACATGGAAATATATATTGTTTGATAATATTTGTACAACCTATATCATATTACCTGCCTTCTTGGGGAAATTATATTGACATGTAATCTGGAATACATTTTATTATAAAAAAAGAATATTTCACTAAACAGATAAATAGAAGGGAAAGGATAGGATGGGAAATTTTGTGGAGGATAAGGAAGGGTTTAGTCCTAGCAAAACAAACTCTCATTAAGAATATATGAAAATGTTAATAACTTCTTTTTTTTAAACCCTTACCTTCTGTCTTGGAGTCAATACTTTGTATTGACTCCAAGGCAGAAGAGTGGTAAGGGCTAGGCAATGGGGGTCAAGTGACTTGCCCAGGGTCACACAGCTGGGAAGTGTCTGAGGTCAGATTTGAACCTAGGACCTCCCATCTCTAGGCTTGGCTTTCATCCATTGAGCCACCCAGCTGCCCCCAATAACTTCTTATAGTGAAAAAAAAAAAAAAAAACTAGAAACTGGAGAAGGCATAAATTGTGGAATTATTGAATGTTATGGTACACAAATATGATAAATTACTCTGAGAAATGATAAAGAGGACAGTTTTGGAAAAACTTAGTCTTGTAAGACCTGATGCAGACCAGAACCTGAAAAAAACACCTTATACAATAATAATAATAATATATAAGGACAAACAACTGTGAAAGACTTAGGAAGAGTGATCAATGTAATTATTAACCATTAATCTAGAAGACTAATGATGAAACATGACAACCTCTTTCTTATAGAAAGGTAGAAAACTCAGAGTGCTTAATGAGATATTTTTAATTTTGCTAATGCAGAAGTATATTTTTATGATATTTTTGTTTATTATAAAATATTTCTTTTTTTCAATTTGGGGTAGAAGAGAGATGAAGTCAATTTTTGCTGATTGAAAAATTAATTTTTTTTTATTTTAACTTTTTTTAACATTGTTTTATTTGGTCATTTCCAAACATTATTCATTGGAAACAAAGATGATTTTCTTTTCTTCCTTTCCCCCCACCCCCACCTCTCCCATAGCCGACGTGCGATTTCACTGGGTATCACATCTGTTCTTGATTCGAACTCATTTCCATGTTGTTGGTATCTGCATTAGGGTGTTCATTTAGAGTCTCTCCTCAGTCATATCCCCTCCACCCCTGTAGTCAAGCAGTTGCTTTTCATCGGTGTTTTTACTCCCACAGTTTATCCTCTGCTTGTGGATAGTGTTTTTTAGATCCCTGCAGATTGTTCAGGATCACTGCATTGACACTAATGGAGAAGTCCATCACCTTCGATTGTACCACAATGTATCAGTCTCTGTGTACAATGTTCTCCTGGTTCTGCTCCTTTCGCTCTGCATCACTTCCTGGAGGTTTTTCCAATTCACATGGAATTCCTCCAGTTCATTATTCCTTTGAGCACAATAGTATTCCATCACTCACAGATACCACAATTTGCTCAGCCATTCCCCAATTGAAGGGCATCCCCTCATTTTCCAATTTTTTGCCACCACAAAGAGTGCAGCTATGAATATTCTTGTACAAGTCTTTTTCCTTATTATCTCTTTGGGGTACAAACCCAGCAGTGCTATGGCTGGATCAAAGGGCAGAGAGTCGTTTATCGCCCTTTGTTGAAAAATTAATAAAAAAAAAGAAGAATATCACAAAAAACCCAATGGATAGGCATTAAAATCAGTTTTTTTTTTAATTATTCAAGAAGAATAAAGGCTGAAGTTTTATTTCAATGACAGCAAATTGTTTTAGTCACTTTAAGCAAACAAAGTTTATAGACACTGATATCTCTACAAGAGAAATCTTGTTATTCAGAAAAGCATAGGTTTTTGAATTTTTCACTTAAACCATGTCAGCTCCAAAATATGTCACTAGGATGATACGGATTCTTTAAAAAACATACTGTATCTGAATGATAATCTTAATTATATTTAAATGGAATGCTAGGCAGAAAAATATATTCTTCCTCTAATACTGGCTCCAATCAGACACAAACCAGCAGAAATAGAGATAAAAAACTAATATAGGACCAAGTTTCTTGGGAAATCATATAGATCCTGATGTTGTCCTCATTCACAGCTAAGTTGCTGTTAGTAAGAGCACTGGGAAATAAGCAACACTAAATGACCATGTAAGAGAAGTTTACATTAAGAAGTTTGACTCCCTCTCAATCTTGGTACTAATTGATACTGTGTGAATGGTCCCATCACCTAAATGGACCAAAAAATGACCAGATCAATTATTTGCTACCAACTGGTAATAGCATTTTCTATTAGTTAAATGTTCTAACATGTCATTTCCACACCCAACTGTAATGGCAGTACAGTTGTTCATAAAATAATTCATCTGAAATTTCATTTCATTTTATATACCTATTAGAATTCCCTTTTCAAAAACCTGCAAAGCATGCTATATATAATGGGATGAGGGAGAGGATGGCAGAGTAAAAATTTTGGTTGGAAATCAGAATGAGTTTCAGTTCAAGCTCTGGGCCTAATTAGTCACTAGAGTGCAGGCAAATTATTTATTTTCTATATGATCACTAACATTCTAATGCTCTGATTATATGAGTTCACCTAGCCAATCAATCTCATATATTCATAAAGAATGGAGTTTCATGGTGAAATTGAATTAAATTTTCTCTCCTTCCCACCACACCCCTTCATAATGTTTATAGATTAGGGAAAGAAATTACTTTAGAGATCATTTAATCTAATCCTCTAATGTTTGGTAAAATGAGAAAACTTAATTCCAAAATGGCCAAAGAGCTTTCCAATGTTACACAACTGGAAATTGACAGAAGGGTCGATTCAAAACTAGGTCCTCTGATTTCATAGTCACTGTATTCTCTACTGCTTGACAATTAACTTAAAAGTTAGACATTCTTTAACAGGTGCTTACAATAAATTATTCATGAATTTTAAAATGTATTTTTGTTATTATACAAGAAAGACAGCAAAGTGTAGTGGACAGAGACAACACAAGTGTCAAAAAGACCACTTCAAAATTTGTCTCTGATATATTAATTTTGTCATGCTGGGAAAGTTATTTAAGCTCTAAGTATGTCAAACAAATATATAAGACTACCAATTTTTAGGTCAAGATGGCAGATTAGCAAGCAGCAAAAGTTCAGACCTCGTGGAAGACCCTTCCTTACCAATACAGACTGAATGCTCCTAGGGCACCAAAATTCAATCTGAACAACAGGACAGAAGCGGGGAACCCTCCTTCTGGACTCAAATCAAAAGGTATGCCCCCACAAGCCAGAATCCAAGAATACTCAGGGTTAAGGGGAAGGCAGAGTGAAGGTCCCAAGAACCCTCCCCCACAATCCAGAGGGCTGAGCCCCCAGCAGCAGCAGGAACCTCTGAGCCGGCAAAGGTGCTGGTTTGCAGGGTCTACCTTGTGAGCAGCAGGGCGCCGGGCTCTGAGCATCCAGCTTGGTCAGTGGGGAGGAAGCCAGGGAGAAACGGGTGGTGGCTGGGTCCCTCCATTGGGCTCCAGTCTCACCCTTGCCTCGGGCACATCCAGACCAATCCAGTTGAACTAATCCCATCAGAACTCCTCAGAGTTTAGGGAGGCGGGCAAAGGCACTTGCGAACAGCAGTGAAGCAGCTAGACAGAACTGGAGAGAGCCTGGGCAGCCCAGGCTTCCAGGAGTCTTCAGAGCCTCAGTGCTTCATACCACATACAGCCCAACCCAATTGAACTCAATCCAATCAAAAGCCTCCAGAGGACAGGGAAACTAACATTCCTCCCCTAGAGACTGTACCAAGAGATCTGACAAAGCTCCCAGAGGGGAGACTGACAGCCCCAAAACCAAAACAAAATGATAGGAGCAAGAGCACAGCCAAATACGGGGAGCAAAGAAGGGATAAATTCGAGCAAACAACAGAAAAAGAAGAAAGAAATTACAATAGACAGCTTCTGCACAGGTAATGAGCAAAGAGCGAATGAAACAGAGGGGGAGGACCCAGCAAAGGAAAAATCAGAAATCCCAGCAAATTGGATACAGGCTTTGGAAGAACTCAAAATGCAATTCAAAACACAATTAAGAGAGGTTGAAGACAATTGGGAAAAGAACTTAAAAACTAAGATAAGTCATCTGGAAACAAAAAAAAGTGTCTTGAAAGCTAAAATCAACCAGCTGGAAAATGAGGCAAAGCAGATGAACAATGAGGTGAAAAAGATGAAAGATGACCTCCAAAGAAAATCTGACCAAAAGGAAAAGGATGACCAAAAAACTAAGGATGAAATCCAGTCTTTAAGAACCAGAATACAACAACTTGTATCAAGAGACCTCACAAGGCAGCAAGACGCTATAAAACAAAATCAAAAGAATGAAAAAATTGAGGAAAATATGAAGCATCTCATTCACAAAACAGAGGATTTAGAAAATCATTCAAGGAGAGACCATTTAAGAATTATTGGCCTACCAGAAGACTATGACAAAAGAAAAAAGCCTGGACATTATATTAGAGGAAATTATTAAAGAAAACTGCCCCAAAATCCTTGAACAAGAGGGAAAAGTGGAGATTGATAGAATCCACAGATCACCTCCTGTACTTAATCCCCAACTGACAACACCCAGGAATGTTATAGCCAAATTCAAGAACTATCAGACCAAAGAAAAGATATTACAAGCTGCCAAGATGAAGTCATTCAGATACCAAGGAACCACAGTGAGGATAATTCAGGATCTGGATGCATCCACAGAGAAAAAAAGAAAGGCATTGAATACGATATTCTGGAAAGCAAGGGAACTAGGTCTACAACCAAGAATCAACTACCCAGCAAAACTGACTATATTCTTACAGGGGAAAGTATGGTCATTCAACAAAATAGAAGAATTTCAAGAATTTGTAAAGAAAGGACCAGAACTGAACAGAAAATTAGATGTCCAAGCACAGAACTCAAGAGAATCATCAAAAGGTAATTAAAAAAAGAGGGGGAAAAAGAAAAACAAAAAGAAAAATTTTTAAGAGACTCAATAAGTTAAAATGATATGTATCCCTATAAGAAAAGAGGTCATTGGTAACTCTTAAAAACTGTTGTTATTAGCTGGGAAGCAAAAAGAAGTATACTTAGAGGGAAAAGCAACAAACTGAATAGGATGAAAGGACAAGACATAAATAGGTACATAGATATATGCATGCAAAAATACATATGCATGAGTATGCATATATATATATATAACTAGAGCTTAAAAATAGGTTAATATTAAAAGAAATGGGAAAAGGAACAAATGGGGGTAAATTTATATGTCATAAAGAAGCTCATCATGGGAGGAGGGAGAACATCAATACACTGGAAAGGTAAAGAGGTCAGGGACAGGAAATACTCAACTTTTACGTGCTTTGAAAGTGACTCAAAGAGGGGAAAAAAATCCAATCCATTGGGGGCAGAGAATAGTTTTGCACCCTATAGGGGAGTAGAAGGGTAACAAATGGTCTGGTGGGGAGGGAAGCAGTACAAGAGAGGGAGGGAGTGGGGGGTTAAATTTAGAAAGACTACAGGGAAAATAAGGGGGGGATAAATAGGGAGGGGGGTAGAAAGGGAAGTAAAATAAGGGTGGGAACAAGGGGGACTGTTCAAAAGCAAACATTGGTGTAGAAGGAAATAGTGAAAGAAGAAAAGGCAGGTAAAGGAGCAGAAATCAAAATGCTGGGAAATACACAGCTAGTAATCATAACTCTGAATATGAATGGAATGAACTCACCCATAAAACGCAAGCAAATAGCAGAGTGGATTAGAGTCCAAAACCCTACCATATGCTGTCTACAAGAAACACATATGAGAAAGGTAGATACACATAGGGTGAAAGTAAGAGGATGGAGCCAAATCTATTGGGCATCAACTGACAAAAAGAAGGCAGGAGTCCCAATCATGATATCCAACAAAGCCAAAGTAAAAATAAATCTAGTTAAAAGAGATAGGGAAGGTAATTACATCCTGATAAAAGGCAGTATAGACAATGAGGAAATATCTATACTCAACATGTATGCACCAAATGGCATAGCATCCAAATTTCAAAAGGAGAAACTAGAGGAACTCAAGGACGAAATAGATAGAAAAACTATACTAGTGGGAGATTTGAACCTTTCTCTATCTGAACGAGATAAATCAAACCAAAAAATAAATAAGAAAGAGGTAAGAGAAGTGAATGAAATCTTCGAAAAATTAGAGTTAGTAGACATGTGGAGAAAAATAAATAGGGACAAAAAGGAATATACCTTCTTTTCTGCAGCACATTGTACATCTACAAAAATTGACCATGTATTAGGGCATAAAAACATTGAAAACAAGTGCAAAAGAGCAGAAATAATAAATGCAACTTTCTCATATCACAATGGAATGAAAATAATAATTAGTAAGGAAACATGGAGAGGTAAATCGAAAATTAATTGGAAATTAAACAATATGAGTCTCCAAAACCCGTTAGTTAAAGAACAAATCATAGAAACAATTAATAACTCCATTGAAGAAAATGACAATGATGACACATCCTTTCAAAACCTATGGGATGCAGCCCAAGCAGTACTCAGGGGGAAATTTATTAAAATATATATCCTTGAGTTCATATATTAACAAATTAAGAATGGCAGAGGTCAATGAATTGGGCATACAAATTAAAAAATTAGAAAGTGAACAAATTAAAAATCCTCAGATGAAGACTAAATTAGAGATCCTAAAACTCAAAGGAGAAATTAATAAAATTGAAAGTCAAAGAACTATTGATTTAATAAATAAGACTAGAAGCTGGTACTTTGAAAAAACAAATAAAATAGACAAAGTACTAGTCAGTTTAATTAAAAAAAAGGAAAGAAATAAACCAAATTGACAGTATCCAAGATGAAAAAGGAGACCTCACCTCTAATGAAGAGGAAATTAAGGCAATCATTAAAAACTATTATGCCCAATTATATAGCAACAAATATGGCAATCTAGGTGATATGGATGAATACTTACAAAAATATAAATTGCCTAGACTAAAAGAGGAAGAAATAAATTACCATAACAACCCCATTTCAGAAAAAGAAATTGAACAAGCCATCAAAGAACTCCCTAAGAAAAAATCCCCAGGTCCAGATAGATTCACAAATGAATTCTATCAAACATTCAAAGAACAACTAATCCCAATATAAAACAAACTATTTGACAGAATAGGCCAAGAAGGAGTTCTACCAAATTCATTCTACGACACAAACATGGTACTGATCCCAAAGCCAGGCAGGTCAAAAACAGAGAAAGAAAACTATAGACCAATTTCCCTAATGAATATAGATGCAAAAATTCTAAATAGGATACTAGCAAAAAGACTCCAGCAAGTCATCACAAGGGTCATCCACTATGACCAGGCAGGATTCATACCAGGAATGCAGGGATGGTTCAATATTAGGAAAACCATCCACATAATTGACCATATTAACAAGCAAACTGACAAAAATCACATGATTATCTCAATAGATGCAGACAAAGCCTTTGTTAAAATACAACACCCATTCCTATTGAAAACACTAGAAAGTATAGGAATAGAAGGGCCTTTCCTAAAAAGAATAAACAGTATATATATATATAAAATCATCAGCTGTCAGACACTTCCTAGCTGTGTGATCCTGAGCCAAGTCACCCATTGCCTAGCCTTTACTGCTTTTCTGCCTTGGAACCCATATACAGTATTGATTCTAAGACAGAAAATAGAATAGAATGTTTCTATTATATGAAGAAAGATGCTTTTGGTGTTCAAGCCAGGGATTATTTGAGAAGATAAGAGGTTTTTTTGTTTTGTTTTGTTTTTAAAGAGATAAAGAGATTGATTAGTATAGGCCTAAAAAGGCATACACATTTATTTAGTTAGCTATGCTAATATGCATGCAAATCTAATATATACTATACTTAAAAGAAATAAATTGTGTTTTAAAATCTTATAATCCATGTTTTTTTTTTAAAAAAAGCAAAGCAGAATGTCTTATCATTCTCTAGCTACTCACTTTTTACAATTAGTGATATTTCATGATCTGAAGTCAGATTGCCCTCTGTTGGAAAAGAACTCAGTTATTTTCCCTGATGATAGAAAACTCTTCACCTCAATTTCACTGTGGGCTATTTCACTTTGTTTTGTTCCATGGATACAGAGAATACCCTTAAACATCTCCAAATATGTTCTTTTAGTCAAAAAGGGGACTAAGTGGGAAAATAAGCATAGTTCAACATAAACCCCCTCTTTGCTGGAAAAAATAACAATATATGCCTCACTAATACAAAAGCTTCACTTTTCCATCTAAAGGGCAACACATTATTACTAAATGCTTTTGTAAGAAATTGTAGAAGACTAGATTTCTAGTCTGCAGAAGACACAGACTATTTCTATTATACGAAGAAAGATGGTTTTGGTGTTTAAGCCAAGGATTGAGTATTTAGTGACACATGACTTTAAAAATCAGCAATTTCAAAAAAATTCAAAGGAAATTATTGATTCTGTTATAAATTGTAGCAAAAAAGACTCTTTTAAAATAAAGTGAAATAAAAAAAAATCATCAGCAAACATCATCTGCAATGGGGATAAGCTAGAAGCCTTTCCAATAAGATCAGGAGTAAAACAAGGATGCCCATTATCACCTCTATTATTTAACATTGTACTAGAAACACTAGCAGTAGCAATTAGAGAAGAAAAAGAAATTGAAGTTATTAAAATTGGCAATGAGGAGACCAAGCTATCACTCTTTGCAGATGACATGATGGTTTACTTAAGGAATCCTAGAGAATCAACCAAAAAGCTAATCGAAATAATCAACAACTTTAGCAAAGTTGCAGGATACAAAATAAACCCATATAAGTCATCAGCATTTCTATATATCTCTAATCCATTTCAGCAGCAAGAATTAGAGAGCAAAATACCATTCAAAATCACCCTAGACAATATAAAATACTTAGAAATCTATCTGCCGAGACAAACATAGGAACTATATGAACACAACTACAAAACACTTTCCAAACAGCTAAAACTAGATCTAAACAATTGGAAAAACATTGATTGCTCATGGGTGGGACGAGCTAACATAATAAAAATGACAATCCTACCCAAATTAATTTACTTATTTAGTGCCATACCCATTGAACTACCAAAAAACTTCTTTACTGAATTAGAAAAAAACCATAACTAAGTTCATTTGGAAGAAGAAAAGATCAAGGATATCCACGGAAATCATGAAAAAAAAATGCAAAGGAAGGAGGACTTGCAGTCCCAGATCTCAAACTATTCTATAAAGCATTGTTTATCAATACAATTTGGTACTGGCTAAGAGACAGAAAGGAGAATCAGTGGAATAGACTTGGCGTAAATGATCTCAGCAAGACAGTTTATGACAAACCCAAAGTCCCCAGCTTTTGGGACACAAATCCATTATTTGATAAAAACTGCTGGGAAAATTGGAAGACAGTGTGGGAGAGATTAGGTTTGGATCAACACCTCACACCCTACACCAAGATAAATTCAGAATGGGTGAATGACTTGAACCTAAAGAAGGAAACTATAAGTAAATTAGATGAACACAGAATAGTATACCTGTCAGACCTTTGGGAAGGGAAAGGTTTTAAAACCAAGCAAGACTTAGAAAGAGTCACAAAATGTAAAATAAATAATTTTGACTACATCAAATTAAAAAGTTTTTCTACAAACAAAACCAATGTAACTAAAATCAGAAGGGTAGCAACAAATTGGGAAACAATCTTCATAAAAACCTCTGACAAAGGTTTAATTACTCAAATTTACAAAGAGCTAAATCAATTGTACAAAAAATCAAGCCATTCTCCAATTGATAAATGGGCAAGGGACATGAACAGGCAGTTCTCAGCCAAAGAAATCAAAACTATTAATAAGCACATTAAAAAGTGCTCTACATCTCTTAGAATCAGAGAGATGCAAATCAAAACAACTCTGAGGTATCACCTCACACCTAGCAGATTGGCTAACATAACAGCTATGGAAAGTAGTGAATTCTGGAGGGGATGTGGCAAAGTAGGGACACTAATTCATTGCTGGTGGAGTTGTGAATTAATCCAACCATTCTGGAGGGCAATTTGGAACTATGCTCAAAGGGCAATAAAAGACTGTCTGCACTTTGATCCAGTCATAGCACTACTGGGCTTGTACCCCAAAGAGATGATAAGGAAAAAGACTTGTACAAGAATATTCATAGCTGTACTCTTTGTGGTGGCCAAAAATTGGAAAATGAGGGGATGCCTTTCAATTGGGGAATGGCTGAACAAATTGTGGTATATGTTGGTGATGGAATACTATTGTGCTAAAAGGAATAATAAAGTAGAGGAATTCCATGGAGACTATTACAACCTCCAAGAAGTGATGCAGAGCGAAAGGAGCAGAACCAGGAAAACATTGTACACAGAGACTGATACATTGTGGTACAATGGAAGATAATGGACTTCTCCATTAGTGTCTAGGCAATGTTCCTGAACAATCTGCAGGGATCTAAAAAACACTATCCACAAGGAGAAGATAAACTGTGGGAGTAAAAATACTGATGAAAAGGAACTGCTTGACTACAGGGTTCGAGAGGATATGACTGAGGAGAGACTCTAAATGAACACTCTAATCCAAATACCAACAACATGGAAATGGGTTTGAATCAAGAACACATGTGATACCCAGTGGAATTGTGCGCTGGCTATGGGAGAGGTGGTGGGAGGGGGGAAGGGAAGAAAAGAAAATGATCTTTGTTTCCAATGAATAATGTTTGGAAATGACCAAATCAAAATTAAAATTAAAAAAAATAATAAAAAATAAAATAAAGAAGGAAGAAAAAGAATCAGAAGGAGAATAGTCATGATCAGCTATAGTTTTCATTTGTCTTGTAGCACTCCTTCAGTTCTTGTTTGCAATAAACTGACCTAAACCTATTTCTTCTGCTCAAGCATACTTGGGAGAGTTGAGCTAATCCATCACTACATTGTATGGCTCATGTATACATTCACTATCTAATTCCAAGTAGAGAATGCAGTGTAAAGGCAATATCCTTTTTAATAGAAGGTTAAATTGAATTTGAATTGTTTGCTCTGTGACTGGTTAGCCCATTGTTTTTCAATATTCTGTCTCCTTATTCACTCTATAAACTTGGTGTTATTTCTTTTACTGTGCTATCATTCAGTGGCATTTGGTAACATATCATCTCAAGTGTTCTTTGCCCATAAGGCTTGTGATAGATTGCAGTACAAAGCAGAAACATGTTTTATTTTATAATCCCAACCCTGCTGTTCTTTAGGACAATCTATTTTTTCACTCTCTAGGTGTGTCTATTATTATTTTATATAGAGCTTGGAGAGAATGCCAATGAGATGGTTTGGAATAAGCTTCTGTCTAGGTCAACAGGAAGCATAATAAATTTTCTTAGATAAATTTACCTAACTCTATGCTGTCTTTTGCTGAAATAAAACAAACTACAACCTTTAAAATTAATTTTTAAAAACCCTTACCTTCCATTTTAGAATCAATACTAAGTATTGAAGTAAAGGTTAGGAAAGGGGACTTAAGTAACTTGACCAGGGTTACATGGCTAGGAAGTATCTGATGTCCCATCTCTAGGTATGGTCCTCTGCCAACTATCTATCTCCTCTAATTCATTTTTATAATTATCAAGAATAAGGAAGGCTCATATTATTTTAAGTTTAATTCACCAAGTACTTATAAGAATGTGGACAGTGTGCTAAGAGATGCAAAGCAAAAAAATGGATCATCCCTTACCTTCAGGAAGTTAAAATACAACTGAAAGTTTGCGATTTTTTAAAAATTTTGGTCAACAAGTATATGACTACATCCCATAATAAAATGGGAAAATTATCAATTTTAGATAATACTTGACAACTGTGGAAATGAAAACTAAAGCAAGTTCTGGACTTTCTGCCACTGAGTTGGAACCAAAAGCATTTGGAATGTTAGAGAGAAGATACTGACAAGATTGACAGTTGGAGGGGGAAGGGACAACTGGGAGTGGAAGTTGGTGTTGTTACTGGCTCTGCCTTCCTGTCCCTGGAACTAGAAAGAGCCTCTTTCCCTGTCTCTGAATAGAAGGGCTTCTATTCCTGAATTTCCCAACTGTGTGCTCAACCTGGATTCTCATTGGACAAAAGGACTTAAGGGAAGTTGTTTGGACTGTAAGGCTGGTCTTTAGGGATGTCATCCGAAAGAGACAGGCCCAACCAGCTCTGAAAGTCAAAACTTTTCTTGTTGCTTGCTGTCTACTGCAAAGACTTTGAATTTAAGAAAACTAGCACAGATTAGCGTAGAAAGAAATAACATAAACCCCCACCAGCCTGTGAGGCCTGGCCTCAGCTCTGAAGCTGAGAGAGACTCAAAACCTCATCTAGGGAAATCCCTGTTTCCTCTTCCCTGATACCTCCCCAATTCAAACTTGTTATTAAAATTCATCTTTATTTGAATATTGCAGTCAGATAAGAGGACTAACATTACAGGGGACATAGAAGGAGCTGAACCTCAGGACAGCCATTCAACTATAAACTGTCCTTATTGGACCTCTGCTGCGCAACTAAGTCTGGGGGTAGGCTTGTCCGTCAGGAGGGTCCATGCTTACCTGCTCTGGAGTATCTGCAACATCATTCTATAGAGAAGATGTCCCCTCAGGCTATTATAAGTCGTCCATTTCTCAGAAACCCCATTTTTCAAAATATAGCCTCTCGGCAGGGGCATCAATCATCTCTCTTCTTTTACTTCACCAGCAGCCATATTCCCTTTTTCCCTTCAACTCCTCCTTTCCCTGCTACAAAGCCTTCCATATACAGTTACTCAATCCCAAACTCATTTTCCATATGAATATTACACAACATATATTTACCATATTCAATATAGTGCTGATTCTCATTTTCAATGAACAGCATGTATTTAATAATAGAATGTTTATACAGTCTGATTGGATTATGACTAGAATAAAGCAATTGAATATGGTGAGATTCCTTGTATATGACCTTTACCTTTTGCCTTATCTTACTCTCTTCCCTATTATTCATCAGTGGTGGTGATGGCTCAAGTACTCACTGAAGGAACTATTTCAAATCAAGAAGGGAATGTTTATCATGGATTCTACTTTAGCTTAAGGGGCACTGAATATACAGCCAGTTCCTTTTATTGCTTAGTGCTATAGCTTTATACACTCTTAATTCTCCTGTATTCCTGGGATACAGAGACAACTTAAAGTGTCTTAATAATACCCATAATCAAACTCAGCCTTCTATAACTTTGTGTTTGGGAATTAGGACCTGGTGGTCAGAGGAAACTAACAATCATTCTAGACCATGTACCAGTTGAAATATACTTAATAATAGAATAGTCAATCAGTTGAAATTGAGCTAAAACTCTCTGATTTGTTATAAAATTAAATATAATGTTAAATATTGCAACATTTCCTTAGACAATATTTACATAGAATTTTAAATATAGAATCTCATTTGTTCTCCTAACACTGTGAGGTGGTTATTAAGATTATTATTATCCCCATTTTATAGATGAAGAAGATTAAATCAGAGTTTAAATGGATTACCTAGGGTCACATATTTAATATGTTGGCCAGAGTAAATATTTGAACCCTGATCTATTTGTCTTTGTCTTCATTTTTATTGATTTTTTTGTGTAAACAAACATTTATAGTTTATCCCCAATACACAAGAACTCCCTTATAGGAGACTTCTGGTTAAGCATGGAGGCCAGCTAAGTGTGGCTTACTCATTCTCCCCGACATGCACTGACATACACTGATAAGGATAACCCCAAAAGACCTTAAGAATCTTTATCAGAGGAGTGAAGGAGCTGTAGAGAGGGGTGCAGTGAAGGTGCATGGGAACGAGGCTTTACTATCCTATAAGAGGGGGAAAGGGCTTCCACACAAACTAGCAGATCCACCCTCCCCCAACCCCACTTATAGGGCCAGAGAAGGGGCCAGCACATGCCGAGATGAATGAGCAAGGGGCACCTCTGAAGTGAGGAGAGGGCACTTCTGCACCATTGGGAGCTGACTAGGACAGCAGGGGGACCCCCCCCAAAAGGTAGCTAGGCAGAAAAGCTCAAGAAGTGAGAGCGCAGAACTTAGATGCCCAGAGCCAGCGTGCCCATCGGAGCCAGGGAGTGAGACAGGAGTCCCTCTGAAATTAACAGGGAACATTTTTTGGGTGCTTGGGAACTGACTAGGTTTAGCTAAACTGGAAAACCAGGTATGTAAGAGAGATCAGACACTGAGCGCTCCCTGGATGAACGTACCCAGAAAAGCTGAAAAGAACTGAGGAAAACCTAGAGCCTGCTCATTAACTCCATAAACAAAAAACCTGCTCAGTAGACTCTGATTTCTGACTAAAGAGGTAACTGAAAACATCCAGAAAATGGCTAACTGTGCACAGTAGCCTCAAAATCCCACCAGGAGATCAAAAAAGAAAGCTGTCACCCTCGAAAATTTTTATGGAGGAAAAACCCAAGCTACAGAAGAAATACTGGATGAAACTCAAAGGCAAAACCAAAAAACAATGAAAATTTTCCACAAGTCCTGGAAGAATCTCAAATGGAGCTTATCATCACGAAGATGGAAGCCTTTTGGAAAGAGAAGTGGGAAATGGTTCAAAAAGAAAACCAACAAATTATATTAGAGAACCAAAAAATTACAGATGAATGCCAAAAGATTAAAACAGAAAACCAGGCCTTAAGGACCAGAATTGAGCAAATGGAAACCAATGATCTTGTAAAACAGCAAGAATTAATAAAGCAAAGTAAAAAAATTAATGAATTAGAAGAAAACGTAAAATGTCTCACTGACAAGGTGATAGACCAGGAAAACAGAGGAAGGAGAGACAATTTGAGAATCATTTGTCTACTTGAAAAACCAAAGATTAACAAAAATCTTGCTGCCATACCACAAGAAATCATCGAAGAAAATTGCCCTGATGTTCTCAAAGAAGGGGGCAAAATAGAAATAGAAAGGGTTCAGAGAACACCCTCCATAGTAAATCCCCAAAAGATTACCCCCAGGAATGTAAGCGCCAAATTCAAGAGCTTCCAAGCTAGGAACAAATCTTACAAGAAGCTAAAAAGAGGAACTTCAGATACAGAGGAGCCCCCATAAGGATCACACATGACCTAGCAGCAAAAACGCTAAGAGACCACAAAGCCTGGAACACAATATTCAGAGAAAAGCAAGAGAACTGGGTCTTCAACCAAGAATCAGCTACCCATCAAAATTGACTATATACTTACAGGTGAAAGTATGGGCATTCAAAAAATAGAAGATATCCAAGTATTTGCAAAGAAAAGACCAGAACTTAGTGGAAAGTTTGACATCCAAACACAAAGAGCAAGATAAACATGAAAAGATAAATATGAAAGAAAGGGAAAAGGAGAAAGTGTTTTATTTTCTTTTATTCAAACTTTCTTCTATAAGGGCTACAATTAGACCAAATTATATATACTAACATATGGGGGAAATGTTATGTGTAACTTTCAAAAATTGTATACAATAATAGAGTAAGAAGAAGAATCACTCATAGGGAAAGATCGGGCACTAACATGATTTGGAGAGGAAAAAAAAAACAAAAAGAAAGATAAAGGGAGGGGGAATCAATGAGGGTACTAAGATATACTTGAAGAAATAGAAATAAATTAAATAGAATAATCTTTGTCACACAAAGATACACACAGGAAGGGGAGGGGAAGAATTCTCTTATAAGAATGAGATTAAAAGAGTGCTAATTAGTATTACTAAAATCTTACTCTCAGTGAAATTGGCTCTGAGAGGGAAGAGCATATAGATTCATTGGGATCTTGAATTCTATCTTATCCAACAGGGTAAGGGAGAGGGTACAAAAAGAGAGGGAAGGAGAGTGGTGAGGAGAATGGAACAAAAAGGGAGGGGCCAGAAAGGGAAGCATAACAAGGGAGGAGACTAGGGGGACTGACTTAAAGTAAATCACGGGTTTAAAAGGTTATAGTAAAAGAAGAAACGTCAGAAGTAGGGGAGGATATCAAAATGCCAGGGAGTCCACAAGTGACAATCATAACTTTGAACGTGAATGGGATGAACTCACCCATAAAATGTAGACAAATCAAATAGCAGAATGAATTAGAATCCAAAACCCTATCATATGTTGTCTTCAAGAAACATACATGAGGTGAATAGATACTCACAAGGTCAGAATTAGAGATTGGAGTAAGACTTATTGGGCCTCAACTGACAGAAAGAAGGCAAAAGTAGCAATCATGATATCTGACAAAGCCAAATCAAAAATAGACCTCATTAAAAGGGTTAGGGAAAGTAAATACATCCTGATAAAAGGGAGAATAGACAACGAGGAAATTTCACTAATTAACATGTATGCACCAAATGGTATAGCACCCAGATTTCTAATGGAGAAACTACTAGAATTGAAGAAAGAAATAGATAATAAAACTATACTAGTGAGAGATCTGAACCAACCACTATCAAATTTAAATAAATCAAATCAAAAAACAAATAAAAAAGAGGTAAAAGAGGTGAATGAAATCATAGAAAAATTAGAGGTAATAGATATATTGGGAAAAATAAATAGGGATAAAAAGGAATACTCCTTCTTTTCAATAGCACATGGCACATTCACAAAGATTGACCATATACTAGAACTAGTGTATGGTCATAGTGACTAGGTGACTAGGACCTAGTGACTAGGTCATAAAAACATGGCATACAAATGCAACAGAATTAATTAATGTAACCTTTTCAGATCATAAGGCAATAAAAATAATGATCAGTAAGGGTACATGGAGAGTAAAATAAAAAAAAATCAATGGGAAATTAAATAATAAGATGCTCCAAAATTGGTTAGTTAGAGAACAAATCATAGAAACAATTAATAATTTCATTGAAGAAAATGACAATGGTGAGACATCCTTTCCAACCTTATGGGATGCAGCCAAAAGTACTCAGAGGAAAATTCATATCCCTGAGTGCATATATTAACAAATTAGGGAGGGCAGAGATCAATGAATTGTAAATGCAAATCAAAAAACTTGAGAACGAACAAATTAAAAACCCCCAGAAGAAAACCAAATTATAAATCCTAACAATTAAGGGAGAAATTAATAAAATTGAAAGTGATAGAACTTTTGAACTAATAAATAAGACAAGAAACTGGTACTTTGAAAAAAAATAGACAAAGTACTATTCAATCTAATTTAAAAAAGGAGAGAAGAAAGCAAATTGACAGATGAAAAGGGGGACCTTACCTCCAATGAAGAGGAAATTAAGGCAATCATTAAAAACTTTGTCCAATTATATGGCAATAAATATGCAAATATAGGCGATATGGATGAATACTTACAAAAATACAAATTGCCTAGATTAACAGAAGAAGAAATAGAATTCTTAAATAATCTCACATCAGAAAAAGAAATCCAACAGGCCATCAAACTCCCTAAGAAAAAATCCCCAGGGCCAGATGGATTCACAAGTGAATTCTATCAAACATTCAAAGAACATCTAATCCCCAAACTATGCAAATTATTTGATATAATAAGCAAAGAGGGAGTTCTACCAAATTCCTTTTATGACACAAACATGGTACTGATTCCGAATCCAGGCAGGTCAAAAATGGAAAAAAAAATACGATAGACAAATCTACTTAATGAACATAGATGCAAAAATCTTAAACAATATACTAGCAAAAAGACTTCAGCAAGTTATGAGGAGGGTCATTCATTATTGCCAAGTATTATTCATACCAGGAATGCAAGGCTGGTTCAATATTAGGAAAACATTCACATAATTGACCATATCAACAAGCAAACCAACAAAAATCATAGGATTATCTCAATAGATGCAGAAAAAGCCTTTGATAAAATACAACACCCATTCCTATTGAAAACACTAGAAAGTATAGGAATAGAAGGGTCTTTCCTAAAAATAATAAATGGAATATATATATATATGCATATATATATATAACCATCAGCTAACATCATCTGCAATCAGGATAAACTAGATGCATTCCCAACAAGATCAGGAGTGAAACAAGGATGCCCATTATCACCTCTATTATTTAACATTGTACTAGAAACACTAGCAGTAGCAATTAGAGAAGAAAAAGAAATTGAAGGTATTAAAATAGGCAAAGAGGGGACCAAGTTATCACTCTTTGCAGATGATATAATGGTCTACTTAAAGAATCCTAGAGAATAAACCAAAAAGCTAGTTGAAATAACCAACAACTTTAGCAAAGTTGCAGAATACAAAATAAACCCATATAAGTCATCAGCATTTCTATATATTTCCAAAACAACTTAGCAGCGAGAACTAGAAAGAGAAATCCCATTCAAAATCACCTCAGACAAAATTAAATACTTAGGAATCTATCTGCCGAGACAACCACAGGAACTATATGAATACAACTTCAAAACACTCTCCACACAATTAAAACTATACTTGAGCAACTGGAAAAACATTAACTGCTCATGGGTAGGACAAACCAATATAATAAAAATGACCATCCTACCAAAACTTATCTATTTAGTGCCATAGCCATTTAACTTCCAAAAAAATTTTTTTTACTGAATTAGAAAAAAAAAAAAAACATAACAAAATTCATTTGGAAGCACAAAGGATCAAGGATATCCAGGGAAATAATGAAAAAAAAAACAAAACAATGGAAGGTCACCTTACATTCCCATATCTCAAACTATATTATAAAGCAGTGGTCATCAAAATAATGTGTTACTGGCTAAAAGACAGAAAGGAGGATCAGTGGAATTGACTTGGAGCAAGTGACCTCAGCAAGACATTCTATGACAAACCAAAGATCCCAGCTTTTGGGACAAAAATCCACTATTTGACAAAAACTGCTGGGAAAACTGGAAGACAGTGTGGGAGAGATTAGGTTTGGATCAACACCTCACATCCTAAACCAAGATAAACTCAGAATGGGTGAATAACTTGAACTTAAAGAAGGAAACTATAAGTAAACTAGTTGAACACAGAATTGTATACATGTCAGACCTGTGGGAAGGGAAAGACTTTAAAATCAAGCAAGACATAGAAAGAGTCACAAAGTGTAAAATAAACAACTTTGATTACATCAAATTAAAAAGGTTTTGTACAAAAAAAAAATGTAACCAAAATTAAAAGTGAATCAACAAATTGGGAAACAATTTTCATAACAAAAGCCTTTTACAAAGCTCTAATTACTCCAATTTATAAGAATCTAAATCAATTGTACAAAAAATCAAGCCATTCTCTAATTGAAAAATGGAAAAGGGACATGAATCGGCACTTTTCAGTTAAAGAAAACAAAACTATTAATAAGCACATGAAAAAGTGTCCTAAATCTCTTATAATCAGAGAGATGCAAATCAAAACAACTCTGAGATACCACCTCACACCTAGCAGATTGGCTAACATGACAGCTATGGAAAGTAATGAATGCTGGAGGGGATGTGGCAAAGTAGAGACATTAATTCATTGCTGGTGGAGTTGTGAATTGATCGAACCATTCTGGAGGGCAATTTGGAACTATGCCCAAAGGGCGATAAAAGACTTTCTGCCCTTTGATCCAGCCAGAGCACTGCTGAGTTTGTACCCCAAAGAAATAATAAGGAAAAAGACTTGTACAGGAATATTCATAGCTGCACTCTTTGTGGTGGCCAAAAATTGGAAAACGAAGGGCTGCCCTTCAATTGGGGAATGGCTGAACAAACTGTGGTATCTGTTGGTGATGGAATACTATTGCGCTAAAAGGAATAATAAAGTGGAGGAATTCCATGGAGACTGGAACAACCTCCAGGAAGTGATGCAGAGCGAGAGGAGCAGAACCAGGAGAATATTGTACACAGAGACTGATACACTGTGGTACAATCAAACATAATGGACTTCTCCATTAGGGGCAATGCAATGTCCCTAAATAATCCACAGGAATCAAGGAGAAAGAAACATTACCCTCAAGCAGAGGACAAAAGGTGCGAATAAAAACACCTAGGAAAGGCAACAGCTTGACTACAGGGGTGGAGTGGATATGATCGAGGAAAGACTCTAAATGAACACCTTAATGAAAATGCCAACAACATTGAAAAGAGTTCGGACCAAGAACACATGTGATACCCAGAGGAAGCACACATTGCCATTGGGAGGGGTTTGGGAAGGGAGCGGAGGGGAAGAAAATATCTTTGTTTCTAATGAATAATGTTTGAAAATGACCAAATAAAATAATGTTTAAAAGGAAAAAAAAAGAACTCTCTTACAATAAAAAAGAAATAAGGGGGCAGCTGGGTGGATTGAGAGTTAGGCCTAGAGACCGGAGGTCCTAGATTCAAATCTGGCCTCAGACACTTCCCAGCTGTTTGACCCTGGGATAGTCACTTAACCCCCATTGCCTAGCCCTTACTACTCTTTTGCCTTGGGGCCAATACATAGTATTGACTCCAAGATGGAAGGTAAGGGTTTTTTTTTTAAAAAAAAGGAATAAAACTAATAATATGGTAATATAGTTGTCTAAGCAACACTCCATAACAGAAGTAAACTCCACCTCCCTATTTTTTATTTAAAAAAAATTATAATATCTATTTTTTTCTTTTCCATCTACCACTGCATTGAAAATAAAAATAGAGATAAAACAAACAAATAAAACAAATTCCTTACCACAAATATGGTCAAGAAAAATAAATTCCCTCATTTGATATATATGTATATACCTACACACAGAACCAAATTTTCAGAATCTTTCTTAGATAATTCAAATGTAAGAGGTTAGCTTTGTGTTATGGAACTGGCAAAGTCTTTTTTACAGTTATACAATTGTGAAGCCATACTTTTCTTTCAGTGTTCCCAATGCTAAATTTGCCTTGGCAAAGTGTGAGTCAAACTCATCATCATCTGAAATGTTTTAGGAACAATCTAATCCCATTTGGGGTTTCTTGGGTTTGCTATTTCTTTCTCTAGTTCTTTTTACATGCATATTTACATATACATTAACTGAGGCAAATAGGGAAGTGTATGAATATGGGTCATAGGACTAGTAAGTGGTGAAGGTCAGATTTGAACTCAGGAAGAGGGCTTTTCTTGACTTGTGCTTCAGCACTCTAATCCTACTGTGCCACTGAGATGAGGCAGAACAGGTGCTATATAAATGCTTATTCTATTCCATTCCCTTTTTAAGTAGTCTGTTTCTTCATTTCTTACTGTATAATAATACTTTATAATATTCATATATCTCACTTTATATATTCCTTGATTGATTGGAATCTTTTAAAGTTCAAATTCATTTTATTATCATAAAAGAGCTATTATAACTATTTGGGTTTATACAGAACTATTCCTACTTTTTTTGATCTTTATGGAACAGCTTGTTCAAATGGCATGTAGTTAAACTTTTTTTTGTCCACTTCTGCTTCCAACTACTCTTTCCTTTACATTTTATTTCTTTTTTATTGAGAAGTTTAATTGTTGTTAGAGAATGTCTGACTGAAAAAAAAAATGAAGGGGTAATCATATGTTGAAAGTGAGGACTATCTAATAGACAGTCCTCCTTGTCCCATTTGAACAAACATAATGTGAGAAGAATTCAAGGAAGGCCCCCAGCATATTGGCTGTACTTCTTGTGGGGAATTTATGAGATAACATCGATGAGGATCCCAAATCTGTGCCATCAAAGGGAATATACACATCATTAAGATCACAGAACTATTGTAGCACTAAATTATAGTGCAACTTTGATTACATAAAAGTCATAGTATATTAAAAATCACAATGATGATGATGACCATAATAGACCCAAATACTGTGAGAATGTTTGTTTTAATTTTCATATGGAAAAATGCCTACTTAAAATATGCTAAAAGATGATAATGTCAAGAATAATTGATTTTAGCATGATACTTTTCTGGGAGACATAGTTTTCTGACTTTATAGCTATTACTATATATCTTTAAAAAGTCTATAGAATTTCTCATACCTTATCATTATAAGATAAGATATCTACATAGTCTTCTCATGGAGAATATGGAGATATGTGGACTAGATGAATATAGCTAAATGGTTTGAGAATTTGTTGGATGGTTAGGAACAAAAAGTAATTGTTAATGGTTAAATAACATTGAAAGTGTTCCCCAATGTAGCACCATAGGGATCTACACTTGCTCTCATACTGATTTCCTTCTAATTGCATATAAAGGCATATGATAGTCAGATTTGTAGATAATAATAATGGGCATTTATATAGCATTTTAAAGTTTGTAAAGCACTAAAAACATCATCTCATTTTAGTGACAGAGCAATCCCTGGAGATAGGTGCTATTATTATTCCAATTGTGATGAAAATTTGGTCTATGCTAAGTTCAGGCCTATTTTTCTACTAATTGTACTTCCTTCCATCCCATAAGATGACACAAAGTTAGACAGTATAGATGAAACACTCTCTATGAGAGTGTCAGTATAGAAAAAAAAATAATGACAAACTAGCTTATTGGGCAAAAATTTGTAAGAAAAAAAATTAAGTGTAAAAAAATTAAAGTATTATATCCAGGTCTAAAATTATTTTAGTATGAAATGGGGTTTGCATGGTTAGACAGTGGTTGTTCTGAAAAAAAAAAAAAACACTGGATTTTAGTGGACTACTAGCTTAATATGTCAATGTTGGGAATTGACATTTTATAAAAGTAATTCTTTCAGTGGCTTACTTTCCAGGAATAGGGAAGTAATAAGCCCATTATACTCTGTCTTTATTTGAAATATTTTATTCTTTTTGGGGATACAACTTTCTAAGAAGGACCTTGATGCATTAAAAAGCATCTAGAAGAGAGCAACCAGTACCTTGAAGATCCTTGAATTTCTACTATATAAAAATTTATTGAAGGAAATTGTTGAAGTAGACCATGGAATTGGAGACTTACAAGGAGCAGGATAGGTAGCTTTTTACAAGTGTTTGATAAACAATCTCATATAAGGGATTGCATCAGTTCTCCTTGACCCCAAAGGGCAGCATCAGAAGAAATCAGTGGAAGTTTAGAGGAAAACAAAAAAGTATCCAACAATGTGAACTATGCAAGATAAAAAGAAGTTGTTTTGAAAAGTGGTGAGTGACTCCAAATCCTTAAAATATGATCACTTGTCACCTATTATAGTAAATATTACTTTTGTATATATGTTAAATTATATGGCCCCTGAGGCTCTTTCCAATTTTGTAATTCTTTGATTTTGAAATGTAGCTTCAATTATTAAAGGATAGTCAAGGATAATGTGAAAGAGAAGCAACAAATTGGGAAAAAAATCTTTATAACAAAAACCTCTGACAAACATTTAATTACTCAAATATATAAGGTGCTAAATGAATTGTACAAAAAATTAAGCCATTTCCCAATTGATAAATTGGCAAGGGACATGAATAGGCAATTTTCAGATAAAGAAATCAAAACTATCGATAAGCACATAAAAAAGTCTTCTAAATCTCTTATAATTAGAGAAATGCCAATAAATACAACTCTGAGGTACCACCTCACACCTAGCAAATTGGCTAACATGACAGTAAAGTAATGAATGTTGGAGGGAATGTGGCAAAATTGGGACATTAATGCATTGCTGGTGGAGTTATGAATTGACCTTACCATTCTGGATAGTAATTTGAAACTATGCCCAAAGTGTGCTAAAAGACTGTCTGCCTTTTGATCCAGCCATAGTACTACTGGGTTTGTGCCCCCAAATAAATCATAAGGAAAATGACTTGTACAAAAATATTTATAGCCTTGCTCTTTGTGGAGGCAAAAATTTGGAAAATGAGTGGATGCCCTTCAATTGGGGAATGGCTAAACAAATTGTGATATCTGTTGGTGATGGAATACTACTGTGCTCAAAGGAATAATGAACTGGAGGAATTCCATATGATCTGGAATGACCTCCAGGAATTGTGAAGTTAAAAGACTCAGAACCAGGAGAACCTTATACACAGAGCCGAATACACTGTGACACAATCGAATATAATGAACTTCTCTACCAGACAATTCTGAGGGACCTGGAACAAAGAATGCTATTTACATCCAGAGAAAGAATTGTGGGAGTAGGAACACAGAAGAAAAACAACTGGTTGACCATATGGGTTGATGGGGATCTGATTGGGAATGTAGACTCTAAATGATCACTCTATCACCCTGCAAGTATCAATAATATGGAAATAGGTTTTGTTACATGCAAAACCCAGTGGTATTGTGCATTGACTATAGGAGGGGTATGGGAAGAGGGAAGGGATAGAACATGTATCATGTGTGGAAAGGACATTAGACTGACAGTTTGTGGGGAAAGGGGAATATCCTCATATGCCATAAGAATTTGTCAAAAATGTAAAAATTGTATGCAGTTCAATCAGGGAGTTTATAAGACCAAAGGCTTAGGAGGTCGTCCCTTAGCATATACTCCATTTGAATGCATACAGATAGATTATATCAATATGCCAAAAGACAAAAGGTTTAAGTATTGCCTTGTCATCATAGACAGACTGACTAGATGGCCAGAAGTTTTTTCCTGCCAAAAAGAACAACGCGGCATTTGTGGTCAAAATCCTATTAAAAGAAATGATTCCTTAGATTTGGGATTCCCTCAAAATTGGACTCAGACAATGGAAGTCACTTTACTCAGTCAATATTAAATGAAATTTATAAAAATCTAGGAATACAAGCAACATACCACACAACATATCATCCCCAAAGTTCAGGGCAAGTGGAAAGATTAAATAAAGACATTAAAACATTGATAGGAAAATTTTGTGCAGAAACACACCAAAAATAGACAAACATTCTGCCATTAGTTCTATTCCATCTTAGAACACCACCCAGTGGAGATTTGCACATCTCTCCATTTGAGATGCTATATGGACACGCAATTTGGCAAGGAAGGACTTGTAAACCAGCTTACATTGCCATGATAGGTGGAGACTGTCAATTAACAAAATATATATAAGCTTTACAGACAAGAATAGCAGAATTGCATGAAATGGGCTTGATACAACAAACAGTACCCCTGGATTATAATTTGCACAACATCAAACCAGGAGACGTAGTATACTTAAAAAATTTCAATAGAAAATTGGCTACAGACATAAAATGGACTGGACCACATGAAGTATTGCTTACTATTCCAATAGCTATAAAAGTTGCAGGGAAAGACTCATGTTTTCACTGTTCCCACGTGAAACCAGAAAATGTTCAACACCACTGTATCAGACATCGAAGATAATTAGACAACAGATAGTGCTGAGAAATGGAAACAAAAACTGATTAACATAAAAAGTACAACACAAAGAAATAATAGTGATACATAATGTTCAAGACAACTTTCCAGCCCAGAGGAAAAGCATCCCAGAGGAAAGGCAACCCAGAGGAAAAGCAACCCAGAGGAAAAGCATCCCAGAGGAAAAGATTTTAAACCATGCCAGTGGAAAAGCGTCAAGAAAAGATGTTAGAGACAAGAAACAAAGAGGAAAAGCTGAAATGGACAGCTAAGACTTTGAACTTTGTAAATTTGTTTACATAAGAAGAGGACAGATTGAAAATGAGACTTATGTGTAAGACTGAGTGTGTTGAAATAATAAAACAAAAGTAATTTCACATATTAGGGAAATAGCATGCATCACTACATAACATGGAAGAAAGAAGAGATCCATCAGTCAACATGAGAAGTGGAAATCTGAAGAAACTTGATAAGTATTAATTCAACACAACACTATTAGACACAAAACACAAAATCACAAATTGATATATTGAGAGACCTTGTTTATATAAACAAGTGTCTAAAATTGTATTTATGCAAAATGTAAATATATATAGAGTTAGTTTCATAAGGTCTTAGGCAAATAGAAAGATCAATAGATATTTCTATTTGACTGACATCATGATGTGGAACAATGTGTATTGTTGTGTTATATGTAAATAATGTATTAGTTTTAGTTAACTTAGATTAAGTAGTATTATCACCAAGATTCAAATTTCTTGTAATAGTTTTGTTCAACATTTATTGTAAAACCCCAAAACTACCGTTGCCAAAACTTTCCTGCTAAGAATCCTTAGAGTAGATTTAGTAAATTGGTAACTATAATATAAATATGTGACCTTGGGAAGGTCACAACAAAAAAAAAGGGGACAATTTTGGAAAGGAAATTAGACTGACAGTTTGTGGGGGAAGGGACCAACTGGGAGTGGCAGTTGAGTCTTGTGACTAGCACTTCCTTCCTGCCAAGTGGGGTCTTGCTGCCTGGTGTTGGAGGAGAGAGGAACTTGTTCAGCCTGTCTGGAGTGGCATGCTCTTCTTGGTTCAGTCCGAAGATTCAGGCCCATTCATCTCTGAAGGTCAGACCTTGTTGCTTTCTGTATACTGCTAAGATTCTGAATTGGAACAAGAGTAGATGGGAGTGGGACAAACCCTCTGCCAGCCTCTGGGGCCTGGCCTCATGTCTGAAGCTGAGAAAAAACTCCAATTCCAACTGCTTATTAAACTTGATATTATTTGAATTCGCAGTCAGATAAGTGGACTATCATTTCTGTTCATAAAGGGAGCTGAACTTCAGTTCAGTCATCAAGGCAAAACAGACCTTATCTGACCCCTGCTGTTTCCTCTCAGCAGGGGGCATCTCCCTCCCTTGCCTCACCAAGCAATATTCCCTCTCTCCCCTCTCTCCTCCATACCCTGCTACAAACCTCCCATTATCCCCCTGTTTTTCAAATCCTATTTCCTTTCCCAAATAAATATTACACATGTTACCATGGAAAAATGTTCTTAATTAATCAATTAAATATTTTTTAAAGGATGACATCGAATGTATATGGCTTAACCAAAAAAGCATATTTTAAAATGTCTTCATCTCATGAAATCTGTCTTCAAAGTTATAAAAACAAAACATAAATTCATTAAACATGTAGTTGTTAATATGTACCAAGGAAAATTAGAGGCTGAATGTTTTAAACTTGTATATAGATGTCCATTTGAATCAAGATACTAAAATAGCTTTAAAAATGATTTTAAAAAGTAACTAAAATCCCTTTATTTTCTTATAATGATGAAACTATCATAACACTGTCAAGGAGAAAGCTGTGATTGTATATGTTTAGAGACTTACTGATATCCTGAAATCAAAATTCAATGGGAAGAACACATTTAAAGCAATTAACACTTATGTAATTACTGTCTTAATGTATGCTTATGGAACAAAAAATGAACAATAACTGATGTGTTAACTATCCTAACCCATACAATTTTATCAAGATATGTCTCAACTCTAAAGCAACCATGAATATATTAATCATTTATAATTAGAAGGGGGAATGAATGGCTAGAGAAGTTTCAGAATATATGACAAATAGATTAGAGTCTTACGGATATCACTTCATGAAGCAATAGTGAAAGTTGAAAGCAGGTAGATACTACTGGATAAGTTTTATGTAATTATAAATGGTTTTTTATGAAACCTATGAAGTTGTTAAAATCCAAAAACAAAATTCAAGTACCATCAATGGATTATATTCACATGATCACAATTAACAATGTCAAAAATAATGCACTGATGGAATGGTTAAGTTGTGCAGGTTTGTTTATATGAAGGAAAGGCTTTACTAATGGCAATTTAGAAACCAATATTTTCCATTAAAATATGGATGGGTCAATCCTAAGGATCTTGGATTTGTAAGATAGACCATACAATTGTGGCAATCAATCTTGATTCACTCATTTAAAATAATTCTGACTACATCTCTCCCTCAGGATCCTAAGGGTCCTTCCACGTTGCTATGAATTTCTTTCTATCAGCCCCTTCCTGTTGTATTCATCCCACTATTAACTACCAATGAATAGTGCTTAAATTCCATTAATTAGCCAACATAAATTAGTTTTTACAAAGGGGTATTGATTTTGCAGATGCAGCATGAAGAGAAATACAAGCACTATCCTCTTCTGCTGCCTGACATCTGGGGGGCATGTTCTTCCCTATAACATCTCAGTCCATGGGGATGGTAGACACATATTGAATACAATTTCTACCTAGATACCATTGGCTCCACTAAGTTTACTTCCAAATCCAGTATAGCCACTGCTGCTTGATGAATTTAAATTTTGGTTACTGTTGGGCTGAGTTCTAATGATCATTCCTTGGGGTGTCACTGTACCAACAACTGGCCCCAAAACATGATATGCACTCTATTCATGGAGCTTCTGTTGACTTTTTCGCTTGACCTTTGAAAGCTTGCAAGTTCATGTCCATCCCCTATTTCATTCACTCAGAAATAGGGGGAAATGAATGTATCACCATCAGAAACAATAACAGGAATATGAGTTCTCAGTTTCATACTAATTCCAGGTGAGAGAGGGCCCAAGGCTTCTTCCATACCCAGAGACCTTCAGCAACTCATCTTCCTTTTCTAATGACAATGAGTTGTTGGTTTTTGGTTTGAAAATTTTAATTTAATTAATTAATTTGGAATATTTTGCCACGGTTACAATTCCCCTCCCATAGCCGACTCCCAGTTCCACTGTGTTTTACATGTGTCATTGATCAATACCTAGTTCCATTCTAATGCCAATGAATCTTGAAAGATGTCATGCTAAAAGATTAGTCCTAGCCAACTGATGCCTTTTGGAATGTACCACGTTTTCTATTATATAACTAATCAAAAAGATCCATCTTTACCATGTAGTTAGAGTGGAACCTTTTACAGAATATTTAAACATTCTCAAGTCCTCTTGAAGACTGCATCAACAAAGCACATCATGCATGTTTTGAATATCTGGGCTCATTCTCCTGTTCCTCATTACAAAAGAAAATGGTAGGAACTATACAACGTATTGCTGTAGGCTACAAATATGTAGCGCCTATTGAACTATAGGCCAGATGGGTTTATAGAAATGAACATTCATCCAAATTCTTTATTAGAAGTAGTTATTTTATTCTCCTTTATAATAACCCATGGGACATTAAAAATCAGGATAGTGACTTTTCCCTGGACAATTTGTATCTGAACTCTATACAAAAGAAAATAAGGAGAGAAATACCAATAATAATGACTGACACATTTTGCTCCTTAAGGTTTGCAAATGTTTTATATACAGTCTTGAGCCAGAGAGGTGAGGACTTGAAATGAATCTCTGATATCTTTTAGCTGTGTGATTTATGGATATGTCACTTAGCATCCAAATATCAGTTTTTTTCATCTGAATAATGGACAGAATAGTAACTATAGCATCTCCTGGTTGTTTTGAGGTCTGGTTGAGATAAAGAAAAGTTATAATAGGTATTTGAAAAACTTAATTTCAGTTCCCCAGAGAAGAGACAGATGTATTGTAGAGGCTGACTTTATATAAAGAACAGAAATCCACTTTACAGATGATATTCTGTCACTTCTTGGAAAGGACTTGCTCCATACCATAAGACTTTTCTAAAAAATGCATTTGAACTGTAACATTTCAAAATAGAATTGAACAATGCCTGAGTGGTCACGCCTGTTCTTTGTCTCCATGGCCCTACATTTCTGTGGCTGAAAAAAAAGCAATTGAAGCTCAAACTCTGAATCTCCTAAGCATTGATAACTTTCTGAAAATGACAAGAGGAGGCAATAAAATATTAAAGCTTCTTTGATTATGAACAGAGAACACACTGAAATGATTATTTGTCTTCTGATGAGACAAATATTCTGTGTTACGGGATTATGGTAGCTTGGTGGAGTTGCAAATGGAGTGGATCTGGAGTCATAGCAACTAAATAGAGCCAGTTTAAATCCTACCCTAAGATTTAATTCCTGTATGACTGGGTGAACTTCACCTCCTAGGACAGAGTTCCTTCCTCTGCACAAAAGAGGAGATTGAATTAAATCCCATAAAGCTCCAAATCTGATAAGCCTAAGTATGTTGCTGTATGATTTCTACAATATAATAGGACAAAGGCCCTGTAGCACATACAAGAGGGATACAACTTGGAAGGAAGGGAAAAAAGGAATGAGGGAAGGAAATAGGAAAAAGAGGAAAAAAACAAAGCATTTATTTAGCACCTATTGTATACCAGGCACTGTTCTAAGTGTTTTGCAAATATTAGTTCATTTGATCTTCACAGCAAGATAGGTGCTATTATTATCTTCATTTTATAGTGGAGGAAATTAAGGAGATAATTTTAAAGTGAGTCACCCAGAGATGCACAGTAAGTGTCTGAGTCTGTTTTTGAACTCAAGTTTACCTAATCAAGGACCAGTGATCCATCCATTGTATCACTTCACTGTCTTGGGTCAATGAAAAAGACATTGGGCAAGAAGCCAAAGAGACCCAGATTATATTTCTGTCACTTGGTATATTATCACCAGTAAACTCTTAAACTTGTGTCTGTTTCCTTATCTCTAAAAAAGATAATACTTGTTTTATGTGCTTCATATGATACTTGTGAAGCTTCTATAGGAAAATAAATGAAAAAGCCCTTCCTCAAGTATATACAAAAATATAGTTATGGGTTTATGGTAAAAATATAGTTATTATAATTATTCTAGTGCCATAGCAATCATCTGGGAAAGAGTAAACAAGGTAAAACTAGAAGCAGAATAGGAGCCTAACACATTCTGCAGAAGAAACACTTGATTAAAGCAACTAGAATAGGCAAACGTGGGATGTGTATCCATACTCTTGTCCAATCACTTGTCTCATTCATCTATCCATTCATCTGCAAGCATTTATTGTTTACTAAGTCTCAGGAACCTTGCAACTATGCTAAGCACTGTGGGTACTAAATCATTCTCTGCACTCAAGGAGCTTATATTCTAATAGAAAATTATATATGCATATATACACACAAATATATATGTGTACATATGTTGTGTGTGTTCAATCATGCATTAGATATGCCCATGTTCTATATGTCATGAAAGAAGACACATATTAATTATTCAAGGACAAAAACTTCTGAAATGTGTGAAGTAAAATTATCTGGGAAACCTCTAACCTAGTCCAGTTCTGGAAGAATCACACTAGTGGATTAACATGGGAATCAGAGTCACTTGTCTGACATTGTGGCAGCAGCATCCTCTATATCCCCAGTGTAGGTGCCAGCATCCTGGCCCAGGAATAATGTTGCAGATTTTTTAAAGCCATTAAAGTCCATTATGATCCAAGAATATGAGGAACAGAAGTGTTTTGGGAGCCGAAGGCTCGCTCTCTCTCTCTCTCTCTCTCTCTCTCTCTCTCTCTCTCTCTCTCTCTCTCTCTCTCTCTCCTCATTGCTCTCTTATCTCACCAGGCCATTGCTGATAGACAGTGGGCTGAAACCCACTTTCTTTCTCTTTATTAGTCAATACTTATAAATCTAGTAATGAGCCTCAAGTTTCATTTTTTAAATTTAAAGCAGTGAAAACTACTGCTAGTTTACTTCTTTTGCTTTGTCTGCCTCCGAATTCCTTTCAATTAGAAATCTTTGATGCTCCCTCTGCTTTGAATGACTTTACTGAAGTCTTGCAGCAGTGAAATGGAAATGACTCATAGAATGCCCAAAGTGGAAGGAACTTTAGACCTTATTATATCTAATTCCCTTATTCTATGGACAAGGAAACTGAGGCACATTAAACTCTCCTATATGAGTATAATTAATCGATGTTTTCAATTGAATAAATGGTTTTACAGTGACTTGGTGAGGAAATTATTAAAATGAAATAGAACAATTAGAATTTTGGTCATTCAAAAGAAAAAAAAATCAAGGATGACTACATGTTGTGTGATTAAAATACCCCCGAACAGATTTTTAAAAAATAAAACATTATTTTTGAGAAAATCATAAATATAATTATAGAGGTATTTATATAGTGCTTTAATTTATAAAGTACAAAGCACTTTACAAATATTACCTTGCTTTATCCTTACAAAATCCCTGAATGGTAGGCCCTATTATTATCTCATTTTTTATGATATAGAAACTGAGGCAGACAGAAATTAAGTGACTTACATAACCAGGATCATACTGTTTGTAACTGTTCTCAGGCCAGAATTGAACTCAGATTTATTCTGATTCCAGGACCAGCACTCTATCCATTTTACAACCTAGATCCCATCTGAATAGGAACTTGCATCATGGATATGCAGATTAAAAGTCTGATGCTCTACTCACTAGTCTCAGTCATTACATTATTTATCACTGGGCTATAAAGTTTCAGTTCCACCATAGTTCCCCTAATTGATTGTTCCTAAAATTGGGAAACTGATATATGCAATTTATAATAAAGATAGAAGTGAAACTAAAATTCTAGGGATAACACTTTAATCTCCACTGGGAAAATGCTTCCTATACATTTTTTGGAGATCAAAAACCTAGCTCTGGGATACTTTTGTTATTTTGGAACAATCTCGATAGCTGAGCAAACATATTCTGTAATGATTTTCATTAAACTGCAAAATCTGCATTGGGGTTAAACTGAGGGGAAAATGGAACCCTTCAATAAATGTGAGAGGTCAGCCTAGTTCCATTCATATCCATTTAACAAAGATTATTCCTCAGGGAGGTTTCTGAGCAAAATGCCTTCTTGATTATAGCCCAATATAAGTGTGTTCCTCTTTTGATTTATATTTTAATTTGAGTATGGATTTGTGATTATGTCAGAGTTGGAGTTCCTCGTGGGGAAAAACCTTCCACAGATGGAAATAGACAACTCGAGAGAGAGAGAAAGAGACAGACAGACAGAGGCAGAGAGACAGGGAGAGAGACAGACAGACAGACAGAGAAACAGAGAGAGAGAAGGAGGGAGGGAGAAATTTGTCTCTGATAATAATGGTTTAAATAAGAAAACTATAGGTACCCGCAGGAGGACACAAATTTGTTTTTTATTCTTTGTTTTATAACATCAAAGCAAGTCCTCCAATGTGCCATGTTCATTCTCAAATACATCATATGTTATAAAAGGATATTGCCCTACATGTTATAAACATTTATACATGTTGTAATTCATGGGAAACAAACGATTATTTTTTGAATATCTAAAAATGATTTGCTATGAATGTTTTTAAAGCATTTAAAATTATTTCAAACTTAGGACTTTTGATTTTAATGCCCAATAAATCACTAATTTTCTTGTTCTTTTTGCTTGTTATTTGAATCTTGAGCATTTAGCATAAGGCTTTTAACTACATACTTCAATGCTTGTTTCCTTCCTTCATTAGCTTTATTTCTTGATCATCATTGGAGAGTCCTTGTCATGCAGTGATTGATTGAACTGTGTAGTATAGTTTAGTGTGTGAGCTAGTCTTCAAACCAGGAAGAGACAGTTTAAGATCTTTCTCTGGTATATATGGGCCATGTGACCCTGGCTAAGTCCCTCAACCTTTCAGTATTCTTGTCTACTCTCTAAGAATATGTTACACCTACAAGAGAAGTTCTCATTAAACATTAAACACCAATATAGTAACGGGGCCAGTTCTTCTCCCTGTATACTGTTGCAAGAAATAAGGGGAAGAGGACAACTCCAAGGAACTCATGACAAAAAAGACTATTCATTGCCATAGAAGGTATTGATGGAGTCTGAATGCAGTTTGAAGCATGCTATTCTTCACTTTATTTAATTTATGATTTTTTTCTAAAGGCATCTACTCTTACAACATGATGAATGTCAAAATATGTATTGCATGATAGCACATGTATAACCCAGATCATATTATCTTCTGTCTCAAGGAGGAGAGAGAGGTGGAAGGGTTGGAGGGAGCATGGATTATACACTGTCAGAAAAATGTTTATTAACATTGTGTCTACTTGTAATCTGGAAAAATATAAAAAAGAAACATGGAAAAAGAGAGTGTTTCATATATGCACACACACATGCACACATTGTTGCCTTTCTGTCAGCCCCACTCTTTGTGATGCCATTTGGGGTTTTATTGGCAAAGACACTGGACTGACTGGTCAGTTCTTTCTCCAGCTTATTTTACAGATAAGGAAACTGAGGCAAACAGGGTTAAATGACTTACCTAGGGTCACAGATCTAGTCTCTGAGGTCAAACTTGTACTCAAGACGATGAGTCTTCCTTACTCCAGACCTAGAACTCTTTGCACTATGTCATCTAGCTGATATACTCACATGCAAATACATATATATGAACATATTAATATATAACACACCTTTATACCCATATATCTATACATATATGCATTTGTGTATAGACACAAGTGATTATGTATATATACATTGTGCATATACACATATTTGAGTATTTTACAAATATATATACCTATAAATATATACTTACATGAGCACATACATGTATACATAAAATATGTCTAAATAAATATAAATATTTCAACAAATTTGCATAGGCGTCTGTACCTGTGCACGTATCATACATACACATGTCTATGTGCAATCATGTCTATAGACACATTCAAATATGCATGCATGTGTGTATATATGAATGTATGTATCATTCTTCTCCATAACAAGAGAGCCTAGGGTTATTATCTAATGGGCTTTCTGTAGAGTGTCTAGCTTACCTCACACATTTTCAACATTAGGAGATTTATTTAACTTAATTTAAATTTTTTCACTCAGATTGTCTTCTACAACAATGCAGGGAATAAGTGTACAGTATCTAATACATGAGAAACCTGGAGGCACTTAAAAATAATTTTGTTGATTGAATTTCGTTGTATATGACCATTTAAAGGGAAAAATTTTTGCCAGTTTGTTGAACTCTCCTATTACAAATGAAGAAGCACTTAGAGACAAAGGGAAATTAGTATTTCTCCCCACCTTGATACCCTACCCCACCCCCAGTAATTGCTGTTACAGTATTTGATTTAATATATACACTTTGCATGAAAGTTTCTGGAGTGAGTGGTCACATCACATTTTAATTTTATTTTATTAAAAAAAACCTTACCTTCTGTCTTAGAATCAATACTGTATATTGGTTCTGAGGCAGAAGAGTGGTAAGGGCTAGGCAATGGGGGTTAAGGGACTTACCCAGGGTCACACAGCTGGGAAATGTTGGAGGCCAGATTTAAACCCAGGACCTTCCATCTCTGGGCCTGGCTCTCAATCCACTGAGTGACTCAGCTGCCCATACATCACATTTTTATAAATATAAAAGGCTCTTGAAGCTCTAAAACTACTTGTACTTTAAAAAGTAGTTAAAAAATGAAATTTAACACTAACATTTCCAAAAGAGGGTAGAGGTCTACTTAGGAAAAGAGCAAATAAGCCCTTGGTAAGTATTTTCTATGTGCCACAAAGTGCTTTAAAATTTTGTTCCATTTGATCCTACAAAAAAAAAAAACTTGAGAATTAAGTGTTATTATTAATATTCATTTTATAACAACAAAAAACTGAGGCAAACAGAGTTATGTTATTCAAGTGCCCTAAGTCACATTTGAACCAAGGTTTTTCAGGCTCTTGTGTTCTATCTACTGCACCACCAGCTGCCTTGGTAGTGTGGTAAAAATACTAATTTTATTTTTCAGAACTAAAGTATTAAAAGACAGAGAAGGGCCTGGAATATATTATAAAGGTGGTAAAGTTAAAGTAGGTAAGAGACCTTATTTAGGCTACATCATTTACTGTTTCTGCCATTTTTGTAGGGATTATTTAGTTTTTCTCATTACACTTGTCACAGATGATATCCATGTAGTGTATATCTATAGAAAAAAGTTTTAAGAGGTCTTTCATTTAATGAGTCCCTGAGTATGCCAGCTAGAAGAAGAACCTTTTTTAACAGGTCCAATTCCCCATAATATTATGTGTCAGTAGCTTTGGAAAAATAGAATTAAGATTGTTAGCAAGAAAGAACAGGAAGGAAGGAAGGAAGGAAGGAAGGAAGGAAGGAAGGAAGGAAGGAAGGAAGGAAGGAAGGAAGGAAGGAAGGAAGGAAGGAAGGAAGGAAGGAAGGAAGGAAGGAAGGAAGGAAGGAAGACTTTAGGAAATTGGTACTATTATTAAAGGAATAGGTCTAATGAGTAGAAATCAAAGGTGAGAGACAACAAAAAAATGTCTGAGGTAAACCAGACAATATAGAATGGACAATGGCAGATTTGGTTTTGAATAAGAATTATTGAGGATTAGGAGGGATTATTATAAGGGACTGGGAATTATGGGTCCAGGAGGGAAACTGGCAGCAGCAGAAATCACGAACTGGTATAATAGCCCAGATCTGACTTAAGAAAAGATTATATTAAATACCATCAAATTTGAAAGACAATTATCCCGTTGGTGAAGGGACTCTACTATGAGTCTCATATTTTTCTTAATACGAATATTAACAGTACTTTAAAAAATATCCTAAGAACTACATTTATATAGGACACATATTTTCCTTAGAAGGAGCTAAAATAAACCAGATTCTGATGTTCCTCAAAACTCTATGAGAAGGGGCAAAAGAAAGCATAAAATTGTAGAAAGCAATAACTATTAAGAAACCTCTGAAAGTGAATTCATTTCTATAAGTTCAGAGTTTTTGTAATTAGCCATGAATTACCATATAACCCAATTTGTAAATGATTATATCTTGACCCTTTCTACCTATACACTATAGTCTGATCCCCTGGGCCAACTCAGCAAATGGAGAGTGTGAAAACATCATAGCATGCATGAGAAGACCTGGCATGCAGCTTACTCCCTATTACCAATTCAGTCTCCATCCTTTTTCTTTCTTGTTTCTTTCATCTTCTTATAGTCATTGAGGCTTCACTCTCTCCTGATGCCAAAACATCCATGCACATCTTTTCTAACACTTATTATACTTTCTCTCCTACCTCAGATTCTCTAATCATGGTAGAAGAGTAAGAATGTACCTTGTCCTCCATTGTCTCCTCCAGACTCCCTATTAACTGTGGGTACTTATTGTGGACATCTTTCTTAAGGAATTTAGCCAAGAAAAGAAGAGATATAGGAAAATAACTAACAGAAATGTTTAAATCAAGGGAAGATTCTTGGTTTTGCTTTCTTGTTTCGATTTTTGAGGAAAAGGAAGTCACAAATATTTTTGTAGATTGCAGAACAGCCAATAGAAAGGGAGATATTGAAGATTAGTGAGAGTAGGAATAATAGGGAAGGAAATCTGGAAAAATTGGGTTTTCTGTTCAAGGGCAAGGGTACCATTTTCATGGGGTATAAAAGTGAAGATTGTGGCAGAAAACATTTGAATATTTTGAGGAGAGGAAAAAAGGATACCTTGAAAAGGGCCTCAATTTTTTTCAACAAAAATTAGCATGATTAGCATGTGAGGGTCAGAGAGTTATGGGATATCTTAGTATGCAAGAAAAGGTCCTCTTTGAATACGTATTGCTGGGAAAAACCAAAAGACTAAAAGAACTACTTGGGCATGATGCCATAGCTAAAGAAGTATCTTTGCATTTCCTCCCCAGTGCTCTCTTCTGTTTAATTCCCTTTTTTGTTGTTGAACTTCCCCATATCCTCCAATCTACCCAGGTTCACATTCTAGGCGTAATCTTCAATTTCACAATATCTATCCCACCCTATATTCAATTTTTTGGCAATTCTTATGAATTACACCTTTATAACATGTCTTGTATTTGCCCCTTTCTGACACTATTCTCATCAGGTACAGGTCCTGATCACTTTATTCTTAGACTATTGTAATAAAATACAGTAAAATATAGTTATACAACGTAATGCTATGCACTGTTGTTATACAATATAATGACACAACACAATTAATATTTATTAAGTGCCTAATATACATCAAGAAACTGAGCTAACTACTCTACATGCAAATACATAAAAGACAGTTCCTGCTCTCAAAGAACTTGAAATCTAATGAGGGAAGACAACACACAGAAGTAAACGGAGAAGTCTGGAGTTGTGGAAGTATCTCAGGCACAATGCTGGTTGGAGGTTTGGGAAGGAGCTTGTTTTTTGCCCTTCAGTCCTCCAGTTAGAGGGACAAAGGCTACTGAGGGTACTGATGAAGCAAAAATATTAAAGTTGGATCAGTCTATGGGATGATTTGTTTCCTGTTAAACTTTTCCTGGGAACATGATAGTTGAGTCAAATCCAAGGAATGCAGTTTCTGGGCTTTGTTCAAAGAATTCAATTAAAATCAATAAATCAAAATTAAAATATTCAATCAAAAGTAAAATATTCAATAAATACTTAAAGAACAAATTTGACCACATTACTCCTCCAATTATTAGTGTTCAATGGCTCATTTTTGCTTTCAAGATCAACCTTTTAAAGTCCCTTCTCCCTTTTAAAGTCCTTAACCTGATCCCTTCCTATTTTTCTACTTTACACATTACTCCTTCACCAAGTACTCTGCAATCTTGACATAAGCTTTCTTGTTGTACCTCTCATAAGAAATTTAATTGCTTTACTCTATGCCTTTTCACTGACTTTCTCTTATGCCTGGAATTCTGTCTGCACTTTCCTCTAACTCTTGGCTTCCTTGGAATCCTTCAAGTGTCAGCTAAAATCCCAAATTCTAAAAGAAGACTTTCATGAATATCATTACTGCTAGTGCCTTCCCTCTGAGATTATCTCCAATTTATCCTGTATACATCTTGGTGATACATATTTCTGGCATATTTTCTTCCAAACCTCCTTTAGATTTTGAGCTCCTTTATGGCAGGGATTGTGTGTTTATTTGTTTTTGCCTTTCTTTGTAATCCCAGTGTTTAAGACAGTGCAAGATACATAGTTAACATTTAATAAATGCTTGTAAACTTATTGTTGCATTCTACCAAATAAATAACTCTGGAACTCCTGCTCCACTGTGACTAAACTCATTTACTGTGAAATATTTTTCTTACTTTTTTACTCTGTCTCTTTGCATTAAGTAAAATTACCTTCTTTCCTGAAGAAAATACATCTTTGCTGAAGTTATATCTCTAATATAATGCTGTCTGGATGTTATTTTTCCAAAGTCAGTGCAAGCGCAAAGTTGCACAAAGTTCCAGCAAAAATTTCCTATCTCGTCTCATTTGTATTTCAACCTTAATAATTCATAGATGAAGAACCCAAAACTCTATGAGGGAAAATGGCAGCTTGCTCAGGGTGTTTTAGAATGTTAGAAACAGAACTGGTTTGGGGAATTAGGCTTCGTGCCTCCTAAACTGTTTTTCACTCTACCCTACAACATATTGCTTTCTGTTTTTATTTTACTTATTCTATATCTTTATCTTTTCTCTTAATAGAATGACAGTAATTTGCTAGAAGGAGGGGATGATATCTTATATTTCTGTGGCCACCCTCTTCCCACCTAATATCAGGTTTTCCATCTAGTAGCTGCTCAATACATATCTGCTGAAAGAATTGTACATACTCAATAATTCATTGTAGGATTTAATGAGAACTATTGCTTTGAGGAATCCAATAACAGGAAACGCAGATTTCTTCATAGTAACAATGGCATTGCAGTTTTGAAAAAGTTATCATAGGTTGAAATTTCATTTAGAATTAATGGTATTTTAAGCTTATAGCATGGAAGGAATTGGGCATGGCAGAATCTGAACCAGCATTTTGTGTTATCTGCTGAGTCTACAAAAGCTGATAACCCAACAATTCTGGCATAGGAGAGCCCAGATGCCATAATAAATTACCCTGATGCACAAAGGGTCATGCATATTTCAGCAGCTCTATAAACACAACGAAATAAGAGAAAGACAAAGAAAGTGGGGGGAAATTGCTAGTGGTAGGAAATAATAAAAAATTTAGAAGGGTACTCAGATTGGATCTACACACATGTAGCAAAATTGAAAGTGACATGAAGATTGGTGGATTCTCTCTGCTAGATATGTAAAGACTGTATTCTAAACGGCCCAAGTTGCTGCTGTTTTGGGATTCCCTACTAGTAAAACTGTATTTTAAAAATGATAATATTTTACATTTGTATAGTGTTGTTAGGCTTAAAACCCTTTTGATCTGCGTAATGGCTGTAAGTTTGACACTGGAATTATCTCCATTTTACAAATAAGTAAACTGAGGTTAAGAAAGATTAATTGATTTGCTTCTGTTAACAGTGGATAAGTACCTGTGGCAAAATTGGGTTCTGCTTGCTCAGTGATCTGTCCAATGATACTGCTACTATACCACATTCTCACCCAGAGGTGATTGATTATAACCAATTCTGCTATATTTGTGACTATCTCAATCTTAGAGGAACAAAGGGTCAATTTAACAATCCAAAGACTGACTTCACCAGTCACAAATTATCAAATGGAAAGGACCTTAGACATCATGTAACCTTTCATTTCACAGATAAAGAAGACAAAGCTTGAAGGGAGTGTAACTCAATCATCATTATTACACTAGTAGAGGGAAGATTTATATTCAAGTTCTTTGACTGTAAAATCAGAACCATTTCCCCTGCACAAAACTGTTACCATGTATATGAACATAAGAATCTTCTCATATTTAAAATTTTTATCTCCCCAAAGCCTATATTAAAGCTCTACACATTAGGGTCATTATGATTATCTGCTCAATGGAATGAATAAAGGTGCTGGAGATTTTTTTTCAAAAAAATTACAATTTTTTACATTTACATTACATTTACAAAAAATTACAACAAAATTATTTAACATAATTTTGAATACTATGTAATGATAAATGATGATGTTTTTGTAATTGTAGTGAGGCCCTATAACAGCCTTTTGAGTCATCAAAGTAAGACTATTTTGTATAATTTTTACATTATATCTAATTTTATTATTTTTAAAAACTGATTATTTATTCATGGAACATCTGCTAATCCCAAATTAATCAGTTACATTATGTCCATACCATTTTCTTTTAATGTAAGCTTAGTATAGGGGAAATGATTAGGAGATCTTAAATTTGTTAAATACTCAAAAAATAAAATTCATTGAGAATTTTTTGGTTTAATGTACCATTGATGACTTTTCATGCTAGACTTGGACTCAGAAAGACCAGGTTTCAAATCAGACCCCAGATGCTTACTAGTTGTGGAATGTGAGGCAATTTACTTAACCTCTACCTAATTCAGTCTTCTCCACACTAGTACCTACTACTCAGAGTTGTCTTCGGGATAAATGGGGATAATCAAAAAATATTTTGTAATCCTCAAGTGATATATAAATACAAGGCATTATTTAAGGCAAAAATATCAACATAGAGATGTCTGAATGTAATTATAAACATCACTTTTTGGGAATTACTAGTTAGAAAGAAGGAACAAATGAATAAATGAATTAAAGAACAAAGGAATAAATGAAGAAAAGAAGAAAGGATTGAAGAAGAAAGGGAAGAAAGAAGGAAGGAAGGCAAGTGAAACATTTATTGCTTATTTTTTGCCTGATGTACTTGGGATGTAATGCAAAATATTTCCCTCAAGAAGTTTATATGTAATTAGGATTTTTTAGTTGTGTCAGATTCTGTGATCATCCATTTGGGGTTTTCTAGGCAAAGATAATGAAGTAGTTTGCCATTTTCTTCTCCAGCTAATTTTATGGGTGAGGAAATTGAGGTAAACAATGTTGGGTGACTTGCCCAGTGTCATACAGCCAATAAGTATTTAAGGACAAATTTGAACAGAGGAAGATAACTTTTCCTAAATGCAAGTTGTGCATTTCATCCACTTCAATACTGAGCTTCCTTAATAGGCTCTAATAAAGAAAGACAAAATATTTAAAGAAGTGGTAGTCAGGTTCTTTAAAATTCAATGACAACTTTTCAGGAACAGGTAAATATCAAAAGTATATGAACAAGCAGTTTAAAAAATTAAGGTATCAATCAATAAATGAAAAATGATGCAAATTGTTGTTTCAAAATATTTTAAACTGTTTCATTTTTTTCAATTACATGTACAAACAATTGTTTAAAATTGTTTTCTTATATTTTTCAATTGAGATTTTCTCTTTCCCCCTACTCTCTGAGATGGTGATTAGTCTGATACAGATTATATAAATGCTTTCACACAACAAAACTTTCTGTATTTTCCCATGTCATGACTGAAGAAACAAACACATATCTATATATACAATAAAATATCATGAAAGAGATAAAATGAAGGAGGGAATGCTTTGATTTGCAATCAGATTCCAACAATTCCTTCCTTGCCTGTGGATAATTGTTTTTGTTGTTTTTCAGGATGAGTCTCTTGGGTTTATTTTGGAACCTTCATTGTACAATATTTTTATTACTGTATACACTATTCTGTTTTTTTCACTTCATTTTGTATCAGTTCACATAAGTATTTTCATTTTTTCTCAACTCATTGTGCATTTGAACCATATACCACAGCATGTTCAATCTTTCCAAAGCTGATAACAAACACCTCTTCAATTTCCTGTTCTTTGCTATTACAAAAACAGCTGCTCAAAATATTTTCATATAACTAGGTCTTTCCTCCCCTCTCTGATCTCTCCATCTTATTTTTACTATTCATCTTTTTTCTTTCTCTCCTTTCAGTCATTCCTTGTTCAGACCTGTTTTTTTTAATACTCTCCTCACTAGGTTCCCACTCCCATTATTCTGTCCCTGCTTTCCTCCCTCTCCTTCTTATGTCATGATTGGGTAAGACAGATTTCTATACCTTCCCGAATATGGATGTTATTCCCATTTTATGCCAGTTCCAATGAAAGTAAGGTTCAAGCATAGCCTGCCACTCCCTCATCTCTTCTATTATTTTTTGATTCTTTCATGACTCTTTATAGGAGATAATTTACCCTCAACTTTCCTTTTTTTTTCTATTTGCAGCATATGACTCATTCTTATTCCTTGATTTAAAAAATATCTCATTATATTCAACTTACTCCCTGCTCTTTGTCTATATATGCTCCTGTTTGCTGTGCTGAAGGTGACAACTTTCTTAAGTATCTTCAGTAACTTGAGCATACTCCGTTCTTTAGGTAACTTGGGTATTAAGGTATCATAGATATTTTAAGCATCTTAATTGTCACCTTCTACCTAGTGATATAATCAGCTTGACTCCCATTGTTTCTCTTTATTACCTTGAAATGTCTTAACTATCTTTTGTACCGTAAATATTACAAAATTCCTTAAAATACCAAATAAAATTAGTTATCACTTTCCCATGAAATAAATGCAATCAGTTTAACCTCACTGCTCCCTTGATTGCTTTAAGTATATTAAGGATTTTAGTTATGGAAGCCAGATGAGTAGCTCAGTGGATTGAGAGTCAGACCTAGAGTTGGGAGGTCCTAGATTCAAACCCAGCCTTGAGTACTGTCTAGCTGTGTGACCCTGGACAAGTCACTTAACCCTTATTGCTTAGCCTTTACCATGACTCTGCCTTGGAACCAATTATTATAAAACAGCAACAACAACAACAACAAATAAATAAATATCCTAGTTACCACTTTCCTATGTTGGAAAGTGATTTGTTTAACCCTATTGGTTCCCTTGAGTATTTTTTTCCCTTTCTTTTTGCCTTTATATGCTTCTTTTGAGTGTTGAATTTGATTTTTGAACTTTCTTTTTTAGCTCAGGTCCTTTAGTCAGGAATGTCTGGAATTCCTCTATTTCATTAAATATTCATTTCTTCCCCTTAGATATTATGCCCAGTTCCTCTGCGTAGGTAATTTTTGGTTGTAGACCTACAATCTTTGCCTTGTGAAACAACCTACTCTATGTCTTCCCATCCTTTAATGTAGTAGTGTCTAGTTCCAGTGTAAATCTGACTGTGATTCCACAATATTTTATCTTTTTCTGACTTCTTGTACTATTTTCTCCTTGTCTTGGGATTTCTGGAATTTGATTACAGTTGTCCTAGGATTTGGGGGATCTCTGTCAAGATGTGATTAGTGGTTTCTTTCAATTTATATTTTGTCCTTTTATTCAAGAACAGCAGGGGTCATCTGGGTGGCTTAATAGATTAAGAGCCAGGCCCAGAGTCAGGAGGTCCTGGGTTCAAATCTAGCCTCAGACACTTCCCAGTTGTGTGACCCTGGGCAAGACACTTAAACCCCATTGTCTAGCTCTTACCAGTTTTATGCCTTGTGTATGGAGTGAAATTCAGGAAGGGGGGTGGGGCTCTTACATCCCAAATCTTCACATGGCTTTATTCAGAGGTGTGAGGGAGAGCATCGAGTGAAGGACACTGTCTGGGCCAGCTACCTGGGAATAGGTAGCAAGCTCACAAGAGGAGGGCAAGGGGAGCATGGATGAGGCATATTACCTGGGTATAGATTGCATGCTCATAAGGGGTGGAGGTATAGGGGGAGGGAATACTTGACTAGGCATGATCAGTATCCTTCATAAGGGGTGGGGGTGGGGGTGGGGTGAGAGAGACAGAGGGAGAGAGAGAGAGAAAGAGAGAGAGAAAGAGCAAGAGAGAGAGAGAGAGAGAGAGAGAGAGAGAGAGAGAGAGAGAGAGAGAGAGAGAGAGCGAGAGAGAGAGAGAGAGAGAGAGAGAGAATAGCTCCACAGTGTGAGGTCCCAGAAATAGTGGGCATCGATGCCTAGGTTTACTCAGATTTTATAGAGATCCAAAATAATGCTATCTCTACTTTCTCATCATCTGTATCTTATTCTACCCTCCTCCTATCCTCCTCAATCCTTTCTCAGAGCTTCTGATGCTTCTAAGCATATGGGAATATTCCTTAGGTTTTCAGTTTTTAGTTGAGTCAGGGTTTTAGGCCTGCCCAAGGATTTATCAGATTGCAACAATTCAGGCTAAAAACACTCTTTGAAATATTTCATGGGCTAAAATATTGCAACATTGGGCTATAGCATTCAGGTGGACTCAAGATTATAACTTGTAAATTTTGAGATTTATCTCATAAGAATAAAGTCACCCCTAAATTTCTTCCCATTGGAATAGATAAAAGGAGAATAATATTTTTGAAAAAGAGTATATTAAAAGTCTATATTAACATACATGCATATGTTAATATAAAGCTGCTTGGGGGTCCAGTTTCTTCTACTCTTCAAAAGAAGAGATTGATATCTCCTATGGAAGGCACCTAACTTCCCTATTTTTCTATAGGACCTTGCCAATCTATAATTACTAATACTAATCAATGAATATTGGGGAATAATGCATAAATTTTATCCCACACACTTGAAACCAATAAATAATGTTGATTCTAAAACTGAAGGTAAGGGTTTACAAAAACAAACAAACAAAAAATATCAGAGCAGGTTTTCGTGATAATTTCTTTTAATATGGTGTTCAAGTTCTTTTTTTTCCCTTGATCATGGCTTCTGGATAATCCAACAATTCTTAGATTTTCTCTTCTACATTTATTTTCTATTTAAGTTGTTTGCTCTAGTGAGAGATTTCAAATTTTCTTGAAGAATTTTTTATTCTTTTGAATTTGTGATACTGTTTCTTGATTTCTCAAGAAATCATTACCTTCCATTTGTCCAATTCTAATTTTAAGGGAGCCATTTTTTTTTTCTTTGAAGCTTTGTACTTTTTTTTAGGAAATTATTTTCCTGTTTGAAGTGTTTTATTTCCTTTTTTTAGGGAACTGTTTTCCATAATTTTTTGTTCTCAACTCTTTATTTTTCTCTTTTGTAGTATTTTTATTTGGAATTTTAATTTAATTAATTAATTTTGAATATTTTCCATGGTTACAAGACTTATGTTCTTTCCCTCCCGGTCTGCCTTCCCATAGCCAACATGCAATTACCCTGGGTTTTACAAGTTTAATTGACTTTTTATTTTTTCTATCATTTTCTTTTCTAATTTTTTCTTCTAAGTTTCTTATTATTAGTTTAGTGCCCTTTTAAAAATTATTCCAGGGGATCATTTTGGGCTTGACATCCTTTTGCATTTTCCTTTGAGACTCCATGCATTTTCATTTTTTTATTGTTGTCCTCTTCTCAACTTATAATTTGTTCATCTCTCTTGTTGAGATATTTTTCTAATGTCTTTTTGCTCTTTTTTTGCTCATTTAGGGGTTATTTTTCCTTTGAATTTGTCTATATGCTGAAGTTTATCTCCATAAATAGAATGGAAGGAATACTGGGTCATGGTGTTTGTATTGTGCCTCACATTGGCTCAGCTGACTTGGTATCAGATTGGGCACTCTTCAGTGGCATGCTGGTTTTTGTGCTGTGTGGTGGTTTATAGTTTTTCAGTTCAACTGGTTGGAGTTGGGTTCTGTCTAATTCTGATGAGGCTGGACCTTGTTGGGCAGACTTCTTCCCATCATTATTTCTGCAGGGTCACACTGTGCCTCTTCTCCAGTTGGATTATGCAGAGCTTCTTTCCTCCCATTGCTGCTTGCTCCATATTGCATTTATTTCCTTTCTTCCCTAGCTGAGCCTGGACTGAGGCAACTGTTCTCTTTCTTCTGACACTTTGCACCAAATATTGCTTCTGAGGCCTGTATTGTACTCCCTCTGTGTACCCTAGGGAAATTAGTCCAGTTTCCTGCCTCTTGATGTTCTTTTGGTCCAGAGAATGACTTCTTTCTATCTTCTTTTGGTTCTGCTTCACCAGTATTTATTTTGAGGCATTATTGTTCTTCTGTGGTCATTCGTAGGGTGCATGGCAGGCTTCAGATTTTTCTTACTTTGCATCTTAGCCCGATCTGCCATTGCAAATTACTAACTTGTATATTCAGCTTTAAAATTTGTGAAATCTTTTCAACGTTTGATCCTTAAAGTAATCCTTTGAGAAAAATTTCATTATCACCCACATTTTACAGATGAGAAAATTGTATATGACAGAAGTAGTGGCTAGCCCAGAATCACATGGCTAGGAAGGATTTAGACAGGACTTAAACTCCTTATCATGACTCCTATTCTAATAGTTAAAATTAATCTGAGAGAATAAAAATCAAGAATATTAAGAGCATTAATAAAAAAGATGAAGGAAGGTGGTTTAGCTGTACCAAATCTCAAACTATATTATAATATAGCAACCATCAAAACCATCTAGTATTAGCTAATAAATAGAGTAGTGGAACAATGGAATAGATTATGCACTCAAAAAAAAGTATCAAATTATAATAAGCCAGTGTTTGACAAACTCAAAAATCCAAGTTTTTGGAAGAAGTCACTATTTGACAAAAAGTTATGGAAAACTAGAAAACAGTATGGCAGAAACTGGGCACAGACCAACACTTCATACCATATACCAAAGCAAATTCAAAATGGAAACCTGCTTTAGAAATAAAGGGTGAAACCATAAACAAATTAGCTGCTACATAGAATAGTTTAGCTGTCAGATCTATGGATGAGGAAAAATCATATCCAAACAAGACATAAAGAACATTAAGAAATGTAAAATAGATAATTTTGGCTATATTAAATTTAAAAGTTTTTGTACAAATACAAACAAAATCAATGCAACCAACATTAAAAGGGAAACAAAAAACTGGAAAAAAAATTATATCAAATTTCTCTAACAAAAGCTTCATATATCAAATAGATAGAGAACTGAGTCAAATTTCTAAGAATACACAGTATTCTTCAGTTGATAAATGGTCAAATACTATGAATAGGCAATTTACTGCTAAAGAAATTAAACTTTCTTTGGTCATATGAAAAAAATGTTGCAAATCTTTATTAGAGAAGTTCAAATTAAAGAATTCTGAGGAACCATATCATACCTATCAGACTGGCTAATATGAGAAAAAGGAAAATGATAGATGTTGGGAGGAATGTGAAAAAAATGGGTCATTGATATACTAGTATTAGAGCGATTAACTGATATACCATTCTGCAGAGAAATTTAGAAACATCCCAAAAGGACCATAAAACTGTGCATACCTTTATACTCACCAATGTCACTACTAAGGCTTATCCCAAAGAGGTCAAAGATAGGGGGAACATACCTAAAACAATATTTATAGTAGCTTTTTTGTGGTAGCAGTAAACTGAAAACTGAAACTGATGTTCATCAAATGGGAAGTGGTTCAATAAATGTGTTATATGATTGTAATGTAATGATATTGTGACATAAGAAATAATGCACAGGACAATTGAAAATGAAACAAACCAAAAAAACCTGTAAAGACTTATATGAAATGATTCAAAATGAAGTGAGTAGAATTTGGGTAATGTTGTACAGAGTAACAGCAATAAAATATGATGATCAAATGTGAATAAAAATGGCAGGAAATGACAATATTTTATAATTATATTTTTAAATGCTTCTCATCTACATGTTTGAAAGAAAGAAAAATAAAGGAAGGAAAAAAGAAAGAGAGAAAAAAAGAAAGAAAAAAGAAAGAATGTTATTTAACTGATTCAACCCTCAGAGATTGCTACAGGCTACTGTTGAATTTTTCATGCAATTGGTGTAGCAAGAAGGGAGAAGAAGAGATTGAAAGGAAGAAACAATAAGAGAAATTGAGACAGAACTCGATAAACACAGAGAGAGAGAGTGAGTGTGAGAGAGAAACATGCTTCTTTTAAGACATACTTTTAAAGACCTTGTCTACTATTTTCTGTTTAGTCATGTTTTCTGTGTGATTGCTCTAATTTCTTTGTTAAAAGCAGTCATACAATTCAGAAGCAACTTAACTACATTTTGAATTTCAAGCTCCATGGAAATGTCTCATCATTCTAAAGAACTATGCCCCTGCATACCAAATATCAACAAGGTAGGTTCAGTGTCCCTGATAATTATACTTCCAGGATTTCTAAATAGGCTACAAACAATACTTTCACATATGCACAAATTAAATGTGTAATGTTTATTTTTTCTTTTTGTGGGGAGTGTAAGATTTATGAGACAAGCAATGAAAATGAAAAACAACATAGTCATGGAGTATTTAAATTTGATACTTCCTCAAAAAAGAGAAAGAAAAGAAAAAATGGAAGCTCTTTGAAATGGAAAGATACTCTTTCAGTTGTTAGAGGATGTGAATTTAAATCCTGATTCTAATGCTTATTAGTACTATTACTTTTAAAAATCATTTAACCTTTCTGAATCTCATTTTCCTTATAAAAGGAAAGGTAGCAGAATAAATAATTGATCTTTATGGTCCCTTCTAGAACCAAAACTTCCATCTAGTCCAATTTGTCACAAATTCCATATAATTGGACTCTGAAATGATGCTAATTTTTGAAAAAGATACATTTAAATATTTAATATAAATTATTAATTTGTTTTTTGAAGAAAGAAGGAACATAAGTAGACTTTTAAAAATGAGTTACTACATATGCTTTCCAACAAACTAGATCTGGGTTTGTAGCATTTTTGTCTTCAGTTCTTTTAAAATATCAGATATCTCATTTATGGAAAAAGACAAAAATCTAATGAACTACACTCTGTATCTTTATCTTTATTTTTCTTTTATCTCTACTATAAAACATCACAAAGGTGAGTTCTGTGTTCAACACTCATCTTTAAAGCATCTTCAACAATGCTTTTTGCAAGATGACTGCCAATACTACTCTTGTAGTGTACAAATTGTGCTCACATTGACATCCCTCCTGTATTTGACAATCATGATTATCTCCTTCATTAAATTACTTTCTCTCTTACTTATACAGTCTACCACATATGATCTGCAGATATACAATCAGTGATAGACATACTACTTTCCCCTCTCTATAGTTCTAATTCACTCACTACATAAACACTATCTATTCCCTCAGAAACATAATTAGAGGCTAAAAGTTGTACCCACAAGAGAATCATGCCTGATGCCATACATGGTCAGCAGTGTTCAAGGAAACTATTAAAAGGTATTTAAAACTTATGTCCTAAATGTATTAGCATATACTTGAGCAATATATAGGCAGATAACTCAAATGCCACATCTTCTTTGTCCTGTTATGTATTGTCTCCTTGGTGCCATATTCTATTAAAAAATGAAACAAAACATTGAGAATGTGGCCAGTATGTGAACACGGCTATCATCATCACACAGTGAAGGACTGAAGAGAGCACCAAATAGGGATCATTTGAAGACATAATTCATATTAATTTTGGAAAAGTCATGACAAAATGTCATAATAGCTGCTTACTTGGACTATTTATTTATTAAACTCATTAAATTTGTTCTTCTTGATTTCAGAGGAAGAATTGGAAGTAGTAGATGAAAGTTTCAGAGAGGAATAACTTTGATGAAAAGAAAAATAACCACATTAACAATAAAAATGACCACCAACATCAATAACAATAATAAAAACTTCCTATCTCTGTTATGTAAAAATAGAGTGAATTGCTTTGAACGATAACAGATTCTGAGTCACTGGATATCTTCAGGTAAATGGTAAATAATCAAAAAGAAATGAAAATTAATGAAATTCTGAGGTTTCATTTTACATGTATTTGTGAGGGGTAAAGGTGAATAATATCCAGACTGCTTAGAGCACTTCTGAAGTGCTCTATAATTATGATTTTGCAGTAGCTTTAGAGGATATGTAAAATAAACTCACACTGGGATTCAAGATCCACGAGATCAGACTTTGATATGCTTTTCCAGGTTCATCTTGTACTGTTCATTTATTTCATAAATTAATTTCCAAGCAAAGTGAACCTTTCTCCTTTTTTCTTTTAAACTATATTCTCTTGCATTTGTGTCTTTGCTCACACTTTTCCATATGCTTTTCTTTTCCTCTAACTTCTCTTCATCAAGTCTCTATCTTTTAGGTTCTTTCCCTCATGGACTATCTCAGTTGTCATCACCAACGTAAACCATGTTTTCCCTCACCCTTGTTTCTTCATCCCTGCCTCCCCATACCTGTGGTATAAGGATGTGTTTTATGAGTACAAATGAGAAATCCAAGCAAAGTGCTATTACATATTCTAAGAAGGAGAGATCACTTTCAACTATAGTTGAATACCCAATTTATTATATGTGTGTGTGCTGATTGAACCCCAAGCATTAAGTATAAAAAATAATTAAAGTAGGTAGGTGGTTCAGTGTATAGAGAACCAGGCTTGGAGACAGTAGATGCTAGGTTCAAATCTGGCCTCAGATATTTCCTAGCTGTGTGACACTGGGAAAGTTACTTAATATCAATTCCGTAGTGCTTGACACTCTTCTATATTGGAACCAATTCTTAATATTGATTCTAAGATTGAAAATAAGGAGAGATTATAAAAAGAATAAACCACCATTACCTGAATAAATTCTGCTTTATAAACATAATGAAATACTATGTTATAAGAAATGATGAGAGATAATTTGAAAGAAACATAGGAACAATTGAATTAACTGATCCAAATTGACCAGAACCAGGAGAAAAAAATAATTTTATTGTGTTAAAACTTGTCTATTGATTTAACTAAATGTTGACATCATATAAATAGTCAAAGGACCAATGCACACATAATATTTTTCTACACTCCATTGAGTATGTATGTTCTTCTCTCTTTGAACCAATTCCAGTGAAAGTAAGGTTCAAGCCTTACTTGTAAGGTTCAACTCTCTTTCTTTTCCTCCATTGTGAAACTGTTTTGTACTTCTTTTATGTAACATAATTTACCCAATTTTACCTTTCTGTTAATGCCATTCCCTGCCTTCCTTTTCTCTCTCCTAAGTTTTATTTCTTTAGATATAATCCTATCATATTCCACTCATACCCTTGCTCTCTGACTATGTATATTCTTTTTAACTGCCCTAAGAGTGATAGTTTTTAGGAGGTACAAACATCTTCCCAACTATGTATATAAAGTTTAATCTTTGGCAACCCTTATGATTTCTCTTTTCTGTTTACCTTTTTATAATAAATGTATATTTATTACCTTATTAATATCTTGTCTTGAGTCTTGAGGCTCATATTTTTCATTCGACTCTTTTTTTTTCTTTTCATAAGTAATTATCGAAAGCCCTCTATTTTATTAAATTACTATTTCTCCCATCTTCTCCCCCACTTCCCAGCCAAAGCATTATACTCTATTTTTCTGGGCTCATTATTCTTGGTTACAGTTATAGCTCTTTTGACCTCTGAGATATTATGCTCTAGGCCCTTTGATCCTTTAAATGTAGGAGCTGCTAAATGTTATGTTATCCTGATTGTGGTTCCAAATTATTGAATTGTTTCTTTCTGGCTGCCTGAATTATTTTTTCCTTAACCTGGGGGTTCTGGAATATGGCTATAAAATTTCTGAGAGTTTTCTTTAGAGGATTTCTTTCAGAAGGCAATTAAAGGATTCTTTTCATTTCTGTTCTACCCTCTAGTTCTAGAGTTTCAGGTTCATTTCTTTTTCTACTGAGATATTTCATTTTTTATTCTTTTGTCTTTTTTATTTTTTCTTGATGTCTCATGAAGTTATTAACTTTCATTTGGCCAATTCTGATTTTTTTGTTTACTCATTTTTCAGACTTTTCTTGATGTTTAACTTTAAAAAAATTAAAGTTGGGTTCTGTTATTGTGAGGAAAGGAATATTGACTCAAGGTTCAGGTTCTTTGTGCAGTTACTTTTATAGCTAAGTCTAGGGCTTTATAAGTTTGCAGTTTTTTTTCGAGGTAGTGTGATCAAAGGAGAGATTTTTTTAATGCTCTGCAGACTGTGCTCTGGTATGTGAGTGACCACAAGTAATCTTTCCATCCTGGAACTGTGACCAGCTTTCCTGTTTCCCTGGGTCTTCAAGCATAGTGTTCATCCTCACCCTGGGACCCAAACTGGGACTTAGACCTGAGTCTGTATACAGGCAATGCAACAGAGTCCTGAACACAGAGCCAGCAAAGGGATTGCTGTAATCTCCTTCTGACTAGTTATCTGATCCCCTTACAGTCTATTGACTGAGAGCTCCAGATTCAGTACCTCCAAGGTCTGTGCTGGCTTGTGATGTGGTCTTTGTTCCACTCTTATTCCAGTGCAATGGTCCTTTTATGCTGATCTAAGTTGTCTTGGGCTGGAAATTTATTTTATCCTGTTTTTTTTTGTTTGTTCTGACATTCTAGAATTTGTTTTCAGGCATTTCAGGCATCATAGTAGTTTGGAGGGTAATTGGGAGAGATCAGAATGGTCCATGTTCTTTCTTCACTGTCTTAGCTCTACCATTCTAGTGTAACAGTTAAAATTATTGTTGAGACTGAAAGAAATTTAATTTAAATGGTCGCCTAGGGAAATCCCAAATAATAAAATACCCAAGTCAGCTGCCAAATTTTTATGGTGATTTAATTGCAACAGGAGTAAGAAAATATTAGAGGGAGAGAGAGAGAGGGAGAGAAGAAAAGGAGTTTAACTCAGAACCACTCTGGCTCAGGCTGAGCCAAAGTAGGCATTAAGGCCTTGGAGAGCCAAAGCAGGGAAAGGGGTCAGTCCTTATCACTCACCTGACCACTCTGAAGGAAAACATCTGCGGGGCTCCTCCAACCTCAGGCTCCAGGATTCAACTGCACTCTATCCCTCCTCACAGGAAGTCCTGAGAACTCCAGAGGCTCTTCTCTACCTCACTACCTGTATCTCACATATGCCAATGGTGTCTCAAGCTTGACTTAGGACCGCCCAGAGGTCTGTCCATTTTTTTGCACATGTCTGTTGAAGGCCATAATCTCAAATAATTAAATCTTGAGTTTGCTTCAGCCCTTCCTAATCTTGTTACACTGAGTAGGGTGGAGAATGTAGTTTCCCAAGAACCGATTCTGTTATTCCAAGTATCTCTATTGTTATTGATCAGGAAATAGCTAAATTCTATCTTCTAAAGAATGGTCTGAATAGGGTGGAGTACTTTTGAAATTCACACTAGGAGGATTTTTTTTTAAATAATAAAAACTTTGCAAAACTGAACAATTTTGAAAGACATAAGAACTAGAATCAAAGCAATAACCAACCATGACTTGGCATGATTGATGATGAAGAATGCTATACACCTCTTGATAGTATAAAAAGGTAGAACTGTATTATATTTTAAATAGGGTCACCAGGAATTTAATTTATTCCAAAGAGATTTATTTACAATTTATTTACAAAATATAGAAAGAATGAAGTAAGAAAATCAGAGAGAGGATAGGGTAAGATATCTAGCCTAAGCACTAAGTAATTTACTCCCGGTACCTGGCTTAAAACCAGGGCAGGGAAAGTTAGTTCTTAGTGGCCTTGTCAAAGCTGAGGACCTGGAGAAGTCTCTCTCAAGAGGTAGGTCTCTCTTGAGGCTATTTTTTTTTTCAGAAAATATCCAGGAAAGGAGTCAGCTTTTTCACTCACCATGTATCAGTCCAAAAGGAAGAGATTTAAGAACAGCCTCACCATATACAGGGTATGAGGTCTAGTCAGCAGGTTCTTCACCAGCTTCAACTCCAAAGAATGAAGAATTGCTTGCCTCTCACAGGGAGTTAAACTCCAAATAAAACTCCAAGTAAAAACTGCAGCCAGTAGGTTGTAATTCCCTTTTAAAGTTACTTTCTTTTATGTCACTTCCTGTGCCTTCCCCTAATTTCCATCTACCAATCACAGTTGAAGCTTTGCTTTTGGACTGCCCAGGGGCAGATAGTTTAATTCTGATTCATCACCCACTGTTGCACATGTGGGCCACAGACCTCCCCCCACTCAAATGTGAATGGGTGTTTACATTTTTGGTCATTAAATCTAAAAATGGGCAGAGGATTTAATTTCATTTTTATAATCAGGGGAGACAATTAATTTCATTTTCACAATCAGGGGAGAGTTAAATTCAATCTTCACAACAGAGAGGTGATAGACTGAATTTTCAGAATAAGAAAGATTTTAGAACATGGTCAATATGGAAAGTTCTATTGATTTTTTTTTATTCCACCTCACTTCCCTTTATCCTCACACACACACTCTTAGGGGAGGGAAAGAAGGGAAAATGGAAGAGAAGGGACATTTTGAGAATTTTTTAAAAAGAAATTTAAAAAATAAATTGCATGAATTAAAAAGTCAGATTAAAGTTATAATTTTATCATTTGAGAGTAGAAGAAACACTGGGAAATCTATTTGAGTATTTGGAGGAATTGTCATTTAAGTTTCCATTTCTGCATCTATCAGGATGGCAAATGGGCACAAACTAAATGTTCAAAGTATGTTTTATTTTGCACTGAGAGAAATGTGTATGTCATTGAACAATGAGCATAGCTTCTACTAAATGTAAGATTCTTATAGATGAAAAAGATTGTCTAAAGTCTTGCTCTATCTCAATTATTTAGAAACTAATTATACATACAAATCAATTTTATCCCAAGCCAAACACTGATAAGCTGGTCCAAGTTAATAAGAGATGATAGGCTCTTCCTCATTGGATGATTTCAATAAGGGAACAATATGATGACTTAGCTTTTACATTTCACCAAATACTACTTCTAGATTTAGAGGAACTGACTTAAAACATCAACTCTGATGATTACTTGGAGAGAGGTAGATGGCATTTTGTTTGAAAAATTGGAACTGAAGCAAGAAAGAGCTGAGTTCAAATTTTGTTTCAGACAGTAGTTATGTGATCCTTGAAAGTAATTTTTTTCTCAATTTCAATTTCCTTTTCTGTAAAAGATGAAGTTGGATAATAATCATACTTATTTCACAGGGTTGGTTTGAAAAAGAAATACATACATTTTGTATTATATATAATTTAAAGTTCTGCATTAAGGAAGATATTACTATTATTGCTGTCAAAGAGATCATGGTTAGGTCTCACCTCCCTGTAACTCTGTTTCATCATTTGCAAAATGAAAGGTTTGGACTAGATAGCCTCTGAAGTCCCTTTCTTCTCTTTCTCTATATTTCTATGATAGGAAGTCCCTTCTAGTTTTGGGAGTTCATAATCCTGTGAAAAGTATTTCAATTTCTTATACTTTTTCATAACTGACACTGTTAATGTTTCAGATATCAAGTTGGTAACACACAGATGGCTGTTTCCATGTACTTTCACACATATATCAGCAAAAATAAGTGTCCCACTGAAAACACTAGTTCTTAAGAATATCATATGGATGTTAGTCCCTGAAGAATTCAAGCAAAAGCAAAACCAGAAAAACAGAAAGGCAGCTGTAGGCAGGTATATATAGTAGTCAAGGTTGCAATTTAAAAGCAAAATTACCACTTTCTTTTTGCTGAATATTTTCAAATTTAAAGGAGAAAAGGAGGGACAAGTAACTTTTATCCCCCAAAAAGTAGTAGAATGAGAATTTATTAATTGAATAAATTTCCTATATTAAATGAAAAATGTTTTATAGATATTAAATTGCTAATTTAAAAAAGCATTTTAGGTGCCCTAAGAATTATTTTCAAGAGAGAAATAAAAAGAAAATCTGACAAAGGGTATCATTAAATATTTTAAATAAAGAGATTTGAAGTCTAGTTTTGGTTTTGATAGTCACAAGAAAATAAGGGTACAAGTCTAACTTTCACTGTGAGATATATTCATCTTCTAAGTTGGAAAAAATGTTTTCTTTCAGTCACAAAGGTCACTTCCTTTCATTGTGATCAGTAGGTACTTATATCATCTTATTCTAGAGTGGAAAGGTCAATAATGAATTCTTCAAAGTATATATTTCACATATAGGTGGGAGTAAAGTAGCTCCATGATAATTATTGCCCATCTCCTTGCCAGATTCATTGTGGCAAATATTAATATCTAGATTGTATATAACACTTTTAAGGTTGCAAAGTGATTTGTAAATATTGCTCATTTGATTCTGACAACAACCTTGGAAAGTAGATGCTTTTTTTTTTTTGTAGGTAGTGTATTAGGTGATTCCTTTATTTGATTTTTTATGGTAATTGGAGGTGCTGGGCAAACACAGTGAGAAGTAAGATAATGGGAAGACAGAATTCTTTCCCTCTTCTCCCCCACCAACTTCTGCTGTCTTTTTCAGTTGGGATCAAGCTGGGATTCAGAATGGGTAAGTTGAATGACATTTTAACAGATAACTCACTCTCTAAAATACCAGAAACAGGGATTTATTTTAAAGGAAGGAGGGGTAAAGGGAATATTGATGATAAGAGAAAGGGAGTTTAAGATTTCCCTAATCTATTATAACTCTCAAGATGAATAAGTAAAGTTGTATAGTCTTTAAGAGGGATATTATTAACAGTTTTCAAAGGTAGTCAGAGCCAAGCTTCAATTCTGTCAGAGAGAAACCAATAACCAGAAAGGCAGAGAAACCTCCTTTAGCTCTTTCTCCTAAAGTTCCAGGAAAAAGTGAGTAAGAAGCAGTTTGTGTCTCCTTGTTCAACTGCCTTCTCTAGACCACATTCTTCTCTGGAATTTTCCTTGATGGATAGATCTTCAAGCTTCCATTCATTGCATCTGCTTTTCCAGGATTTCTGTAGCATTAATCTCTTACAGTAGGTGCTATTATTATTCTGATTTTACAAATGAAGAAACTGAGACAAAGGTTAAATGACTAGCAGTGCAGTTAGTCAGGGACTAAGGTCTTCTTGACTCCAGGTTCAGCACTCTAACTACTCTTTTGGTTTTGTAATTTTATAACAAATTGGTTGTTGACTATAGGTTCCTCTTATCTCTAACAATTGCCTGTAGGTATCTATCTAAAGGACTGGGAATTCTCTGTGGTACACTAGACACAGTTCTGGATCTAATATCTTAATTTCTTAGTCATATAGACTCTTCATGACCTCATTTGGGGTTTTCATGTCAGAGATACTGGAGTGGTTTGCCATTTCTTTCTCCAGTTTGTTTTATAGTGAGGAATTGAGCCAGTGACTTGACCAGATTCATCTTCCTGAGTTCAACTCTGATTCAACTGTGTGACTCTGGGAAAGTCACTGGCTCAATTCCTCACTATAAAACAAACTGGAGAAAGAAATGGCAAACCACTCCAGTATCTCTGACATGAAAATCCCAAATGAGGTCATGAAGAGCCAATATGACTAAGAAACAACAATTTCAAAAAACTAGTGATATGACTCATAGCTTTTTATGACATTTTATACATATTTTATTGCTATTTCTCGTGGCCATATATCTAGGTAATCTATTGATCTGCTAGGCAAATGAAGATGTGATATAATTGAACAATGATGTAAGGGCCAATACAATAAAGTCATTAGGTCAATCTAGTTGAGAAACATTCAAGATATACATGAATCCTGTACTTGAATATTTGAAGGGCTGATATTTGGAAGAGCAACTTGATTTATTATTTTATGGATCTCAGATAATAGAATTTTGAAAACAGCTAATTTCATTGACTAGAAATTATTAGGAAAGAGATAAGTATATGTTTACCATAAAGACAATTTCTCTAAAAATTAAAAATATCTGAGAGACAAATGTACAGCCTTGGGACTTAGTGAATTCTCCTTTAATAGAGACTTTCAAGCCTCTTGAAGCTGAACAATTATCATTTGTTAGGAATGGTGTAGAGTGAATTCTTGTCTTTGTTCTATGGGTAGATTTGATATCTCTAAAGGTCTATTGGATGTCAATTCTATGATGACTACTATATAGATACATACAGCTAATATTGACAAAGCTTTATACATAAACAAGTTTTACATGAAGAATGTACTATACATAATAAAACAACATAAAATATACATAATAAGCATGAATAAAATACATAATAAACAAGAATACTATATACAAGTATATACAAGTAGAGAAACAGAGTGGCAAAGAAAAAATAAATTCTCAATTACTTTGAATTAATAACTAGGCAGATAAAATAATCAAAAAGAGACAAATAACATGTAAATTAATGAAAAAAGAATTCCTAGCACATATCACAAGACTGGAAAGGATAAATAAAAGTTTATAATAGGAAATGAATAACCCAGATAATTGAGTAAATAGGTATTAATAGAGTATATATCTAAATTGGCTGAATTGAAGTTACCTAATGCAGATAAGCCATGTCCTTACCCCCTAAAAAAGAGACAAAAATAATGGCTGAATCACTATCATTAACACTGGGGAGAAAATAATAGAAGACAGGAAAAATAGCAAGATTTTGCAAAAACGGAAAATGTCAATTTTAAGAAAGAAAATAATTTATGTTAAAGCTAAAGGATAGTGATTTTAAATGATTCATCAGAAAATTCTAGAATGCATTCATAAAGAGGTCACAAAATTATCACAAAGAAACTGCATGATTAACAGTAAATTTTTATTTTAGCTTTTTTTTTTTTTCAATTGCTCTAAATATATGGCCCAAGTGGGCATTCACATGGAAGGAAACGATCTTCTCAACCTTGATATATTTAAGTAAATTAAATAAGAAAGATGTGTTAAGAGTAGGTACTAAATGGTGACTAGCCCCGATGCTTCATTAGCATCCTTCTGATTTTCCACAAAAGCATTGAATTCCCCACCCCCAAAGAAAGCATTACTGCTTGGTGTGACCTTAGAGGTCACAGACAAGGACACTATAGCATTAACAGATACAGAAGAACTATGATCTATCTGTGTGTCAAGTTAACAGATCCCAATGAGGACTGGGATATCTGTAAATTTCAAGTGTTATATTTGTACTTAAAAAATCAAATGCATTAATATAAGATGGAGAAAGCATAATTAAGCCAGTTTGTATTTTAAAAATTACCTCCTGTTGGTCTGTTACCTCAAGATAAGCCAGTTTTGTGATGAAAGTCAAAAAGGTTCAAGCGATCTTGGACTGCATGGAAGCATGGGGTTTTCTAACAATAACGAGATGCCTTTTTAGTTTGACTCAATCAGATCATGGCTAATGTATTGCAGTGATTTGAGGAAGGGCCTTTCAGAACATCCAGAGGAGGGCAACCAGTATGGTGAGGAGCATTAAATTAGAATCCAAAGATAGCTGAAAGTATTGAGGATGCAAAGATATGTAGCATGGAGAAAACAACTCAAGAGGAGCACAATAGTTGTCTTCAAGTATTGAAAGAAAACCAGTGGCAAAGGAGTTAGAACCATTTTCTTTGAGCCCAAAGTGAAAAACTAGAAGTAATGGGTGGAGGAGGCAAGCAAAATATATGCTTAATATATGGAAAAGCTTCCTCCTACCACACGCTGAACTTCCATTCAGCAAAAGCTGGATGGCAACTGCTCAGCTATGTTGTAGGAAGGACTTTATTGTAGGCTAGGCTACTGAATTCCCTTTCAATTCTGAAAGTTTATAATTCTGTGATTCTCTATAGGGAAAGAAAACTGATAGTGTTAATGATTTTCTGGAGCATAATTAACAAATATCATTCAGCAACACCTGTTTTCTAGATACACTAGTAGGCAGAGGTTAAAATATCATTGAAACTATTTAGTGTAGTGAAATTTCTGGAAAACTGGTAATTCATATAGAGTAGAGATATTAATCAGAATATCCAGTTACCTAAGATTTTTCACTCTGTAGCCATTCTGAGTTGATGGAAGTTTAATAAAGAGAATTGATATTTTGTTGTGCAGAACTGACTTCTCTTTGAAGCAAACAATAACAAGCATTAACATCACCAAATGGGGAATGCATGGATAATATTGACATGAATATGTCAATGCATCCATGATCTAATCAGAGTGAATCCTCCAACCAGATGGGTTGTGGGCATATCCCAACCCTGTCATGTATATGACTATGTATCCATATGTATGCATCATATATATTTATAGATGAATATATATAATTGTTTATGTATACATATTCCAATGAGACCCCTGATCATGTTGTGCTAAAAATGCTCCATAAAGGATGTTATAGCCATTGTTTGTGGTACTATCTAAAGCCTTGGACTTGGGCTCAGATGACCTGTGCTCAAATTTCAGCTCTGCCACTTAGAGTGTGAACTTGGGCAAGTCACTTAATTTTCCTCTGTGAAGAAACTGGTCAACAGTTAGAGAGGTCTGTTCTCTAATGTTTATTCCAGCTCTAAATCTATGATTCAATTGTCCTGACTTTTGTCACTTATCCTACTGGATTTCTGATAAAATATAGAAAAAAATTGGAAATAAATCCTTTATTTTGTGAGAATTAAAATTAATATACAATAACTTAAGTATTATATTTATAAGATTCATTAAAATAAAAACTGGTGTTAAAAGGGAGCTAACTAAAACCATGAAAAAGAAAGAGGAGAGGGAGAAGCTACAGAAACTCATAATCAATAACATAAAGATGCATGTAGATGAAAATAAAAGGATGCTGGGAGATATAAAAGGAATTCTGGGAAACATAGTCCTGGGGTTCAAGATTTTCCAACTATACAATTTTCCCCCTAGTTCTGATGAAAAGTCATGGGGAATATAGAGGAGTTTCATTGAGAAAAATTTGCTACTTAACTTGAAACCACCTTTCTCTCAAGGTATATCACCTTATGTTCATTAATCCCACCCTTCTAAACTTACACATACATTTGTTTCTTAATTTCACTTCCTCAAACATCTTTCTCCACCATTTCTGGGTAGCTGATCACATGGTTAAAGCAAAATGTCTGGGCTTATATTTTTGTCTCTGTGTGGCTAGAGTTTATCTTTCTTTTGTAATCTTATGAAATAAATGGCATGTCTCTAATAACTATTATAAATACATTTGTAGGGTCTTCTAATTTACTTTTTTGGATATGAACCATCCCCTTCCTTAACCAGTATAAATGTTTGACCACCATAATAACCAATGCAATGGAAGGTGACTTCTAGATTAAAAAAAATATATCCTGTGTCTACAAGGCTAGAACTTGGACTACATATCTGGTATTATCTTCCTCAAAATATGAAGTGATAGTTCCTGACTTTGTGACCCTGTGCAAGTCACTTAACTCCCATTGCCTAGTCTTTACCACTCTTCTGCCTTGAAACTAATACACAGTATTAATTCTAAGATGGAGGTAAAAGTTTTATTTTTACAAGTACATGAAGTGATATCCCTTCAGTACATTTCTTTTTTCCAAACGTGTCTTATTTTCCTTTATGACATCTTTCATGTGTACATCTTGCAAGTCACAATTGGTTATAACATCAAAGCTATTTATGTCCATTGTTAAATTCTTCAGCCCATGGTAGCTAGGTGGCACAGTGAAGAAAGTCAGAAGAGTCATCTCTCTGAGCTGAAATTGGGACAGCAACACTCACTAGCTATGCAACCCTAGGAAAATCACAACATACCTTATCTCAGTTTTCTCATCTGTAAAATGAGCTGGAAAAGGAAATGACAAACTAATTCAGTGCTTTTGCCATAAAAAAAGGCTGAAATGGGGTAAAAAGAGTGAACCATGACTTCAAAATGACTGAATCACAAAACAACTCTCCAAGGCCATTGAATTACCTATGATTGGGATTCTTGTAGCCTGTGGTACTCCTTATTTAAAACCATTAGGCAAATACTAACATATTAAACAAAACAAAATAAACCCAAAATCAATCAGGGGATTGTTTAATTTCACTGGGAGAAGTGCATAAATTGCTAAATTCTTCCTATTCTACTCTTGTCTTATTCATTTTCAGGTCTACCCCATTTCCAGTCATCAATGCCTCTCCAAAACCTGAATTGATGGACTAAGTCAATCAACTGTATCATAGAGAAGGGAAAATCACTTAACCCAAAACCTTTGATGGATTCTATTGGTGTATTGATGAGTTGGTTAGTTTTTCTGCATTGCATGTAATATATTGGTGTTGAGTTACTCAGTTGTGTCCAACTTTTCATGACCCAGTGGACCTTTTTGTCCATGAGGTTTTCTTGGCAAAGATATTAGAGTATTTTAGCATTTCCTTCTCTAGTGGATTAAGGGAAAGAGAGGTTAAGTGACTTGCTCAGGCTCACAGAGATAATAAGTATCTAAGGCCAAATATGAATGCAGGATTCCTAAATATAGAGGCCCATCTACTTTACATATGGATCTATACATATGTAAACATATCTATATTAACATATATATGCATATCTAAATATATATATATATTTATATATAATACAAGCACACATATATGGATACAAACCTTTTATTGTATTTAATATGGAATCAGTGGAGAAATATATTTAGAAATTAAGATAATACATAAAGGTGATATATAGTTAAAGAAACAAATTTGAGTAGGGTGGAGAAATATAACATGGACAAATCTAGTCTGACTCTTTTGTGTTGTGCTTTCTGTCATTGACTGTACCACAATGGCAGATGAATGACCTTTAATGATACAACTTCCCTCAAAATCTTATGTTGAAAGATTGCCTGTTAATATGACAATTATACCACTTGCTTAATGAAATGCGCATTCAGGGCAGCCTGAAGAAGCTAAAATAGTGTGCTTAGAGTGGAAGGAAGGCATTTTTTTATCTATGGAAAAGTTCAAGTCATTGTAGTAGGCAAAGCTTAAGAAAGAGATTACAAAGACTTTAATGCTAATCCTATTTTGGGGTACAAGAATTACTTCAATAAATGACATTTTCATGAAATAATATTTTTATTACTTGTATATAAAATGGAAGAATTGTATAATGGCTATACAAGTAGATCATAATCACATAATCAAGGTTGTTCCACAGAGTATTGCTGGACAATTTTTATTTTCATAAGTAGGTTGAGGAGTCATTTGAGAGATACTTAATTTCAGGGAATATAAAGGTCAAAGGTGAATGGAGAACATTCAATGTTAGATCAGCATTAGGAGATAGATAAAGTAGACTGAGTTGTGACTAGAATGTTCTGCATCAAGTATGGCAAGATAGATAATTGGGTAAGTGATATCTATTATTCTGCCTGGGAAAACATTATTTTCTATGGGATGACATTTCTTGCTTTTTCAATTTAGCAATATCTAGAATGCCCACAAGAATTTTTAGGGATGTTGATCTATATTGGGGTTCTAAGAAAATTTTTTGTATCATAGATAGTACTGGTAGTCTAACCTAGTGAAATCTATGGAACTCTCCTCCAAATAATAGCTTAAATATGTAAGAGAGGAATTAGTAAAAGAGAGAAATCAGATCTAGTGGAGCAAGGAACAGCTCATGCTGGAGAGGGGCAAGAAGAAAAAAGCTCAGGATTCAATTGAAAGAACAGAAGCTGAGAGAACTCAAAAACTGCCAGCTCACCTCACTCCTCCAGATAAGAGCCTAAGAATAGGATCTCTGAGACTGGGTGGACTCTCTGTTTATCAACTGTTTCCAGGTGAACTCCTGAAATCTCTCACTCAGCTTGAGACATCGTAGACTGAGACTCTGAAGGAAGCCATCTACTGAGAAACTCCATTCCAAAGATTATTCTCCACATCTCTCCCCAACTTGTCCTGAACTCCACTGCTCTAACTAGATTAACTCAGAGTAGGGAAGAAACCAGCAGCTGAACAGAAGAGGAATCAAGATAGAGAGCCTGGACCTCCAAGATTTGGGGGGTCAGTCTTCTAATCAATAGGGATTCCTGCTACCCACTTTCCTCACCTAATACCTTCATTTCTCCCTTCCCTGAATGAACCCAAATAATGTGTTTACTACTTAGATCAGGTTTGACTAGTTCCTGACATTAAGGAAGGGAGCAGAAGATTTGGGGAGAACCATACCTCTCTCCAAAAAGGAGATTTAGCTCAGGATCCTAGGGATCCAAATACCTAGATCCAAAGAACAACATCTCTCCTTGGTGGGGGTATAAACCCAGGGATTTCAAGAGAAGTGGCAGTTGGTATACTTGAAGGATCAAGAGACAGGAAGGTTCACCTTGTCTCTCAACAATAGCTGAGACCAAGTAGGGAAGCTGCGTGTCATTTCACCTAAGCTCTTTCCTCTAGTTCTTAACATTCATCTCTCAGAACCACTCTCTGAGGAGACATACTCCGTCCCTCAGGGAGACAAGGCTGGGTTACCTTCCCCAAGGATAAGAGAGATCAACCTCATCTCCCTCTCCATTCTCTTAATTCTTTCTCTCCCTCCATTTCCTCTGTGTGTGACCCCCCCCAGCCCCCACTGAGCATATATTACAAATGTAAACAATTAAATACACCATTTTACAAAGGAAATAAAAGATCTATTACAAACATTATTTTTTCATCTAAATTCAAGGATTTCCTGAAATGTATCCATAGATCCCTAGTCTAAATGTGGTCTCTAGATTAAGAACTCCTGCCCTAAAAGCACAAATATTAAGAGAGGCTTAAATCCCTGCTCCTCTTCATGCCACTAATTTGTGCGCCACTTTTGGCTGAACACTTATCCTCAACAGTCTTTAGTTTCCTCATTGTAAGACTCCTACTACAATTAAATTGACCATAAATGGGTGTTAGTTGTAGGGTGATTTTTAATATCCATTCCCACTATTATGTGAATTTTAATCTCATATTTTATTAATGTATCTATTGTTCTCCAAGTTTTTCTTTGTAAATTCAATTTTTGTAGGGAAGAGTGGAGAGGGGAGTCTAGGAATAATTGCAATTAAAGAAATTTAATTGGGATTCCTATAATTAGGTCCGCAGAGAAATTTCCAGAATAGTGACCCTAGTTTCCAGAAGCCTATGCCAGAAGAGCCCAGCTGAGGCCAGGTCCTGTCAAGTGGGAAGGACTTTAAATACAGCTCCAAAGACTAATAGTCCTCTGACTAAGGATTAATCAAGGTTATTTAAGAAAGGTTCATTAGCATCAGATTATGAATATTTGTTATCTGAAGGGAACAGCAATTCATGAAACTGTCTACTGATGTGGAAGAATTGTAATCTTCATGAATGAAAAACCCACACATCTTGGAATATGGAAGTTATCATTACATATGTCAGGCAGGCAGTTTTATAATCTCCTTTAGACTAAAAAGAAACTGTTAATGAGATTCTTCAGGTTGTTCAAAGTACACACCAATATCCTAAAAACATATCTGAATACCAGATTTTATTGAGTGTACAAGTATGTTTTGACCAGAAAACATTGTATCTGAATTATATATTTTCTTTGTTTTCCTGGTCTCCACAATGAATTCACTGAATGGAACAATTACAAATAAATTTGAGGTGAAATGTGGCATGCAGAACAGCAAATTGGCCTAAGAATGAAGAAGACCTGAGTTCTAGACCCATTGTCAACACATACTTGCTCAGGGTCTGTGGGCAAGTACTCTGACTTCTCAGTACCCCAGGCAAATATTTGAGTTTATAAATAGCAATGCATCTGTTGATTTGCCGTGGAAAAAGGGAGTTTTCCTTTCTGGGTCTTTCCTTCATTAATAAGACACCCTTGACAAAACCACCAAAGTCATTTTATTTCTTTAAAAACAAACCTTCCTCCTCTATTAGAATTAATATTAAGTAATAGTTCCAAATCAGAAGATTGAAAAGGGCTAGTTAATTGGGGTTAAGTGACATGCACAGGGTCACACAGCTAGGAGGTGTCAAGGCCAAATATAAACTCAGATTTTCCCATTTATATCCATTGAGCAATCTAGCTGCCCCTCAAAATGAATTTTCTTTAGGAATAGATACTAATATTTCACTCCTCAAGTTGATAAACTCCTGGTCACATTAGGGAAAAAAATCTATTAAAACCCTTCATCATTTGAACCCCCTCCATGTTTTTTAGTCAAATTATTCTCTATTCTGAACCCTTTGGACAGGCTAAACTGCCCTTCTCATTTGCTCACACATAGCACTCCATTTTCTGTTTCTGCTCTATTCATTTACCATGCCTGGACTACATTCACCCCTCACCTTTGATTCACAGAATACCTTTTCCTCTGATCTTCTTAGAAAATAGACCCAACAGGGCATTTTTGGTTATTATGGTTTATACAAAGTTTTATAGCTCTCTAGAAATAACTCCAAATTGCTCTCATAATTGTTCACAGTTACACCAACAGTATATTCAGTATATTAGTGTCCCTGCTTTTCCATATCCCCTTCAACATCTGTCATTTTACCCTTTTGCTATTTTAATCATTATAATAGTTGTGAGAGAATACCTCAGAATTGTTTTGATTTGCATTTCTGTAATCAATAGTGATTTAAAGCATTTTTTCACATAACTATATATGACTTTGATTTCTTCATCTGAAAACTATTCAATCTTTTGTCCATTTATCATTTGGTGGATTACTACAAAAATATTTTAGCAGCTTTTTTTTTTGTAGTGGCAAAGAATTGGAAACTGAGGGAGTGTCTATCAATTGAAGAATGGGTGAACAAGTTGTGATGTGATTTTAATGGAATACTGCTGTGCTATAAGAAATGACTAATAGGATGAGTTTAGGGGAAAAAAAAAACAAAACTTGGACAGAATTATATGAACTGATGAAAATTGAAGTGAGCAGAACCAGGACAACATGGTATACAGTAACAGATAGATTGTGTGATGATAAACTATGAAGGACTAAACCATTATCAGCAAAACATGGCTCCAAGATAACACCAAGGGAGTCATGATTAAAAATGAAATGCTATCCATAGCCAAAGAAGGAACTATTTGATCAAAGCACACCATCTTTCACTTTATTTCCTTGCTGAGTTTTTTTTTTAATTTTATGTGTAACATATGTCATATCATAGCAAAAGAATAGGATAATATATATTGTATGAAAACACTGGTATGATCTAAGTCAGACTATTTACTACCTTTTATGTTCCAAAATATTTATATCAGCTCTTTTCAGGGTGACAAAGAACTGGAAATCAAGAGGATGTCAATGTCCAACAATTTGGGAGAGGCTAAACAAAGTGTGGCATTTGATTGTGATAGAATACTACTGTGTCATAAGAAACATGAACAGATTAATTAAAAAAAAAACTTGGAAAGTACTACATGAGAGATATGGGGATCTAAGAGTAGAGGAAGAAGAGCACAGAAGCCAGTTCTTCTCTCTTTGGACATGAACTTGGTGAGACTAATGCTATGCAGAAATGGAGCCTAATTTCTCCCCTCTAACCTCAGAGAAGCTGTGAAGGGGAGCTGTATCCCTAGCTGTGGCAGAAAATGTTTGTATGTTTTTTCTTGTCTTGTCTTTGAAATAAACATCTTTTGTAAGAAAAAAAAAACTTGGAAAGTACTACATGAGATAACAAAGCCTTAAATGAGTAGAACCAACAAAACATTATATAATTAAAGATACAATATTTAAAGATGAATTTGTGAATGTTTATCTCCAGAGAATGAGTTATAAAATAGAAACATGAAAGACATAATCTGTATATACATATGTTTGCCAGATGTTGCCTTCTATCATGTGGAGAAGGAAAGGAAGTTTTAAGATACCTGGGAAAATTATATGAATAAAAATATTTTTTATATAAGTAGGTCCTTTCCTCCTATCTCTGATGTTTTGGGAATATAGAACCAAAACTAGTGTTGCTGAGTCAAAAAAGTATGTATAGTTTTATGGTCCTTTGTGTTTCATATTGCTCTCCAAAATGGTTGGATAGCTCACAGTTCCACTAACACTGTTAGTGTGCCAATTTTCCCACATACCCTCCAACATTTACAACTTTCCTTTTTGGTTATATTAGCCAATCTAATAGTTCTGGTGTGGTTTCTCTGAGTTGTTTAAATTTACATTTCTCCAATTGAAGTGAATGAACATATTTTCTTCCACATGATTATAGTTTTAATTTCTCCATCTGAGAAATACCTGTTCATAAACTTTGAGCATTTATAAATTGAGGAATGCTTTGTATTCTTATTAACTTGACTCAATTCTATGACAACTAAAATTACCTGGAGGCCATAATTTTAATTTTATGATATTAATTTATTAAAAAATAGACCACTCACTGCAGTCTAAATAGTCATGAACTCCCTTTAGTCCAGAATAAATTCCATAGGACTCTCAGTTGGGTGAGAAGCTCACATGGCCAGTAGAAAGCCAGAGCAAGCTCAGCAGCTGCATAAACACTTCCAGGAGAAACCTAATTCCTATTGTGCAAGTCAATATGTACAACTCCTGGCATGATCATCTGGCCCCTCCATAGGGCATCCTAAGAGATTTCTCATTGTGTGAAAAGTGTTTCATAATTGTGTTCATATAATTTCTGGGTTTGTTTCAGAAAGTATACTCCTGGGTATTTTATGTTGTCTGTGAATATTTTAAATGGAATTTCCTTTTGTATGTCTTGCAATTGAACTTGGTGGTGGTAGCATAGACATGTTGATAATTTATGTGGGTTTATTTTGAATCCTGAAACTTTTCTGAAGTTGCTAATTTCTGTTAGTGTCTTAATTTTATTCTTTGGGGTTCTCTTTCTAAATATATATACTATCATGTCATATGTGAAGAGTAAAAAAATTTTAAAATTTATTTTCCTGCTTTTATTGCTATAGTTAGATATTCAGTATAATATTAAATTACAGTGGTGATAATGGGCATCCTTGCTTCACCCCTGATTTTAATGGGAAGGATTCTAGTTTTTCCATATTACAAATATGCTTATTGACAGTTTCAGATAGATGTCCCTTATCATTTTAAGAAAAGCTCCTTTTAATAAAATGTTTTCTAATGTTTTTTTATAAGGAATGAGTGTTATATTTTGTCAAAGGCTTTTTCTGCACTATTCAGTCAATCATATGGTTCCAGTTGTCTTTGTTATTTATATGGTCAATTGTGCTGATACTTTCCCTAATATTGAACCATCCTTGCATTCCTAGTATAAAACCCACAAACCTGCTCATGGGGTATGATTCCTGTGATATAATGCTGTAATCTCCCTGTTAGTATTTTATTTAACATTTTTACATCAATATTCATTAGGGGAATAGATTTATATTGTCATTTCCAAAGTTGCCAATGCTTATGATATAGAACATTGTTCCTTTTAATTCTTCCCCTACATTTCTATTTCTTTCCAGAGTAATGTCTATAATTCTTACTTCATTTATAAAGCAGATAATATTAGTGTTCCTAAACTAAATGAATTATCACATCATTGATAATCATCTTCATTTCAATAGCTGAGTAATCTTAGATAAGTCACTCCAACTTTCTCTGCTTTAGTTTCCCTGTCCACAAAATGAGCATGATAATATCATCTATTTCTTAGTGTTGTTGTGAGGATAAAATGAGATAACTACTTAAAAGCATTTGGCTGCTGTAAACACTACCAAAAGGCTAGTTCATCATCTTTAATATTACTTTCTATTATTTGTATTTCCCAAATAATTTTGAATGACAGACTACATAAGGGGTTGTTTTCCAAAAACTTGGTTCATAATTTGACATGCAATATGATATCAACAGTGAGTCTCAATATAAATGATGCTACTAACTTGCTTTGGAGAGTTAGGTTACTTTTTTGGGCTTCATTTTCTTTATCTTTAAATGAGAGGGTCATTTTTTTTATAATCTCTAATTTTCTGGGTGAAGAAACTCTTTGCCCCTTTTACAATTACAGAGACTATAAACTTTGCACTATTGCATTCCTCTGATCCTAGTTCTTATAAATGTCTGTTTATTATCTAGCATAACCCAGGATAAGAAAGACAAGTCTCAAAACAAGTTTGTTTTTTAGAAAGGATTCTATATAACATTAAATTGTCAATATCAGATATGAAAGAATATATATGTAAATACATGCACACACACACATATATATGCATGTTAATTTTAGGCAAATAATTTATTCCAAGTGTAAAATAGAAAGAAATAGAATAGAATTCTTATGTATAGTCATGTTTAAAAGAAAGAAAGCTTTCTGTACCTGATTCTTCTGAAGAGTATACATTATGGAAAACTTATACATAAAAATGCCATTAAATCATTGGATTTTTAAGCTCATTAAGTTCAATTGAGGATAAAATTGAAAGCATACTGGAAAATACTTTTATGATTCTTGAATTTATTTATTTAGATGTATGAAGTCCATGTTTGAAAGTTCCAGTCAATATCCCCTAAAGCAATTTATCTTTTATGTAATATTTTTCTATGTATTGAATTTTATTTATTCTCTTGAAAAATTACAAACTCATTTCATAGTGTAGGGTTTACACAGATGAATTCTTTGTCCTCATAAATATTTTTTTTCTAATTCTCTCTCAGTAAATCCACACAAAGCCACTTTAATAAGATCCTTAAGGTCAAGGACATTTTCACTTAACTGTGCCCAGAACTTGCTGGGTAGAGTTATTTTATAAATGCTAAATTAATAGACTCAATATCTTAATTTGACTCTTCTGACCCCATATGTCCCTCTTCAACACAAGTATTGCATTTGCTGGATTAAATCCAATTAATTAAGTATTTATGATATGCAATCAACTATACTTGGCATTAGGATGGCAAAGATAAAATGAAAACCAGCACTTCCCTTCTCTCAAGGATCTTACATTCTACTGGTCTTCTTAAACCTATAAAACAACAGTTCTTATATATAAAATGATTGAGCAACTACTAAAGATAATTTATATTTTTGGATTATAGCTATATCATTTATCATATTAGAACCTGAAATGTCCCAGTATGATATGAAAATTGTTTTCACTTCACAGATATTCTCTGTCTATAGAGATTCCCATATAAAAAAACAAACCTTCCTTCTTATCCCTGTTATCACTTATACAATGTATGACATTATATTTAGTGGTCATGGAATTGTGTGGCATAGCCATGATATTGTGCATTATGGGAATTTCATTGTATGGCATTCTGTTCTGTGGATATTACATTACAGACATGATATGTAACATCATGTAATAAGGTATGGCATGTAACATATTGGCATGCATTTGTGTAATACTGTGGGGCATAGTAATATCATGTAGATGTATAATATTTGTTGCATGACATGGTATGGCATTGCATTGTGTGATGCAACTTAGGCATGATATGATTTATAGATATAACAGCATATAGTATATATAACACAGTATAATGTATAAAACAATATGAGTTATCTGAACAACACAGCATTTTCTACATTTTGCTCTGGGGTTTTTGTAGATTCATGTATGGTCATTTTTTATGAAAGTACATGTATTTGGGAAAAAGAGGTACAGTCATTTCTATTCCCATTCAATTTTCTCCAGAGATCTATCATATCTATTTTTTTCTTAAATTGTACAAATCTTCTGAACTTATTTATTTTATGATTAAAATTATAATCTCATTATCAAAGCTTCTTCACTATCTGCGTTACTCCATAGTAAAATGTCATTTCCCTGATTAATCCCTTTTAATTAAGCCTGTTATACCTTTTTTTTTGGTATGAAATTATGATTGCTGCTCTTGCCTTTTTTTACTTCATTTGAATTAAAATAGATTATCCTCTGGTTCTTAATTCAACTGTGTGTAAATTTCTGTTTCAACATTTTTTTTTGCCAACAACATATTATCATCTGGTTTATAATTCTTTCTGGCATATAATTTGTTTTACAGGTGAGTTTATTCCATTCATATCCAAAGTTACAATTATCAATTATGTACTTTCCTTCATTCTATTTTCTTCTGTTTATCCTTTTCTTTACAATTTACCCTATTCTTTTTCAAAAATCTGTTTTGCTCCTGACCACTGCCACCTTTTTTTGAAGAGGAATAGATATGATAGATCTCTGGAGACAATTGAATGGAAATAGAAATAGAAATGGAAATAGAAATAATAATGACATTATTTCTATAATGAAATAGAAATGACTGTACCATTTTCTCAGATACATGCTCTACTTTCACAAAAAATTGACCATATATGAAGCTACAAAAACCCCAGAGCAAAATGCAGAAAATGCTGTGTTGTTCAGATAACTCATATTGTTTTATACATTATACTGTGTTATATATAGTATATGCTGTTATATCTATAAATCATATCATGCCTAGGTTGCATCACACAATGCAATGCCATACAACAAATAGCATTACATAAGGCATAGGATAGTTCAATTTTATATGAGCGTTAAATTTTATATTGATTTTAATAAGAATGACCTTTCTATTAAGAAATTGTTATATTTTAAAAACTTTGTTGGCACATAATCCTAACACTCTTCCTTGAACTCAGTCTTAGCAAAGAAACAGATTAGAATAAAATTTATTATTTTGGGAGGGGGAGGTTAGATGGGAACAGTAAGTAACATAGATAGATTAGAATAGACATAGAAGGTAAGTAACTGGCATGGGCCAGGGTGGCCCCAAGAGGACAACAGGAAATGGAGGATTTGTGACAGAGGCTGGCACATAAGAAAAGTGCCAGGCTGATGTGAAGATTGTATTTAGCTATCTCCTAATTATAAAAATGAAAATACTTAGCTCTTCCTTTATTCTGAAGATTAAATTGTAATCCCCTGATTGTAACAATGAAAGTAATTACCTCTTCCTTTATTGGGAAGATTGAATTGTAATCCACAATCTACTTTTAGATTTTCATCTACAAAAAGGTGGTAACTCAGTATTTTAAGTAGATCTCTACATTTTAATCATCAAAAGGTGTTATGTAACTACAAAAGGTGAACTAATCAAAACAGGTGACCAAGCCAAAGCAGATCTTCCTCTTTCTCTCTCTCTCTCTCTCTCTCTCTCTCTCTCTCTCTCTCTCTCTCTCTCTCTTTCTCTCTCTCTCTCTCTCTCTCTCTCTCTCTCTCTCTCTCTCTCTCTCTCTCTCTCTCTCTCTCTCTCTCTCTCTCTCTCTCTTTCTTAATTTGTACCTTCTCTTGTAAATAAACCACCATAAAATTACATTCTGACTTGAGTATTTCACTGGGATTTAGAGTTTAAATCCCTGATGATCACTAAAATTATATTTAGTCTCAAACCTAAAAATGTGCCCTTAATAACGGGAAGAGTCCCATCTCTTCTTGGGCTTGCAGCCAGAGTTGATGGTGGTGAGTGGGGATTAAAAAATGGCTAACCAGTCATGGGCATGTCCTTTTTTCTTTGTACCCTCTTTATTCCTTGATTTCTAATGATCATTTAATAAACCTCATAAATATAATATTTATATATTTGAGATATAAATTTAATTGTTACAGTGTACAAATAACAGACATGTACATATGTAGCATAATAATGATCTAATCCACTAATATAGATAGAAAGGAAAGAGTTAACATAATAACCATTAGCAGACAGGAACAGATTAGTTTAGGGTGGTTTAGTGGTCCTTCCTATCTATACTGGTTGTCTGTACAATATCTCATATGGGGAAATATGTAATTCTCCTCTGGGTTTCATCCTCAGATAGAACAGTGCAAACAGAATAATATCTGTCCATTTAAGACTGCTTTGAGCACAGAGTTTAACTATCATGGTTTTTAACTCCTTATTCATTCTTTCCACCTGTCCTGAACTTTCTGGTCTATATGCATTGTGTAAATTACCCTTTATTCCAAGGAACTTATACACTTGTTTTAAAATGCTAGATGTAAAGTGACATCCCTGTCTGATTCTATGGCATCTGGAAAGCTGCATCTAGGAACCATTTCTTTAAGCAATGTTTTCATTACCATGCCAGTGTTATTTTTTCTTTGATGGATATGCTTCTGTCCATCGAGTGAGTCTGTCCACTATGACTAAAACATATTTATACCCTTGGTCCCCAGGCATGTTAATGAAATCAATCTTCAGACACTGAAAAGGCATATAAGCTAGGGGTCACCCTCCCAATGCCTTGCATTTGAAATGACCTTGATTAAACTTTCTACAGATGTCACATGCCTGACATACTCTTATAGCATTTGTTGATATCCCTGGAGCTTCCCCAAACTGGCGGACCTCATCCAGCATGGATTGAACTCCATAATGACCTCTGGAGTGAATCACATTGCATAGATATTGGTACAGGTTTTTGGCTAAGATGGGCTTTCTTCCTTGTGCTAACCAGATTCCTTTGACTAATCTGACCCCTAGATGTTCTTGCCATGACTGAATCTCCTCTCGGCAGTATGCTTATTTGAGATTGTGCTTATCCACCAGAGAGAAATTCAGAACATGAATAGGACCAAATCTTGCTGTTACATCTGCCCTGTGATTTCCTAGTGATACCTTGTCCTTGCCAGAGGAGTGAGACTTGCAATGGATCACCACCACTTCCTTTGGCAAGTTCACTGCTTCTAAGAATTAGTTTATGAGGTTCTCATATGCTATCCTTTTTTCCAGATGTTGTGACAAATCCCTTTTACTTCCAAGTTTGTCATGTGGCAAATAAAATTCCAAAACCATAAGTTGAATCCATATTATGTGTGTATGTATATATACATTCACCCCTTTTGCCTTTACTGACATGACTTGGTAATGATGCATGCCAGAGGGTCCTATCCCCTGACACAACTGTAGCCCCTGTGATTCTTTTGCCTTTGAAAACATATGAAGAACCATCTGAATATATCTGAAGGTAAGGATCATTGAGTGGTGTATCCTTCAGATTTTCTCTGGTCCTATGTACTGTTTCTACCATCTGTTTGCAATCATGTAGGGGCTTTTCTCCCAGTGGTAGGTTGGGGATTAATGTGGCTGGATTTAATGGTGAATATCTATGTAAAATTAGATTGTCATTTGCCAGCAAAATGATTTTGTACTGGGGATAGCCTTGCAGATATAAATACTTGCCTACCCTATGATTTTAGCAATTTTCTAGCTGGTTTACACAGTGAACATGGAGCTTGCATCCCAGCATTAATTCATTAACTTTTTTAACCATGAGGGCAGCAGAGGCAATGCTGCACAGAAAATGCACCAAGCCTTTTGCCACTGGGTCAAAAATTGTACTGTAACATAAAATAGGTCTTGGACTTAATCCTAGATATTGGGCTAACACTCCAGAAGCTATACCCTTAGCCTCATGGACATATAGATGAAAATCTTGGTTAAAATTTGGAATGCCAAGGTCACAATGTAACAGTCTGTAAGAGTATTGAAATTATAATATGGAAATGTGTACCATAGAGTTAAGGTCCAAATGGAAAAGGGTATCTTCTTGAGATAATCAGAAGATTGATAGGAATATTGGGTTTTCCAATCCCTTTAAAAGTCAAGAAATTAAGAATAGGGAAAAATGCTTAGGTCTTTTGGTGATGCAAAATTGGACTTGGTAATTGAAGGGATGCAAATCATTTGGGGAAAGCCTGACCAAGTTGTAGTATATGGTTGTAATGAAATACTAATGTGTTAAAATAAATAATGAACAGGATAGCTTCAGATGAAATAACAAAAAGTGAAGGAGCAGAACCAGGAGAACATTGTCTACAATAATAGGAATAGGGTAATGCTGATCAACTATGAAAGATTTAGCTCCATACAATGATCCCAAAAGAATTCCAAATCCTCAGGAGGAAAAAAATCCTACTCACTTTAAGAGAGAAAATTGATTAAATTTAAAGAAAGATTGATGCATATTTTCTATTTCATTTTTCTTGCTTTCCTTTTTGTAACATGGATAATATGGAAATGTGTTTCACATGATTTCACAATTATAAATGTGAATTTTAGATTTACTCCACCCTGCTTAGGTTAACAAAACAGGAATGTCTACACCCCTACTTAAGGATTAAATATTGAGAAGGATGGCCTATGACAGATATGTGCTAGCAAATGACAAATCAGAAAAAATTGACAGACCCCTGGCCTGTCCTAAGTCAAGCTTAAGCTCTCATTGGTACATGTGAGACACAGGAAGTGATATAAAAATGGTCTATACATTTCATGTCACTTCATCTCTCCAGCTCTTTTCGCAGAAAGGTGGCTCTGGCTGTTTTGGTAGAGAGGTGGCTGGTGGCAGCATGTTGGGAATCTTGGCATTTTTGGCATGTCTGCAGCTATTGTTAGTCTTTGGTGGTGAGCATCCTTGATACAATATTGGGAGAAGATTAGTAGCCTTCTTCAGGTGAGGCATCTTCACTGAGCCTCTCTCAGTGTTCAGACTGATTCCTTTTTCTTTACCTTCTAAAACACTATCCTCTCATGAAGCCTCTAATCTTCTGAGGATGCCTCATGGCAGAGGTCTTTGAACTATCCTTGGCTAGGTAGGCCAGAGAAATCCTATACCCTTTTCCCTCTCCTTCTTAATTTCTGCCCTCTATATTAATTAAGCCACCCTAAAATTCCAAACTGACTTGAGTATTTTTATTTGGGATTTTGAATTAAATCCCTGATGACCAATTAAATATATATTGTCTTAACCCTAAATTTACCTTTATATAACTGATATCACATTATTTACCTTTTCAATGGGTGGAAGAATGGCAAGAGGGAAAGAGAATTCAGAATGAAAATTTAAAAATAAATAAAAATAAATAATATATAAATAATACATATGTGTGTATATGCATGTGTGTATGTTATATATACATACATATATATATATATATTTAAATGAATTCTTCTGAAAATAACTGAATCAATTTGCATTGATTCTCTTCATAGACAAGGGGATTATTATGATCCAGGTAATGAATCTGATAAAAAAATAAACCTGGAAGAAGTAATTATGATTGGCTTCTTTTTAATTATAGCTGATTATGTGTATGCATTGAATTATCCCATATCTAGAAGATATACATTCTTACATATGGATTATAATTATAATGAAATCTAACTTAAAACTTTTCAGTTTTCTATGGTAATTTTTTCAAACTTTTGTTGCTTATAGCACAATATTCTGAGTTATAAAGTATCATAGCAAGTTAAATTTTTGAGGTGTCAAATTTTGGAAGGTATTCAGCATAGCCAAACCTTCATTTCTGTTACCTCGGCTGGGGTACTTACCTAGGAATTTAGAAAGAGGAATTGTTCATATACCATGCTAGGGTTTAGTGGTCATGTCTCTTTCTATGTATGCAAAAACTATTACTTTAACAAGGCAGTTCATGATTCAAACCACTAGTAATAGGTTAAAAAAAAAAAGTAATGGGATAGAAATCAGGAAAGTCAGAAAGACAGCCAGAAGTAAAATGAGTACTAGTAATTAAATGGCAATTAAAATTTCTTTAGATTAATTAGCTGTTATCTTTAATTTCCTCATTTATCTTAGGTTTCAATTTTCTATCTAGAAATTTTATGTCATTATTGTTTTTACTTCTTTCTTCTGTAAAGGTTATTCACCTAGTTAGAAATAGAAACAACATAATATCTGGCATTGATATGGCACTCTAAAGTTCATAAAATACTATGCTTACACACAATTTATATATAATATATATTACTTTGTGGAATAGTTACTATAGATATTATTTCCCAAATATTACAGGGGGGTAAAACGATTCAGAATTTTTAAATGGTTTGAGTATAATTACATGATTAATAGGAATTAGGGACAGGATTTAAACCCAGATTTTCCTACTCCAAGTCCCAGATGTTTTCAACTATACAATACTGCATGCATCAGTGTGAGTTCTGCCTTGAATCTATCACCCATTATCATTCCTTCATTGAACCTAAGTTATGATCTTTCATTTCTTTATATTGCCTTATTCCTAACATAGTCAAAAAGACGCCCTTGGTTCAAAATATTCATAGCAAACAATAGATTATTAGAAGTTTTAATGATCCTAATAGTACTCTTATAGTAGACCATTTGTGTTTCTCCCTTCCTTCATTTTGGGATCACAGGATCATGAATCTAAAGCCTGAAGGGAATTTAGAGGCTATTCCACCCTCCTCATTTTACAGGTGAGAAAAATGACATTAAATTATTTGCCCATTATTCACACAGATAAACATCTTAATTAAAATTAGAAAAATTTAGTTTATGTGCTCAGAATTTAGGTCTTGAGAGCTTCCCATTCTTCCTAAAACTGTTTCTACTATGGAATTTGGGACCAGGAAATCCTCTTTATGCTTTCTTGGATCTCATTCAACAAGTTGATCTCTTGAACTTTTTAGTGCTTAACTATAGTGGGCTATATCATTTAGGTGCCTGCACCAACATCAACATCAATGTGATAAACCCCCAAGAGCAGCAGGAACATTGCTGTTGTTATTCAGTTATTCAGTCAAGTCTAACTCTTCTTGAAATAGTACTCCAAGTTCTTCTATTCTCTATTATCTAATGCAGCCTATCTAAACTCATGTTAAGTGCTTCTGTGAAACTATTTCATTCTCTATCATCCCCTTTTCCTGTTGCTTTCAATTTTTCCCAACTTTAGGGACTTGTCCAGTGAATCTCATCTTCTCATTAGGTGGCCAAAGTGTTTGAGTTTCAGTTTTAGTATTTAATATTGCAGCGAAGAGATTTAAGTTTTTTTTTTTTTTAAGTATTGACTAATTTGATCTTTTTACTATCTAAAGGACTCTGAAAACTCTTTCCTAGCACCACAATGTGAAAACATTTCTCTAGGGTGCTGAGATTTCTTAAAGAATATCTTAAAGAATATTACTCACTCAAATCTGGAGACCAAGTCTTAAAAAAGAAAAATAATGAGTTTTTCCTCAAATCTAGGATATAGGAAAGTTCATGCCAAATTTTGCTTCTTTTCCATAAATTATAGGTGGCCATTTCAGAGTTATCCTTATTTGTTTTTCCTCCCATAATTTCTTTCTTTATTTGGGAGAATCTAGTATGGAATACCAGTTTTTCATGGTTTCTTCTACTTTTTTTTTTCAAATGTCACTTCCATGAAGGAAAATAAAGAATTTATCAGTGTTTCTCTTTGTAGTAAGAAGAGTACTCAAGCATATACATGGACAGTTTGTCACCCATTAATGATGTTTATTGTCAGTTTCATGAGATACTTCTTGAACACATCAAAGTATTCCTCCACTTGGTTATAGTATATTCCTATGACAACATTGCTTCTGTTTTTCCCACTTTTTATCCTCACCTATATCCTCCTTTTCCATGACCCCTTCACTTCTTAATGTACTGAGGTACCACTTTGGTCCTTTTGTCTAATCTATTTCCTTTGACAGTTATAGCTGTACTGTGACATATTGAGATCACATGCAACATTCTACCAAGTTTCATTACTTCTTGCGAGTTTGAATTTCTTTTTCATTCAGATCTCTATTTTTCTTTGTAGAACAGTTGGGTGGCAGTGAACAGAGCACTGAATTTGGAATTAGAAAGATCTGAGTTTTAATATTGCCTCACTCATTAATTGTGTGACCTGAACAAATCAGTTAAATTCTATTTGTCTTAGTTTCCACATTTATGAAAAGGGACACATAATAATACCTCTCTCCCAGGGCAGTGATGAAGAATGAATAAAGTCAAGTTCTTAAAGCACTATATGCATATTGTTTGTTATCATTACTACTATTACTACTTCTTTTCTTGGATATTATTTCTGTTAGTATTTGTTTTCCTATATTTACCTGCTAATTAATATTATGAGATCTATCTTGGCAGATATTTGTGAATGGTTATCTCTTTCCCACTCCATTTTCAATTTGAAACTATCATTATCAACTTGGCAAACTCCTAGGCAAATATATTTTCACTGGTTTTGATTAGATGGGCTCCTTTTCTGGCTAAGAGCCCATCATTCCTGCATCTTTAGTTGTGGTGCCAAAATGCACATACTTTTCTCTGAAACCATCTTTATTAGGGAATTTCCCAGACCTAACCTCATAAAATCTCTCCCTTCAAGTGGTACCAGTGATAAAAGGACCACCTGAGCCACCATGGTTGCTGTTTCTTGCCCTGAGTTTCATGATCCTCTTTATTTTTTTATATTCTTTTAATAAAATTTTCCCACTGAGACATATCTTCTAGTCTTCTAGGCTAGAGATCTGCAGAGTAGTGATGCATTTCTCCAACCATTTTAGTAGAGAAAAAAAAAAACCTAAATATTCTTTGTACATTGCTTAACGACTGCACAAGAAATCCAATTGCCATATACTATTCTTAGCCACTTTACTATTCTACTCATCATCTATACTTTCTTGGAAGCTAAAATTCATCTTATAAGGTTTGATTGATAACACTCAGATGCAAATGCATCTTATCCTGTCTTGTTTGTTGTAAGAAAAGTGAAAGGAAATAAATCTCTAGGGAGCCTTTTTTATATCAGTGTTTCTCATTTTTGCCTGAGTCTATCTTGACTTTTCTAGGATAATCTATAATCTTAAGGTATTTTGGAAGCATACATAGCAGGATCCTGTCAGTTGCAGTCAATCAAGAATTTATTAAGCATTTATTATGTGCCAGGTACTGTGTGCTAAGAATTGTGACTATGAACACAGGCAAGAGGAGACTCCTCCCTAATGGAGGAGACATCATGCATATATGTATAAAATTGAAGATATCAACAAAGGGAAAGCATTAGCATTAAGAAAAACTGGAAAGAGCTTCTTTCAGAAGATAAAATTTTAGCAAAGATTTGAAGCCAAACAAGTTAGAAGCCAGATATGAAGAAAGTGTTCTAGGCATTGAGGATAGCTAGTGAAAACCAGAGAAGCCAGTCTGTGAGATACTGCAAAATCCAGGTATGAGATGATGAGGGCCTGTATCAGGGTAGAATCACTGTTAGAGGAGAGAAGAGTTAAAAAAAAAGAGATGTTATGAAGGTCAAAACAACAGGAATTGTCTAATGCAAACTAAAGCTGCCCATAACTATTATCATTGAGGAAATCTTCTAACTGATTGATATTTAACTTCCTAACTCTTTATACCTGTTTATTTCTTGTTTTTTTTTTTAATCTCATTAACTAATCAGAAAATCTTTAATCAAGAAAAACAAAACCAATTTAATGGTCCTTAGAATATTATGATTCTCAAATCATTTCATATTGATCTTTGTGTTGTAGATCCATCCTTCTCTTAATCCTGAGTGGTTACATTAGTATTTTTCCAAAAATTAAAGTTTCCACTATTTTTTATTTGAATCTCAAGAGTTTTACACACACACACACACACACACACACACACACATATATATATATATATACCATCAAATCAGCTGTGGAAAGAGATAATTTTATTACATACTTGCTCTTTCTGATTCCTTCAATTTCTTTTTCTTCTCCTTTCATTATTGATGGTATTTATAATAATTAATATTGTTGATAATGCAAACTCTTATTTCACTCTTGATATTATAAAAGAAGCTCCTCACTTTTTCTCTTTGTAGATAATATTTGCTGATGCTTTTAACTATATACTTCATATTATTCTAAAGAAAAAATCTACTTACACCTATGCTTTCCCGTGTTTCTGAATAGGAATTAGTTTTATATTTTGACAAAAAACTTTTTTTCTGCCTTTATTGATATAATTCTGTGATTTTTATTACTTTTTTGTTAATATTATCAATTACATTAGTAGCTTTTCTTATATTAAGGCATTCCTGCATCCCTATTATAAATCTTGTTTGATAATAATGTATAATCTGTGATAAATTGCTGTAGTCTCCTGGCTAATAGTTTATTCAGGATTTTTGCATCTATATTAATTAATGAAACTGGTTTTCTCCTTTTGATATTCCTGGTTTAGGTATCAAGACCTTATTTTTTCACTAAACCAGTTTGGCAGAATTTTTTTTTTACCAATTTTTCTAAGTGATTTATTTAATATTTATATTAGATGATAGGGAAAATTTACTTGTTAATCAGTTGGTTCCTGATACTTTTTTCTTGGGAAGTTCATTCATGACCTATTCAATCACTTTTTCTAAAACTATTTTATTTTGATATTCTATTTCTTCTCTGTCTAGGCAATTCATATTTTTGTAAGTATTCTTCCATTTCATTTAAGCTTTAAAATTGTATGTATATACGTACGTAGGTATATAGGTATGTAATTAGGCAAAATAACTCCTAATAATTGCTTTGAGTTCATCATTATTAGTGGCAAATTCACTCTTTTAATTTTTGATGCCAGTGATTTCATTTTCCCTTTTAAAAACATATTAATCAATGGTTTGTTTATTTGCACATTTTTTATAAAACCAACTCTTATTTTAATCTTTAATTAGTTATTTCTAATAAATTATTTATAATTTAATCATTAATAAATGAATAATTACTATTTGAATAATATTTTATAATCAATTATGATAAATATGCATAATTATTATTTAGTGAATAAAAGTATTAATTAATAATGGCTTTATTTTTTAATTCAGTTTCAAAAAGAAATTTTGTTAATTTCACCTTTAATTTTGAGGTTTCTAATTTTGTATTTAATTAGGGATTTTTAATTTGTTCTTGTTCTATTATTGTTAATTATATACATAATTCAGTCAAATACAATTAAAATTGTATATGTTATTCATTTATTTGCTTTCTCTATTTTATTGATATTAGTATTTAGAGATATACATTTTCCTTTAATTATACCTTTTGGTATATCACATAGGTTTTGTTAGTCTGTCTCATTAATGTAATTTTCTTTAATAAGATTATTTCTATTAATTGTTCTTTAACACACTTATTCTTTAAGATTAAGTTATTTAATCTCTAGTTAATTTTTATGCTGTTTCCAGAATCCCGTCTAAAATTTGATCTTTTTGTTCCTTTAAGATGTGAAAAGGATGCATTTACTATTTTAGATCTTCTACATTTAATTATAAAATGTTTTCTTAACATATGGTAACTTAACATTTATTTATTTTAAAAATATATTTCCATGTTTACATGATTAACTTTTTTTCCCTTCTATCTTTCTTCCCCCCTCCCAGAGCCAACAAACAATTCCACTGTGTTGTACAAATGTTATCACTTAATGCCTGTTTCTATATTATTTAATTTTGCTATAGAATAGTCTTTTAAAGCTAAAACACCAAATCATATACCCATATATACAAGTGACAAGTCATATGTTTTTCTTTTGTGTTTCTACTCTCATAGTTCTTTCTCTCAATGTGGATATCATTCTTTCTCATAAGTCCTTCAGAAGTGTCCTGGCTTATTGCATTGCTACTTGTAGTAAAGTTCATTACATTGGATAGTTCCACAGGCAATGGGGGTTAAATGACTTGCCCAAGGTCACATTGTTAGAAAGTGTCTGAGGCCAGATTTGAAACTACAACCTCCTGTCTCTAGGCCTGGCTCTCAATTCACTGAGTCACCTAGCTGCCCCCTTATTATTCTTTTCAATTCACTCTAACCTCCAGAAAAATGGGAATACTGGTTGTCCTGTCAAAATATTATGTAACTTCTATTGAAATTCTATTGATTCTCCAAGCTCAAATCAAATGAAACATTCTTATTTACTCTAGAAATGTTATCTCCCTATTCTCATATTACCATTTACTTTTTTGGGGTAATTATCATATTTAAATTTACATTATGTAGTTTTCACATTCAAATTTATATTAATAACCATCTATTCAAACCTCTTATTTGCTTCTTAAAGGCAGGGATTGTGTCCCATATATCTTTCCATCTTCTTTTATGTCCATCATACCACTTTAATTTTCTATTATGTGTGTTAATAAATATTTGTTGTCTTAAACTCATCTTAGAATGAATATTATTTTGGAAAAATAAACAGCTGAAATCACAGATATTCAGGTGCAGTTTAAAATACTATTTGAATCACTCACACATTTTGTTTTGTTTTGTTTTATTTCTAAAGCAAAGCACTACAATTTAGAAAATAAATATATGACAAATTACCTTGGTCAGTATTAGCTATAACCTTATATGGCATTGAGCATTGACATGAAGAGAAATCTACTCATCAGAATCTGGTGATGGTTGAGCCCAGAAAGTAAAAGGAGGAGTATCTTTTGGGGGTATGAGAAACAAGCTCTTATTACCATCTCTGCCACCAGGCGCCAGAAGGTAACCTTAGGCTTGACAAACAGGTTATAGAGTAGTTAGAGACATATCTGAATATAGTAAAAGGAAATAGTATAGATCGAGAGCATTTATTTATTCTTTAGGGTAATGGAGTAAGTCAATACATGAAGAGAGAACAGAAATATGAGTAGAGAGGGAGGTTGGTATGAAAACACCATAAAATATTTCAGTGAGTGTCAAAATAATGACTGAAAGTATGGATAGAGAAAGAGAATGCTGAAGGACTAATTCAATGATTAATCAGAAAAGTAACCATTAGTATATACCAACTCAACGAATATTTTAAAATCATCTATAATATATAAAATCAAGTGCTAGCAAACCCAAAATTCTTGGTTTTAAATAGATTAAATTCAAATATTATCTATTTTTTAAAAATCACATTTTAGATTTCATCGTTGTAGGAACTTTCCAGTGAGAATCTCCCTTCGTCAGTGTAACTAGGCATATTATTAGAGACTTATACAGTAATCTTAAAGAGTAATCTATGCTAAGTTTCCTTTTTTGAAAAATGCCAAGGAAAGCATCAAAGAAGAAAAGCAAATTATTTATGGAATAATAATAGGCTGTTCTATGAGCACATCAGCAATAAAAGTTATTTCAGGAAAGAGGGATAAATGAAGGCTTCATAGAGGAGGTGGCACCTGAGATTAATCTTGAAGATAGGGAAAATATGACTCTGATGACCCCTCCAGTTAGAATTGAAATGGGATATGTGCTTTTGTGTACGATGATTTCTGGAGGACATAGCTTCCTATCCTGTAAAATTCTTGTTCCTACTTGCTGTGGGTCCCTAGGGCCTGCCCCATCTATAGCTTTGGAGGTCCTTGACCAGTAGTGGTGAAGGTGTGGGTGAATGATGGGAAGATAGTTGAGAATGTCATCCTGGGGCCAGGGATCACAAGGAACTACTCCGCTAGGCCCAGGGTTGGCTTAATTTTTATACCTCCCAGATGGTTACACATTTCCTTGGCACACAGTTTCACTATTCAACATACATCGTCTCTACAGATAATTGGATAAGTAATATATTAACTTTTTAAAAAATTGTTTGATTAACATTCTGTGATCATTCTACATACTATGTTACTATTGATTCTGACAATATACACAAAGCTCTTGCAAAAGATAAATGATTTTTTGTCACAGGGAGGATAGCTAGAGGTCAGTTCTCATTAACCTGTGAGGTGTTCAGACTTGCAAATAATCAAAGAAAATCATTTGCTCCTTTTAACAAAATAAATAATCAACCAGGATGTCTTAGAAGAAAACCAACAAGATACTATTGCCAAGTTGAGGGATCAAAGGGTAACAGAAACACAATTGAGTTTTAGATATACTTTTATATTGGGCTAATCATTTTTCTAGTGTTCCTCTGTGAATTTCAAAGACAGATTATTTATGTTTTAATTGGTAAAACAAGTCACTGAGGCATGGTGTACCAGTCTCTCCCTGAAGGGTGATTAATATACTAGCTTAGAAGAACTTGTTCTGTACATGAGGTTGGGGAATTCTGAGTGTAGCTTTGTTAGAAGTTAACCCAATAGTCTTTAGGTTTGATTTTTTAAGTATGATCTTTTGGTGATATTCTGGGGGAATAATGTGGAACATTTGTATGAATCTTGCATTTAATTTTGGTCTGATATTATTTTTCCTGAAGCTAGGGAGAGAACAATAATCATAGTAATTCTAATAATAAGGGATGGTAGTGAGAGAAGTCACACAGAGTGGGGCTGAGTGGGTGTCTCCATCCTTCTTAGGGGTGTAAAATGGAGATTTGAACCCCAGACTTCAATCCCCAGAAGTCCTTGGTACTTCCCAGAATTCCCTATAATCTCACCTGAGTCCCCACCTGGGTAAGATCACAATATGTATTTAAACTGGCTCTAATACCTACTTCTGCCTCTCTCTTCCTCTACTTGGACATGGCAAGATGTAGTGAATAAGATGTGAATGGGCTAATCAGTCCTAGGCACATGGGTTATTATTTTGTAACCTTGATTTCTAATAATCTTTAATGAACCCCTTAAAATATAATACTTTTAGTAGAGAGACTAAATTTAATTTTTACAGGGCCCACTTTGCAGTCTTTGGCTTCCAAGAGTGATCATGTCCAATATTGTGATTTGATGGCCTCTAGCACCTACTTACTCATAATAGCTTCATAGGAGACCTACCCAATATGTTAGAGGTCTTATTTTTGGCCTTTAAGTATTTTTATAGCTATTGTGAAAGGGAATTCTTTATTCTCTTCGCCAATTTTAATTAACACTTGGTTAACACTAACTTAAGTACCCCTACTTAGTACCTCACCAGAATGTGAAGTCTGAATCAGACTTTTTTTTAGTACCTCTCCTTAGTACCTCACCAGATACTAAGTAAGAGTATTCCAAAGTCATTTGCTAAAGTGGGCAACAACCCAATCAATCAGGAAATTGTGAATCTTATTGATAAGAGTTTACACCTCCAGAGGATGAGAAGTGGATCCCACAAGACACTTCCCCCCGTCCCCCATGGGAAGTTATAGATAATTTAAAAGCTGTGATTGGCCCCTGTGAAGAGGGGAAGGGGCAAGAAGTCACTATAACAACCCTGAATTTCTGGGGCTAAAGATTGGTTTCAGGAGTCATCCTTCACTGGTCATCATCTTCAGCTCAAACTACCTCTTGGAGGGAATACTTGGGTGAGTGAATAGCTGGCTTTCCTTTCCTGACTTCTGGAAAAAGATTAATTCTGGTCAAGGGTTAACAAGTCTTGTCAGGCTGAGTCAAGCATCCAGAGCAATATTTAGTGTGATAGGCTATTTCTCAACTTTCACTCGCTCCACCTATTTTGTAAATAAAAACTATTGAAAGTTATTTTGACTTGAGCTATAATGTTTAAATTAGCAACCACCACATTATTTATAATTTTCATATATTTTAGTCAAACCTTTAATTTTAATTCCTCACTCTATTAGCACAATACTTGGACTATTTATTTGCAATTTCCTCTCTAACATTGCATTAATATTCATCTCTTTCCTCCTTTCACGAATTTTGATGATGACCTTCAATATACTTCTTGTATATAAGTTTTCTTTGCTACTATTTTGTGCCATAGAGTATAATGTGTGTCTCCATTTACTTTAGTTCACTAATGACTTAGATTCTTTGCTAACTATCATGTACCTTGCTTTGGTCACATATTATCACTTTACAAAGCTATTATAGTGGTGGGTTTTATGACATAGGTCAGCTTGAAATTGGCAAAAAACTATAAAATTATCAAAATAAAATATAATATAACCAGTTTTTATTTGTCTCTTCCTAATACATAACTTAGGTACATATGGATTAACTCAACCAGCTTTTTCTCCAACTGCAGTTCCTATGTTTAAAAGAGAAACTGAGAGACAAAGGCAGAGACAGAGAGGCAAAGGAAAAGAAATAACAACTAATAGTGAGATTGTGTATGTATTTCTTGTGTAGCTTGTTAAGCTGATCTTTGTTCTTCAAATGGTTCTAGATATCAGTGAAAACATATTAGTCTATGGTTTGATTAATTCAATAAAATTTTGTCTTTTTTAATTTTTTCTGATGCCAATGATATAGAATTTCAGTTCAACTTAATGCAATACACTTTTAAAATTTGTAGATCTCAAGGAATCCAGGATTTGAGGTATTGCCTCAGCAGAGCAATATTCCCTGACAGATAAAGGCATTAAAGGCATTAGTAGTAGAGTTTGAAGTAGGATCAACAGTAAGTTACAATCCTTTAGAAGCTGGTTCATTCATTTCAGCTGGGGAATCTTTAACAGCCAGGAGAGGAAAGATGATCAGTGATTGATAAGGTCATTAATAAATAAATCTATTAATTAAAGACATTTCTTGAAAACTAGAGATCAACTAATAAGAAGGAATTCAAGTGTCCAAGAAGATAAATCTGTTAAAAAGCAGGCAAGAGGGGGCAGCTGGGTAGCTCAGTGGATTGAGAGCCAGGCCTAGAGATGGGAGGTCCTAGGTTCAAATCTGGCCTCAGACACTTCCTAGCTGTGTGCCCCTGGGCAAGTCACTTGACCCCCATTGCCTAACCCTTACCACTCTTCTGCCTTGGAGCCAATACACAGTATTGACTCCAAGAAGGAAGGTAAGGGTTTTAATTAAAAAAAAAAAAAAGCAGGCAAGAAGAAAATCGGATTGAAGGTTCAGGAATGTTGGAGCTGTAACAATCAGGCATAATTGAAATCTTCAGTAGTTCTGTAAATGCACACACTTTATATTGAAAAATAGGGGAGGGGGTTACAGCTGAGGAATTCCTTATACATTTAAGGGTCAAAATTTACATACTCAATAATTTATGATAAAAAGTAACACAGATGAAGTATTGGCTCAAAAGGACAAAAATGAGAGACAGCATTTGAAGGATAAGCATGATCAAAATCTGGAATTATGACATGATCTGAGAGATGCTGGTGAGAAGTGAAGGCTCAAGTTTAGATTCCAGGGTTCGTAATCAGGTAAGTACTTATACATTGAAGTAGACAAAGTTATTTCAATTAGCCAAAGTCTTTGCCTTCAGGGTCTGTGAGTATTTTATATGTGGCAGGAAAGTCAATTCTTCGTTTTTTTTTTTCCTGGAGAATTTCTACCACTAGCATTGTAGTTATTCTCTATCAGAAAAGACAGAGTGATATCGGGAACCAGGCAGCTCTTTTTTTGTTCATGCCCTTGATATTTGAAATTAGAAAGAACTCATCAGATCTTCATACAGGTGAGCCAAAATATTCAAGTTGTGGAGGACAAATGTTGAGAAAATATATATTTAAATGAAAGTCTTTGTGAAACCAACTGACTATAACTCATTTTAATGTGGGGAATGAAATGAAGCAAAAATAAATAAATAAATAAATAAATAAATAAGAAAATCTTAAATGTAATTATCTTTTGAGTTTTGGTTATATTCATCAGTGGTAGCAAACTCAAATAGAAATTAGGACTAAAAATAGCATATAATCATCCCTGCAGGTGTATATTGACCGAGAATCACATTAACATTATCTTTTTTTAGTGTATTTTACTTCTTTTGCCAAATATTTCTGAGTTACATTTTAATCTCATGCTGGCTGCACTCAAAGGTATGGTGATAGTGGTAGTGGGGTAGCTAGGTAGCATAGTAGATAGTGCATCTGGCCCATATTCAGGAGGATCTGGGTTCATATCTGTCCTCAGATATTTTCTAACTGTGTGACCCTGAATAAGACACTTAAACCTCATTGCCTAGCTCTTGTTGTGCTCCTGTATTAGAATTGATAAGACAAAAGATAAGCTTTTTTTAAAGTGTTTCATGCCAGCCATGTATTTGACTTCACTAATATAGAATAGTCTTTAGAAATTAAATTGGGAATGAGTACCCAACCTCATTTCATAGAGATTCTTGGTCTCAATTAAATTAAATTAAATTAAAAATGTAAGATAGGCTTCCAAGTTGTTACATATATAATTGTCAGTTCAGTGTTAGAGAAATCGATACTTGATTGGTAGTAAGCCAGGTACAAATCCTTTACTAGTTTGTCCACAATCACTTCTTTTGAAATTGGTACTACCAATGATATGAAAAGATCAACATTTAATTCCTACATGGATAATTCATGGAATTAGAAGTGTGCTGGAATCAACTCATATCAGGAACTGTGAGCTGACTGTCAGATTTTTAGTGTGAATATTAATATGTCAAAAATGGATAAATAGTGCAAATCAGGGCTTGATTTATTGTTTTCTTGATTGTTTAGACTTGAGAGTGATGGGAAAATGTTGCCAATAAAGCTTAAATTTTTAAAATGTGTAATGAATACACCCCTGGAAAGTTGGTTGTTAAATATTTACCAACTCACCATTGCAGAGAATACTTAAAAAATTCAGAGAGTATACTTTAATAGTAAGTCTTGCTATTAGTTTAGCCTGTTCAGATGTCTGGCTACAGACAATGGAAATGGCTATAGCACAGAAGAAGAAATTGAGAGGCAAATTAACGTTTTTGCTTTATCAGAATCTCTAGGACTCTTCTAGCCTCATTTGCCAAATTAAGGTGTTGAAGGAGATGAGCTCTTAAAGACTCTTTCAGCTTGAAAATTATGTGACATTTCTATATTACTTCTGTGGTTAGATGCCAAAATATATTGAAAAGGCAGCCTGGGTTTTACTTATAATCTCACCCACTTGGCCCTTTAAAGGTAATATTTATGTAATTCCTTTGCCTCTGGCAGTCCAGTTACCAAGTGACTCAATTCTTTTTCTGCCTGAATGCCTTTCAAGTTCTATGCAAATTCCCTGGTGTCAGTTCAGTTGATCCGTCCAACTTCCAAAATATGATGAAGTTGTACCAGCCTTATCCATCTACTTAAAGAATCTTAGAGGAAATGTAGGATGCAGTATTGCAAGACATTTCTTTGGGAAAGGGAGTTGATTTGATCAATGTTAGCAGACTGTTAAGAGAGTAACCCATTAAAAACAAATTAAAAAAATAAATTTCTACTGCTATCCTGTGTGGCTGGCTGGTTAAAGCTTGTAAAGCTATCCCTAGCTCCCTATGTTAAGACCTAATACAATTAACTTTAAATAGGAAAAATAATAAAATAGCTATTAAACGCACATACTTAGCAGTAAATCCCCTCTTCCCATCTCTCCTTACCTACCTAGAGATTACAGTGCTCCTTAGGCAAAAGCAGCTCATGTTTTAAAGCTTTTATTTCTTTAAGTTCTGACTCCTTGTATCAATCATGAGAAGATATCACATGAGAAATATGGAATGAAGTATCATATGATATATAAAACTTAAGCAAGAAAAAATGATCAAATGCAATATGTATATTTGTATGTCCAGAGTCTAGAACTAAACATGATCAAAGGAGCTTCATGGTTCATAACTTAAAACAACTGGATAAACATGTATTAAGTGCACATCTCTGCCAGGTATACTGAGGCAAAAATGAAACTATATTTGCTCTCAATATTTTTTTCCTAGTTGAAAATAGTGAAACAACATTGCAACATTATAGCCCTTAAAGCTAGCATTGATGTTTTCTGTATACAGGATCTTAGAATAAAGGTTCTTTACTACTTTAATTCTTCTGTGTGCTCACTTATTCCCTCAAATGTTGTGGATAGCCATTCATCCAGAGCAGGTCATCTTACATCACAAACTATCACTTTTATTGTCTCCATACAAGTCTGTAATTTTACTTACTCTACTGCCTTAGTTGATCCAAGTCAACCATAGGTCTCTGTGATCCTTACATAATTTCTTTACAAGCTTTCTTCAAGGTAAATTTACTTGACTTGTATAGAATTCTTGTTTTAAGGTTATGTACTTTGTATTCCTTTTACTGAATTTTATATCATGTAAGTATCATGTAAATATATTAATCTTCTAGAGTTTTTTAATTAAGATACTCCATTATAGATTCATTTTTCCTAATCTATTAATTTGTTAATTTGTCTTGATTGATCTAATCCTTGACCTGTATTAGTTTCTAACATCTTTCATTAATGTTATTTCTTTTTAAACTATTTTGGAGAATTCTATTTTTCTTTATTTGGTAAATATCTATTTGTCTTTCATTAGACATAGCTCACTTTCCTTCATTGCAAATTTTTTTAAATTAAATTTATTTTCTCAATTAGATAATTCATTTTTTTTATTTCAGAATACTCTAAATTATCTTATCTGCTTCTACTCTAGATATTTATTACATTTTCCTCTCATGATATCTTTGTCAATTAAATTTTTTTTAGAAATTTTACTATCGTCCATTTATTGCTCCTTGCTCTTTGTAAGCCTATACCTAATACTATGGTAGAAAAATAGTCTCAGTCTTCTTGAGTTGTTGATATCAGGTGTACTAGCCTGGGTAAACATACTGAATAATTCTTGGAGGTATACACCTGTATACTTCCCAGTTTAAATTCCCTTTCCTATAAGCCCCAAATAATTATCTGTTGTCATTACCACCAATTCTTCCCTCTGCTCTTTTCTTTAATTTTCTGCATAGAAATACTGTGTCTAGCTTTTTGCAGAGAAGGAGGGAAAAGGAGATTATTTTAGAAGAATAACTACAAATTTGGGGTTGCAGACTCCAGTCAAACTCTGAGTCCAGGCAAAATGGCAGTAGGTTTCAGCCTCACATGATTTCCCTTTGTTCTTTTTTTTAACTAGGCATAAACCTCATTTGCTATTAGGGGATGGGGAGAGTTATTCAAAATCCCTGTAGTTGCTTGGGAATCACAGAGAATCACAGAGCTGGGCCCCCTACAAACCTCTGAGTTTGAGTATTTTCTTACTTTAAACTTGGAGAGGCTAATCTGGAAAAAGTTATTAAGAGAATGTTATGTATCAGAGTTGTCTGATGTTACTTTAGAGAGGACTTTGCTATCAATTCTACCCTTTTCTTCTGTGAATTTAGGAATTTCTTTACTTGGTATATGATTCATTTTGGTTTTATGAGGAAGGGGTGGGATTGTTAAAAATTGTAAAAATTAACTAATTATGAAATTGCTGTCAGTATGACTCTTTGTTGTGTTATTGAAATTATATTCCAATATATGTGTTTAATGGGAGGATCTGAATTACCATACATTCTTAATGCCATTAGCAGTTTAAAAATTATATACTTAATCCCATTTCACTACTCTTTAGAGAGAAATGTGGACAAATTGAATAGAGTATATTCTATTACATAAGTGAGGGAAAATTTGAAAAAAATATAGTCTATGAAGCGAAATTAAGGGAACTGGTGTTGACCATTCTGAAACAAATACTGAATTATTATTTCTCAAAAATCTACATATAGAAGGGATTTTTTGAGATCACATAATGGGGCTCATTCTTTCTACTGATGTAAAAATGAAGGCCCAGAAAGGTAGAATGATGTGTTCAAAGTTACATGGATAGTTAAAAGATCTGGAATTGGAATACATTAGAATTTCTCAATTCCCAGAACTGTAAATTCCTCATAAAACCATTTAGTCTCTCTCAAATAACATGGCTACTTGGTTTCAAAGTAGGTACTATTTGAGTGTTAGGCAACCTTGATCACCATGGAAACTGGTTTGTTCTTCAGTATGAGGAATTCAATAGAAATTATTTCTTAGTCATTTTGGCTTTATTCTCATTTCATTACCAAGAAATCTGAAATGAACATGTATTGTCTTGGTTCTAGAATATTTTGCACCAATGATTCAGAACTGAAAAAGTATAAAAGCTCAAAAGGCTGCTCTATACACATAGATTCAGTATAATTCTATTTTATATTCATTGAATAAGCATATAATGGATTAGGATGTTTTCTTAAAAGTTTTGATCCCAAGAGCAGGATGGGAGATTGAAAACAACATGGTACTTGATCTTAAAGACCTTTTTATATGAGGACATGGCAAACATATTTATTCTTATAATCTGTTAAAATGTGATAAATGTAAAATAGAGTTCAAATAGTATATAAGCGACTTAGGAATAGAAGAATCAATTCACAGTGTTAAAAATTAGTAAAAAAAAAATTTCATAAAGGAGGTAGTGCCTTATAAGAGCCTTGAAGAAAAGGAAGAATTTCTCTTTTAAAAATGTTTTTTTAATTTAAAAAATTTCCAGACTACATGTTGATCTAATTTTAATAACTGTTTTCTGATATATTATGATCTATGTTCTCCCACCTCTCCCACCTCAAGTTGTCAGATAATATGATCTAGATTGTACATGTGCTATTATGTAATACATATTTCATTTGTCATGTTGTAAAATAAAGTACATACTATTTACACTAGAGAAAAATTCATGGAGAAAATAAAATAAAGAATAGTATGGTCCAATTTGCCTTCAGATTCCATGAATTTCTTCTGTGGTTATAGATAGCCTTTTCCATCATGAGTCTTTTGAAATTGTCCTGTATCCATGCATTCTTGATAATAATTGTTGATTGTCATACATAGTTGCTATTACCATGTACAATATTCTTCTAATTCAGCACACTTCATAGTTAATTACTTCCTTTATGTCTCTCCAAGTAGGTGTGTGTGTGTGTGATTGGATTATCTTGTTTATTGTTTCATCTTGTTGAGCCTTTCCCCAACTGATGGAAATCTCTTCAGGTTCCAGTTTTTTGCTCCCACAAAAGGAGCTTCTAAATTTATTTGTACAATTAGGTCTTTTTCTCCATCTTTAGAATCTCTGGGATGCAAACCCAATAGTGATATTGTTGGATCAAAGGGTATGTACAGTTTTATGTTCTTTGGGGCAAATTTTCAAATTTCCCTCCAGAACTGTTATATTAGTTCACAGTTCTAGTAAGAATGGATTGCTCAATTTTCCACATCTCCTCTAACATTTATTATTTTCCTTTTGTGTTATATTAGCCTGTCTGATAGGTTTGAGAAAAAAAATTTCTCAGAGTTGTTTTAATTTTTGTTTCTTTAATAGTGATTTTGAGCAATTTTTTTTCATATGATTAAAAGATAGTTTTAATTTCTTCATCTGAGAATGCCTATTTCTAACCTTTGCCCATTTGTCAATTAGGGTATGCCTTGTAATCCCATAAATGTGACTCAATTCTCTATTTATTTGATAAATGAGATCTTTTTTTCAGAGACATTTGATATAATTTTCCCATTTCTTTTACTTATTCCTAGTCTTGGTTGCTTTGGTTTTATTTGTGCAAAACATTTAAAAATTTTAATGAATGTCATCAAAGCTATTTATTTTATATTTCATAATGTTCTCTATGTCTTCCTTGAAAATAAATGCTTCCCTTATCCATAGAACTATCTGACAATTAAACTATTCAGTTCTCCTCTGTTAATTGTATTATTGTTTATTTCTAAATCATATATCCATTTTGACTATCTTGGTATATAGCATGAGGTATTGGTGTGGGGCAAGTTTCTGACAATTGTCTTTCAGTTTCCCAGAAGTTTTTGTCAAATAATTAGTTCTTACAAAATCTTAGATCTTTGGATTTGTCAAACACTAGTTTACTATAGTCCTTTACTACTGTGTGTTGAATGCCTAATCTAGTCCACTGATCTACTCTATTTCTCAGTGAGTTCCAGATAGTTTTGATTTTTGCCACTTTAATACAGTTTGTCAGTATAGTACAATTAAGCTTCCTTTCTTCATTTTTTTATAAACAGTAAATACTTATTTATTTAGAATATTTTTCCATGGTTACATGATTCATGATTCCCTCCCCCCTCCCCTTCTGGAGATGACAAGCAATTCCACCAGGTTATATATATATATATATATCCTTGCTCAAAACCTATTTCCATGTTATTCATATTTGTAGTAGAGCAATCCTTTAACATTAAAACCCTAATTATATCTCTAGCAAACTATATGATTAATCCTATGTTTTTCTTCCATGTTTCTGTTCACACAGTCCTTTCTCTGGATGTGGATAGTGTTCTTTCACACAAGTTCCTCTGGATTGTCCTGGATTATTGCATTGCTGCTAGTAGAGAAGTCCATTACATTCGATTGTGCCACAGTGTATCGGTCTCTGTGTACAATGTTCTCCTGGTTCTGCTCCTCTCACTCTGCATCAATTCCTGGAGGTCATTCCACTTCACATGGAATTCTTCCAGTTCATGATTCCTTTCAGTACAATAATATTCCATCACCATTGGATACCACAGTTTGTTCAGCCATTCCCCAATCAATTGACACCCCCTCATTTTCCAACTTTTTGCCACTAAAAAGAACATAATATAAATATTTTTGTAGAAGACTTTTTCCTCATTATCTCTTTGGGGTATGACTGGGTCAAAGGGAAGGCATTCTTTTAAAGTCCTTTTTGCATAGTTCTAAATTGCCCTCCAGAATGTTTGGACCAATTCACAACTCCACCAGTAATGCATTAGTGTCCTAATTTTGCCACATTCCTTCCAACATTAATCACTTTCTTTTACTGCCATACTGGCCAGTCTGCTAGGTGTAAGGTGGTACCTCAGAGTTGTTTTAATTTGCATTTCTCTAATCAGAAGGGATTTAGCCTTTCTTCATATTTTTAAAATTAATTCTTTTGATATTCTTAACTTTTGGTCTTCCAGATGAATTTTATTTTTTTTTAGGTCTTTGAAATAATTTTGGGTAGTTTGATGAAGGAAAGAATTCTGAGAAGTTGAGAAGTGAGGATAGGGAATGCATATTAGGTCAGGAAAGTAAAGTTCAGGAAAGAGTAAGATGAAATTGACAATTGATATACAATCCAAATTGGGTAGAAACTGAAATGTGTACTGAAAGTAGTATAAGAAAAGTCTGAAGGGAGACAGAAAGAGAAAATAATAGGACTAAATACAATGTCTTGGAAGTGCCTTTAGTCTTAAAATATAAGGTTAAAAAAATATTGACAAAGTAGGAAAGATGTATGAAGAGTTATTGTAATAATTTACCAACATGACTCTCTCCACACCAAAAAATACTAAAAACTAAAAAAATGTACCATACCAAGTCCTGATTGGAAAATAAATTTTAAAAAAATGTCATGGTAAATTATTCTCCCTAGACCAGGTCAGCATAGGGGAATCCTAGGCAGACTGAGACTGTGCATGAGGGTAAGAAGAGGTATAAGTGAAACCCCAAACTTGGGAGAAAGTAGGGGGAAAATATACCAACTGACAACTTTTTCACTCATTGCACAATTGTGAGTCACAGACTTAGGGCAGAACAACTTGGGGACTTTCACCTTCTTAGGGATGACTTTCCAAAGTGAGGAGTCTTCATGGGCCCTATTTGTACTGAGCAGGGATCAAATTCAGAAGGAAATAGTAACTGTATTTTTCTCATATGAAGAAGAGAAGACGGACTTATTTATAGCCTCCTTCCAAATCTGATGGAATAACCAGAGCAGGAATTACAAACCAAAAGAGAGCCTTTCAATTAGAATCCATAATTACAATTGACTGAAAGTACTTCATTTGAGCAGCCATCAACTACAACACCAACCAGAGACAAAGTCTCAAGTGTATTGCTCAGATCCAAGTGTGGGCTAAGAAAGTGCAGAGCCCAGACTAATATGGCAATGTTCAAGTTTTACTCCAAATCACATAGTTTTTAGAGCATGAAAAGTTTGAGTGATTCTTCATATTCTGAAATAAGGTAACAATCAGTTCCCAAAGAAAGCTGTAAAACAATTTAAAAGATCAAAATCTGCATTCAAACATTACCCTCAGAAGTGAACAGAGTAGAAGTTCAAGGTCAAGAAGTAGTTTTGGAGAAAAAGCAATCAACAGCAGCAGCAAAAGAATCCTACCATAAAGAAGTATTATAGGGGACTTCCGGGTAATCATGGCTGCAATCTAGACGCGGCACGTTTCCTCTCCCCAGCACCGAACGAAATAGACTACATCAAAGGAGCATAAAATCACCTTTGGAGGAACAGAAGGACTCCCCAGTACCCCACAGAGGAAAAGGTACGTGGGGCTTGAACATTTCCACACTAAAATAAGAAGGAAAAGCTTGCACAGAAAAGTGAACTGAGCCGCCCTTCCCCCACCCCACCTCCCCCACTAAACCAGAGTGAGCTACCTGAGCGCTCACCGGGACAGCGAGTGAGTGGGGAGCGTCTCTGTCTGGGGGGGCACTCCAGGGTCCTTGGGATCTGGGGACTGCCAGGAAAAAACGTCTCAGGGCGCTTTCACTGGAGAAGCCAGCTGACTTCGGGCGGGCTGCGCTGAACAAGGCGCGCTGATTATCTGGGCGGAGCTGAATACCTGGGCTCAGAGGCTGGGAAGAACTAGTCTGAAGCAACCTAAATTCACAGAAAAACCACTCTTATAACCCAGACCCCAGACCAAAAAGGAAAGGGAAATAAAACCACCAAAGGGATGGCTCACATGGCCCAAAATCAAGCCTCCAGGAAGAAAGGGAAAAAAGTGACTATTGAAAACTTTTATGGTGGAAGTACCCAAGGGAAAGAGGAGAATGAAGAGGAAATCCAAAAAAATTCAGAACACGCCTCCCAAAATGGAAACTATCAACAAGCTCTGGAAGATCTCAAACTGGAACTTATCCAAAAGATGGAAACCTTCTGGAAAGAAAAATGGGAGAAAGAGATCAGCTGTCTGACAGATAAGACTGCTCAATTGGAAAAAGAACTCGAAGCATCCAATACAAGGGCAGACAAGGCTGAAAAGCAAATCCAGTCCCTAATGACCAGAATCAAGCACCTAGAAGAAAGTGAGATGATAAAACAGCAAGAATCAATAAAGCAAACCCAAACAATTAATGAATTGGAAGAAAACATAAAATATCTCACTGAGAAGGTCACGGACCTGGAGAACAGAGGAAGACGAGAAAATCTCCGTATCATCGGTCTCCCAGAAAAACCAGAGGTAAACAACAAATTGGATTTTATTCTAGAGGAGATTATAAAAGAAAATTGCCCCCACGTTCTGGAGCAAGGGGGCAAAATAGAAATAGAAAGGATTCATAGAACACCTTCTATACTAAATCCCCAAAAGACAACGCCTAGGAATGTAATTGCCAAATTCAAGAGCTTCCAAGTAAAGGAGAAAATCCTACAAGAAGCCAAGAAGAAGAGCTTCAGATATAAGGGGGCTCCCATAAGGATCACACATGACTTAGCGGCTAACACACTAAGAGACCGCAAAGCATGGAACACGATATTTAGAAAGGCAAGAGAGCTGGGTCTCCAACCAAGAATCAACTACCCAGCAAAACTGACTATATACTTCCAGGGGAAAGTATGGGCATTCAACAAAATAGAAGATTTCCAAGCATTTGCTAAGAAAAGACCAGAGCTCTGTGGAAAGTTCGATATCCAAGCACAGAAAGCAAGAGAAACATGAAAAGGTAAATATGAAAGAAAGGGAAAAGGAGATAAATCTTATCTTTCTCTTTAAGTCAAACTCTCTTCTATAAGGACTACATTTACATCTAATTATGTATATTAATATGTGGGGAAAATGTTTTGTGTAACTCTCATAAATTGTATCATCATAAGAGTAGTTAGAAGAAACATGCATAGGGAAAGATTGGGGAATCAAGAAGATTTGGGGAAAGTTGGGGCAAAAAAAGGAAAAGGGAGGGGGGAATCGTGATAATACTAAGATTAACTTCAAGAAATAGGGGGGGAATCAATAGAATAAACTTTCCCATATAAAGATACACATGGGAAGGGGAGGGGAAGAACTCTCATATGAGAAGGAGAGGAAGAGAGCGTGAAGTGGAAGTACTTAAACCTTACTCTCAGTGAAATCAAATCTGAGAGGGAAGAACATCTAGATCCAGTGGGATCCTGAATTCTATCTTATCCATTAGGGCAAGAAAGAAAGGAAAATTAAGGAGGGGGAGGGGGGAGGGAGCACAAAAAGGGAGGGAAGGAGAGGGGGGAGGGGAAGGGAGCATAAAAAGGGAGGGGCTAGAAAGGGAAGCATCTCAAGGGAGGGGACTAGGGGGACTGACCTAAAGTAAATCACTGGTTCAAAAGGAGAAAGCTAAAGAAGAAAGGTCAGAACTAGGGGAAGACATCAAAATGCCAGCGAATCCACAAATAACAATCATAACTTTGAACGTGAATGGGATGAACTCACCCATAAAACGCAGACAAATAGCAGATTGGATTAGAACACAAAACCCTACCATATGTTGTCTTCAAGAAACACATATGAGACGGGTTGACACTCACAAGGTTAGAATTAAAGGTTGGAGTAAGACCTTTTGGGCCTCAACCGATAGAAAGAAGGCAGGAGTTGCAATCATGATATCTGACAAAGCCAAAGTACAAATAGACCTGATCAAAAGGGACAGGGAAGGTAAATATATTCTGCTAAAAGGAAGTATAGACAATGAGGAAATATCACTAATCAACATGTATGCACCATATGGTAGAGCATCCAAATTTTTAATAGAGAAACTAGGAGAATTGAAGGAGGAATTAGACAGTAAAACCATATTAGTGGGAGACTTGAACCAACCACTATCAAATTTAGATAAATCAAATCAAAAAATAAATAAGAAAGAGGTAAAAGAGGTGAATGAAATCTTAGAAAAATTAGAATTAATAGACATATGGAGAAAAATAAATAGGGACAAAAAAGAATACACCTTCTTTTCAGCACCACATGGCACATTCACAAAAATAGATCATACACTAGGTCATAGAAACATGGCACTTAAATGCAGAAAAGCAGAAATATTAACTGCAGCCTTTTCAGATCACAAGGCAATTAAAATATTGATCGGCAAGGGTACATGGAGACCCAAATCAAAAATTAATTGGAAATTAAATAACATGATACTCCAAAATCGGATAGTTAGAGAAGAAATCATAGAAACAATTAACAATTTCGTTGAAGAAAATGACAACGGCGAAACATCCTTTCAAACCTTATGGGATGCAGCCAAGGCAGTACTTAGAGGAAAATTCATATCCCTGAGTGCATATATTAACAAATTAGGGAGGACAGAGACCAAGGAATTGGAAATGCAAATCAAAAAACTTGAGAATGAACAAATTAAAAACCCCCAGAAGAAAACCATACTAGAGATCCTAAAAATTAAGGGAGAAATTAATAAAATAGAAAGTGACAGAACTATTGAGCTAATAAACAAGACTAGAAGCTGGTACTTTGAAAAAACAGACAAAATAGACAAAGTACTGGTTAATTTAATTAAAAAAAGGAAAGAAGAAAGGCAAATTAATATCATCAAGGATGAAAAGGGGGATCTCACCTCAAATGAAGAGGAAATTAAGGCAATCATTAAAAACTACTTTGCCCAACTATATGGCAATAAATTTACCAATCTAGGTGATATGGATGAATATTTACAAAAATATAAATTGCCTAGACTAACAGAAGAAGAAATAGTTTTCTTAAATAATCCCATATCAGAAATTGAAATCCATCAAGCCATCAAAGAACTGCCTAAGAAAAAATCCCCAGGGCCTGATGGATTCACCAGTGAATTCTATCAAACATTCAGAGAACAGTTAACCCCAATATTATACAAACTATTCGACATAATAAGCAAAGAGGGAGTCCTACCAAACTCCTTTTATGACACAAGCATGGTACTAATTCCAAAGCCAGGCAGGCCAAAAACAGAGAAAGAAAACTATAGGCCAATCTCCCTAATGAATATAGATGCAAAAATCTTAAATAGGATACTAGCAAAAAGACTCCAGCAAGTGATCAGAAGGGTCATCCACCATGATCAAGTAGGATTCATACCAGGGATGCAGGGCTGGTTCAACATTAGGAAAACTATCCACATAATTGACCACATCAACAAGCAAACCAACAAGAATCACATGATTATCTCAATAGATGCAGAAAAAGCCTTTGATAAAATACAACACCCATTCCTACTAAAAACACTAGAAAGCATAGGAATAGAAGGGTCATTCCTAAAAATAATAAACAGTATATATCTAAAACCATCAGCTAATATCATCTGCAATGGGGATAAACTAAATCCATTCCCATTAAGATCAGGAGTGAAACAAGGATGCCCATTATCACCTCTATTATTTGACATTGTATTAGAAACACTAGCAGTAGCAATTAGAGAAGAAAAAGAAATTGAAGGCATCAAAATAGGCAAGGAGGAGACCAAATTATCACTCTTTGCAGATGACATGATGGTCTACTTAAAGAATCCTAGAGATTCAACCAAAAAGCTAATTGAAATAATCAACAACTTTAGCAAAGTTGCAGGATACAAAATAAACCCACATAAGTCATCAGCATTTCTATATAATTCCAACACAGCTCAGCAACAAGAACTAGAAAGAGAAATCCCATTCAAAATTACCCAAGACAAAATAAAATACTTAGGAATCTATCCCCCGAGAGAAACACAGGATCTATATGAACACAACTACAAAACACTTTCCACACAACTAAAACTAGACTTGAACAATTGGAAGAACATTAACTGCTCATGGGTAGGACGAGCCAATATAATAAAAATGACCATCCTACCCAAACTCATCTATCTATTTAGTGCCATACCCATGGAACTCCCAAAAATTTTTTTTACTGATTTAGAAAAAAACATAACAAAGTTCATTTGGAAGAACAAAAGATCAAGGATACCCAGGGAATTAATGAAAAAAAATACAAAGGAAGGGGGTCTTGCAGTCCCAGATCTCAGACTATATTATAAAGCAGCGGTCATCAAAACAATTTGGTACTGGCTAAGAGACAGAAAGGAGGATCAGTGGAATAGACTGGGGGCAAGCGACCTCAGCAAGACAGTATATGACAAACCCAAAGATCCCAGCTTTTGGGACAAAAATCCACTATTTCATAAAAACTGTTGGGAAAATTGGAGGACAGTGTGGGAAAGATTAGGCTTAGATCAACACCTCACACCCTACACCAAGATAAATTCAAAATGGATGAATGACTTGAACATAAAGAAGGAAACTATAAGAAAATTAGGCGAACACAGAATAGTATACATGTCAGACCTTTGGGAAGGGAAATACTTCAAAACCAAGCAAGAATTAGAAAGAATTACAAAATGCAAAATAAATAATCTGGATTACATCAAATTAAAAAGTTTTTGTACAAACAAAACCAATGTAACCAAAATCAGAAGGGTAGCAACAAATTGGGAAACAATCTTCATAAAAACCTCTGACAAGGGTTTAATTACTAAAATTTATAAAGAACTAAATCAATTGTACAAAAAATCAAGCCATTCTCCAATTGACAAATGGGCAAGGGACATGAACAGGCAATTCTCAGCCAAAGAAATCAAAACTATTAATAAGCACATGAAAAAGTGCTCTACATCTCTTATAATCAGAGAGATGCAAATCAAAACAACTCTGAGGTATCATCTCACACCTAGCAGATTGGCTAACATGACAGCTATGCAAAGTAATGAATGCTGGAGGGGATGTGGCAAAGTGGGGACATTAATTCATTGCTGGTGGAGTTGTGAATTGATCCAACCATTCTGGAGGGCAATTTGGAACTATGCCCAAAGGGCGATAAAAGACTGTCTGCCCTTTGATCCAGCCATAGCACTGCTGGGCTTGTACCCCAAAGAGATAATGGACAAAAAGACTTGTACAAAAATATTCATAGCTGCGCTCTTTGTGGTGGCCAAAAATTGGAAAATGAGGGGATGCCCCTCAATTGGGGAATGGCTAAACAAATTGTGGTATATGTTGGTGATGGAATATTATTGTGCTAAAAGGAATAATAAAGTGGAGGAATTCCATGTGAACTGGAACAACCTCCAGGAAGTGATGCAGAGCGAAAGGAGCAGAACCAGGAAAACATTATACACAGAGACTGATACATTGTGGTACAATCGAAGGTGATGGACTTCTCCATAAGTATCAATGCAATTTCCCTGAACAATCTGCAGGGATCTAAAAAAAAATACTACCCACAAGCAGAGGATAAACTGTGGGAGTAAAAACACCGCTGAAAAGCAACTGCTCGACCACAGGGTTGGAGGAGATAAGACTGAGGAGAGACTCTAAATGAACACTATAATGCAAACTCCAACAACAGGGAAATGGGTTCGAGTCAAGAACACATGTGATAACCAGTGGAATCATGCGTCGGCTATGGGAGAGGGAAAGGCGGGGGGGGGGGGGGGGGGGGGGAGGGGAGGAAAAGAAAACGATCTTTGTTTCCAGCGAATAATGTATGAAAACGACCAAATAAAATAATATTAAAATTAAAAAAAAAAACACACAAAAAAAAGAAGTATTATAGGGACATGAACGCTCAAGACACAAACATAGGAGAAATGCATGACTCCATAACATCTACAAGAAAACCGATAAAGAAAAAAACACAGCTTAGACACAAGTTCAACAGGAATTCCACTAAGGAAAAAAAAAACAGTAGATGGGTGGGGGCTAATCTATATTTTAAGAATCAAATAAGAGCAGTAAAGGAAAAATTCAGAAAAAGGAAACTGAAGCTTTGAAAAAGCTTATGAGAGAGAATAACATATAAAAACATCCTTCCACAAACTTACCTGGATATAGCCAATATAGGAACTGGGTTTTGCTTAAGATATACATATTTATAATAGAGGCTTTGTTTTTCTTTCTTTCTCAATGGGATGAATGAGAATTGAGATGGAGAGAACGTGGGATTAAAATAAAGATCAATTTTTTAAAAATTTGACCACTAAGAATTGGATTAAGAAATGGAACATAAAAATGTAGTATCAAGATTTTCAGGGAAGAAATGGGGAAAAAATTACCTGTAGATATGTCAGAGAGGATTAGGCAGAAGAGTTGTTTGATTTGGAAATTAGTAAGTCATTAGTCATATACTACTCTCAGTAAAAATTCCAATGGGTAAGTTTTAGCAGAATAGAAGAAATGGAAGCCAAGCTATAAAATGATGAGGAAGTAGATGATGAGGAAAAGCAGGAATAAAGTGTAGATTTCTTTTTCTGAAAGCTTAACAAAGAGGAAAAGAGAGAGGAAAATATTTTGAAGTGAAAACATGGTGACTTTTATTTTTCAAAATGGGAAATATTAGAATCTTTTTGTTGTGATTATTAAGGTAGCAAGAAGAGTCAGAATATTATAGAATAAAAGGCACAGAAGATGAGGAAACTTTAGCTTAATTAAATTTTAATATAAGTATGAAACTATTTTGTGAAACATTCTCAAGCTTGTGGTATTTTATAAATGATACTTCTTTAATGTTAAAAAATAATTTACAGTCTTTGTAACATATTGGCTCAATAGACAAATGTATTGATATTATTAAAGAATTGATAATAACACTGAATGATTAATTGATTTGACCTGAATAATATAGTGGTAGTCTCTCGGTGACCGAGAATGACTATTAATATAGTATATGAGTAAGCAGTAGAACTTTAAAGCAATTCTTCTCAGTTTCAAGGTACTGTATCTTTTCTATTCCTCATGCCAGGCTCTCTCAATTAACCTTTCCTCTACCAAATTTATAGCTTTCTTACAACTTATTCCCCTTTCCCCTCAAATCTCTCACCCCTGGCCTACATTGCCAGTGAAACTGGTCTCCTTGCTGTTACTTTATCAAAACTCTCTAACTTAATTCCAGGCTATGGACATTTTTACTGGTTATATCCATACCTGGATTGATCTATCTTCTTATCTCTACCTCCTTGTCCTCTTGACTTCTATAAAATCTCATATAAAACTTTGCCTTCTAAAGAAGGGGATCTTTTCTAATCTCTCTTCATTCAAGTGCCTTCTCTCATTAGATTATCTCTAATTTACCCAGTTTTCAGCTTATTTATACATAAGTATTTTCATGTTGTCTCTCATTAGTTTGTGAGCTCCTCATTTATGAGCACCAGGAAACATCTTTTACCTTTCTTTTGTCCCAACCCTTAGCACCATGCCTGGCACACAGTAGCTCCTTAATAAATATTTATTGACTAAATAAATGTTCTTTGACTTAGTATGTAAATGAAGTTAACGTATACAGGGGCAATAAAAAAAGAAGAAATTTGATTTAAAAAACTGATTGAAACTGCAATTGGGGAGAATGAAAATTTTGCCAGTTGCAATCTAACTTGCCTGTAAATATCAAAAGGAATGTATTTTCACTAATTTAAGTGGCTAAAAATGGTAGTTTAAAAAATATCACCTATGAAAAGGAAACTAGAAATGTGATTTAGTACAGAGGAAGGAAGAAGAACAGTAGATAGAGAACCTTAGGTGGGCCCGGGTAGTCACAAAATAATGTTATAGAATTAAAACTACAGGATTTTGGATTAATGTGGTTTGGAGGCTTTATGGCAAAATATGGACAAAAAATGCAAAATGAAAAATCACATATGATTTATTATCTGCATCATTAAGAAGAAACATCATACCAACAACATCACAAATTTATTTGAAGTAAAACAAGCATTGAAGAAAGAGAAAACAATATTTGGATATTCTATTTCAGCAACTACTCATTTTGCCAATATTTGAATCATGTTTTAACTAAAACCTGAATCTGTTTATTTTTTTGTGAAGTGGGGATGACAATTATATTAGCAAGCTGTATGAATATGTTACCATCTCTACTACTTATTTTTTCTCTAACTTGGGCAATTCTTCTTTGACTTTGAGCATTTAACTTAGATGAATATTAATTTGGGAGCCATAAAATGAGCTGCCAGCCAAAATTCTTCCATGTAGTGATGAGCTGAGGCCAGTTTTGTGGAGTTCTTTAAGCCACCTTAGGTATGTTATCTCTACACAGATGTTCATCCTTTCTGCAGTGCGGTAGTGGAATGGGGGTTGTCTAAAATTCTAATGAAGTTTCTAGAAAAGTCTTACAATTTCAGTTAACATTAATAACTAGACATTTCCATAAAGATGATGACATTTTAAAAGAAGTAGTTGATTTTGTTTTCATATCATCATGAAAACCCAAAAATGACTAAAGACTAAAGTCCACTAAAATTTATTTTTATTGAATTTTTAAATAATGATTGAATTGTTTCAATTCCACCAACACCTGAAATTTCCTCCTAATGGAAATCGAGCCAGTTTTGACACTCAAGACCTTCTCAGAACCTCAAACTAGCTCTTCTCTTCAATTTGAGGGTTTCCTGAGGACTCTTCCCAAACCCTTATTTTATAGAAGGTTAGGAACCTTCCAACTAAACTCTTCATTTTCCATCAGCTACTCTGATTTTGATTACAAAAACATAATTCCCTTTGGCACAGTCCCTACCTTCTTTTCAGCTTTTCTTTGTGTATTATCTTCCTCCATTTGATTATAGGGTCTTCAAGAGCAGAGACTTTTTCTTTGTCTTATTGGCATTTATGATATTTGGCCTGTAAATGCCTAAAAAATGTCTATGATAATGAACAAAAGATTGTATGTAATTCCAGCTCCTCCTTATTATCTCAGAACATCTGAGAATATGTCAAATAAATGATAGGAACTTCATATCCCCAAATAATGTATTAGTGTGCCTATCAATCTTCCCCCAGCTGGCTATGACCATTTTTCTCATTTAATTATTCTATACTAACTATGCATTATCATCCAAATTCATCAATTTCTCCCCACACAGAGGGCCATCATCTTAATTGATTCCCTCACTACCTATCATTTTGACTATTATAATAACCTCCTAATTGGTCTTCTGTCTTTAATGTCCCTTCTACAATCCATCCTTTACTCTTCTACCAAAATGATATTTCTAAAGAATAGTTCTGAATATGTCACAATCCTGGCAAAATAAAAGTTCAGTACTTTATATAGCCTCTGAAGTGAAATGTAAATTTTATCTAGCATGTAATGTTCTCAATATTTTTCTTTCTCTAATTTCATTTTCATATTTTTATTAGTTTTCTGGATTATAGATCCAAGTTAAAAATTATTTCCTGGCATTTTGTGATCCATGTTCTCTCCCTGCTTCCCATCCTTCCCACCTCACTGATATAACAGATAATATGATAGAGTGGTACATGTTCTATCATGCAATACATAATTCCACATTCTTTATACTAAAGAAGCATTCATAGAGGAAATAAAGTGAAAAATGGTATGCTTCAAATGGCACTCAGACTTCATCACTTCCTTCTGCATTGGATAGGCTTTTTTGTTGAGTGTCTTAGATTCAATATGTTTCTGACATGTATTTACAAGCTGATTTCATATTACTATTCTTCAATTTCCTGTTTCCAGATATGCTTTGCTGTTGTTCCTCACACATGATATTTAATCTCCTGCTTCCATAGTTTTGTTCAGGTTTTGTTTAGGTGCCCCATTTGTAGAATGTTCTTCCTCCTCACTTTGACCTCTTTGAATCCCTGTCTTTCTAAAAGGCTCAGCCAAACAAAGTTACACCTATTTGAAGAGGCCTTTCCAGATACTCCATATTGTGCCCCATACACTACCACTAAAATTATGTTTAGTTTATGTATATTTCCAAATATATGTACATAACTATTATTTCTTGTAGTCTAATAAAAGTTCCTTAATAAGAGGGACATTAAAAAAATCCTCAACACTTAACAAGTCCTGGCACAGAATATTGCCTATTAAATTCTCATTGAATTGAAGTAAATCTTTCCTTCAGTTTTAAAATTTTGCCTTTTGTGCTTACTTTTGGATTAGTATTTTATTGTTCAATCACATGATTAATTCATTAGTTCCATTTTTATTCTTTCCAAAATTTAGAATGTTCAGAGATATACACTTTCTTCATTATACCTTTATCAATGTCCAATAATTTTTCAGATATATTTTCCCTCCAACATAAGCATTTAAAGAAACAATTCTTTGTCATTATGTTGATTATTACTTTGGATGAATTTATGTCTGTATCTTTTATTAATATTTCTTTGTAATTCTCATTATTGTGTCAGATTCTTTATTAACTATGTTTAATATTTCTGGCAGTATTTTTTAAATTATTTCTGAGTTTAATAAAAGTTATATTGAAAGATAAATATACCTTTTGAGACTTATTGTTAATATTCATCATAGGTTTACAAAAGCTACTTTTTCTAAGAATTTGAACAAAATGTTTTAATGTAACTTCAATCAATTATAATGACATATTAATGCTATTTTTATTCCATTTATCTTTTCTGTTATTTATTTATAAGTAAATACATATTTAAATATAATGCCATTGGGTACATATACACTTAATATTATTAGTTTCATTATATGTGATGCTTAAAAGTGTAGCATTATTTTTTCTTTATCTCTGTTGATGTGGTATATTTTTGCTAATGCCTTATCTGAAATGAGGCTTGAAACAGTTGATTTCTTATTCAAAAGAAGAATATTAACTTATAATCCTGACTTATTTTAACTCTGTTCATGTTTTTCTTTTTCCATTTTATTAATCTATCTATTGCATTAAATTGATTGATTCTGCAACTCTTCTGTTTTGTCAGAAAGTTTAATTGGGCTAAAATTCAAAACTTGGGAAGTAGGTGTCATTATTATTGCCATTATAAAATTGTAAAAAACTGAAATAAATAGAAGTTAAATGCTTTCTCAGGGTAATACAATTAAATGTCTGAGATGAGATTTGAGCAGTTGCTTCATCTATGATGTTATTGGAAAAGTTCCTAGTGTTTTTGTCTAGTCCTTTTCTTTTGATCAATCCTGATTATTATATTATATAGAATTCTTATATTTCTAATCTAGTTTTTTTAAATACTGTTGGAGCTTTGTTTTATTGAAGGATTCTTTCCTACATTGATTATTTGTATACACACCCCTTAAAGTTCCATTCCCCAACACAAAATTATAGTGGGGTCTGAATCCCAGCAAAAAACAGTGCACAGTGTGTCTGGCCTACATAATCTCAGACCAAGGACCTGGGCTAGCCCCTACCCAAGCTCAAGGCAAAGTTATAAGCCCAATGACAAGGCAGTCAACAGTGTGCATGACCTGATCAAGCCCAAAATGAGACCAAAGCCCCCAGGTCAAAACTGAAGCTAGATTATGAGCCCCAGCAGAGGGTATCTCACAGTGATCTGAGCTCTGCAAGCCATCAGCAATCTCAAGATGGGACTGAATCATAAGTAGGAGGTAGCTTTCATAATCAAACCCACAGGCCATCATTTTGCCTTGGAAGAACTGAAACTTACAGAAACCTAGAAATAGAACTAAAAATAACATCAAGGAAAAACTGAAATTTAAGAGAGTGCCCTCTTTATCTCAGATCAGAATCCATCTTTAAAGTAAAAATGAAAGTGAAAAGAAATAAGCAATTATTTTAAAAAAAAGAAAACACCTAATCCTAGAAAAATTATATGGAGACAAAAAAAAAGTAAGACAGAGAAGGGGAGAGTGAAAGCAAAGAAGACACCTGTAAATTGTCCAAGAAAAATATGAATTAGTCTCAGGCTCTGGAAGATCTCAAAAAAGGATTTCAAAAATCAATCAAATAAAACAGAGAATAAACCAGGTAGAGAAAGGAAAGAAAAGTAATGCAAGAAGAAAATAACAGCAGAATTGGGCAAATGAAAAAGAATGTTCACAAGCTAGTGGGAGAAAATCATTACTTAAAAAAGAGAATTGGACATCTAGAAGATAATGAATTCATGAGACATCAAGAAACAGTAAAATAAAAATCTACAGAATGAGAAAACAGAGGAAAATGTCAAATATCTCATTGAAAAAACAAATGACATGAAAAATACATCCTGGAAAGACAATTTAAGATTTATTGGATAACCTGAAAGCCAGGATCAAAAACCAAAACAAAACAAAACAAACAAACAAACAAAAAACACTTACATCATAATTGATGAAATTATCAAAGAAAACTGCCCTGATATTCTTGAATAAGAAAATAAAAAAGAAATTGAAAGAAACCATAGATCACTCTAGAAATAAATCCCCAAATTATAATTCCAGCAATATTATAGTTAAATGCAAGTGCCCCTAAGTCAAGGAGAAAATACTGCAAACATCCTGAGAGAAAAAATTAAATTCCATGAAGCTACAGTTAGGATTACTCAGCACTCCATGACTATATATTAAAAGATCAGAATGCTTAGAATATGATATTCTGGAAGGCAAAAGATCTAGGTTATAGCCCAGAATCACTTACCCAGACAAACTGAGTATTTTCTTTCTGGGGAAAAAAATGGTCATTTATTTAAATTGACTTCCAAGCATTCCTGATAAAAAAGACCCTATCTAAACTGAAAAATCTAATCTAAATGCCTCAGGCAGAGGCCTGGGTGGTGAATTAAGCATGGGTTCAACCCATGTTGCCTCCTCCAGAAAGGGGAGGCCTCACCGGAACTAATCACTCCAGAAGCCAGGAAAGGAAGATCAGCTTTTCACTCACCAAGCTGAAGTTCCAAAAGGAGGAGCTCTAGGATCAGTCTTACCAGAAACAGTCCAAAATCCAGAGTACCAGGTCCAAGTGAAGCCAAAGACCAAAATCCCAAGGTGAAATACCAAAAAAGAAGATCCTACAACCCAAAAATTCAGGATGAAGTCCCCTTGCACAGGAAGTTCATCAACTTTTACAGTCTTTTTTTATGCCCCTTCCTGTCCCTTCCTCCACTTTTAAGGTCCTAATTGCAATCTTTAAATTTGCTTAGCACTACACAGGAGGTGGTTAGTTGCTTCTGGAGTTGTCATTCACTTTAGTAAGTGGCTCTTGAACCACCCCTACTTAGTGTGAAATATGTGTGTCTATGCTTTTGGTTGATTAAATTTAAAGGTAGGCAATCCCATCTTCACAACCCCTAGTTTTTATAAATATATTTTTGACATATTATCCTATACAGTTTATCACTGTAAACTCTAGGTGTACTTCTTTTAGCTACCCCAATGATAATAACAATTTTTAAGAATTACCAATATCATTTTTCATATAGGGATAAAAATCATTTTAAATTATTGGGTCCCTTAATTTTTCCCCTTCTTTAATTAATATTTGATGGTACCTTGAGTTCTGTATTTGTGCATCAAATTTTTCTGTTTATGTCCAATCTTTTCTTCAGGAATATTTGGAAATCTTCTATTTTATTAAATGAACATACTTTCCTCTACAAGAAAATAGTCAGTTTTGCTGAGTAGTTCATTCTTGCTTATAGACCCAATTTTCCTTGCTTTCCAGAATATTATATTCCATGCCTTCTGGGTCTTCAGTGTGGATGCAACCAGTCCTGTGTAATCCTGACTATGGCTCCATGATATCTGAATCATTTCTTTTTAGAAGCTTGTTATATCCTTTCCTTGGTCTAGAAGTTCTTGAAATTAACTATAACATTCCTGGGCATTTTCAATTAGGGATTTAATACAGGAAGTAACCTGTGAATTCTTTCACTACTTTACCCTCTTGCCCAAGAATATCAGGGCAGTTTTCTTAGATAATTTCCTGTAGAATGATATCCAGGCTTTTTATTTTGGTCATGCTTTTCTGGTAGACCAATAATTCTTAAATTGTCTCTCCTGGATCTATTTTCCAGTTCTTTTTTTTTTTTTTAATAAATGAAGTATAAATTAAGTGTTTTATATTTTCTTCAATTTTTTTTATTTTTTTGATTTTGTTATATAGATTCTTGCTGTCTTGTGAAGTCATTCATTTCTAATTGTTCAAGTCTAATTTTTAAAGACTGAATTTCATCCCTGACATTTTGAAACTCCTTTTCCTTTTAATCTATTTTTCTTTGTAAGTCATTGTTTTAGCTGTTAACCATCTTTGCTTCATTTTCAAACTGGTCAATTTTGGCTATTATTTTCTAGTTTTAGTTTTTCCAGATGATCTATTTTGCTTCTTATGTTCTTTTCTCAATATTCTTCAACCTCTCTTAATTGTTTTTTTTTAAGTCTGCTTTGAGTTCTTCCAGAATCTGTGTCCAATTCACTGGAGTTCCTGAGTTTGTGCTTGGTGTTTCTTGGTCCTCCTCTGTTCCATTTGTTCTTTGTTAATTATCTGAATAGAAACTGTCAGTTGTCATTTATTTTTTTCTTTTTGTGTTGTTTAATCATATTTTTTTCTTCTTCCCCCCTCCTTATTCACTGTATTCTTGTTCCTCTGTTTTTTGTTTTTTTTTATTTTGTTTTTGCTGCGAGTTTGGGCTTTTCTTCCCTGAAGGGGCTCCTTCTCTGCTTTGCTGATTAACTGGATTAGGCTGATGGAGATGACCAGCTGTATGGGCCAGATCTTTCCCAGCTGCCAGCAAAGGCTATCAGGTTGGATCAAGCAGGAGAGACCTGTGGCTGTTTTAATGCTGAGCCTGGCTCACTGTCCAATCTGCACCCTTGCTCCTCTGGTTTTCTGCCAGCTTTTTGAGACGGAGCCCTTCTGACCACTGGATGCTTCTTTTCTGCACTATTGATTAATTTCATTAAGTCAGTTCAATTGATCTGCAGAGATGAATGTGCCCTGAGGCCAAAATTTCCAAAGGCAGAGGGTCAAGATGGAGGTGTGGTGGCTAAAGCCTGTCCTCTTCTCCATTTCTCTCCTCCAACTGTCTCCTTGCCAGCTGTGGTCTAAGCCCTGAGATTCAAATAGTTGTGGTAGCAAGGCACTCATGCCAGTTTGGAGCCCTAGTCCCAACATCCCAGCAACCACCTGAGTCTCAGCATAGTAGGTGGGTGAGGGGCACTGTAACCTTCCTCTTTTCTTTTCCTTAAATGGTAGAATTCAACCTTCTCTGTGTACCTTTTAAGTTGAATTGAGCAGGAGGGTCACTCAGGCTATCTTCTTGTTGGATTAGGTTTTCTGTCCCCCTTGAAGTGTTTTATTTTTGATTGGTGTGCAAGGGTTTTCACAGAGGAATTGACTTTTGTTGCTTCTAAGCCACCAACTTTACTGCCCCTGAGAAAAGACTTGAAAAAAAGTTTGATAAGTGATTAAATAATGGGAATAGGGAATGGAAGTGTTAAATATTAACCTGAAGTTAGGAGACAGTAACTAAGTGATTTCTATCATTTTCTTTTTTTTAGATATTGAATTTAATTTTATTTTCCTCCAATTATACATAAAACAGTTTCCAACATTTTATTTTATTTATTATTTTTTTAAACCCTTACCTTCCATCTTGGAATCAATACTCTATATTAGTTCCAAGGCAGAAAATTGATAAGGGCTAGGCAATGGGGGTCAAGTGAGTTGCCCAGGGTCACACAGCTAGGAAGTGTCTAAGGCCAGATTTGAACCCAGGACCTCCCATCTCTAGGCCTGGTTCTCAATCCACTGTGCTACCCAGCTGCCCCCAGTTTCCAACCTTTTAAAAAGAATTTTGATTCTCAAATATTTTCCTTCTCTCCCCTCCCTAAGCCAAGACAGTAACTGATGTAGATTTTAAATGTGCAAACATATAAACTGTTTTTTTTTTTTTCATATGAATTCTTAGAGAAGGGCATGCAAACAAAAAATAATTAAGTGAAAAAATTGCTTTGGTCTGGATTCAGACTCCATCAGTTAATTTTCAGAAAACAGATGGCATTTTTTTTTTATCATGAGTCCTTTAGGATTGTTTTGGATCATTGTATTGCTGAGATCAGCTAAATTATTCACAGTTGTTCATTTTATATCATTGCAGTTACTGTGTATAATGTTCTTCTTGTTTTTATTTTATTATGCTTCAATTCATATAAGTCTTTCCAGGATTTTCTGAGCTCTTTCTGCTTGTCATTTTTACAGCACAATAGTATTCCATTACAATGATATGCTATAAGTTACTTAGTAATTCCCCAATTGATTGGTATCCTCTCACTTTCCAATTCTTTGCTCCCACAAAAAAAAAAGCTGCTTTAAATCCTTTTGTAAAAATAGTGCTTTACCTTTTTTTTGTTTGTTTTGTTTTTTATCTCTTTGGGATTCCAACCTACTAATAGTATTGCTGATAGGGTATGTACTCTTTTATAGCCCTCTGACCATAGATTCAAACTCCAGAATGGTTGAATCTGTTCACCATTCCCCAATAGTGGATTAGTATTTCTATTTTCTCAGATCCCTCCAAGTTTTGTCATTTTCATTTTCTGTCATAATCGCCAATCTGATAGATGTGACGTGGTACCTCAGAGTTGTTTTAATTTGCATTTCTCAAATTTAGTGACAGAGCATTTTAACATGGCTAAAATGAGCTTTAATTACTTTGAGAAATGTCTGTCCATATCCCTTGACCATTTATCAACTAGAGAATACCTTATATTATTATACATTTAGCACATTTCTATATGTATTTGAGAAATGATGACTTTATTAGAGGCTTTTTGCAGCATTATGAATACTGTCTATTACTCTCCATCCTATTGCTTCTTGTTTAGTTTCTGACTCCCACCTTTGCCTTATTGCCATCTCTTCTATCCGTCCCACCCCCTTTTACTTTTTCCCTTTCTCCTACTTTCCTGTAGAGCAAGATAGATTTCTATTCCACATTGATTGTGTATGTTCTCCTCTCACAGAGCCAATACCAACGAAAGTAAGATTTATGTGCTTCCCTTCCCACCTCCTCCACTGTAAAAACTCTTTCATGTCTCATGTCACATAATTTACTCCATTCTATTTTTCCCTTCTTCCTCCCAATACTCTCTTTCATGTTAAGTTTTTAATATCATCCCATTGTGTTCAACTAATGCCCATGCCCTCTGTGTATGCACCTAATTCTCCTAATAATGATCAAGATTTTAGTAGTTATAAGAATCGTCTTCCCATTTAGATATGTAAACAGTTTAACCATGTTGAATGTTCTTTCATTTCTTTCCTGTTTCCCTTTTTATACTTCTCTTGAGATGTGTTTGAGAGTCAAAATTTCAGTCCTGGTCTTTTCATTAGGAATTTTTGGAAGTCCTCTATTTCATGAATTCATATTTCATTTCTGTGACAGATTGTGCTCAGTTTGCTGGATAAGTGATTGTTGTTTGAAGTCCTAGTTCCTCTTCCCTCTGGAAAACCACATTCCATGACCTTTGATCTTTTAATGTAGAAGCCACTAAATCTTGTGTTATTCTGACAACTGATCCACAATATTTAATTTTTTTTTTCTTTTTGGCACCTTGAAATATTTTCTCCTTTACCTGAGAGTCCTGGAATTTTGCTATAATATTCTGACCCTCCACCCCACTTACTGTTTGTGGATGAGAACTCGGGAATCCTTTACTACTGATTCAGCCAGACCCAAGGCCTATCGCTGTGGTGGGGCCCACCTTGGCATGCTGCTTTGCCCTCTACTTCCACTCCAGTTCATTAGATTTTTTGCCCTGGTTTTATAAGTTGCTTTGGGCTAAAATATGTTTGCACCCCATCCTTTTGTGAGTTATCCTTGTTCAAGGTGTTATGTCATTTTTTTGGGAGGGCAATTTGGTAGAGATAAGTTGAGTCTGTTTACCTATTCCACCATCTTGGCTATACTATTATTTTAACCTATACAAGAACATTTTGAGGATAGTAATTTTTTTTTTTTGCAGCAAGCAGCAAATTACTTCAATACATTTGCCAAGATAACCCTAAATGTGATCATGAAGAGTTCAACATCAAAGACAAGGCTGAACAATCACAAAAAAATGTTTGGAATAAGGTAAAGATTTTCCATTCTATTGTGAATATGTTGAGTCACAGTTGTGTAAAACAACTCCAGGTGAAGCTGTTCAGCACGCTGATAATATAGGACTAGAGTTCAGAACAGATAAGATTATGGAGTTTTGAACAACATCTGCCAAAGAAATAGTACTTGACTGAAAAAGAGCAAAGGAAATCACCAAGGGAGAAAATATTAAGAAATAAGAGAAGTGGGTCCTGAGCAGATGCATATACTTAGAAGAAGAAGGTTGAACTGGCAAAGAACACTGCAAAGGAACAGTCAAACAGGTTACTATAAAAGAAGAGAGGAAAGTTATAAAACTTTAAGGAAGGGGGTCATGTAGAAGACCAGGATGATCAGTTACAGAGAAGTCAAAGAAGAAGAGTTTGGAGAAAAGAGCTATATAATTTAGAAATTAAGAAATTATTAGTAACTTTTGAGATTTAGTGTCTATAGAATAGTAGAATTAGAGTCAGATTGAAAAATTTGAGAAAATATTGGGAATTAATGAAGTAGAGACAATAGGCACAGACAATTCTAGGAATTGGGGCATTTAACCAAAATATGTAGAGCAAAAATTTAAAGGGATTCAAATGTTAATTAAATACTTTTTTTAGAATGGGGAGACCAGTATGTTTATTGGCAGTAGCTGATAATCTGGGTAAATGAAGACCTGTTGAAGATGAATTACTAGTGAGGAAAACTACTTTAGGAAATTGGAAAGAAAGGTGCTGGGCACATAAGTGTGGTGGGAATGAAGAGAAGAGTCCATTTTTTCTTAGAGAATAAGACAAATAAGGACTAGAAAAATTCATGAAATTTTAGATTGCTTTTAAAATGTGGTATAGGAAAAATGATTGAGTTCATGACATAATGTTTCAAATTTCTCAGAAAAATAGGAAGATAGGTCTTCTGGTGAGAGATATCATAAAGGGATTTTAAGAGATAAGTTTTTGGAACAAGCCCACTGTGGGGAATGTCATAAGCAATCAGGAAAGGATTTTTATATATCTGTGAGATAAGAGATCAGATCAGATAATTTGTATTTATCGTAGGCCCAGGGAGTATGGTGGGAAAACTATTTCTTCAGTGATATTCAGCAGCACAAATATAGAAGTGTAATAGTTATATTGCTATTGTGAACAAGGGTTGAGAATTGACAGTAAATGAATGGCAATAGGACAAAAAGGCAAAGAATTAAGTTGAAGAATGTATATAGTTGAACTGATAACTTTAAAATAAAAGCTTCAAAGAAAGAAGTTAGATGATATATTGAGAAAGCATGCAGAATGATCTTTGAGGAAAAACTAGATTTTGCAGCAAGATACAGGATACATGGGAAGAGTGAGATAAGGTGAGAGTCAGTATAAAAAAAAAGATCAGTAAAGGATATTTCAGAATTCAAAATCAGTTCCATAGGACCATGAAAACAATGGATTGTGTAATAATCTATGCTGATGGCTGATATGAAATAAGTTGGGAGTATAGCTCACTGGAGATGGAGAAGTCAATTAATTAGACTATCCAAGAAATTGTCAACAACTTTATTGAAATCACCATGTATGAAGGAAGGAGTTGCAGTTAGAGCTAGGCTATGATTCAGGTACTGAACAACTTGCTACAGGAAAGAAAATGACAAAGAGGTGTGTAGATTATAGGGGAAAAAGTTCTGGCCTACATTAAATTGTTGGAATGAACCTCAAAAGAAGAAAGCTTACAGAGTGAAAACACCAAAACAAAGGTGTGATAGTAACAATGAGGAATGAGGATAGACCTTCTCCTTTACTGGTATTTGTTTTATACCTGCTACAAGACAAAGACCAGTTAGTATAGGGGTAAGCTGGAAGGGTTGATTCAACTGTATATCTACATTGAACTACTAGATTCCAAGTTTTGTTTTACTTCTAGAGGAAAGTATCCTTAACCATTATTAGGGTTATTTTAATCCCAGGAAATAAAAAAATGCATATGAGTTTTCTGCAAGTAGAAAGATTTGCTTTGGGCAATTCTCCAAGTTGCACAGTACAGACATAATAAGCTGCAGTGGTAGAAGTTCCCTCATTATGAGTTTCCATACTAATTGAATGAAAAGCCTGTGACAAATAAGAACACTAACAACAAAAAAAATGAAAATAATAACGACAACATCTTTATCTGCCTAAAGTCAGGGACTGGATTATACCCAGTATTAAGAATTTTAAGATTACTTCCCAAGTCTCATCACTTCCCTCTCAGGTAGTTACTGACTATATCAGAGTGCTGGACTCCCATCCAAATTGAAAGTCAGAAATGTAGAGACTGAAATATGGCCAATGGTGCCCTTTGTTTAGCTATTGTGTTTCTGAGCCATTACCTCTGAAGAAAAGGGGAAGGGGGATGAATGATGATTAGTGCTTTCCCATCCACCTTATTTAATTTTATAATTGAGCAGTAACATTCTTCTTGAATAAGGGAATGTTCAAAAGTTGCTCACAAATTTCCTTGCTCAGGGTAGGTACAAAATATTTATTTAATAAATGAATGATTGGATGATAGAAAAAATGGGCAAAGGAGAGAGGGGATATCCTGGTGTTCATATTTGTGGGGAGATGGTTATTAATATGTATGGTGCACCCATTGGCCAAATATTCATGTCAAGGCCTGCCTCTAGTTTGGAATATTGTACTGCTAAATATATAGCTATTCACTTTCTCACAGTGAAATTCACCCCTCACCTATTTGGTCCAGAAGTAGCCAATTACAATATTCATCTTCCTATAGGTTATTCCTTTTTATTTATTCTTGAACATCCATATTTTGACTTAAGCATTTAAAGATGCTATTATTTATTCCTTTGTATACATCTTTTATAAAAATATTAAATAAGATTAGTCCAAAGGTTGATTTTTGACTATTTAAATTATACATTCTGCACTGATTTTTTTTGTAGCTCTTGTTATCTAGTTTCCTTTTGGTAATGTAAAATACCTAAAATTGACATGCTGCTTATTTTGCTTTTATTGTTTTTTTAATAGTCATTGGAATGGAATTTTATGAAAGGCTTTTGAAATAGATTTAATAATTTAACCTCCTTTACCACCTAAAAATTATTCTTCTAGAGTATCAATGGAAATATCATACACGATATTCCCATATTAAAACTATGTGGCCTTATCTTCACAAGAGATTCTTTTTTTTCTAATTCATTGACCACAGATCAATGATTCCATCAACTCTTTTGGAATATCAATGCAATTCACCAAACCATAGCTTTGAGGTTTATCTTGGTCATTCTATAAAATAATGGAAGCCATATGGATATTCTGCCAGACCTCTTGGCACAAAATTACCATGAACTAAATTGATAGTTTTTTAACTCAATGTAATTAAAAATTTCAATGCTCTGACTGATCTTTTCTTTAAATGTCCTCACTCAGTGACCTCATTAACTTCCTTATATTTAGTTATCATCACTATATAAGATAATTCTCTTCTCTATATAACTAGCTTTAGGCTTTTAACTAAATTCCATTCTAACATTACTACCAAGTAAACATTTCCTTTTTATTTAAATTTTTCCAGATTTCATGTTGACACAATTTTTAATAATTATTTTCTGACATTTTGCTATCTATGCATGCTCTTTCCCTCCCTCTTGCTCCTTACTCATCCCCAAGATTGCAGGTAATAAGATACCAATCATATATCTCTTATTATAGAATACATATTTCTAGTATCTTCATGTAAAAGAAGATATATTGCTTATACCACCAAAAAATTCATGGAGAAAATAAAGGGAAGAATGCTTTGCTTTAATATTCATTCAGATTTTGTCAGTTCCATCTATGGCGGCAGATATCCTTTTTTTTGGTCATAAGTCTCTTGGAGTTATCTTGGTTGCTTGCATTCCTGATAATAGTTTATTCATTCACAGTCAACTATTGTATATTATTGTTGTTCCTTTGTACACCGTTCCCTTGGTTTTGCTCACTTTCACTTTGCATCATTTCATAAGTGTCTTTCAAGAATTATTTTGTGATCATCTGATTTGTCATTTATTATGGCACAATCGTATTCAAGTACAATCATATACCACCACTTGTTTCCAGTTCTTTGCCACCACAAAGAATTATCTATCTATCTATCTATTTGTCTGTCTATCTATCTAATATATATATATATATATATATATATATATATATATGTATATTTACATGCATATTTGTACAAGTAAGTCCATTCCCCCTATCTTTGATCTCTTGGAGATATAGATAATTGTTTTCATTTGCGATGCACTTTTTAGTATTTTCTCATTTTATCTTCACAACAACCTTAAGAGTTAAGTGCTACTATTATTTCCATTTTATATAGGAAATAATTATCAAGTAGACAAAGGTTTTGATTTGTTCAGGATTACTAAGTTAGTAAATTTTTCAAAGTGGATTTGATCTCATATGAAATGGAGCTGCATCTATTCAACCAGTTACCAAAGCTTGTTTTTTCCAATCAAATAACCTATTTTGCTTGATCCCTTTTTTCAACATACACAAGTCATTGACCTAATTCACTCTTGCTATTTCTCCCCTTGGGTCTTTCAATAGGTTTATAATTGTTCTTCTTGCATCTTCCTCCTCTCTTATTTATCCTTCATTATCTCCACTGGCATGTATATGTATCTGTATATCTTTAAAGTTTGTAAAAAACTTTACACATCATCTCATTTGATCCTTGTAAAAGCCCTGTGGATTAGGTACTCTTTCCTATTTCACTAAATAAGAAACCATGGCTAACAGAGAGTGACTTTTCCAGATTCATAGAGCTAGTAAGTGTTTTAAGTCACCTTTTTCCTAACTCCAAGTCTAATGCTTAATGTACTGAGCCACGTAGTTTCCTACTAATGCCAAAGGTATTTCCCTCCTATATAGGTGTGACTATGAAATTACCATTTTTATTAACTCTGGTTATTCCTTATTATCTCTAATATCAAGTATAAACTCTTTGGTTGGGCTTTTAAAGCTCTTCCCAATATGTTGCTAACCATTATATCCAGTCTTACTGTACAGTCTCCTCTTCCACACATATTATGGTCCAGCCAAACTGGACATCTTGCTATCCATCACCCATTTCACTGCTAGTCCCATCTCCATACTTTCACACTATTCCCTAAGGTGAGAATACTCTCCCTCCACATATCTGCTTAAAGAATCCTGGTTTAACCCCTATCTCCCCAAATCAACCAAATCTATTTTAATCCTAATACTATGAAGGCTCAACGTAAGCTTTACCTTTTACAGGAAGCCTTTTCTGATTATTTCAGTTTCTAATACCCTTCCTCTTCACGTTACATTTTATTTATTTTTTCATATATTCTTTTTACACTTTTATGCACATGTTGTCTTCCTCAATGAAATATAAACTCCTTGAAGGCAATGTCTACTTCAATTTTGTTTCTTTTTACCCCAATATCTAACACAATCCCTGGCAAAAAGTAGATGTTTAATAAATGATTAAAAGTGCATCAATAGGGGGCAGATGGGCAGCTCAGTGGATTGAGAGCCAGGCTTAGAGACAGGAGGTCCTAGGTTCAAATCTGGCCTCAGACACTTCCCAGCTGTGTGACCCTGGGCAAGTCAGTTAACCCCCATTGGCTAGCCCTTACCACTCTTCTGCCTGGGAACCAATACACAGTATTGATTCCAAGATGGAAGGTAAAGGTTTAGAAAAAGGAGCATTAATAAACTTTAGTCCTCTTGAATGCTATGATGGGATCATAGATTTTAAGGTAAAAGTGACCTTGGAGTTTTCTAGCCAATCATGTTGTAAAGTGACTTGACTAAGATTACATTAATCTCTAGTGAATTTAAACTGAGTGTCTTATGCTGTCTCCAAATAGATTTATTCATTTCAGACTCATAAGGGGGTTTGTTTTGTGTCTGGCTTGCTTTTGTTGCACAGAGACAGACTTAACATTCCTCTGGAGGCTTTTTAAAATGTTATTTGTCCTCCCATCACTCATACAGACTAAATGACTAATTCTAAGGAGATAAAATAAAAGGACATTTATTTTTTTCCTTAATGACCAAATTTTCTTCTGGTTTGAAGTGGGTGACATTTCTGCAAAAGTACAATTAACCTGCCTGGAATAGCAATTGGGACCTTACAAACAAAAAGGTTCGATATGTGAATGACATAGAGGTAAAGTTCATTTTTTTCCTCTGGCTTCTACTGTAATAGATTCATAGACTCAAACAGAGGTTGCAGGGTAGGTTCACATACTAAGTTCTTTCCCACCCCTGTAAATACAAACTTTTGCCTTCAGGTATGAAATACTATGAAAAGAACTCTGACAGTAACAAAGAAAAGAGAAAGTCAGGTCACATGGAACTGAAACTGAAGGTGAGATTTTTCCATTTTCTAAAAAGTCAGGTTCAGGACATAACTTTAATTTTTCTTTTAATTTTAATTTTTCTTGCATTTTCCTTAATCACATATAAGTACATTTCTAAATAATTTAATTTTTGACATTTTGCCATCCTTGTTCTTTCCCTCCCTCTCCATATCTTTAATTTTTGAGAATTTTTAAATATCCTTTTCTAATTGTAAGAAATTGGGGGTAGAATGACATTCACTGACAATGAATTTCATATATATTACATTCATAAATGATGTCATAAGGTTGATTGTAATTAATGATGTATTTTATGAAAAACAAATTTAACAAATTTAACAAAATTACAAAAATAACAAAATTAACAAAAAAAAATTAACAAATATTCAACTAATTAGCCACTTATAACATGCTCTAAAGATATAAAGTAGATGGTTGAATAGAGTATTGGAAATAGAGTCAGGAAGGTTTGAATTCAAGTTCTTCCTTATTTTCTAACAATGTGACCATGGACACATTTCTTAGCTTCTAAATAGTTTTGATTTATTGGGATATATATATATATATATATATATATATATATATATATATATATTTATATATTTTGGAAAAGATACAACTGAGATTACTTTTTTTTTCCTTATCTTCATATATAGTTTGTAAAAGGAACGGTCCTGCCCCTCAACCGTTGTTGGTATGAGACTGTGTCCCTAAGTATCTAAGAATATCACACATATCTCAATATATAGCTGAGTATCCAATCTACAGTGCAGTATGCTGATTTCATTAGGTATAATTTTTTAAACCAAACCTATAATTTCTTTGAAATAAAGAACTTATAAGACAGAAGATTCATCTGCGAATGAAAATCAAGACCAGATATAAAAATTGGTAGTCTTTTTTTTTTAATTTTTATTTGGTCATTTCCAAACATTATTCATTGGAAACAAAGATCATTTTCTTTTCTTCACTCCCCCCCTCCCACCACCTCTCCCACAGCCAACGTGCAATTCCACTGGGTATCACATGTGTTCTTGATTCAAACCCATTTCCATATTGTTGGTATTTGCATTAGAGTGTTCATTTAGAGTCTCTCCACACTCATATCCCCTCAACCCCTGTAGTCAAGCAGTTGCTTTTCATCGGTATTTTTACTCCCACAGTTTATCCTCTTCTTGTGGATAGTGTTTTTTAGATCCCTGCAGATTGTTCAGGGACATTGCATTGCCACTAATGGAGAAGTCCATCACCTTCGATTGTACCACAATGTATCAGTCTCTGTGTACAAAGTTTTCCTGGTTCTGCTCCTTTCGCTCTGCATCACTTCCTGGAGGTTGTTCCAGTCTCCATGGAATTCCTCTACATTATTTTTCCTTTTAGAACAATAGTATTCCATCACCAACATATACCACAATTTGTTCAGCTATTCCCCAATTGAAAGGCATCCCCTCATTTTCCAATTTTTGGCCACCACAAAGAGTGCAGCTATGAATATTCTTGTATAAGTCTTTTTCCTTAATATCTCTTTGGGGTACAAGCCCAGTAGTGCTATGGCTGGATCAAAGGGCAGACAGTCTTTGAGCACCCTTTGAGCATAGTTCCAAATTGCCCTCCAGAATGGTTGGATAAATTCACAACTCCACCAGCAATGAAATAGTGTCCCAACTTTGCCACATCCCCTCCAGCATTCGTTACTTTCCATAGATGTTATGTTAGCCAATCTGCTAGGTGTGAGGTGATACCTCAGAGTTGTTTTGATTTGCATCTCTCTGATTCTAAGAGATGTAGAACACTTTTTCATGTGCTTATTAATAGTTTTGATTTCTTTGGCTGAGAACTGCCTGTTCAGGTCCCTTGCCCATTTGTCAATTGGAGAATGGCTTGATTTTTGTACAATTGATTTAGTTCTTTGTAAATTTGAGTAATTAAACCTTTGTTAGAGGTTTTTATGAAGATTGTTTCCCAAATTGTTGCTACCCTTCTGGTTTTAGTTACATTGGTTTTGTTTGTACAAAACCTTTTTAATTTGATGTCTTCCAGGTTACTTAATTTACATTTTGTAACTCTTTCTAAGTCTTGCTTGGTTTTAAAATCTTTTCCTTCCCAAAGGTCTGACAGGTATACAATATATTCTGTGTTCATCTAATTTTCTTATAGTTTCCTTCTTTATGTTCAAGTCATTCACCCATTTTGAATTTATCTTGGTGTAGGGTGTGAGATGTTGATCCAAACTCAATCTCTCCCACACTGTCTTCCAATTTTCCCAGCAGTTTTTATCAAATAATGGATTTTTGTCCCAAAAGCTGGGGTCTTTGGGTTTGTCATAAACTGTCTTGATGAGATCATTTACGCCAAGTCTATTCCACTGATCCTCCTTTCTGTCTCTTAGCCAATACCAAACTGTTTTGATAACCACTTCTTTATAGTATAGTTTGAGATCTGGGACTGCACGTCCTCCTTCCTTTGCATTTTTTTTTCATGATTTCCGTGGATATCCTTGATCTTTTCTTCTTGCAAATGAACTTAGTTATGTTTTTTTTTTTTTCTAATTCAGTAAAGAAGTTTTTTGGTAGTTCAATGGGTATGGTACTAAATAAGTTAATTAATTTGGGTAGGATTGTCATTTTTATTATGTTAGCTCGTCCCACCCATGAGCAATCAATGTTTTTCCAATTGTTTAGATCTAGTTTTAGCTGTGTGGAAAGTGTTTTGTAGTTGTGTTCATATAGTTCCTGTGTTTGTCTCGGCAGATAGATTTCTAAGTATTTTATATTGTCTAGGGTGATTTTGAATGGTATTTTGCTCTCTAATTCTTGCTGTTGAAATGGATTAGAGATATATAGAAATGCTGATGACTTATGCGGGTTTATTTTGTATCCTGCAACTTTGCTAAAGTTGTTGATTATTTCGAGTAACTTTTTGGTTGATTCTCTAGGATTCCTTAAGTAAACCATCATATCATCTGCAAAGAGTGATAGCTTGGTCTCCTCATTGCCAATTTTAATAACTTCAATTTCTTTTTCTTCTCTAATTGCTACTGCTAGTGTTTCTAGTACAATGTTAAATAATAGAGGTGATAATGGGCATCCTTGTTTTACTCCTGATCTTATTGGGAAGGCTTCTAGTTTATCCCCATTGCAGATGATGTTTGCTGATGGTTTTAGATATATACTGTTTATTATTTTTAGGAAAGGCCCTTCTATTCCTATACTTTCTAGTGTTTTCAATAGGAATGGGTGTTGTATTTTATCAAAGGCTTTGTATGCATCTATTGAGATAATCATGTGATTTTTGTCAGTTTGCTTGTTAATATGGTCAATTATGTGGATGGTTTTCCTAATATTGAACCATCCTTGCATTCCTGGTATGAATCCTGCCTGGTCATAGTGGATGACCCTTGTGATGACTTGCTGGAGTCTTTTTGCTAGTATCCTATTTAGAATTTTTGCATCTATATTCATTAGGGAGATTGGTCTATAGTTTTCTTTCTCTGTTTTTGACCTGCCTGGCTTTGGGATCAGTACCATGTTTCTGTCATAGAATGAATTTGGTAGAACTCCTTCTTGGCCTATTCTGTCAAATAGTTTGTTTAATATTGGGATTAGTTGTTCTTTGAATGTTTGATAGAAATCATTTGTGAATCCATCTGGACCTGGGGGTTTTTTCTTAGAGAGTTCTATATTGGCTTGTTCAATTTCTTTTTCTGAAATGGGGTTGTTAAGGTAATTTATTTCTTCCTCTTTTAGTCTAGGCAATTTATATTTTTGTAAGTATTCATCCATATCACCTAGATTGCCAGATTTGTTGCTATAGTAGTTTTTAATGATTGCCTTAATTTCCTCTTCATAGAGGTGAGGCTTCCTTTTTCATCTTGGATACTGTCAATTTGGTTTATTTCTTTCCTTTTTTTAATTAGACTGACTAGTACTTTGTCTATTTTATTTGTTTTTTCAAAGTACCAGCTTCTAGTCTTATTTATTAAATCAATAGTTCTTTGACTTTCAATTTTATTAATTTCTCCTTTGAGTTTTAGGATCTCTAATTTAGTCTTCATCTGAGGATTTTTAATTTGTACACTTTCTAATGTTTTAATTTGCATGCCTAATTCACTGACCTCTGCCCTTCTTAATTTGTTAATATATGAACTCAAGGATATAAATTTCCCCCTGAGTACTGCTTTGGCTGCATCCCATAGGTTTTGAAAGGATGTCATCATTGTCATTTACTTCAATGAAGTTATTAATTGTTTCTATGATTTGTTCTTTAACTAACGGGTTTTGGAGAATTGTATTGTTTAATTTCCAATTATTTTTCTATTTACCTCTCCATGTTTCCTTATTAATTATTATTTTCATTGCCTTGTGATATGAGAAATTTGCATTTATTATTTCTGCTCTTTTGCACTTGTTTGCAATGTTTTCATGCCCTAATACATGGTCAATTTTTGTAAATGTACCATGTGCTGCAGAAAAGAAGGTATATTCCTTTTTGTCCCTATTTATTTTTCTCCACATGTCTACTAACTCTAATTTTTCTAAGATTTCATTCACTTCTCTTACCTCTTTCATATTTATTTTTTGGTTTGATTTATCTAGTTCAGATAGAAGAAGGTTCAGATCTCCCACTAGTATAGTTTTTCTATCTATTTCATCCTTGAGTTCCTCTAGTTTCTCCTTTAGAAATTTGGATGCTATGCCATTTGGTGCATACATGATGAGTACAGATATTTCCTCACTGTCTATACTGCCTTTTATCAGGATGTAATTACCTTCCCTATCTCTTTTAACTCGATTTATTTTTACTTTGGCTTTGTTGGATTTCATGATTGCGGCTCCTGCCTTCTTTTTGTCAGTTGATGCCCAATAGATTTGGCTCCACCCTCTTACTTTCACCCTATGTGTATCTATGTTTCTCATATGTTTCTTGTAGACAGCATATGGTAGGGTTTTGGACTCTAATCTACTCTGCTATTCGCTTGCGTTTTATGGGTGAGTTCATTCCATTCATATTCAGAGTTATGATTACTAGCTGTGTATTTCCCAGCATTTTGATTTCTGCTCCTTTACCTGCCTTTTCTTCTTTCACTATTTCCTTCTACACCAATGTTTGCTTTTGAACAGTCCCCCTTGTTCCCACCCTTATTTTACTTCCCTTTCTAACCCCCTCCCTATTTAAGCCCCCCTTATTTTCCCTGTAGTCTTTCTAAAATTAACCCCACACTCCCTCCCTCCCTTGTACTGCTTCCCTCCCCACCAGACCGTTTGTTACCCTTCTATTCCCCTATATGGTGCAAATCTATTCTCTGCCCCCAGTGGATTGGATTTTTTCCCCTCATTGAGTCACTTTCAAAGCACGTAAAAGTTGAGTATTTCCTGTCCCTGACCTCTTTACCCTTCCAGTGTATTGATGTTCTCCCCCCTCCCACCATGAGCTTCTTTATGACATATAAATTTACCCCCATTTGTTTCTTTTCCCATTTCTTTTAATATTAACCTATTTTTAAGCTCTAGTTATATATATATATATATATGCATATTCATGCATATGTATTTTTGCATGCATATATCTATGTACCTATTTATGTTTTGTCCTTTCATCCTATACAGTTTGTTGCTGTTCCCTCTAAGTATACTTCTTTTTGCTTCCCAGCTAATAACAACAGTTTTTAAGAGTTACCAATGACCTCTTTTCTTATAGGGATACATATCATTTTAACTTATTGAGTCTCTTAATTTTTTTTGTTTTTCTTTTTTCCCCTCTTTTTTAATTACCTTTTGGTGAGTCTCTTGAGTTCTGTGTTGGACATGAAATTTTCTGTTCAGTTCTGGTCTTTTCCTTTACGAATTCTTGAAATTCTTCTATTTTGTCAAGTGACCATACTTTCCCTGTAAGAATATAGTCAGTTTTGCTGGGTAGTTGATTCTTGGTTGTAGACCTAGTTCCCTTGCTTTCCAGAATATCGTATTCCATGCCCTTCTTTTTTTCAGTGTGGATGCAGCCAGATCCTGAATTATCCTCACTGTGGTTCCTTGGTATCTGAATGACTTCTTCTTGGCAGCTTGTAATATCTTTTCTTTGGTCTGATATTTCTTGAATTTGGCTATAACATTCCTGGGTGTTGTCAGTTGGGGATTAAGTACAGGAGGTGATCTGTGGATTCTATCAATCTCCACTTTTCCCTCTTGTTCAAGGATTTTGGGGCAGTTTTCTTTAATAATTTCCTATAATATAATGTCCAGGCTTTTTCTTTTGTCATGGTCTTCTGGTAGGCCAATAATTCTTAAATTGTCTCTCCTTGAACGATTTTCTAAATCCTCTGTTTTGTGAATGAGATGCTTCATATTTTCCTCAATTTTTTCATTCTTTTGGTTTGGTTTTATAGCGTCTTGCTGCCTTGTGAGGTCGCTTGATACAAGTTGTTGTATTCTGGTTCTTAAAGACTGGATTTCATCCTTAGTTTTTTGGTCGTCCTTTTCCTTTTGGTCAGATTTTCTTTGGAGGTCATCTTTCATCTTTTTCACCTCATTGTTCATCTGCTTTGCCTCATCTTTCATCTCCTTTGCCTCATTTTCCAGCTGGTTGATTTTGGCTTTGAAGACACTTTTTTCTGTTTCCAGATGACTTATCTTAGTTTTTAAGTTCTTTTCCCAATTGTCTTCAGCCTCTCTTAATTGTGTTTTGAATTGCATTTTGAGTTCTTCCAAAGCCTGTATCCAATTCGCTGGGATTTCTGATTTTTCCTTTGCTGGGTCCTCCCCCTCTGTTTCATTCGCTCTTTGCTCATTACCTGTGCAGAAGCTGTCTATTGTAATTTCTTTCTTCTTTTTCTGTTGTTTGCTCGAGTTTATCCCTTCTTTGCTCCCCGTATTTGGCTGTGCTCTTGCTCCTCTCATTTTGTTTTGGTTTTGGGGCTGTCAGTCTCCCCTCTGGGAGCTTTGTCAGATCTCTTGGTACAGTCTCTAGGGGAGGAATGTTAGCTTCCTTGTCCTCTGGAGGCTTTTGATTGGATTGAGTTCAATTGGGTTGGGCTGTATGTGGTATGAAGCACTGAGGCTCTGAAGACTCCTGGAAGGCTGGGCTGCCCAGGCTCTCTCCAGTTCTCTCCAGCTGCTTCCTTGCTGTCTGCAAGTGCCTTTGCCCACCTCCCTAAACTCTGAGGAGTTCTGATGGGATTAGTTCAACTGGATTGGTCTGGATGTGCCTGAGGCAAGGGTGAGACTGGAGCCCAATGGAGGGACCCAGCCAATGCTTGTTTCTCCCTGGCTTCCTCCCCGCTGTCCAAGCTGGATGCTCTGAGCCCGGCACCCCGCTGCTCCCAAGGTAGACCCTGCAAACCAGTACCTTTGCCCGCTCAGAGGTTCCCACTGCTGCAGGGGGCTCAGTACTCTGAGTTGTGGGGGAGGGGCCCTGGGACCTACTCTCTGCCTTCCCCTTAGCCCTGAGTATTCTAGGATTCTGGCTTTTGGGGGGGCGTACCTTTTGATTTGAGTCCAGAAGGAGAATTCCCCGCTTCTGTCCTGTTGTTCAGATTGAATTTCGGTGCCCTAGGAGCATTCAGTCCGTATCGGTAAAGAAGGGTCTTCCAGGAGGTCTGAATTTTTGCTGCTTGTTAAGCTGCCATCTTGACTCCACTCCTACTTCCTTCTTTAAAACAGCATGTTGTGGAAGAAAGAATGCTGAACTTAAAGTCATAAGACTTTAGTTAAAATCTTATTTTTTTCCATCTGGGTATTCCTTAGAAAAATCATTTGACCTCACCAGACCTCAGTTTCCTCATCCAAAAAATGAGCGACTTGGACTATATAGCTGCTAATGTTGTTTTCTTGCTCTCTTTTTATGATCCTAAGATCAAGGACTTGGGGTAGATATGGACTTTTAGTTATACTCATGGGCATTATTGTTGGTCTCTTATTCCTGTCCTCAGGTTTTCTTTCAATATTTTAAAGAGAATCCAGAAAAGCATTCTAGTTGGCACTTTCAAAAGATTCTGGCTTTCACTGATTCTGGGAAGAAGGCCAGATAAAGCAGAAAGTCACTGAGGGACCAGTGGGAAGGCATTCTATCCTCTAAGACTTGAAAAAGTGGGCTGTTGTACTTCAGAGAGCCACATGGGGGAAATTCAGATAGAAGAACACTATGAAAGCCTTATTATTTATTGTCATTCATTACAATAAAAGGAAATTGAGTTAAAATACAATTTTATCATGTATGAATTCTCTATGAATGCATATGCATAATAATCTAATCCAAATAATGATGTGAGAAACAAATATCATATTTCTACATGGAATTCTAACAAAATAATATTCTCTCCTCAAACCCCTTGAATAGAATAGGGAATTTGTTTTTCTTTGGTGTAATTTGGTGTAGAAAACTCTCTATCCTTATTCACATACTATGGAAATTTATTCTAAGATAATCACTTCACTCCTTTCTCTTCATTGATGAACTGATGTTAGCACTTTGGTAGCAATCTGAAGTATCAATACATATTTGATGTAAAAGAGAGAAAGGTGGAATTGACAGGTTTCAGGGTTGAAACCCTCTTGGAGATCATGTAGTCCAACTTTTATTTTACAGATGAAAATGAACACAACCAAAAAAAATAATACGCAGAATGATAGAGTGGAAGTCTGTATTCAGAGACAGAAACTATGAATTTGAATGGCACCATTTAACTTCTTAACCATATGATCATTCTTATTGCCTTTTATCTCTCCAACTATAAAATTATGTTTAGAATGTATGGTTTCTCACATTCTCCCCTATTTTAAGTCTTTTAAATTGGCCAATTTTATACAGGTAGAAAGTAGACTATATGGTATTTAAAATTGTTCTTTCAATACGATGCACTTTCCACCATCATCATCTCACTGTCTGTTTTTCTCTTTCTCTCTCACATGCAAAAAGAACATACACAAACACACACACACACACACATATGCACACAGGATATAGTTAATGAGATTTCAATTAAATTATTTAACTAGCATTTATTTAACAATACTGAATAATAATAGGTCCTATGCTACAAATATAAAAATCAAATCAATCAATGTTTCAATAAGAATGTATTAAGTACCCACCATGTATTTGGCACTATAATAGGTTCTACAAGTATAAATGAAAAGGAAAAATTCCCTACTCTTTTAAGTGCTTACTTTCTTGAAAGGATAGCCCCCAGTAGAACTTCCATTCAAAGGATTTCTGTACCCAAAGTAAATTTAATAACAAAAGTTTTCTTATTTTTCTTTGAAAAATAATAGCCTCTAGTTTTTAGCATTATGCACAATTAATGTATTTTAAGGAAATGTTATGATTAAATATTATTAATAATCATTTTCTATGAGTTTCTGCTGAAATTTATTTTGTGGATCAGACATTTTTTGAATCTGGAATCTCCTCTGCATCCCTTATGGAAACATTGTTGTCTCCCTGCACTCATCACACATTGGCCATGGAATGCAGAGTCCTCAGCACTAGAGCCCATTTTGCTCATAATACCAACCATTTTGGCTTCATTTTCACTGGCCCTGGCATCCCTCATATCACCAGAGCTCCCACAGACACAAATGGTTCTCTTCCAGCTCTCTCTTGTAGATTGTTGATGAGTTACACACTCTTGGACAGTTTCTTACCAATCATCCATGTGATACTTAAGCTCAATGATAACTCTCAGAGGCAGTATAGTGTTGTAGATAGAAACTGATCTTCAGATCAAGAAGAAATGTGTTCAATTCTCATCTCTGATACATCATCATCATCACTAATAACAGTAATAATAATAGCATCTGATATTCCTAAAGACCATAAATTGCAGAGAAAGTATTATGTGGATAGATGAAAATATAAAATTGTTACTTGGTTTCAGAAGCAAAGGCTCTGGAGTCAGAAAGACCCAAGTTTAAATCTGATCTCAAATATTTACTAGTTGTGTGACACTGGGTAAGTCACTTAGTTTGTCTGCCTCACTTTCCTCAAGTGTAAAGTGGGGATAATAATATTTACTTTACAAGGTTGTTATAAAAGTAAATTCAGTTAACATTTTTAAAGTTCTTAGTAAAATGCCACATAATAGTTACTTAAATGTTTATCCTTTCCCTTTGTCCAGCCTTGGGATATCATTATATTGATTTAAAAAATAATTTCTAATAAAAATGTAGATAATACTCCACAGTTTCTAAAGGTACAGTGAGTCAAGAGATTGATAAATACTTGTCCCATTTATTCTCATATTCTTTGATACCAGAGCTAATAGAATTATAAAAAAAAATTGATACATTTTTCCCTTTTTATTTCAACCTAGTTCATCATTGGTATGCCTACTACCCAATAGCTTCTGACTTAATTGAGATTCATTATTAGCATTTGGGCAAAAAAGAAAACTAAGAATTTAAGTGTTTGAGCCACTTTTACAAAACTGCTTCAAATAAAATTAAAGCATTTTTTTCACAATGAGAAAAGTCAAATGAAGTATTAATAATTCAAGTAGAGGATGCGAATTCTAGATTATGTGTTTAATTATGTATTAAACTACCAAAGTAAATTTGCAATAAATCAGCATCACCTACAAGAGACTCCATTGCTCAGACAATGAAGAAAGTTCTGGTAAAACTCCAGTGTAAATAAAATGTTTTCACAATAAAATCAATTCTTTATTCTATGAAGTTAACTACTTTTCACATAATTGGTCCTTTATGAAACTTAATCATCTCCTTAGGAATCACCTGTATTATGAAACAACATTCTTGTTAAGAAATTCTTGTTAAGAAAAAGTTATCCAAATTTTGTGCCCATTACTTCAAAACATGCTGAACAAATTGTGGTATATAAATCTCATAGAATATTTATGCTCCTTGAGGAATGAAAATTTTTAGGATTTTAAAGAATAAGGTAAGATAATATGAATTGATGTAGCATGCAGTAGGCAGAACCAAGAAAAAAAAATATATATATATATATAATAATTACAAAAACAAATGTAAAAATATAAAACTATTTTATAATTATAATCACCAATATTGACTTCAGGGAAGTTATAAACATTTTTTTTTGTTCATTTTTCTTCTGAGTAGAAATCTGTGGGGTATTACATAAGCTATTAGATGTTTGGGCCTGGAGTCAGAAAACCTGAGTTCAAATGTGACCAGAGATTTACTAGTCATTTAAATCTGGGCAAGATGCTTAACCCTGTGCCTCAGTTTCCTCATTTTTTCAAATGAGCTGGAAAAGGAAGTGGCAAACCACTACACAGTACTTCTGCCAAGAAACAAAGTCATACAGAAAAACTAAGCAATGATGCTCTATCTGAATTAATAGAGTGATATGAAATCAATAAAGAGAACATACTCTCTCTTTTTTTTTAAGGGGAGACAGGGGAGCAAGTGATGTGATAGCACCATTATACTGAGACTATACTTGAAGTACTATATTTGCTTGCTTGCTTAACTCAGGGCTATACTCAGACTAGACACCATTATTGATAGGAAAATGCAGTTGATTTTTTTATTATATGACAGGTAAATGCAGATGTTAGGTTCTTTCATTCCAACAGACTTCAGTACTACTTTTAATTTGTATTCAAGTTCAGAAAGTTTTTAAAAAGCACAGAATTTTTATGGTATGTTGTTGTTAATTGAAAGTATAATTTTCTGGAATAAACTACCAAAACAAATCTTCATTTCCCCCTGGTTTAAATTGTATCAGCTTCCTAGTTCTTGTTTGTTTCTTATTTAAACACTACCTTAAGTGTTTGTAAAGTGATTGAATTCTAGTTTGTCTTGTCCAAAAGATATTAAAATGCTTGACTGGTTAAGATTTAGATATATTCTTTGGCTTGTTTTTATTATTAACATGATGTACTAAAATTAAATCCCTTTGAGATAAAAATGAAGTACTATGTAAAATGGTAATATTTGCACTGAATGACTAATAAAATGATTGAATCCATTAAAATACTATATGTTGAATCATTCATTCAAACACAGAATGAATCATCCCTGGAGCGTGCCAGCTTCTTATTTACTAGAAGTGTTCACGCAAAAAAAGTATGATCCCCAGTTAGTAACATCAGAAAGATTAGTATTAGGGTCAAGTTTAAGTTAGTTGTCCAGGGTGGTTAGAAGCTGAGAAAGGATTTTATATGACTAGTTAATGCTTCACAGAATAATGGTGAGAAAGAAGAGAAGAATTTGTAAGTAGAACCTGAAGCAAAGTATCAGAGTGTAAATATAAGTGAGGATGTAATAGTATCTTTTGAAATAAAGATTTAAGTCATATTATCTTTTTGATCCCCTATCAAGGTCCCATAGATTGGGATACTTATTTTTTTCTTTTTCTAATTATTATCACTTAACAGGCTAGGAGACCTCCCCAGCTTTAAAGAAACAGTTCACTTCCTTTTCACCCAAAACTAGGAGATAGAGCACTGGGCCTGAAATCAGGAGAGTCTGAGTTCAAATCCAGCCTCAGATCCTTTGTTTTTTAAAACCCTTACTTTCTGTATTGGGATGGATATTAGTTAAGTTTTGTTTCTAAGACAGAAGGGGGTGATATATATATATGTATGACTCTGGATAAGTCATTTAATCTCTGTTTGTCTTAGGTACCTCAACTTAAAATGGGGATGACAACACCTAACTCACAAGATTGTTGCGAAGATCAGAAGATATAATATTTATAAAGCACTCTAAGCACAGTACCCATCATTTAGTAGGTAGTACATAAGTTAGTTATTTTTTTATTATTCTAATATATTGTATATTGAATAAATCCATTTATGCATTATTAGACTCTATGAGGCATTACACTAAGTTGATAAGCTGGAGAATATCATTCAGAGATGAGAGAGACAGAGAGAGACAGACACAGACACACACAGAAAAAAGAGAGAGAGAGAGAGAGAGAGAGAGAGAGAGAGAGAGAGAGAGAGAGAGAGAGAGAGAGAGAGAGAGAGAGACTAAGGGAAAATTACTTGAAGTCTCTAGTGTAGCAAGATATAAATAGTGTCATACTAAAGATTCTGGCTCCTCTACATGTCAATTTCTTCCAAAAATTCTTTTACTCCTGGAATTTCTCCCTTTCGTGAACCTGGAACCATATAACATCTCTGAAAGTCAGAAGCCATAGGAACTCTACTCTCCCCATCTTTCACCTCCAATGACCCTTATAATGATAGAGTCAGGTAATCATTCTCTCATGCCATGAAGATAGTTTTATGCAAAAGGCTTGGCTGAATCCTGGGTTACAAAATAAATAAACCCCTTGGTTAAAACGGAAAAGTGGCAAGTATAACATTAAATGTTCAGTACCAGCCATATGATCCAAAAGTTCCTGAATTTGCTAAATATAATCCATTTGTTTTATCATAGCATAATCAGCCTAGAGATGGAAGTGACCCCAGAGGTCATCTCGTACAATCTCCTCACTGTACAGATGAGAAAATTGAAGTCCATGAAGGAGAAATGATTTGCCTAAACTAGTAAGCATCAGACATAGAATTTGTATCCAGATCCAGAGAGAGGGATCTTTCCAATTTTTGAAGGATCAAATTGCTTTAAACAGAATAATGTAGTTGACATGCATTCAAAATTGTCTTACATTATCAATCACATGGCCTATATAGTTGGTTTGAAATTGAATAAATTGCAATGAAAACCCAAATGCCTGTCAATCAAAAAAAGCATGTTCAATTTACATTTCAGAGTATTTCCCATTCCTAAAACTATTATAAAAATAATAGATAGCCTTAGATATATCCCTAAAAGGATCAAAAAATATTTAAAATAATTGCATCCTTAGTACTTTCTCTTAACCTTATTACTTATTAAAATCCAATTAAATAATGAATGTTAGGTTTTAGAAATACTTTTCCTTCTCCATCGAAAATAAATTACTTTTTACTTAAATAAATCTGTTTTCTATGAGAAAAATAATAAAACAAGAAAAGCCATATATTCTTTGACGAGAACTTGATGATTCCTTTTAACAATCACATTCTGTGGAAATTCATGTGTTCTCTAAAATGCACATAGATTACCTCTCTATCTCTTGGGCCCAAATTAAACCATATGTTTGAATGACTTATCTTGTTATACCTTGATGTTTTAGTTTTGGTGATGAGGTAGAAACATGTTGTGCAATAAATGCACTGACCCACAGATTCCAACTATCCCTGACTAGCTTTCCTCTGAGAAAGGAAAACATCATTCCTCCATACAGATCATTAACACAATGCCCAATTTCTTTCTTTACATCTTTCATGATAAACTGTGGGAGCATAATTCTTGATAGGGAAGGATTATGAATTCCTGGAGACTGAAGGGCTGACTAGAAATTAAAAGGGACACATGATTGATATCTATTTGGGGACAATTTCAGTGTCAAGAATTACTCAGTGCCCTCTGCCACCTATTATTTCTCCAAATCTTCTCCCCACACAATCTAATGTGGACTGATATATCAGGCTCATTGAGCAGGGCAGCAATTGACTACAATAATCATCTATTTAGTAGTGAATACAAGATTATATTTGCAATGTCAATAAGTCTGCTACAATGTATAGATACCTAAATCAATAAGCATGACATGTTTTTTCATGGACATATTTTATAAGACAAACCAAATTGCTGATCCAAGAAATGAGAAGACAGAATAAAGGATGACTCAATGATAAAATCTGTCATTTTGACCTGTGTCTTCAAAATAAAGCATAGCATACCCCACATAGTATTCATTAAATAAACATTTGTTGACTTAAGTTGTATCAATTACTTAATCATTTATCAAACAAAAGTCTTAATTATTTGGTAAAACTAGTTTTCAACTCCAGTTCTCCAATTGATAGTGACTGATAATCATGAAGATGCAAGTATAGCATCAGAGATAAATTATTAGAATGCCTTACCTTGGACATAATTGTCAATCAAATCTTTTTGCTGTTAAATTAACAGAATTGGATATACTAAAGCCATGGTGGTGAACCTATGGTATGTATGTTAGAGTGGGGAACTCAGAGCCCTTTCTGTGGGCATGTGTGTGGTCAGCCCAGCACAGTTTGGCAGAGCTGTTATTAGAAAGTCAGAAGGATGCAGGGTGGGGCTGCTCCCCCCCCGCCCTGTGCAGTTTGCAGTTTGGGCACTCAGTCTCTGAAAGATTTGCCATAACTATATTAGAGCCTATTATTGAATTTTCAGTGTGAACATGTTTAAATTAGAAAATAGAAATTTTCTAAAATTTCTGTAATTTGTACAAAAAGCTCAAATTAGTAATTGTGTTGTTAAGCAAATTAAATATATGTATATATATATATATATATACATATCTTAGGAATTTTATTTGCTTAACAATATATATATGTATATATATATATACACATAGCTCTGCTCCATATTCCCATTGTTAAATATTTACCTTCATATGACACTTTTGTATTGCTTTATGAACATTTTTTGTGTACATGAAGGGTACAGTAGAAGACTCAGGCAAGTCACCAGGATGGCAACCTGGTGGCTATGGAAGGAGGAGGAGGAAGAAGAAGAAAAAGAAAGCCATTTATAGAAGGCTTTAAAGATTTGCAAATATTTTACACCCATTTTTCTCATTTGAGCTTCATAACACCCATACAGATAAATCATATTCTTCTTTATTAGCTCTTTCGGCTATAACAAATTTCCTAGTTTTGAGGATTTTCTACTCTCAGGTCACCAAGTCATCATAGTTCTAAGAATGTGTACTTTCTCATGGTCAACCCCAAACCCTGTCCCGCCTTTGAGAAGCTAATGCTTGAGATGACACCACTTCTACCTCCTCTTCAATTTAAAGTATTACCACGGTAAAGATGAAGTGCTATATTACAGATTGAGCATCAAAGTCACATCTACTCCAGACTTTCAAGGCTCACTGATATCGAACTCTGGCTGAACTAAAGCATATCTACTTGAGGAAAACAGAAAACACTTCTATTGCTAATGAAACACAAGGGTTTAATGTAATTAACTTGAGACCTTTTTGCTTTTGAACTAAAACCAGGATTCAATATAATACCTGTGTGTATACCTATGTATATATGTATACATATATGTAAATATTGATTCTGTTTATATGGATTAGATGTCTAATTTCACTGGCATAGGTAACATTAGTATCAGGGAACTCCCTTATCTATGCAGATCAGCACCTTGACAGCGATTTATAATTTTAGAAATTTTCATAGAGCTCTGAGAGATTATATTAGAGCTTATATGTATCAGAGATAGAACTGAAGCTCAAATTGTCCTGGCTTAGAAAATATGGCAATTTTTTTCTTTCCAACAGACATCTAGCTGTATAGAGTATTGGACTTGGAATTAAGAAGACCCTAGTTCAAATCTTTCCTGAAATAACTTTTGTTTGACACTATTCAATTCATCTAACCACTTGGTTTCAGTTTCCTCATCTGTAAAACAAAAATAGTAGTATTTATTGCAGCAAATTGTTATCAGACTTACATGATATAATACTTGTCAGCATTTTGCAAATCTTAAAGTGCTCCATAATTACTAACATTTTTTCGTAAGTGAGCATGTATCTGAGGCCGTTTTAGGTAAAGAAGCCCCAGCCTGTATAGTGATAAGATTCTGAAAAATAGGTTAAGCAAATGCATTAACTATCCATTATTTCCAAGAGAAGTTACTCTAAATATTAATAACAAAATGAAGTATTTTCTCACCCTTTCTATAGAAATACCACAGAAACTATTTTCTTTGAGTTGTTTTATGATTCTCAAGAATGACTGACATTTCAAGGAGAGAAGTAAGCATTTTCCCTACTGCATTTAATGAGTATACTTGACTGTCTCTACTTCCCTGACTCCTAACTTCCTTCACATTTTCTGTTTACTTAGCAATGTCCCTACTGATGTCTGTTAAAAGAGGAACAGGTCATCATAAAACTTTCCTTCCATTAAAGTAAAAAACCATTGTCTTTATTACCAAAAGAGAGTACCTAATGAATGAAAATAAAACCAAAGAATGTGATTTGTATGGGTAGAAGTATAGATTAAATAATTAAACTCACAGCCTTATAATCTTTTTCAAATAAAGAGAATTTTAAAATTGTCATAACCTTTCCCTCTAGTGATTTTTTTATCTATTCATTTAGCTCCATATTAAGTCAGATGAAAGAAGCATTGAAAATAGATATATGAGAAGATAAATATCCCAAAGTTTTAAGGGGACCTCAGGCAAATTTTATTAAATGAATCAATAATAATAGAGAAAAGATATAGTCCATAAATAATCTTGCTTCAATTTAGCTAGTTTTTAAACATTTCATCCATGAAAATCTTTGGCCAGATACTCAAAAAAAAAGTATGTTTAATTTGGATACTTTTTTCTAACCTTGACCTCCTTCAGGTGCATAGATTAATTGTCTCAAAGTTGACACCAAGAGGAAGAGAAATAATTTGATCATGAGTCCTCAAATCACTGAGATTTGACAATATATTTCTCCAAACTTCAGCAGTTGTAAAGAGGAATCATTATTTAAATAAAGACAGAAAAATCCCTTGAAATGAGGTCACTGAACTCAATCATTTTCTCTTGAATCTGTACCCTACCTTTCACACTTAATAACTATTAATTTTAGTGTTTACAATTGGCCCCCTGGTCATATTTCCAAAAGAAATGAAAGTCAATATTGCAGGATAATAGGGGAAAAGAGTGGAATATTAAACCCAAAAGCGATGGGGAAAATTGCCCTACATCCTAGGAGGAAGTTAGGAAATCAATAAAATAAACTGCATATTTTCTGACCATTTATGCCATACATCTGCTATTCAGTTTCTATGATCCTCTTCCATCTCCCTTGTGATCAAATTTATTAGCTGAGGCACCAAAAAAATAAAGCAAAGTATCTAAGCTAAAATAAAAGAAATATGTTTATTGAGAGACAGCCTCTCACAATAAAGCCAAACTCTGGCCAATACCAAGAGACCTTGAGCCTTGAGGGGGAACCTCTTATATAGCCAGTTATATAGAGGTGATGTCAGTAATAAAGTGGGTATCCAACTCAAGTAAATCATCCAGTGTCTTAGCCTTGCGTTTTGGTCCCTGTGTCTTAGTTCCTACAATAGCCAGTCATGCCATTGCTGCAACCTCCACCTTTAGCATTAATATATTGCATGTTATGATGATTAAGCAGAGGTCAGCATAAAGAAATGAGGCAGAAACCTGTGGATTACATCTATGCATCTGGGCCAGTGCCACACTAAAATTGCAACTTTGCTAGCTAGCATGAAGGATAGGGGTGGGGAGAGTCAGTAGCTATAGAGTATTCCAGAATTATAGAATATATATAAAACAAACTATAAGAATCTTAAGGGGTATTGGATTTCACACTCATCCTCAGGCCACTCCTAAATTCAAGTATGTCATCATTCCCTAATACTTATACCAGAAACAGTAGAAAAACTGAAATAAAAGTGAAAGAAATTATTATTTTACATTTATTTTTTAAAAAATTTTCCATGGTTAAGTATTTTTGTTAACTCTCTCCCCTCTTCCCTCCCACTACCTGGAGTTGACAAACATTTTCACTGGGTTATATTTATATTATCATTCAAAACCTATTTCCATATTATTCATTTTTGTAATAGAGTAATCTTTTAAAACCAAAATCCCAAAATGTTGGTTGTCTCTCGAACCGAGGATGACGATTGTCTTTGTGCGTTTTTGTGCACAAAGACACCTGTGCATGAAGATTTAAGTGGAAAAGTCGATGCACAGAGACAGTCCCACTCTCTTGGCGTTGGAAGCCTGGGTCCAGTGGCACAAAAAGTTGTTACACCTGGAGACTTCCTCAGCTGCATTGGATGGCCATGTTGTCTTTTGTGCTCCAACATGCCCAAAGCACTCCACAGTGCCTTGCTGCATCGCTATCTCAGCCATTGAACCTTCTTGTTGGTTTCTTCAGCCTGTTCTGCCGAAGCAGTCTTCACATGCTGGGTGAGCAAAGCCCTGGTTCACCAGGGGTCGATGACCTGATGGCTACCCTCACAAGGTTTAGCCGGCCTGTCGAAGCCTTTGCCCGGGGTGTGGCCGCTGCGGCATGCTAGCAGCTACTGGGAGCCACAAGTGAGAGCTGGGTGTCAGGTGGGGGTCAGAGGCTGGAGAGCTGCCCTAGAAGGGCACGACAAGCCCTCCATACCAGAGATATTACCCCTCCCTGAGCACCCCATACACCCCATCCCAAAATGTATACCCATATAAAAAAGTTATAAATCATATGTTTTCTTCTGGATTTATACTCTCATAGTTCTTTCTCTACATGTTGGGAACATTCTTTCTCATAAGTCCCTCTGAGCTGTCCTGGATCATTGCATTGCTTTTAATAACAAAGTCAATTACATTTGACTATCCCCAAATGTTTCAGTTACTATATATAATTTTCTCCTGGTTCTACTTATTTCTGTCCTCATCAGTTCATGGAGGTCTTTTCAGTTCTTATAGAAATCAAGCAGCTCATATTCCTTATGACTCAATAGTATTCAGTCACCATCATATAACATAGTTTGTTCAGCCATTCTCTACTCATGGGACTTCCCTTCCATTTCCAATTTTTTTTGCCCCAAACAAAAGTGTAGCTATATGAAAGAAATTCTGAAAACTTATTATATGATACTTAATTTTGGTTACATTTTTAAAAGGAAGATACAGATATGTTAAACATTTGCTTCAATTGCCAAATAGGATGAATTGTATTTGAATTTTAATCACTCATGTTGCCTTTGCTCCTTTGTGGTTGTAAGATTGGAGTATAAAGAGAATGGAATGCTCTGCATACAAGAGGCACTTAACAAATGCCTACTGAAAGAACTAATGAAAAATGGAAATTGTGTAGAGGTGGAGTCAAGATGGCAGCATAGAGGCAATAAATGTTAAGACCTCTGGAAACCCTTCCTCACTTATTACAAACTAAATGTTCCTAGGGGACTGAAAATCAAACCTAAGAACAAGACATAGCCAAGGAACCCTCCTGATGGACTCAACTTAAAAGGTATGCCGCCAAAGCCAGAATTCGAGAATTCTTGGGTTTAAGGGAAAGGGGAAAAAAAAAGTCCCAGGACTCCTCACCCATCTAGAGCTCTAAGCCTCCAGTGGCAGCTGGAACCTCTGGGTGGGCAAAGGTGATAGTCTGGAGGGAGTACCTTGTAGGCAAAGCTGTGCAAGGCTCCAAGCTTCCAAAACAGGCATTGGGGAAACAGATAGAGAAGAAATGCAGAGTGCAGAGCAGGCAGCAGTTTCAGTAGTGGAGACACTCCATATTGCCCCCACCTTTCCTGAGGTTTTGGTCTCAGAGCATATCCAGCAATCCACCTGGACTTAATCCCATCAAACCCTGCAGAGGGTAGGGAAGCTCAAGCTCCAACACCCCTCTCCCACAGTCTGTACTGAGAGATTTACTGACAAAACTCCAAGGGTGAAGGCAGAAAGAAAAGCCAAAAACCACCAAAAAAAATGAGAGGACCAAGAGCTCAGGCAACTGTAGGAAATAAAGAAGGGGAAAATATGAGCAAACAACAGAAAATGAAAAAAATACAATGAACAGCTTCTATAAAAGCAATGAACAAAGAGAAAATGTAACAGAGGAGGATCAAGGAACACCAAGCCAAAACACAGAAACCCCAGTGATTGGATATAGTCTCTGGAAGAACTCAATATACAATTGAAAACACAATTAGGAGAGGCTGAAGACAAATGGGAAAAGAACTTAAAAACTAAGATAAGTCATCTGGAAACAGAGGCACTTGAACTAAAATAAGAAAATAGTGTTTTAAAAGCCAAAATCAATCAGGGTGAAAATGAGGCAAAGGAAATGAAAGATGAGTCAAAGAGAATGAAAGATGACCTCCAAAGAAAATCAGACCAGAAGGAAAAGGATGACCAAAAAGCCACAGATGAAATCTAGTCTTTAAGAAATAGAATATAACAACTAGAATCAAGTGACTTCACAAGGTAGCAGGACACTATAAAAAACTTAGAAGAATGAAAAAATTAAGGAAAATATGAAACACCTCATTCACAAAACAGAAGATTTAGAAAATAGTTCCAGGAATGACAACTTAAGAATCACTGGTCTAACAGAAGACCATGACAAAAGAAAAAGCCTGGACATCATACTACAGGAAATCATCCAAGAAAATTCCCTGGATATTCTAGAACCAGAGGGAAAAGTGGAGACTGAAAGAATCCACAGATCACATCCTGTACTTAATCCCCAAATTCAAGAACTATCAGACCTAGGAAAATATAAAAGAAGCTGCTAAGAAGAAGTTTTTAAGATACCATGGAACCACAATGAGGAAAACACAGGACCTGGCTGCATCTAAATTAAAGGACCAAAAGTCATTGGATATGGATCTGGAAAGTAAGGGAACTAGGTCTACAACCAAGAATCAACTACCCAGCAAAACTGACTATATTCTTACAGGGGAAAGTGTGATAATTTAAAAAAATAGAAGAATTCCAAGCATTTGTAAAGAAAAGTCTGGACCTGAACAGAAAATTTGATGTCCAAGCACATAACTCAAGAGAATCCTCAAAAGGTAATTTAAAAAGAGGGGGGATAAGAAAACAAAACAAAACAAAATGAACAAAAAAAATCCTTTTTTTAAGAGACCCAGTAAGTTAAAATGATATGTATTCCTATAAGAAAAGAGGTCATTGATAACTCTTAAAAACTGTTATTATCACCCATGCAGCTAGAAGAATTACAAACTGTATAGGATGAAATGCCAAGACATAAATATGTATACAGAGATGTGTATGCATAAATACATATATATGTGTGTTTATATATATTTATATATATATATATATACAACTATAGCTAAAAATGGTTAATATGAAAAGAAATGGGAAAAGAAACAAAAGGGGGTAAATTTATATGTCACAAAGAAGCTCATGGCTGTGGGGGGGACATCAATACACTGGAAGGGTAAAGAGGTTGGAGATAGGAAATACTCAACTCTTACATGCATTGAAATTTACTCAAAGAGGGAAGAACAGTCATATCAATTGGGGCAGAGAACTGATTTGTACCCTATAGGGAAGTAGAAGGGAAACAAATGGACTGGTGGGGAGGGAAGCAGTAAAAGGGAGAGAGATGGTGCAGGGGGCAGTTTAAAAAGAGTGCAAAGAAAATAAGGGGGGAATAAGAAGGGAGGGGGTAGAAAGGGAAGTAAAATAAGGGTGTGAATTAGGGGGATTAATTAAAAACAAAAGATTAGTGTAGAAGGAAATGGTAGTAGTCTCTTGGTAACGGAGGATGACGATTATCTTTGTGCGTTTTTGTGCACAAAGACACTTGTGCATGAAGATTTAAGTGGAAAAGTCGATGCACAGAGACAGTCCCACTCTCTTGGCGTTGGAAGCCTGGGTCCAGTGGCACAAAAAGTTGTTACACCTGTAGACTTCCTCAGCTGCATTGGATGGTCATGTTGTCTTTTGTGATCCAACATGCCCTAAGCACTCCACAGTGCCTTGTTGCATTGCCATCTCAGCCGTTGAACCTTCTAATTGGTTTCTTCCGCCTGTTCTGCCGAAGCAGTCTTCACATGCTGGGTGAGCAAGCCCTGGTTCACCAGGGGTTGATGACCTGATGGCTACCCTCACAAGGTTTAGCCGGCCTGTCGAAGCCATTGCCCCGGGTGTGGGTGCTGCCGCATGCTAGCAGCTACTAGGAGCCACAAGTGAGAGCTGGGTGTCAGGTGAGGGTCAGTGGCTGGAGAGCTGCCCTAGGAGGGCACAACAAGCCCTCCATACCAAAGATATTACTCCTCCATGAGCACCCCATACACCCCAGTAGGAAATAGTGAAAGAAGAAAAGGCAGGACTAGGAGTAGAAATCAAAATGCTCTGAAATACACAACTAGTAATCATAACTATGAAAGTGAATGGAACCCACAAAATGCAAGTAAATAGCAGAGTGGATTAGAATCCAAAATCCTACCATATGCTGTATAAAAGAAACACAAATGAGGAAAGTAGACACACATAGGGTAAAAGTAAGAGGATGGAGCTAAATCTATTGGGCATGAACTGATAAAAAAGCAGGAGTTGCAATCATGATATCGGACAAAGCCAAAGTAAAAATAGATCTAGTCAAAAGAGATAGGGAAGTTAACTGCATTCTGATAAAAGGCAGTATAGAAAAGGAGGAAACATCAATACTCAACATGTATACAGCAAATGGCATAGCATACACATTTCTAAAGGAGAAACTAGTGGAGCTCAAGGCTGAAATACATAGAAAAATCATACTAGTGGGACACCTGAATCTTCTATCAGAACTAGATAAATTAAAACAAAAAAATAAATAAATAAGAAAGGGGTAAGAGAAGTGAATGAAATCATAGAAAAATTAGAGTTAGTAGCTATGTGGAGAAAAATAAATATGGACAAAAAGGAAATAACATCTTTTCAGCAGCATATGGTACATTCACAAAGATTGACCATGTATTAGGACATTAAAGTATTGCAAACACGTGCAAAAGAGCAAAATAAAAATAACAACCTTCTCAGATAATAATGTAATGAAAATAATAATCAGTAAGGGTATGTGAAGAGGCAAATCTAAAATTAATTGGAAATTAAACAAGAAGATTCTTCAAAATCTGTTAGTTAAAGAACAAATAATAGAAACAATAACTTCATTAAAGAAGATGACAATGATGAGACATCATTTCAAAATCTATGGGATGCAGCCAAAGCAGTACTCAGGGGGAAATTTATATCTTTGAATTCATATATTAACAAATTAGAGAGGGCAGTGGTCAATGAATGGGGTATGCAAATTAAAAAACTAGAGAGTGTAAGAATTAAAACTCCCCAGATGAAGAATAAATTAGAGATTCTAAAAATCAAAAGAAAATTTAATAAAATTGAAAGTCAAAGAACTATTGATTTAATAAATAAGACTAGAAGCTGGTACTTTGACAAAACAAATAAAATAGACAATGTACTGGTCAATGTAGTTAAATAAAGGACAAAAGAAAACCAAATTAATAATATCCAAGATGAGAAAGAAGATCTCTCCACTAATGAAGAGGAAATTAAGGCAATCATTAAAAATTATTATGCCCAATTATATGACAATAAATAAATATTAACATCTAGGGGATATGGATGAATATTTACAAAAATATGAATTGCCTAGAATAACAGAGGAAGAAATAGACTACCTAAACAACCCAATATCAGAAAAAAAAGAAATTAAACAAGCCATCAAAGAACTACCTAAGAAAAAATCTGTAGGTTCAGATGGATTCAAAAATAAATTCTATGAAACATTCAAAGAACAAATAATCCCAATATTACACAAAGTATTTGATAGAATAAGCAAAGAAGGAGTTCTACCAAATTCCTTTTAGGACACAAATATGGTACTTATTCCAAAGCCAGGCAGGTCAAAAACAGAGAAAAAAATAAAATTATAGACCAATCTCCTTAATGAATATAGAAGCAAAAATCTTAAATAGGAAACTAGCAAAAAGACTCCAGCAAATGATCACAAGGGTATTCACTATGACCAGGTAGGATTTATACCAGGAATGCAAGGAGGTTGAATATTAGGAAAACCATCCACATAATTGACCATATTAACAAGCAAACCAACAAAAATCACTTGATTATCTCAATAGATTCAGAAAAAGCTTTGGACAAAATACAACACTCATTCCTATTGAAAACATTAGAAGGCATAGGAAGAGAAGGGCCTTTCCTAAAAAAAATAATAAATATATATAAAACCATCAGCAAATAACATCTGCAATAGGGACAAACTAGAAGCCTTCCCAATAAGATCTGGAGTGAAACAAGGATGCCCATTATTGCCTCTATTATTTAACATTGTACTAGAAACACTAGCAGTAGCAATTAGAGAAGAAAAAGAAACTGAAGGTATTAAAATAAGCAATGAGGAGACCAAGGTATCACTCTGCAGATGATATGATGGTCTACATAAAGAATCCTTGAGAATCAACCATAAAGCTAGTTGAAATAATCAACAACTTTAGCAAAGTTGCAGGATACAAATAAACCCACATAAGTCATCAGCATTTTTATATATCTCCAACACAGCTCAGTAGCAAGAATTAGAAAGAGAAATTCCATTTAAAATAACCCAAGATAATATAAAATACATAGGAATCTATCTGCCGAGACAAACACAGGAACTATATGAACACAACTACAAAACATTCTGGGGTATATGGGATGCTCAGGGAGGGGTAGTATCTCTGGTATAGAGGGCTTGTCATGCTCTTCTAGGGCAGCTCTCCAACCGCTGACCCTCACCTGACACCCAGCTCTCACTTGTGGCTACTAGTAGCTGCTAGCAGGCGGCAGTGGCCACACCCCAGGCAATGGCTTCGACAGGCCAGCTAAACCTTGTGAGGGTAGCCATCGGGTCGTAGACCCATGATGAAGTAGGGCTTTGCTCACCCAGCATGTGAAGACTGCTTCGGCCGAACAGACGGAAGAAATCAATAAGTAGGTTCAACGGCTGAGAGGGCAACGCAGCAAAGCACTGTTGAGTGCTTAGGGCATGTTGGAACACAAAAGACAACATGGCCATCCAATGCAGCTGAGGAAGTCTCCAGGTGTAATGATTTTTCGTGCCACTGGACCCAGGCTTCCAATGTCGAGAGAGTGGGACTGTCTCTGTGCATCAACTTTTCCACTTAAATCTCCTTCACGCACAAGTGTTTTTGTGCACACTCATCTACATCACAGATGAAAGCGCACAAAGACAATCGTCATCCTTGGTTACCGAGAGACTACTACTAAGAAAACACTCTCCACACAATTAAAACTAGATCTTAGTAATTGGAAAAACATTGACTGCTCATGGGTAGGATGAGCTAATATTATAAAAATGACAATCCTACCCAAATTAATTTACTTATTTAGAGCCATACCCATTGAACAACCAAAAACTTTTTATTACTGAATTAGGAAAAACCAAAACAAAATTCATTTGGAAGAACAAAAGATCAGGGATATCCAAAGAAATCATGAAAAAAAAATGCCAAGAAAGGTCTTGAAGTCCCAGATCTCAAACTATACTATAAAGCAGTGGTCATCAAAACAATTTGGTACTGGCTAAGAGACAGAAAGGAGGTTCAGTGGAACAGACTTGGGGTAAGTGGCCTCAGCAAGACAGTCTATGATAAGCCCAAATATTCCATCTTTTGACACCAAAATCCACTATTTGATAAAAACTGCTGGAGAAATTGTAAGACAGTATGGCAGAGATTAAGTTTGGATCAACGTCTCACACCCTACACCAAGATAAACTCAGAATGGGTGAATGACCTGAACATAAAGAAGAAAAATATAAGTAAATTAGGTGAACACAGAATAGTATACGTCAGATCTTTGGGAAAGGAAAGACTTTAAAACCAAGCAAGAGCTAGAAAAAAAATCATAAAATGTAAAATCAATAATTTTGATTACATGAAATTAAAAAGGTTTTGTTCAAACAAAACCAATGCAACTTAAATTAGAAGGGAAGCAACAAATTGGGAAACAATCTTCATAACAAAATCCTCTGACAAAGGTCTAATTACTCAAATTCATAAAGAGGTAAACCAATTGTACAAAAAAAATCAAGTCATTCTCCAATTGATTTGGCAATTGGGCAAGGGACACGAATAGGCAATTTTCAGTTAAAGAAATCAAAACTATTAATAAGCACATGAAAAAGTATTCTACATCTCTTATAATCAGAGAGATGCAAATCAAAACAACTCTGAGATATCACCTCACACCTAGCAGATTGACTAACATGACAGCAATGGAAAGTAATGAGTGCTGGAGGGGATATGGCAAAGTTGGGATATTAATTCATTGCTGGTAGAGTTGTGAATTGATCCAACCATTCTGGAGGGCAATTTGGAACCATGCGCAAAGGGAGCTAAAAGACTGTCTGCCCTTTGATCCATCTATGGCACTGCTGGGTTTGTACCCCAAAGAGATAATAAGGAAAAAGACTTGTACAAGAATATTCATAGCTGCGCTCTTTGTGATGGCAAAAAAATGAAAAATGAGGTGATGCCTTTGAATTGGGGAATGGCTGAACAAATTGTGGCATATGTTGGTGATGGAATATTATTGTGCTGAAAGGAATAATAAAGTGGAGGAATTCCATGGAGACTGGAACAACCTCCAGGAATTGATGCAGAGTGAAAAGAGTAGAACCAGGAGAACATTGTACACAGAGACTGATAAACTGTGGTACAATCGAATGTAATGAACTTCTCCATTAGTGGGAATGCAGTGACCCTGAATAACATGGAGGGATCTATGAGAAAGAACACTATCTACATTAAGAGGAAAAACTGTGAGAGTAGAAACACATAAGAAAAACAACTGTTTGAATACATGGGTCGAGGGGATATGGTTGAGGATGTAGACTCTAAATGAACATCCTAATACAAACACCAACAACATGGAAATAGGTTCTTATCAAGGACACGTGTAATACCCAATGGAACTGTATGTCAGCTGCGGGAAGGGTGGGGATAGGGGAGGGAGGGAAATAATGTTATTCTTGTGACCAAGGAACAATGTTCTAAATGGTCTAAATAAATTAATTAAAAAAAAAAAGAAAGTGAAATTGTTGAGGCAACAGATGAGTGCATTTTGGGTTTCCTATCTGGTTTCATAACTGTACCTCACTTTTCAGTACAAGCCTGATTACTGGCCAAGAATGCCCTCTCTTTCTTATCTTGTTCTCAGTTTTATAAAGCCTGTCATTTTAGAAGGATTAGAGTACCAAGTTGAGGATTCCTTATCTGTAGTTTCCTTTTGTTTTTCTAATGAACAGCTGCTCTTATTGTGCCATTTTCATTTTTATCACTTCTTTAAGACACAGTGTTCTAGATTTAGATCTCATGCACCTAATCATTCTCTGTTAATTAATGCTCAACTTTCCATTAGTGGGTCCGGAAGTAAAACCCATGTATTCTTAGAAAGCCACACTAACTCATTAAATCGATGCTGCAAGGACTTAACAGACAGCATGGTGCACTGGCAAATGAAAAAGGACCCTTCTTTATAGAATTCATCCAGAGAAATTATCAGAACTAGTTCATTTAGGGGAAAATATCACCTTAATTTATCATGCCCAATAGGATGTTTCTTTAAAACATCAAGGTAAATACTCTACTAGTGATCAAAGCCACATTAGGAAAAAAAATAATACCATTACTGAACATTATTTCTTCTTCCATCACAATTTTCTTTCAGGGCTATATTAGTAGCTAGGTATCTGACAGTGTATCTAGAAAAACATTTATTGAGGGGAAATGCAGGGCCCTGTGCTGCAGGCTCCAAAGCTAGGTAGCAGAGTTAAGTATGGTTCCTACTTCTCTTAACCCAGGATTATACTATTGTCACAGGTTTCAAATGTATGTTATACAGTATATTTAAAAGGCACAATGTCCTTTTTTAACAGGACATAGTGAAATTATGTGGAATATTGTCATTAATTTGCAACTCTTTTTGAATACTGTAGCTCATGAACTTGACACACAAATGTAGAAAACAGATATCAAATTTATTTTGTGAGCACTCAGTCATTTACAAACAGAAGTGTTTCAATTCTTTTTTTTTGTCTTGCCTAAATATATTCATATTAAAATGAAAACATGGATAAAATTCAAACAGCTTCAATCAATCTATCCTTCTACTTCCCACCGTGCTTATAGAATCTTGGACCTCTGGTCAACAGGCCAGGCTCTCTATACCCTGAGCCACCTACCTGCCCCTATTGTCATTAGTAGTAGTAGTAGTAGTAGTAGTAGTAGTAGTAGTAGTAGTAGTAGTAGTAGTAGTAAAAAATAGATAAGACATATACCTTGAATAAATTATTTGGTTGATCAATTGATTTCTTTCTCTATAGGTTTTCTTGGTGAATAGAAATGCTAGGTTTAAGTCTGACCTCAGACATTTCCTAGCTGTGTGCCCTTAGGCAAATTACTTAACCCCAATTACCTGACCTTTACCACTCTTCTGCCTTGGAACTTTTACTTAGTACCAATTCTAAATGGAATGGTAAAGGTTTTTTTAAGAAAGAAAGAAAGAAAGAAAGAAAGAAAGAACGAAAGAAAGAAAGAAAGAAAGAAAGAACGAACGAAAGAAAGAAAGAAAGAAAGAAAGAAAGAAAGAAAGAAAGAAAGAAAGAAAGAAAGAAAGAAAGAAAGAAGAAAAAGGAGGAAAAAAGAAAGAGAAAGAAGAAAAAGAAGGAGGAAGGAAGGAAGGAAGGAAGGAAGGAAGGAAGGAAGGAAGGAAGGAAGGAAGGAAGGAAGGAAGGAAGGAAGGAAGGAAGGAAGGAAGGAAGGAAGGAAGGAAGGAAGGAAGGGAGGAAGGAAGGAGCCCTAAGATTCAGATCCAAAGAGCAACTTGGCACAGAATCATTAAGGTAGGAGCAAATCTTGATGTTGCCTTTTACTGGTAAAATCCTACTCTGAATGTCACCTGATTATTTCCAAGGGATTTCTTTTGTTCTTTCTTTTATGTTGAAAACAATATCTGACATTCAGTTGGCACTTAATAAAATCTTATTTATTGATTCCTAAGCATACACTAAATTCTGGTTGTCCTGGGGAAAATCTTATATGTGTTTAGACATTAGGAAAAGAGCTAGTATGAAAGGCTCAAAAAATTAATTTTAGACAATGAGAACTACTTTCCAATAAGGATAAAGGATAATAATTAGATGTTTCTGATAACAGAGTCTTTCGTCTATTGTCTTTAGTGCTGACCTCTGGCATGACATTTTATAAATTAAATTAACTGACAGATTCTGAAATACCTGAAGTCAAGTATATTATATTCTTTTTCTTTTTTAGGATAGCACCCCTAACTACTTTCTTACATTTCAATTTTTACAGACATATTATTTTTAATAATTTTATTAATAAAAAATACATTTTTGACATTTTTGCAACCCATGATCTCTCCCTTCCAACCTCCCATACCTCATCAAGACATTAGGTAATATTATAAGTTTGTACATATATTATCATCTTATGAAAGAAGGAAAACATATATTACTTATATCTATAGGAAAATTAATGGAAGAAATAAAATGAAGAATGGTGTGCTTAGATCTGTATCAATACTCCATCAATTCCTTCTATAATAACAGATAGTCTTTTTCATCATGACTCTGTTGTTGTTGTTGTCATCCTGGATCCTCACATTGTTGATAATAGTTCATTCATTTGCAGTTGATCATCATATATTAATTTTTCTTACTCTGTTCAATATTCTCCTAGTTCCATAAATAGAAGAGGGAGTTGTTTTTTTTTCCCCCTCTAACCCTTTGGCTTGGGAGATGAGAGCTTCATGAATAACCCTATTCAATTCTTGGTGACCCACAGGTATTTGAATATATCATAAAATTATTATGAAAAAAATTATCTGGATACTGTGAAGATTAAATTTAAGTCTCCCTTGATTTTAAAAATTAAAATAATTAACTCTCCCCTAATTATGGAGATGAAAATTGTAACCCCGGCCTATTTTTTTAGATTTAATCACCAAAAGTGTAAACATCCCATTTAATCATTAAGTAGGAAGTCTGTGACCAATGTGTGCAATAGTGGGTGATGAACCAGAATTAAACTTAACTGACCCTGGGCAGTCTTAAAGCAAAGCTTCAACTGTGATTAATAGATGTAAAATTAGGGGAAGACACAGGAAGTGATGCAAAAGAAGCGTCTTTAAAAGGAGCTATTATCCCCTGTGAGAGGCAGTTCTTCATTCTTTGTGGTGGAGATTGGACCAGAGACCCTGTTCCTGGTGAGGATGTTCTAAAGTCTCTTCTTTTGAACTGACACTTGGTGAGTAAAAAATTAACTCTTAACTGATGGATTTTCTGATAAAACTAGCCTCAGAAGAGACTTACCTCTTGAGAGAGATTTCCCTAAGGGCTAACTCTCTCAGCCTGGGTTGAGCCAGGGGCTAGAGCAAAATAGTGCATAGGCTAGATATCTTACCCTAACTCTTTCTGATTTTCTTACTTCACTCTTTCTACATTTTGTAAATAAATTGTAAATAAGTCTTTTTGGAATAAATTAAATTCCTGGTGACCACACTTAAATAATCCAGTACAATCCTTTTAAAATTAACCCCTTTCCTCCCTCACAGAATCATATATTAATTTATAATGACTTATTAGATAATAAAAAGTTTGCCAGAGAAAGAAAAAGTATCAGTTACATGTGGCAAGTCTTTTAGAGTCTTCTCCCTGAGCCAGACCTCCTGTGTGCCAGCCCTGTCTTAGCTGCCTCCTCTGCCATGATTCCAAGGCCAGAAAACCCTGCTTCTTCACACTTTTCCAATTTATGCTCTTCATGGCATTCCCTTTCCAAGCCCCTCTCATTTGGAGGACTCCTACTTCAGTCTACACCAGAGGTGGATTTTCCAGACACAAGGAGTCACCACATGGTCTTTAGAATGACTGCACAGCACCAGTAAAGCATCACCTAGCATGGGAGACAAGAAGAGGGTGGACTCTATATGTTGCCTCAGAGAGATATGTTTCAGAGTTTCAGAAGTAAAATGTTTTGCTTTAAAATCAAAAGGGTTGTGTGGGTGCCACCAAGGAGTACCGATTAATATTAACTTTCCACATAATCTCAGAGTTGGAGCAGATCTCCAATGGCAAAGGGTTTAACCTGGATTTAAATAAGCATTTTTCTGTAAGGGGCCAAGCAAATGATTCATCCAGTATTAAACTGAAGACCTCTAAGGATGAAAAATGCAATACTTTTAAATAATCCTATTATATTTTTGGAGTCAGTTATGTGGCATAGTGAATAGAATGCTGGACCTGGAGTCATTAAGACTATCTGAGTTTAATTCTTGTCTCAGGCATTTACTAACTGTGATTTTGAATGAATCACTTAACCTTGTTTGCCTCAGTTTCCTCATTTGTAAAATGAGTTTGAGAAAGACAAGGCAAAACACTATATAATATATTCCAGTAGGAACCCAAATTGGGTCACAATTAAATATGACTGAAAAATAACTTAAAACAAAAATAAAACAATTATAATTCAAAGTAGCTCTAATTTTTAAGACATTTCCTTATGCCAAACCAAAATCTGTTTCTTTGTAATTGCCACCTTTAGCCCTGTGAGATTTAAAATGGTTGAGGTCTTAAACTGTAGTGATTAAAATAGTGAAAGATATAAATTATGATAGATATAAGAGAGGGTGAGTAAATTTGACCGCAGAAATATGTTTCACTACAGTGTCTTGGGTTTTAAAATAAAATATAAGGTGGTCGCCAGGGAAATATTCCCAATTATTCAAATACCCAAGTCAATTGGGTTTTATAGAGATTTTAATTAACAAAACAATGAATAATCAAAGAAAGAGAGAGAGAGTAAGAAAGGAATAAGTATGAAGGGCCTCAAGCCAATATGGCCTAGACCTGAGTCTTAAAAAGAGAAATCAGTCAGTTTTTTAACACTCACCACAAGGTCTGACTAAACAAGGATTCTAGTAACACCAGGCCAGCGTCCTTCCTCAAAGAGTCTTCCAGCCAGAGATTGTTTCAAAGGGCCTCTCTCAAGAGCCTCCAGAGCTCCTACCCAGAGGGACAGAGCCCCTCAGAGGAGCTCCTCAAGGAGCTCTCCTTCAGAATGAGAGTCAGAAATCGAGATCCCTCTCCTGAATGAGATCCTAGCTCTTATCTGAGCTCTTATTTTTAAGGGAAAAATCTCTTCTGTCACCTCCCCTAAGTCCTTACATCTATCAATCACTGTAGATGTTTCTAAAGGACCGCCCATTTTGAATTCACAGCTGAGTAGTTTTAATCTCTTTAGTAAGTCAGAAAAAATGCTGCTGTGTTGACAAATTTCATTAAGAAAAAACCTCTGAATAAGTTATTACCCTTTTAGGTTTAAGTAGTTTACAAGTTGCCCCACCTTTATAGGTACTTAGTATCCCATTGTATCAATTCTAAAACAGTCATGACTCAAAGAACTTCCTGTCCCTTCCATAAGCATGGATCAAAGTACTTTCATTGTTTAGCAAGTCATTTTCTGTCCTAAAGCAGTCTTAAGTAGGGTGGAGCAGGGACACTCCCATAGCTAGGAGCCCCCACACTCAAGTAGAGTTCTCACCATCTGCTAGGGAATTTTTTAAAGTAGAAGATTCCCCAATGGGGGAAACCCCTAACATTCATAAGTCTGAGAAAATTTGAGGTTACAGCCCCTAGCTTAATGTAACTAAATTTTAGTTAAGTAGTGGTCCACCAGGCTCCCCTCTCTGCCTTTTTTTTTTTAATTAAAATTCAATCTAGTGGGAAATTGAAAAATATCTTTGGTAAATTGAACTAAATCTTATTATTAACTCTAAAGCACAGAAGAGAAATTCCTTAATGAACTATTGGCTAAGGATAAAACATTGAGAGAGATCCTCTTAACATTTTTTCCCAAAGCATCCCTCTCTTCAGTTGCCAAGGAAATTTCATGATTATTAATAGATCTCCTCAATCATGAAAGGTACACATTTGATCTCAGTGCCTTTAACCACTATGACAAATCACATCATGAAGATTTTTTTTTTTGCCTCTCAATTTTGCTTTCTTTATAATCTAATTAAGGAGTATCACTTTTTTCCAGATTATCTATGCTAGATGTGAGTGTAGCACAGGCTTTCACTCTTTCACTTTCTGTTTCACTGTTTATTTCTGTTTATTTGTTTATTTCTGTTTATTTCTGTTTCACCTGCATCCGCTGTGGAAGGCTGGTTTTTCCCTGCAGGGGTTGCCTATTATAAGTTACTACATTAAAAGTTCTAAGTAAACATTGGTAGAAGTTTATTCCTACTAATACTGTAGTTCATGAGCCTCTATTGTGTGTTTCCCATTGATAAGGTAACCAAAATGCCTTCTTCAATTCTTTTTTTTTAACCCTTTCCTTCTGCCTTAATACTAAGCATTAGTTCCAAGACAGAAGAAAGGTAAGGAATAGAGTGACTTGTCCAGGTTACACAACCAGGAAGTATTTGAGGCCAAATTTGAACACAGGACCTCTGGTCCTGGTACTTTAGTCTCTGAGTCATATGGTTGGCCCACCTTCCTTATCAAAACACCGAATGAATGAAAATACAGCAAAAATAACAATTATATAATATTTCATATACAATGTTCTTTTTCATTGACACTTTTCTACCTTTCCAGTCTTCTTATTCCTTATTCCTCTCCTCAATCTCTACAACACAGTTGCAATAACCTACTTGCTGTTACTCTTACCCAATTCTGTATCTTTCAACTTTATACCTTTGAACATGTCATTCCTGCCTGGAATGCTTTCTCCCCAGATCTCTCACCCTTAGTTTCTCAGTATTTCTTTATCCCAGTGTCTATAGAAACCCTTCTAATGCCTTCCTTTCCTAGAAGGGAAGCATCCAGGACTTACCTATGCAGGTACCCCTATGCATGTTGTTTAACATGCATTTATTAAGTGTCTACTATGTGCTACGTACTATATGCTACGTACTATGTGCTAAATTCTTCAAAACTATTATGTCATTTATTTCTCACAACAAAACTGAGAGGTAGATGATCTAATAATTTCCATTTTATAGATGAAGAAAAGGAGGCAGACAGAGATGAAATTATTGCCCAGGGTCTTATATGGCTGGTGTCTGAGGCTATATTTAAACTCGTCTTCTTGAATTCAAGTCTTCGGTACCACTATTCCAGTGACCTCTAATGCCAATCTTTTACCTATTCTGATGGCTTTCCCGTATTTTATTGCTTTGGGGTTTCCTGTTCCTTTGGAAATTAAGCTAGCCTATTAGTGCTTTGATTCCATCCCCTTCTAAGATTCTTGAGGGAAAAATCTACTTTTAGTAGATTTAGTAGGCTTTAGTCTAAATAGCAGGGAGATAGAAATTTGTGGGTGAAGAGAGTACATTGTTTTAAGAGGTCTATTGAGTTCAAACATGAATCAGGTATGGAAAATTATTTATTATTCCTAGAAAGGTAATTCCAAATAATAAGGAATTCTAGAGTGATTTCTTACAGTTGACTGGTTAATATTTATACCTTGTCAAGACATTTATAACTGGGTTCATCAGGAAGTGTTGGAGGAAGGTGAAATGACTGCCAATTTCATTTGGAGAACTTAAAAGGCCCTGCCCCAAAGGAAAGAAGACACAATCAGGAGATAATCCTTTTTTCAGAAGGCAAGTCCACTGGTTGGTTCTAGAGAGGTATAGAGTACCTCACCAATCCTCTTGAGTTAAGATTGTGATCTTTAAACCTAGAGGCTAGGAAGAAGTAGAAATCTGGGGACAAGCAATTCCCCTTTTGTATATTTTAGAATGTATCCTTAGCAGTCAATTAAGTTTCCTCATAGAAGAGAGGAAGCAATCAGAAGTTATCTGTAACTGCTCTAAAGTATGGATGGTCCGCTCCATTTGAAATCCCAAGAGAATGCTAAATTTATATATCAATCTATTTATGTACTCTTTGTCTTCCTCATTAGAATGTTGCTGCCTGAATGCAGAGATTGTTTTTGTGTTTTGATGTAAGCCCCTAGATCAGCTCAGTACCTATTTCACTGTCTATTTCCTAAATGCTTGTTGATTGGTTGACTAAAATGTTATCTCTCAACAAGTATTTATTAGGCACCTACTACAGCAATAAATGTTCTAGTTACTTGACTGGATACTGAGGATAACAAAACAAAAACATGCTTCTCAAATTCACAGGATATGTTTAATAAATATTTACTGCACTAAGCCTATTTCAATGTATTCAATATCTTTTCCCATTACCATAGCAACCCACTAATTTATACTAATGGCTAGAGGTGTTTTGGTAAATTACTGAACAAATTAGCAAGGGAAAAACACAATAAAAATCAGATACTTGAGTAATAAATGAACTTTGTCTCTATTTTTGCTGCCAACGATTTTTTGACAAGCATTAATTTAATATTAATTATTTATTATAATATTTCCATAATTTACAATAAGTTTACCTGGTTTTAGAAAAAATAATGAAGTTTTATTTTAGTTGCATTAACCTTTTTTGTTTCTATTGACAATAAAACCTTGGTTCACAAAGAGTGGCATGAGAAACTCCTTTTAATTTTTTGCATATTTGAAGTCACTAAAATTTTACTTTTTGTTTCTCTCTTTAAAGTCTCATTTCCACATATAGGTTTTATTTAGGAAAATCAAAAAGAGCTGTGTAGAAATTCCTATAGGGAGTCAGTCAAAGGCATCCTCTCAATACTCTTTTGTGGTGCTGAAATAAAAAACAGTGCTAAGAGGGGAAAAGAAAACTTTGAGGTCAAATTTGATGTAGTTGGGTTTAAATCACATACTTATTACTCTTTCTAGGAATTTTAGGAAAATTTAAGTAATATGGAACTATAAATACACCAACAGTGATGCTTATAGTGATGAGGAAGAATTTGTAATAATTATATGATGATAATTCCCAAAATATCTTTGAGTTTTCAACAATAAACTCCAATGAAATCACAGGATTGTTGCAGACAAAATGGTTCACTGAAATGACTTAGATGGAATACAGATCTATAAAAATTTAAAGACACCTCTTTTAATAGCTGTTTCCATACTGAATACACATAACCTCTAAATTACATAGAATGAAAACCTCTTAAAATACAAAGACCTAAGGGAAGAAATCAAAACCAGTAGGAACAAGATTAGGCATAGATCAATTCTGTCATTTTGTTTGCTCCACCAAACTTCAAACAATAAAAAGCAGTATAGTGCCCTTCACCCATACAATTTCTGCCTGACTTTGATTGAATATAGAATGAGAATAATCTTGGCATAACAACAGAATGTTTCTGGATGGATTTAAGGTTTACACAATGTTTTCTTCAAAATGAGTCTGTTAGATAGGTAGAACATGTTATATTTCCATTTTTCAGATGAAACGTTAAATGAAACCTAGAAGGTTTGTAATGTGCCAATTGTCAAACCATTAATAAACAGTAAAGATGGGAGAAAGAGTAGAGAAAACCTTTTATGCACCCTTTGCAAATACAGATATTACCTTAGAAGCTGTGGCTACAGTGGAAGCAACAGTTTTAGCCCACATGTGGTAAAAGAGTTGGAAAACTGTGAGAAAAAGATCAAAAGGGGTCATTTACTAGCACTGGTTGCAAGCCCTTGTTCTGCCTGGCAACTCAGTTGCTAATAAGCAATTCTAGGTCACAGTTCCAGGAAAGAGAGGAGCACATGGCTGAGGTTACAGGGGCATAAAAGACTTTTGTGAGTAAAGATAAAAACATAGACTAGGGAAACAATTGCACATCTCTCTCTCTCTCTCTCTCTCTCTCTCTCTCTCTCTCTCTCTCTCTCTCAATCTCTCTTTCTCTCTCTCTCTCTCTCTCTCTCTCTCTCTCTCTCTCTCTCTCTCTCTCTCTCTCTCTCTCTCTCTCAGCACCTATAAGCAGTGAAAATTTTCATATCTCTAAAACTAACTCTGTAAACAGTAATACAGAAAAGCCTGAAGCTGAGACAGTGCTTCCCCACCCCCAGAGGAGTAGAAACCAACTTTAACATAAAGTTCAAATCAAGAAAAGGTTAGAAAATAGAGAAAATAACAATAAAAAGAACTTGACCAAAAAAATCTGCTATAGTGACAAGGAAGATACAAAGATACAAAATTAGAAGAAGCCAATATTGTAAAAATAAAAATAGCTCAACCCTCAAAGGAAAAACGGACATTGGACATGAGTGTAACAAGAATTCCTGGTAGAGAAAGAAAGAGATACTAGTGGTAGTGGGAAAAGTGGAAATAGAAATGAAAGTGATGCATGAAAAATTATGAAAAAAGAATTAGGCCCATGTAGAATAAACTATAGTGATGATACTGGATGGTAGTCACTGAAGCAACAACTTTGGGAACTCCTAAGTCAGAGATAGTTAAGGGACCTGGCAAGTAATCAGAAAGATTATAGGGTATTCCTGTGCTAGCTATACTAGACATAGGACCAGATGTTGTTGGGGATCTCCATTGCCTATACCCATTTCTGAATCATAATTCAAAGGCAAAGAGTAACACTTATGTTCAAGAGAGAGTGGAAGCCCTGAAGGGCAGTGTCACTTCTGGCCTCAAGGGATCAGGGATGGTGAGGAACAGTATTATTCTGGTCCCATGGGAGGAAGGGTCCATCCCTTTGTAGGTCTTGTCCAAGAGTCATACACATATCAATAAAAGTTTTGTGTCCTGTCCTTCTAGTTATTTGCTGAATTAATTTCAAATCTTATCTAAAAACATAATTTAGATCTAGATCTAATGGTCAGAAGGGTTCCTAGAAATCATCCACCATCTAACCTCTTCATTTTATAGACAAAGAAATTGTTTAGTAGATGAAAAATGATAGGAGCCTTGGGAAAAGTATCAATTGATTTTTAGAGTTCATTATATATAAAGAGGTAGAATGACTGGCAAAGTCTCACAAGAAACCTAAACATTGTAATAATAATGGAAAGCCCAAACATATTGTCTATATGATTATGATGGAATATTACTGTACCATAATGAAAAACAGGTTTATTTTGGGGAAACATGAAAAGATCTTCATGAAATTATAAAGAGTAAAACAACTAGAACACAGAACACTATATAATGCAACAGAAATTTTGTCTGAAAAACAGGAGGGAGTTCATTGGTATTTAAATATAACAAACAAATTAATTCAATAATTAATTTTAAGAAGAAATAGTTAATTTCAATGTCAAAGAAAATATAAGTAAAACAGCATAAAGGAAATTTGCCAGAGAGCTACAGAGTATTCTTATGAATACCATTCTGTTGATAAAAACACAAGTTTTTACAATAATGGATGAAAAAAAGTTGTTTGAAAGACCTATCTGAACAAAAACAGAACCCTTTGACCAATTCAGATTTTTATAAACTTTGTGCAGAATATCTCACGAAGTCTTGGTTTGATTCCTTGTCATGGCATAAGGCTTAAAGACTACAGAGATAAGTTATAAGCTCTGTTCATGTCTGCTTTTATTTTTCAGGATCAAGCTGAAGTCAAACTGAGGATACAGTTCCAAGTATCAATTTAGCTAAAAATTGAGAAATAAGTAGATACGTTATTTTCTAGAACATATTTTATGTTTTTCCTCAATTACATGAAAAAAAATTAACCTTCATTTTTTAAGCTGAAGTCAGACATTCAGGGTTACACAGCTAGGAAGTAGCTGGGGCAAGATTTGAATCCAGGACCTTCTATCTCTAGGCCTATCTCTCTCCACCAAGTCACCTAGCTATCCCCCTTTCATTCTTCAGTATTAATGATGTAGTTAAAAAAAAAAAAACAACAAACAACCTCTTTAGAACTTTTTTTTTTTTAAACCCTTACCTTCCACCTAAGAGTCATTACTGTGTATTGGTTCCAAGGTGGAAGAGTAGTAAGGGCTAGGCAATGGGGGTTAAGTGATTTGCCCTGGATCACATGGCTGAAAGTATCTGAGGACAGATTCAAACCTAGGACCTCACTTCTCTAGAACTGTCTCTCAATACACCCAGCTGCCACCTCTCCAGTGCATTTTGAAAATATTTTGTCACCTGTTTTATATAGGAAAGAAGTAGAAGGAAGAAAATCAATTTCAGTTTTTTTCCCTGGTTGGGATAGGGATGTTATGATGCTACTGGCCTTAAAGGACTAAACCTTTAAAGAGAGTTATGGCAAAAGGAAAATAGTTTTCTCAACTTTATATGTGTTCAATTGTGAGTTCTTTCTATATTAACTTTTAATAAATTAGGCCTATTTGTTTGATTCTGTGTAAAATAAAAGGTTTTTTTAAATTAATTAATGGTTGCCATTGTAAGCCTTATGCCAGGGTGAGGAATAATGAAAATTATAAAATGTACTAACAATTCAAGGTTTTAAGAAAGTGATGGTGAACCTATGGCATGGATGCCAAAGATGGCACACAGAGTGCTCGCTGTGGTCATGCAGCTGCCTCCTTCTGCCCCCAGAATTCTTTACTAGAGAGGCAGAGGGACTTGGGCAGAGATTCTCCCTTTCTCCCCTCCACTGTGTCTGCATTTTTTTCACATCACCTGCCCCTCTGCTCAGCAGCCAATGTTGGCATATAGCTGGTAAAGGGGGTGGCTCATAGGCAGCAGAGGTAGAAGAGGGCAGAGAGTGGAAGCTTCTTCCCTCCCCCTCTCTACACTAGCTGACAACATTCCTCACTTCACACTCTCTCCGCCTAACAGGCCAATGGGAACAATTCCTCCCTCCCTGGTGTGGGGCAAGGGGTAATGGTGGAGAAGGGCACATTCAGCACTCAGTGGGAGTGAGGCTGGAATGGCATTCACTCTGGTGTGTGGAGTGGGGGCAGGGATTGGCACTCTGTCTCTAAAAGGTTTGCATCATTGATTTAAGAGAAAGAAAAAAAAAATAAGGTAATACTAACAAGTTCTAAATACTCAATGTAACAACAACATTTAAGAGATATACTAATGACTAAGAATTTGGCTACAAATTTTTCTGCATTTCAGTTCACATTAAAACTTAAATCTCATGAGTCTACAAAAATCTAAAAAACAAACTTGTAAAATGTTTTCAACTAATAAATTATCTATTTAGGCTGAAAATTCTATGACAAATTTGCCCTTTCCAAATCATATTCTTTTATATTTCTGGGTAAAAGGAAAGCAAATATTGGTGATAAAGATATTTCTACTGCTCCTACTGGTGTTAATGATTAATGATTTTATAGAACAACTTTAGAATTTATAATGAACAAAATTTTTTAACCTCAAAACAACTTTTCAAAGCAAGTTCCATAGGTATTATTATTCTCATTTTAAATGAGTTAAATGAGTTAGGTCTGGTTACACAATCATCAGACTTATTAGAGAAAAAATCACAAAACAACTGAAAAACAATATTCTGTGCATGAAAGCTACATAAAAAGGAATTAGAACAGTCTTAGTTTTGTTTGGTGGATCCTCCTCTAAGTAACCCCTCTAACTCTCCAGGTTCTATCTTGGGCCCTCTTCTTTTCTCCCTATATAGTACTTTACTTAGTGATCTGATAACTACCCAGAGTTAATATAATGAGCATCTCTCTGCTGATAACTCTCAAATCTACCTATCCTTGTTTCAAACTCTTCTGACTCCAATTGCCTTCCAGAAATCATAAATGGGTGTCTAGAAAACACTTCAAACCCAATGTCTTGTAAGGGTAAATTTAGGTTTGAGACTGAATATAACTTTAATTGGTTGCCAGGGATTTAATTCAAATCCCAAATAAAATACTCAAGTCAGTTTGGAATTTTAGGGTGGTTTAATTAATATAGAGGGAAGGAATTAAGAAGAAGAGAAAGGGAAAAGGGTATAGGATTTCTCTGGCCTAACCTGTGCCAGGGGGAGTTCAAAGACCTGCCATGAGGCCTACTCAGAAGATTAGAGGCTTCCTAAGAGGATATGTTTTGGAAGGTAAAGGAAAAAGGAATCAGTCTAAATTCAGAGAGAGCTCAGTGAAGACACCTCACCTGAACTAGGTCACTAAGCTTCTCCCAGTATTGTATCAAGGATGCTCACTGCCAAAGCTGGACAATAGTTACAACCACGCCAATATGGCAAGATGTTCAGCACACTGCCACCAGCCACCTCGCCACCTCAAGAGCCAGAGCCACCTCTCCGTGAAAAGAGACCAGAGAGAGGAAGTGACATGAAATATATAGACCATTTTTACATCACTTCCTGCATCTCACATTCACCAATGGTAGCTTAAGCTTGACTTAGGACAGACCAGGGATCTGTCAGTTGTTTCTGATTTGTCATTTGCTAGCATATGTCTATCATCGGCCATCCTCCTCAACACTTAATCCTTAAGTAGGGGTATAGACATTCCTGTTTTGTTAGACTAAGCAGGGTGGAGAAAATGTAAAATTCAGTGTTCAAAACAGAACTCATCATATATTTCTCCCTAAACATTCTCCCCCTCCTAACTTTGCTACTACTATAGAATGCAACACTATTTTCCTAGTCCCACAGGCTTGCAAACTAGGATGTTTCCTCTACTCCACACTATCACTCACCTCCCTCATCAAAAGTGTTGGCAAGGTACATGTATTTAACATCTGCAACATAATTCTTGAAAGCTAGGACTCTTTTTTTGCCTTTTTTGTATCCACAGTACTTAGCACAGTGCTTAGCTCATGGTGGGTATTTACTATTATTCATTAAACAAAAAGAAGGATTTTGACTGAGAAGCAGAAAAAATATGACTTATTAAAAGGTGGTAAGCAAAAATTAATTCAAGGAGGAAACTTGTAGAGAATTTTTGAAGAAAAATAAAAACCTTTTTCAGTTTTGGGTTCTTGTCAAGCTAAAGCAACAATAATTTCTTTAATCTGTGCCAAGAACTATGCTAAGTGCTGAGGATAAAAATTCAAGGAAAAAAAAACCCACTATTGACCATAAAGTGGTAACTTTTTAATAGAGAAATATAATACAAAATAGGAAGCTGAAGAGTGGTAAGGATAGGATAGGTTATTGGAGAGAAACTATAAAAGAAACAATCATGATTAAAGAAAATATGAAGTGATTCAAAGATATGTAAAGTGAAAAAGTAGTTGGCAAGAGAAAGGTTTAAGTAGGAAAAGGTAAGGAAAACACATTTTAAGTAAAACAAATTCATGAAGGTAATATCAATGATATTTGGAATGTTATGGGGAATGTAAGAGCTACTTCAGGACTGAATGAAGGCAAATGTTTTACTTTTAAAAGTAGAAATATAATAGAGTAAGTTAACTTTACTTTGCATGTTGGGAAAACTCAACTTTATATCATTAAAGACATGGTTAATAGGTATCTGTGATAGGAATCACTGATTCCAATGAGCCAGAAAAACTTTATAAAAAGCCAGACTAAGTTTATTTCCTTTTTCAGAAGGATTATTCAACTGATAGGTCAGGGTTACAGTGTAGAAAAGTTTGACTTGGACTTTAGTTAAATATTATTAAAACATCTCATGCTAGATTGAAGTGGTGTACTTCATAAAGTGAGTCTGGAAACCCAGAAGTTCAATTAATGGAACCAATATTCATTTATTAATCTATTGATTAATAATGAATACCTAACTGGCCAGGACAACCTTTCTAGTGAAAGTTGCACTGGACTGAATTGCATTCCTTGTATATCTTCTCCTAGCTGCTAGCATTAAGGGAATTATTTTCTCATGGATTCTAACTATTTTGAGCTGACTGACCTTCACAGGAAAGCTCATTTCTGATTTCTACTTTCCCAGGGAAAAACAGATTTTTCTGATCATTGACTTAGTTTACCTCACTTCAATCCCTCCTTTTCTTTTGTGTGAGTCAAACCCTTGCCTCAACTTCGGTGGGCACTGGAGGGTAGTGCAACCTCAAATTCAAAGGTTTGACTGTCATTAAGCACCAGTGGACATAGGACACGAGGGAATTTATTAAGCAGGGACCAATACCAGGCCTCTGGGGGATCAACGGGAGATCATGAGCCCCACAGGGTGAGGGGGAGAGGCTTGAAGGCAGAGCAGTAGCTGTATTGGCAATGTAGGCCCCCTCTGGCTCCCCTGTAAAATAAGCTTTAGCAGGGTACCCTGGTTTCTCATATGTCATTTCCCAAACTGCATGAGCCACTGAGAGCTGAGCCACTGAGGAGCCTCCAGAACCCCCTTCTCTGAATGTGACCTCGGGATTTGTCTGGCTCCATGGAACAGGGTTCTCCCACCCCAAGGCTGTACAGTGAAATTTACCAGGCATGTGGTAGGAGTAGGTAGAAGTCAGCCCTGCCGATAGGCAAGCATATACATGATGTTTAACCAACATCAGTTCCCCTTGTATGCCACCGACCAGCCCCAGTAAGAGCCTGCAGGATCCCTCCAGTCCATTCTGAGGAGGCTTTATTGTCCCATTTCAATTACCCCTCTACTGGTAACTGAGTCAAACCTTTGACTCGGTGTCAGGTAAGAATATATAGTGAGAGAAAAAGAATTTTCCTGCCTATAGTCTGCCTGAAAAACTTCTACACTATGGGGGTATAATGTGCCATGCCACCCCCCCTTCTCTGATTATCTAAGGTGTAATATTTATTGGGAAAGATGATGGGATTGAAAAAACAGGAGATAACAAAAGGTTTGTAGCAAGGGTTTGGTGAAGTTGAGACAGAGGGAATGTGGCTACCACTGAGGCAAAGGAGAGAGATGCCCCCTGCCGAGAAGCTGTTTTGACCAAAATGGGGTGTCCAAGAAATGAGCTACTTATGATAGCCTGTGGGGATGTCTTCTCACTGGATTGCTGCCGAAGTTGCTCCAGAGCAGGCTAAACATGGACCCTCCTCAGGGAAAAGCCTTTCCCCAGAATTTGGTTGCCCAGAAGGGGTCCGATAAGGAACATTTGTAATTGGATGACTGAACTGAGGTTCAGCTCCCTTTATGCCCAGAAAAGATAGTCCACTTATCCGACTGTGATATTCAAATTGGATAAATTTTAATAACCAGTTCAGACTGGAGAGGCATCAGGGAAAAGGGAAGAGGGATATCCCTAAATAAAGTTGGAGTCTTTCTCAGCTTTGGAGCTGAAGCAAGGCCTCACAGGCTGGTGGAGGGTTTCTCCCATTCCCATCTATGCTATATCTGTGCTAGCTTTGTCAATTCCAAAATCTTAGCAGTAGACAGCAAGAACAGTTCTGACCTTCGGAGCTGATTAGGCCATCTCTTCGGGCTGAAGCAAGTAGAGGCACCTCAATCCTGAGACTCCCAAGAAAAGCTCCTCACACTCCCCATGCCAGGAAGGAAGTGCTCTAGTCACCAGACCCAACTGCCACTCCCAATTGCCCCTTCCCCCTCATCAGTCTTGACAATTTTTTTCTCTCTGGGTATTCCCACTGTTGCTTGTTCCAACACGGTGGCAGAAAGTTCAGAACTTGTTCTTGTTTCCTTCCCATAAAGGGAATAGGAATGTCTTCTGTAGCTTTTTCATAGCTGATAAGGGGCATAAAACCTCTGGGAGGAGGGATGAGGGGGTACAGGGTCTTCAGGTGTGTGTCTGCAGTAAGTGCTTAGGTCCTGAAGGCTTGGAGACATGAAGGATGTGTCCAGTGACTAGTACCCTTGACTAGCAGACAGCTCAGGAGGGGGAGAGTCAGTCCCTACGGCAGATGTATAGAAACTGGAATTGGGGAAAAAACTAGAGCAACAGATATAGACAGAGAGAATTAGTACAATAGAAATTGATATTAAACATTAACATTTGGGTATCTTAGCCAATAAACTTCATCTCCAGAAATCATCCTCTGACAGAAATTGATTCCTAAGTTTTGTTTGTAGAATTGACATGTAATGTTTGTTAAAGAATATTCCTTTGCAAAGCCCACATTTACAAAGCAGCAATAACCACATGAGTAACAAGATTTCAAAGATAAATTTCTTTACCCTAGATCCTGAAGGAAATCTAGAAAGCTTTGGGTTAATTCTTTTCCAGGGACAAAATCCAAACTTTAATCGTGGTAAGCCAAGGCTACACATACAAGCCATTTATTAATAATCCTACCTAGTTCTCAAAGGATGTTCCCTAACAATTTGATAATTTTCAATTATTAGACTAATAAGTAGTTTGCGGAAATGGAAACTTTTATTTCTACAATTTGCATTACGTGCTGATTATGAGAACTTGTCACTAAAGAGAAGGCAAACGGGAAAAAAAATTTCCTCACGTCCCAAGGGACACATAGTGAGGGTCTTAATGTACAGGCCAAAGCTGTCACTGGCTCATGCCGTTGTTGTGTCACTGAAGGATTAACAGTCTATATAGTCAGAAAAGGTCCAGTCCAAAGTGAGCCATTCATTGCCTCCATAACCATCCCTGGACATTCTCTGTCCTTTGTCTACTTTGTCACCATTTGATCCCAGAAGCCTTCTTTTTCTTTAAAAGGCAAGGCTTACCCATTACAGCTCAGAGAAATTCTGCTTATCAGCAGTCCAGAAACAAACTTCTATACCCTCAAACAAAGGTTGTTCACTCAGTTATTCTTATATATTTTGGCAATAAAAAACAGGAGTGTTAAATTGAGTAGCACCACAGTAAATATAAATCAGGGCTGGATCACCTCCTGGAACTAGGCCATCTGAAGGACTATGACAAGGTCATACAGGAATCTCTTCAGGGTAACTTTCCAGAAAAATTCCAGAATTATTAATGATTTACCAACACCACATACATTAATTTTATAAATTATCCCTAGGTCAGGTATCCAATTATAAGAGCAGAACATCTCTCTGTTCCCTTTCACACTTTTACCTCCCCCCCCTCTCCTACTCCCTCTCTCTCTACAAATCTGCATATTCAAGCTTTATGGACTCCAGAACAAAGTCCCTCCTTCTTCCATATTCAAGCACAATGTACCTCTTCACCTTCTTTGAGTTGCTTTTGCCATCATAAAAATAACATTCCAGTTGGCATCCCTGCAAGTGCTAATCAAAAAATCCAAAAGAATCCTGATTTAAAGAATTATATCATTGAAACATTGTATCTTTAAGCATAATGCTCATCAGTTATAAAATTTAGGTCATATTAGCAGCAATTCACATAACAGTCATAAAACTATGAGCAAGTATTTGTCACACATGTACCATTTTCAAAATCCTACTCATTCCTTGGCTACTGTACAGGTCAATATTTAATCAAAACAATTGGGGTCTCTCAAGTTATATTACCAAAGTTTGTGTGAGGTAATTCATTAATTACATAGTACTTATCTTATCATTTGAGACCTGGAATGCTTGCATTAAGATTCTATAGCTTCAAACAAGCTGTTCAGTGGGACGTGGCTGGCAACTTTTACTCATTTGTATATCTCCTTAAAATTTCTGAATTATACAAGTAAAATATACTCATCTTTAAATTCTATCACACAGAAGTTGTCAACTCTTTGAAGTCATATGCATTTATTATTTTGCTATTTTAGTCCCTGAGTATCAATGTGAAATAATTATATGTACATCTTTCTCTTTCCTGTGTGTGAGGAAGGGGTTAATAACTTATAAGCAATTCAACCCAAGGCCATTTGGCTTGATTTAGGTTTTTATTACTTAACAACCCTTTCATTTATCCCTCATTAATAAGTAGGCTTACCACAATTAAAATTTTGAATGTATCAGTGGAATTAGTTTGAACTCCACACTCTCAAATAACTTTAAGTCCTTTAGCAATCTTTCATTATTTAAACAAAATGAAGTCCAAACCATTTACCCTGACTCCTTTCAACCCTCTGTTTAAAGTAGAATAAAATCTCCAGTTTAGTTTCCTTTTACCTCAAAACATTGCTACATACCTCATTAAATTCCATCAACATTATCCTTTTTTTCCAATTTTTGTATCTGTTTCACACTAGAATCCACACCTAGTATGTCTTTATCAATTACTCATGTCTTCTGGCTTCTCTTTACTGTTATTCCAAGTAGAGGATATATGCAAATGTATACATGTTTTGTAGTCACTCATCATTAATTTCTGGCAACTATGTCTGAATACATTTTGATCTCTAGATCATGAATTCCTTCAGATATTCTTAATCAAATACAACAGTGTATAAAAAAATCCCTTCTTTTGTAATATACTAAATTCTTAGTACCTGTATAAAATACGATGCACAGATTAACTACTTTAAAATTTTCTTGTATGTCATATGATCACTTATTGCTAGTTCTGACAGTACATGCATTAAAATAGCATCTCATTTGAAAAATGCTAAGTTTAATTCTAGAGTAAGTTCTTCTCAAGCATATTACAACTTTTTCTGAATGACTTTTACATCTACAAGGTAGCCAGGAAATTCCCACTCTATATCAGGCTGGCTATTAATAACATTTAGACAATTCTCAAATTCACTGAAGCCATTATGCACTGCAAGGTTAATAAAACAAATCTCTAACCATGAGTTTTTGTGCTCAATAAAATATGGCTAACAGTTTACATTTAACTGACAGTTACCACAATAAATGAAATTACATTGTACCATATTGTGAATTTCAAAACTACTCCACCCTGTTCAGAACATTCTTTGGAAGATGGGATTTAGCTATTTCCTGATCAATGACAATGGAGATACTTGGAGTAACAGAGTCAGGACTTGGAAACTTCAATCTCCACCCTACTCAGGTAGAGATTAGGAAGAGCTGCAGCAAAAAGCTCAAGATTTAATTATTTGAGAATATGGCCCTCAACAGACATGTGCATAAAAGGACAGACCTCTGGGCAGTCCTAGGTCAAGCTAGAGCCACCATTGGCACTTGTGAGGCACAGGAAGTGAGGTAGGGAACAACCTCTGGAAATCGCTCACTTCCTGTGGACAGGGCGAGACTAGAGTTCCTGCTAGGAGCTTGAGGAGGGAGGAGGCCCGCAGACAGCTTCTCTTCAGATCACTCACGTGAGTCAAGGACTGAGTTCCTTCTCTACCTTGGCCCTTTGGGCCTAATCTCCTTCTGGCTTGGCCAGAGGTTGAGTTAACCCCTTTCCCTTTTCTCCTCTCTCCTCTCCCTCTCCCCTTTTCTTACTCCCATTATGATTAAACCACCATGAACTCCATTTTGACTTGAGTGTTTCATTTAGGGAATTACATAGCTGAATTCCCTGGCTACCATAAATTAATATTTTAGCAACCTTTAAAGGTGATTTTCACCTTAACACATGTGAACTGGAAAGACCACCTGGAATTGATACAGAGCAAAAGGAGCAGAACCAGGAGAACATTTTTCACAGAGACTGATACACTGTGGCACAATCAAATATAATAGACTTCTCTACTAGCAGTAATTCAAAGATCCAGGACAATTCTGAGGGACTACGAGAAAGAATACTATTCACATCCAGAGAAAGAACTGTGGGAGTAGAAACAAAGAGGAAAAATGTATGATTGATAACATGGTTGGATGGAGATATGATTGGGGATGTTGGCTTTAAATGATCACTCTATTGCAAATATTAATGATATGGAAATAGGTTTTTAAAAATGATACATGTAAAAAGCAGTGGAATTGCTCCTTGGTTCTGAGGGCCGGGGAGGAAGGAGGGTAGGGAAAGAGCATGAATCATGTAACTATGGGAAAATATTCTAAATTAATTAATTAAATGAAAAATGAAAAAAAATGTACATTCCTCAAACTAATGGTGATTTGTAACATTTTTTATATGATTAGAGATAGTTTTAATTTTTTTCCAAGGGAACCACCTGTTTATATCTTTGGACAATTTATCATTTGAATAATGCCTTATAAACTTCTAAATATGATGCAGTTCTCTATATATATGAAAAAGGCGGTCTTTATCAAAGATACTTGCTATAAATTTTTCCTCTGTTATTTTTCTTCTAATTTTGGTTACACTGGTTTTGTTTATACAAAAAGTTTTTATGCTTAATTTAGTCACAGTTATCTGTTTTAGGTATCATAATCCTCTATGCCTAGTTTGAAGATAAATACTTCCCTTTCTCATGGTATAGGTGTATCAGATACACTATTTTGTGCTCATATAATTTGTTTAAGATATCACCCTTTTTTTTTTAATAAATCATGGATCCATTTTGACATTATCTTGGCATATGGCATGAAATGTTAGACTATGCCTAGTTTCTGCCATTTTATTTTTCAAGTTTCCCAGCAGTTGTTGAAAAATAGTGAGTTTTTTCTGAAAGGCAGTGTCTTTGGATTTGTCAAATACTGGTATAATATGGCAATTTACTACTGTGTTTTGAGTGTATAATCTATTCCATTTGTCCTTAAGCATATTTCTGAGCCAATACATGTTGTTTTGATGTGTAGTTTTGTGATATGGTTTGAGATTCTGTACAACTAGGTCACTTTCATTCATACATTTTTCTGTTAATTCCCTTGATATGCTTGTCCTTTTGTTCTTCCAGATTAATTTTGTTGTTATTTATGTTAGCTCTATGAAACAATTTTAGGTAGTTTGATTGATATGGCACTGAATAGGGAAATTCATCTCACATATGCTTTTAATCAAGCTGTAGCAAAATGGAGAGACATAGGAATCTGTGGAAAAGTGTGGACAAAATACTCAGAAACTAGCAAATATGAGTTGAGTTAAAATAATTCAGGGAAAGGGAAGGCCTTCTGTTCTTCTTTGGTCACAGAAATTCAAGATACATTCTGGAGATTTGGAACCATGCTGAAAGGGCCATAAATCTATGTACCCTTTGTTTGAGAAATAGAATTGCTAATGTATTCTCCCAAAGAGATTAAAGAAAAAGGAAAGGGATCTATTTGTAAAAAATGTCCTTAAATCAACTCTTTTAATGGTGGCAAAGAATTTGAAATTGAGGGGATGTCCATCAATCAGGGAATGGTTAAATAGGTTGTGGTACAGGATTATGATGGAATACTATCGTGCTTTAAGAAATAATAAGCAAGATAGTTTTACAAAAACCTGCGACTTTTACAAACTGATGCAAAGTGAAGTATTTGAATCAATATAATATGCAAGAATGATTAAATTTCTTGCCAAAAGGAAGAATTAGAAAAAAAATGGTTAGAAGTTACAAAGAGTTCAAATTAAATTTGATGTCAAGGGGGAAAAATAAAATTGACTGAAGTTTTGCTCCAGTACTGTACCAGCCTGTTCAATTTTTTGTGCTGATGGGAAGGCTTTCATACTGAGGAATACTTAACTCATATGCAATGTATAGATGCTTTACCATATAAAAATGGAAAAAATAAAGCCTAACATGACATATGAGGTGCTGAGAAAGGAGCTATAAAAAAGGCAAGCAGGACTGGATGCTGATCTAAACCTGGGCCTTGATTGTATTCAGATTATAGGAAGGGCAGAAGAAGGGGACAAGGATGCTAGTGTAACAGTCCAAATTCTGGACTTATAATTTGATAATACTAAATTTTTCTCACTTCTCACCCCTTTCCAGTTTTTTGCAATGCCTGGGAGAGAGAAATGGTATAGAGGGGGGAGATGCTCTGTTTGGTGTTCTCTCTGGAGTTGGTGGGCCTAATAACAATCAGGATGAGTCTGGGTTAATATGGTAAATAAGATGTAATTTAATAAAAACTAAGAAACAAACAAGAACTGATTGAAATGAGAATCCAGGGAATTCATTCCCTCTAGTGATGTTTAAGAGGCTCAGATATCAGGACATAGACATGATAAAAGTAACATTCTTAGGGTTTAGAAATCCCAGGAACATCAGATATTATCCTGGTCCCCAAAGAGTTTACTACTGAATAGGAGAAAAACCAGTTAGACACTTTGACAAGCACATATTTTGAGAGAAAATATAATGCCAGTAAAATATGATCATTCAATTTAACAGACTGTTATTAAGAATAATGTGTTAATTTGGTTTGGATTTCAACTGAGGAAGACTGTGACACGAGGAAGTACAATAAGATTAATGAAAGAATCTATACAAGAAAGAGTAGAACAGCAGATAATTCCTCATGCCATGGAGGGAAACATATTGTACATACAAGAAAAAAAATTAAGGAAGAAAAAATATGGTGAAAAATTGTATGGCTTTATCTGTGTTCAGACTTACAAGGCCTTCTATGACCGTAGATGGCATTTTTCTTCATATATCCCCTGATGTTATTATCTTGGATCCTTAAATTGCTGATGATAATATAATTCTTCAGATGTAATAATTGTCCAATATTCCTGTTATTGTATACAATGTTTTCCTGGTTCTCTTCACTTCACTGCATCACTTCCTACAAGTCTTAGCAGTTGTTTTAATCACCCTGTTTATCATAATTATGGCATAATACAATAGTATTATTCAATTACTACCATATACCACAATTTGATCAAACATTTCCCCAATTGATAGATATACCTTCAGTTTCCAATTGTTTACCATTGCAAAAAGAGTTGGTATAAATGTTTTTGTATATATACATCCTTTTTCTTTTTCTTTAATCTCTTTGGGATATAGTATTGGTATCTAATAATGGTATTACTGAGTCAAAGGGTTAAATCCAGTACTATTTTCACAGTACCATGCTGCTTCCAAAAGTAATTATATAAATTACAAAAGATAAATATTTTAGCATTAGGATATGTTAATTGTATTGTAAAAAATAGACTCGAATACAGGACTACAATCCCCACAATTCCTTGCTCCACTTCCCCAGAATGCTTTGTAATCTCACCTGGGCTGAGATCCAGAAGGTATTTAACCTGGTGGCAAAGGTTTTTGGCTCTCTTTTTGGACTTCCGTTTTGGAGCAGACATAGCTCTTTCCATAATGTAGGTGAGGTCTTGTCTAGGCCTCTGACCTAGGCACGTTTTCCTTATCCTGTATTTTCTTTAATCCTTAATCCTTAATAAACCTCTAAAAAATATAATACTCCTTACAGAGAGAAACTAATTTCAGTCTCCCCAGTCTCCCCTAAATTTTAACTGTTACAGTATCTATACAAATATGTTCTATTCATTGATAAAAATTATCAGCATTGTTATTTCATTTGCTTTGATCATGTGTATACTTTTTTATCCCAGGAAATCTTGAAGTGTAGTATAAAGAAATTAAATCTGCTATGGAATTTCCCTTTGATTGGACTAATATTGTTCCATATTCCTTAACCATGTATTCACATTTATGAAGATGATTTCTCCATATTTATATTGTGTCTATTTAATATAATGTCATCAGGTACTTAGCAACTGTGGATCCCTTGAAAGAGTTAACCTAGCAGGAAATTAGGTGGATCAGTGTGTATTGAGAGCCAGGTCTGGGAATCTACATATTCTAGAAAGCACATTACACTTTTGGAAGGTTTTTATCACTACAAAGATTTTTCCTGACATCAAGCATGAATATAATTTTGTTCATCTTCCACCACTGTTCCTAACTCTGTATTCTGTAAGTAAAGAGAATAATTATAATTTTTTTTTGCATGTCAGTGTTTCAGATACTCAAAGATGGCTGGTTAGTGTTTGTCTTTCATACTCAGACCACGACAACTATTAATATGTTGGAGTTAATGTGCAGTGTGTCCAACTGTGCTTAATCAAATCAAGATCAAAAGGCTCTACCAGAGCTTAGGAACAAATAACCATAAGAGCATTGGAGATGTCTCTAATTTTGCACATCTCATGTTTCTTTTGAACTAGCATAATTCTGCTTTACTCATGAAGCACAACACTTTGATGCAGGTTTGACATGCTGGATGGATTTGCACCTGTGTCTCCTTTGTCTCACAACTGATACCAAAGTTCTTCAGAGAAACTTATAGAGTGTTCTATCATTGAACATAGCCATTTATTTTTACTCTATTTGAATATTGAAATATTGATTTATTCTCAAGAGCCTTCTTCCTAGTTGTTCTTTTCTCAAAAGTTTATAATGTAGTAATGTTTTCTTCAAACTATGGTGTTCAGAACAAAACATGTTCCACATGAAGTCTGAGTGAAACAGAACGGAAAAGGATTATTGTGTTCCTAGTTTTGAACACTAAATATCTCTTAATGAAGCCAAAGGCCACATTAGATATTTTGACATCCATATAACACTGCAGAATCATATTAAAAGGCTCTGGTCTGTTTAAATCAAAGAGATATCCAATCATGCCACCCAATCCTGTAAATGAAACTGATTAAAAAAACAAACTAAATATGTCTTTAAATCTATTCTTGCTTAATTTTATCTTGTTATATTCAGCCCAGTTCTCTGAACTGTCAAGGTCATTTTTGATCTTAAACTTTGTCCAGAACATTGTGTATCTTTCCCAGCTTCTTGCCATCCATAAATTTTTGGGGCATATCATCTTTGTCTCCATCTAAATCATTGATAAAAATTTTATAGACAGAGAACTTTGAACAACTGTCTAGAATTATATGCCGTATCTTGTGGAAGAGAGATGGGAGGCCTTATGCCAAATTAATATTTAAATATTAATTTCCAAGATCTGTCCAGCAGTCTGTCTGAGGGTGAGGACTTACTCTGTCTAAGTGTGAACAGTTTAGTAATGGAGATGAGAAGTGCTATGTGCTCAGTCCCACATGTGTAGGTGTTACATAGCATTCTGCCATAGCGTGGAGGTGCCTTTATTATATAGGTTAGTGATTACATACTTCTTTGGCACACAATCAATTTTCTGTATATATGTTTACATAGAACTTAACAACAGATTCATAGCCTAAGGAGATAGTCAATGAACCATTATTGCTATAGATGAATGACATAAACAGGGTGATCTAGAGGTTAGTTCTCCCTGACCTAGGAGAATCAGAAAATCAGAAAAGGGAGATTTTATTCCACAATTTGAAGTAATTTTTCACTTATTTTTTTTTAATAAAGGGTTGATGTATATAATTCACTAATGATTTTGATATTGTAAATTTCAAAACTACTCCACCCTGTTCAGACCATTCTTTGGAGGATGGGATTTAGCTATTTCCTGATCAATGACAATGGAGATACTTGGAGTAACAGAGTCAGGTCTCAAGACCATTGATCAAGAAATAGCTAAATCCCATCCTCCAAAGAATGGTCTGAACGGGGTGGAATAGTTTTGAAATTCACACATGGAATTGTTCCAGTTCATTATTCTGTTCAGTCCAATAGTATTCAGTCACCATCAGATACCATGAGTCGTTCAGCCATTCCCCAATCGATGGATACCCCCTCATTTTCCAGGTTTTTTTTTTCACCACAAAGAGTGTGGCTATAAATATTTTTGTACACATATTTTCCCTTATCTTTTTGAGGTACAAATCCAACAGTGGTATATCTGGATCAAAGGGTAGGCAGTCTTTTAAAGCCCTTTGAGCATAATCCCAAATTGCCTTTCAGAATGGTTGGATCAGTTCACAACTCCACCAGAAATGCATTAGTATCCCAATTTGCCAAATCTCCTCTAACATTTATGTTAAAAAAATTTTTTTAAACCCTTACCTTCTGTCTTGGAGCCAATACTGTGTATTGGTTTCAAGGCAGAAGAGGGGTAAGGGCTAGGCAATGGGGGTCAAGTGACTTGCCCAGGCTCACACAGCTAGGAAGTGACTGATGAGGTAGATTTGAACCTAGGACCTCCCATCTAGGCCTGGTTCTCAATCCACTGAGCTACCCAGCTGCCCCCTCCTCTAACATTTATTACTTTCTGTTGCTGTATTATTGGCCAATCTGCTAGGTGTGAGATTATACCTCAGAGTTGTTTTTATTTTCATTTCTCTAATTATAAGCGATTTAGAACACTTTTTCATGTGCTTATTGATAGTTTTAGTTTCTTTATCTGAAAACTGCCTATTCATTTCCTTTGCCCATTTATCAATTGAAGAATGGCTTGATTTTTTGTACAATTGACTTAGCTACTTAGAGATTTGAGAAATGAGATCTTTGTCAGAGGTTTTTGTTAAAAAGATTATTTCCCAATTTTTGCTTCCCCTCTAATTTTGGTTGCATTGGTTTTGTTTGTACAAAACCTTTTTAATTTAATGTAATCAAAATTATTCATTTCACATTTTGTAATATCCTGTATCTATTGCTTGGTTTTAAATTATTTCCTTTCCCATAGATCTGACAGGTATACTATTCTATGTTCACCTAATTTACTTATAATTTACTTTTTTATATTTAAGTCATTTTAGCCATTCTGTAGTTATCTTGGTATAGGGTGTGAGATGTTGAACTAAATCTTTCTCTCCTATTCTGTTTTCCAAGAGCAATGTAAATTTAAAAAGTTCTGAGGCACCACATCACAACTAGCACATTGGTTAATATGGCAAGAAAGGAAAATAATAAAAAAATTAAATGGAATGTGGGAAAATTGAAACCCTAATTCACTGTTGATGGATCTGTGAAATGATGTAACCATTCTGGAGAACAATTTGGAACCATGGCCAAAAGGTCATCAAACCTCATATACTTTGACCCAGCAATATGAAAGTAGGTCAGAATCTCAAAGAGATCAAAGGTAGATGAAAATGAACTATTGGAACAAAGATATTTATAGCGGGTATTTTTGGGGGATGGCAGAGAATTGACAGAAGAAGAGATGTCCATCAGTTGGGGAAAGTCTGAGTAATGTGATATATGACTGAAATAAAATACTGTTGTGTCATAGGAAATAACGAATGGAACAAAAACCATAAAAAAACCTCCAGAAAGACATATGAAGTACTTAACTATTATCAACAACACAAGGAATCAAGAGAACTCCAAAAAATTCATGACCAACCCTGCCTCCAAAAAAACAACTATCCACTACCATAGAAATAACTGATGGAGTTTGAATATAGGTGGAATATACCAGTTCTCACTTTATCTCCTTCTTGAATTTTTTTTTCACATATAAGTGATATGACATGTTGAACATGGAAATATATATTGTATGGAGGAACATATCTAATGTATACCTCATTAACTGATCTGTTGGGGAGGAGGAAAGAGAGAATAAAAGAATATAAATTGTTAAATATCAGAAAACAATTATTTAAAACTATATCGACATGTAAGCTAGAAAAAGTAGATAGGGAACTCAAAACAACCAAACAAAATAGTGTTTATATAAGAATTTCCAAATTTAAACTGTACCTCAAACTAGTTAGAATTTTTAGCTAACACAATTTCAAAATTTAACCATTTTACTTTCTGAATACTTTGTATTCCAAGTGAAACTTTAATTTAGAAATATGAATTTCAAAACAGAGCATCAAGTTAATGTGTTTTTACATTCTTAAAATATATGTAGGGGTCATCTGGGCAGCTCAGTGGATTAAGAACCAGGCCTAGAGATGGGAGGTTCTGGGTTCCAATCTGGACTCAGGTACTTCCCAGCTGTGTGACTCTGGGCAAGTCATTTAACCCCCATTGCCTAGCCCTCACCACTCTTCTGTCTTGGAACAAATACCCAGCATTGGTTCCAAGACAGAATGTAAGGGTTTAAAAAATATGTAGTCTTGAATTCTAAGAATAATAGAGTAAAAATATGCACATATACTGATTTTAATAATCATACTTGATAAGTTTCAAAATTGAACATCACCAAATTACCTATGGTTTTTCTCAGGTATATGTTTATATCAATGCATATTTGCTTTAACTTATTTCATATTTAAATGCTAGGCTACTTCAACATTGTTCCTTTACGTATTTTTGGTATTTATTATGATACTAGTTGAAAACTGAGTTTTTTACAGAGAAAAATGGATCATGGGTGCAATTCTCTAAATGCCAAATTATGCAATATCATATAAGCTAAGGTATATTTATTGCTATTTTAAAAACTTTTTTATTTTAAGAAATTCCACAGCTATTCCTCTATCATGTGAAGGGAATCATTAATACAATCCCATGCACACTGAGGAATAATAGGAATAGCAAATTTGCAGAATAGAATTAATTTTTTTGTTTATCTTATTTCAATTATTTCTGATATTTTACTATCTGTCACTTTGCAGTTCAAAAATTCTGCTTGTAAAAATATTTGCCTAAACCATATGACAGACCCTAAATTAAATCCCAAGTTTTATCAACTGTAAGCTTTCTGAGCCTTGAAAATTTAACCCTGTCAACTGAACTCCTTGATCCTTCCTCGAAATACCTCAGTGCTCTGCACTCTGGCTAAATAGGAGATTTCCTGGACTCTGCCTACTTAATCGGAAACAATAGTTGAACCAATGGTTAGTGTTTGATGTCACAAATTTGGTCAATTGATTATTGCAAAGCTTCTTGAAGAATAGGTCATGTCAGACTAACTCTAGTTCTTTTTGATAAGGTTACTAAAATATTAGGGGAAAGTACAGATATAATTTAACTATATGCTAGTAAAATATGCAAGTGAGTATTTTTATTATAATATAGAAACATATGGATTAAATGAAGATTTAGACTCAGAAGAGGCCCAAATAGTACACATTAATGCTTCTATGTCAACTCAAATGAATGTGAACAATGAAAGGTCCAAGTGATATGGGTTATTTATATGCTATTTAACTTTTATTCAGTGACAATAAAAATATAGACTCATGTTTATCAAATAAGCAGATGATCCAAAACTGAGAAAGAAGTTATATGATGGAGTAAGAATTTTAGATGAAAATCCATCCAGAATATTGGGAAGAAAGATCTAATACATTGAGACAAATAAGATTAAAATAAATAATGAAAAATAGAAAACATTATCCCTGGGCTCAAAAAAATAACTTTAATAAGCATAAGGTAGTCAAGGTATCACTATATGATATTTAATTTTTTAAAAACCTAGGAGATTTAGAGGGCAATGATCTCGGCATTGGTCCAAAACATGCTTTTGTAGACAAAACGGCTAGTAAAGTTCTAGACTAATTTTAGCGATTTCATAGTATGCTGGATCAAGAATGTGAAAACACCACTGAACTTTGACCTGTAGTGTTTTAAGATCAGTCTGCTAATAATGTGCAAGATAGAAAGACATTAAAAAAATTAAGAGAATATAATTATATATATATATATATATATAATTATTCTGGAATGGGATCACAGTTATGAAAATAATGAGAAGAATGTAAAGGACCAAATGACTGATTGGATTAAAAGTATTAAAGGGTCTAGCATTGCTCAAAGTTTTGTACTTACATAAAGTAATAAAGTAGGAAGAAGTTGGTGTTAATAGCAAGGAATAGGAAGGTTTGATGGGGAATAAGATCTTAGTGGGATGGGATCAATATGAATGACAAAGGTGAATCAAATGTAAATATCTAGTAGGAAACTAGAGACAAGGGATTATAGCTCAAGTGAGAACTAATGAGTTGACTCTGGCTGAGTTGGTTGATTATCTAATCATGGCAATAAAATTAATTTAAAAATAATTCAGAAATAAAATTACTCAAAGTCTTTCCTATCCCAATTGGACAATTTTACATTTGTGTGGCTCCAAGGCCAGATCCTGGGAACCAGAAAAGTTTCCTCCTTCATTTTTACCTAGACCATAGCATAGACCCATTCAGAGATGGGATAGATTACCAACTGCTAAGGATTTATGGAAAAGGAATAGCAAGGGAGCATAAACATTCTTCAACCCTCACCAGAATGAAAATTGAGAAGAAATGGAAAAAAATGGTACATTGTGATGATGTGTTTCCATATTTACTATGAAACCCTTATTCCCAACTTAAAAAGGAAATCAAGATTCTACATCTCATTAATCTTTCTATCTAGGTCAGAAAATAACATAGTGGGACAGATTGTGGGGAACTGTAAGTGAAATGAGGTGGTGATGCAAATCTCAATGATTACTTAAATTTAGTGCTGCCTTTTTGGTAAATATTTAGGAGTCATAAACAAAAAGATAAAAGTTGAGGATGCAGAAGTGGATGAACTTCACATATCAATGTGTATATAGGGAGAGAAGAATAGAGGTTCATAGAAATGATACTTGCAAAATTACATTAATAAGAAGGAAAAGAAAGAAGAGGGACCAATGCAGTAAAGAAGGAATTACAGAAGAGAGAGGTTGGAGGAGCACCAGAATAATAAGGAATCATAAAAAAGCAGAAAAGATGGTCCCTCAAGCAAGAAAAGATGGCCAACAGTGTTGCATGTCATAAGAGGTCAAGGAAAATGAGGACTAAGAAAAGACTATCTGCTTTGGCAGAACAAAGTGATAGGTAATCTTGAAAGCCATTTCAGAAGAGTGGTGAGGATATAAACCAGATTGAATGGTGGTTTTAAAAAGGCTGTCTTAGAAAAAGATCATTTTTTAGAGACATTTAGCATTGAAAGGAAGGAGAAACTAGAACCATAGGAAGATTGATTTGACAATGACATCAAGTGTAACAATAAAACATCAGTCTATAGACAAAATAAAATACCTAGTCCTTCCTGTTCTTTCTTGGTGATAGTATTGATTAAACAAACAGTAAACATCATGACTATCACTTGCTAATGTGAAGAACAGTTAAGAGTTGTAGCTTTGGCCAGATTACTGAATTCTCATTGCTTTTTTATGCTAATTATTACATATCGGATATGTCCTTAGTGTAAGAATTCAGTGCAATTTCAAAATTATAGAGATGGATATTTAGTCACCTTAATTCAAAGAAATCTGCTATATAACTCTAAATTATATCTGTTTATATATTGTGTCACTAGCAAAAGAAATAATATCATAGTCAAAAATGCATTAGCTAGCCAGGCATGGTGACACATACATCAAAGCCTTGCTACAAGAAAGGTTAAAGATAGATAGATGTTGGATCATTTGAGCTTGGGAACTCTAAACATCAATGAGCTAAGCTTAACATGACCACAAGAAGTCCAGAACCAACATAGTAAGCCCTGGAGAACAAGAGGTCACTGTGCTGTGTAAGGAGGTTAAAATCAGCTCAGACCAGTAACACAGAAGGTCAGAACTCACTGGCTAATCAGCCACAAGATCAGGTACACATCCATTAATGAGTCCTACCCTACTGGCTTGGTTGAGATAGAAAATTAATATAAAAACTTTTATATTAAGTTTTTAATATATATTTTAATAAAGTTTATAAAAATATCTAGATAAGAAAAAATAAAAGATTCTATTAACCTTTTTTCTTTTTGTGAATGTGATATTTAAAAGAACTACAGGAACATTTTAAAATACAAATATAGCAATGGTAGGTTTGTTTTTTATCTGTAGAAAGTGAAACTGTTCAACCATTCCTATTTGCCCTTTACTCACCCTATTAGTTGACTCATTTCTTAGATGGACTTGCTCATAATCTTTCTCTTTTTTAGTAAGTTATATAAATCAGATGTGTGCTACAAAGTTTTTTAAACACTTAGCCCTCAGCTAGTATTCTGGCAAATTACTATCTTTATTCTATGAGGATGTTCTACCCTTAATTATCTCAACTCAGCCATATGTCTAATAAGTACACACTGACAATGGGCAGTAGATAGAGCACAAGGACCTATATTCTTCTTTCAGAGTTCAAATTGAGCCTCAGACACTAGCTGCGTAACTCCGGGCAAGTCACTTAATCTAATTTGCCCCAGTTTCTCATTTGTAAAATAAGCAGGAAAAAGAAATGGAAAACTACTCCACTATCTTTGCCAAGGAAACCCCACATGGGGTCACCAAAAATGAGAAATGATTGAAACTCTGACCACTTCCCTTTCTCCAAGTCAATGTCTCTTCAAAAGTTGAGCTAGGTTCTTCTTCATTTCTGTCTCCTGAACTCCTGACTTTTAAATATCGCCTGGGACCTTAGACAATTACCATCCTATAATACTGCTTTTTTTTTTTTTTGTCAAGGAATAGGTTACTACCTTACAAAGAAATGTCCATAAAGGTTTCTAAAGCTCTTTTGAAAACCTTGTTATATGAGAATTTTGTACACAGTAACAGTAATGAAGTACAATGATTAAAAGTGAATGCCTTAACTATTATCAGCAATTCAAGGATCCAAGACAATTCCAAGGGACACATGATGAAAAGGCTATCTGCTTCTATAGAAGAAAATGACAGAGTATGAATGCAAATTGAAACATACCATTTTTCACTTTATGTTCTCCATGAATTTTTCACTAGTTTTAAGTTACATGCTGAACAATCTATATCATATTACCTGCCATAAGGATGGGAGGTCAGGGGAGGACATATAATAAAATGTCAGAAAACAGTTATTAAAATTTTTATCAATAAGTACTTTGGAAAAAATTAATGAAGAAAAAAAACCTTTATCTTGCCCTTTTGTTGTGATTATATCTCAGAAAAACTTCTCTAAACTACCAAAAAGAAAAAAAAAAGAATGAGTCATATATAGCCAGACATGGACAATTAGTTGTTGATGTTGCTTTTATTATTTTCATTGTTGTTGTTATTTTACTTGACCCTATTTATTTGTTTGTAGGGAGGGAACACATTTGTTGGGTAGACATGGGAGTGAACTATTGTGTAAAAGTGAAGAAAAGAAGATGGGGGAGTAGGAGGGAAGAAAGGATGGAAAGAAGGAAGGGAGGAAGGAAGGAAGGGAGGGAGGAAGAAAAGAAGGAAGGAAGGAAGGAAGGAAGGAAGGAAGGAAGGAAGGAAGGAAGGAAGGAAGGAAGGAAGGAAGGAAGGAAGGAAGGAAGGAAATGAAAGAAAGGAAGGAAGGAAGGAGGGAAGGAAGGAAGGAAGGAAATGGAAGGAAGGAAGGAAGGAAGGAAGGAAGGAAGGAAGGAAGGAAGGAAGGAAGGAAGGAAGGAAGGAAGGAAGGAGGAAGATATAGAGAGAGCTTTCTTCCATTCCTGCTAAAGCAGAAATTACTTGGGGTTGCTGTGCTATAAAGTGCAACCTCCTTCCTGGGGATCTAGAATCTATGGGATCTTGGATAAGCCCTAGTAATCAATGTAATTCATGAATACAAGTCCTCAATCCATGTAGATAGGGATCAGTTTTGAAGTTTACCCAAGAGTGTTCAGGTCATATTGATTCATGGTCGGAGAGCCCAATTACATGTTACATATGTAAGTGCTTTGCAAATTTTAAGCATTATACCTGAGATCTACAAAAACTACATAAATAATAAATGCTTCCTTTTTCTCATATTCTAGTCATTCTGACCTATGATTGCTCCAACAAGCTTGGTACCCTCACATTTTTGATCCTGATATTTCTTCCTTCTGGAATGTATGCTGCTTCTTCTCCCCGACTTGGACTCTCCTTTAAGTCTTCTTTATATATTACTTAATATAAATTGTATAATAGTATAGGATAAAACATAATGCCATGCCATGTGATGTGATATGCTATGACATATGATATATTCAATATGATATGGTACCATATTTTCAAAGGAGAAGATGAAAAGACTTTGAAGTATGTACATATGTGCATGCACAGTATAAGTATAGGTAAACCTGGATGATATGCACATAGGTATGCTTTATGTATTCATAAGTCTATTCATATATGTGCATGCACATGTTATAAATGTAAATAAAGTATGTGCATGCACATGTATGCTTCTCTACATGTATGTGTACATATTTACATATAGATCACATGCATATACACAACATGATAAGTTCCTAAGGGGAAGTAACTGTTTTATGTTTGCTTTTGCATTTTTAGTGTCTATTACAATACCACATCAGAGACATTGCAGTTGCTTATTAAATATTTTCTGAGTGATTAGCAACCCAGAGTTCTTTTTCAGACATCTACTATTACTTTCCATGCAGCTTACATTTTCAGGCTATTAATACAATGAAAAGAGTCTTTATCTTGGAGTCAGGAAGATTTTATTTCAAATTTGATCTCAGGTACTTGCTAGCTGTGGGACTGAACAAGTTTCAATATGCTTTCAGGTCCTCAAAATAGGAAAATAGCAATAGCAACTTCTCAGGATTATTGTGAGGATCAAACAAGATTATATTTATAAAGTGCTTAGCTCAATTCCTGGCATCTAGGAAGCAAATAATAAATGTTTTCCTTCCTTCAAATATGACAATCTGGTTTTCTATGGCCCTAACAGGTGTGGCACATTCTTACTTTTATCCCTACTATTTCCTTTACCTAGAATGCACATTTTCCATCCTCCATGCTCATGTCTCTTCTTCAAGGACTCTCCTTGAAATCTCTCATTTTCCCCCTAGAATGAATTAATCTCTCCCTTCTTTGAACTATTTTGGGCTCATAGCACTACCTTGAATTGCAGTGACTGTCTCGGGTTCCATTTTGTAAACTCCTTGCCCATAGGGATTCTGTCTTTTTCCTAGCTGTCCAACATAAGACCTCAGAAACAAGCAAATATTCAATAATAAAGTGCCAACTGAATGAAGCTAATGAATTTAGAACTACTCTCAGAGTCATTCTAGATCCATAGGTGATATTATATTCTTCTTCCCTCCCAAACCTTTTCTCTGTTGGCATAAATGTGTTCTCATGGACTGGAAAAAAAAAATTTAAGGCTAGACTGGTGGAACATGGGTTATGGCAGCTCCGTCTAACCTGTACAAAGTTTGAGAAACTGTGTTTTCTGCTCAAGGCAGTAGATTCCAAACATGAAAACAAAACAAAAATAAAAACAAGCAAGCAAGAAAGGATTCTCATCTTCTGCCTTAAAATTGATACCAAGCATCAGTTCCAAGGCAGGAGAGTGGTAAGAGCTAGGCAACTGGGGTTAACTGTCTTGCCCAGTCACAAAGCAAGGAATCCAGGACTTCCATCCTCTAGGACTGACTCTCAATCCACTGAGCCACCTAGCTGCCCCTTCCAAATATTTTTGATAACAATATTCGTATCAATTTAAAAAAAAAAAACAACACATTCCTGACATATGAACATGTTTCATCATATAAATAATATGATATACTTGGTATTCACAATATTGCATATAATAAAATGTATATAAAATATACAGAAAAATGATGAAGTAAAGATAGGGTAATATTTTTAATATATCTGGTTCACTTAAATTCACTTTTTCTCTTATTATAAAATTATCAAATCTTCTTTGGTATTTTCCAAAGTCTTGATTTGATATTTTGTGACACTGCAATTTGAAAATCTGGTTCTAAATTCACTTTATTTCAATATTTGATTTTAATGGCTATCATAGCAGGGGTGGGTAGAAGTATACCTTCTAATAGATTCATCCAAATAAAAGAAGAGAATAATTGACTGTAGTTACTATTTTAATTTTAATTTAATAAACAATTATCAAGTATTTACTATATGAAAAACATCTTCCTAAACTCTTAGGGTACAAATAAGAAAAAGAGATAACCTCTGCCCTCAAGAAGTTCACAATTTAATGCTGGAAAACAATACAGAAAAGAAAGCTGAAAAGATATTGGGAAAACACAAAGGTTACAAACATATTATTCTATGGAGTCAAGCCAGTCAGAGACACTGATGAAAAATGGAATAAATTAAGTTATTATACTCACTTTTCAATCTCATTTACCAATTATGGAAAGGTTTTTAAAATTTAAATTTAGGTAGTAAATTTTTCCCTTCCCTGATGTCAGATGCTATTGTAAGCTAATGGCATAATGTTGTATTTTGTTTGTAAAATATTTTTAACTATGATGCTGAAAATTCACTGAAACTTTTCAGATTAGAACATATTGTCAAGTTTTTAAAGTCTGGAAATATAGTTTATACTATTGACACACATAATTTTGAACAATGCACAGAGGAGAGAGTAAGCATCCAGGAGGAATAGAGTCAACAGTGTTAAATATGCATGGAGATTAAGAAGGATGGAGACAGAGATAATCTCATTGGGTACACTTGGCGACTTTGAAGATAGCAGTTTCAGTTGAGTGATGAATCAAGAAAGTTGAGAAGGGTAGTAATGGTGATGGTAATGTTGAAGAAAATAAGGAAGTAAGAAAGTTTAGAAGAAGGCTATATTTTTGGTAAAAGATGACATAATGTTAACTAATAGTTAAATAATATTTGCTCAGTTTTTTCTACTCACTATTTGCCACAAATAAATTAAAAAAATCAGAGGAAAGGAAATGAAGGGGATCACACATTACTTACTATCCATTGCTTTGTATCATAGAAACTAGCTCATTAAATAGTGCTTAAGCAAGCATAATATCTGAGGAGAAAATGGATAGGGATTTTTTCTTGTGTAGTTATTGTGCATACCTGAGTCAAGATTAGGTTATAATAGCCCTGAGTGACTAACTCTGGAAGCAACCGGTGGTGAGAAAGTGTTGAGTTGGGCAGAATTATATTATACTATTAAAATAGGATGGTAGAGTTGCATTAGAGGGACGTCCATCACTTACTTTCCCAGCCTCTAGTTCATCATATCCCCCATGAGGTGAAGTTAGTCCTTCATTTTCAAGATCACTAATCCAAGGGACCAATTTAGCAGGTTAGCTGATCAAAATTCAAAGAAGTTTATCATCAGGAATTTGGACAAGATAATTTTTTTTTTTTGGTTTGGCTCCAAAAGCTTATAAAAAACTGATTTCTACAGTATAAAGAATTGTGAGCTGTTTGGTAAAGCAAACACCTACACTTGCAATTATATCTTGAAGCACTGAAATAAGCACATTATCTCACAGGTTGTAAATTAATCCCATTCTAATTAGATCAGGATTCAAAATTACATTCCTTAGATTTCCCATGGTGCATGATTGTCCTACCTTGGCTAAAAAGTCCATTTCAACTTCTTGCAGTGCTGAGTGTTTTGTTTCCCCTGTATGGGAGAAAACACACATTATAAATTACCTTCAGCAAAGATATCATGATAAAGGGAACCAAGTGGGTCATTTTACTGCATAGGTCACCTCCTAGAAGCATTGTTTCAGGCTATACCAGTTGGAATGTGGGTCAAGCTAAGCAGACTTTTGCTAGTCCCAAATTCTTTTTCAGGCTCATTCTGAACACTCCTAGGTGGGTATCCTTTCTCCCACAACTTTATTAGCCTAGACCTCATTTAGTTCAGAATCTTTTCATGTAGAGCAAATGGATGCTGGCAGTGCCAACCCATTGTACCACTAGTTGTCTCACCCTTCTCTCATCTCCATTCTGGGACTGGTTCTCCAATTTCTTAAGAGTTGTGTAAGGCATCCAAAAGCAAAGGTGAACTCATCAATCTCCCTTTTGTCCCTTAGCATTTCTATATTCAAATGTCATTATGGCACTTACTGTACTGAATTTTACCATTCCTTTAAAAAGTGATTTGTGGGGCAGCTGGATTGCTCAGTGGATTGAGAGTTAGCTCTAGAAATGGGAGATCTGACTTCAAATCTGACCCTAAACATTTCCTAGCTGAGTGACCTTAGCAAGACACTTAACTCCCATTGCCCAGCCCTATAGCTCTTCTGCCTTCTACCCAATACATAATACTGATTCTAAGACAAAAAGTTGAGTTTTTTAAATTGACTTGTTTTCATTCCTTATTGCTTCATATGATGAACGAGGAATTAATTTCTTACTTGCATTGATATCATTTTGCAAGATTTAGCATGACAGCCTAATTCTCCCTTTGCTATTATCACATTGTCCCTGGGGGTCCCTGCTGGGTTATTGCTTTATACAGAGTAGTTCCTTAACAGGCCTTAGTAACTAAAATTATTTGGATGAAACCCAATTCTTAGATGCCTTATACCAAATTCTTCTTAGTAGCTAATAGGATTATAGCAAGATGTCAGTACAAAAGTAAACATATGGAGAAATCCATAATCAAAGGAATCAATTTAGCTGGAAACTAGAAATGAAAAATGAATTTTGATATCCTTCCTTACTTGAAAGGGCATCTGGATTCTCAAGGCATAGATTTTTTTTCAACTTTCTTTTCCACATTTTAGAGAATAAGAAAGGAAGGGAGAAAAGGAGAAAGAATCAGAAGCAGAAAAAAAAGTAAAATCTGACAGTCAGACAGAGAGAGAGAGAGGGATATAGGGACTCTCAGAGAGAGGTGGGGGGAGAGAGAGAGACAGAGACAGAGACAGAGACAGAGAGACAGACAGACAGAGACAGAGACAGAGACAGAGAGAAAGAGATCAACATTAAGAGAAAGAGACAAAAAAGAGGAAGTGACACATATAGAAAGACAGACATCTTAGAAAAGCATCTCTAGGGAACAGAGAATTTCAATAAGACACAAACCCAGTCTTAGAGGAAGGAGTAGCTTAACAATCCATTTAAACTATATTGGCTTGGTATATCCTATTACAAATAATTATGAAATAATGAAGGGAGCTAACCCCAAATTTTAAAAGTCCTTTGTTCAGCTAATATTTATGATATTTATTCTGTGACCCTGGGCAAGTCATTTCACTTGTCATTTGCTATAAGTTACTCTCAAAGATTTTTAATTTTAAAAACAATATGAGCCTCATGGATAGAGGGAATTTGTTAATCTGGAAGGTCCCTATATTAATGAAATCACATCTAGTCCTTATTCTTCTGTATCATTATTATTAATAGTAGTAGCAGAAGCAACAGCAGCAGTAGCAGTAGCAGCAGTAGTAGTAGAAGTAGAAGAAGGAGTAATAGTATTAGTAATTCCATATTCTCTTACAGGTTGCCAAAAGCTGCTACAAGTGCTATAGTAAATATTGATTTCACATTAAATATCTATATCACTTTAAAATAGTTTACATGCGATTTCTCAACTTGACACTTGTCCTAGTCATGAGAAAATGAGCTCCTATGACTTAATTTGATATTTTGGAATATTTTCTTTATAAGGAACACCAAAACTTCAAGTGACATTTTGAGTGAAGTTTTATTTTCAACCTTTACGGTTTAATGAAATGAATAGCCTGCTACTTCTATTGACCACTCACTGCAAGCCTTGGACTTGGCTAAAATGTATTTTATTGACATTCCTTCGGAGACTATAAATTATATCTGCAGTTATAAATGCTTCATACACGCTTCTTGATCAAGGTAAATCAGAGCAGTCTCTAGAGAAGGCATGCTGAAAGATATGTCATTTTATTATTTTGAAAGATTTATAATAGCGTATTTCAAACTGAACAAATATCAATTAATGTTGCAGTGATGTCATTTGATGTTGGTCTTTTGCAATAAATAATTATATCTGACATTTATTTAGTGCTTTTAGGTTTACAAAGTGTCTTACGTGATCTAATTTGATCTAATTTGATTCTCAACAACCTTCCATTTTACAGATGAGAAAAATGAAACTCTAAGTAGTTAAATTATTTCCCCAAGGTCACACAGCTAATCAGTGGACTTTGGCAGAATTAAACCATGTGCCTTTTGACTGCCAGCCCAAAGCTCTTTCTACCTTTTAAAAGGCTTTAGATTTTCAGAAGATAATTCAACTTTATCTTTTTGGGACATTCCTGAAGATGAAGAAGGAAGCAAAAATAACTTCTGAAGATATAAAATAATTCATTTTTCTTTCAACTAATATTTTAAGTGATTATCATATATTCTGTATTATACTTTTCAGTCATTTGTGTGACTTCAAAAAATTGTTTTCTAAGTATCTATTCACTTCCTTTTTATATTTTTACCAAGGATGCCCATAACATATGTGTTAATTGTTATCATAGAAAAGATATTGGACAGTAGTTGTATGAGTCATTAATTCCTGATTGTCATTTGAATCTCTAAAACAGGAAAAAGAAAAAAAAACTTTGATAATGGTCTTTAGAAAAGACTGTTTATTGTCCAAAGTCCTGAATGAGATAATGCTAGAGAGGGACATCACCAGTAGACCAACAACTTTATGTGGTCCATGGCAACACATTATACAAAGAAAATCACAGAAGGACACTCAGTCCTATGACTCACCTGTTCAATCCCACAGGGACATTGTCAAAGTGATGGTGAAGTGGACTGAGGGTGAGAATTGCATTTTTAATACTGGATATGAATATTAATGTAAACATCCCTTCAAATGTGAAGCTCTTGTCTAATGATCAATAAGTTGTTATATTCCCAGGAGAAATGAAACACATCAGTATTGACATCCCACCAATAATTGTAACCAGAATACATTAGGAAATTTCAGTTGAATGGAAAGATGACCTATAGGTTCTCCTTGGAGAAGAAATAAAGGAGTTGGCAGAGTTGTTTTTATCATGTTCCCAAGGGCATAAACAATTATATCATGAAGTTTTATACTTTCAAGTTGCATCACTCCTGGTGAACATAAACAACAACAAAGCAACATGCAACAAAACACTATTAAGATCATTTCAGTTTCAATATCTATGACATAAAATGAAGAAAACTACTAATATTATTACTGAGAACTCAGTAAGATTCTGTAATATAAGCCAAAATAAACATCCAATTTAACAAACATTTCCTGTGTGTCAGGCACTGTTCTTAGGTTTGAGGCTACAAAGACAAAAACAAGAAAATCCCTAGCCTCAAAGATTACATTTTACTGAATATTTTGGGAGAGTATCATTTTACATAATCCAATCAGCAATACTACTCACACTTCATTGGTACTGTGTCCTTCTGATTGGACCATGTAGCTATGAACTTCTCAATCTCTATTTATAAAGGAGAGACCATACAGAGATCTCTTCAGACATCACCTCATTTCTCACTTAGGTGCACTCATTTGGGAATTCTTTGACTCTACCATACCCAGCCCTAATAATCTTCTTTTCCCCCACCCTACTTCTTTTCTTCTTTCTTTTGTGTGTTGTCTTCCCTTAGATTGTAAGGAACTTAGAGGCTAGGAATTGTGTTTTTTTTTTTCCTATTTATATTCCAAGTCCTTAGCACAGTGCCTAGTGTATTGGAGTAATAATAATAATTATTATTATTATTATAGCTAACACTTACATAGCATATGATGTATGGCTAGTACTGTGCTAAGTACTTTACAGTTTTTATCTCATTTGATCCTCACAAAAACATTGAAAGGAGGATGCTATTATTATCCCCAAATTTACAGATAGGGAAACTGAAGAAGACACAAGTTAATTGGCCCTATATTGCATGTACAATTATTCAATATAATATGAGGCTAGATTTAAATTTAAGTTTCCCTGACTCTAAGAGTCATGCTCTATCTGCTCTGCCATCTAACTGCACTTGTAAGTGCTTAATAAATGTCCAATGACTTGTGATTATTTGCCACATCAATGATATAAAGAATAATGACATAAAGCATAGCTTAAAATCAGGAAATGAAAAATGAAAAGGACTTGTAGAATATTTCATGAAGACTGCTATCTTTTTTAATTAAAAACAGATAATTGAAGCTGGCAAAAGTAAATGACAAACTACTTCACTATTTTTGCCAAAAAAAAAAAATCCCATGGAAAGTTTTAAAATGATTTAAAAAAAGGCATGACACCAGAAAATGAGTTCTTCAGGTCACAAAGTGTCCAAAACACAGGGGAAGACTGGAAGACAACTGCAAGCAGGTCTAGTACTAATGAATCAATTGAGCCAAAGTCAAAAGGAAGCTCATATGTGGATGTGTCTGGTAACGGAAGAACTGATGGTTTAAAGATAAATATTGCATAGGAACCTGGAATTTAAGATCTCTGAGAACTAAGATAACCTGGATATAATGAAACAGGAGATGGAAAGTTCAAACATTGACATGCCCTGAGTTTCACTGAACTCAGATTGATGAGAATGAAGAATTTAATTCAGGTGATCATTACATATCCTACTGTGGGCAATAATACCTTGGAAGAAAAGGAGTATCGTAGTTGGTAAAAAGGTGAGAAATGCATTATTGCAATATAATTTCAAAAATGACAGAATGATAATCAAAGGCAAACCATTCAACATTATAGTAATTCAAGTCTCTATTCCAACTAATGAAGCTAAAGAGGACAAAGTTGATCAGATCTATGAAGAAAGACCTATCACATCTTTTAAAAATCACATCTAAAAATATGGTCTTATTAGAAATAATAGGCCAGTTGGACCTAAGAATTTTGACAAAACAACTCACTGTTCAAAGCAAACATTCTTTTTTTAACAACTCAAAAGACAAGTCTACACATAGACATCACCGGGTGGTTAATAGCAAAATCAGCATGATTATATGCCTTGCAGGTGGAGAAGCTCTATATATTCAGTTAAAACAAGAGCTGTAAAACAATCAGCTGTAGCTGATTGTGGCTCAGATTATGAAATTCTTATTGTAAGATACATATCCAAATAGAAGAAAGTAGGGAAAAACATCATAATGTATAGGTAAAACCTAAATAGCATTCCTTATGAATATGAAGTAGAAGTTAAGAAAGATTTAAGGGATTAGCTGATCTGGTAGAGAGTCTGAAGAACTTTGGTCAAAAATTTACAATACTGCACAGACAGAAAAGGCAATAATTAAAACATTGTAAAGAAAAAAATTCAAGAAATAAAAATGAGTCTTTACAAATAGCCCTGGAAACAAAGAGAAAGGGAAAACAAAAAGGGGACTATAAATCCAATTGAATGGAAAATTCCAGAGAATAACAAGGAGATTATTAGGTTTCCTTAAAATAACAATGCAAAGAAATAACAGAAAAAAATAGAATGGGACAGACAAGAGATCTCTTCAAGAAAATTAGAGATATAAAAGGAAAGTTTAGTGCAAAAAGCAGCATGAAAAAAGACAAAAAATTAGTAAAGATTTAACAGAAGCAAAAAAGATTAAAAAGAGGAAGAAATTAAAGAAGAATGAAATGGAATGAAAAATATCTTAGCATGAAAGATAACTACAACGGTGTAGTTACAGACCTAAAGTCAGACATCCTGGAGAATGAAGTCAAGTGGCCTTTTGGAAACATTTCTAACAATAAGCCTAGTGGAGGTAACAGAATTTCAGCTGAGCAATTTAAAATCCTAAAAGACAATATCATTAGAGGGCTGAACTCAATTTGTCAGGATGCTTGGAAAACTCTCAACAGTGCCACTGAGATGGAAAAGATCACTGTAGGTCTTAATTTTAAAGGACAATGGCAAAGAATGTTCAGAGTACTGAAGAATTATGTTCATTTCACATGCAAGCAAGATTATGCTTACATTTCTAAAAGCTCAAACTTCAGAAATATGTGACTCAAGAATCACAAAAAGTTCAGAATGGTTTTTATGGAAGCAGAGGAATCATTGTCAACATCTGATGGAGAATAGAGAAAAAATAGAGTTCATGAAAAGCATATATTTTTGTTTCATTGACTACACTAAAGCTTTTATCTGTGTGAATCACAACAAAATATGGCTAGTCTTCAAAGAGATGGTAGTACCAGATCATCTTATATCTCATGTGTTTCCTGAAGAACTTGTATGAGAGTCAAGATGGAATAGTCAGAACCTAACATCAAACAATGATTTTGATGGCAAAAAAATGAAGAAGAATTAAGAAGTCTCTTAATCAGAGTGAAATAGGAGAGTGTAACGACTGACTTGAAAGTTAACATGATAAAAACTAAGATAATGGCAAAAGATCCCTTCCTTTCTTAGCAAATAGAAGGAGGAAAAATATGTCAGATTTTATATTCGTTGGATCAAAGATCACTACAGACAATGACTCTAGCTATGAAATTAAAAGACATTTGTTCTTTCCAAAGAATATGTTCTAGACTTCTATGACAAATCTGGATAGCATACTAAATAGCAGAGACATCATCTTGTTGACAAAAGGTCCTCATAGTCAAAGCTATAGGTTTACAAATAGCAATGTATTGTTATGGTTGTTGGACTCTAAGGAAAACTGAGAACCAAAGAATCAATACTTTCAAACTATGGTGCTGGAGAATTCTTTTGAGAGTCTCTTGGATACCAAAGAGATCAAATCAGTCAAGATTTAAAGAAATTAATTGAGACTATTTATTGGAATGTCAAATAATGAAGCTAAAATTTAAATACTATGTTGGCTACAAAATGAGATGACAGGAGTCATTGGAAAAGACCCTGATGATGGGAAAGAGTGATGGAAAAAGGAGAAGAGGAAAGTAAAACAAGAAATAACATGAGCTTGAACAGACATGCTATGGTAAGAGTTAAATTAATTTCCAATACTTCAAGTATTATATTTTTAAAATTTATTATCTGATAAAATATAACCATGTGATTAAGTTTTCTACCTGCTCAAAAAAACCCACTCCACCAATACCACCAACAGGAAGGAAAGAGAGCTAGACATGGAACTCAACCCAAATTATCCTGTCTATAGAAGCATGTAAGGACAGGAAGTGAGTGGGTTTCTGGGAATCATAGTTTTTGCTGGGGATCATAGTTATTTTAGGGTAACAGATTCTAATTTCACACTATTTATCCTTCATTTCAAAGAGAACCAATGACATCATGGGATGATGTCTTGACTACTGTGTGAATTAATTTTACGTGAGATAAAGTTGCACAAAGTCATCAGCCTCAGGAGACCCTGGCATCTTTATTATCTGAAGAAGTCCACAGGTCCCACTCTGGCTATTTTCATGATTGTTGAAACAAATTGTTCTCATCTACCCATTCTGCCAGGGGAAGTCTTCACATGCTTGGGGAAGACATCCCCTTAACTCACTGACAGATTGGAAGTCTATTGGTCATTCTCAATTTGATTTAGTCCACCTGTCAAGAAGGTTTTATTGGGGTGTGACTGCTCCTCACCTTACAGCTTCTTAAAGTCACAGGGTAGAGTTAGGTGAAAGGTAGAAATGAAAGGTGGATGAATAGCCCTGAAAAGTTCTTGACAACCTTTCACACCTCAGTTGATCCTTTCTGGTTGCCCCATAGACCCTTTAGACAGACCTCAGAAAATAGTAGAGGATAGAAGGGCCTTGAAAGCTATGGCCCATGGGGTCATGAAAGAGTCAGACACAATTTAAGGACAACAACAAATGGCAATTGGCATTTATATAGCCCTTTGTACTTTTCAAAGTGTTTTACTTCTGTTTCATTTGATCCCTATACTAATCCTATGAAATACAAGTTATTATTATTGCCATTTTTCAAATGAGAAACTATTCAGTCATAAAGAGGTTAAGTAACTTGCCCAAGGCTACTGTGCTAAGAAGCATCTGTCAGGATTTTAATTTAGGTCTTCTTCAATTTATTTTATGATCTATCCATTATACAGCAAGGCTATAAAACAAAACACATAATAGTATCTACTGTATAACCTATACTTAAAACAAATAAATAATACCAATAACCTTTAAAAGAGTGAAACACATCTTTAACATTTTAATAGACTATTGGTTTCATTTAATTCATTTTGTTTATAATTCTAAAATACTATGTTGCCTAATTCGTTTTTTGTTTTATTCAATCCTGACCCTGTTCATAAATAGTATCAAAATGACTGTGCCAATTAATTCAATCGGAAAACATTTATTAAGAACTTGCTCTATGGCACATATTATACATTAGAGATATAAAAGTAAAAATGAAAGACTTTCCAGCCTTTAATGAACTTAGAATTTGTGGAAGAAGGAGAGCAATATTTACTCTGCTACCTAAAAAAAAAAAAAGACAAGGATAGCCATAAAAGATATTGTAAATGTAGAATCAACCAGTCTATCCAACAAGTTAGCCTAAGGTGAGGAGAGTGAAAGAGATGAATGAGTTGAGTAAGACTTTGAATAAGGGAAACTGAGTGACTAGAAATGTGATTATACCCTCAACATAAGATGAAAACAATGTACTTTACATTCTATTCGCAAAAATTATGGCCTGATCTTTAACAGTATCTTCTCATGTGTGAATCTTTTTTCTGCTTCAGTTTTCTCATTGTCAACTCCTACCTTGTAGGTATGGTATCATTTTTTTTCTTTTTTATTGATCAGTCCCAGACTAAAAGGCATATTTTGTACATTTTAAGCTCTCTAAGCAAAACAATTATGAAGGAACTATTAAAAAAATCAAGTTGAGTGGAGGTGCATATATCTTTTTTTTAACTCTTACAATTTGTCTAAGTATCAACTTAAGACAAAACAGTGACAAGGACTCAGAAATGATGATGAAGTCACATAGCTAGGAAATGTCTGAGGCCAAATTTGAACCCTGATCTTCCCAACTCTAGGGCTAGTAATCTGTCCACTATGCTCTCCAGTTGCTCCATAGGTCCATGCATTTTATAGATTATTATTTCTTCAAAAGTCAAAATGCCAAAATATTTTGTTAAATTTCAATATGTAAAGTCTCCAAGACATTTTCAATCATACCTAACATAGTAGCTTGCCTTGATACTGCTGGAAAGCCAATGAATGATACTAGTATAAGACTGGTCATAGAAACATATCATAGAATACATTTGATTAGATGTCTAGCATTCTCATAGATGTGTATAACATTTTAAAATCATATTTTTTAATGTTCCTTGGAGTAGGAATGGGTAGCTTTAAAAATGTCTTCATCAAGTAAAATAGAAACAAAATATGATCTTTAATAAAAGTCTGAATTGGTATCAACTTGCATCTCTTCTTTGTTTCTATTTCTCTCTTTCTAGTGAAACCATTCTGCCATTTCACATTTTCTAACTTCCCAAAGGAATCCTAACACAATGGAAAATACAGTGGAACTGGAGTTAGAAGACCTCAGGTCAAATCCCATTTCTATACTTTACTTTTTTGATAAGTCACTTAATCTCTATGCACTTCTGTTTCCTCAAGGGGAACAGGAGTGAGTTGGACTTAAGATCTCTTTCAGTTCTAAATTTATGATGCACTTTGACAGTTCCCATGAATCAAGCTTCCTCACCAGCTCCTTATATCCTTTTTCTTTTCTTACCATGAAGAAACCATCAATAGCAATCTGTGTTCTGTAAATCCTTTAGGACTACCTAACTAATTAACCTTCTTATTAACTTATATCTAGGCAGTATGGTTTGGTGTAATAAATTGAGGAATTAAAAGATGAGGCTTTAATTCCTGGTTCTGCCAATTACTTTGCTATATGATATTTGGAACATCACAAATTTTGACCTTATAAAGTGCCTTCATTAGTAAAAAGGGATAATAATATAACAACTGCTTTTGTGCCCTAAGTAGAAATTTTAGGCTTTGAATAAAATAGCAGGAAATATGCCCGAGTCAAACAGAAAAACAAAAACAAAAACTATCAAATAAGCTTTGAAATTTACTATATTAAAATTATGATAAAAAGAAGACTAAATAAATAGAAATAGGAAAGAAAAGTTATGTAAGTGGCTTTTGCTTTAGTGGGAAAAATATGGGTAATTTGGTTTCTTCCATCCTTCACTAAATTATTTTGTATTTTCTTTATATAGATGTAGTATTTGCTTATCTTTCTACATGTTGTTTTTCTCTGGTAGAATGTAAACTTCTTAAGGCAGATACTATTTTGTTTTTGACTTGCTATCTATATCAACCACAATGCCTAAATCATAGCTGGTAGTTTATAAATACTAGAGTAATGGAAGTGATACTTGGAATAAGATATCTGGATATTGTAATATATAGGGAAGGAGCCAAGAGGAGCTCTTGGCATAAGGCTTCAATTTTTTAGTGAAATATTAGGTATAGTGGGTGATGAAAAGGAGACAAGAAAGTTTGGAACAACTGCTGGAGAAATCAGAATAGGTCATCAATTATGAAAGAAGAGAATATTTGCGTTGCTGCAGTGAAGATGCTGCTGAGATTAGATAACATAAATTTGTAGTGGACTTAGTCATTATAGTTTCATGATTTCCTCCAACTCAATTTAGCAGCACATAGTTAGGAATGGAGAAGACAGATGGTTTGATTAGTCTATCCTCCAGGCTTAGCAAGGTATGATAAGTGATAGAACAAGGGGGCAAGAGATTTAATACTGTAGAGTTGAATTGTTTCACCAGTCAAAACAGGAAAAGGAGAATAGTGTAGCCAGTATACATATGGCAGCCTAAAAGTTGGGTACATGGATTGGAGACTTTGTCTTCAGAGTTGACTTTCCCTGCTTTGTCAAACTGTCACTGTTGCAAATGAATGCCAAATTCCTAGGTTGTGGTTGTCTTCATAGCAGGCAGCTCCTAGAAGCAGAGAGATTTTATGGAGGAAAGGGGTTCTAACTGAGTAAACCCAATTGTTTTCTCATGTCTGATGCTTTCTCATTTCCATTTTCATAGGCAGAATATTAGGAGGAAACAGTGAATCAAATATTCAGTGGTAGGACATTTCCAAAAAAAGAGCAAGAAAAGGACTCATACCAAGTGTTTAGAGTAACAATAGTCTGTCACTCAGTGAGCTTCAGATGGTTCCATAGCTCTTGTTTTGTTTTACTTATCATAGTGTCCGATGGCAAATAATTCTTGAGATCTTGAAAACATTTCTTTTATAATTTAGGATCTAAATTATCATGACATAAAGGCTCCAAGCACATGCCTGTCTTTCTTTTAGAATAGTTAACAAAATGAAAATGTATGTCAAATAAAGACCTTTAAAATATAAGATGAGTTTTTAAAAGGACTCTAACTCATTAAGGAGTGGATCCTTTAAAATGGAAACATTTTGAGATCATCAGGTTTTAAGGAGGTACCCAGTCCTATGGAAGTAGTAACAGAATTAATATTCCCTGCCACCCATTTTACAGAGTGCTCTGGTATCACCTATTGATTTGGTATAAAATGAGGAGCTAAAAGTCAGAAGCTAATTCTTTCTTGTCAGAATGATAAGATTTTATCTTTATTGGTTTTGCAACTAATTTTGATAAGATTGTCTTCCTCTAATTGAAACTCAATGGTATCTCAGCTCTTTGTTCTTAATTGTCTTGGAAAAGAAACCAGACACATCCAAGCAGAGATGGAAATGGAAGTTCATAATGTGAAAGAAGGTGCAGCTGGATGTCACAGTGGAGAGAGTTGTGAGGCTAGTCAGAAAGACCTGGTGCCAGATTGCCAGATTCTTACTGGCCAGGACAAATCACTGAACCCTGTTTGCCTCAATTTCCTCATCTATAAAGTGAGTTGGAGAAGGAAATGGCAAACTACTTAAGTATTTTTGCCAAAAAACAAAAACAAAAATCAAAGCAAAACAAACAAACAAACAAACAAACAAACAAAAACATTAGCGTCATGATGAATCATATACAGGACTGAAAACTACCAAACAACTACCAATTCCTTATAAGTGATACCTGGGAGTAATTTAGGGAGTAACTTAAAGCAGTAGAAAAGATTCATTTGATACTTATACTGTAGCATCCCAAGCATATTCACATCTATGAAATATAGATGACTGTATTACTACTGTGTCTCCAAGCATGAGGCTTTACCGATAAGCTTTGTGAAGGTAACCTTGACCTGATCACGAGACCTATTGCCCAACACAAGTCCATTAACATGTTCGGAGACTTGCCCGGGAAAGCGTGGTTATGTCCTACACGCCCAAAAGGTGTTCCCTCTACCTTGCCACCCAATCTTAATTGTCTATACTTTGTGATGTGGTTACTACGTCCTTGGGAGTACCGCCCAAGCAGGACATGAATAAATTCAGAGGCAAACCCATGAACTTCCTCTTGGCCTTTCTCCCTTCCATGGAGCTCCACTGGGCTCCTCTATGACTATGTCTCTCTCTTCTTGACCTTCTCCTTCCCCGAGGCTGGAACCATCTCGGCCTGCATTCTCTATCTTAATCTCCTCAACCACCTTGTATTCCATTATCCTCATTTTCCGCCTTAAGGAAAATCATAGGGATTGCCTGCCCTATCCAATCACTGATTTGTCCCTGTCTTTCATTTCCACCCTGGTTCTCGGTTCCTACCTCTCCTCGGGTCCCATCACAAAGGTGAGCCCCTTCCCTTGTGGGACCCTGCTGGTCAGGGAAGTCCATTAAGGAAAACCCCACATATACCAAATATACCCAAGGACTTGAAAGGAAGAATGCTATGTAGGAAATTAGTTAAAATTTTGTCCTTATATCCATAGAGACTGAAAGGATATAAGGGAGCTAAAGGGCAATGCAGCATATGGAGAGAAAGCCAAGATATTCAAGCATCTATAAAGCAAATCTCTCTCTGAAGTACTTTTATTATAAATAAATAAATAAATACATTTATTACATCCCTGCAATGTGTAAAATACTGTGCTAAGTAAGATGGTCAGGGTTTCAGTCATTTTTCAGTTATGTCAGATTCTTCATGATTTCATTTAGGCTTTTCTGGCAAAGATACTGCCATTTCTTTCTCCTCGTTTTACATGTTAAGCTCCTTTTACAGATAAGGAATTGAGGCAGACAGGGTCAAGTGATTTGCCCAGGATCACAGAACTAGTAAATAGCTAATGCTAGATTTGAACTCAGTAAAATGAATCTCCCTGAATCCAGGTCAAGGGATCTAACCACTTTGCACTTTGCTGCCCCTTTACTCCAAGTGGGTGAGCACAAAGAATAAACAAGGCAAAAATCACTGTTTTCTTGTAGTTTATTTTCTAATGGTGGAACATACCAGAGCTGAATATTGATATAAAATAAAACATGATAAGTGCCGAAGAGAAGTATAAACCAATTCTGTGTAGAAGGCTGAGGAGGGGTAGGATCATTAATGACTAGGAAAGCAAGAAAATCAGGGCAAGTCTCTGGGACTTTTTGATGATGAATAGTTAATATTATCAATGGGTTTGGACTCTAAATATCCAAGAGGTATGTGTGTGTGTGTGTGTGTGTGTGTGTGTATGTGTGTGTGTCTGTGTGTGTCAGTATATCTGCAAGTTTATGTGTGTGTGCCTGTGTGTGTGGGTGTAGTTTTTAAAAGCCACAGCTGAAATTGAATAATTTTCTAAAACATTCCAATAACCTCTGCCCTAAATTAGTCTCAACAGAGATGTTCGAAAGGTAAAGGCAGAAACAAATATGGATAACATTTCCTCCATCAAAGCCTTTCTTTATCTCTTTGACATTGACTACTGACATGATTTTTTTTAACATTATAGATAAATTTAAATGGATATTGATTTAATATACATATTATTCAGAACACTTCAGATCAAGGAAATTGATGAGATTAAATAAGAACATGAAAATGGGCTGGTGGTTGGGAACATGGTTCCTCTAATATACAATATAAAGAAAAATAGAAAAATTCCCATGCTCACACAAACATTTTGGTTCAAACAAAATTGGTTATTTTAAAAGAATATTAAATGTCCTAGAAAAAATAAAGAGTAACATGTTTCTCCATTAGATAAGGGAGGTGGGGGACTATATGGGTAAGCATTTTCCAAATTTTTTCAGCTGTAATTATTACAGCAGTGGTTTTTGCTTAAGTATTTTTCTTTGTTATGTAGGATCTTTTAATTCCAGGCATGATAAAGTAAGAGATGTAGAAAGGACAACCATGTGAAAAAAACAAGCATCCAAATAATACTTTTTGTATTATCTGAAGGGTCAAAGGAAGAGTAGAAATGAGAAGAAAAATAAAGGAAAGCTCATATAATGGTGATTTGGCTTAGGTGCTAATTCTATAGCCTTCCATATTTTGGAGAATGGTTACCAAGCATTCTGCTTCCTGTTTAATCTTCCCTGTCTGATTAGTTAACAGTTTTGCTATCCACAGTAGCAATATAGATGATACTTAGGTTTGTTTCTCCAAGGAGTATAATTCAATAAGATAATTCTCTTATTCCTCTGACAGGTTCAATCTCAGAAATCTCTACCTTGTGAAGTCTAAAATGTGGAGTTGAATGAGTCCTGTTTTCAACCATCTATTGATGTGGGAAATCAATTGACTGAGAGATTTCTGATCTCTCAGCTCTTCTTAGAAAAAGATAATGGAAAAGCAGAGGGCAGACAGATGACTGAGGTATCAGAACTTCCCTTTTAGGACACCTAGGCAAGCTCATGAGCTTGTCATATACATCTGCCATAAATTAAAATGAATTGTCCCTGAGGGGAAGAAACTGTACATAGGAGCAGATTTCTTCTCTCCTTATCAAAATTCAGGTCCAACATGTTGCCTGAATTCTGTCCTACCTTTTAAAGCATGAAATGTAGTCAAATAGACAGAAGAAACAACTTACTTTTTAATAAATCAGCATTAATTGAGAGAGAGGTTGATTGTCAACATAGAGTCAGTCCCAGTCTCCAAAATTGCATCAGTATTGTGAACTGGCATGCTAACATTTCATGGGGAGGCATACTTCAATATTTCCAAAGAAAGGGCCATGCCTAGCAATCTTATCAAGTTCATTGGAGACCTCATCAAGTGGATATGGGACTCCACTGATCAGCCCATCTTGCCTATGTTTATAAATTAGCCTAGCTCATTCTCTTCAAAATTTTCAAGATACTCTCTTTGAGTTTATTTGTTTTTCAGCTAATAACAGGAATGCAGTACTTCAGGCTCACTCTGAAGAGCAATGAAATATCTTTTCTGGCATTTATGGAAATGATTCATGCACTTTTCACCCCCTAGCTTATACTTCTCTTCATCTATTAAGAAGCAGAGTTTCAATAATAAGCAACTTACAAATATATCGAAAGTATGCCCTGAGAGGTCGGAAAACAAAGACAATAAAGGTTGGGATGTTAATTGTTTGCTCTTTGTTCAAATACGAACTTCATTTCTATAATTAGCAATTGTGGCCTTTCACAAAAATGTGCAAGTACAAACATTCAAACCTTTTCAGTTAAGAATTCATGGGAAAATGAGCAAAAATATTTCTAGGGGATCTTCTCCAAATAAAATAGTTAATAGTGCATTATTTCTTATATTTAGGTAGAAAATGCCAGAAATGCTTGTGAAGTTGATTTTTTTATGCTCTCAGTATTTTGCCCTTTCAGAGACACTCAGGGTTTTAATTTACTTAAAATATGTAGGTGAACTAGACTCAGACCTTCCCATTCCTTCCTATCATCAGCCTTTTGCTGTAAGCTTCTCTTGTAATTAGATGTGCTTTTTTGCATGAATCTCTTTGTTACTGCAACTCTATACTTTGCCCATATCCATCTCATCTGTAGCCAAAACTTTATCATCACCCTACATGTCTTACCCAAACCTTTGTGCCCTTTTCCATTATAAAGGTTGGATAACTCAAGTGTTGATGGGCCTCCTTGTATATTGTACTCCCCAGTACATGTGTGGTCCTGCCTGGTTTCTCGAAATAAAACATTTATTAAAGTTTTCCCAACTCAGTTTCTCCAGATGTATACTTTCCAATGCTAGAGAAAAGCCAATTTAAATTCATAATAGTCAGCGAGTATACATGTATTTAGAAATATGTAGTCTATATACCAACAAATGCTTATAAACACATATGTAATTTCTATATGAAATCTATATTTAGAATGATTATTAATAAAAATTTTCATTTAAGTTCAATAGGAATTTGATCTTAAATTAGAATCTTCTGGGGCATGTAGGTATTTGAGAGCTAGGCTTAGAGACATGAAGTCCTAGGTTCAAATTTGAACTAAGATACTTCCTAGCTGTTTGACCCTGGGCAAGTCTCTTAACTCCCAATACCTTGCCTTGATCTTACCACTCTTCTGCATTGGAACCAATACACAGTACTAATTCTAAGATGGAAGGTAAGGGTTTAAAAAAATTAGAATCTATTCCCTTTTGTATTCCACAAAGATTGCTTCAAAATTTTATACAAGTCGATAAATGATAGAGGTCCTACCTTTGAGGACAAATGAATATTATGTTGTTATTCAGTCCTTTCAGTATGTGCAACTCTTAGTGATCTCTATTTGGGTTTTCTTGGCAAAGATTTTGGAGTGATTTGCTATTTCTTTCTCCAGTTTATTTTACAGATAAAAACTTGAGACAAACAGAATTAAGAGACTTGCTCAGGGTCACATAGCTATTAAATGTCTGAGGCCAGATTTGAACTCAGGAAGTTAAATCTTCCCTGACTCTAAGCTCAACACTATATCTACTATTTCACCTAGCTGCCCAATATAAACTTTATTTTCTCCCTATTTCTTCTCCTTGATATTCTTCTAGAATTTAACACAGTTACCCGTCCACTTCCTTCCAAATGTCCTTTCTTCTCTAGGCTTCTGATAGTTCTCTCTCCTGGTTCTTAACCTAACTGCCTGACCTACAATTCTCATTGTCCATTGTTGGGGTATTATCTTCCCAAAAGTCCCAAGCATATGCCAGAGATCTATCCTGGGCATCTTTTCTCTTCTTTCTCTCCACACAATTTCTCTTAATAATTTCTATGTAAAAAATTTCCAATCCAAATTTCCAGCAAGAAAGCCATCATTTCTATCCTGAGTTCTAAGATTCCTGCATCACACACACACACACACACACACACACACTCACATAGGTACCAAAGAACAACTAAAATCCAAAATCCAAATAGAAGGTCCAAAACAAAATTTCTATTTTTCTCCTTCTAAGGCCACCTCCCTCCCTAACTTCTCAGTCTAGGGATACAGAGAATCCTCTTTCAGACATTGCTTAAGGTCATCGTTATTTGAAAAGAGCAAGAAAGATGTTGTCTAAGTATTAGAAATCAAAAACCTTACCCTTTGGTCTTAATGTTGTCTCTTCAGTGACTCGTTTGTTTATAGTTAGTTTTTGTTATTGTGTTTTCCTCAACCCACTCATACACCTAGAAGAAAAAAAGGCTTAGGTTTTGAAAATTGCAATAACCACAAATGCAGGGCAATGGGATAGTTATTAGGCAAATAACTGTGGCCTGTTTATGATACAGCCTTCAGTGGTTATAAATTGGGTAATATGGGAATTCAAATAATCACCACAAATTAGGCTAAAGTCTCTAAACAAGTGACTTTAACTCTTAGAGTGAGACTAAGCAGAGGATCTCAAAGAAAAGAATAAGTCTAAGGGCAGTATCTAGGGAGAAGAACTCTATTCTTTGTTCTAAAGGGTCTGGTACCTGTAGTCTCCTTTTGGAAAGATTAAACCCTTCCTGGACTAGATTGAGATACTGTAATTAGAAAGGAAAATATATCTGCTGATTTTAGGCTGTTTTCTGCCTTTTCAAAAAGATCAGGAAAAATCCAACAGGTTTTAGGTTAAAAAAGCATGAAAACAAGTTAGCACAGACATCTCTCAAGTCAGAAGCTAGATGTATATACTTGGTGTGCAGCAACAGCGACAAGGAGAGTTGAAAGCACACCTGGTGGGAGCAGCCTGGTAACTTCACTACAACATATTAATAGTCCTGTAGCATCAGAAGTATGGTAATTGCCTCTCTGTGGGCAAATGGCCACATGTGTCCTCCAAACATGGACCCTTCCGGATGTGCCTTTTGTACAAATATGTTCCCTCTATATCCTCAAGCCTCATGTTATGTATGCATCTCACATGCAAGCCTTCCCTATACTCCTTTGTAATTCCTCATGGGTGAATATCCTCCATTTGTGCTCATTATTTTTATTATTATATCATTAAATTACATGGCTTTGATTAAATTTTATACCTTGGGTAACTATTAAAATAAATATATTTAGCATCTAGTGAATACATGGAGGAACCAAGATCTTTGGTTTTCAGAGGTCCAACATGCAATGATATAATCTTCCTTTGTGATAAAGGAGGGTCAGACTGTGAAGGATTTTAAATATCAAAAAGAAGAGGGTGAATTTTATTCCAGAAGCAAGAGGGATTCATGGAAGTATCTTGAGTAGGGATATGCCACTTAACCCTACTCTTTACCACTTACATGCATAAATCTGCAAATTTCATAAAAATATATTATTACTACAATTATTTGCCTTATCTACTTTGTTGAAGATATTTAACTATATGACATGGACAAACCACATCAACTTTCTGGGCATGAATTTACTCTTCTGTAATAAGAAAAGGAATTTTGAGAGGTTGGGATCTATGAAACAACTCTTCCTTTCACAAGTATCTGGTGACATATATATATTTTTTTACCTTTCTGGTCTGATTTAAATTGCCATTGAGTTTTTCTAAGACTTGTTCCCCAGAAGGATAACTCTTTTTGTCTTTTGTTTTGTCTTGACTGTGGATACATGAATATGGTCTAGGATTTTTCTTTAGAGTAAAAATTAACCCATTCAAGGACATTATTAAAGTGTTGATACGCAGCAGCTGTTTCTATATCTATCTATATTTGTTTGGGGGCTAAAATTTTCTCTAAAACAATCCATAAGCATTTTAGTCCTATATGTCTGAAAAAAATGAAATCCTCCCTTAAAACAATTAAAGGTTTATATATGGGTTATTTTCTCCCATCTTCCAAGAAAAGCTTATATTAAAATGATCTGGAACATACAGAATGAATTCTGATGGAGAATTTGGGAGAGTAACTGTGCTTATAATTCTGTTACCCTTGACAAAGTTAAAAATTATTTGCTTATATATCCTTATATTTCTGAACAGAGTGAATAATCATTATTTCTATGGGTGTATATTATAAAAGGCCCAAAATTTTAGTTTTCAGTTAAAGCTCGTCTGATGATTATTCACATCTTACAATGTTTCTTCACATTGTAAACTAATACAGCACAGGATTCTACAAAAGCAAGATGCCTTTCAGGTATTTAAAAAAAAATAATCCAATTGGATAAAATATGATTTACTATACCTTTTCAAGATAGTATGTGTTAGATGAAGTGAGATTTTGTGTATATAAGAGGGTAAAAAGATAATGAAACAGACTAAGAATAAGCCATGAACTGAAATGTATTCATATTTTTGGAAATTTAAGCATAACAACATGATATATTTTTACATTGTGAATGATTGGAATATTTACAAGGTGACCTCTGAGGCACAAGAGAAGAGAATCTGCTTCAGCTAGCATGTTAAATCTTGATTTATATCTTGGTCACTTGGTCCCATTGCCCTAACATGACTGACTATACTGCTTCTCTGTAAACACCTGGCAGAGTCTATCAATCTTGAAAAAAATGGAAAATTTTTACAAACTGGTGATGGATTTCTTCAGGCTGACAAATTAACCCTGTGAAATTTTTGTAAAAAGTGTCCCCTAGCAACTTGAGGAAGTTTGGAAATGAGCATTAGGGTTGTTACTATGGATTTTACATATTGAAATTTTCAGATTATTCTTCAAGAAGTGTTGATACGCAGCAGCTGTTTGGAGCATCCCCATGATCCATGCCATCCCCAAGATTCTTTTTCCATTGCTACTCTTCACCATCTGCTACCAAATCAGCAGTATCAAATCCTAGTTGCTGTTTAGGTCCATCATACTATGATTATTCTGCTTCAACATAGACCCTACCTTTGTTTTAGGACAATAATTGGCTTTAAGCAGCTATTGCATATTCTTGATTTCACGTCGAGATGTCTAACCCATTTCCTTTTGCTTCTTTTTAAATTTCAGCTTCTATTTTAGAATCAATGCTAAATAAGGGTCCCAAAGCAGGAGATCTGTAAGGGCTAGGTAAATGGGATTAAGTAACTTGTCCAGAGTCACACAATTAGGAAGTATCTATGGTCATATCCAAAGCTAGGACCTGATCTCCAGTCTCCAGACCTGGATCTCTATCCATTGAGACACCCACCTCTTCCTGCCTGCCTTTTTCTTATCAGTAGACAAAATATGTTTTCAAAATTTATCTTTTCTTCTTTTCTTCTCTGGTCCAGCCCAATTCCCTGATAATTCTTATAATTAAGCCACTTCTCATATTAAATAAGGGTTTAAGAAAAAATGAAAAAGTAACTCTAGAACTTCCATTAGGAAGTTTATTTTTTAATCTTATTCATGACCTCACATTCTTGGCCATACACTGATCAGTTTGATATTGTGGATAGAAAGTTGGGGTTGGAGTCAGGAAAACCTAGGTTTAAGTCTCACCTCTAACAAATATTCTTTGTATGGCTGGACATTTCATTTAATGTCTCAGTTTTCTCAGAACTTATTTAAGACTATCCATAGCAAAAAAAAAAAATGACATCTATATTGGTGGAGTTTTCTTATCTGGGAGTTCCCTATGCCAATGAAATCCAAAGTCTAGCATCCCTTACTCCTATGACCACTAATATTGCTTTTCTTATTCCTTTCATTCTCCCCTATGATTTTATTGTAGAGTACACTGTTTCTATTTTATACATATTCAGTCTTTCTTGTCAGTGCATTATTACTACCTACTTATAAATGTAATGGGAAAAAGAGAAGAACAACCAGTGAGGATCTAATCCTTAGAATATATTCAGATTTACACTTTATAGATTTGTAATTCCTGGTGCATTATACAGAAAATGTTATATTTTGTGTCCTGCTCCTGATCTAGCCACATGTGGAAGCTTGGTGAATTTTGGCCATGAATCCCTGATTCCCTGGAGGGGAGCACTGGTGCTGTATAGTAACTAAGAGTCATGCTTGTTAGTAGAGGCAGAAAACTGGTAGTTAATTAAGGAAGCACTGAGCCAAAAGTGAGTTAACATTCAAAAGTATCAATAGATAGTCTCCTCAGTCCATTTTGTATTTTTCCTTAATGTAAGTTGTTAAGTTTCTTACTAGAAAAGTTCTGCACTAGTAATTTGCAATTCCACCATCAAGAAATCACAATAAGCCCAATGGCATTGTTTTCTTTATTTAAATTATTTTATCAATTTGACGTATTTGAGGTCTTACCTCAATCTTATTTTAATTTGCATTTTTACTAGAGACAACAAACATTTTCAAGTGATTATTAATGATTTGTGTTTATTCCTTTGAAAATTGCCTATTCATGTTCTTTGATCCATGTACTATCAATTCTTTCTCTGCACATCTCATATCCATTTCTTTCCTCTCCACTCATATGACCACTAAACTGTTCAGACTTAACATAACAATAATATAACATAACAATATTTATTGTTGTTGTTCAATTATTTTCAGATATGTCCTACTCTTTTTGATTCCATTTGGGATTTTCTTGGCAAAGGTACTTGGAGGATTTGCCATTTTTTTCTCTAGCTCATTTTACAGATGAAGAAAGTGAGGTAAACAGAGTTAAATAGCTTGCTCAGGGTCACAGTTCTCAAGAAGCTTCATTATTATCCTATTTTTTGGGAAAAAATGCAAGAAAAACAAACACATCTCTAGATTGACTTTAAATTGCTTTGTATTATTTGACTCTCTTTCCAGATAGTTCATATTATTTACTTTCATATGCTCATTGTTATGTTCACAGTACTCCACTTACTGCTTCCAAAACATATCATTCTATTTTCCTCTTTTGTACCTTGGCATATATTGCCCTCCATGCCTGCACCACATTCCATGTATGGTGGTATCCAGAGTGAGAACACTCTGGTTCCATAGAGAATGCAAACTACTTAAGTAAATGTGAATAGAAAAAGACCTTCCAATTTTCCCACTGGAAGACTTATACCAAATCCTGATCCTTTCTTGGCATTATGCCTATTTCGTTCTATTTCTTTATAATATCTGACTTGGACTGGGGTTGGTTCAGGGATCTGCCATATTATTTTGTGTGGCTACCACCTGTTGGGCTTCTTATGGGTAAGTTTCCCCAGTGAACTCAATTAACAGAATTAACCCTAAAAAGCCCTATTAATAAATGAACTTTCTTTGGTATCTCAGAATTCTCTGGTGGCTATGCCACTCTACAATTGGCATAATCAGGGCATGGCCTAAGCGTCACCTTACAATTGGCATAGTCTGCAAGAAATAAAAAATCCTTCCTAGGTGGATGGGAGATGATAACCATCCACCTAGGGACCTCTTCAGGGCCAGTAAAGCACAACCCTTTCAATTATAAACAAACAAATAAATAAGTTTATAGAGTAGAGAAATGATAAATAAAGTCCTAAATCTATACAATTATAACACCTCCCACCAATCTACATTTCCTCTAGTGGGGTTTGCTCTTCTGTTCTTCTCAAGCCCTTCCTATTCACTCCCTGATCTTAGCTAGACCCCAAAAAGCTATCTGACTATCTGCTAATCTAACTACCCAGATTGTCTTTAAGAAGGCTAAGGAGACACGATTCACTAGCATCCTGAATCTCCTCTCAAGCCTGGGGTTGGCTTTACTAGGTAACCCAGAAACCCAGGTGACAGAAAAACCCTTGGAATTACCTTAGCCCAGTGGATTTCTAACAGATGGATCTCAGGCAGATGGTCTCTGAACTTCAGGGAAAAACAGTTCACTCCAAGGCAAATTCTCAAACCCAAGAATCACTAATCTTTCCATATGATTTAGGATTTCCAAGGGAAAATTGCCAGAGCAAAGATCCTTCTTCCAGTTCAACCAAAATAGGAGTGTCAGTTAAAAGTATTCAAAACTCCCAAAATCCTTTTCTCCTTTTCAGAATCTTCATTCAGGGCTGGTATCTAAATTCTCCTCCTTTCCTCTTAAAGACAATCCATACTTTTCCCTTATTCCTTACTTACATTCCTATATTACCTATATATCTTGTGTCCTTACACTCCTTTCTCATCTCTTCTTAGAATCCTTAATACTTTAAAAGGTTCTAAGGTAACACCTCTTACATGAAACTATCTGTTTTAGTAGTTATTAGTGTTCTGTTACTCTTGGAAATATTTTGTATTTAGTTAAATTTATGTTCCATCCTTCCAGAGAATGCATTTTTTGAAGACAGGTAGTTTTCCATTTTTATCCTCAAAATATTGCACAAGAAAACATAGTAGTTATTTAGTAAATGCTTGCATTGAATTGGTGAAATCCTCTGTGGATTTAAAGTTATCTTTGAAAATTTTAACTGTTCTTTAAGGCTTAGGTTATCAAACCACTCACAATGGCTGGAATTTGGTTGGAGGAGGAATTGAAAGGTCTGGAAAAGGTGCTTTGAAGAATGGAATAGTAAATTAATTAGGGAGATGTAAAAAGATGGCTTTATTACAGTTTAGGTCCCAATTGTGATTATTTACCATAAATTTATAGTTGATCTTTATTATGTATAAAATCACATATATTATATTCCATAAATTATTATATTACATACAATACTATGTATAGAGTAGGATTGGAAATGAATTGCCTCATTGAAGATGTGACATCATCATCAGAAGGGAAAAAGTCAATCAACAAAAAATCATATAAGCAATCACTATGTTTTGAGGTCTATGCTAAGTACTGGGGATAGAAAAAAAAAAGTCAAAAGGAGCTCCTGCTCTCAAGAATGGAGCAATCTAATTTTGGGGTGAACAAATGTATACAAAGCAAATAGGATAAACAGAATAAAAAGGAAATAATCAATGGGGAAGGTACTAGAATTAAGGGGGGGTTGAGAAAGACTTTCTGTAAAAGATGAGAATTTTAGTTGTGATTTAAAATTAAACCATGGAAATTGGCAAGTGAAGAGGAGGAGGAAATACATTCTATGTATTGGAAACAGCTAGAGAAAATTCCATGTGCTGAGAAATTTGAGGGTTCTGTTTATAGACCAAACAACTAGGTCAATGTCACAGGATCAAAGAGTATATGGGGGGGAGGTAGATTGTAAAAAGCCTGATAGCAGAGGAGAGACCTGGGTTTAAAGGGATTTGAAAGCTAACTACAGTATTTTGTATTTGATATTAGAGTCAATGGGGTGTCTCTGGAAATTATTAAACAGAGGAGTGGCATGGTCAGAAATACACTTTAGGAAAATCACTTTGGTGATTGAATGGAGGATGACTTGGAGTGGGGAAATACTCCACAGACAGAGAGACCCAGAAGCAGATTATTGCAGTAATCAAGGTGTGAGATGATGAGGGCATGTACTACAGAGGTGGCAATATCAGAGGGAAGAAGGGAATATACATGAGAGATGTTTCAGAGGTGAAATCAGCAGTCCTTGATGTCAGCTTGGATATGGGGAGTAGGGACTAGGAGAGTGAGGAATAAAACATAACTCCTAGCTTGCAAGGCTGAGGGACTGTGAGGATAGAGTTACTTTCCAAAGTAAAGGGACATATAGGAGGGAGAAGGGTTTAGGGCATGAGTTAGAGGGTAATAATGAGATCTATTTCGGAAAGGAAGAAGTTGAATCCAATTTTGAACCCATTTAATTAGATACACAAACACTGTTCTTCTTTACCCCAACCCACCTTGGTCCCTTGTCCATAATCCTGGGTGGCCTGCACTTCTGAGCCTTCCTGGTTTTGTGGTACAACTTTAGTCATCCAGATAAAAGATTTGGAGAGATGTTTTAGATGAATATGATGGGACTACTATGATGGATATTTTTTCCCTCAAGAAAGAACTTGAACTTAAAGACATTGAAGGTTTTGAGTATCTGGATCCAAATATTATGTGGTAGTCATTTAGGAAATCAAGAGTCATATCTTCTTAACCTCTGAATGGGCTCTGCTTCCATTATTTCTAACCACTGCTAGATTTATAGAAAAACAAACTAAGATTTATGAGTAACATAGACCTTAAAAGTCTCTCACATTCAGATCCCTGAGCACTTCAATCTGTTTCTCACCTTCTTTTCAAGGTTGCTTTCTATTGTTGGTCTTCATAAATCAAATGCACACCATCATGTGTGTCATTCTTATTATAAGATAGGAGAGGTTTTAAACATTTATCTTCCTTGCTTGTTTCATATTATTTCCCAAATAGCTTATTAAAAAAGGATCCCATGCTCCTTTTCCTCCCAGCATGCTCAAAATGAGTAATAACTACTGAAAAGCTCATAAACAAACATACATTGAAAAATAATCATTCATTAACCAGTAAAGTCCTACAGCATACACGATTTTCCAGTAATTGGTACAATAATACTAATACCTCCTCATCTATAAAATGAAGAGGAGCTTGTCCTAGATGATCTATAAGTAAGGTTCTTTGCAGGTCTAAACATCTATGATAACAGCTGCTCTGCAGTTTACAAAGCATTTCACTTCTTTCATTTGATTCTTATAGAAACTCAGTGACATAATTAGGAAATACATCTTTATTCTATTTTACTGATGACAAACCTGAGGGTTAGAAAGGCCAAGTGAGTTGCCTAAAGTCACACAGCCAGTAATTATGCTGATTTCCTGAGGGTTGTTAAAGGTTGTTGTTGATAGGTTTGGGAGTAATCCATGTAAAAATGGTAGCTGAAGCACTGAGAACTATTAAAATTGCAAAGGGAAAGAAGAGAAAAAAGAGAAGAGGGCCAAGGAAAGTTCCTTGGAAAACCCTATTATTAAGGTTTCCATTAACTACTATTAAGGCTTCAGAAAAAAGACAAAAATCAAAGCAATAATGATGGCCTCAGACTTCAAATAGCATTTTTTTTTGCCTGTGATTCTTAGATGCACTAATGAATAATGTGGTAATTGGTATTTTAGTCCTCTCTCAAACTGTAATCTAGTAGGAAATCACAGTATCATTTGCGTAAATTTCTATTTCTTTGTTTAGAATGTAAATATCTCTATATGTTGGTGGTGCCTCACTTGTCCAACATTTCTTAAATGACTACTTCCAAAATCCTGTACTCTGATTGGACTTAAATCAGAACTTGAATTCAGGTCTTCTGAATCCAGATCCATCAGTTTTTACATTAAAATGCCATGGTGGTTTATTAATATTAACTCCCTAATTTCTGTTCAACTCACCAGAATAATAAAAACTGATTTTTGCCTATCTCTTCCAATGAAGTCCCATTTTGATATTTTATTGGGAAGTGTAGGTAAACTAAGTTTTTTTAAGCATAGCTAGGGTGGGTAAGGTAAGGGTGTAGGCCTTTGAGTTATTTAGTAGGAGAAACTTACAATATGAGAACTTCGGTCATCCATATAGATCCACAATTTACCTGATTTTTCCATGTACTGAAATGTTACATGGATTTGTGGTAGACATTATTCAACATTTGTGGAGCTGCAACAGTGTTGATGGCAAGACCCAGAGATCCTAAAGGGCACAATTTCAAGCTGAATGACAAGACTCAGAGGTACTTAAAAGGAATCAGGATGTCTGCCTCATAGGAGCAACGCAGCACTTTTGTGAAGGGAGACTATGACTGAGATGGGAGGAGAAGAAATTCTAGGTACCCTCTAACAATGTCTGGGATGGGGCTGTATCTGACTAGGAAGGAAATAGGGCTAAAAGGGAAAAGACATGAGCAGGAAAGTTGATGTTAGGGGAAAGATAGACATTCCACTTTACGCACACTCTTGATGGGAATTACCTTGATGGTGCCTTTGTGTGTGTGTGTGTATGTGTGTGTGTTAACATGTTAACAGATATGTAAGTGCAAAATATATACAAAGTAAGCAGAAATGATTCTTCAGTGTGAGTTGGAAGATTCCTAACCATGGTGAGGATAAAGAAAATTCTTCTGAGATGCATCTTGAATGAAGTCCAATCTCACACCAAATCATTATACATGTGATAGAATAACCAAATTTCTAATGATTTGAAAAGACTGAGCCCATCAAGTAATCAACCAAAAAAGTTACTAAATAGTTAATATGAGCAATCATCAACAATTCTTTTAAAAAGATCAAATGGCTCTATTTCCAAGACAATTAAATGTAGATTGTGAATAATCCTGGCTCTCTGCTTCCACTTTATAAACAAATCACCAAATGAAAGAAAAGTAACAAACACAAAAATGAAACCAAAATGAGAAGACAATAAAAGAAAATCCAACAAGAAAACTTTAATTGAAAATAATTAAAAAAAAATCAGAAAACTACATTATCAATTCCATATTTTTTCAAATTGAAATCCTGAGTCTACTTCATCTCTGCTATATATACCTTTCTTGGAGCAGTGGTTTATATTTACTAAAAAATGCATAACTTGAACTGGGAGTTAGCAAGAGGGGGCAATAATTCACTATTTACCATAGCCACAGCAAGGTCCATTACTGTCAGTGACAACCTGCTAACCCATTTACTCCAGACCCCATGCAATGACCCATCCCAATCACTGCCATGAAACAACCAGAATTTCTTCTCTTATCCTCTCTAAGGTCTACTCTCTCATCACAAAGGTGGTAGGTTGCTTTGGTGAGATAGATACCCTGATTCCTCTTAAGGATTCGTGAGTCTTGACATTTTCCTTGAAATTGTGCCCTCAAGTCCCCTGTGTCATGCCATCAACACTAAAGATGAACAGTACTAGTAAACAGGTCCATGACAGAATTTGGAGAGACAACAATAATCAAAAAAGGCACAGCTCATGATGCAGCATAGATTGAAAAGGAGCAGGTAGACATATATGAAAACCATGAAAGAAAAGTGTCAAATAAGGCACAGGAGAATAATGTATCCACTAATCAGTCAGTCAGTCAGTCAATGGGTCAGACAGCTCTTACTGGCCAGTCTCAGTAAGGAAACTAATATATATATATAAAATGCATATACACACATGGTAAATAAACAACCATATTTAGGGTAGAGGGGAGAATAGCATTAAAAACCTAGGGGAACAGAAAGTGAGCAGGAGATGAAAACAGATGAAAAGAACTCAGGATTCTGAATACCACTGAAAACTACTGCTTTATCATTTGTACCTGGTAACAAATCAGGATACTCCACTCTTATTCAGCTCCAATGATAGGGGTAGAGTCTAATCAGCTCTTTACAAAAGAATTTGTGATTACTAACTCATTTTCTTCACAATTTTGGTTACAAGAGAACAACTATAAACATGTTTTATTTTCCCACCCACAATTTCTTTTATAGTTAGTTCTAGGTTCTGACTCAGAAAATTACATTTCTCATTGCTCTTTTCAGGGCTAGCATTTTTTCTCTTTGATTATTTCTGAAAACAGGAGAGCTACTTGTTTTGTTATAGTAAATTACTATCCCTTTTAAAGGGCACTGTCTTCCAAACACAAATTTTGCATCTTTCTTAATAAGTATGATAGTAGCAAAGGATTATTATTAACATTATTGGGAATAAATGGACTGAGCACTAAGTAGAATATTGAAATGAGAACCTCTAGTCTCAAATTCTGAGAACTTCTTTCATAATGCTATCCCTAAGGACCTCACTAAAGTCTTAAACTTTCTATTTTTTATCAATCCTTCAATATAACAAACCTATATATGTATATATATATATCACATATATATATACAATATATACAATATAACAAAATAAACAAACACTTAAAAGCTGCAAAATGGAATTGTTTTGCTCTCACATAAGAGTACAATTGTTTGTCATTAGAATGATGTGAAATGCTGGAGGGTAGGTGAACTTTTGGGCAGAATTATGAGATTCTTCTTTGTATTAAGAAACAAAATCCACATTTTTATTTGGAATTAGGGGAAAAAAATGGCCACTCAACAGCTAAGTAACTCAAGAATTGGGCCAAAGTAGAGTTTCAGGAGAGAAGTTACTGAGGAGGTTTGCCCTCCAGGTAAAGTGAAGAGAAATCAACATGAACCCTGGGGCAGCTGCCCCTCTTGGTCCACCTTGGTAACACCATTATTTATCAAATATGTCAAGTTTTTATACCTGTAGGGTACTGACCTATTTTCTGGGAAATCTTTCTTCATGACTGTAATTGGAAGGATAGAGGGTAGGTCAATGACTCTTTCTAGTGTCTGAAATAATTCTATATTATAATGTTTTCCATTTTGCTTTTGCGAATTGCACTATAGGAGAATTTGTATTTGCTAAAATATAATAATAATTAATAAAAAAGGAAACAATTTTCTGCAGTTATTCTAATTATCTGTGAATCAGTAGAGGTCATCAGGATCTTGTCATGAAAGTTCTCTTATGTGTACAGTTGAAAATCAGAGTTAGCTAAAGGGAATGCTCATAGAGAACATGGATAAAATTGTCAGTCACACATTGTTTCAGTACATGATACAAAATAACAAATATGTGTAATCCCTACTATGCTATACATAGTCAATATAGGGTGGACCAGGTGTCCAGGCACATTTTGAAGCAATGATTACCACTGGCCTTTTTCCTTCAGGTGTGTGCATGAAGATGGTACAACTAGGATGCATGCAAAGATAGGGATGGGTAATGGACTTTGTAAATAGAGATGGAGAGAAAGAGTAGGAGATACTAGATCAAAAGTTTCTGACCTTTTTGTGTCTTAGAAACTTTGTACTACTTACAATATTTTTAATTTTTTTTAAATTCTAAATTTATTTATATGATTGTTTATTACACCAAAATTTCCAATTAACTCCTTCCCCCTTCCTCCTCCTCACACTAGAGAAGGCATCATTTAACAAAAATATATATGTATGTATAAAACTATGCTTGATTGTTTCTATTTATCAATTCTTTCTCTGGAGGTGGGCATATACAATCCATTCTTCAAGCAATATTTCTGTTGCTGTATATAATGTTTTCTTGGTTCTACTTATTTCATTCTTCATAATTATTTCCTCTAAAGTGGTTAGGTAAGCCAAGGAAAAGAATGTATTTGTTCTAAAATATTTATAACAGCTCTGTGTGGGCAAAGAACTAGAAATTTAGGGGTTCCCCTTTATTTTGGAAATGATTAGACAAATTATGGCATATTATTGTGATGGAATACTAATATGTCATAATAAATGATGAGCCAGGTGATTTAAAAAAAATAGAAATACCTATAAGAATGTTTTTTAAATTCATAAAATACATAGAATCACAAAGGAAACCAATTATTTTGAAATGGGGAGAGGGATTGTTTTTTTTTTTTTTAATCAAGATCATGGAATCCAGGTTAAGAATCCCTGTTCTAGGCAAGAATTGTTTATTTCATTAAATTTTTGACCTCAGAATGATCTAGAAATGCTTTCCATTGTAGAGTGAGAAAGGGGAGATCTTTAGAGATGTCTTCTGCTAGGAGAAGGGGATGGGGAAAAAGGAAGAAACTACTATGGAATCAGAGAATCAAAGGAATTAAGGAATATAACATTCATCTCATCTAATACCTTCATTTTATAGATGAGGAAAATCAGGAGGCACATATTTATTCCTGAGTTGTTACACAACTCGCATGTATTCAATGTAATTGCTTATCCCAGGTTGTACAGGCACACTCAATCCATACTCTATGTAGGTGTATGAATATAAATTCAACCTGTTTATTCTAATCATGAAGTCAGGCAGCACATATAGAACTTGAAGGAAACAAACTAAAACAAACAAATAACTCTAATACCTCTTTATATGAATGATGAGGAACAAATTCTTGCGAGGTTAAGGAATTTTTATCTAATGTTAAATGCAGTCATCAGAAGGGGCTGCCATTTTTTAAATTAAAAATTAAAACCTGTACCTATTTATCTTAGAATGAATGCCATGTATTGGTTACAAGGCAGAAGAGGAGCAACAATTAGGAAATGGGAGTTAAGTTACTTGTCCAGGGTCACACAGCTAGGAAGAGTCTGAGTACAAGTTTTAACCCAGGGTCATCTGTTTCTAGGCATCATTTTCAAACCACTGAGTCACTTAGCAGCCCTATAAAAGGCACCACCTTGATCCCACTGACCTTGTGTAATTGGAAATCTTATGCCTTTCAACTACATTTCCCAGGAGTCCACTGACTCCCTGTCCTTACTTGTTGACATAGACAGGGGGTTATATTGGCTAGGGTTCCTGGTCTCCTGCTCTTTTCTTCCTATAGCCATGGGCACCTGGTTTTATTTTGTTACCTTTTTATTTTGTTACTTCTTGTTATAATTAATAAATCTTACAAAATGTAATATTTGAAATTATTATGGAATACTTTTAATTTTTATCCCTCGTGGCTGAAGCAAGTCTTGTAATATCTCTGGAAAATTACTATTCCTAGAGCCTTTGTTTTGATCAGACTTTAATCACTTTGATCTCATCCCTTCTTCTAGTCACTCCTTCCAATTGCTCCTTAATCACAACTATAATCTTTGATCTCACTAAATGTTAGTCACTCCTCCGCACAGTGGCTCCTTCTGATTATTCTTTCAGAGGTTGATTTGAACCCATTACTTTCCCATTGGAATGGCTATTTCTACATTCTCCTGTTGTGACCCTGAACTGCAGTTTCTCTGCCTTGGTTAAAAACCCTTGTTGCTATTTCTGTAGTCTTCGTTATTTTCAGATGCCCAAGATCCTTTGGAGTGCTTTTGCTTCCTATTCAGAACATCTCTAGTCTTCATATCTGAACTTCATATCTGAAGTAAATCCCCTTTTACCTCCAAATGAATATAATCTTTGGATAAGCTTTATGTGAAATGGGGTCACGAACATGGGTCTTTTTAATGATAATTTTGTCTTAGACTTGTTAGCTTAGTCTCCTGACCTTCTGAAGCTTCTCAGTCAAGGATTTTTGACATCTTTGAAGTAAGCAGCTCAGTCCAAAGAAATTCATTGAAACAATAAATATTAAATTGAGACAAAAATAAAAAATTAGTCAGTTCACAAGAATTTGTTAAAACGCTTTACTGTGTTCTAAGCATGGTGTTAAAATTGGGAATACAAATAAAAACAAAAGGATAGTTTCTACCCTCAAGGAGTTTATATTTGAAAGAGGAAGATATTACTTATAAGGAAGTTAAAATGGCAAGAAAAGAGGGAAACCTAGAAAAAGGCATGATGAAGAAGTTCAGAGCACTACAGTCAGGTTGGGAGTAAAGAAATGGTTGGCTTGAGTCTATTCTTTAAAAAGAGGTTCTGGGAGAAGCCCCCCACTCTCCAATGAGAGAAAAGGGCCCTGGGAGGATAAAATATGTATATACAATATTAAGTCTTGAAAGCAGTATCAGTCACATTAGAAATTTATGATTGCCCCGCCTCCTTCACCACTTTCCTAACAATGAAATTAAAAGAACCAGGAGAATAATCTACAGTACAACAATGTTGTAAAAATAAACCCTGAAAGCTTTAATTAAGAACTCTGCCCAGTAACAATGATGAACTAAAGTGCCAGAGGATGGTGATGAAAAATGCTTCCTTCTCCTGACAGATGTGATGGAGTATATGCAGGAGATAAATATTTTTGGACATGGTCAATATGGCAGTTTGTTTAGCTTGACTATGAATATATCTGTTCCAAGCTGGTTGTTGTTTCCTGGTAATGTGTAAGTGAAAGAAAGAGAAGATAAATGCTTGTTTGAAAAAAAAAAGGAAATGTAATTCTAAACAAAACAAAACAAAATGAGAAAGATAGGATTAATCTTTCAACTTTATTTTTTTTTAAAGAATAATAGTATTTCTCAACAAAAAATCCTGTTTATTCTATAAACTGAGACCCATACTCTATGAAACTTAGGTCTCTCTCTTCCCCCAATTGGGAGCAAACACCCCAAGACACTGTGACAAGCACAGAAGCCCATGAGACCACAGTGTCTCTGTCCCAAAGAGGAAGATTACCTAAGAGATACTATGCATAGAATGAGCCCTGTAAGACCAAAGCCTCTCAACCTGAGCAAAGGAATAGCTGAGAGATCCAATGCCTTTAAAATGGATCTTTATTTAACAATAACTTGCAAGGGCACCCAGAGCAAATTAACCTATTAATTTTATAACAAAGGAAACTAGTAGAAGGGTTGGTCTGCATTGGTCTGGGCTAAGGGTTAGGGGAGATGATGGACTCCTAGAGACTCTTTGGTACGTGTATTTGGGATGCAATGACACATTCTTTAGCAGGATAAACCAGCATTAAATAATTCCCAGCCCCAGATAGAGGTCCTCTGCCTGCTATGTCTACCACTTCCATTGTGTGTCCTTTTTAATGAATTCCTTCAACTCTAAGGCATTCATAAATAAACCTAATGCACAAGCTTCCAAGATGTGTTTACTTCATCCAGTTGAAAAAATAGAAGGTTTTGAATTATTGTGTAGAATTTAGCCAAACAAGCTAAGTTGAGGGAACTTGACTTATTTCCCACCTCTCTTTTATCCAGTGTACATGACAGCCCTCTCATCAGGAGGGCTGCACAGGCATACATGACAGCTCCCTCATTAGGGAAGGGGCTGTACAGGTTTAATGACAACTCCCTTTTACAGTCTGTGCCAAACTGGGCAGGGCTCAGCTTTGATCCACTTTAGAAATTAGCATCCTACCTGGATTATAAACTCCAGACTCCAAACCAACACTAGCCTATCCCCTTTTGAAGTGTAAACACACTAGAACTGACATTTCTTGTTTCAAAAATTAGTCTTGAATAGGTTGAAGATGATCTGAGCTTGGAGGCTTGATCCATACGGTGTGTGTGCCTTATTTGTTATAATAAACCTTCTTTTTACTAATTTTCCTGAGATTGTCTGATTTCTTAGAAAGAAGCAAGAGCAAAGATTTTTCTTTCAACAAAGGTATAGCAATTTAAAGTGAAAAATATAAGTAATTTAAGCAAATAGCAGTGCAGAGTAAATAAGAGTGTAAATTCTCCCTCCTACCAACATATTAACAGTAGAGGACAACATTAATACAAACATGTTGGACCATGCAATATATGGGAAGGGAATTTATATGACCAGAACATAAGTATAGCCAAAACAACCCACACCTCTGAAGCTACAGGAGCTACTGTTGTCCCCTAGTGATATTGGCATGAGGATTGTACCCCAGAAACTATAGAAGTCTTTCAGGCAAACTATTAGCAGGGAAATTCTTTTGCTCCCTTACATCCTTGTGATTCCTAACCCAAAACACTGATCCTGAGGGGATTATCCTCCTTAGATTGTCCTTTAGATTTGAGAAGGGCAGAGACTCACTTCCTTGATATCTTCTAGTAGTATCTCAGACATCCATCTGTCCTCCAAACTAGAACTTCCCCAAATGCTTTCAGGCAAACTTCCCTACACCCCTTTCTTCAGTGCTTACCACACCACAGTCACATCTTCACTGTTAGAGTATTAAAAACCACAGAATTGATTTCCTCTGGGGGTAACAGCTTTCCATCCATGCTGTCCCCCCAAGGAACAGCTTTCCATCTATGTTGTTCCACCTAGGAGGCAGGCTTCCACCTATACTGACCTCCTGGCCAGGTTCAACATTACCTTCTAAAGAAATAAATCTCTCTTTTATTTTTAAGCTAAGTTTTGGAGTCTTGCATTCTTGCAAAAGGTACCCTTCCCAAACTCCAGGGGATCACCTAAAGCCCCCCACAACAATATCACCTTGCTATTTTCTACTACTTTCTACTGTGGGTTATCTCTTCCTCATGTTGGCTCTGTTGGGTAATTCCTTTGGACTCATATTTAAGGAAATGATCTGTTGGATTCCAGGTATGTAGTCTATTCGAAGTCACTTATTATTCCCTAGTATCATTAGATAAGATTAAATATGTATATTTATACAGTGACTGGTAGATAGTAGGCACTATCTAAAATCTAAATACTTTCTTCTCTTCCCTTTTTGCTGGAATAAGTAAAAAGAAAATCTTTCTGGCAAAGAGGATTAAAGGGCTTTCAATGAATGACCTAAAATTAAGAGCCAGAAAAACCTTGTCAGATATCCAGCAAAACCCATCAGAAACTCCAAGGTATTCTTTTAACCTCTTTTCTCTTTTCTAGACCTATTGATAGAATTTGGGATTAGATAATTCCTTTTGATACCAGTTTAATTTCAAATTGTTATTCTAATCCCACAAACCCATTTTGAGACTCCACCTCATGCTCTCTCTCAGAATATTCTTGAAAAAACAAAGTGAGAAATGAATAATCAAGCAAACAAACAAATACATAAATAAAAGGGCTGGGTAAGGCTACCAATGATTTTTTTTCACTATTGTTTGACTTTCTTGTCATTATTACCATACCTATCCCATATCTATCACTAACAAAATATCTCTAAGTTTATCATTCTATCCTGAATAAGAATTCAGGAATATTTAAATATATTTGAAATGTTGGGCTACTCCAAATTTAATAGGACCTTATTGAGAGGCTTTATAATGTTATCTCTAAACATGTTACATCTCTCACATTTAAAAAAATGCTCTTGAGAAAATATATGGAAGATGATTTATTTATCCTTTTAAAGAATATCCAACATCTCTCAGTTCTGAGAAATATTTAGATTTTAAGACAAACAAGTAAACAACTAAACTAAAATTGGTCATTCTGATCATTTGCCTAGCCAGAAAACCTGATGTTTAATAATTACAACTGCAGTAGTAGTATTCTTCATTTGAGACAGAAGATAGAAATCAGGCCATTTTTCATCTTAATTTTCATTCAAATACTCTTTTACAAATAGTATTTTTATAGTAAAGAAGTTTTTCATGTAATGTGCATATCTCTGATCTATGTGCTAGCTGTAGATTATGAATCTGTGATTAGGCCATGGATTTAATTTCAGATCTAATGTCAAAGTTATCAAATATCCTTCTAATATTTGAAGATTATACTTGCATATTTAATATAGAAGTGATTTTTTTCTTCAAGTCAATATCCATCTTTGCTGAGAAAGAGCTCCCTCAGCATGAAGCATACTTCAAAGTTTCTTATATGGATCTGCACCATAAGAACCACTTTGACATTTTTCATATTGTGACTTCTTGTACTCGATTGGAAAACAGTTATGGAGCCAGTGGATAAAAACTTCACAGTTTGCTTTAGGGACTAACACCCATTTCAGTAGCACGAATCTGTTTGAGCACAATAATTAAAACAGCCTTGAATAGAGTTTGGGCTTATAATCAGGAAAGAAATGTAACTCAGTCCAACAAATATGCATAAGAAATCACACTCTTCATATAATGTCTTCATTTCCTGACTTCTTTGAATTATTGGTACTCAGGGATTCCAGGGTCAGGAAAAGAATATCATGATGGCACATAGTCCATAACAGTTCCAGAAGACTAGATTTATAAGACGGGTTTAGCAGATAAAGTATAATTAACTACAAAAATAGCAAAGTAAAAACATGTAGGATTTTTAGTGGACTCTTAATTCAATACAATTCAGTAGTCAAGAAGTTAATTCAATTACTGACTATATTAAGAAGTACAAAACATCTAGGAATCAGTCAATGATGATTCCATGCTGCACTGATCAGACTATATCTGTAGCATCATGTTCAGTTGTGAGTGTCACATTTAAGAAAGGGCATTGATAATCTGGAGATTATTCAGAGGTGAGTAACACAGATGGTGATTAAAGGAATTGGAGAAGAGAAAACTTGGAACATGGGGAAATTATAGCTGCCTTCAAATAATTGAAGGATTGTCATATGGAAGAGAAAACAGAGTTATTCTGTTCAGCCCTGAAGAGAAGAGCTTGAAACAGTTGAGTGGATATGGCAAAAATGAAAATTTGAGCGACATGTTAGCCAACATCTCTAAAATTAATTATTCATACTACTGTGGCATCAGAAATTACAAATAAGATGATCACAAATTAAAAAAAAACACTGCAAAGATTTATATTATATGAAATAATGCAAAGTGAAGTGAGCAGAATCAGAACATTGTACATGGTGACAATAATGTTTAATAATCAGTTGTGAATGACATCATCAACAAGACAAGAATCCAGGACAACTCCAATGGACTCTTGATAAAAAAGGATGTCCACTCCCATAGAAGGAATAAATGGAGTCCAAACACAAATTAAAATATACTATTCTTTATTTCCTCCATGAATTTTACTCCAATGTGCACATGTGTTTTCTTGTTCCACATGACAAACATGGAAATATTTGTTATGTGATAATATATGTACAACCTATATCACATTACATACCTTCTTAGGAAGGAGGGAACAATGGGAAATAGAGAGAGGGCATGGATTGCAAAATATCAGAAAATAAATATTAAGAAATTGTAATGATATCTAATTTGGAAAAAATAATGTTTATTAAAAAATTAAAAATAAAATTAAGTATTCAAAAGTAGAATGGATTAACTAGTATGGGGATCATTATTTAGAGATAGGTTGACTTATATAGTGTGGGTTTTAAAATCTCCATCTTGCTTGGTCTAGCACCCAAAATTGGGCACACCCACACGACACGGGCATGTGCTAGTCAATGACAAATCAGAAATAACTAACTGCCCACCTGGGCTGTCCTAAGCCAAGCTTGAGCCACCATTGGCACTTGTGAGGCACAGGAAGTGAAGGAGAAAGCGGCCTCTGGAATTCGCTCACTTCCTGTGGACAGGGCTAGGCGCCAGTTCATGCTAGGAGCTTGAACAGGGTGGAGGCCTGCAGACAGCTTCCCTTCAGATCTGTCACGTAAGTCAAGGACTGATTCCTTCTCTACCTTGGCCCTTTGGGCCTAATCTCCCTCTGACCAGAGGTTGAATAACCCCTTTCCTTTTTCTCCTCTCTCCTTCTTTCCCTCTCCCTTTTCTTACTCCCATTGTGATTAAACCACCATAAATTCCATTCTGACTTGAGTGTTTCATTTTAGGAATTCCATAAGAAAATTCCTTGGCGGCCAAAGTTTTATTATAATGTAAACCTCAAAATTTCTTAGACTTATAAATGTTGGAAATTTCACTATTGGGAAATTTCATACTTGAAAAATTTCCTATTGATATTTTGTCTTGACTATTGGAATGTGAACCCCATTGGCATGGGAGGTTCCTTCTCCTCCCTTCTTAAGATTACTTTAGGACAGAAACCTTTTGCTGAACAATGGAAAGGACTTTGACCTATGCTTAAGCATAGAACAGGAATTTCTTTGAGTCATGATTGATTTTAGAATTGATACAATGGAGATACTTGGAATCAATCTCCACCCTACTCAGTCCTAACAGGATTGAGTAAGGACTGCAGCATAGATCAAAATTTAATTATTCCAATTTCTACCCTACTCAGGTTAACAGGATTTAGAAAGGGCTGTAGCAAAGGATCAAAGATTTAATTATTTGAAAATATGACCTTCAACAGACATGTGCAAAGCCAGAGACCTCTGGGCGGTCCTGGGTTAAGCTAGAGCCTCCATTGGCACAGGGAAATTGATGGACAGGTGATTGGTAGATGTGAGGACTGAGGGGAGGGAGTCTGAAGACTGGAGGTGGTTGAGGAGTTTGTCGGAGTGGTTGCGGTGTGCTCTGAGAAGCTTGAGCTGAAGGAAGCTGAAGGTGGGGGCCCCGGAGACTGTTTCTCCATTTTTGGTCATGTGAGTAATAGGGACTGATCTCCTTTCATTGCCCCAGCTATCTAAGGGCTTGGGCCTTTTGGCCCAGCCTAAACAGAAGGGGTATTTAAGCCCTATTCCCTTCTCTCCCCTTTCTCTCTCCCTCTATCTCTCTATCTCTAATTCCTTTCTTCCTCCTGTTTGTAATTAAAACTCCATAAAAGGTTGACGGCTGACTTGAGTTTTCATTAAGGAATTACATAGCTGAATTCCTTGGCGACCTTAAATTAATATATATCAGTCTTTTAAAAGGGATTTCCTTGTCACAATAACAACCTTCAAAGGTGATATTTTCACTACAATAATTGGCAGACCTTGAAGGTTTATCGAATTCCCTCAATAAGTTTCCTGAATTTTCTTGCCTTTTCACCCCACTTCCTCCTCACTCAGTCAGTCCTTTTACCTCCTAACTCGGCTTAAAGATACAGCTGCCAGAACAGGTGAGTATAAAACACTTTTTCTCTCTTCTCTTTTCTCTGTGAGATTTAAAATGGTTGAGTTCTTAAACTATAGTGATTAAAATAGTGGAAGATATAAATTGTGATAGATATAAGCGAGGGTGAGTAAATTTGACTGCAGAAATATGTTTCACTACAGTGTCTTGGGCTTTAAAATCAAATATAAGGTGGTCGCCAGGGAAATAGTCCCAATTATTCAAATACCCAAGTCAATTGGGTTTTATAGAGATTTTTAATTAACAATACAATGAGTAATCAAAGAAGGAGAGAGAGAGTAAGAAAAGAATCAGTATTTTAACACTCACCCCAAGGTCTGATTAAACAAGGATTTCTAATGACACCAGGCCAGTAACATTTCAGCTGCTTTCACCAGCTCCCTCCTTTATCTGATTGTTTCAGAATCAGTCTCCTCAGAATGAGTCTCTCCAATCTGAATGTTTCAAAATGACTTTTTTTCCTCTTCCCTGAGCTCTTATTTTTAAGGGCAAAATTTTCTACGTCACCTCCCCTAAGTCCTTACATCTACCAATCACTGTAGATGTTTATAAAGGACCGCCCATTCTTAGTACACACCTAAGAAGGTGTGGATTTTTGAGTAATTCACACCAGGAAAGCTCTGAGTAAGTTTTCCAGTTCTTTGTTCCTTGTAAATTCACAAGTTGCTTGACCTTTATAGGTACTTAGCTTAAGAAAAGTATGGGTTTAAGTACTTTTCATTGTTCAGAAAAGAGTTTACAACTTTATCTTCCCCTAGGGCAGACCCAAGTAGGTAAAGTAGAATTCCCACATTCCTGCTTTAAGTAGAGTTCACTGCCCAAATGGGGAATGGTCTTAATCCAATCTTATAAAGTAGGATCTGGGGAATTTTAAGGTTTACATCTCCTTAATTTAAATTGGGGTCAGCAGTTTTTTTTTTTACCTTGCTCAAGCTCCTAGCATGAACTGGTGTCTAGCCCTGTCCACAGGAAGTGAATGAATTCCAGAGGCTGCTTTCTCCATCACTTCCTGTGCCTCACAAGTGCCAATGGTGGCTCAAGCTTGGCTTAGGACAGCCCAGGTGGGCAGTTAGTTATTTCTGATTTGTCATTGACTAGCACATGCCCATATAGTGTGGGTGTGCCCAATTTTGGGTGCTAGACCAAGCAAGATGGAGATTTTAAAATTCACAAACCCCCCTGATGATGATTGGGGGACTAGTCTCCCCAACTGATCACTAACATAAGTGTTCTGCACCCTGAAAAATTCTAACTGCAAGTGTATACAAAATTTTGTCCTCTAAGAGGAAAACTGTAATAGTTGTAGATATGGGGAAATAGAGGAGAGAGAAAGACAGCAAACCAATGTTTTTCTGGGAGCATTGACAAAAGCCAGTTAGGGGGCAGTCCCCTTTGGCATAAGAGTGTACATTAAAAAAATGTTCAATCAACTGCACCCCAAGGTTCATTCTGGATCTTCCTGCAGTGAAAAGGTTTAGATATCTTTTTGCAAACAGTTCAGTCTCTAGATTCAGTTAGTTAGCAAGCTTCTTCTCTGAAGATCTATCTCAAACAAAATATAAATCTTGGATTTTATGAAATACAATAACTATAATTTCTTAAATTATAATTATAATTTTAATTAAAAAATAATATAAGAAATTATAATTAAAAATTAATTCTATGGTTCTTTGAAATTATGCAAGTGACAATTTTGTTTTATGAAACCTTCAGGAACCCCCCTCCCTTATCACTTACATAGGATTAGTAGATTTGTACTAGATTGAACAATAAACCTTCAAGTACCCAAAGATCTCAACCTAGATAGGATTAGTATATATAATATAATCTTCAGTACCATTTTGTCTCAGAAATTTCTCCCAACATACCTAAACTTCTTCCAGGTAGTCTAGTCTCTGCCTAGAATCCTCCTCCATGTAAGCCAATCAGGTGCCATTCTTTTCCCATATTCTCTAATGAGTATATGAGACCTGAAGTTTTTTGGGTTTTGGTTTGATGGAAATTTCCATGTTGGAGATCTCCATTCCTGGTTGCATTCTCCTGGAGACATTGTTCCCAGAGTCTTAGAGCTTAGAGTTTAGCTTGCTGTGGTAGTGGTATTGTGTGTGCACACTGTGTGGTGTCCATAAAAATTCCCATCAAAGCATCTCCAGCAAATATCAGTAGTGTATTCATCCTATCTTCCTTCCCCACAAAAGAGTCACTTCTGTTTACCTTTCATATAATTTTACTTGAAATGCATCTTTTGAAACCTCCAAACATTTTACTAAAATTATTGCTTTATATTTTTTGGTTAAATTCCAGGATCAACTTCTTTAATATTATGTGAGTTACTTAACCATGAAAGGCAAGCTCTTAAAGGAAAAAGAGTTTTAGGTCTGAGGTTCTGAATTAAAATCCTATCATTGTTACTTATTGGGCAAGTCTTTTAATCCTGCTGGACCCTCATTTCCACACCTGTAAAATGAAGGGGTTTGACTAAGGTCTCTTTCAGCTCCAAATATGTTTTCTTTTGAAATTTAATGTAAACAACCCTTTTATTAAAGCTATTGTATCTCTTTCAATGGTTGAACTATTTCTTAGGACAACTCATACATTAAATGAGATGTGGTTTTACTTAAAATACTTTTTTTTTTATTAAATTAATAATGGACAAAGAATGGAGTGTCTTAGAATAAGAGAAATGGACTTAAGAGTCAGTATGTTCAGTGTATTAGTTTCCTTTGTAATATGTAGTCATTTAGCCTCTATTTGAACACTTCCACTGCTAGGAAACTCACTACCTAAAAAGACAACACCTGACTGTTTTTAGAAAACTAAAATTAAGAAAAAAAAAGATAAAAAAAAGAAAACTAATTGTTAGAATGTTCTTAGACACAGGGAATCAAAATCCTTTCCAACCTCCACCTTCATTTATTAAATTTCTCTTATTGGCTCTATTTTTGGCTTCTTGATTTCTTTAGAGATAAACATTTAATCCATCTTCCACGTGACAGGTCATCAGATATTCACTGAAAGCTATCCTATTCACTTCATACTTCTCTTGACTAGACTAAAAATCCTTATTTACTTAATCATTCTTCCAATTATATTTTAGCTTGTTAACTTCCATAAAGTTCTGGTACCCAACTGAACATTGATGGGCAGAGATGGTCACTATATATCCCCTTCTTGAAATAAATAATGTCATTTCAGAATAGGCTCCATTTCAAGTGTAAATGGGAATTACATCTAACACTTTTTTTTCTGATCTTTACTCAGTTCTTAGTGAGAGCAGCCAACAATTTGGAATTATGCCCATTGGACTTTAACACAATGCCTGCCCTTTGATCCATCCATATCACTGCTAGGTTTGTACCACAAAGAGATAAAAAGGAAAAAAAAAGATTTGTACAAAAATATTTATAGCTGCGCTCTTTGTAGTAGAAAAAATTAGAAAATTAGGGGGTAGCCATCAATTGGGGAATGGCTGAACAAGTTGTTGTATGTGAAGGTGATGGAATAATATTGTGCTAATATTAATGATGAACTGGAGGAATTCTATGTGAACTAACTAGAAAGACCTCCAGGAATTGATGCAGAGCAAAACACTGTGACACTATCAAATGTAACAGACTTTTCTACTAGCAGCAATGCAATGATCTAGGACAATACAGAGGAACTTATGAGAAAGCATGCTATCCATATCCAAAGAAAGACTTTTGAGAGTAGAAATGTAGAAGAAAAACATGATCAATCATGTGGTTTGATAATATGATTGGGATTTTGTCTTTAAAAGGGCACTACTGAAAATACATGAAAATTCCATGAATAACATGGAAACAGGTTTTTGAACAATGATGTATATATAACCCAGCAGAATTGCTTGTCAGCTATTGGGGGGGGGAGGTGAGAAAAGGGATGGGAAAAATCATGAATCATGTAGCCATGGAAAAATATTCAAAATAAATAATTTTTTTTTAAAGAGAGAGAGTTACCAAATGACAGACAAGAGTTCACTTTGAGACAGGTAAACAGTGGATTAAAAGATTACGAAATTTCTCTTCCCTCCCATAAAACACAATTCATTACCCTCAGTGCTAGTAATTGGTTGGTTATGGACCTAGTGTAATTATGTGTTCTCTGTATATTCTAAGGTGCTATAGGAAATGACATATTCAAAAGCCCACTTGCTCCATAAGAACCCAACTTTATATGTGACAAAGGATACCTCTCTCTCCCTTTATTAATAACATGTATAGATTGAAAAATGGTCAAAAAATATGAACAGGTAGCTCTCAGAGGAAGAAATCAAAACTATCCAGTCATATGAAAACATGCTCCAAATCACTATTGATTAGAGAAGTGCAAATTAAAATGACTCTGAGATATCACCTCATACCTATCTGACTGGCAAAAAAACTGGGAAACTGATATACTATTGGTGGAATTGTGAACTGATACAACCATTCCGAAAAGGGATATGGAACCACGCTCAAAAGACCATAAAACTATGAGTATTCTTTTACCTATGATTTCCATTACTTAGTCTATTTACTAAAGTTATCAGAGATGAGGGAAAAGGACCTTCCTGGATAAAAATTATTTTAATAGCTCTTTTTGTAGTAGCAAAAAATTGGAAACTGAGGGCATCATCCAGCACTTGGGAAATAAATGAAAAAAATCTGGCATATGGTTAATGAAATACTATTGTTCCATAAGAAATGAGGAACAGGATAAATTCAGGAAAAAAAAAAAACTGGAAAGACTTACCTTACCTTATATAAAATGAAGTAAACAAAATAAGGAAAACAATGTATACAGTAAAAAATGTTTTGTGATTATCAACCATGAAGGACTAAACTATTATCAGCAAAACAAGTCTCTAAGATAACTACAAGAGACTCATGATGAAAATGCTATCCACAGACAAGGAAGAAAGTTGGAATCTGAGTGCAGACCAAAGCTTGCCATCTTTCACTAAATTGCCTTCATGAGATTTTTATTGTATGTGTGATATGTGTCTTCTATCATGAATTACTCAATATGCAAACAAGTTTTTCATAAAAGTATGATCATAACTTATATCAGACTAATCACCACCTTGGGGAAGATGGGGGTGGGAGGGAGAAAATCTGAATTCTAAAATATCAAAAATCAATTGTAAAACATTGTGTCTACATATAACTGAAAAAATTAGAAAAATAATTTATGTATGGAATAAAGTATTTTACTAACTTGAATTCAAATATAGATTGCCATGATATAATGATATAAGACTTATAATTCAGCTCATAAGTGTTTTAGGAATAAAACTAAATCTATTAACTAAATCTCCCCTACTACCACCTGTGCAAGTTATGAATCACATTAGTTCTTTGTTTTTGTTTATATCTAGGAAGGGGGAACAGGAAGATGAAAATGATACATTTGGCAAATTTTGAGGTTACAGTTTACAAGATACTCTGGTTTTTCTTCATGAACTTTCATGTAACCAACTATATCACCCTCCTTGCTTCCATATCTTATGTTTTTATCTTTACATTTTGGAAACTCCATGTAGAAATGCCACATTTATACCTGTTACAATTACTCTTAAATTCCAATCACTTTTCTACCTCTTTGGGATCATTGTTTTTGTAAACCAGTTACAGGGTGCTATATTATTCATTCCTTACAAGTTCTAGTTATCCTTGAATTCAATAATTATAATATCCATGGTTATATCCAAATCCATGATAATGATATTAGAAAAAAGGAGGCAAAGAAAGTACCCACATAACATTACACCAGAATTATACCAAACCCACAATCAATACTCTGGACACAATTTTAATTTATTTCTGAATCCATTCAACAAGTTATAAATCTCTCTGTACCAGACATATCATTACAGCTTCATAAAATGACATTAAAATCTATCTTCTATCTTTATGCATATCTATCTATCTATCTATCTATCTATCTATCTATCTATCTATCTATCTAATAGTATAAATGTGTATGCACATATATGTGATTATATATGCTATACAGATATGTATATATATATATATCCTCAATATTGGTCTAGTAATGTCAAACACACATGTTCAAGTGAGTAATGGTATGTTTACATGATTTCAGTAAATCACAGAATTGAAAACTTTTAATAAGATTATGCTTGTGTTGACTTCCGGTCAAGATGGCGGTGTAGAAGCAGCGAAAGTTCAGACCTCGGAAACCCTTCCCTACCGATCGAAAACAAAGTGCTCCTAGGCCACCGAAATTCAAGCTGAACAACAGGATAGACCTGGGGAAACCTCCTCCTGGACCTGGATCAAAAGGTACCGCACCCCAAAAGCCAGAACCCTAGATCACTCAGATCTAAGGGGTAGACAGAAAGAAGGTCCCAGGACCCATCCCCCCCAACCCAGAGTGCTGAGCCCAAGGCAGCAGGGGGAACCTCAGGGCTCTGAGGACTCACCTTGAAAGCAACCTGAGCCAGTCTCCGGAGCGCCCAACACAGACGGCAGGGAAGCATAGAGAGAAGGGGGAAGCCTGTGGCCTCCTGGCTGGGTTCTTCCCTCTGGGTCTCGGGGGAGGTCCCAGCTTCGGGGCACCAGCTGAGCCCAATCCCATCGGGAGCCCTCAGAGCTACTGAAAGGACAGAGGGCTCAGGGCTGGCAAAGGGGTGGCTCCGAAGAGCCTACCTTGAAAGTAACCCGGGCCAGTTTCTGGGCACTCAACACAGACTGAGGAAGAGGAGGTTGCTGCTTTTCTCTTTCTTCCTTTTTTTGGCTCCGGGATCATTCAGCCCACACTACCTGAACCTAATCCCATCAGGAGCCATCAGAGTCCAGGCAAGCCACTACCCCTCCCCCCTTAGAGAGCAGGGTCTTCTGAAAGAACCAGTTGAACCTAATCCCATCAGGAGCCCTTAGAGCTGCTGAGAGGACGGAGAACTCAGGGCTGGCAAGGGGGGTGCTCCGGGGAGCTTGCCTTGAAAGTAACCCGGGCCAGTTTCCGGGCATTCAACACAGACTGTAGAAGAGGAGGTTGCTGCTTTTCTCTTTCTTCTTTTTTGGCTCCGGGATCATTCGGCCCACACTACCTGAACCTAATCCCATCAGGAGCCATTAGAGTCCAGGCAAGCCACGACCCCTCCCCCCTTAGAGAGCAGGGTCTTCTGAAAGAACCACCTGAACCTAATCTCATCAGGAGCCCTCAGAGTCCAGGCAAGCCACAACCCCTCCCCCCTTAGAGAGCTGGGTCTTCTGAAAAAACAGAAACCTAGAGGCGAAGTCAAGATGGCAGCCTAGAAGGAGCATAGACCTGGCAGCCTGGCTAGAGCTTTAGAGATCCTCCATATCTGCTCCAGCCGTCCAGGAAGTTTAAAACTCAGAATAAATCCATCCCAAATAAGCTGAACTCAATCCCATCAAAAGTCTCCAGAACACAGGGAAGTGCAGGCTCCCCATCCATCCTCACTGACTGCTGAACTTTAAGCCAATCAAAAGCCTCCAGAGGACAGGAAAGCTCAAACCCCCAACAACCCTCCCTCAGAGTTTACACCAAGAGATCCTCTGTTAAAGCTCCAAGAGGGGAGACTGATAGAAGTCCCTAAAAAACAGAAAAATGAGAGGAACAAGAGCACAGACAAATACAGGGAGGAAAGAAGGGGTGAATTTGAACAAACAACAGAAACAGAAGAAAGAAACTACAATAGACAGCTACTACTCACCAAATGGAACAGAGGGGGAGAGATCAGCAAACGATAAACCAGAAATCCCAGCGAATTGGATACAGGCTGTGGAAGAACTCAAAACACAGCTAAGAGAGGCTGAAGACAATTGGGAAAAGAACTTAAAAATTAAGATAAGTCATCTGGAAACAGAGGCACTTGAACTAAAACAAGAAAATAGTGTCCTGAAAGCCAAAATCATCCAGCTGGAAAATGAGGCAAAGGAGATGAAAGATGAAGCAAAGGAGATGAAAGACGAGATAAAGAGGATGAAAGACAATCTTCAAAGAAACTCAGACCAGAAGGAAAAAGACGACCAAAAAGCCAAAGATGAAATCCAATCTTTAAGAACCCGAGTAAAACAACTAGAATCAAGTGACCTCACAAGGCAGCAGGACACTATAAGACAAAACAAAAAGAATGAAAAAATTGAGGAAAATGTGAAGCATCTCATTCACAAAACAGACGATTTAGAAAATCGTTCAAGAAGAGACAATTTAAGAATAATTGGACTACCAGAAGACCACGACAAAAGAAAAAGCCTGGACATAATACTAGAGGAAATTATCCAGGAAAACTGTCCCGAAATCCTAGAACAAGAGGGGAAAGTGGAGATTGAAAGAATCCACAGATCACCCCCTGTTTTTAATCCCCAACTGACAACACCAAGAAATGTTATAGCCAAATTCAAAAACAATCAGATAAAAGAACAGGTATTACAAGCTGCCAAAAAGAAACCATTCAGATACCATGGAAACATGGTGAGGATAACACAGGATCTTTCTGCATCCACACTGAAGGACCGAAAGGCATGGAATATGATATTCCGGAAAGCAAGGGAACTAGGCCTACAGCCAAGAATAAAATACCCATCAAAACTGACTATATTCTTACAGGGGAAAGTATGCTCATTTAACACAACAGAGGAATTCCAAGCATTCATAAATAAAAGACCAGACCTGAACAGAAAATTTGAAGTCCAACCACAGAATTCAAGAGAATCATCAAAAGGTAATTAAAAAAGAGGGGAAAAACAACAACAACAACAAAGGTTTTTTTTTAAGAGACTCAATAAGTTAAAATGATATGTATCCCTATAAGAAAAGAGGTCATTGGCAACTCTTAAAAACTGTTGCTATCACCTAAGCAGCTAGAAGAACTACACTCAGAGGGAAGGGACAAACTGTATAGGATGAAAGGACAAGACATAAATAGGTATATAGAGATATGCATGCATAAATACATATACATGTGTATGTATATATATATATATATACATGACTAAAGCTAAAAAAGAAAAGAGGTTATGACTAAAAGAAATGGGAAAAGAAACAAATGGGGGTAAATTTATATGTCACAAAGAAGCTCATGGCGGGAGGGGGGAGAACATCGATACACTGGAAGGGTAAAGAGGTCGGAGATAGGAAATATTCAACTCTTACGTACTTTGAAACTGACCCAAAGAGGGAAGAACAATCAAATCCATTGGGGAAGAGAATAGATTTGCGCCCTATAGAGGAGTAGAAGGGTAAAAAACAGACTGGTGGGGAGGGAAGCAGTACAAGGGAGGGAGAGGGTGGGGGGGGATTTTTAAAAAGACTACAGGGGAAAATAAGGGAGGGAATTAAAAGGGAGGGGGGTAGAAAGGGAAATACAAGGGGGACTGATTTAAAGTAAATCACTGGACTAAAAGGTAGAGCTGAAGAAGAAAGGTTAGAATTAGGGAAGGATATCAAAATGCCAGGGAGTCCACAAGTGACAGTCATAACATTGAACGTGAATGGGATGAACTCACCCATAAAACGTAAACAAATAGAAGAATGGATTAGAATCCAAAACCCTACCATATGTTGTCTCCAAGAAACACACATGAAGCGGGTAGACACCCACAAGGTCAGAATTAAAGGATGGAGTAAGACCTTCTGGGCCTCAAGTGACAGAAAGAAGGCAGGAGTGGCAATCATGATATCTGATAAAGCCAAAGCAAAAATAGACCTGATCAAAAGGGATAGGGAAGGTTATTATATTTTGTTAAAAGGGACTTTAGATAATGAGGAAATATCACTAATCAACATATATGCACCAAATAATATAGCACCCAAATTTCTAATGAAGAAACTAGGAGAATTGAAGGAAGAAATAGACAGTAAAACCATATTAGTGGGAGACTTAAACCAACCATTATCAAATTTAGATAAATCAAATCAAAAAATAAATAAGAAAGAGGTAAAAGAAGTGAATGAAATCTTAGAAAAATTAGAATTAATAGACATATGGAGAAAAATAAATAGGGATAAAAAGGAATACACCTTCTTCTCAGCACCACATGGCACATTCACAAAGATTGACCATACATTAGGTCACAGAAACATGGCACACAAATGCAGAAAAGCAGAAATAATAAATGCAGCCTTTTCAGACCACAAGGCAATAAAAATAACGATCAGTAATGGCACATGGAAAACCAAATCAAAAACTAATTGGAAACTAAACAATATGATACTCCAAAATCGTTTAGTTAGAGAAGAAATCATAGAAACAATTAATAATTTCATCGAGGAAAATGACAATGGCGAGACATCCTTTCAAACCTTTTGGGATGCAGCCAAAGCAGTAATCAGAGGTAAATTCATATCCCTGAGTGCATATATTAACAAACTAGGGAGAGCAGAGATCAATCAATTGGAAATGCAAATAAAAAAACTCGAAAGTGACCAAATTAAAAACCCCCAGCAGAAAACCAAACTAGAAATCCTAAAAATTAAGGGAGAAATTAATAAAATTGAAAGTGATAGAACTATTGATTTAATAAATAAGACAAGAAGCTGGTACTTTGAAAAAACAAACAAAATAGACAAAGTACTGGTCAATCTAATTAAAAAAAGGAAGGAAGAAAAGCAAATTAACAGCATCAAAGATGAAAAGGGGGACATCACCTCTGAGGAAGAGGAAATTAAGGCAATCATTAGAAATTACTTTGCCCAATTATATGGCAATAAATATACCAATTTAAGTGATATGGACGAATATATACAAAAATACAAACTGCCTAGACTAACAGAAGAGGAAATAGAATTCTTAAATAATCCCATATCAGAAAATGAAATCCACCAAGCCATCAAAGAACTTCCTAAGAAAAAATCCCCAGGGCCTGATGGATTCACCAGTGAATTCTATCAAACATTCAGAGAACAGTTAATCCCAATACTATACAAACTATTTGACATAATAAGCAAAGAGGGAGTACTACCAAACTCCTTTTATGACACAAACGTGGTACTGATTCCAAAACCAGGCAGGTCAAAAACAGAGAAAGAAAACTATAGACCAATCTCCCTAATGAATATAGATGCAAAAATCTTAAATAGGATACTAGCAAAAAGACTTCAGCAAGTGATCAGAAGGGTCATCCACCATGATCAAGTAGGATTTATACCAGGGATGCAGGGCTGGTTCAATATTAGGAAAACCATCCACATAATTGACCACATTAACAAGCAAACCAACAAGAACCACATGATTATCTCAATAGATGCAGAAAAAGCCTTTGATAAAATACAACACCCATTCCTATTAAAAACACTAGAAAGCATAGGAATAGAAGGGTCATTCCTAAAAATAATAAACAGTATATATCTAAAACCATTAGCTAATATCATTTGCAATGGGGATAAACTAGATGCATTCCCAATAAGATCAGGAGTGAAACAAGGATGCCCATTATCACCTCTATTATTTGACATCGTACTAGAAACACTAGCAGTAGCAATTAGAGAAGAAAAAGAAATTGAAGGCATCAAAATAGGCAAGGAGGAGACCAAGTTATCACTCTTTGCAGATGACATGATGGTCTACTTAAAGAATCCTAGAGATTCAACCAAAAAGCTAATCGAAATAATCAACAACTTTAGCAAAGTTGCAGGATACAAAATAAACCCACATAAGTCATCAGCTTTTCTATATATCTCCAACACAGCTCAGCAGCAAGAACTAGAAAGAGAAATCCCATTCAAAATCACCTTAGACAAAATAAAATACCTAGGAATCTACCTCCCAAGACAAACACAGGAACTATATGAACACAACTACAAAACACTCGCCACACAACTAAAACTAGACTTGAGCAATTGGAAAAACATTAACTGCTCATGGGTAGGACGAGCCAACATAATAAAAATGACTATCCTGCCCAAACTTATTTATCTATTTAGTGCCATACCCATGGAACTCCCAAAAAATTTCTTTACTGATTTGGAAAAAAGCATAACAAAGTTCATTTGGAATAACAAAAGATCAAGGATATCCAGGGAAATAATGAAAAAAACCACTAATGAGGGGGGCCTAGCAGTCCCAGACCTCAAACTATATTACAAAGCAGCAGTCATCAAAACAATTTGGTACTGGCTAAGAGACAGAAAGGAGGATCAGTGGAATAGACTGGGGGAAAGCGACCTCAGCCAGATAGTATACGATAAACCCAAAGATCCCAGGTCTTGGGACAAAAATTCACTATTTGATAAGAACTGCTGGGAAAATTGGAAGACAGTGTGGGAGAGATTAGGAATTGATCAACACCTCACACCCTACACCAAGATAAATTCAAAATGGGTGAAAGACTTAAACATAAAGAAGGAAACCATAAGTAAATTGGGTAAACACAGAATAGTATACATGTCAGATCTTTGGGAAGGGAAAGACTTTAAAACCAAGCAAGACATAGAGAGAATCACAAAATGTAAAATAAATAATTTCGACTACATCAAATTAAAAGGCTTTTGTACAAACAAAAGCAATGTAACTAAAATCAGAAGGAAAACAACAAGTTGGGAAAAAATCTTCATAAAAACCTCTGACAAAGGTTTAATTACTCAAATTTATAAAGAGCTAAATCAATTGTACAAAAAATCAAGCCATTCCCCAATTGATAAATGGGCAAGGGACATGGATAGACAGTTTTCAGATAAAGAAATCAAAACTATTAACAAGCACATGAAGAAGTGCTCCACATCTCTTATAATCAGAGAGATGCAAATCAAAACAACTCTGAGGTATCACCTCACACCTAGCAGATTGGCTAACATGACAGTTATGGAAAGTAATGAATGCTGGAGGGGATGTGGCAAAGTAGGGACATTAATTCATTGCTGGTGGAGTTGTGAACTGATCCAGCCATTCTGGAGGGCAATTTGGAACTATGCACAAAGGGCGATAAAAGAATGTCTACCCTTTGATCCAGCCATAGCACTGCTGGGTTTGTACCCCAAAGAGATAATGGACAAAAAGACTTGTACAAAAATATTCATAGCTGCGCTCTTTGTGGTGGCCAAAAATTGGAAAATGAGGGGATGCCCATCAATTGGGGAATGGCTGAACAAACTGTGGTATATGTTGGTGATGGAATACTATTGTGCTCAAAGGAATAATAAAGTGGAGAAGTTCCATGGAGACTGGAACAACCTCCAGGAAGTGATGCAGAGCGAGAGGAGCAGAACCAGGAGAACATTGTACACAGAGACAAACACACTGTGGTATCATCGAACGTAATGGACTTCTCCATTAGTGGTGGTGTAATGTCCCTGCACAATCTGCAGGGATCAAGGAGAAAAAAACACTATCCAAAAGCAGAGGACAAACTGAGGGAATAGAAACACCAAGGAAAAGCAACTGCCTGACTACAATGGCTGAGGGGACATGACAGAGGAAAGACTCGGAGCGAACACTCTGATGCAAATACTAACAACATGGCAATGGGTTCAAGTCAAGAACACATATGATACCAGTGGAATCACACGTCGGCCACGGGGGGTGGGAGGGAGGAAAAGAAAATGATCTTTGTCTTTAATGAAAAATGCATGGAAATGATCAAATAAAATACTATAAAAAAGGAAAAAAAAAAAAAAAGATTATGCTTGTGTTAACCTGGAAAATCACAGAATAACTAAAGCAGTTACAAAAGAACAAGTCTTTAATCAGAACAAGGGTGATGCATTTCATCCATTCAAAAAGTTTGGAGGTTTTAAAAGATGCATTTCAAGTAAAATTATATGAAAGTAAACAGAAATGACTCTTTTTTGAGAGGAAAGTAGGATTGTTATGCTATTGATACTAGTTGGAGATACTTTGATAAAAATTCCTTTTTAGTGACTCCTTATTACTTCTTGAATAAAATACAAATACTTCTAACATTTTAAGCCCACTATAGTATTCATCTTCATGTTCTCAAAAATTCAATTAGAATATATTGTGTTCTACCCAAACTATACTATGAGCACTTCTCCAAATCCTTTATGACATTTCTTCATTTCTTACCTCTAGGCCTTTGTTAAGGTTATGCACCATTTCTGGAAAACACTTCCTCAATATCTCTACATTTTATGACCTCTCTCTCTCTCTCTCTCTCTCTCTCTCTCTCTCTCTCTCTTTATAAATACATACATAGATATATATTATACATATGTGTATATATATATATGTATATAATCTAAACTCAGAAGCTTCCTCTTACACAAGAAATTTTTTGGTTCTTATATTTTAGTCATTTTTTCCTTCACAAATTATTTTATGATTATTTACTGTATGTATATATTGTATTACTTTAAGAGAAAGAAAATACTTGGATTGTTTAGTTTTTTTGGTTTTATGTACACAGATTAATGCATAAAGCTTGAAACATACAGAACACATTATAAATACTTTTATTTTAATTTAATTTGTTATGAGACAATATCATACAGAATCCAGTTTTTGTTTTCCATTGTTTTCCCACTGAGAATTCCATAAGGGTAATGAACATATTTAATCTTAACTGTATATTTCTCACTTAACATATCACATTATACTCTGCACAAAGTAGACCCCATACAAATTTATCTTTATTAATTGGAAGAAAAACACTTATGCTCAAGCACACTAGAGATTGTGAAAAAGGCCTAGCTCTTTCATACCATAAAACTTGAGAACCTGAAGTAGATTCATTGTCCTTGATTAAATCAATAACCTTATTTACAGTAACCAAATGAAATTCAGAGGTAGCATCTTTGCCTAATGTGGATGGGGAAAACATATCTATTGTATAACTGACATGAAAGATGGATTTTAGATTTTCAGAAACTGCAAACTCAAGTATAGATAATTTAAAACTCAAGAAGTCAGCAGCAAAAAATTTCATTTAAATATCCATAATAGACTAATATTTCTTTCCCCTTTTTAATAACAGTATGAATGTAAATAATAATAATAGGCTTTTTTACCTAAAAGAAACATGTTTTATTTAATTTTTAAAAGTTGATGTAGCCTTTTTACCAGTGATTTAGCAGAACATATTTAGTCTATATTTTCCTTAATGGAATAAAAGAATTAAGCCAAAAAAAATCCAAAACAGATATCCAATTATTATCATGTGTTGTTGTTCAGTTATTTCAGTCAAATCTAAGTCTTTGTAACTGCATTTGGGGTTTCCTTGGCAAAGATACTGGAGTGTTTTGCTATTTTCTTCTCCAGTTTCTTTTCCAGATGAGGAAACTCAAATTAACAGTGTTAAGTGACTTGCTCAGGGTTCCACAGCTGATAAATGTCTGAGGTGAGATTTGAAGTCAGGAAGATGAGTCTTCTTGACTCCCAGCTTGGTACTCTATGCACTATAATACCTAACTGTCACAAGTCGTATCAAGAGAATCTGTCTAACTTCAAATGAACTGAATTTTAGGGGATTTTTATCACTCATTTAAGTTTCTTAAGTTTCTACTTATAAGACTGGGGCATACATCTCCAAGATGGCACCACCAGTTTTCACTGACACAGTATACACATCATAAAATAAGTAATCAACCACAAAGATGTATTTATATACTTATTATGAGTTGACTATTACATAGAGGGAGTAAGGGCTTCTTTGTTAGAGATTTTTCCTATATAACTCCCCAATCTCAGTGCCAGTTCTCAATATCTCTAGTGACAGACATAGAGGAATAGGTGGTCTTTCCCTCATCTCATAACTCTTGATTTCTTTGTCATCTGATTTGCAAGTCAGCACTTTCTCAGACTGGCCAAGATTCACAATAAATTTCTCCAATCTTTGAATATATAACAATGATACAAATAACTCCTGAGTCCTTCTTTCCTCACTTTTTAGCAACTATCCATTTTTCCTCAAGCCCCCCCCCCTTTCCCTTCTTCCTTAAACTTCTATCTCTCATCTTCTTTATCAGCATTGCATAAGGTGCTCCTATAATCTCTGGAAACAGATTAAGAATTGTAAATATCTTTGAAATCATAGTCCTATCCTCTCTTTCTACATATATGGTTAAATGACTCCCATAATATTATAAAGGAAGAAATTTGCAGAAACACTATTCAAACTGAGGTCCTCAGACTTTCGCCCAATGTCCTTTCCATTGCATTGCGCTGGTTCTCTTTATGTCCTAGAGTAAGACCTAAAGAAAAATTGGTGGCCCATTATTTGGGGATGGTATCAAGGTGTCATACATCCAGCAAAGGACCTATTTAGACACAAACATTTCCCTGGATGCTTCCTTAATATGGACAAATCCTCAGAAAAGAGACTCAGAAAAATGTTCCTAAGAAGGAAATTTCCCCAGAAACCCAGTCATTGCAGAAATACTTGTCCCAAATCATAGATACTCCCTTGGATCATGCTCGCATTTTATGGAGAGAATTCAAAATCCACAAAAACCCAAAGTGGAACCACCTATCAGACTTTTCCTTCTTCTCAAATATCCTCTGTAAACTCTGGCAACAGCAGGACCCTGCCTACCAGGAATGCAAGGAAATAGAGATTTTCATATATAATTCTCTTCCACGCTGATCCTAGCATTACTTCTAGACCAGAAAAAACTCATAAATCTTCAAAGAATATAGAGGATTCTAGAAACCAGGGATAGAAGACCTGACTCTGGGTTATTGTGCATTTGTTCAAGTGTGTCCTACTTTTTGTGACCCTGTGGACCATGCTTTCCATTGGGTTTTCTTGGCAAAGTTACTGGAGTGGTTTGGCATTTTCTTTTCCTGGAGATGAATTAACTTTCAGAAAATCATATAGCTAGTTAGTACTTGAGGCTGGATTTGAACTCAGGTCTTCCTAACTCTATCCACTGACCTGACTCTGGATAGGAGACATGGAAGTCCCACTCTAAAGGAAGAAGGGGCAATTCAGACAGAGCTGAAGAGTCTGGAGTTTCAGTTCCTCTCAAATAGTAATGGTATATTTGTGACCCAGATTCAGCTTCAGAATACTATAGGACTTTCAAGGCTGAATACTCAGAGATAGTAATCAATAAAAGTTATGACTAATTTACTGCTTCTTTAACTCCTTGTCCCCAGGTGAATATGCAAGTATCATTCACCTCATTTCCTTTGATATCTGGAATCATTCCATTTTTGCAGTGGCAGAGGTGCCTGCTGCCCCAAGAGACATCAAGCAATTGTCAGAAACCAAAGCAGTCTCAAACTTTCTAAACTTTCTTCATCCCATGCTTTTGCAAGGCTTTATTTACACAATGATATTCAATTGGAATGCTCTTTCCCCAGTTCACTTTGTCTCAGGTGTCATGCAGGCTTTATTTAATTCTATCAATTCTGCTGCTGTCTACCTGAATTTTCTGCTAAGCTGATAGAACTCCACTAAATTGAACCTTTTTCATCAGGGTAGACTTTGGTCTTGGTCTTCAATGCTTTTAAAGTTTTACCATAGTGGTGTCTTCAGACTAGGCAGGAAAATTGTTAGAGAGCACTGTAACCTCTAACTCTGGTAAGAAGATTAGCTACAGACAATGCACAAGGCAGGATGATGGACAGAAACCAAAAGGTACACATTACTCTACTCATCTAGCCATGGAGAACAATTCCACTGATCAATCTGACTGAAAGGTAAGCTGTCAGAATACTTCTGTCAGGATTCTGCCACCAGGCATATAGCCAAACCTTTAAATTATTTTAATTGTGAGACTTTGGGTTTTAAAGCATAATAGAGGAGGAAAGAAAGTCTTGTTTGAGTCATTCTCTCAATGAAATCCTCTCTAGGAATCTTTAATTGAAGATCCTAATCAAACAATCACAGCACCTGTATTTTCAAGGTTATCACATAACTAAACATTACAAATCCAATGATATTGCTCACTTTAGAGAGAGCAGTCATACGCTGGCCACTGCCAACTGTGATGCAAAATGTTGAGATTTTGAAACTGGAATTCTGAACCTACACCAGAGAAAGAGGATCCAGGAAGGTAATCAAAGAGAAAAGAAGTTAATATAGAACAGTTAGTCTAATCAGATCCAGTCTTTAATACACATAAATGTAGCCTTATAATATAGCAAGATATGTATCATATATATATAATATGTGTTATATATATGTATATATATATACATATCTATGTGTATGTCTGTCTCTCTATCCATCCATCCATCCATCCATCAATCTATCTATCTATCTATCTATCTATCTCTCTATCTATCTATCATCTATCTATCTACTATATAAGAATCCAGGGAGTGAACAAAGAGAATGTTGATGAAGAAGCAACAACTAAGGCTCTAATCAATTAGTCAAAAAAATTTCCAGAAACGGGAATTCTAAAAGAAGAGGATTGCTCAAGGATACCTAAAGTAGTCAATATTGGTATTAATCTTGCATTGGAACAATCCCATGCCGTGGAGGGGCCACGCCCCCTATATCCAGGGATGGGATTGGTTTATATAATGACCAATCTCTCACCTAGGAGAAATAAAATTTGATTCAAAGTTTAAAGAGTTAGTGAATTTCAATTGGGGGAAACTCCAGTTATTTTTTTTTCTTTAATAAAGTTTTAAAAAAGTATCAAAAAATTAGAATATTTTTTTCCTTTTAGCATCTTTATGTTAAAACTTGTAGGCACTTAATAAAGGTTTGTTGAATTAAAATTTAATGGATTAAGATTCAAGTTGGAAGATCTGGGTTTGAATTTTTGCTTTGCCAATGTTTGGTATTAGAATGGTAGGTGGTATTACCATTCCTAGTTGAATAATTGAAGAAATTGAGACAGTCAGAGTTTAATTACTTGCCCAGGATCACATAATTATTGAAACCAAATTTGAATCCTGGTCTTTTTGACTTCAGACCCTTTTCCTTATTAAACTGGGTCAAGAAGAAACTCCTAAAGTCCAATATTGAGCATATTTTTAGCGGAGCTCCCCTCACCAAAAATGTTTTTAAATCCACAAAACAAATAATAACATAGCCTTACTTTTTCTTTTCAAAGTCCTATTTGCCAAAAATATATAAATATTACTTGATTTGTGCCTCTCAATGGATGGACCACTAGGAACATGTGGATATTCATATTAAACTATATATGTTTTGCGTCTCTCTTAGTTCCTATTCAAACACCTTAAATGCAGTGGGCATTCAAACAATATATTGAATTTGTCTTAATGGTCTGAGTTGGGCATAAAATTTTGTCCTGGAGATGTCTTATGGCAATCTTTGCTGGGGTTTATATAATGACAGCTCCTCTCTACCTTAGATTAATTAGATGATCATTAATTTCATATACTCCACCCTACACATATTTATTTCAGTTGACAATGCACAACACCAAATACTGGACATATAAAGACAAAGGGCAGCCTCTGATTTTATGATAATTATAGTCTATTGTCCTTTGAGGAAAAAGAGGAAAATTAAAGGTACACATAGATGCATCTAACTATAACAAATTAGAAAATAATTAAGTGCATTTTAGAGGTGAAATAGTAGCATGAATAAAATTAAAAGGGAGGTATTTGTCTAATTGTAGATATCAGTAAAGAATATATGGAGAAATTAGTACCTGAGTACCTGAGGAAGGGGAAAGATATCAATAGATGGATAAGGGAAATAAGAGAGTATTTAGTTATCATTAGCCATGGAAGATGACATAGACAGAGGCACAAAGGTAAGAGGAGAATGGGACAAGATTAAAAACTAGTTCATTGGAGCTAGAACAAAGAATGTGCTTTGGGGAATATTTTCCAATGAATCTGAAATGAAGACTGAGAATCTCAGGAAAGGTAGACATCTGTGTAGGGAAGACATGTCATTAACCATCTTTAATTATTCCCCTGGACAAAATAAGAAACTTCAGTGTGTTCCTTTGAGCCTGGCAATCAAACATTATTAGGCATGGTGGTAAGATCTGACCCTTGAGTGTGTAGGCATTTGTGATGGAGTGTGAAGCTGTTCCTGAGTGAATGGAGTAGAACAAGAGTGCAAGTGAATTTTAGTGAGAAAAAAGAATTTGAGTCAGTTTGAGCATGTGAAGAGGGGAATAAAAATAAGAGGTAATGAATATCAGAGATGAAATATATCTAATATGAACCATGATGGAAAAGTCACCTGAGTTAAGACTGATAAAACTGATCCCAAGTTGGAATCAAAAGAAATGCAAGGGAGAGAGGCAAGTGATTCTTATTTCTATAGCCATCCTCTGCCAGTCTTATATAATGAATTCATTATGATATTTGTGAGGATAAAACCCTGAGAAGTGGATATTTCAGAATGCACAAACCTCAGCCTTAGTGGTATCTGTTTAAGAAAATTGAGTGCTTTGGAAAGAAGTCACTGCACATAGAGTCTGGAGATGAGAGACATGTACAATGGAATATGTCAGTTTGGAGGGGAAAGAGACAGAAGATAGAGTTTATATATTATTCAGCATCAGTATGGTAAACTCCACCCCACACCTCACACTGCATAGATTGATTAGAGCTGTAAGAATATGAAAAAGTTAGGGTTTTTATATGCTAATATGAAAATTCTAAAATAATATTGTGGTCGTCGATTTAAAAATATTATAGCTTAAGTCAAAATGACTTTTAGTAGCTTTATTTACAAAGAGTTAGAAAGAGTGAAAATGGAAATATGAAGAAGAATATATAGAAAATGTCTAGCCTATCACCCTAAATGTTTCTCTGGTGTCCAGCTCAGCCCCAGCAGGGTTCGGTAACCTTTAGCCAGAGGACCCAGTGGTGTCTTCAGCAAGGGTTCCACCAATGCAGCCTCCACCAGGAAAGGAAGGCCGCTCCAGAACCAATCTCTCCAGAAGCCAGGAAAGGAAGGCCAGCTACTCACCAGCAAGCCAAAGAAGCATCCAGGGAAAGAGTCTCCTCCTTCAGTTCAGCTCACTGACTCAGAGTCCCAAGGTCAAGTCACAAGGCAAAGTCAAAAAGAACTCCCTTGGACAGGAAGTTCAAGACTTTTTATAGTACTTTTTTATAGTACTTTCCCCCCCATCTCTTCCCATCCCTTACTCCACTTTACAGGAACCAATTGCAGTCTTTCAATTTGCCTAGCACTGCCCAATGGGTTTGGGAGTGGTAAAATAACTCTGAATTCTCTTACTTAGTGTTAAGTAGGGGTTCTTTGAGTTCTTGATAGATTAAATGTTGCTGATTGATAAACAAAGAAAGTTTGATTCACTCTTCACAGTCCTTTGGAGAATCACAATACTTATTGTCACTAATGTGTTATAATCTGCATTATAAGAAGTCATACTAACACAATATAAAAAAGGCATTAGAGTAGGGTTTTTATGTAGCTTTGTTTCATAGATGCCTTTGGTAGTCTAGTGAAGACTATAGACTTATTGTTAGAATATTATTTTAAATGCATGAAATAAATATGTAGAAATATAAAGAAAACCAATTATATTGAAATACAGTTAATAATTTTTTAATCATCAATTCCAGTCAAAGAACATTTGAATTAGAATATTAAATGCTCTGGGACCCTCATAGGTTTCTCATCATTGGAGGAACATAATTAACTCTATGGTCTAGGAGGATTTTTTCAGCATTTCTATGAAAATAAATGTACAGACTATTTTTTCTTAGATATTTAAAAAAAATTCTTTTTCCTCTGTTTCCCCAGTACACCCAATCTAATATCAAATTCTGTTTATTCTTTTTCTAGCAATGCTTGTCTAAGAATCTTATTGTTTTCATTTTTATGTCCTTTCTGTTCTAGTCTCACATCACAGAAAAACTTCCAAGCTGCATGAAACCAGGGAGGTCACCTAAGAAGCCTGGAAAAGTAGAAGTTGGATTTAGAAATAGAGGACATAGGTTCCATTCTCCCACTGTTTCCATGTTTATGGCCTTGGCCATTACTTAATATCTATTCACCTCAGTTCATCATCTGTAAATTAAGGTTGGACAAAGTGACCTATAAGAAGTGGTGTGCTGGTAAAAGATTTACAACTGGATCTCTAACATACTTGCAAGTTCTCTTCTGCATTGCCAACCTCTTCTCTATTACTTTTTTGAACTAGATAATAAAAAACAAACCAAAATCTGATTTGTAGAATTTGCTGATTTCTTAGTGTAAATGCTCTCATTGAAAAATTTAAAAATCAGTTCTTGCAAGCCATTATCAATTGGATCCAGCATGTCCTTGACTATAAGGTTCCTTCCAGCTCTAATCTGTGACCCTAATCTAATACTCTCCCATGAAAACTGGGAAATTGAAGCCCCTAAAGAAGTAGAAAAGTAAATTTATCTAACCAAGATTACAGAATTAATAGCAAAGATGACACTGTAAGTGAGGCATGATGCCTGGCATCTAGTGAGTGCTTACTAAATGTTTATTGACTGTTTGATTAACAATCTAAGAGCCCTTTCTATTGCACCAATCTGCCTCACACCTAGATTACAACAATAATCTCTTAGTTTAATACTTGCTGGTCTTCATTTCTACATATAGCTTCTACAGAAGTCTGTTCATTACACACCACTTGTGTTATATTGCTCCCTTGCACCAGAATCTATAGTGGCTCTTTCTTGATTCATGTCAGTTAGTTATTCCTGTCTCAGTATTTTCAACTTGCTTGGTCCATTACTTAGAATTGCTATCCTTTCCAAATCAATCTTCTTTTAGCAGTGCCCCAACTCCTTGTCTCCTGAAACTTCATTATTTCAACCTTTACACCTTCAGACAGGCTATTATTCTACTTGGAACCTACATCACTCTCCTTTAACCAACCCACATCCATCACAAAATTCAAAACTTATCTTGTTCAGAAAAAAAAAAACATTTTTACTCACATCCTATTTATTACACATTTGTTTCATTTAGCCCTATATTTTATGTTACTATTATATTTATTAATATTTAATTTGTTTAGAATAGCCTTGGTCATTTCATGTATAATTCCCCTCCCCAAACACATAAGAAGTATAGTATAATGAAAGGAACTAGAGTTTAGGTCTAAGATTACAGTATGGTCTCTACTATTGCCGTTAAAGTTATTTTGTATATGTGGCCCAGGAGCCTGCTGGTAAATATTTAATAACCAGCACTCTAGAAGAGACAAATGTACAGAAGGACACACATTAATGTTCAATCTGTATTATTAACTTTTTCTCTATAATTTTATTAAGTCAAGATAAAAAAGCAATAAATCAAGACCTCATTTAAATTATGTGCAGATTTCTAATGTAAATTTCTAAATGCTCATTCTGAAAATTTACCAAATGGTTCTTAGAACCTTGTTCAAGGTGATTCCAACACAGTCCTCCTCTGTGGTTTCATTTTCTTCTCTACAAAATAAGGGAGTTGGGCAAGATAATCCCTAAAATACTTTGAGGCATACAGTCATTGTAGGGATAAAAGAATTCCTGGATATACATCTCCTTGGCAGCCAAGATCCTTACAACTTTTGGATTTGTGAGTTGTTGGGATTTTTTCATTGCCAAATTACTTATGCAAAACAATTGAAAATCATTTTGTGAAGAGCAAATGCCAGGTTAATATAATTTGACAGACTATGAAAATGTGATCAATTTGCTGATTTGGGACTTTATAATAGAACAACTGGTCACATCACTGAAATTTGGTTTTAGTTTTTAGGTGGCTGATATAAGCCTATCTTTTCCCAAGAACTGATCCATTCAGGGGTAAAGATAGAGCCTATGTAAAGAGTCATTAATAGAACAGAGAAGAAAAGAACAAAATATACCTGGAAAGGCCAGCTTTACATTTCTTAGAGGAAATAGTTATTTTATTGTACCTTATTTGGATCATCTGGGTGATAGAATCAGAATGAATTTAAATTTCATTGTCATTAAGGAGTTTAAGGGATGATAGAATTATATTATTTGATGTATCATCAATGTGTTTGAGCATTATTTTTTAAAATTTACTTTCATTGGACTGCACTTTCTTTGTACTGAGAAACCACAACTAGGGAACTCACTCAAGTAGCTGGAATTCATACCTTTTGTCTTAAAGAATTTCTTGAAAACAGTAAACATGATGCTACCTCTTTCTTTGTACCTACTAATTTTTTTTTTAACAAATGTGTATTTAATTGACTTCAATGTGGATATCATCAAAGCTTTGCATGCTGACGTAGTCATCATCTGATCCAACTTTATGTCCTGAATTTAGTTGCTAAAGCAGGAAATTCATCAATCTGTTAAAAATTTCATGGTAAGCTTATTCTTAAAAAATCAACAACCTTTCCTAATATAACAATAACTGAGATTTATACAACATTTAAAGATTTGTAAAGTTTTTATTGATTAATCCATTTTATCCTCACAACCAGCCTATGGATTAGGTGCTAATCACTCATCTCATTCAATTCCTCCCTCTTCATGTGTTCTACCTTACAATTATTCCTAACTTGCCATAACAACTTATCTGCTAGCATATTGCTCTTTTCACTTTGTGTACAGAGTCCTCCCTTTGTTTAGCCTTCAGGACTCTTCTCTCTACAACTTGAATTTAACCATTCTAATAATCACACTGGATTGTTCCTTTGTTCTCAATTTTTGTGAGCTTTTTCACTTCCATTCCATTAGAAGCATTTCAACACACTTCTCTTCCCTCTATCATTCCCACAAATACTTCTTCCTTTAAAGAGACTTACTCACTTTTACTAAAACTTGACTCCTCTGATGGCATAGCTTTCCTTGAAACCAATTTCAAGAGACTTTCTCCTATTCAGTCAAATTAATTGAACAATTTCTACTATTGATCCAAGAATGTTGTTTATCTACTATCTTTCAAAAACTTTTCCTCTTTAAAAGTTAACAGCATCTACCTATGTCATCTTTTCCTTGTCCTTAATTCTTTTGCCTACCACCATTTAGAATACTCTAATTTGACAATGACTATGACACCTAGAAATAATTTTCCCCACCTCATTCAAATGCCTTTAGTGACTATTGATAATTACAAGAAAAAATTCATATTATTTTCCCTCTCATTGGATGTCCCAAGCCCTTTTCCCAGATTCACTCTTCAACTTACTCTCATATTCATTTACATCACTCACCTTACTCTTAATGTTTAATCAACTAGTCCATATCATTTCAAAATAACCGATTTTTAAAATTTTCAGGAATTTTGCAAGCTAGTTCTTAAATATAGTTCATATTCATTTCAATTACCTTTTGTACCAGTAATATTATTTTAAAATAGTGTCAAAAATAGGGGTATGGCAAACCCAAAGACCCCAGTTTTGGGGACAAAAACCCACTATTTAATAAAATCTTCTGGGAAAATTGGAAGACAGTATGGGAGAGATTGGGTTTGGAGCAACACCTCACACCCTACACCAAGATAAACTCAGAATGTGTGAATGACTTGAACATAAAGAAGGAAACTATAAGTAAATTAGGTGAACACAGAATAGTATACATGTCAGACCTTTGGGAAGGGAAAGATTTTAAAACCAAGCAAAACATAGAAAGAGTCACAAAATGTAAAATAAATAATTGTGATTACATCAACTTAAAAAGTTTTTGTACAAACAAAACCAAAGTAACTAAAATCAGAAGGGAAGCAACAAATTGGGAAACAATCTTCATAACAAAAACCTCTGACAAAGGCCTACTTACTCAAATTTATAAAGAGCTAAATCAATTCTACAAAAAATCAAGCCATTCTCCAATTGATAAATGGGCAAGGGACATGAAGAGGCAGTTCTCAGCCAAAGAAATCAAAACTATTAATAAGCACATGAAAAAGTGTTCTACATCTCTTATAATCAGAGAAATGCAAATCGAAACAACTCTGAGGTATCACCTCATACCTAGCAGATTGGCTAACATGATGGCAAAGGAAAGTAAAGATTGCTGGAGGGGATGTGTCAAAGTCAGGACATTAATTCAGTGCTGGCAGAGTTGTGAATTGATCCAAACATTCTGGGGGGGAAATCTGGAACTATGCCCAAAGGGCAAAAAAAGACTGTCTGCACTTTGATACAGCCATAGCACTGCTGGGTTTGTACCCCAAAGAGATAATAAGGAAAAAGACTTGTACAAGAATATTCATAGCTGTGCTCTTTGTGGTGGCAAAAATTGGAAAATGAGGGGATGCCCTTCAATTGGGGAATGGCTGAACAAATTGTGGTATATGTTGGTGATGGAATACTATTGTGCTAAAAGGAATAATAAAGTGGAGGAGTTCCATGGAGACTGGAACAACCTTCAGGAAGTGATGCAGAATAAAAGGAGCAGAACCAAGAGAACATTGTACACAGAGACTGATAACACTGTGGTACAATCGAACGTAATGGACTTCTCCATTAGTGTCAATGCAATGTCCCTGAACAATCTGCAGGGATCTAGGAGAAAAAAAACACTATTCACAAGGAGAGGACAACAGGTGGGAGTAAAAACACTGAGGAAAGGCAACTGCTTGACTACAGGGGTTGAGGGAATAAGATTGAGGAGAGACTCTAAATAAATACCTTAATGCAAATACCAACAGCATGGAAATGGGTTCAGATCAAGGATACATGTGATACTCAGTGGAATTTCACGTCGGCTATGGGAGGAGTGGCAGGAGGGGGGGAGAAAAAGAAAATGATCTCTATTTCCAATGAATAATGTTTGAAAATGACAAAATAAAATAATGTTTAAATCTTAAAAAAATAGATGTAAAGTAGAATATATTTTCCATATATCATTTAAAAATTTTTGAATGATTGTGTTTTTAATAATATATATTTGAGATTAAATGTAATTCCTTTTTGTTGTGGTGGTATACAATTTTAAAAGAAAATCCATAGAAGTTATAGTTAGAAAAATTTTTTTTTCCAAAATCATTATTTGGCACTGCTAAATAATTTATTACATTTATCACTGATGATTTGATATCCAAAATAAAACAAAATTATCATTTAAAATATTTCTTGACAAAATGTATTGTTTGTCATGACTTGAACAAAAGAATCAAATAAAACTAGAATAGCTAAAGAATTTGAAATTTAAATTATTAAAAATCAATACACTACCTGGACTCAATGGAGCACAGTTAACAAGTTGCTACTAGTGTAGATCATTAATATCCTATATTACACAGGCATTCCCATGATATCATGACTTTTCCCTTCATAATTTTGATATAAAGACATAGGCATAAGAGAGTTAATGAGAAAATTTTAGAATTTTTGAGGAATATGTAGATGATATGCAAAAGCTAATTAAACAACAGAAAAAAGAGTTGAGAAACTCAGAAATGCATAAAATATGTTTAGTTTTGTGTAATATCAAGATATCATATTTTAATCCACACAATTGAAGTGGATTGCAGGTGTACCGCACCCCTAACCCCTTCAGTGTGGAAGAGATATGTTTTCTCATTCTTCTTATTCTGATTTGACATAGAGATCAGCTGACATTAATTTCTTGCAATCTTTTCTTCAATTATGGAGATTTTGAAAGAGGTTTCTTTGCTTTCATCTCTACTCCAGTCAAGATCAACATTCAGAAAGCAAAAATATTATTCAAATGTGCCATAAACCTGTTGGAAAATTTAAAGTTTGATACAGGCAAGCATAAATCTCAAGTTGAAAATTGATTGGCAAGTAAATTTAATGACATTTCCTATAATAAAAATAATAACTTTTCCCCTCAAAGGAATTTCTTACTGGAAAATGAAATTCAGCATATGAATTTATATACTTATCAATCAGTAATCATGATGTAATTGTTAATTATTTTCTTTTATCATATTCATTAGACAATATTTTTTCTTATGAAGAACTAACTTCAGTATAATTAGCTAACAAAAAGTTGTGCCATTTAAGTAAAACTTTACAATATGAAAATGCTTTGAAAGATTTAGGATTTTATAGATAATAATGGATTTCATAGATAAACATGTAACTTTATAAAAGTGAAAAAGATAGTCAGCAATTTTGCATTCACAAGTGATGAAGAGGCTTCAGTTTAATGATCATAATTTGTAAGAGTATGAGAGAGTGGCAGTATGTATATATGTATATATATATATATATACAGATATACACCTTTTTGTATGCATAATTGTACTTATGGATTAAGATATAACCACTTTTGTCAAATCATTATTAAACTGGAGCAATAGATTAACTATATAACCTAGTTCTTAAATATTTACCAGCACCTGTTGGCTCCCTAAATATATTCTGTCATGTATCTTTTTGACTCTTCTGATCTTTCTTCCTCCTTATCCCTCTGGGCAAACAATTTCTACATATCATTTAGATATGTAGCATATTGAAACTGGGGGGTACTTTTATTTGTAGAGAAAATGTGCCAAACTTAACTAATAAAAAGCAAAGATAATATTTTTTAACCTTTAGACTAATTAGCTGGTATTTTAAAATTATGCAATGTGTATTTGAAAATACATATTTTGAGCATTTGGAAAGAGAAACAAGAATCATCACAAGTCAGACTGGTTTCATCAAGATAAAATCATAGCAGATAAACAATGTTTTATTTCTTTGTTTTGTGTTTCCTTAGTAGTTTGTTTATTTATTTTCAAATTTATCTATATTTTTAAGCACCATACTAGAACAAGGCTATGCTGTGTAGATATTGACTAAATTTCTTTAAAGTATTGGACTATTATCTTGTCAAAATTCTTTCTTAATATTCTAAGGGGTAAGTTGGAGAGTATAAAATAAACCATAGGATGGTTAGTTAAATTCACATCTAGTTGAATAGCCACAAATAAACAAAGAACCTAATGATTAATTGACAATAATCTACAAAGTGGTGTGCAATAGAATTTCCAAAGAAGTTTTATCTTACATTGTGTTATTCATAAACTTTATGACTTTCATGAAAATTTTAATTGCAAGAAATAATATCATTCTATGAAAAACATCATTCCTAGCTTATTCTAAAAACTTTGAATGTTAAAAAAAAACCCTGGAATTTAGGAACATTTTAAATTTTTCACATGACACATAGCTGGGGGAGATAGCTAACACTGGATGACACTGAAGATTAAAAAGAAATTACAATTCAGAATGATGTGACCAGTCCTGACAAGATACAATTTAAATGCATATTTAGCTTATTAAGACATGCTTTTTCTATTTTGATCATTTATGTTCATAAGTGTATATGATTTTCCCACTGAACACTGACTCAGCTAAATCCAAGATATTTTCGTATGTTTAAATGTAATCAGTTTTTAAATGATTAATAATTGTTTCTATGATTTGTTTTATTTTTATACATTTTCCTTAGGACTTCATTATTAAGTCTTTACCTTTTGTTTGTGTTTCCTGAATCAATTTTTATTTTTATTGAATTATGTTGTGTAAAAGGATGTCTAAACTCTTTTTGCCTTTCCAGATTTGTTTGCAATATCTCTGTGCCCTAGTTATGTGGTCAATTTTTGTAAAACTTCCATGTAATGTCAAGAAATATGTCTCTTCCTTTTTTTCGTAAGAAGATGCTTTAAGTTTTTAAAATCTTGTTTCTCTAGCAATTTTTCTGTTTCAATACATTATCTTTGTTTATCATTCTTTTAGACTCATCCAAAATAGAGAAGGATAATTGAAGTTTCTTATCACCATTGCTTTCTTGTCTGTGTCTTCTTGTTTCTCAGATAATATATTCTTTATGCATTTGGATATTAAGGGATTTTAGGGGTATATACCTTTATTACTGATATCAATTTGTTGTCTATGTTTCTTTTATGAATAATGTTTCATTGTTTAGCCCTTTTTATTTTTTAATATGTGTTTTTGCTTTACCAAATAGCATGATTATTCCTTTTGTGGATTGCGATACAAAATAATATTTATATTCTATCACTTTAGTTTTATTGTGTATGACTTTGATTAATTTTTTTTCAGATTATGTTTTGATAAAATTTTTAAGTATAGTATTCTGGCATTTTGGAGCCATGTTCTCTTCCTCCTTCCAATTGCTTCATCCTCCCTAAGACAACAGGTAAGATGATTTAGGTTGTATCTGTGCTTTCATACAACAAATTTTTCCAGGGTCATAATGTTGTAAGAGAAGATGCATATATTTTACACTAGAGGAAATCCATGGATTAAATAAAATCAAAACATAATCTGAAAAAAAAAACCTTTGTTTTCTTCTATTTTTTTTATTTTTTATGTTTTTGGTTTTTCTTTTGACACATTATTCATATATCCCATTATTCAACCATGTATCTTGAATTGATCTAGGTGTGGGTCAACACCTTCCTCCCAGGGGGGAGGGCAGTTGTAAAATCTAAGATTTAAAAGAAAATTAAAAAAAAATCATTTAGTCAATTGAGAACATTATTCCTTGGTTTCAAGAATGACATTCCTTCACTCCTCTCCCCAGCGTGTAGCCAACACGCAATTCCACTGGGTTTTACATGTGTCCTTGATCAGAACCTATTTCCATGTTGTTGATGTTTGCACTAGGATGATCATTTAGAGTCTACATCCCTAATCATAGTCCCCTTGACCCATGCAAAAAAGCATTTGTTTTTCATCTGTGTTTCTACTCCCACAGTTTTTCCTCTGAATGTGGATAGTATTCTTTCTTGTAAACCGCACCCCCCATTCCCCTGCCAGTTGTTCAGGATCACTGAATTGCCACTAATGGAGAAGTCCATTACATTCCATTGTACCACAGTGTATCCATCTCTGTGTACAATGGTACAATGTTTTCCTGGTTCTGCTCCTCTCACTCTGCATCAATTCCTGGAGGTTGTTCCTGTTCACATGAAATTTCCCCACTTTTTTATTCCTTTGAGCACAATAGTATTCCATCACCAACAGATACCACAATTTGTTCAACCATTCCCCAATTAGAGGGTATCCCCTCATTTTCCAATTTTTTGCCACCACAAAGAGCACAGCTATGAATATCCTTGTACAAGTCTTTTTCCTCATGATCTCTTTGGGGTATAAACCCAGCAGTGCTACAGTTGGATCAAAGGGCAGTCTTTTAGTGAACTTTGGGCAGAGTTCCAAGTTGCCCTTCAGAATGATTAAATCAATTCACAACTCTGCCAGCAGTGCATTAATGTCCCAACTTTGCCACATCCCCACCAGCAATCATTACTTTCCTTTCCTGTCTTGTTAGCCAATCTGCCAGGTGTGAGGTGATACCTCAGAGTGTTTTGATTTGCATTTCTTTGATTATAAGAGATTTAGAGCACCTTTTCATGTGCTTATTAATAGTTTTGATTTCTTTAACTGAAAATTGCCTATTCATGTCTCTTGCCCATTTATCAATTGGAGAATGGCTTGATTTTTTTGTACAATTGATTTAGCTCTTTATCAATTTAAGTAATTAGACCTTTGTCAGAGCTTTTCCTTATGAAGATTTTTTTCTCAATTTGTTGCTTCTCTTCTAATTTTGGTGGCATTGGTTTTGTTTGTAGAAAAACTTTTTAATTAAATGAAATCAAAATTATTTATTTTACATTTTGTGATTTTTTAAAAAACTCTTACTTGGTCTTAAACATTTTTTCCTTTCCCAAAGATCTGACATGCATGTGTTTATCTAATTTACTTACAGTTTCCTTCTTTATATTCAAGTCATTCACCCATTCTGAGTTTATCTTGGTGTAGAGTTTGAGATGTTGATCTAAACCTAATCCCTCACATATTGTCTTCCAATTTTCCCAGTAGTTTTTATCAAATAGTGGGTTTGGGTCCCCAAAGTTGCGATCTTTAAGCTTATCATAGACTGTCTTGCTGAGTTCACTTACCCCAAGTCTTTTCCATTGATCATCCTTTCTCTCTTAGCAAGCACCATATTGTTTTGATGAGCACTGCTTTATAATATAGTTTGAGATCTGGGACTGCAAGGCCACTTTCCTTCACATTTTTTTCATTATTTTCCTGGATATCCTTGATCTTTTGTTCTTCCAAATGAACTTTGTTATGGTTTTTCCTAATTCAGTAATTTTTTTTTTTGGTAGTTCGATCAGTATGGCAGTAAATAAATAAGCAGATTAATTTGGGTAGGATTGTCATTTTTATTATATTAGTTCATCCTACCAATGAGTAATCAATGTTTTTCCAATTGTTTAGATCTAGTCTTAATTGTGTAGAGAGTATTTTGTAGATGTGTTCATATAGTTCCTGTGTTTCTCTCGGCAGATAGATTCCTAAGTATTTTATATTGTCTAGGGTGATTTTAAATGGAATTTCTCTTTCTAATTCTTGCTGCTGAGATGTGTTGGAAATATATAGAAATGTTGATGACTTATGTGGGTTTATTTTGTATCCTGCAACTGCTAAAGTTATTGATTATTTTGACTAGCTTTTTAGTTGATTGTCTAGGATTCCTTAAGTCGACCATCGTATCATCTGCAAAGAGTGATAGCTTGGTCTACTCATTGCCTATTTTAATGCCTTCAATTTATTTTTCTTCTCTAATTGCTAATGCAAGTGTTTCTAGTACAATGCTAATTAATAGAGGTGATAATGAACATCCTTGTTTCCCTCCTGATCTTATTGGGGAGTCTTCTAGTTTATTGGATATGATGTTTACTGGTGATTGCATTGCAGATGATCTTTGCTGTTGGTTTTAGATATTTACTGTTATTATTTTTAGGAAAGGCCTTCTATTCCTATTCTTTCTAATGTTTTCAAAAGGGATGAATGTTATATTTTGTCAAAGACTTTTTCTGAATTTATTGAAATAATCTTGTAATTTTTGTCAGTTTGCTTCTTAGGATGGTCAGTTATGTGGATGGTTTTCCTAATATTGAACCATCCTTGCCTTCCTGGTATAAATCCTACCTGGTCATAATGAATAATCCTTGTGATCACTGCTGGTGTCTTTTTGCTAGCATTCTCTTTAAGATTTCTGCATCTAAGGTCAATAATGAGGTTGGTCTATAAATTTCTTTCTCTGTTTTTTACCTGCCTGGCTTTGGAATCAATACTATATTTGTGTCATAAAAGGAATTTGGTAGGACTTCATCTTTGCTTATTCTGTAAAATAGTTTGTATAATACTGGGATTACTTGTTCTTTGAATGTTTGATAGAGTTCATTTGTGAATCCATCTTGCCCTGGGCATTTCTTCTTAGGGAGCCTTTTGATGGCTTGTTCAGTTTCTTTTTCTTATATGGGGTTGTTTAGGTATTCTATTTCTTCCTCTGTTAATCTAGGCAATTTATATTTTTGTAGATATTCATCCATATAAACTAGATTGCCATATTTATTGCCATTTAATTGGGCATACTAGTTTTTAATGAATGCCTTAATTTCCTTTTCATTAGAGGTGAGGTCACCCTTTTCATCTTAGATACTATCAATTTCGTTTTCTTCTTTCCTTTTTTAATTAGATTAACCAGTATTTTGTCTATTTTATTTGTTTTTTCAAAGTACCACCTTCCAGTCTTATGTATTAAAACAATAGTTCTTTGACTTTCAATTTTATTAATTTCTCCTTTGATTTTTAGGATCTCTAATTTAGTTTTTATCTGAGGATTTTTAATCTGTTCAATTTCTAGTTTTGTTTTTATAATTTGCATGTCCTATTCATTGACCTCTGCCCTCCCTAATTTTTTAATATATGAACTCAAGGATATAAATTGCCCCCTGAGTACTGCTTTGCCTGTATCTCATAAATTTTGAAAGTATATCTCATCATTGTCATTTTCCTCAATGAAATTATTAATTGTTTCTATGATTTGTTCTTTAACTGATTTTGGAGAATCTTATTGTTTAATTTCCAGTTATTTTTTATTTGCCTCTTCATGTACCCTTATTAATTATTATTTTCAATGCAGTGTGATCTGAGAATGTTGCATTTATTATTTCTGCTCTTTTGCACTTGTTTTCCATTTTTATACCCTTGAATATGGTCAATCATTGTGAATGTACCATGTGCTGCTGAAAAGGTATGTTTCTTTTTATCCCTATTTATTTTTTCCACATATCTACTAACTCTGTTTTTTCTAAGATTTCATTCTAGTTCTGATAGAGGAAGTTTCAGATCTCCCAGGAGTATAGTTTTTCTATCTATTTCATCCTTGAGCTCTACTATTTTCTCCTTTAGAAATTTTGATGCTATGCCATTTGGTGCATACATATTGAGTACTAATATTTCCTCATTGTCTATAGTGCCTTTTATCAGGATATATTTACCTTCACTATCTCCTTTGACTAAATAAATTTTTACTTTGGCTTTGTCAGATATCATGATTGAGACTCCTGCCTTCTTCATCTCAGTTGATGTCCAAAAGTTTTGGCTCCATCCACTTACTTTTCCTCTATGTGTGTCTACCTTCCTGACATGTGTTTCTTGTAGACAGCACATGGTAGGTTTTTGGTTTCTAATCCACTCTGCTATTTGCTTGCATTTTATGGGTGAGTTAATTCCATTCACATTCAGAGTTATGATTACCAGCTGTGTATTTCCCAGTATTTTGATTTCTACTCCTAGTCCTGCCCTTTTTCTTTGACTATTTTCCGTCTACATGAGTGTTTTATTTTTAATCAGTCCCCCTAATTCCCAACGTTATTTTACTTCCTTTTCAAACCCCCTTCTTATTCTCCTCTTATTTTCTTTACAGTCTTTTAAAACTACCCACTAACCTCTCCCTCCCCTGTATTACTTCCTTCCCCACCAGTCTATTTGTTACTCTTCTACTTCTCTATAGGGTACAAATCAATTCTCTGCCCCAAAGGATATGATTGTTCTTCCCTCTTTGAGTCAATTGGAGTGCATGTAAGAAGTGAGTATTTCCTATCTCCAACCTCTTTACCCTTCTAGTGTATTGATGTTCTCCCCTAGTCCTGACATGTACTTCTTTGAGATGGATAAATTTACCCCATTTTGTTTCTTTTTCCCTTTCTCTTAGTATTAGTCTATTTTTCCTAACTCTAGTTATATAATACATATATATATTCACACATATATATTTATGCAAACATATATCTATATACATATTTATGTCTTGGCATTTCATCCTATACAGTTTGTCACTGTTCCTTTTAAGTCTAATTCTTCTAGCTAACCAGGTGATAATAACAATTTTTAAGAGTTACTAATATCCTCATTTATTCTAAGGATACATATCATTTTAACTTATCAGGTCCCTTAAAATTTTGTTTTGTTTTTCTTGTTTTCCCCCTTTCTTAATTACCTTTTAATGATTCTCTTGGATTCTGTGTTTGAGCATCAAATTTTCTTTTCAGGTCTTGTCTTTTCTTTACTAATGCTTGGAATTCTTCTATTTTATTAAATGACCATACTTTCCCCTGTCAGTTTTGCTGGGTCATATAGTCAGTTTTGCTGGGTATTTTAATATTGTCAGTTTTGCTGGATAGTTGATTCTTGCATGTGTACTTAGTTCCCTTCCTTTCAAGAATATCATATTCCATGCCTTTTGGTCCTTCATTGTCAATGCAGCCAGAATATGTGTTATCCTCTCTGTAGTTCCATGGTATCTGAATGACTTCTTCTTAGCAGCTTGTAATATTTTTTCCTTGGTCTGGTAGTTCTTGAATTAGGCTATACCATTCTTGGGTATTGTCTGTTGAGGATTAAGTATAGGAGGTGATCTGTGGAGTCTTTCAATCTTTGCTTTCCCTCTTTTTTCTAGAATTTTGGGGGAGTTTTCTTGGATACTTTTCTGTAGGATTTCTGTAGGATGATGTCCAGGCTTTTTATTTTGTCATGATCTTCTGGTAGACCAATGATTCTTAAGTTGTCTCTCCTTAACCTCTTTTTCTAAATCTTCTATTTTATGAATGAGATGTTTCATATTTTCCTCATATTTTTCATTCTTTTGATTTTGTTTTATAGTTTCCTACTGCCTTGTGATGTCACTTGCTTCTAATTGTTGTATTCTAGTTTTTAATGACTGAATTTAATCCCTGGCTTTTTGGCCATCCTTCTTCTTGTCTGATTTTCTTTGGGGTTCATTTTTCATTTTCTTTGCTTCATCTTTCATCTTATTTGCCTCATTTTCAAGCTTTTTAATTTTGACTTTCAAGACAGTATTTTCTTTTTTTGGTTCAAGTGCCTCTGTTTCCAGTTGACTTATCTTGTCTTTTAAGTTCTTTTCCATCTTGCTACTTAGGTGACCTGGTAGCCTACAGTAATTAATGGAGTTAATTGTCATAGTAAATCTCCACAATTTAGGAAATTTCATGTGGTCATATATTTAGTATTCAACAGAAACTTAGAGTATATCAGGTTTGACACCATTATTAACAGGAAATCATGTGAAAAGGGGCTTGTGGATTTCTCCATAAATATATAAGCAGTACCTGTTGTGGAATTTGAACCTGGATCTTCTTGCTTCTAATTCCCTATTTGTTGCATCATACGGACATTAAGTAATTGAAACTTATTCAAAGGAAACTGTCAGACTGAGAAAAAAGGATAGTGTCCAAGTCATACCAAAATATATAGAAAATAAATTGGATATTTCAGTTGAAGAAGAAGTAACAGGAAATATATTAATTCTTTCCTCAAGTATATCAAAGTTTGAACTGTAGAATAAACATATTTTATTTTGTTTTGTGTGACCCCAGGAGTAAGAAAAGTAAGTTTAATTATGTTTAAATTGCAGAGAAACAATTTTCATTTTGATAAAGGAAAACATTCTTAATGATTAAAGCAACAAAATAATATTTTTCTTATTTTTTCCCTGATTACATATAGATAAAATTTTAAAAATTAATTTTTAAGAATTTTCCCATGTTGACATGATTTATCTTCTTTCCCTCCCCCCTCCTGGAGTTGATGAGGAATTCCACTGGGTTATACATACATCATTGTTCAAAACCTATTTCCATATTATTAATATTTGCAATAGAGGGATCACTTAAAGTCAAAACCCCCAATCATATCCCCATCCAAAGATGTGATCTACCAGATGTTTTTCTTCTGCATTTTTACTCCCACAGTTCTCTCTCTGGATGGGTTTAGCATTCTTTGTTACAAGTCCCTCTGGATTGTCTTGGATCATAGCATTGCTGCTAATATAAAAGTCTGTTACTTTAGATTGTACCATGATGTTTCACTTTCTGTGGATAGTGTTCTCCTGATTCTGCTCATTTTGCTCTCCATCAATTCCTAGAGTTCTCTCCAGTTCACATGGAATTCCTCTAGTTCGTTATTCCTTTCAGCACTATAGTATTCCATCATCATCAGATAATACAATTTGTTCAGCCATTCTTCAATTAATAAATAAACTTTTGAATAATAGTTTTCTGGTATTTTCTTCTCTCCCTATCTCCCTCCCTGGAAGATAATATGATATAGGTTATACTTTCTATCATCTAATACATATTTCCATGTTTCTCACAATATAATGCTACAATATAAATATTGCTTTTATAAGAAAAAAGCTTATAAAAGAAATAAAGTGGAAATTGGTTTGCTTTTATTCATGTTCACATTCCATCTGTTTTGTTTTTAATAAGACAATGGATAGTGTATTTTTGTCACAAGAACCTTGGAGTTGTCTTGGATTCTTGCATTTCTGATAGTAGGTAACTATTCACAGTTGATCATCACATAGTATTGCTGTTACTGTATACAGTATTCTCTTGGTACTGCTCACTTCAATTTGCATTACTTCATAGAAGACTTTCCATGACTTTTTTTTTTCTTTGTGATTATCCTGTTGGCCATTTTTTATGGCACAATAGTATTTCATTCCAATAAAAATCACAATTTGTTCAGCCATTCTCCAGTTGATAGACATCCCTTGAGTTTCCAATTTTTTACCACCTCTAAAAGAGGTACCATAAATATTGTTTTTTTACAAATACGTCCTTCCTCCTTAAACTTAATCACTTTGTGAAACATATCTAGTAGTGGTATAGCAATAACATAATCTAATGAGCTGCTTGTTTGCTTATATGCTGCCTCCTCCTCCTATTGTTCCTCCTCCTCACTGTCATTTATACTGAGCTTTAAGGTTTGCAAAGTACTTCATAGATGTTCTTTCATCAGATCTTCACCAAAACTATGTGAGATAGATTCTATTATTATCCCCATTTTACAGATAACGAAACAGAAGCAGAAAAAGATTAAGTGGTAAGCCCATGGTCACGGCAAATTTCTGAGTCAAACAGAATAGGAACTCAGGCTTCCTGAATCTGATGTTCAATACATTACAACATATAAGCTGTCAATCATCACTTTATTTCTTTTTTAAAAATTTTTTAATATTTTTTCTAGATTTAAATTCTGAGACATTTTAAAAGTCATTTTCTGACATTTTGTAATCCATGTTCTCTCCCTCCCTTCTCCCCCATCCCACCCCCTGCCAAAACACCAACTATCACTCAATACATATTTCCAAGTTTGTTATGTTGCGAAAAAGGCATATGTTGCTTATACAAGGAAAAAACCTCACCAGGGAAATAAAGTGAAAAATGGTATATGTCAATCTGAATTCAGATTCCATTAGTTTCTTTTATGGTGGCCTAAAGCTTCTTTTGTCAGAGTTTGAGTTCTTTAAATACTGACCATATGACTGTTGTAGAAGGGATTTCTGCACTCAGGTTGGACAAGATGACCTTTAAAGTCCATTTGAATATTAAGATTAGGTGATTTTTGTTCAACATGTATAGAATAATAGAATGTTAGTGCTAGTTCTTAGAGATCATCTAATACATCTACATCTATATATTATTCATTACACATATAAGGACACTGAAACCCAGAGAGCAGAAGTTGATTTATTAATGGAAAAAACAAAAACAAAAACAAAAAATAACCCAAGACTTTATCAGGGGCAAAGCTAAGACTGCAACTTAATCTTCAGACTCTGGTTCAGTATTTATGTCATGACAAGAAGTCTGATATAGTTCTTGTTCAGTTGAGTAGCCCATGATAGATGATAAAGACAGAGAAATAAATGTGTTGAGATCATAGCCCAGAAAGAAAATTGCTGTAAGGTTAACTTGTTAGTTTGAGTAGCCCATGTGTGGTCATTATAGAGAGGGTCTTATTATTGGGAATAATGAATCCCTGATTTAGTTGCATACCATTACATATTTCTATTAGGTTGGAACCAAAGACTATATCTGAAATAAATATTACTTCAAGTAATGCATTTTTATTATAGAAAACAATTTTTTGGGATTCATATGCTTCAGATCATTTTAGCCCAAATGGCATTAATAGGACCAATTACTGCTTTTGAGTTCAGTAGTTCATGCCTAGTACTTCTCAAGTAATGATAAGTATGAAAGGAGAATAGAAAAAAGAGAAAACAGGGAAAGAAATTTCTGAAATAAGTGGAAGAGAAGAGAATAAGAATGAAAAGAAAGGCAAGAGGAAAGGAAAAATCAGCAAGATTTGAATGTTCCTACCCAGTGCAGAGATAGGAAAATTAAACAAAATGATGCTTCAGAATGTCAAAGAATATTCTTGTTCTTTGTCTGGGAGATTGGCAAAATAATAATTTTCTCCACTCACAAATTTGAAAAATTAAAAAAAGAACATATATATGTACATATATATATATACATGACACAAAAAATTTAAGAAATGTGTTCTTTAGTTTTTTTCTTATGTTGCATAGAACTTGAATGCTTCTGTCAGATCAACATTTGTTAAACCCCTAATACAAAATGACAGTTGAAAAGAACATTCAGAAAGACTGACAGGCAAATGTTTAAGAAGGGAACATCCTTGATAAATACTTCTTAGGTTATTTGTTATTGTTGTCTTTAACAACTTCTGATACACAGGAATTATTTTAAAGTCATATGAGTCATATTCCAGGGTATATAAATAAGATTGCAAATGATCAACAGTTTGGCAGCTTGTATTATTCTTAGTAACCATGTGATACATGTTTCCAGGGAGAAAGGGGAAAAAATTTAAAGGTTGAAACATTTTAAATGGAAATTTCTTTTAATAATGTACTGTGACCTCCTACAATTATTTGAGAAATCTTTTAATACTTTTTGGGAGAATTTTGAAACTCTGTTAAGGCAGTAAGTATTTTCTTTCTAAATATCAAATACAGTTAGCTAGACCTTTAGATAAGAGAGGGAAATTAATAAGGAAATGAAATCCAGATGCTAACTACTAGAGAATTTGGGAAGTATGACAGGAGTCAAACTTAATTTAAAAAAATAAACATTGTTATGAATACAATCTATGTTATTGTATTTTTCAAGGCTCTAGTGCAATCCCACTACTTTCCATGAATATTGATAGAAGAACATTTTAGTATTGTAAAGGGAATACAAAATATCAATTTGAGTTCATGGAAATGAGAAATAAATCATGGCAGTGTCTATACATTTTTAATGATAGATCTCTATATGTATACCTTGTTTATTCTCCTCAGTATAGAACCTAGCCCAATTCAAAACTTGCTAGTTGTTTTGCCTGGTTGCTCACTCAATTTTTATGTAACTAATTATGATATGGCAATGTTTTGTCCTTAATGATGTTCAATTTAAAAGGAAAGAAGGAAGGGAGGGAGGAAAGAAGGAAGGAAGGAAGGAAGGAAGGAAGGAAGGAAGGAAGGAAGGAAGGAAGGAAGGAAGGAAGGAAGGAAGAAGGAAGGTGAGCAGGCAGGGAAGGAAAAGAAGAGAAGAGAAGAGAAGAGAAGAGAAGAGAAGAGAAGAGAAGAGAAGAGAAGAGAAGAGAAGAGAAGAGAAGAGAAGAGAAGAGAAGAGAAGAGAAGAGAAGAGAAGAGAAGAGAAGAGAAGAGAAGAGAAGAGAAGAAGAGAAGAGAATGGAGAAACTAAAAAAAATACTTCAAGCTGCATTTAGAGTTCATACATTATCTCTCTTGAGGTAAATAGCATTTTTAAACATAAGCCTTTGAAATTGTCATGGATCTTTTTATTTATTAGCATAGTTTGTCTTTTACAGTTGTGGAAAGGAAAACTGAAGCAAGCTCTGGACTCTCTGCCATTCAGGTGGAACAAACAGCATTTGGAATGTTAGAGAGAAGATATTGACAAGAAAGACAGTTGGTGGGGGGAGGAGTACTTGAAGTGACAGTTGGTCTCCTGACAGACTGTCTTCCTGGTCCTCAGACTGGAAGGAGCCTCTCTCCCTGTCTCGGGATAGAAGTACCTCCATTCCTGGATTTCCCCAATTGTGTGTTCTATCTGGATTCCTGTGATCATATCATGAAACAAAAGTATTGAAGGAGAGCAGTTTGAACTGTAAGGTTGGTTTTTAGGGGCATCAGCCTGAAGAGACAGGCCCAACCAGCTCTGAAGATCAAAACTTTTCTTCCTCTTACTATCTACTGCTAAAGACTTTGAACTTAAGAAAGCTAGCATAGATTAGCACAGATAGAAATAAAAGAAATCCTTCACCAGCCTGTGAGGCCTGGCCTCAGCTCAAAAGCTGAGAGAGACTCAAACTCAATCTAGGGAACCCCTCTTCCCTCTTCCTTCTTCCCTCTTTCCCGATACCTGCCAATCCAAACTTGTTATTAAATTAATCTTTATTTAAATAACTGCAGCCTAGGCAAACACATAATAGTATACTTGTCAGATCTTTGGGAAGGGAAAGATTCTAAAACCAAGCAAGCGCTAGGAAAAATCACAAAATGTGAAATCAATAATTTTGATTTCATCAAATTAAAAAGTTTTTGTACAAACAAAACTAATCTATCCAAAATTAGAAGGGAAGCAAAAAAATTGGGAAACAATCTTCATTGCAAAAACTTCTGACAAAGGTCTAATTACTCAAATTTATAAAGAGCTAAACCAGTTGTACAAAAAATCAAGCCATTCTCCAATTGAAAAATGGGCAAAGGACATGAACAAGCAGTTCTCAGCCAAAGAAATCAAAACTATTAATAAGCACATAAAAAGTGCTCTAAATCTTTTATAATCAGAGAAATGCAAATCAAAACAAGTCTGAGGTATCACCTCGCACCTAGCAGATTGGCTAACATGACAGCAAAGGAAAGTAATGAATGTTGGAGGGGATGTAGCAAAGTTGGGACATTAATTCATTGCTGGTGGTGTTGTGAATTGATCCAACCATTCTGGAGGACAATTTGGAACTATGCCCAAAGGGCGATAAAGGTCTGCCCTTTGATCCAGCCATGGTACTGCAGGGTTGATACCCCAAAGAGATAATAAGGAAAAAGACATGTACAAAAACATTCATAGCTGAGCTTTTTGTGGTGGCAAAAAGTTGGAAAATGAGGGGATGCCCTTCAATTGGGGAATGGCTGAATTAATTGTGGTATATGTTGGTGATGGAATACTATTGTGCTCAAAGGAATAGTAAAGTGGAGGGATTCCATGGGAACTGGAACAACCGCCAGGAATTGTTGCAGAGTGAGAGGAGCATAACCAGGAAATATTGTACACAGAGACTGATACACTGTGGTACAATTGAATGTAATGGACTTCTCTATTAGTGGCAATGCAATGAACCTAAACAACTTGGAGGAACCTATGAGAAAAAACACTATCCACATCCAGAGGAAACATTGTGGGAGTAGAAACACCAAAGAAAAACAATTGCTTGATTACATGGGTCGAAGGGATGTGGTTGGAGATGTAGACTCTAAATGAACATCCTAGTGCAAACAACAACATGGAAATAGGTTCTGATCAAGGACACAAGTAATACCCAATGAAACTGCATGTTGGCCACAGGAAGAGTTGGTGGAGAGGAGGGAGGGTGATAATGTGATTATTGTAACCAAGGAATAATGTTCTAAATTGACCAAATAAACTTATTCAAATGAAAAAAAAATAACTGCAGCCAGATAAGAGGACTATCATTTCAGGGGACATAGAGGGAGCAGAACCTAAAGACAGCCATTCAACCATAAATGGTCCTATTGGACCCCTGCTGAGAAACCTTAGTCTGGGGAAAGGCTTGTCCCTCAGGGGGATCTGTGCTTGCCTGCTTGGGGTATCTTCAACATTAGTCAATAGAGAAGATATCTCCTCTGGTTATCATTGGTAGCCCATTTCTCAGGAACCCAAATTTTCAAAGATAGCCTGTCAGCAGTGGCATCTCTCTCCTTTTTCCTCACCAGCAGCCATATTCCATCTCTCCCTTTAACTCTTCATTTCCCTGTCATAAAACCTTCCTTACCCCCTGTACCTATCCCCAGTACCCCCTTCAATCTCCTCAACAATCCTTAAATCATTACACAGTTTATTATTAGAGTATTACTCCTACTCTGTAAAATGTTCTATTTATGCTCATTTCATGTTGCATCAATTTTTATGTTTTCCCAGGTCTTTTTGAATCTATCTTTGAACACAACTGTATTCAACCACAGTCTTCAAACACAGCTGGTTTAACTATTCTTCAATGGATGGGCAGCCCCTCAATTTCTGGTTTCATTGCCAACACAAAAAGAATTTATATAAACATTTTTTCATGTAAGTCCTTTTGCTTTTTAAAAAATCTTTTTTCCTTTTCTTTTGATCTATGGGATAAAGACATATTAGTGGCATTAGTAGGCAATAGTTTTGAATTGCTTTCTATGATGGTAGTAGCAGTTCACAGCTTCACTAATAGTATATTAGCGTCCATCTTAATTTTTCCACATCTCTTACAACATATATCATTTTCCTTTTCAATCATATTAATGTCATAGATTTGTTTTATAATCTCAGAGTTGCTTTAATTTGAATTCTCCAATCAATAGTTACTTAGAACATTTTTTCATATGATTATTGATAGTTTTGATTATTTCATTTGAAAACTGTCCATATCATTTGACCATTTATCAGTTGGGTAAAACTTGGTTTCTTATAAGTTTGACTCAGTTCTCTATATATTTAAGAAATGAGGCCTTTGTCACAGAAAATAATAGTTTTCTTACTATTGGTATGCTTATTATATTTCCCTCTACCACATTTTCCTCTGTTCATCTTTTTCTCTCTCCTTTCTTCTTGTATATCTACAAAACTGTTTTTCTTCTGCCCACTTGCTTCTGCCTATTTGCCCTCTCATTCTACTTCTTCTTTCCCTTTTTACCCAAGGCATCCCTCTTTCTAACTCTAATTTAATTTTTTTTTTAACCCTTACCTTCCGTCTTGGAGTCAATACTTTGTATTGGCTCCAAGGCAGAAGAGTGGTAAGGGCTAGGCAATTGGGGGTCAAGTGACTTTCCCAGGGTCACACAGCTGGGAAGTGTCTGAGGCCAGATTTAAACCTAGGACCTCCAGTCTCTAGGTCTGGCTCTCAATCCACTGAGCTACCCATCTGCCCCCTCTAATTTAATTTTTTGAGATATCATCCCATTGTAGTAATCATAAGTGAATGGGAGAACCTCACTGAAAATATTGAAGCAGATAGCAGAATAAATAAAAAACCAGAATTCAACGACATGATGTTTACAAAAATCACATTTAAAATAGAGATACAACCAGATTTGGAAACTATGGAAGTGTCAATGAGGTTGGGAACGGCTGAACAAGATGTAGTATATGGTTGTGATGGAAAACTTTGATGAATTATGATGGAAGAAATGATGAACAAAATTAATTCAGAAAAAACTGGAAAGACTTATATGAACTGATAGAAAGTGAAGTGAGCAAAACCAGAAGAAGAGTGTTAACAGAAACAGAGATATTGTATGATGATCAACAATGAAGGACTAACTATAATCAGTAAAACAACATTCCAAGATAATGCCCAATCTATTCATAAAAAATAATATTGCTTGCAGTCAAAAAAGGAACTGTTAGAATTTGATTGCAGATGAAAGCACACTATTCTCCAATTTATTTCCTTCATGATTTATTTTTATTTTATATGTGATATGTGTCTTCAGTCACCACATGTGAAACATAGAAATATGTATTATATGAAAGTATTGATATAACCTACATCAGATTATTTACTGCCGGGTGGCAGAGTGAGGGAGAGATCATAATTTTAAAATGTTGAAAATAATTGTCAAAAGTTATTTCGATGCTTTTGGAAAAAATCAATTAAAAATGAAGAAGATTGTTTTTTTTCTTAGCTTTGTAAGGCATCTTCACAAAAAACTGATCATTTATTTTAGAGCATAAAAGCCTAATGGACAATTGCAGAAAAATAGAAATTAAAAATGTGACATTTTCAGGCTGCCATGTAATGAAATTATATTCAATAAGGGTTGTAAAAGTATGGATTAAAATTAATTGAAAACTAAATAATCTACTCCTAAAGAATAAATTGGTAGAAAAAAGAATAATAATAATAAAATTGTTTAAATAATAATGAATAAAATGTAAATTTTATTAAAAAAGAATGAAAATAATGGGACAACATACAAAAATTGGTGGGATTTAGCCAAAGTAATACTCCACTGAAAATTTATTTCTCTAAGCACATCAATAAAAGAAAAAAAGATAAGATTAATAAGTTTAGCAAGCAACTTAAAAACCCTAGAAAAAGAACAAATTGCAAATTCCCAAGTAAACCACAAAATGATAACCCTAAAAAATCAAAAAAAGATAAATAAAATCAAAATAAACACTCATTTAACTAATAAATAAAACTGGGAGTTGGTTTTATCAGTGACAACAAAATAGATAAATCAGTAGTTAATTTGATTTTTAAAAAGGAAGAAGAAAAGCAAATTAACCAAAAAACAAAATTTAAAAATGAAAAGGATGAATGAACCACAAATTAAGATAAAATCAGTTTTAAGAATCATTCTTTCTAATTATAAGTCAACAAAACTGGAAATTAAGGTGAAATGTATGAATATTTATAAAAATATAAACCATCTGTATTATGAGAAGAGGAACAACTTTCCTTCCAACTCCTATTATGCCTATACTTTTGGGATGATGAAGAGGAAATTGTGTGGGGAATGGGACTACTTTCTTTTACTGTTCAGTTGCCACTGGATCTCCCATGATATACTTTTCTTCCTATTCTCTAGCCTTCAGAGGCAAGAGGAGTAGCAATACCTTCCATATGATCATCTTACTGTATACTTCCCATCTCTTATTGTACATTCCTTCAGCCTGATCTTAAACCTCTTTTGGGGAGAGAAGTAGTATCTTCTGTTCAATGATGAACATTCTTATAATTCATTATGTCCTTCATATTTCAGTGATTTTGAACCCCTGCCAGTCATGCCAGTCATCATAACTCCATTATCCATCACCCAATTCCTTTTGGTCATTATTTTTAACCTTCATACCAAAAAATTCCAGTGAAACCCCACTCAGTCCTTACAATATGCCCTTTAAAATGCCTGTCCTATAGCCAATAAACTTCCATTCATCCTAAATATTTTCCTTTCCCACATCTCTTTAACCTAAACCTGACTCCCCTAAGATTACATAGTTTTCTTGGCATCCATTTTCAGTACTGGATGTACCCCTCCTCCTTTGAACGTCTTGCTATTAATATCTCCCACACGGTCAAAATCCTGGAAGTCTGTTTTCTACACACTTCCAAGTTACTCTCCTTTCTTCCTCATTAAGTTTGTCACATGACCCACAATCTAACTACTCCCCAACTCCTGCCCTCATCAAGGGAACTTCATCATAAATATTAAAACTCCCTCAAATGTTCTAACTATTCAATTCCTAAACTTACTTCCTTCCATGAATGTTTCTCTACCCCCATCTCAATCACATACAAAGACAACCATATCTATGATCTTATATCACCTATGAATATACCACCTCCATGTTTAAGAGTTCTTAAGTGCCTTATCCAAGAATGATCTTTTGGCTTTTCTCCTGTCCTGATGCCTCCCTTTACAAAACTCTAGTCTGTTCATACTATAACCTTTCATCTATTGTTTCCTCAGTACTCTCTCAGGCCATCTTCATTGCACTAGCCATTCTCTCTGCTTTTTTTCCCATACTGGTGACCCAATTCAACTCTATATTGGCCTCTACTTTTAAATCTTTATATCTTTTATCACTTCATCATTTTTGGCCTGCCAAACCAGCCTCAGATTGGTCCACCATTTGTGACCAATACCTCTACACATGTGTTGATGAATGAAGGTGGAGGAAATCTCATAATCTGGCTTAAATTCACTACAAATTTCTGTTAAATTACCTAAATTAAGCTGTCATTGCTAGTAGATAATCCTTGCATAGCTGTTTTATCAATTTATTATCTCATTCAATTCAGTGAATCTTATCTTCCAAACCCTTTTATCCTTCCTCAAACCTCCCCAGTTTTCCTATCCCACTATCCTCTCAGTAGAAAACCTTGCCTTGTATTTTACAGAAAAAAATGACAGCATTCAGTATGAGTTCCCTCTTCTTCCCATTTTATATCACTCATATGTCTTTTATGTTATTTCTTCCTTCATTTCTGTCTCACATGATGTGGCACTCCTTGCCAAGGCAAATTCCTCTAACTGCCCAAGCAATACCATTTCCTCCTATTTCCTAAGACAGATTGTCTCCTAAATTTTCCCTATTCCTTATTTTTAACCTCTCTATGATTATTGATGCATTCCCTACTATCTTTAAACATCTCCATGTTTCCCTCATCCTAAAAAAGAAAAAAAAATCCCTCATTTGCTACTTCCTATTCTCACTAATCCCACTACACCTCTTGTCCTTTTACTTTTTGTAAAAATCATCTAAAACATATGGCTTTACATTGTCTCCTCTCATTTTTTCTTAACCACATAAAATCTATTTTCTGATCTTATCATTCCACCAAAATACTCTCTCCAGTGTTGTCAGTGATCTCTTAGTTCCTAAATGCAATGTCCTTTCCTCAATCCTCATTTTTTTTAACCTGAGTGCTGCTTTGAATCTGTTAATCACCCTTTCCTCCTTACACTAGATTTTTGGGACCCCTCTCTCTCCTTGTTGTCCTCCCACCTATTTGACTACTCCTCTTATTCTTTTGTTGTATAGTTTTCCAGATTACATGCATCCTAATCACAGATCCTGGATCCTTTCCTCTTCCCTCTATATTGCTTCTGTTCATGATCTTATTAGTTATAGTGGCTTTAACATATATAACTTGATGGTTCTCAAATATACTTATCCTGCCCCAAATTATCTACTGACATCCAATCTGACATCTCCAATTGCCTTTCAGACATTTTGAAATTGGTGTCCACTAGACATCTTAAACTAAAGACATAGAAAATGAAAATTACTACTTTTCCCTGAACCCACCTCTCCTGCTTTCCATATCCCTCTAAAAGGTAATGTCATCCTCCCAATTCCTCAGATTTACAAACTATTAGTCATTTTTAAATCTTCATTTTCTCTTCCATATTGCGAAGGCCTGTTGATTTCATCATTGAAAAAAAAATGATTGCATATGCCCTCTTCTGCCCTCTGACATTGCCACAACTCTAATGAAGTCCTTAAATACCTCATATCTGGATGATTGCAATAGCTTGCTGGTAAATTAACCTGTCTCATGTCTCTCCCCACTCTAGTCCTTCCTCCATTTAGTGACCAAAAGAATTTTTCTAAAGCACAGCTCTGATCATGTCTCTATTTCACATGATAAATTATAGAGGCTCCCATTGACTCTAGGATCAAATACAAAATGTTGTATTTGGCATTCAATTCCTTTATACTTTAGCCCTGTCTTAAATTTTCCATTCTTCTTATACCTTATCATTCACCACATACTTTTTAATCTAATGACACTGGCACCTCTTCATCATTCCAGAAAAAAGAGAGTGCATCTGTTTACTTCTGAAAGAAGTGAAAGAAAACTATCTCTTTGATCTTTTTAAAATTTTATTAAAAGAAAAAAAAACAGAGATCCCTAACTGAAATTAACTAATTGCCCTCCCCCCCCCCCCATCTGAATCTTTTCAGATTCAAAGTTCCTTACTAGGTGCAAGGTTGGTCATTATATAGACCAATCCCATGCCCAGAAGTAGGGGGGGTGGCTCCTCCCTAGCACAGGACTGGTTAATTCAAGACCAATCCCACACCAGGAAGTAGGAAGGAGGGACCCCTGGGGCACACTGAGGGATGCAGTTCCCCTGGCCACAATATGTTAAAACACACATTTCCTAGAATTTTATCTGGCTGTTCTCCATGCCAGAAATTCTCTCTCCACCACAGCACATTCTTTTTTAGCATCTCTATTGCTTATGACAACTTCCTGTCTACTGGCTAATTCCCCTTTGCTTACAAATATATAGATACATTCCCTCCTCTACAAATACAATAAAAACAATAAAAATGACATTTATATAGTGTTTTTTTAAATAACCTCTATCTTCCATTTTGGAAGAAATGTTGTTTATTGGTTCCAAGGCAGAAGAGTGGTAAGGACTAGGTAATGGGGGTTAAGTGATTTGCTCAGGTTCACTTAGCTAGGAAGTATCTGAGGTCAGATTTTAACCCAGGACCTCCCATCTCTAGGCCTGGCTCTCAATCCACTGAGACACCAAGCTTCTCTCTTATATAGTGTTTTAACATTTACAATAGGTTGGACATCTTATATCATTTCCCCCATATCCTCATTTTATAGATGAGGAAACTGAGGATTTAAGAATTAAAATGATTTGCCCATAATAGATTCATTAGGTCAGAACCTTTTTTCCTTCTAGTTCTTGTTGTTAATGACTTGTTATTAAAATGCTGCATATATATGTATGCTGGTTGACCCTACACCATTATATATATATATATATATATATATATATATATATATATATATATATATATATATATATAAGCACTGTGGAGTGCTCAGGGCGTGTTGGAGCACAAAAGACAACACGGCCATCCAATGCAGCTGAGGAAGTCTCCAGGTGTAACGACTTTTCATGCCACTGGACCCAGGCTTCCAACGCGGAGCGAGTGGAACTGTCTCTGTGCATTGACTTTTCCACTTAAATCTCCTTCACGCACAAGTGTTTTTGTGCACACTCATCTATCACAGATGAAAGCGCACAAAGACAATCGTCATCCTCGGTTACCGAGAGACTACTATATATATATATATATATATATATATATATATATATATATATATATATATATATATATATATATATATATATATATATATATATATATATATATATATATATATATATATATATATATATATATAATATACACATATATATAGGATAGCAGGATATTTCATATGTCACCTATGAAATATTAACTATGATATTTTACATGTCACATGTAACATATTACATATTTATATATGTAAACTTAAAATACATTGATTATTCTAGTTTTAAAAAAGTGCTAAATTTAATTTAAAAGTAAAATTTCATAAGTGCTTTTGATTTTACATTACACACATACCTTGAGATACCATTGACTTTCACTCCTCCCTTCTAAAACATTTAGTTCCACAAAGAAAATTGATATAACCAGAAATACCAATCTACCTCTCTTGCTCCCTTAACTCTTTTGGAGAAATGCAATTTGTTCTCTTTGATTGCATATCTCAAGGTATGTCATTTTAGTATGATACTCAGAACTTGGCTTTCTTTTAGCATTATGTTAATTTCTATAATTTTCATAATTGATTCAAACTTATTTTCTAATAATTCCCATCTTTTACCAATATTTTTCTCTAAGGAATAACTGACAGAATGAATTTCAGAATTTCTGTTACCTCCTATTCCATCTAGTAAAACCCATTCCCAAGTCCTAAAGTCTAAATATATCTACAAATATAATCAACAAGTGGTCATCCAATAGGTCAGTCATATTCATCTATTCATAACTCCATGGACAATAGCTATTTGTAAGGTTTTCTTGGCAAGAATACTCAAATAGTTTGCTTTTTTCCTTCACCAGAGGATGCAGTGGATCCTTTTGTCAAGTAATCAGAGGTGGTGAATTGCCCAGAATTACAAAGCTAGGAGGTGTCTGAAGTCAGATTTAAACTCGGGTTTTTTCTGACCTCTAATGAAAGTGAACCCTTTACTTCATGTTTCCATAGCAGTCCACTACCTACCATGTAAGTTTAGCCAGAGAATTTTAAATATTTCCCTCCTACAATAGAAGGCTTTTTTTGGTCAAATTTTCTTTTTTCTTTATATTAAATATATGAAAAGAGTTGCATTTTGCAGTCTCTTCTTCATGCTTCTTCCCTACTCATTGAGAAGGCATGTAATATGATATCCATTTCATATGTGAAATTGTGGAAAACCTATTTCCATATTAACCATGTCACAAAAAAGAAAAAAAAAAGTGAGAAAATTATATTTCAATTTGCACTCAGAGTTTATCACTTCTTTCTGGAGATGGATGATAATTTTCATCATGAGTCCTTCCAAATGATTCCAGATCATTTTATTGTTCAGAGTAGCTAAGCCTTTTACAGTCGATCATCATTATGCTATTATTCTTACCATGTATAATGATCTTCACATTTTGTTTACTTACCTTTGCATCAGTTTATGTGTGCTATTTTCCTCATTATTTTAATAGTACAATAGTATTCCATCACAAACTTGTATCAAAACTTACTTAAATGTTTCCCAATTGATGGTCATCCCTTCTACTTCCAAACCTTTGCCACCATAAAAAGAACCAACATAAATACTTTGGAACATAGAGATCCCTTTCCTTTTGGGGAGATGTTGGGGGAGATACCAACAGTGATGTTGCTGGATCAACGGGTATACACAGCTTAATTGCTTTTGGGGCATAGTTCCAAATTGTTCTCCAGACCAGTTCACAACTCCTCGAATAGTTCAACACTATGCCTGTTTTCCCACATCCCCTCTAACAGTTTTCACTTGTGGTATGTGTAAATTGGCACCTCAGTATTGTTTTAATTTTCTTTTTTTCTAATTGTATTAATTTAGAATATTTTTTCATACGTATATAATAGCTTTGATTTCTTCTGAAAATTGTAAGTTTGTATCCCTTGACCATTTATCAAGTCAGCAATGATTTGATTTTTATGTATTTCACTCTATTCCCTATATATTTGAGAAATGAGGCCATCATCAGAAAAAAAAAATTACTGTAAAAACCTTTTACTTCATTGTCTATGAAACTTTTAGCAAAATGTAGTTTTCCTGATGATCTCTTGTAATTGAGTCTATTTTTGTTTCTGCTTTGTCTGAGATCATGATTGCTCCCTTTGCTTTTTTTCTTTTTTTACTTCAGCTGAAGCATAATAGATTATGCTCTGGAGCCTTATTTTTAACTGTGTTTGTGCCTTTTTCTTTCAACTGTGTCTGTTGTAAGCAACATTCTGTTGGATTTTGATTTCTAATCCATTCTACCATCCCCTTCTGTTTTATGGGTGATTTCATCTGATTCACACTCAGCAATGATTACCAATTGTGCATTTACATTGAAGGAAGTTTACAGGCTCAGAGTATACAAGCTCAAATATATGGGTTCATTTGTTGATGAATGCTTATGAAAAATAAAATAAACAGAATGCATAGTAGCTAACAGTTATGTCAAGACATCTAGCATTTATTAAGTGCCAATTGTAAACCAAGACTTGTGCTAAATAATGAGTAGATTTTCAGCCCTAGAGTCAAGAAGACCTGGGTTCATGTCCTTGTGCTGACCCATGCTAGTGATGTGACTGGATAAATGACCTAATCTTTCAGGGTTTCATAGAACTTTGTAAAATTATAGGTTTAAAAACAAGTAAAATATATCTTCAGAGGAAAATATTCTCAATAGTTGTTTTTTATACTAAAGAAATCAGAGATGAGATTTTTAAAAATGCAGGGCCAGGATGTGCAAAAGAAATGATGTACATCATAGATGAAGTCAGAAATGAAGGGAAACATATTCCCCCATCGGCAATTTAATAGCTTCCCTTGAGAATTAGCAAAATTAAGTCGGGATCAGACCACTGGATCACACCTTGCACAACTATATATAGGAAATGAAATGATTTGAAATTATTAATTTTTTAAATAATTTTTGTTTGATCATTTCCAAGCATTATTCATTAGAGAAAAGGATCATTTCTTTTCCTCCCACCCCCATAGCAAACGTGTGATTCCACTGGGTTTCAAATATGTTCTTGATTTGAACCCATTTCCATGTTGTTGGTATTTACACTAGAGTGTTCATTTAGAGTCTCTCCTCAGTCATATCCCCTCCACCCCTGTAGTCAAGCAGTTGCTTTTCATCAGTGTTTTTTTACTCTCACAGTTTATCCTCTGCTTGTGGATAGTGTTTTTTAGATCCCTGCAAGTTGTTTTGGGACATTGCATTGACCCTAATGGAGAAGTCCATTACCTTCGATTGTACCACAGTGTATCAGTCTCTGTGTACAATGTTCTCTGGTTCTGCTCCTTTCGCTCTGCATCACTTCCTGGAGGTTGTTCCAGTCTCCATGGAATTCCTCCACTTAATTATTCCTTTGAGCACAATAATATTCCATCACCAACATATACCACAATTTGTTCAACCATTCCCCAATTGAAGGGCATCCCCTCATTTTCCAATTTTTGGCCACCACAAAGAGTGCAGCTATGAATATTCTTGTACAAGTCTTTTTCCTTATTGTTTCTTTGGGGTACAAACCCAGCAGTGCTATGGCTGGATCAAAGGGCAGACAGTCTTTTTTTTTATTTTATTTTATTTTTTTAATTTTATAGTATTTTATTTGTTCATTTCCATGCATTTTTCATTAAAGACAAAGATCATTTTCTTTTCCTCCCTCCCACCCCCCGTGGCTGACGCGTGATTCCACTGGTATCATATGTGTTCTTGACTTGAACCCATTGCCATGTTGTTAGTATTTGCATCAGAGTGTTCGCTCCGAGTCTTTCCTCTGTCATGTCCCCTCAGCCATTGTAGTCAGGCAGTTGCTTTTCCTCCGTATTTCTATTCCCTCAGTTTGTCCTCTGCTTTTGGATAGTGTTTTTTTCTCCTTGATCCCTGCAGATTGTGCAGGGACATTACACCACCACTAATGGATAAGTCCATTATATTCGATTATACCACAGTGTGTTTGTCTCTGTGTACAGTGTTCTCCTGGTTCTGCTCCTCTCGCTCTGCATCACTTCCTGGAGGTTGTTCCAGTTCACATGGAAATCCTCCACTTTATTATTCCTTTGAGCACAATAGTATTCCATCACCAACATATACCACAATTTGTTCAGCCATTCCCCAATTGATGGGCATCCCCTCATTTTCCAATTTTTGGCCATCACAAAGAGAGCAGCTATGAATATTTTTGTACAAGTCTTTTTGTCCATTATCTCTTTGGGGTACAAACCCAGCAGTGCTATGGCTGGATCAGGGCAGACAGTCTTTTAACGACCTTTGGGCATAGTTCCAAATTGCCCTCCAGAAAGGTTGGATCAATTCACAACTCCACCAGCAATGAATTAATGTCCCTATTTTGCCACATCCACTCCAGCATTCGTTACTTTCCATAGCTGTCATGTTAGCCAATCTGCTAGGTGTGAGGTGATACCTTAGAGTTGTTTTGATTTGCATCTCTCTGATTATAAGAGATGCAGAGCACTTTTTCATGTGCTTATTAATATTTTTTATTTCTTTGGCTGAGAACTGCCTGTTCATGTCCCTTGCCCATATATCAATTGGAGAATGGCTTGATTTTTTGTACAATTGATTCAGTTCTTTGTAAATTTGAGTAAATAAACCTTTGTCAGAGGTTTTTATGAAGATTGCTTCCCAATTTCTTGCTTTCTTTCTGATTTTACATATATTGGCTTTGTTTGTACAAAAGCTTTTTAATTTGATGTAGTTGAAATTATTTAATTTACATTTTGTGACTCTTTCTATGTCTTGCTAGTTTTTAAAGTCTTTTCATTCCCAAAGGTCTGACATGTATGCTATTCTGTGTTTGCCTAATTTACTTATAGTTTCCTACTTTATGTTCAAGTCATTCACCCATTTTGAATTTATCTTGGTGTAGAGTGTGAGGTGTTGATCCAAAACTAATCTCTCCCACACTGTCTTCCAATTTTCCCAGCAGTTTTTATCGAATAGTGGATTTTTGACCCAAAAGCTGGAATCTTTGGGTTTATCATATATTGTCTTACTGAGGTCACTTGCCCCAAGTCTATTCCACCGATCCTCCTTTCTGTCTCTTAGCCAGTACCAGATTGTTTTGATGACTGCAGCTTTATAATATAGTATGAGATCTGGGACTGCAAGGTCCCCTTCCTTTGTATTTTTTTTTCATTATTTCCCTGGATATATGTGATCCTTTGTTATTCCAAATGAACTTTGTTATGGTTTTGCCTAAATCAGTAAAGAAATTTTTTGGAAGTTCCATGGGTATGGCACTAAATAGATAGATAGGTTTGGGTAGGATGGTCATTTTTACTATATTGGCTCGTCCTACCCATGAGCAGTTAATGTTTTTCCAATTGCTCAAGTCTAGTTTTAGTTGTGTGGAGAGTGTTTTGTAGTTGTGTTCATATAGTTCCTGTGTTTGTCTCAGGAGGTAGATTCCTAGGTATTTTATTTTGTCTAAGGTGATTTTGAATGGGATTTCTCTTTCTAGTTTTTGTTGCTGAGCTATTAGAGATGTATAGAAATGCTGATGACTTATGCGGGTTTATTTTCTATCCTGCAACTTTGCTAAAGTTGTTTATTATTTCAATTAGCTTTTTGGTTGAATCTCTAGGATTCTTTAAGTAGACCATCATGTCATCTGCAAAGAGTGATAACTTGGTCTCCTCCTTGCCTATTTTGATGCCTTCAATTTCTTTTTCTTCTCTAACTGCTACTGCTAGTGTCTCTAGTACAATGTCAAATAGTAGAGGTGATAATGGGCATCCTTGTTTCACTCCTGATCTTATTACAAATGCATCTAGTTTATCCCCATTGCAGATGATATTAGCTGATGGTTTTTTATATATACTGTTTATTATTTTTTAGGAACGACCCTCCTATTCCTATGCTTTCTAGTGTTTTAAATAGGAATGGGTGTTGTATTTTATCAAAGGCTTTTTCTGCATCTATTGAAATAATCATGTGATTTTTGTTGATTTGCTTTTTGATATGGTCGATTATGTGGATGGTTTTCCTAATATTGAACCAGCTCTACATCCCTGGTATCAATTCTACTTGATCATGGTGGATGATCCTTCTGATCACTTGCTGGAGTCTTTTTGCTAGTATCCTATTTAAGATTTTTGCATCTATATTCATTAGGGAGATTGGTCTATAATTTTCTTTCTCTGTTTTTGACCTGCCTGGTTTTGGAATCAGTATCATTTTTGTGTCATAAAAGGAGATTGGTAGAAGTCCCTCTTTGCTTATTATGTCAAATAGTTTGTATAGTATTGGGATTAACTGTTCTCTGAATGTTTGATAGAATTCACTTGCGAATCTGTAGGGCCCTGGGGATTTTTTCTTAAGGAGTTCTTTGATGGATTGTTGGATTTCATTTTCTGATATGGGATTATTTAATAATTCTATTTCTTCTTCTATTAGTCTAGTCAGGTTGTATTTTTGTATGTATTTATCCACGTCACCAAATTGGTGTATTTATTGCCATATAATTGGGAAAAGTAATTTTAATGATTGCCTTAATTTTCTCCTCATTGGAGGTGATGTCCCCCTTTTCATCCTTGATGTTAATTTGCTTTTCTTCTTCTTTCCTTTTTTTAATTAGATTGACCAGTACTTTGTCTATTTTGTTTGTTTTTTCAAAGTACCAGCTTCTTGTCTTATTTATTAAATCAATAGTTCTATCACTTTGGATTTTATTAATTTCTCCCTTAATTTTTAAGATTTCTAGTTTGGTTTTCTTCTGTGGGGTTTTAATTTGGTAGCTTTCGAGGTTTTTTTTATTTGCATTTCTAATTCATTGATATCTGCTTTCCCTAGTTTGTTAACAGAATAACTCAGGGATATGAATTTGCCTCTGATTACTGCTTTGGCTGCATCCCAAAAGGTTTGAAAGGATGTCTCATCATTGTCATTTTCCTCGATGAAATTATTAATTGTTTCTATAATTTCTTCTCTAACCAAACAATTTTGGAGTATCATATTGTTTAATTTCCAATTAATTTTTTATTTTGTTTTCCATGTACCATTACTGATCATCATTTTTATTGCCTTGTGATCTGAAAATGCTGCATTTATTATTTCTGCTTTTCTGCATTTGTATGCCATGTTTCTGTGATCTAGGGTATGGTCAATCTTTGTGAATGTGCCATGTGGTGCTGAGAAGAAGGTGTATTCTTTTTTGTCCCTATTTATTTTTCTCCGTATATCTATTAATTCTAATTTTTCTAAGATTTCATTCACTTCTTTTATCTCTGTCTTATTTATTTTTTTATTTGATTTATCTAAATTTGATAATGGTTGATTCAAGTCTCCCACTAATATGGTTTTACTGTCTATTTCTTCCTTCAATTCTCCTAGTTTCTCCATTAGAAATTTGGGTGCTATATTATTTTGTGCATACATATTGATTAGTTATATTTCCTCATTATCTAAAGTCCCTTTTAACAAAATATAATTACCTTCCCTATCCCTTTTAATCAGGTCTATTTTTACTTTGGCTTTATCAGATATCATGATTTCCACTCCTGCTTTCTTTCTGTCAGTTGAGGCCCAGAAGGTCTTACTCCATCCTTTAATTCTGACCTTGTGGGTATCTACCTGCCTCATGTGTGTTTCTTGAAGACAACATATGGTATGGTTTTGGATTCTAATGCATTTTGCTACTCGTCTATTTTTTATGGTTGAGTTCATCCCATTCAGGTTCAAAGTTATGATTGTCACTAATGGACTCCCTGGCATTTTGATATCCTTCCCTAATTCTAACCTTTCTTCTTCAGCTCTACCTTTTAGTCCAGTGATTTTCTTTAAATCAGTACCCCTAGTGCCCTCCTTTGATATGTTTCCCTTTGTAGCCCCTCCCTTTTTATTCCCTCCCCCTCCTTCCTCTTCTTCCCTCCTTTTATTGTGTTCCCTCCCTCCTACCCCCTTTGTTTTCCCTTCTCCCTACCCTTGTTTTTTGATTAAGATAGAATTCATGATCCCAATGAATCTGGATGTTCTTCACTCTCAGAGTTGATTTCCCTAAGAGTAAGGTTTAAGTAAAAACTTTCTTCCTCTCCTTCTTATAGGAGTTTTCTTCCCCTCCCCTTCCCATGTGAATCTTTGTGTGAGAAAAGTTTTTCTATTTGGTTTTTCTTTTCCCCCTATTTACACATTACATTTTCCCCACATGTTAATATACATAGATTGATATAAATGTAGTCCTTATAGAAGAGAGTTTGAATAAAAGAAAAAGATAACATTTTTCTCCTTTTCCCTTTCCTTCATATTTACCTTTTCAGGTATTCCATGCTCTTTGTTTTTTGATATCGAACTTCCTGGGAGTTGTCTTTTGGGGATTTAGTGTAGAGGGTGTTCTGTGGACTCTTTCAATGCCTGTATTGCCCCCTTATTCTAGGATCTTTGGGCAATTTTCTTTGATTATATCTTGTATTACGATGTCTAGTTTGCTGTTTATTTCTGGCTTTTCTGATAGTTCAATTATTCTTAAATTGTCTCTTCTCCCTCTCTTTTCCAAGTCTATGATCTTTTCAGTGAGATATTTTATGTTCTCTTCTAATTTCTTGGTCTTTTGGCTTTGATTTATTAAGTCTTGCTCTTTTACATTTTCGTTGTCTTCCATTTGTCTGATTCTGACCTTTAAAGCCTGGTTTTCCTTTTCAGTTTGGTCCAACTGGTTTTGTAGATGTGTGAATTTCTTTTGCATTATTTCCCACTTTTCCTCCCAAAAGTCTTCTATCATTTTTTATCATTTCTAATTCAAATTCTTCATGAGTTTGTGGAGAGTTTCCATTTCCTTTGGAAGGTTTTGGAGTATTTGTTTGTGTTTCATCTTCTATCTCCTCTGCATTTTATATTTTTCTCCATAAAATGTGTCCAAAGTCTCCCCCTTCTTGTTTTTCTTGGCATTTTGAGGCTTTTCTGTGCTGTTTTTCATCTCTATCTGAGTGGGGAGGACTAGCTTTTCTTATCTCTGTCTGATGTTCCGAGGCTTTAGCACTAAGCAAATTGTCCCTTCTATGCAGTTGTTGTTCTGTCTTCCCGGGGAAGCCAGGAATTGCTGGTTTTTCGTTGTTACTGCCCTCCTCAGTTCCCTCCCGATGCTTCTCCATTGCCTTACTTCCATGCTCTGAGCCTGGCTTGGCACTCTCCGCAAGGTATCTTGGTGTCTTTGCGGGCCAGAAGAGGGCCAGAAGAGCCTGTACTCTGAGAGGGGAGGGACCGCGGCTTCCTGGAGCTCTGAGGGCTCCTGATAGGATTAACTTCAGCTGGGTTGGACTGAGTATGCCCTGAAGCAGAGACCTTCCATGAGACTCAGATGGAAGGATCCAGCCAGGGGGCTACAGGTTCTCCTCTGTCTCTCTCTGTTTCTCTGCTGTTTGGGTCCCCCCTCGACTGACTCAAGTTGTTTTTAGGATGCGGCCTTCAGAACAGCCAACCTGAGGTCCTTTTGCAGGCTCTGAGGTTCCCGCTATTGCCTCAGACTCAGTGCTCTGGGTTGGGAGGGATGGGTCCTGGGACCTTCCTTCTGCCTAACACTTAGGTTCGAGTGTTCTCGGATTCTGGCTTTTGGGGGGCCGTACCTTTTGATCCAGGTCAGGAGGAGGGTTCCCGGGGTCTATGCTCTTGTTTGTTTTGAATTCTGGGCTCTAGGAGCATATAGTTTGAGATTGGTAAGGAAGTGTTTCCAGAGATCTGAAATTTAACTTTCTCTAAGCCGCCATCTTGCCCGGAAGTCGAAATTATTATTTTTTAAAAAATATCTAGCCCTATTGACTTAGTTACTATTCTCAGAGCTCAGCTTCTCATCTACTCTTTAATTAATTAATTCAACTTTTTTCCTTTTGTTTTAGATTCAGTTCTAAGACAGACCAGTGGCAAAGGCTAGGCAGTTGAGGTTAAGTAACTTGCCCAGCTGGGAAGTGTCTCAGATCACATATAAACCCAGGTGATGTTCTATCCACTCACCTACCTACCTTCCCCTCTGCCACCAGCTATTTTTAAGAGATTTGAGTTGCAATGGAGGGGAGAATTGGATGATGGTGGCACAAGTACTTATTGTTCATAGATCATAGAGAGACAGATTTTACAGAGAATGAACTGAGGTCCTGGGTGTCTTGCCCTAGTTCACATAGGCAATAGGTGTTGCTTCAAGAAAATTAATTTGGTTTGCAAGATATGCAGTATGTTCTCACAGAATTACCAAATCTTAAAAGCCATCTTGTCTAAGAAGTGATAACTCATTTCTATTTGGGGAGGGTTCTAATTGAAAGATTTTTCCCCTGTTATCAAGTCTCTAACTTCTAATCATCTCTCCTAATTCTAACCCCTTGATACCTAGCTACCACATTCCCAGTTTGGTACCAAGTGTTTAGAAATAGCACTCTATGAATCAGGTGAACTGGACTTCTTAAAGAAATGAATGTTCTTTCTAGTCATCTGGCTATTGAGACTATGGTATGAAATGTTTCTTTTCTTATTCACCATTTTTTTCTTTCTTTGTGTAAATTACTTCTTATGAACCTCAGTTTCCATATCTGTAAAGCAAGGTGGTTGGAGTAGGCAATTTCCAAGGGTATTTCAGCTCTAAAAGAAGCTGAGCTTTCTGTTCCCCAAATTTTCAGCTTTTCTTTCAATAATATTGTTCATAAACAAAAGAAATAGTAGAGGATCCTGAACCAAGGGTCACAACAAAGTCTTGAATAAATAAAAGAGGTAAGAAAAAGCTTATGTTGTTCACATAAGCTCTGAAGGAAAGGAGGGAATAGTAAGGAAAGGGACTTGGCATGGGATAGCACAGGCACTTAGCAAATTTGTCTTAAAGTTAGACACTGAAATGTGAAAGTGTGAAAATTTACAGGAGGTCTATGAATAATTCAATCCCTCCATAACCATAGTGTTGCATATTAAGGTAAGACTTCTTGATTATAAGTACCTGCACTTTCTATTTTAATGTGGTATGTGCTGTAAAATTCATTCATGTGCCAGAGTGATACATTCAAGAGTTTAAAAGGCAACAATTTCAGCCAGAAAGCTGGGTAGATTTAAAAGTAAACATGTCTTTAGGCTGAGAATATTACTGTAACTACACTCCCATTAGAATAAGATAGCAAGTGAATCATATTAAAATGGATTAATATTATGGGATTAATGAGGCTAGGGGGCATTTGAAGCAATCTGTTGGAGGAACGGTTCTAAAATAAAGATAAAGCTAACTGAATAGCAATTATGCTAAATCAAAAAGTAAGAAAGAGCACTGAAATAAGAAGAAAGGAAAGAAAAAGTGGGGAGGGGGATAAAATGGAACTCTTTTTGCTATATATATTTTTAAAATCTTTCCTTCTACCTTGGAATCAATAGTGTATATTGGTTTCGAGAAAGAAGAGTGGAGCCAATGGAAATTAAGTGAATTACCCAGGATCACACAGTTAGAAAGTGTCTGAGGCCAGATTTGTTTCTAGCACCTTCCATTCTAGTTTTGGCTTTCAATTCCCTGAGCCACACTGATAACCCCTTTCCCCCCATATTCTTTTTTTTTTCTTTTTAAGCCCTTACCTTCCATCTTGGAGTCAATACTGTGTATTAGTTCCAAGGCAGAAAAGTGGTAAGGGCTAGGTAATGGGGGTCAAGTGACTTGCCCAGGATCCCTCAGCTAGGAAGTGTCTGAGGCCAGTTTTGAACCTAGGACCTCCCGTCTCTAGGCCTAGCTTTCAATCCACTGAGCTACCCAGCTGCCCCTCCCCCTATATTCTTAAGAGAAAAGAGACTTACATGTTTGTTTTGAATTAATTTAACTCTAACTCTGATTCATCCAAGAACGTGTTATATTTTGCTGGGTTTTAGTCATGCAGCATCACCATAATGTATTTGACTTCCTGCATGATTGGACAGGTGTTTTTGGATATATTTACATGGATGTACACATACATTGATTCACAAATATGCATGATGCATGCACTTACCCACAATCAAGTATCTACACCTCAAATGTGCCCTTTGGTAAGCTAGGCTACTTGAAGCCCAAGTGTTCTAAGAAATCCACAGTTCAGTTTGCTTAAACTTATGGGCATTCTTTCTTTGAATGAGTAAAGAAATAGACTTCATGGCAGAGTTAGTTACTGATGTTCAACTTATGCACATCCAGTAGCATCAGACTTTTAATGATTTAGAAACCAAGCACCCAGCAGACTGAGTCCTTAACAACTACAAAATTTTAGTCTTCATTATATATTTTCTGCTTTGTTACAACTGCCTCCTAATTGGATTCCTGCCTTCCAGTTTCTATTCTCTTCATTCAATTTTCAATTCAGTTACCAATATAATCTTCCCAAAACAGAATTCTAAACATGTTACTCCCCATCTCAAAAAAGTTTCATTGATGCCCCAAACTCTCTAATATATAACAGGAACTTCTCAACTTAAATCCTTTAACTCTATGTGGCTCTTGTTAACCTTTTCAGACTTTCTTTTAATAGCTCTACTTGACAGACACATTCTCTTCCCTAAGCTTGGCACAGTGGGTACCACTACTAAACATGTTTTTGGTCTGTCATCCATTCCTGAACTATATTGCCTTTTTGAAGAATTAGCTCCCTTCAAAGCTTGGAAGTTGCATCATCTTCTGTGGACAGTTTCTCAATCCCTTAGTATTATTGTTTTATTGTCAAATAATTACTTATATAATTATCTATTTGCATTTGCTATCATCACCAGGGAAATATAACTTTCTTTCCTTGAAGACAGGAATTTTTTCTTTTCTGTTTTACCTCCCAATTTCAAAGCACACTGTAGATAGTTGTTTATAGCTGATATCAAAAACATGTGTCTTATAAAGGCTAGTACTTAAGTCAATTCAGTTCAATTCAATCCAACTCAACTTGACATTTATCAATTTAACCCAATATAATTAGATATGCATTTAGTGAATATATTATTTGTGATGTATGTGCTAGTTATTTGTCAATATAATAATAAGCAATCATGAATTTTTCCAAAGAATTTTTTTAAGGATTTCAATTACATCAGCTGCAATAATAATCAATCATAATCTGTTGGATAATTAATAAAATGGCTTCCAACAGACTAATAAGAAGGCCTTCATATTTGTCAGGTAGCTTTCCTGCATGGAGGCTTGAAGTTGCTTTTGGTCTTCAAAGTAAGGTCCTCAGACTTTCCTATTTCAATTATGTAAGGAATATACTTAGCCTTTCCATCAGTTAAGGTTTACTTTTTCAGATAAGTTCTAAGCTTTGTCTTTTCCAACTTTCACCTCAAAAGGCAGCTTTTTCCTTGATTTAAATTTAGATATAGAATTAAATTCCTTCAAAATAGAGTTGGGTTTTTTGTTTTGTTTTGTTTTTTGGTCTAAGGAAGAACTTACTTTAACCATCCCCTACCAATGCTTTCATGGATTTCTATCATCTGTTGAATAAGTAATAACTCAATTTTGTGCAATAATTAACTTTTTTCTCAAACTAGCACTATGAGGTACTCTTATTTTACAAATGAGAAATCTAAGATTAAAAGAAGCTCTAACATAGTTACATAATGAATAAATGATGAAGCCAAGACTTGACTACACATTTTCTAACTCCAATTTTAATTTTTTTCAAAATAATATGCATTCTTTCCATCATTGTAGATGAAGAAGTCCTTTTCAGCTGTTTCTCCAGCTGATTTTCCCTATCTTAATTACAGCAGCATTTAAGTTTTTAAATGATATTCCATTTTACACTGTTATCAGTTTCTAGAGATTCTTCCCTAGTCTTATACCTAATCAGAATCCTTCTTGGAATGAAGAAGCACAATTAACAACAACAAATCAAAACATTAACTATGTCTGACAACATATACCTCATTCTAGACCTCTAATCCACCATCTTTCTGCTGAGAGGCAAAAAGTTTACTTCACCATATCTTCTGAATTCATGATTTAGATCCAAATTTAATGGTTTAGATATATGCACAATTCCATGGTCCCCCTCATTTCCTTAATCTGCTTTCAAGATGTTCTAAATTTTCTGGTTCATATCCTTATGCACAAAATATTCCCTCAGTCATAAAATTCAGTATATTGAATAACTTATATATTCACCTGATAAAATGGAGGGTAGTAAAGAGAAAAGGAAAAAGAGAGACAAAGACAGAAAGGCAGACAGAGACTGAAATAGACAGGGAGAGAAAGATGATATCATCAATGAACATTTATGTTTAGTGGTCTAAGAATTATAGAATAGTGATATCTTAAATTGGAAGGGGCTCCAGGGTTCACGTAATCCAATTAATACTAGAACAATACTCCAAATGTCATTCAACTTTTGCTTGAAGTCTTCCATGAAAAGGAGTGGGGATGGTGAAGGAGGAATACTTCTCTAGAAAGCCCACAGCACTTTTTAAAGATTCTAATCTAAGATGTTTTTCATTACAGGAAGTCTGAATCAGCCTTTCTGAAATTTCCATCCATTCTTCCCTAATCATGGCTTTAGATTTTTCTTTCACATGACAATCCTTCAAATACTTAAAGATGACTGTGGTATTCCCTCTAAGCCTTCTCTTCTCCAGACAAGACTTGCTTGCTCATTCTTAAACTAATATATGACATGATTACAGAGGATCTCTGACTCTTTCATCCATTCTTCTTATTGTAGATTCTGAAATCCTGTGACCCTATTACATAGAATCTAGCTTATCTAATTTTCTAAAGACAGTTTCAATAACAGGAAATATTTATGAAACTATCTAAACAGCACATCATCAAGGTTAACCAGAGGCAGCTATTTGGTAGTGGATAGACTACTGGGTTTTGAGTCAGAAAGATCTGAGTTCAAATTTGATCCAGACATATAATAGTTGTGTGACCCTGGGCAAGCCACTTAATCTCTAATTGCCTCAGTTTTCTCAACTATAGGGTTGCTGTGAAGATCAAATGAGATAATGCTTGTAAAGTCCTTAACACAATGCCTGGCACATAGTAAGGACTTGTTTTTCTTTTTCCATTCTTCATGTTCATTGAGTCATTACACTATTCATTGGGTCTAATTTCACTAGAAGGACAACCAAGAATAGTTTGAAAACTAGCATGCTTACTAAAAATGTTATTCCTACTCTAAAATTCTATGATTTCCAATGTTACCTTTAAAAGATATTTTAAAAATTCTAGAACTGAAAAAGAATCTTAAAATTTATCAAGTATAAACAATAGTTTATAGTTGAGGAAACTAAAGTCCAGGGAGAGCAAGTGATTATAATTCGTAGACCTAGAACAGGCATCACTATTCCTTGTGACCTATGGAATGACTATCTAGATCTGTAGTTTGTGTGGTGAACTTCTTTTGGTGAAATAGGGGTTCCATAGCCACAGCCTCATTAACCTCTCACACAGGAGGGTTACCAGCCTAAGCAAATGTCAATCAGAAGAGCTGGAGGCAATTTGGAATTTATGGTTCATTTTAAAATATTGTATTTTGAAAGATAACAGCATCACATCATAAATAAAACATTAGGAAACAATGAGAAAGATGTATAACATAACGGAAGGATTTGGAAATTTCAGAAAAATCACTCAAGCAGCCTTCCCTGGGGCGACGATTGCAATTCATCACTTTCCTGAGCCAATCACCCTTGCACTAAAAGTGTTCATCACCCAGAAACAGTTTAACCCCAAGAAACCTGGTCTTAACAAGTTTTGACTTCAGGGTAGAGTGGAAATGATGGGTGGAAAGAAGCACCACAAGATGGCACTGATGTTCGGCCAAATCTGAATTCAGATTCCATAATTCTTCTTAAGCATTTTTTGGCAGTTTGCAGGCTGTAATAACTTCTGGGCAGAGGCTGGAGCTGGCCATCAGGTAAGTGTTTGACAAGCGCTGCTGAACTGCACCGCCCTTCCAGATACCAGGGAAGGGAAAAACCGCAGGCATATAAATGAGCTGGACAGAAAATAGGCTGTTTTCAAATCACAATTGCCCGCCGGCAGTCTTGCATTGCATTCTTTTAAGGCTGTCAATCAATGAATTCTGAATTTGATGTATCTTCTTAGCTCATAATAATAATAATAATACAAACAATAATAAATCTATCACGACGGATAAACAACAGGAATTGAATTATAAATTCCTGGTCCAGAATTTAATGAAAGGAGAAAGTTCTTTTAGATTCTTCCTATCCTTGTGGTGCCAGTCTTTATAACTTATGTTTGAGATGTTTCTTCAAATTTGACATATTCTCTGAGAGAAAAAAGAAAAAGAAAAAAGCCTCTGTGGACTGTACTAGAGAAAAATTACATGACATTGCATGTGTGTATGTACACATGTATATAGGAAGCTAAGAAGTAAAGTGAATAGTCCTGGACTTTTTGAGTTCAAATTTGACCTCAGATCTTTTCTGACTGTATGATTGACCAAGTCACTAAACTCTGCTTGCCTCTATTTCCTCATCTGTATAATGAGCTGGAGAAGAAAATGACAAACTATTCCAGAATTTTTTCCAAGGAAACCCCAAATGGGGTCACAAAGAGTCAGAGACAACTAAAAGGACTGAACAATGACATATATGTAGGTATTTGTATGACTACTGGTGTATGTGTATATATAAAAATGGATATACTAGTCCGCACATGAGCCCATACACTTATGTATATATATGTATGTGCATACATGTAGTAGCTCTGTGTTAAGAAGTATGTGTGTGTTATATGTGTATAAAAAATCTCTCTTCTCTCTAGGACTACTCTTTCAAGAATAGCAGGCAATAAATTTCTAAATATGATGTATCTCCCAGGAAAAAATATGCTTCTGTGATCCTTAAATCTACTATTTTGGATAGTAAGAAGAGGTTACAGGAATCTGCTGTGGGTAAGTAAGGTGTTTTCCATTAATCAGTATTCTAGCCAGTCAAGTCTATCAGAACTAAAAACTGAAGGTTCAAATTCTGTCTCTGAACTGACTATGTAACCAGTCAAATCACTAAAAGTGGGCAAGTCTCTTCACTGTTCTGAGCCCCATTTTTTTTCACCTTTAAAATAAGGATGATTCATAGAGCCTTAAAATGCTATACAGAGGCAAGCTCATTATGGTGATGCTATTATTCTTGGGAACTGCCTTCAGTGAGCTACAAAAAAGGAAAAACAGGTCTGATAATATTGAAAACAGAAATAGATGTTTGAAAAGGGAAATCAAGGTCAGGAGGAGGCTGATCAGGGGACCTAGATAATCTCCACCCGTTCTCAAAAGACTGAGGGATTTGAAAACTCCCAACTTGACAGATTTACCCAACTATATGTATGGGGGACAAGGGTAGACATTGGGTTTGTGGGTCTATTGTTATCTAGGCAGTGTGCTCTCCTTTAAATGACCTCAGAAATATTTTTGCTATATAAAAATATTAAGATCAATAGTCCCATATAACAAATAATAATTAACATTAATATACTTCAAGATTTAAGAGATTTTGGGAATCCATGCTTCCATTTGATACTCACGATAACCTCGCAAAGGAGGTATGATCATTCTTCTCATCTTAGAGATGAAATAAAGAAGTTTATGAAGATTATATAACTAAATATCACTTATCCAGCACTTCCAAGTTAATGGGTGAACCCTTTCTCTCTCTCTATTTCTCTGTCTCTGTCTGTCTGTCTGTCTGTCTCTGTCTCTGTCTCTCTCTTTCTCTCTCTCTCTTTCTTCCTTCTCTTCTCTCTCTTCTCTCTCTTTCCTCCCTTTCTCTCTCTCCCTCTCCATAATATATATATGTGCATATATATTTTCTAATTTCACCTTATTCTTTTCTTTCTAGTTGAATGTTTATCAATAGATTATGCAATCAATCTTGACAATTTTTGTTTTGAAATTTTTTCTACAAACTTCTTTTTCCTTTGACAGTTAATTGCTATTTCTGCAAGGTGATTCTGATCATACTTTTCAAACATGCTCTTTTGTAATTTTTAAAAAAAATGAGTTTATATTACAAAATGATGTTGTCTTTGGCTATTAAATACTGCTTTTAGAGGAGATCGTGTATTTTCTACCTTAGTTATTTCATTTTTTAAAATTCTCTTTGTTTGCCCATTGATTTACATTATGAAATGGCAAAGGCTTAGGTCACCATCTCTTTTTGTTCTCAAATCCATTCCCCACCTCTCCTGCACAAACATCTTATTTAAATAAATGAGATTGGAGTTTCATCAATTGCATTTTATATTTCAATTTTTAAACACATAGCAACCTTATTTCGAAGTGATTCCCACATTCCAACTAATCTTTTCCTCTATATCAAAATAAGATGAACTTCATCTTCTATGAAGTTCTTTGCTATAAACCACATACATTTTTTCATGAAAAAATATTCATAATCTACCAGCATCTATATCTATGAATATGTGAGACTTTGTATAATCAATGTCATTGATATCTGTTACTCCAAATTTCTGAAATTTTCTTTAAAAGAAATTATTTAACATCTTAATCTAAGTCCCCCTCTACCTTGAGGTCAGAAATTTTTAAAGTATATGTTAATTTAACATGAAATATCCTAGTCAGTTCTTCACTGAATTTCTTTTATATTCATTTTTCAACAGTTGTTGGATCATAAACTGAAATTATTTTCATGGTTGTCTATCTACAAATGTTACTTATGAGCAGAGTAATAAGAGATGATGAAGTTTCCCATGAATAATACTTCTTGTTACCCTTGGATACAACATATAACTATTTATCTTAAAGCCATTTTCTTACTAGGGGGCTTTTCAAGAGAAATGTGAGATGTCAGGGACTCTTGCCTTGGCTTAGCTCTAAATTTAAAAAGTCATTATTATTGAGCCCCTAATATTTGATAGGTCAACTTTTACCTTCTATGGTCCCAGGTCTTTATGCCTTTTCTAGCTATACCTTCACCATGATTTCGGGCTCATACCTCCTTATCTTTTTTTTTAAAATAATTCTTCACATGTTTCTTATTCTTTCCCAATCCCCAACCCGAAGTGTAAACCGAGAGACAGAATTGTTTTGCTCATTTCTATTTATAGTCTCCAAAATGAGTGTAGAATCTTACATGTAGCAAATGCTTAATAAATTACCTGGTCTTATCTGATCTGTTTATTTATTTTGAGAAGCATAGAATGTTAGCATTATAAAGAAACTTGTGAAATCATTTGCCTAACTTTTTTTTGTTTTACAGATGAAGAAATCAAGTCCCAATGATAATATGCATATTTTTAACTTCATAAAGTCAGTAAAAGAGACCTAGACCTCACCAGTATCATATAGAGAGAATAATAAATATATACAAATAGTAAATAGATAGATACATGTCTATCTCTCCCTTATTTATCTACCTATTTATCTATGCCTTAGTTGATGGCAATGATCTAAGAAGTTATGAACCAGCAGTACAAAATTTTACACAAATAATTACACAAAATTTTACGCAAATAAGTACACAAATAAAAAAAAAAACAAGTGATTCTGAAGTTCAAGACACAAGTAGCTTGATTGCTTATTCATGCACCTAAGAATCAGTCCCCTTCTGTTTCCCTCCTATCCTATTTCAGTTTAAGGGTTCACGTCTATCTTATTCTTCCCCCTCCTCTAACTCTGTAAACTGTACAAATTCATTGCTATCCAAACCATTTTGAAAACATCAGTAGTATTTCAGACACCATGTGTCACCTTCCTCAAATGTGTCCTGGTTACAAGAAACTTAAAAAAATCAAAGTTTGGAGTTTGGGAGGTGGAAGGGCCCTCAGCAGACAACCTATTTCTGACTATAAAAGACCTTAGTGATCCTCTAATCTCTGCTTGAAAACTCTAATTAGGGCAACCTTGCTACCTGAGCAGTGACTTCTTCCATGTTTGGATAGCTCTAATTGTTAAGAAGTTTTTCCTTATTGTGAAGATTAAATCTACCTCTCTGCAGTTTCCAACTATTATTTCCAGATTTTTTTTCCCCAAGGGAAAGATAACAAGTCTCATTTTTCACCTATATAACTTTTCATATGTTTAAAGACAGCTATCATTGCCCATTTTCTATGATCTAAGTATTCCTTCTCAAATAAAACCCCTGTAAATTATTTCATATTTATGTGGCATGGACTTATAGCCCTTTGACATCCTCACCAAGAACCAAAGAAAAGAAATGCATTGGGGAGATAAGAGATTTATCCACACAGCATTCCCTTATCCAAATAAATAATAGGTTCTGTCCTTAGATCTAAATTTCATCTTATTCCATCTAGGTAAATTTTAAAGTTTATCAATATTTTTTGCTATCCTAACTATAGGTCAGGCAAATTCTGAAAAATCTAGGCAACTTGGCTTGTGTTCCCAGAGACAGAAGACACTTCTTTTTCAAGGAAAAGAAAAAATCAAAACAAAAGTTACCAGTCAAATATCTACTTACCCTCAGGTTAGTCTAAATTTGAAATAAATATTCTGCTCTACAATGTCTTGCTAATTAACCCAATAAATTCAAATTTAGGAAACACTAGTAAAAACACCCAAGTCAACAAAGAATGGTTCATACAAATTTAAAAAAAAGGCAAATGTCTTGATTTTCCAACAGGAAGCAAATCAGATTTTTAGGTTATTAGCTAATAAGCTTAACCTTGATTCTAGGGGAAAAAAGTTTTGAAACAATTGATGTTTGATGAATATATATATATATATATATAATATAAAAATATAAAAACTGATTACAAGAATCAGAATGGCTTCATTAAAAATAGTTCATGGGAATCTAACTTAATTTCCTTTGTTAAGACTGGTAAACTAATACATCAGTATAATTTGGTGAATACAGTTAACTAACATTTTAGCAAGAATAATGAAAAAATAATATGTTATTCTCATGGAGAAAATGGAAGGATATTGACTAGACAATAGTGTAATCAAATAGATTTAAAGTTGGTTTGATGACTATATTAAAATGTAGTTACAAGGATTTTACATAAGGATTTTAGTGTAGTACCCCAAGGATCTGTGCTTGGCCATATGCTGGTCAATAGTTTTATAGATATAAACTAAGATTGTAGGTTCATGAAATTTTCTGATGACATCATGGTGGAAGATATTGCTAATGCACTAGATATCAGATTCAAGACTCAAAAGAATTTTGATATTCTAGCACCAAATAAGATGAAATTCAATTGAGAAGAACAAAAAATGCACTTGCTTGTTCAAATTTAAATACAAAACTATATGATGGCAAAGACATAAGCAGAATTATTCTGCGAAAGACCTAATTGTCTTGAAGTACAATTTAAATAAGGACCAATATGATGATGTGGAAGACAAAAAACAAACAAACATGGATTTTTGCCATCATTTAAGAGGATCAAAACTTCCAGGAATAGGAGACTGATAGTTCCATTGTACTTTACCTTTAACAGAACTTACCTGGATGGAGCATCATGTTCAGTTTTGGGAAGCCTACTTAAGAAAGAAAATGATAAACTGAAGAATATCCAGAGGTGGACAATTTATAAATATTTTGATCTATCATATATACTGATTCATTGAAGACACTGGGTATATTTAGTTTAAAATAAAGAACACCTGATGAGCTTGGGGCTGAGAGATATATCTTCAAATATCTGAAAGTTTGTCTTATGGAGGATAGATTGGATTTATTCTATTTGGTCCCAAAATGCAGGACCAAGAGCAATGAATTGAAATTGAAAAGAACAATTTAAAATTGATTTCAGGGGAAAAAATTCCTAACAATCAGTACTGTCCAAAAATGAAATAGGTTGCCCTGAGAGGTATATTCCTTCTCCTTAGAAGTTTTCAAGAAGATGGAAGAATAGACTGGATTGTTGAGTGGGGATTTGTTTGAAATATGATTTGGACTACATAAGTATTGGTTTTCATTTGACTTCTGAAATTCTGTGAAAGTATTTGCTTTTAGATTGGATAGGAGAGCTTACAACCCCATATATTTGGGGATGCATAATAATTAATGATGGCACTTGTAGAATCTGTAGATTTAAAAAGCCCTATGACATACAGTATCTTTTTGATACAGAATTAAAGTTTAATTTTGTGAATTAAAATAAATTAAATGTACTCAACATTCTTTTAGAACATATTTTAAGTTTATATAAAGAAAAACGCAGCCATGCACAGTGAAGAAAGAGTCAGTTTTGGAACCAGGAGATCTTTCTTTTTTTTCCCCCCTCAGCCCTTTAACCTTAGCTTTTCTATCCTTTTCTGTTTCTCAGAGTATGTCCCTAGTGGAAACAGTCGCTGTTTTAACCAGAAGAAAAAAAAAATCTCATAAACAACAGAGATCCTTCAAAGACTGGATCCTAAGGCTCTGCTCTGTCTTGTCCCAATATACCCTTCAAACATGGAAACAACTGATACTCTGTCAAATTGTGGCACTTAAGATGGCCCATTTTATCATTGGGTAAATAAAGATTTTGAACTTTCTTCCAACTTTTAGACTTTCAGCACAGTCCACATATCTACCTAATAGTTAGGAATAATGTCCTAGTATTCTTCTACATTGTGGTTGTAGTCTTGTTAATCCTTGTGTCTGATCTTTGATTGTTCAATTATTATTCAGCTACATTGCCTTAGTATTCATTTCCATTGTTCTTAACTTAGAAACTACTTGGCACTACAACTTGCTTCCCTTTACTTCCATTTTGGAGACTACACAGTTCCCTCCAAATCATGTTGTTTCTTAATGCATATAGTTTCATGTAGGGGCTAGAGGGTCATGTGTTTTCAAAGGTTTGCCTAATTGACTTCTCTCTGGTTATTGTAGTTCCATCTATTTTTTTTTATAGCTACTCCATTAAAAGACCCAGTCCAAGAATAAGGCATATATATATATATATATATATATATATATGTATATACATATATATATATAATTTTTTTTTCTGAAACTGGCTGTTACTCCACCAATCCTTCTTAGTGGATTTCAAAGACATTCCAAAGGCTACCTAAGTCATGCCTAATTCAATCCTTACCAAGTAGATGTGATCAGTGCCAAAGCAAAAGCCCAATCTGTGTAAAAAAGTAAACTTCATCAAAAGAATAATACAGGTTTATAGGATTATAGATCTAGAATTACAGGGAAATCTCAATGTGTGTATATGTATGTGTGTGTGGGTGTGTATGTATGTTTTTCCTCTTGCTTTGGAAACTATAATAAAATCAACAATAACATTACTTCTAGAAAGAACAGGTCAAGCTACATCATCATGACTATTCAGTAGTTTCCAGACTTGCTATACTGAAACAACCTTCCCTAGAAAATCTTCCCCTTTAGTATATTCTCTCCAACATCAAAATGTAAGTTCCTAGGCAGTAGGGATAGCCAAGATTTTGTATTTGAATCCTTGACATTTAGCAGAATACTCAACAGATAATAAGTGCTTAGTAGGCACTGATTGTGCATGATTGTCTCCATAATCTGTAAAAAAATCGGATGATGATAGCAGCAACCTTCCAGGGTTCCTGGGAGGAACAAAATAAGCACTATCTGAATGTTAGTTATTAATTTTAAATTATTTTTTCATTCACATAAACTTATAATAAAGAAAGTATCTTTGAATAGTTCTGTTTTCATTGCCTAAAAATCAGAGATGCTCTCTGGAACATTTAGATTATTATGACTGTTTCCATAAGGCATGTACCATTATTGTTCAATGTACCTCTTTTCTTTAAATACCCTGGATATAGGAGCACCATTTGAAAATGTAAGCCAATTATCCTTACTTAGAGGATCCACTTTCAGTTGTTGGGGCACAGAAAAAGCCTTTGCGGTCAATCTTCAGCCTTCTATGGGTCTTGGCCATTTTTCTTATATGCCCTGCTGCTCTTTTCTCACCCAACTATAATGACAGGATACAGTTTCTATTGATTTTTTTTTAGAATCCCAACTAAATGACTTCAGAAAAAAATCCAAAATGTCACTGGGTGTCACTTCTATTGTGTTCCATTACTGTTACCAGGAAATATGATAGTTTTCAGGAGTGAGAATTTTGATCTTCATTCTATTTCAGATATTTTACAATATTTTGCACACTTGAGACTTTGTAGAATGTATAACACAGATTGAATTGCTTATCAGCTCCAGGAGGGGAGAGGGAAGAAGGAAGGAGAACAATATAGATAATATAACTTTGGAAAACTTACCTGGAAATTTGTTATTAAAAATAATAATACTAAAATTAAGAATTGAAAAAAACTTTGTAGAAAATAACATTCCCTTAAAACAAGATTCTTCTCATTTCTTATAATTTGTAGGTAAAAAGAAAAATCTTTCAAGATATAATTTAAATTTGAATAATTTGAATGAAAATTTCTTTTCATAACCAATGATATTAAAATGTCAAAATAAAAATAAAAAATCAGTACCAGTGAAATATTGATGCCCCAAGGCATAAGCATTTATTTGTCACTTACTGAAAAAACTTTTGTTACCTTCACAAGACCAAAGTCAAACTTTTTATATGTGATAAAGAAAAATCAGCTTATGTCTTAGTAACTGAACATGAGAGAAAAAAATGTAAATGAGTTAGTCGCTTTCACTAAACAGAAAAGGAGGATTAAAAATATCTAGAGCAAACATGAGTACATAAGTCTAAAAGAGGATCCTTATTTTCATCTGAAACAAGAACAAATTCCAAGTAGGGCATTTTATCAATATAACATATACACATGCACACAAATACATACATATGTATATATTCATACATACATATATGTAGATATATATAAAACACATCTTTTTTCCAGGACAGAAGTAATAACCAAAGACATTAAGACTCATGGCATTAAATATCAGAGTTTTACTGCATCATATTGCAATGTTTTAGGAAATTTAACTTACATTCTATCCCAACCTATATTATAAATCGAATTATAATATACTTCTGTCTGAGAAAACTCTGAGGCTGTTTAATCCATGTGTATGAAAACAAACAAATTTACTTTTAGGCAGAATGAGGAATCATTTAGCTATGACCAATATCCAAAAAACATTATTCTATTAAATGTATTTTTTATTTAAAAATATTATTTTGAACTCTGATTTGCTTATATAATTTTTGTTGAGAGGAAGAAAAATAGCCAGTGCATTTGAGTCTACATGGATACAAGTCTGTACCATAAGATAGGCATTGGATTCCTATTCCCTGACCTATTTATTTAATCCCTGCTGTTGAGAAAGTCATTCTGCTTCCATAAGAAAAAAAGCAGATATATAAAAACTGAAATTCAGATTATTGGATGGTTTTTGATCACATGATATTAAACAATTCTTTTGACAGAATCACATCAATAATCTTTATATGCTGAATTGATGGGCTGTTTAAAATTAAATGAATCAAGTAGCTCTAATGCTATCTAGAAACACCCTAAAATTATTAATTTTAAAAATAGTAACAAGTTGTTCATAATATAAATTATTGTCCAATTTCTGTCTTTCTTCATCCCTGAGACAAAGTAGCTCAAAATAAACCTGACCATGACTATAAAGAACAAAGGAAAGTAGGACTAAAGTTAGTCCTGCTCCTTTTTAATATGTAGGTCAATTTCTCTTTTCTTTCTGCTTAATATTATCTCATAAAAGGCAAAACTATAAGCAAAAATATTAGAATCCCTTCTTATCAGGTCAAAATATGTGACTATAAATACACCTCAGTTTATTGTCTTAATATTTATTCTTTAATTTTAGGTAAAGGAATTTGGATGCTACAATCTTATAAGTTTTTTAATGTGAGACTACCTAGTCCTTTAAGAGTACATGACTATGGGTTTCCAAGAGGCTGGGATTCTGAAAATCTAGGAATTCAGATTATATCATGCCCCCCTCTCTGGCAGACAGTGAGAGAGAGAGAGAGAGAGAGAGAGAGAGAGAGAGAGAGAGAGAGAGAGAGAGAGAGAATGAGAGATAATTCACACATACATACATAATATGCATATGTGTGTTTGTAATATCCATTGAGTCATCAGTTTTTCTTGCTCTATGACCAATAGGAGAGACTATTTCCTAATTCCAAAGTTCCAAAGCCCACTAAGCACCTAGTCTGGAATGTGTAGCTGGCTAGAAACAGAAAGGTCAACTTTGCCTATTCACTGTTCAACACATATTACAATTACCTTGAATTAAAATCAATTTCCTTATCACTTACTAGAGTATCATTTTTGTAGTTAAACCCTGCAGTTCAATGGATCTACTGTGGTACCTTGACACATGAGTTTAATTCATTCAATGGCCAAGCTTGTAACTCAATTTGCTTATGTGTCAAATGGAATTTCTCCATTAATTTAAATGCAATGGAAATGCAATTAATCTGTTCCTACCCCCCAAAAACCACAATTTTTATGTATATACTTTAAATATGAAAATGTACATTATAAATAATACCTAAATATATTTATAGATACTAAGAAAGAATGTAAAGAAATAAACTAGCTCATGAAATGTAATTTATTTCAAGGTCAGGTGAAGATGCTGATGGAGAAGGTTATCATTTACTGCCCTATCGCTTAATATAACTTATTCTCAAAACATGTAACACTACATTTAAATTCAATTTTGACCTTATACATTACTTGTGATATATTATTTTATTGCTAAACCTAATTGTTATTATTTTACTTTACTTAATTATAATTTTCTTCATTTAATTTTGGCTGTTTTGGTACATATTCCTTGATTTCACTTAGAGACTATTTCAACAAAAACTTCCATGGAAGTTTGTTTCTTCCTCCCTTTCAGAATGTTTCAATAATGTATGAAAAAAGTGTCATGACACAGCTCCAATACCTAACCTGTTGCAACTTTTTCAGGGTGTGTCTTTACAATAAACTTTAATTTTTTTTCCCCAGATCCTCAACATTTCTGTAATCTCACTTGTATTTATTAACTCATCCACCTGGGGCTTATCCCCACTAATTTCCTGCAAAACCTGCATACACTATTGCTGCTGTAACTTCTTCAATTTCTTTGTTGTCAGGACCCATGGTTAAAAGTTAAGAAATTTGCCCCCAAAACTGATAATAAAGACATAAATAAAGAAGAAAGCAAAAGCAATTCAGTACAGGTGTTCATAGGGCCAGATAAGCACTGAACTAAATGAGAGAGCCTCTTGTAACTTGTGAAATGGAACATTTGGCAAGCTATCTAGTGGAGGGTGGTGGAAGCTCACTTTTCAAATATCTATTCACTCATGACTTAAAGCAAAAATATCCTGATCATGACTATTTGTATCTCAAATTGCTCGTTACTTAAGGTGTTCATGTATCAAGGTACCACTGTTGTTACTTTTCTATTTATTACTTGTATATGTATATATATGTATATATACATATATATGTTATATATATATATTAGTCTTTTACACTTTGAAGATAGTTATCTTATTCTTCCTTGCCTTTCCTCCCCTGCTAATCTCAACACACCTATCTGCTTTAATTCTCCATTACTTAGTAACATTTTGCATCCTCTGCATAATACTAGTTCATAAACATTGTTCTTAAAAGATGATGCTCAAAACTCAACAAGAAATTCCCTATTTTAAATTATATCATCAAGAAACCCATTTCCTGACACCATCTTCTCATAGCTACCAAGAGAAAAGCCATCTTTTCAATAGCACTTTTAGTTTTTGTTGTGATTTGATATAAGAAATGTTCATGCAAATAATAATTATACCTTTTTTACAAAAGTTTAGTAGAAACAATTGTTCTTTATCTTATCTTAGAGTCTTCGAACAAAAGAAATTAATGTACATTATCTCTTCTTAAATTCAGGATGAGAATTTTTAAAATACATGAATGTGGGTTTTCTTCTGTTATAACTATGTAGAATATCAAACATTTTTTGTCTGATAGGTTAAAATTAAAATGAATTTGAGACACTGTAAAATCCAACATAGTCTTTCTATAGGTACAAATAAACTCACATTTAGATTATATAAAAGTTTGTAATTGGGTTAGAAATAAGTTATACAGTATATTATGGGGGAAACTGAGTTTAGACCATGTAATGTCCTTGAAAAGGAAATACTGTTTTTTAAATTTAATTTTGTTTTGTCATCTTAGGGGTTGATATGAACTGATAGAATAAAAAGACTATCAAAAATGTGAGTATTAGGCTGTACTATTTTAATATGGAAGAAAATAAGTATATAGATTAAGAGAAACCATAGCAGAGAAGGGACTAGACTAAGATCACACACATCATGGAAGTCCAGTATAAAAATTCAATGGTTGTTACCAATATGGCAGAATAGAAGAATCACTGTCAAACTCTCCCAACATTCCCTTCTAAAAAACTTTTAAATAATCCCTCAAATAAAATGCTGGAGGGTCAGAACCAACAAAGGTCAACATGAGACATTTTCCTGGTCAAGGCAATTTAGGAGTTCCAAGGAGAAATCTGTGATAACAGGAAAGAGGCTGGCCAGAAGTTCGTATGGAAATGACACTAATGGTAGAATAGGTGGTACACTACAAAAGGAGCAGTAGTTCTTGGAGTTCTCAAAACAAAGATGGCAAGGAGACCTGGAAACTGGTCAGACAGAGATTGTAGGGGACTTTTGTGTAAGCATTCTAGGTAGGACTGGAAATCACTACTGGTTCACATTCAAGGTTGTAGAGAGCCCTTGAGAGAGAATATTTCCTGAGGAAAAATATCACTTTTTTTTACAAAGGATTAGTGACTCTGTGAAGCAGGATCACTTGAAAAGTCAAAGAAGCAGAAATTCTTAGTAGTAATATCACTTTTGTTTCCAGAGAATGAGAAACCCTAAGAAGCAGTATCAAGTTTAATACCTACAGATCAGGGTACAATGCTGGGCAATGCAAAAACAAACAAACAAACAAACAAACCCTGAAGCTTAGGACAGTATTCCTCTGTCCCTAAGAATGGAAAGAGGCCAACTTTAACATAAATTCAAAGTCAAGAAATAGGCTGAGAAAAAGAGAGAAAAAAACTTATTGTAAAGCTTCTAGGTTGACAGGGAAGAACAGGACACAAACTCAGAAAACAATGAAATTCAACAACTACAAGAAAACTTTGAGGGGAAAAAATAGAAAATTGGGCAGAAACCCAACAAGAGTTTATGAAAATGCAAAAAGAGATTTTCATAATCAAATAAGAGTAGTAGAGAAGAAGTTCAGTTAAGAAATAGAAGCAAAGGAAGAAAATCAGAAAAAGATAATTAGCATTTTGGTAAAAGAAGAACAAAAAATGAGAAGAAAATACCTTAAAGATAAAATTGGCCTAATGGAAATAGAAGTACAAAAGTTAACTGTTGCAAATAATTTTCTAAAACTTAGAGCTGGGTAAGTGGAAGCTAATGACTCCTTGAAATATCAAAAATAATATAAAGTCAAACCATTGAAAAATTTAAGAAAATATGAAATATTTCACTCAAAAATAACTGACTTGGAAAATAGATCAATGATTTATGATGATTTATTAATTATTGAACTACCTGAAAGCTTATATATATATATATATATATATATACACACACACACAATGAGATTCAATTCTCATTTCTCAAATATATAGGAAACCAAGTTAAATTTATATGTATATATAATTAAAGCCATTTTCCAATTGATAATAATAAAGGATATAAATGGGCAGATTTTGGAAGATGAAATCAAAGTGATCAAGCCACATAAAAAGTACTCTAAATCACTTTTGAAATACAAATTTAAACAATTTAAAGAAAGTATTTCATACCTATCAGATTAAGTAACATGTCAGAAATGAAAATAATTAATGTTAAATGGGATTTGGAAAAGCAGGGAAACTAATGCATGTACTTTCTTTTGTGCAATGACTACTAAGGAAATATGTTTTTGTGACTGCATATGTATAATCAACATTATATTGCTTTATTCTCAGTAGATGGAAGGATAGAATTTGTAACTCAAAATTTTTAAATGAATGCCAAAATTTTCTTTTACATGTAAATAGTAAATATTGAAAAGAATAAAAATACATTAAAAATTCCACTACACATGTTGAGGTATGAAACTTTCAACATTAATTATCAACTTCCTGGAAGACATTAGGAAATAAATGTACCTTAAAGTTAAGGAGTAAATGTTGGAGAGAGAACATAATAAGGAACTGTGTTTTGATTTAAAAATATTAAAATATGCAAAAGAGCTAGTAATTTCACTGGAATTTAAAATCTATTACGTTTTGGGGAAAAAAAGACATCTCATTGAATCTAAGCAAAAAATGTACTGCCCTCTAATTCTTTCAAACACAATTAGAAATATCTGCCCTAGGTCATCTTCTGTGTGGTATAGGAGTAAAATAAACAAAAATAATTTCTTTAGGAAACAATTAAATTTAATAACTGCTTAATAACTGCCCATTATGTGCCAGACAATTGCTACAAGTAACTTGTTAGACTAATTTTGTAAGCTGCTAAAATAAAAAGAAGAAAACAATCTATGTGCCCAAGGCCTGTATTAATTTGCATTTTTTCTCAAAGAGTAAGGGAGCTGCAATTTCATAATCACAAATACTGCAGGAGAATAATATGAATGTCCATCAACTTCCTTTTCCCCCAATGTCTCACATTCTTTAAGGAAGCAAAAACAAATATTAAATCCTATTTTACAAATAACTCTTCATGTTGGATCACTGGAGTATGTTTGGATAACAGAGCATTTCAAGCTGGAAGTCATTATAGAAGTGTGTCAAAGAGTCAATATGAACTCTCTATTTACCTCTTTTTTTTAGTGTAAAAGCTGCAAATAGTAAAAAAAATCAAAATTCTCTCTCAGGGTAGCTCATAGTGGCACTAGCCCTTCTCGCTGCCCTATCATTCTGTTAACACAAATTGAGCTAGTAGTTCAAGAGAATGTCTAGACTTTTTATCATATTAATTAATACCTAGGCATATAAAGAAAATTCTTACCATAATGTTATAAATAAGGAATTATCACCACCATTTTCTAAGTGGATACAATAAAAATTGAGATGTTGATTGAATATCCATGATCACAAACCTTGTATGAGTCCAATGAAAGATTTGAACCAATGTTTGCTGATTGTATATCTAATGTCATATTGACAAAATGTTCTCACACATGGCAGAATTCATTTTGTGGAATAAACTATCTATATTACCTTGGGCAAGTTAATTATCTCCCTGGGTCTCAGTGTTCTAGTCTATAAAAAAGCTGTGTGATTTCCAAGTTTATGTCCAAATAAAACTCCTATGATCTAAAGAAAACACATGTATTGAACTTATAAGGAATGAAGTCATTAATGTTTTGGCACAAAATAGATATTTTTCTATGAAATCAAAAGATGACATTCAGTGTGAGCATGGAACTTCTTGGAATAAGACAAAATGCCAGGGAGAAAAATATAGATCTTTTTTCTCTTAAGAATTCTCAAAAATTATATTAAAAAAATCAACCAACTAACCATCTATCAATTAAGAAACATTATACTACATGCTTATTTTTGGAGGAGATATTAGACTAAGCATTAACGATATAAAGACAAAGTAGGAGTAGGAAAAGACCCTATACTTAAGTAGCTTACAGTCCTTTTTGAGGAGCTTGTATTATAATGGACATCACTGATCAATCAACAAACATTGAATGAGTGTGCCTAGGCAAAAAATGGAATGGTGACCAAATGCACATAGCAGCCTCTATTACATTAGGGAAACAACATAAAATGATACATGTTCACCTATAAAATATACATGTTTTATGTGTGTGTGTGTGTGTCTTTTTAGACAGTATATAATATCCTAAAAATGTCAGATGATTGGAGTCATTAGCAACTGGTTAGGTCAGAAAAAGCTTCTTGGGGACTTCTGGATTAACATGGCTGCAATCTAGACTCGAATCGCTTCCTCTTCCCAGCACCGAACAAAATAGACTACCTCAAAAGAGCACAAAGATCACCTTTGGAAGAACAGAGGGACTCTCCAGTACCCCACAGAAACGAAGGTACGTGGGGCTTGAACATTTCCATACTATAAGGAGGAGGAAAAGCTTGCACAAGAAAGTTAACTGAGCTGCCCCTCCCCACAATTGCCCCCCCCCCACCAAACCAGAGTAAGGTATCAGAGTGCTCACTGGGACAGCAAATGAGTGAGGAGCTTCTCTGTCGGGGGGGGGGCACACCAGGGTCCTTCGGATCTAAAGATTGCAAGGAAACGACCTCTCAGGGCGGTTTCATGGGAAAATCCTGCTCTGAGCAAAGGGGTGGCCATGCTGAGAGGCTGCGCTGAGCAAAGGGGCGGCCACACTGAAAGGCTGCACTGAGCAAAGGGGCGGCTGCGCTGAGCAAAGGGACCTGCTCTCTAAGAAACCTCAGAGGCTGGGAAGAACTAGTCTAAGGCAACCTAAATTCACAGAAAACCCGCCCATATCACCCAGACCACAGACCAAAAAGGAAAGGGGAATAAAACCACCAAAAGGATGGCTCACATGGCCCAAAATCAAGCCTCCAGGAAGAAAGGGAAAAATGTGACTATTGAAAACTTTTATGGCAGAAGTACCCAAGGAAAAGAAGAGAAAGAGGATGAAACTCAAATAAAATCAAAATATGCCTCACAGAATGGAAATTATCCACAAGCTCTGGAAGAACTCAAATTGGAGTTTACCCCAAAGATGGAAACCTTCTGGAAAGAAAGATGGGAGAAAGAGATCAGCAGTCTGATAGACAAGACTTCACAATTGGAGAAAGAGATAGAAGCATCTAATAGAAGGGCAGACAAAGCTGAAAAGCAAAACCAGTCCCTAAGGACCAGAATTAAGCAACTGGAAGACAGTGAGCATGCCCAAAAGATGGAAACCTTCTGGAAAGAAAAATGGGAGAAAGAGATCAGCAGTCTGATAGACAAGACTTCACAATTGGAGAAAGAGATAGAAGCATCTAATAGAAGGGCAGACAAAGCTGAAAAGCAAAACCAGTCCCTAAGGACCAGAATTAAGCAACTGGAAGACAGTGAGCATGCCCAAAAGATGGAAACCTTCTGGAAAGAAAAATGGGAGAAAGAGATCAGCAGTCTGATAGACAAGACTTCACAATTGGAGAAAGAGATAGAAGCATCTAATAGAAGGGCAGACAAAGCTGAAAAGCAAAACCAGTCCCTAAGGATAAGAATTAAGCAACTGAAAGACAGTGAACATGCCCAAAAGATGGAAACCTTCTGGAAATAAAAATGGGAGAAAGAGATCAGCAGTCTGATAGACAAGACTTCACAATTGGAGAAAGAGCTAGAAGCATCTAATAGAAGGGCAGACAAAGCTGAAAAGCAAAACCAGTCCCTAACGACCAGAATCAAGCAACTCGAAGAAAGTGAGATTATAAAACAGCAACAATTAATAAAGCAATCCCCAAAAATTAATGAATTAGAAGAAAACATAAAACATCTCACTGAAAAGGTCACAGACTTGGAAAACAGAGGAAGAAGAGACAATGTGAGAATTATTGGTCTGCCCGAAAAAGCAGAGATAAACAAAAATCTCGATCCTGTACTACAGCAGATTATAGAAGAAAATTGCCCACATGTTCTGGAGCAAGGGGGCAAAATAGAACTAGAAAGGGTTCATAGAACACCCTCTATACTAAATCCCCAAAAGACAACCCCCAGGAATGTAATTGCCAAATTCAAGAGCTTCCAAGAAAAGGAGAAAATCCTACAAGAAGCCAAGAAGAGGAGCTTCAAATATAGGGGGGCTCCCATAAGTATCACATATGATCTACCAGCTAAAACACTAAGAGACCTCAAAGCATGGAACACGATATTTAGGAAAGCAAGAGAGCTGGGTCTCCAACCAAGAATAAACTACCCAGCAAAACTGACTATATACTTCCAGGGGAAAGTATGGGCATTCGACAAAATAGAAGATTTCCAAGCATTTGCAAAGAAAAGACCAGAACTTAGTGGAAAATTTGATATCCAATCACAGAAAGCAAGAGAAACATGAAAAGGTAAATATGAAGGAAAGGGAAAAGGAGATAAATCTTATCTTTTTCTTTAAGTCAAACTCTCTTCTATAAGGACTACATTTACATCAAATTATATATATTAATATGTGGGGGAATATATTGTGTAACTCTCAAATATTGTATGCAACATAAAAGTAGTTAGAAGAAAAATTCATAGGGAAAGATTGGGGCATCAAGGAGATTTGGTGAAAGGGAGGGCAAAGAAAGGAAAAGGGAGGGGGGGAAGCTTTGACAATACTAAGATTTACTTCAAGAAATAGGGGGGGACTCAATAGAATAACCATTCCCATACAAAGATACACATGGGAAGGGGAGGGGAAGAACTCTCATAAGAGAAGGAGAGGAAGAAAGCATGAAGTGGTATTACGTAAACCTTACTCTCAGTGAAATCTACTCTGAGAGGGAAGAACATGTAGATCCACTAGGATCCTGAATTCTATCTTATCCAACAGGGTAAGAAAGAAAGGGAAATTAAGGAGGGGAATGATGGAGGGAGTATAAAAAGGGAGGGATAGAGAGGGGGAGGGGAAGGGAGCATAAAAAAGGAGGGGCTAGAAAGGGAAGCATATCAAGGGAGGGGACTAGGGGAACAAGTAAATTACTGGTTCAAAGGGATATAGCTAGGGAAGAAAGGTCAGAACTAGGGGAAGATATCAAAATGCCAGGGAATCCATAAGTGACAATCATAACTTTGAATGTGAATGGGATGAACTCACCTATAAAATATAGACAAATAGCAGATTGGATTAGAACCCAAAACCCTACCATATGTTGTCTTCAAGAAACACATATGAGAAAGGTTGACACTCACAAGGTTAGAATTAAAGGTTGGAGTAAGACCTTTTCGGCCTCAACTGATAGAAAGAAGGCAGGAGTTGCAATCATGATATCTGACAAAGCCAAAGCACAAATAGACCTGATCAAAAGGGATGGGGAGGGTAAATATATTCTGTTGAAAGGGAATATAGACAATGAGGAAATATCACTAATCAACATGTATGAACCAAACAGAATAGCATCCAAATTTTTAATAGAGAAACTAGGAGAATTGTAGGAGGAAATAGACAGTAAAACCATATTAGTGGGAGACTTGAACCAACCACTATCAAATTTAGATAAATCAAACCAAAAAATAAATAAGAAAGAGGTAAAAGAGGTGAATGAAATCTTAGAAAATTAGAGTTAATAGACATATGGAGAAAAATAAATAGGGACAAGAAGGAATACACCTTCTTCTCAGCACCACATGGCACATTCACAAAAATAGATCATACACTAGGTCACAGAAGCATGGCACTCAAATGCAGAAAAGCAGATATAATAAATTCAGCCTTTTCAGATCATAAAGCAATAAAAATATTGATCAGTACAGGTACATGGAGAGCCAAATCAAAAATTAGTTGGAAATTAAATAATATGATACTCCAAAATCTGTTAGTTAGAGAATAAATCATAGAAACAATTAATAATTTTGTTGAGGAAAATGACAATGGTGAGACATCCTTTCATACCTTATGGGATGCAGCCAAAGCAGTATTTAGAGGAAAATTCATATCCATGAGTGCATATATTAACAAATTAGGGAGGGCAGAGATCAATGAATTGGAAATGCAAATCAAAAAACTTGAGAACGAACAAATTAAAAACCCCCAGAAGAAAATCAAGCTAGAGATCCTAAAAATTAAGGTAGAAATTAATAAAATTGAAAGTGATAGAACTATTGAGCTAATAAACAAGACTAGAAACTGGTTGAAAAAACAGACAAAATAGACAAAGTACTGGTCAATCTAATTAAAAAAGGGAAAGAAGAATGGCAAATTAACAGCATCAAGGATGAAAAGGAGGACCTCACCTCCAATGAAGAGGAAATTAAGGCAATCATTAAAAACTACTTTGCCCAACTATATGGCAATAAATATACCAACCTAGGTGATATGGATGAATATTTACAAAAATATAAATTTCCTAGACAAACAGAAGAAGAATTAGATTTCTTAAATAATCCCATATCAGAAAAAGAAATCTAACAGGCCATTAAAGGACATTCTAAGAACAAATCCCCAGGGCCTGACAGATTCACCAGTGAATTCTATCAAACATTCAAAGAAAAGCTAACTCCAATACTATACAAAATATTTGACATAATAAGCAAAGAGGGAGTTCTACCAAACCCCTTTTATGACACAAACATGGTACTAATTCCAAAGCCAGGCAGGCCAAAAACAGAGAAAGAAAATTATAGACCAATCTCCCTAATGAATATAGATGCAAAAATCTTAAATAGGATACTAGCAAAAAGACTCCAGCAAGTGATCAGAAGGGTCATCCACCATGATCAAGTAGGATTTATATCAGAGATGCAGGGCTGTTTCAATATTAGGAAAACCACCCACATATTTGACCACATCAACAAGCAAACCAACAAAAATCACAAGATTATTTCAAAAGACACAGAAAAAGCCTTTGATAAAATACAACACCCATTCTTATTAAAAACACTAGAAAGCATAGGAATAGAAGGGTCGTTCCTAAAAATAATGAACAGTATATATCTAAAACCATCAGCTAATATCATCTCAAATCGGGATAAACTAGATGCATTCCCAATAAGATCAGGAGTGAAACAAGATTGCCCACTATCACCTCTACTATTTGACATTGTACTAGAAACACTAGCAGTAGCAGTTAGAGAAGAAAAAGAAATTGAAGGCATTAAAATAGGCAGAGAGGAGACCAAGTTATAGCTCTTTGCGGATGACATGATGGTCTACTTAAAGAATCCTAGAGATTCAAATAAAAAGCTAATCAAAATAATCAACAACTTTAGCAAAGTTGCAGCATACAAAATAAACCCAGATAAGTTATCAGCTTTTCTATATATCTCCAACACAGCTCAGCAGCAAGAACTAGAAAGAGAAATCCCATTCAAAATCACCTTAGACAAAATAAAATGCTTAGGAATCTATCTCCTGAAACAAACACAGGAATTATAAGAACACAACTACAAAACACTCTCCACACAACTAAAACTAGACTTGAACAATTAGAAGAACATTAACTGCTCATGGGTAGCACGAACCAATATAACAAAAATGACCATCCTACCCAAATGCATTTATCTATTTAGTGCCATACCCATTGAACTTCCAAAATTTTTTTTTTACTTATTTAGAAAAAAAACACATCAAAGTTCATTTGGAAGAACAAAAGATCAAGGATATTCAGGGAAACAATGAAAAAAAAAACACAAAGGAAGGGGGTCTTGCAGTCCCAGATCTCGATCTCAGACTATATTATAAAGCAGCGGTCATCAAAACAATGTGGTACTGGCTAAGAGACAGAAAGGAAGATCAGTGGAATAGACTCAGGGTAAGAGACCACAGCAGGAGAGTGTATGACAAACCCAGAGAACCCAGCTTTTGGGATAAAAATACACTATTTCATAAAAACTGCTGGTAAAATTGGAGGACATTGTGGGAAAGATTAGGTTTAGATCAACACCTCACACCCTACACCAAGATAAATTCAAAATGGGTGAATGACTTGAACATAAAGAAGGAAACTATAAGAAAATTAGGCGAACACAGAATAGTATACATGTCAGACCTTTGAGAAGGGAAAGATTTTAAAATCAAGCAAGACTTAGAAAGAGTCACAAAATGCAAAATAAATAATTTGGAATACATCAAATTAAAAAGTTTTGTACAAACAAAACCAATGTAACTAAAATCAGAAGGGAAGCAACAAATTGGGAAACAATTTTCATAAAAACCTCTGACAAAGGTTTAATTACTCAAATTTACAAAGAGCTAAATCAATTGTATGAAAAATCAAGCCATTCTCCAACTGATAAATGGGCAAGGGACATGAGCAGGCAGTTCTCAGCCAAAGAAATCAAAACTATTAATAAGCACATGAAAAAGTGCTCTGCATCTCTTATAATCAGAGAGATGCAAATCAAAGCAACTCTGAGGTATCACCTCACACCTAGCAGATTGGCTAACATGACAGCTATGGAAAGTAATGAATGCTGGAGGGGATGTGGCAAAATAGGGACATTAATTCATTGCTGGTGGAGTTGTGAATTGATCCAACCATTCTGGAGGGCAATTTGGAACTATGCCCAAAGGGTGATAAAAGACTGTCTGCCCTTTGATCCAGCCATAGCACTGCTGGGCTTGTACCCCAAAGAGATAATAAGGAAAAAGACTTGTACAAGAATATTCATAGCTGCACTCTTTGGCTAAAAATTGGAAAATGAGGGGATGCCCTTCAATTGGGGAATGGCTGAACAAATTGTGGTATATGTTGGTGATGGAATATTATTGTGCTAAAAGGAATATTAAAATGGAGGAATTCCATGGAGTCTGAAACAACCTCCAGGAAATGATGCAGAGTGAAAGGAGCAGAACCATGAAATCATTATACACAGAGACTGATACACTGTGGTACAATCGAAGGTAGTGGACTTCTCCATTAGTGGTGATGCAATGTCCTTGAAAAATCTGCAGGGATCAAAAAACACTATCCACAAGCAGAGGATTAACTGTGAAAGTAAAAACATCGAAGAAAAGCAATGCTTGACTACAGGGGTGGAGGGGATATGACTGAGGAGAGACTCTAAATGAACAGTCTTGAGCAAATACCAACAACATGGAAATGGTTTCGAGTCAAGAGCACATGTGATACCCAATGGAATCATGCATCGGCTATGGGAGTGGTGGTGGGAGGGGAGGGGAGGAAAAGAAAATGATTTTTGTTTCCAATGAATAATGTTTGGAAATGACCAAATAAAATAATGTTTAAAAAAAAAGAAAAAGCTTCATAAACAAGGTCCCGAGTGAATTGAACTCTGAGGGAAACTTAGAGATGGAGTTGGAGGCAGCAGATTCTTGGCAAGGGGGAAACACCATGCAAAGGTAAGAAGACAGAGTACCTTTGCCATCTGTGAACAAGAGCATAAAGACTTCATAGAATGCATAAAGAATATAATAAGATGAAAAATGGAGGATGGAGTCAGGTTATGAAGAACTTTAAATGTAAACATGAGCAGTTCGTGATTGAATTTCTATTACCTAAAGGTAATAGAGAGAGAATGACATTTATCAGGGAGGGTAGTGACATGCTCATATTCCTGCTTTAGAAAAATCATTTTGGACCCGTGTGGAGGGTAAATTGAGGAGAGGAGAGAATTGAGACTGAAAGACCAACCAGGTAGCTTTTAAAGTAGTTTAGGCAAGAACAGATGAGAGCCTAAAGCAGGGAGACCACAGAGGGAAAATATTCATGTTTGGACTACTGATTAGATCTTTGGAATAAGGGAAAGAGGAATAAAGGGTGACTGCAAGGTGCTGAATGCGAGTGATTAAAAGGATGGTAGTAATATCTATAGAAACAGGCAAGTTCAGGACTGAGTTAGGAAAGAGAGAGACTGCTAATATCAAATTTGATATTTCTAAAAGGGTATCAAGATGTAAATGTCCATTCATTTTTGGGGGATGTTAGGAAAACAACCAGATTTCTGTAGTTAAAAAGGAAAAAAAAGTAACCTTAGAGTAATTTTTTTTAAACCCTTACCTTCCGTCTTGGAGTCAATATTGTGTATTGGCTCCAAGGCAGAAGAGTGGTAAGGGCTAGGCAATGGGGGTCAAGTGACTTGCCCAGGGTCACAAAGCTGGGAAGTGGCTGAGGTCAGATTTGAACCTAGGACCTCCAATCTCTAGGCCTGGTTCTCAATCCACTGAGCTACCAAGCTGCCCCCCTTGGAGTAATTTTTAAGAGATAACAATCTGTGTGTGTGTGTGTGTGTGTGTGTAAATAGTTTGCAAGAATAACTTAAGTTTTAGTTAAAGTAAAAACACATTAACGACGGATTGATTATTTAATAAAAACAAAGGATCAAAATATTGCATAGCACTTTTACTGATACCAAGTTAATATAAAAGCAAAGGTCTAGCTTCTCTATTTAATATTTTACTGGTGTTGGTGTATGATTGGCATACCTGAAACACAGTTCTTAGAATAAAGCTACACATCACACAGCAATCAATGAACAGGTGCATAGTGGGTGTGATCAGGATGCAGCACATAATCCAAAAGGAAAGTATAAAAGTAAACTATATCCAAGTCTCTTTGGAAAATAGGCAGAGAAATAATCTCATTATAAAAAGTGAAGGACGACAGGAGCTAGTAGCATTTAAGGTCTCCATAATCTGTCCCTTTCTTCCCTTTCCAGATTTATTTTTATTTACTCCCTTCCATGTACTTTACAATCCAGCTCAATTGTTCTGTTTGCCATACAATGCATTCCAGCTCTCTTCTTTATGGCTTTGCACTGGCTACTCCCCATTTCTGGAATTCTCTCTAAAACTCCACCTCTAGGTTTCTCTGGATTCCTTCAAGTTTCAATTTTAATCTCACATCCAATAGTAAGCCTTTCATGGTCCTCAAGTTTCTATCACTTTCTGCTTTATATTTCCATAATTTAATCAGTTGCCATTTACCAATATATTATTCTACTTATATGACAAAATTCTTTGATTCAGTGTTTGATTATAATTGGATTTATTCTTTTAATTGTTTTTATTCTTATTATTCTACAAATTATAATTTTAATTGTTATGCACCAGGACCTATGATTTTTGTTTCTTAGTGTACCCCTTACCTAGGTGATGAAACTACCTTAACCACTACAAATATTATCTGACATAAAGTCTTAGAAATATGGCTGGTAGTGCTGGGAGATTAAATAACAATGTTTCAGAGCCAGAATTTGAACAGGGATCATCCTGACTCTAAAGCTAGTTCCCTATCCATTATACAACACTGCCTCTCAGTGTTTAAACTTTCCAATGTGATGTTTATTGAATTATGTTATCTTAGTGAGTTTTGTACCCTGAGGATAATATCCCTCAGTTTGGAAGCTGAATGAAACCACAAGGACATCAGCACAGGTTTTATTGCTTGTTCTGTGCCTTTAGCACATGGCAGAAATAACTTATTAAATCGAACTCTAATGACCTAAGAAAATCAATGCAGTCACCAGAAGTGTTTACCTTCTAGGAAAAGATTACAAGGAGAGCAAGGGCAAAATCAGAGTCCCATTTCCATAAAAACATCTTTATCTTCTCTGGGGTTGCTATTAAAATAATACTCCTTACCTTAAATAGCTTTATTGTTCTTTACAGTTCATTGTTTCATATAACATACATTTTTGGAAAAAAGAAAGGAGTGTTATTTTACCAGTGGAGAAATAGGCAATAGGTGAGCAACCAACACATCAGAAAGCTTGCTGTCATGCAGATTTTGGTCTATGGCTCACATGTTAGCAAAATAAAACCAATAACCACAACAACAAAACTGAAAGGATCCAGTTGTTATTTAGGGATTTTTTTAGCTCCTACCTCTAATTTTATTAATCCGATTGCTTTTGTTTCCATTATCATGCATATAGATGCAAGAGTGGTGCTCTGTTCAGTGTTGTCTGATAATATGTGTTGCTACTGAGCTTTCACAAATCTATTGAGAGTCATTTCTTTAGAGACTTTTCAGAACTAAGTCACTTGAGACACTGACAATTCTGAGGGAAATAAAGAGGGAGAATAGAAGAATAGGAGACTGTATATTGAAGAGGATAAGGAGAGAGAGCACGAGACAGAGACAGACAGACAGAGAGAGACAGAGACAGAGACAGAGACACACAGAGACAGAGACAGACAGACAGAGAGAAAGAGAGGGGGAGAAAGAGAGAGAGGCAGAGAGAGAGAGAGAGAAAAATGAATATGACAGATTTGACAGGAACTTTCAAAATCAGACTATCTGACTATAAAGACAGAACATTTTTGTAGATCAATACAAACATGTAAATACATTAAAAAGTTCATCTGCAATGAAGAGTATCCATAATGTTAACTCTGAATATAAAGGATATATAATTATCTCTGAAAAATGAATAGACCATAGATAAATGAACAATAGCTTCCCTTTTACTGAGGTCTATCATCTAAATATCAAATAGGATCAAATGAGTTGATTAAATAAATTAATCAGTGCTTCTTCCTCCAGCAAAAGAGAGAGAGAGAGAGAGAGAGAGAGAGAGAGAGAGAGAGAGAGAGAGAGAGAGAGAGAGAGAGAGAGAGAGAGAGAGAGAGAGAGAGAGAGAGAGAGAAAGTCCAAGGCCATGCCTTTTTAATAAGAATGAAAGAATACAAAATCAAGTGATAGATCCCAGGAGATGTTTTTCTCAAAGTCTCACCTACTACTTCTGGTCAAGTCAGATACTATGTTCCTTCCTCATCAGAATACTTCTTGCTAGGATCTAGAGTAGGTGTCAATTTATTCTTCAAGGGTTAAAAACAATATCATACTTCCTTTATTCCAAACTCTCTCAGATATGAAAATAAGGGCATGGCCTCCCTCACATTACATTTTTATTAATGGCCATATCAGTTTTGAATGAAAGAATCCTGCCCCAGTAATAAAAAAAAGAATTTTATTCCTTATTCCATTTGACATGATTCACTAGTTTTCCTTCTCGACTCATATGGGTGAGAATTTTTTTTTCCTTGTTCATGATTCTAAACAGATAGAAAGAAATTGATTTTCAGCTGAAAACTTATGATATTGTAAGAATATGCCTGAATAGACAGGTTGATTACAAAATAGTTAGAAGTCAGTCCCATAGCATCTCTTTCTCTAGTGGCAAAGAACTAAAAAATGAAGGGATGTCTGTCAATTGGGGAATGGTTGAACAAGTTGTGTATGTGATTGTAATATATTACTATTGTACCAAAGAGATCAGAAAGAAAAATGGAAAGATTTATATGAAGTAATGCAAAGTGAAGTGAGCAGAACCAGTACAAAGTAACAGCAATATAGTGGGAAGAACAACTGTGGATGACAAAGCTCATCAGCAATGCAAGAATCCAATAGAAAACTCTAATGGACTCACACTCAAAAGGAATTGACAGTCTAAAGGCAGACTGAAGCATACCATTTTCCACTTTATTTCCTCCATGAATTTGACTCATGTGTAAGTTTTATGTATATATATATATATATATATATATATATATATCTTCCTTCACATAGCAAACATGAAAATCTGTATTATATAATAACACTTGTAAAATTTATATAATATTATCTATTCTCTAATCGATGGAGGGAGAGAACATGGATTGCAACATGTCAAAATTATATGTTGATAATTTTATCAATGTAATCTGGAAAAGAATATTTAAAAAGTCTTGACTTTAAAAAATGTGAACAATTAAGGATATATCCTAAACTCCCAAACATACTCTTCATTAACCCACCTCACAAGTAAAATTTTCAATGCTGAAATTCCTCTTCTCAATTAAGTTTAAGATTTTCTTTTCAGACTATTTTAACTATTAATTGATAGAGTCCCTTTTGATTATTTCTTTTTGTTCTTGGAAAGATTTGAATGTGCAAGGAGAAAATTTCTTCCGATATATTTGAAACATAAGAAAAGGAAAACAAGTACTTAAAGTGTTTAATTTAAGACAAAGAAATGCCAAGGACCAAATCACTTCTTTGTATCTTGATTTTTACTGACACAAGCGTGAATTATGTTCAACTTAAGTTGTGATTCAGGGACAGAAGAGATGGCAAAGACTTAGTTAAAATTAAAAAGAGAAAATATTTGTATTTAAAAGAATAGCATTGCCATGAGATGATTAACTCTATCTAGAAAAAGTATTGTCTTGACTACAATGAAATTGTTTGGTACAAAATGATATGCCCTTATTAGAGTGCATTTCTATTAGGAAGTTCACATTGATAGAAAATAGTTTGTTCTACCATAGATCATGCTAAAATGGCGAGCCCTGCATTTTATAATAAATAGTTTTTTTGGGTTTCCCAGCTACAAATCCATATAGAAACTCCTTGAATAGATACAGATTATTGGATTTATTACCTGGCATATTTTCTGATTCCATCTGAAATCTGCAGGAGTATCTTTCTTTTAAGTTTTGCGTGATTTTATATAACAAGACATATTTGAGGAAGTACATTGTAACCATAACACAATTAGGTAGTGTAAAGGATAATTTTAGCATTTTGACCTAAACTATATTAATTATTGGTCTCCATGGATATCCCAAATAAAAAAAAAATACCCAAGTCAGCTGGAAATTTATGGTGATTTGATTAATATAATGCAAAGAGATTCAGAAGAAGGGAGAAAGAAAGGGTGTAGGATTTCTCCTGCCTGGCTTGTGGCAGGGGGAAGATTAGAGGCTTTAGGAAGGTAAGGTTTTGGAAAGTAAAAAAAGGAAGGAATCAGCGTGAACTTCAAGAGGGCTCAGTCAAGATGCCTGAACCTGAATTAGCTCAAGGGCAAACTCACTGCCAAAACCCAGACAAATAGCTGCCACCACGCCAAGATGTCAGAATGTTTAGCACACTGCCAGTCAGAGCCTCCTCTCTGGGGAAAAGGCCGAAGAAAGGCAGTGATGTATACCCTATATAAACGGTTTTACGTCACTTTCCTGCATTTCATCTGTACCAATGTTAGCTTAGCTTGACTTAGGACAGCCCAAGGGTCTGTCAGCTGTTTCTGCACATGTCTATTAAAGGTCATCTTCTTAGATACTTAATATTTGAGTATGGGTACAGACATTACTGACCTCGTTAAACTAAGTAGGGTGGAGCAATGTAGAGTTCCCAAGACCTGATTCTGTTAGACCAAGTATCTCCATTATTACAAATCAGGAAATAGCTAAATCAAATCTTCTAAAGTACAGTCTGAGTAGGGTGGAGTAGTTTTAAAATTCACAGTAGCAAATTATTTTAGGTTTAGAGATGGAAGTGGCATCAGAGATCATCTAATCAACACTCTCATTTACACAGAGTTATAGCTCACAGTTCTATAGTGCTTTAAGACTTACAAATTTCCTCAAAATGATTTATAATTGAGACTCCACAAATATAATTTCCATTTTGCAATAGATGAAACCAGAGGTTTGACAAGTCGTGATTTGTCTACTGCTGGCTGAGCTGATCTATCACCACAATCAGCAACTTGAATCAGTAGCATAGGCAGAGGACAACAGGCTATAATTCCACGAAGGAAATAGCTACGTCTTAGCTAAATACAAAACACCCCCACTCCCATGTCTACCATTGTTCTGGGTATATAATAGTTTCTATATGTATATTCATACATGCATACATATGACTTTATTTTGTTTTTCCAATTATATGTAATAAAATTTTCAACACACATTTTCTGAAATTATAAGATTCATATTACTTCCCTCTCTTCATTTCCTCCCCCATCTCTGAGATGATAATCAATTTTGATCTGTTATTCATGTAAGATTATGTAAAACATATTGTCATTGTTGTGAGAGATTACTTATTTAAAATCAAAACTCCAAAATCAAAACCTATATAAAATAAAGTGAAAAATACTGTGTGGTAATCTTCATTGAAGTCTCCAATAGTGATTTAGAAAAAAATTCATGATTATTGATAGCTTTAATTTTTTCATCTGAAAATAGCATGTTCATATTCTTTGGTCATTTGCCATTTGAAAAATTATTTATATTCTTATAAATTTGACTCAGTTACCTATATATTTCAGAAATGAGGCCTTTATCAGGGAAATTTGCTAAAAGAATTTTCCCCCATTTCATTATTTACTTTCTAATATGGGTTACATTTTTTTGTAGTTATAAAACTTTTTAAATTGAATATACTCAATATTATTTATTTAATATATTGTAATATTTTCTATCCTTTAGCCATAATTCCTTCCTTTATCCACAGATCTGGCAGACAAATTATTCCCTACTCTACTAATTTGATTATGGTATCATACTATGCCTAAATCATATATCCATTTGGACCCATACTGTTTTCCAATTTTTCAACAGTTTTTGCCAAAATGTGACTCCTTGTCCCTCAAACTGAGATATTTGGGTTTTTATCAAATAATAGATTTGAATGGTTATTCACTCTGTATATTGTAAATTAATCTATTCCATTGATCCACTATTCTACTCCTTAGCCAGTACCAGATTGTTTTGACAATTACTGTGTAATAGTATAGTTTAATATCTGATCCTTCTTGGTCACCTTTCACATTTTTTTTTCATTAATTATCTTGATAGTATTGAGCATTTGTTCTTCAAAATAAATTTATTAATTTGTCAGTTCTCTATGAAATAATTTTTGGTAATTTGATTGGTATGATACTTCATAAGTAAATTAATTTATGTAGAATAGTCATTTTTATATAACCTTGGCCTCCTAATGAACAATTAATTTTTTCCTCCAATGGTTTAGATATGACTGTGTGAAAAGTGTGCTGTAATTGTGTTCATATAATTCCTCTGCCTTGGCAAGTAGACTACTGGTTATTTCATATTGTAGAGTGTTATTTAAAATGGAATTTCCCTTTTTCTCTCTTACTGTTGGACATTGGTGATAATATATAGAAATATTGATTATTTATATGGGTTTATGTTATATACTACATATACTACAAATTTGTCAAATTATTAATTAATTATTTCAACTTTTTTTAATTGATTCTTTAAGAATAGTATTATATCATCTGCAAAAAATAAGAATTCAGTTTCCTCACTACTTACTTTAAATCTTTTACTTTCTTTTTTCTTTTCTTATTGCCAATGCTATTATTCCTAGTACAATATTAAATAATAGAGTTAATAATGAATATCCTTGCTTCATTCCTGATCTTATATGGGATGACTTCTAGTTTATCCTCGTTATAGGTAATATTTGCAGTTGTTTTTAGATAAATACTACTTCTTATTTTAAGAAAAATGCCATTTATTTCCGTTTTCTCTAGTGTTTTTAATAGAAATGAGTGTTATCTTTTATCAAAAGCTTTTTCTGCAAATACTGAAAATATCATGTGATTTCCCTTGAACCATTCCTGCATCCCATCTAGTTATAGTGAATAATCTTTGTCATATATATATATATATATACATATATATATATATAGTCTCCTTGCTAGTCAATTGCATTTATATTCTTTATGGATATTAATGTATAATTTTCTTCCTCTCTTTTTACTCTTTCTGGCTTAGTTATCAGTACTTTATTTGTGTCATAAAAGGAATTTGGTAAGATTCATTAGTTATCTATTTTCCCCAAATAGTTTATACAGTATTAGAAGTAACTGTTCTTTAAATGTTTAGTAGAATTCATTCATGAATCAATCTGAACCTAGGGATTTTTTTAGGGAATTCACTGATGGCTTGTTCAATTTCTTTTTCTGAGATATTGTTGTTTTAGTATGCTATTTCCTATTTTGTTAATCTTGGCAATTTATATTTTTATGAATATTCATCTTTTTCACTTATATTATCAGATTTATTGGTCTATAATTAAGTAAAATAACTCCTAATGTGATTTCCTTAAATACTTCCACTTTGGCGGTAAATTCACCCTTTTCATTTTTGATACAGTTAATGTGATTTTCATCTTTCCTTTTTAAAAAAATCAAATTAACCAATGTTCTATTTTATTAACATTTGTTTTTAAAAAATCACCTCCTACTGTAATTTATTAGGTTAATGGTTTCTTTACTTTTAAATTTATTGATTACTACTTTGATTTTCAGGATTTCTAATTTATTGCTTAGTTAGAGATTTTTAATTTGTTCTTTTTCTAATTTTTTAGTTGTTTGTCCAATTCATTGTTCTACTTTTTTTTTTTTCTATTTGATAGGTATAAACATTTTGGGATATAAATTTTGCCCTAAGTATTTTTTTGGTTGTTTCCCATAAATTTTGATATATTGTCTCTTTGTTTTCATTCCTGTAAATGAAATTTGTCATTGTTTTTATGATTTGTTCTTTGATCTACCTCTTTTTTAAAGTCAGATTGTTTCATTTCCAATTAATTTCAATTCATCTTTACATGGCCATTCTTGATTATAATTATTATTGTTTTTTATCTGAAAAACATATGTTTATTATTTCTTTTTTTTTTGCATTTGGCTTTGAAGTTTTTAAGCCCTAAAATATGATCAGCTTTTTTGTAGGCACCACATACCAGTTACGAAAAAATAGATTACTTTCTATTTCCATTTCATTTTCTCTAGAGTTCTATTAAATTTAATTTCCCAAAATTCTAATCCCTTCCTTAACTTCTTTCTTGTTTTTTTATTTTGTTATATTTATCTGGTTCTAAATGATGACAGTTTGGGTCCCCCCACTAGTATAATTTCACTGTCTATTTTGTCTTGAATCTTATTTAATATCTTCTTTAAAAATCTTAAGGCTCTACCATATGGTATCTATATGATTATTATTGATATTATTTCATTGTCTCTGGTACCTTTTATCAAGATGTAATTGTTTTTTAATCTCTTTTAATCAGATATATATTTGCTTTTTCTTTGTCTGATATCATGTTTGCTACCCTGGCTTTTCTTTTTTAACTTCAGCTAAAGTATAAGAGATTCTATTCTACTCATTTATATTTACTTTTTGTTTATCATCTTTCTATAAATATGTTTCTGGCAAACAACATATTGTAGGTTTCTCATTTTTTAGTCCACTCTGCTATTCATTTCTGCTTTTTGAGGTTATCCCCTTCAGATTTGCAGTTATGATTACTCTGTATTCCCCTCCATCTTATTTCCTCCATTTTTATCCATCTGATCCTTCCTCCTTTCTCACTATGGGTCCTCACAAATGTTTTCCTTTTAATCATTGCCTCCCTCAATTCACTGTCCCTTTTATTACTCCTACCTTTCTTTTTACTTATTCTATTTTTCTATAGGGTAAGATAAATTAACATGCCTAATTGAGTACAGTTGTTATTCCCTGTCTGACCCAATTTTGATGAGAGTAAGGTTTAAGTACCACCTATTATTGCCCTCATTTTCCCTTCCAATGTACTTTATTTTCACATTTCTTCAGGTAAGAAAATTTACTCCATTCTACCTCTCTCTTCTTTTTTGTCTCAGAGTAACCCTTTTTTTATCCCTTAACTTTTTTTAAATAACAGATTATCCTAGTCAACTTAGTTCTATATCCTCTATGTATTAGTGCCTTAATGATAATTTTAAGTTACAGGTATCATCTTCCATTAAAGGAATATAACACTTTGACCTCATTGAATCCCTTAAATTTTCTATTTCTTGTTTATTTTAATTTTTTATTCTTCTCTTGAATTATTTATTTGAACATCAGATTTTCTGTTAATGCATGATATTTTCATCAGGAATGCTTAGAAATCTTCTATATTATTAAATGACCATTTCCCTCTGATCGAATATATTCAGTTTTGCTAGAGAGGTAACTTTTAGTTGTAAACCTAGATTCTTTTCTCTTAGAATATCATATTCCAATATCTCTAATCCTTTAGGGTAGAAGCTGCTAAATCTTGTGAAATTGTGACTGTGACTTCTTCATTTTTGAAGTGTTTCTATTTTCTCCTTACCTTGAAAGCTCTGAAATTTGGCTTTAATACTTCTAGTATTTCTCATTTGTATATTTATTTCAGGTGGTGATTTGTAGGTTTTTCTTTAAAATATTTTTAGCATCTTCTTCGAGAATATTATGGTAGTATTATTCGATAACTTTTTGTAATAAACTATTTAGACATCTTTTCTGGTTATGGCTTGACCAATAATTTTTAAATTGTCCCTCCTAGATCTATTTACTAGGTCAGATATTTTTCCCAATGAGATATATCACATTTTCTTCTATTTTATCATTTAAAAAAAATTTTTATGGGGCCTTAGTGTCTCATAATGTCATAACTTTGCTTGTCCAATTCTGGAGAGTAACAAAGATAATACTGGCCTGAGCACTCTTCTTATATTAAAGATTCTGGTGAAAACTAACAAATCAGATGAAGGATTTTTAGAGGCAAAATGTTTTTCTAGCATAAGAGGGCCAGGTTTTGATTGAACTTCTAGAGGGAGAAGCTTGCCATGATATCGTAATAAAATTTGAGAGGGAAAAACGCAAAGCTCTTAAGAGAAATGTTTACCTGTGTGATATTCTATGTAGCATAATAAGAAATATGACTAAAAAGGGAAGAAATAAATGTTTTAAAGTAAGATAGTATCCAATTACGGGGCCTTCAATATCAAACAAAATAATTTCAACTATAGCCCAAAAGGAAGTGTCTATTGGAATCCACTGAGAATATTCTCTTTATAAGTTGTAGAATTATATTAGAAAAGCTGTATTTAAACACCCCTTCCAATGTTTTATTAGTTTTGTAACCATGGGCACATAATTCAGAAAAAAATCCAGTTTACATGTTCATGCAATTTTAAACAATAATTTTCTGACATTTTGTGATCAATGTCCTCTTCCTCCCTTCCAACCCCTCCACCTTCGCAAGACAGCAGGTATTGTGATATGGGATATACATGTGTTATCATCTAATACATATTTCCACATTTGTCATGTTATGAAACAAGACATAGAATGCTTATACTAGAGAAAATTTCATGGAGAAAATTTAGTGAGGAATGTTATGCTTCAATTCAGACTCTGTCAGTTCCTTCTATGGTGGTGGATAGCCTTTTTCATCATGAGTCAATTAGAGTTGTATTCCATCCTTGCTTTGGTGAAAATTATTCATAGTTGATTATCCTACTTTATTGCTGTTAGTATATACAATGCCCTCTTCATTTCACTTTGCCTCCCTTCATAATAAGCCTTTCCAGGTTTTTCTGGGATCATCTTGTTTGCCATTTCTTATGATACAAAAGCATTCCATTAAAATCATATACCACAACTTTTTCAGCCAGTTCTCAATTGATGAACATGCTTACAGTTTCCAGTCCTTTGCCACCAAAAAGAATGGCTATAAATGTATAGTTTTTGTTCTCTTAGTTCCTTTCCCCATTTCTCTGATCTTTTGGGGATACAAATCTAGTAGAGGTCATGCAGAGTCAAAGGGCATGAACAGTTTTATGGATAGACACACCACTATCAATGGACAATCAAGACAACTTGCTAATATTATAGATTATATACAGCTTTATGATCTGGACTGGCAGAGGAAGTGACCATTCATGGACTTTTCTATTCTAATTAAATCATAGGTTAAGATGAACAGAAAAATCAAATGAAGAAGATCCTTAGTACCCAAGCCACAAAGTTGTTTTGAAAATCATTTAAATGTTATATGTAAAATAATTTGCCAGTCTAAGGCACTATAAATATCAGCTATTATTATGGTAATTATCAACACTTTCATCATCATTATGAAAGCTTGTTGAAGGAAATGTTTAAATTTTGTTTTTATGTCAATGTCAACACTTAGCACAGTATTTGACACATAAAATAATGCCATATATAATTGCTATTTCATATTATTTGATTCATTGCTTGATTATTATGGCAGTGCTATTTTAAGAAGAAAATGGAAGTATACACACACATATCACATATAATATATATATAAATATTCAGACATCTATACATCTATACTACTAATAAACACACACACACACACACACACATATATAATTCATACAGAGGAGAGGAGAGAAAAAAAAGAAATAAGAATAAAGAGGCATAAATGCGACAGAGAGATAAATAGAGACAGAGAGAGAGAAGTATTAACCTGGGAATAAAAGGAACATTTATTTGTTTGTTTTCTCTTTATCTCATTCATTCACTAGAATCTTAAGATTCAATTGAAAACTAATTTTTTTTTGAAGTAAGAAGTATATCACAATTGCCTCATCGGTTACATTTTATTCTGTCAATAAAAAAGTGATATTTTTTTTACATTCACTTAAGCCTGGGCTAATAATGGGAGCCGAAGAAAGAAGTCAGTGATTTCATTCCATCCATTCCTCCCAACCCTAGAAGCAAAGATATGTGTAAATAAAGAGACAGGTTCATTAAATGGATTAAGGATTCTCATCCATGGATGACCAAAATGTAACAGCTACAATAAACACTGTAAATTACAATGTGTGGCTTGGTTTAAATGCATTTCATTCTTATATTTTCTGTATTCCTAGTTAAATAGTCTAGTACCTCAGTGATTCCATAAAAGATATATTCTTAAAGTATTCTCTCCAAATATGTCCTCACAATTCACAATGGGAGCTGAGTAGTTGACAAGACCCTGGACTGACAGTTAACATCTCACCCTATGACTTTGCCTACACAATTTAGTAAAATTAGTCACTAGAAAGGATTTTTTTTGGCTTTTTTTTCATCCTAGAAACCTATGAAGATTATCCAAAGCAGCAGGAATAGCATCTTTATATTCCTGCTGCTAGCAGAATCATGGAAATAAACCATAGTAAAGTCAATCCATCAACAAATATTTATTTAGACTTTGCCCTGTGTAATGCCCTTTGCTGGTGCTTTGGTGAAGGAGGGGGAAAAAATGGTGTTGCAATGACCTGTTACAGTGAGGCAATGGCTTTGGGTTCATGGAAGCTATGCCAGCAAAGCACAATCTCTGTCAGGTCCTACCAGTCTCAGCGGGTTTCAGGCATTTCTGTTGCCTGAGGACCAGCCTAATTAAGTATGATGAGACTCATCTCCAGACTGGTTGCAGGATAATGAATTTTCAGTTACAACAACTTGCAAAAGCCACCTATTAAGCTATACAGAGGTCGAAAGTTCTCTGAGTTGAGGATGTCCCACATTGATAAAAATCACAGATCCATGAAGTAATTATATTCTTACATTTGAGTGTCTTACAGTTTATAAAGTATTACCACATGCATTATCTCATTTGATCTTCATAATAATCCCATGAATTAAGTAGTACAATTATTGCTATCCTATTACATTTTACATTATATTACATATTACATTATTATTATCCTAATTTTACATCTTAAGGGAACTGAAACCTACAAACATCAAGTGATTTGCCCATGGCCACAATTGAAACTACACGCATGAGTTGGTTCTAGGACCCTGCTGTTTCCGTTCCACATTCAGATTATAGATTTCCCTTCCACAAGTCAAATTTCCCTGTTGCAATTTCTCTATATTGTAGGTCAACATAAGAAATTAAATGGGAATTTTGTGTAAGTCACAGACAGCACACAAATGCCAACAGATTACATAGAAAAAAATTTAGAAACTCAAATTCATAATATATATGCATACATTTATATATATATATATATATACCCACATAAATATGGGTATAGAACATTGTATAATACTAATTTATGCTATTTTGTAACACCATAAATACACATATTTTCTTTTTGAAATAAAAATAATTTAAGTTTGTGAGAACAGGAAAACCAAGAACTTCTACATGGATTTTCCCAATTTAGGAGTGTGTACCATCCCCGTAATCCCCATGATGTGGAAAGAATATCTGTATTTCTTACTTTATAAAGGATAATCATCCATATTATAGCCTCTAATTTTGTGTATATCCCAATGCTCTGTTCTGGTCCTTCTTCTGTCTCTATATGATCTCTCTTAGTGATCTCATCAGTTCCCATATTACTGATCATTTCTATGTCCATGCAGATGATTCCCAGATCTAGAAATCCAACCATAGTTTCTCTTTTGCACTCCAACCCCCCCCCCCAATATCATCAGGGAATGATTGAACATTGCAAATTGGAGTTCTGAAGACATCTCAAACTCAATACCTAAAAAAAAGTTACTCATTAGCATTTCCTCTAAAACTTACTCTTCTTCCCAACTTCCCAATTTTTTTCTTGAGAACATCATCATCTTTCTAGTCATCTAGGACTGAAAAGTCAGGATGATCTTCAACAGCTCATTCCCCCAAATCACATATATAAAACCATTTACTAATTTTAACAGTCCTATCAAACTCATACTCTTCTATCCACTGAGACTACCACTATCTAAATTCAAGATCTAACCATTTCTCATCTTCTTATTATAACCTCCTAATAATACTTTACTCATCTCAAGTATTTCTTTCATCAACCCATGAAACTGTCAATAACATTTATAAAATACAGGTCTTGACAGTCCCCCCACCCCTGCTCATTTAAGTCCAATTATAACTTAAAACTTCTACAATAAGATACATACATTTTTGTTCAGCATTTGAAATCCTTGACTAATTTACCTTTCTAGTTTACACATATATTAACCATCTTCTTTTAATCTATAGTCTCAGCACTCTGGTAGTTTTTTCTGATTGATTCGAGATGCTATTTCCTATTTCTAAGACCTTGCCCTAGCTATCACCCATGCTTGGAAGGCACTCCTTCCTTTCCACCACCTCTTAGAATCTCTATTTTCCTTGAAAGCTCAGTTCAAGTGCCAACTTCTATATGAAGCATTTTCCTGAACCACAAGTTAATGTTATCTTCCTCTTCTCTTCTCTACTTCTAAAAATAAATAAATATCGACAAATTTTTACATATGTTTATTTATGTAGATGCTATATTTTTTGGTATATTTTTTGTGCATTTGAGTGGATATAAGCTCTGGGAGGGCAGGAATTTTTTGTTTTCTTTTGCTTTGTTTTTCATTGGTGTGTCTTTTATCCTCTGTTCCTAGCACAGTTCCTTGTTCAGATTTTCTGAAAAAAAAAATCTTTTTATGGGTCCAAGATTCTTAATACTTGCAACTAAATAGCAGGGGGCAGACAGATAGAGAACTATCTATAGCTGTATATAGTTCTAGATCTGTATTATTTATATAACCATATAGCATCAAAATAACAAAGAACAAGGCAGTTGATAATATATTCAATAATTATAATCTAGTATAGGGGGTTTAAAGAGCAGTTAGGTGGTATAGTGCCTAGAGAACTGGACTTAGAATCAGGAAGTCTCATCTTCATGAGTTTAAATTTAGCCTCAGACACATTTTACTTGTGGAACCCTGGACAAGTCACTTACCTATTTGCCTCATTTCCCCATCTGTAAAAGATGCTGAAGAAGGAAATGGCAAAGGGATCTTTGCCAAGAAAACTCCCAAAGGGATCATGAAATGTCATTAGGACTGAAACCACTTCAACAACATAGGGAGTTTGCATCATTATGAAGTGGAGCAGCAGAAGAGAAGGTTTTAGGTGAGCTCTGAGTTGGGGCTTGAAGAATGAGCAAGAATATTTGAAAAGAGATGATAGGACATGCCTAGTCCATACAAGGTTAGAGTTGTAAGACACCTTAATGAATCATACATTACCACCTTTCCTATACTTTTCTCTCCTCATTGCATTTTTTATAATTACTTCTTTCTAAGCCAGTGCTGAGAGATCATAATCTTGGTGCTAAATTTGGAAAAGTAAGAGGTAAGAATACCTGTGTAAGGGGATATGGGCTGGAAATGCTTTGAATTCTCTGAATAGGAGAAAGAGGACAGGGTAGTCTCAATGAGGGGAAAAGGAAACAACAAAAATAGAGGCTGCATGAGGTAAGGGCTTCAGGTAGTCAGCAGGTCAGGAAAGAAATTCTGAGTAAAGAACTATTGTTTATGTGCCTGGGTGAGGGAGAGGAAAGAATCCAAAAGGGGTAGAGAGAATGTTTAAAGTAGGCTAAGGTTGGTTGGTCTTGGCTATGATCTATTATATATATATGTTTATTTATTTATTGTTTTTATATATTACATATATAATTGCAATAAAGTCAATAATTTTGAAATTGTGCATTTAAAGTTGAGATTTGTGAAAATGAAATTGGAAATTGAAATTTGTAAAAATATACAAAAATATCAAAATGTCAAAGTAGAATATGATATTTCAAATCTGGAGAGGAAAAGATGATCTATTAAACTCATTTTTGTAAAAGACTTTTCTAAGTTGTCCACATAACTGCCACAGTAATTTGTCTAACACCCAAGTCTTCAATTCAATAATTTCCTTAGCCTGGCATTTAATGTTATTCATCTTCTCTACGCCTATGTTTCTTTAGCCATGGTGACTTTACTGCACTCTATGTTTCAGTCAAAGTGGCCTATTTGTTATTCCCTAATCTCAGTTTCAAAAATCCTGCTTTCATACCTTGGCAAAGACCATCCCTTTTGCTTGAATCCTCCCTCTTTTTCTTTCTGCTTTTAAGAATCTTTCTTCAAGTCCAATTCAGGTATCACCTACTTTGAGAAATAGTTATTGATCCCCTTATTTCTCTTGCTTTTAGTACCTTTTTTCTCCTCAGATTTTTTTTTTTTTGCAGTTACTCATCTGTGTCAGTGTTGTCTACTCAAAGAATATAAGTTCTTTGAGGGAAAGTCCTTTTTTGAAAAAAATTCCTTTTATGTCCAGCTCCTAGAGCAATACATTGAACTTAATAAACACTTTATAAAATGCTTGTAGAATTGATTGTTTTGTCTAAGGTAATAGTTGTATGATAATGTAACTTGTTTTAGGCTATAAAGCTAGTCCAGAAATGTTTTGCTTAAATTCCAATACATTTGCCTTATTTTTTTTTCTTCCTACAAATTGTCTCCTTTCCCCCCCTCCAAATCTTTAGAGATCAAGGACATATTCCACTTCCTTTCCTGACTGCACTGAACTCCTTTTGCATTATTTTGTTCAGTTATGTCTAATTCTTCATGCCCTATTGGTGATTTTCTTGGCAAAGATATTACTGTAGTTTGTAATTTCCTTTTCTAGTTCATTTTATAGATTTAAAAAAAGGAGGGAAACAGGGTTAAGTGACATGCTCAGGGTCACATAGCTAGTGAGTATTTGAGGCTAGATTTGAACTAAGCAAGATAAGTCTCCTTGACTCCAGACCCAGAAATCCATCCAATGAGCCATCTAGTTGCCTCAGAAATCTTATAACACCAGATATTCAGTGTGGTCCTTTTTCATGTACTTCTAGTTTTCCTATTTAACAGACTTTTAGCTTTTGAGTAAGACTAATTTTACTTGAAGGGAGAAAATAACTCATACTTTTTTTTTGGCTTTTCTTCATTTTTCCTTTTATTATCTTTTTGTTCAATTTAAATAAAACATTTTTAAAGTTACAAATTCTTTCCCTCCTTCCACATTTCCCTGAGATCATAAACAATTTGATATAGTTTTCATGTGTTATTTTTAAAATAGTTATTCAGCACAATGCTATGGTTACTGTCAAAACAAAAAGTATCAGTTCTGATTTCAGCTAATCAGAACAAGCAAGCAAAAGGTGCAAGAGGGTTGAAGACAGGCTTCCTGTATATATTTTATTTCTATACTGTCTTAACTTGGAAATAACACAAAACTACTAAAGTAGTCAGAAAAAACAAGTCAGGAAAGAGATAGGTCCAATAATCAGCTGCTATCAGAGAGCCAAGAGCCACAAACTACACAGAGTCAACATCCTGAAGCTTTGGAGACAGTGTCTCTGGGAGAATGTATCCCTGGTTGGGGAATGAAGGACAGGAAAGTATGATTGATTGGCATTACCATGGCTAAGGAAATGAGAGGTCCAACCTACTCTGACAGGATACAAACAGGCTGGGGAGAGAAACCATAGCCAGAGGCTGGGATATCAGGGAGTAGTCTACTTACAATAGGTACTAAAAAGGATAGTTCCTGCACAGGTGTTGGACTGCCTTATGAACCAATCTGATACAATAGGGGAAACTTCCAAGACTAAAATTGTGCTTAGCATTTGCTTAGGTCAGATAGCCCCACCTTAACTGGGATTATCAAATACTTTAATGTATATTGTCTGAAACTGGTGAGTCTGAGACTTTCATCTGGGTGAATTATCAGGGAACAAGGGCAGAATTGGTGTCTTCAGATTTCAAGTTGATCACTGAATATTACGCACAATAAGATTTTAAAAATGAATAAATGACACTACAAGAAAATAATTTAGAGCTATGAGATGATACTATATGTATGTCAATTTGGAACCTATCTAATGTCTAAAACCCCAAATGAGTTATTAATTGTTTGATGCCAACTTGGAAGGCAATATCTAGGAGAATTCTCCTGGAACTTATGCTTGACCCTGGACTTTTTGAACGTTTTAAATCAATGAATTGAACACAAACATAGTCAACACATAATAAGCAGAGAGAGCAAATATAATAGCTGAGAGCATCAAATCCAAAGAGATCCTTGTAGGCTAGTATATGGATTGAATATAATTAATTGAAAATTGAATATGAATACATGTAAAATCTTACTCTTTCAAGAATTAAAATTCACAAAAATAAGGCAGGGAAAGAATGACTAAATTCTTTATCTAAAACTGTTTGGGGGAGGTAGTTAGATACAATTTCAGTATAAGAAAATACTATTATGATGGCCAAAAGAAGTTAATTTGATTTTGGTACTATATTAAGTAAGGAATAAGTATGCATAAGAGATGACAATATCCTCATGTTCCAGAAAGGGGTTGCAACAAGGTAAATTTTCTCTTAATGCAAAGAAATTTTTCCCAACCTTCACTTCAGTTCTTCTGTTATGGGAGTGCAGATATGTACCCCTGGGGTTCGGAAAGGATACTTTTGCAAGAATGCAAGACTCCAAAATTTAGCTTAAAAACAAAGAGAGACATTTATTAATTTAGGAGGTAATGTTGAGAATGGCCAGGACGATAGCAAGGTGGAACAGCAAGATGGGGAGCAGTTCCTTGGGAGGACAGCATGAATGGAAAAACTGTCCCCCGGACGACATCAGTTCTGAGGATTTTATACTCTTTACAACAGATGCTATGTCATGGTGTGGACATGATCTAGAGTGCTAGTCACTCAGGCATTTGGTGTGGTGAGGTGGTCATATGACTAGGGTCTGCCTGGAGGCATAAAGATTCCTTAACAAACAGATATCTTGACGGGATGCCCTTCAATTGCGGAATGGCTGAACAAATTGTGGTATATGATGGTGATGGAATACTATTGTGCTAAAAGGAATAATAAAGTGGAGGAATTCCATGGAGTCTGGAACAACCTCCAGGAAGTGATGCAGAGCGAAAGGAGCAGAACCAGGAAATCATTATACACAGAGACTGATACACTGCGGTACAATGGAAGGTAATGGACTTCTCCATTAGGGACAATGCAATGTCCCTGAACAATCTGCAGGGATCTAAAAAACACTATCCACAAGCAGAGGATAAACTGTGAGAGTAAAAACACTGAAGAAAAGCAACTGCTTGACTACAGGGGTGGAGGGGATATGACTGAGGAGAGACTCTAAATGAACACTCTAGTGCAAATACCAACAACACGGAAATGGGTTCGAGTCAAGAACACATGTGATACTCAGTGGAATCATGCGTTGGCTATGGGAGAAGTAGTGGGAGGGGGGGAGGAAAAGAAAATGATTTTTGTTTCCAATGAATAATGTTTGGAAATGACCAAATAAAATAATATTTAAAATAATAATAATAATAATAATAATAATAATAATAATAATAATAATAATAAAAACAGATATCTTGAGATGTAGCCTGATAGGATCAAGGTGTAACCTGGAGGTGCATCTCTCTGTCCATAATAGTTTGACTGAGTTTCTGGGGGTACAATGCCCATGTCACTTCCTCACTAGAAATCTTCAATCACAATCTGTAAAATCACTTGTTGGTCACTTTGTAAAAGTATTCTTGTTCAGGTATAAAGTGTACTAGGTAGCCTCTGACATCCCTTCCAATATGAAATTCTATGCTTCTGTATTTAGAACAATTTACCTCTCTTAGCATGCATATGCTCACTTCCTTCTATCTTTAATTACTGATTTTGTTTTAATCAAGTAAAATCTATCAAAAATGAAAAATGGAAATCACTTACAGAAGACAGAGAGGAAAGGGAAGAGAAAGTTTTTCTTTCTAAGAATCACAACTGAAAGGAAGATCTTCCTGCAGAGAAAATAAAATGATATGAAATTAGTCCAATGGCAAGTCTTTGACCAATGCATTTGCTTACAATATTCTTAAATAAATATTCACTAAGCTTTACATATATTGCCAAAGATCAAGGAACTCTTGCTACTCTGCTGCCCTGGTGAATGTTTCAAATGACTTTTCACACCACTCGATACACTTTAAGTGCTTTATAGCTATTCTAGCCACTGAGGATATAGAAATAAAATGCCACATTTCTTGCCCCCAAGGATCTTAAATTCCTCTAGATGAATTTCAGGGACACATTAATCAAAGGCAATTTGAGGGAGAGAGAGTTATTTAGCAACCAGTCAGATCTCCTTTAAAAGTGGTACCCTAGTTGACCATTGTTGGGTGTTAAGGATTCCAAGAAACAGAGGTGAGAAAAGAATGCATACCAGGCAAAGCCATAGGGAAGGGATAAAGGGAAACACTAAAGAACAGATAGAATGCAAAGTTCTACGAACACCAAGTAATCCAGACTGGTGGCAGTATTCAGCACATTGAGGTTAATAATTGAGGACATTTTGAAATACAGGTCCCTGTGAAGCATATATATTTAATTTTTTACAACACTAACTGTTCCTTATGATTCTTTCAAAACTGTAGCTTTGGCTCTACGACTCCTTGTTTTCAGAGCCTCCTTATTCATTGAAACACTAACTGAAGAGATTAAACCTCTTTATATTTTCAGATTGCATATCAATATGATTTACAATAGTCATTTTCTGTTATTTTTGTGGTCATGTTTTCTCTCTTGCAACATGTCTTTCTTCATGTTATCATAAAATATGTATTTTCATGTTCATCATGTTATAAAAGAACATGCAGATCATGTACATTAGAGAAAAAATTTATGGAGGAAATAAAGTCCTGAGCATTTCAAACATATGGTGATAAACAGGTAGGAAACTCTCAAATAAGGTAAAAAAATTTGAAAAGAGTGTAAAAGGGAATTCTTTATTCTACTTGTCTATTTTGACTTAATCAAGAAACCCCTACTTAACACTTTGTTAGACCTTAGAGAGATTTTATAATTTTTGTAAAATTCAGACTGAAAAATTTTTTGAGAAAAAACTTCAGGAAAAGAAGATCATTAACTCCCTGAATCAAGAAAATGAACTGTTTGGAGAAGGTGCCATGAAGAAATCTAAAAGAAACCTACACTGCATCAGAAGACCCAGAATGAACTTTGGGATGTATTGATTGAACTTAAGGGGGTTGAACACATTTATTCTGAATGTAAACTCTTATACCAAAGGCGACTGACCCCATGAATGGCTTTTTCTCAATGCACCTACCAATCATTAATTTTACTTTCTCTCTTTTATTTTCCTCTTATCTCCAACTATTGTAATTTCCTCTTAGAAAGTACAATATTGTATGCACCTTTAGCTAGAAGATCTTTAGATGTATAAGCTGGTTATGTTAAATGATTCACTGGGGAGACTAATCTCCCAAAGGATCACAGGGGGTTTGTGAAAGGGAATTCTTTATTCTCTTTGTCTATTTTGAGTTAATCAATCAAGAAACCCCTACTTAACATTTTGTTAGCCATCAAATATGAAAATTCACAAGTCACTTACTTAGAGAGCTCCACCCTTTTAACTCAATCAGTCAGAAACTTGTGAATCCTTTGATAAGAGTTTATACCCTCATGGTATGAGAGGGGGATCCCACAGGCACTGATCCCCTAGGCAGTGCTAGGCAATTTGGAAGCTGTGATTGGCCCCTGTGAAGAGGGGAAGGGACAGGAAGTGATGTGGAAACAGGACTATAAAATGTTTGGAACTTCCTGTCCTCCTCTCTTCTCTTTTCGACTTCTTCTTTGGAGGACTACTTGGGACTTCTCCTTTGGACTTCTTCTTTGTTGGGACTTCTACTTTAGACTTATTCTCAGAACTTCTGGCTTTGAGAGATTCCTGCCTTGATGGCTCTGAGAGGAGACCCTCCTTGCTCCTTGGCGCTTTGGTGGGACACTCCCTTCAGCATGAGTTCTGTGGAGAGACTGTTTTCCTAGGATCCTGAATTGGCTTGCTGGTGAGTGACTCTGACTTCCATGTGGAGACTGGAATTTTGTTGGTGGAGTGAGCTGAACTTCATCAGATCATCACTTAGGGTAGGCTAGGCAATTCCTTAACTGTTTCCCTCCTACATTTCATAACTTCAACTCTCTCTCGTTATAAATAAAAGTTGCTAACATTTTTTTTATCCTGGCTTAGGGATGTGACAGAGGGTTTGCACTCAAGAATATTTTTAATTTGGTGACCACAACATTGAATCTATACTTCTCTTATTTAGTCAGAACCCCAATTTAAACATTATAAGTTTATAGATATAATTTCTAGTACATGAAATTTCTTAGTACACTAAGACTGCAACTTCAGGCTTTTATCATATTTTTTCATATTTGGGTGAGACTTATATGTAGTGCTGTTTTGTGTTTTGAAATATGAAGCCAATGAATTGATGCAAATAATCTCATCTGACAGAATCATAATGAAGTATCCCAGTTAGCCAGAACCTTAAGTCAAAAGATCTGGGAGAGAAACAAAATGTTGCAAGGGTGTATTGTTAGGACCTTTCAAAGCAGTCAAGAAACCTTAAGATTCAAGAGACTCACACATTAGCTGACCGATGGAAAGCTAAATAATACAAATTTGTGAAGAAACAGAATCTGTTTACAGAATAACATCAACTAACAAAGTCTATTTAGACATATCACAAAAATTACTTATTGCCTATAGAAAAGACAGGTGTAGGTACTAAAGAACAGGTTAAAGAAGTGATGGACATTTATTTACCTTAGTGATTTCTGAGGGGAAAAGACTAACACTGTCTGAATGAGACATAGGACTGGAAAGCAATGTTTCCAGAGAAGTAAATGAGTACTTTTATCCTAAACTCATCTGGAACAAAGCCAGAGGACAAGTTAGGGACAGTTCCTCTTTTGTGAGAACTCTAAATATAGAGACTCCTAGGATACAAATGTAAACCACAGAACATTAGGATATTTTTTTCATACAAAATATATTCTCATGTTCACCACGCTGCAAAAGAAAAGAGAAACACAGAAAAATAAAAATAAAGTAAAAAATTAGACTTTAAACTGTACTCAGATTTCCTTAATTCTCTCTCTAGAGGTGGATAGTATTTTTCATGTTGTGTCTTTTGGAATTGTCTTTCATCATTTTCTTAATCAGAATTGCTAATTCTTCCACAGTTTACCACCTATTAATGTGGCTGTTATTGTACACAGTGTTCTATTCACTTTGAATCAATGTATATATGTCTTTATGAGTTTTAGTGAAAACATCCTTCTTTTATTATTTATTATAATATAATATCATTCCATCATAATCATATATACAAAAAGTTATTCAGCTATTCTTCAACTGATGGTCATTTCTTCCATTTCTAGTTCTTTTCTATCACAAAAAGAATTACTATAAATATTTTGGTACATATACATTCCTATGATTTTTATGTGATTTCTTTTGCGTACAGTATGGATATTATTGAGTTGAAGGGTATATCCAAATTTATAGCCTCTAATTCATAGTTCCAAAATGTTCCTCTAAAATGGTTGAATAAGTTCACAAACTCCACCAACAGTGTGTTAGTGTTCCAATTTTTCCTCAGCTCCTTCAACATTTCCTTTTCTATCATATTAACCCAAGTGTGAGGCAGTACCTAAGAGTGGTTTTAATGTACAAATCAAGAGCATTTTTCATATGAGAGAGTTTTGATTTCCTCTTCTGAACATTGCCTGCTCGTTCATTTGACAATTTAGTAAATGAGGAATGGCTTGTATTCTTATAATTTTGACACAATTCCCTAGATATTTTGGAAATAAGGTCTTTGTCAGAAAAACTTGATGTATTTCCCCCACTCCCAATTTCATGCTTTCTTTCTAAACTTGGCTGTGTTGGTTTTATTGCGTAAAAACATTTTAATTTGATATAATTAAAATTATTTATTTTAATTCTTTAAAGCTCTCTGTTCTTTGGTCATACACTCATCCATTATCCATAAATATGACAGTTAAATATTCCATGTTCCCATAATTTGCTCATGACATTACACTTACTGTTTTAAGCATGCATCCATTTTGACTTTATCTCAGTTCATTTTGTAACATGTTGATAGCTCCCTAGTTTATGCCAAACTACTTTTCAGATTTCCTGGAAATTTTAGTCAAATAGTAGTTGCTTGTCCACAAATCTTGGAATTTTAGCTTTGTCAAATTCAAGATTACTTTGGTCACTTGCTACTATTTATTGTATACCTAATCTATTCCACAACTATACAACTATTTTCTAGTCAGTACTAGGATATTTCTATGATTACTGCTCTGTAATAGAGTTTGAGATCTAGTATTGCTAACTGCCTTCCTTCATTAAAAACAATAATTCCCTTGATATTCTTGACCTATTCTTCTAGATGAATCTTATTAATTTTCCTAGTTTCATACAACAATTGTTAGTATTTGGTTGGCATGGGCTCTAAATAATTAAATTAAGTAGAGAGAAGTTATCTTTCTTGAAAACAGTCAAATAACTTAAAAGTGAGCATGGCCAAATTTGAATTTGGAACTTCCCCATTACTGACCTAGTGTTCTATCCTCTGTATACATATGTAATAAGAGTGGTAGCTAGACTGTATGATCTACTCTTTTCTACATTATGAACAGAGAGGTCAGAAAATGAGATATAAAGTAGACTTTCCCACTAGGTAATTATCATATGATGAAGCTGAAGAAATAGTTATGCTACTATCCAGGTGACAGCTGTGTAAACTATGTAAACTGTTTAATGTTGCTCATGTTAATTATATATATATGAGTTGTCACTTATTTTAATGATACTCAGGTTTGTATCAATGCACTATTTATAGCATAACAAGATTCATTTGTTACTTGTTTTGCTTAGTGTTGACTTGCATATACACTGATTAGTATCAGTTTTATCAGTTTTATCAGTTTTAGTCTTGTGGGCTCTTGTAACTGATTTTGTTATAACTGGTTTTATTTTTTTGCTGTTAATAGATATTTCTGACTTGCTGGAAGTCAAGGGCCAAAGAACAGAGGATTATGCCTTAGAGACAACCATGTAGCTCAGTAGATAGAACACTGGGTCTGGATTCAGGAAAACTGGAGTTCAAATCTGACCTCAGAAACATAATAGCTGTGTGATGCTTCTGGAGAAGGAAATGGCAAACCACTCCAGTGACTTTGCCAAGAAAATCCTATCAGCAGCATTGCTATCCATGGGGTCATGAAGAGACATATTTGACAGGGCAACAACAAGGCCTTGGAGATGCTTCTGAATTTCTCCCTGGCAGCTCCCAGTGCCTAAGCCTAAATTATATTATTAATCACTAATCTGGCTAGATATGTCTCCCTCAATCTGCTAATTATTGAGGGAGAAAATAAAGAATATTAAAATGTATTCCATTACCTCAAAAATAGAATTCAACACAAGTGGACAAATATTAACTTTGTGCTAATCATCTTAGTTCATAGTTAAGTGGTTCATTGGCAATTTTTTTTTCAAGTTAGTAACAGTTAAATGGTTCATTAAGAAAAACTTTTTCCAGGCATAGACATAATGCTAGTGATCACTGACTAGTAAAATTGAATGCTAGCAGTAAATTATGTTTACTCTTAAAACTGCCATGAACAACAGCAACACAAATTTACTATTTTTTTCTTTTCAAAATCATCATTTCAATAATATGAGCATTTGACAGTGAAGAATGAAATCTTTTCCTCAAACCTATTAAAAACACTTTCCTATTTGACCAGAGAGTTCCCAAGATTAGTTTATTTGGCTCTTTCTTTCCATCAAGTCAGAAGGCTTTCTTTGAACACCTGCAATACACAATGATTTTAAACATCAAATAATTATGTACTTAGAAAGTGGGAACAATTGAATAACTCAGTAAATTGCTATTGACTTTTTAATGATTGCATAGACAAATAGATATAATGAATTTCAGTAAGATTCTTATTGTTACCAAAAATATAAGAATGGAAATAAATTTTTAAAATTCAGTTTTTGATGAGAAATTTCATTTTATAAATGACTGAAAGACCCTAAAGCCAAAATAGAATTTAAGCTCCTTTAGAGAAGGGTCTATTTTTTATTTTACCTTTGTTTCTCTAGTGCTGAGTACATTGCTTTGCACATAGTAGGTACTCAATTCCTTCATGTCATATTGCATTGGATTAGATGCCAATTTTCTAGTTTGTGAATATGACCAATATGTTCAACTTGGACTCAGAGAACAGATATTTACAGTATAATTGAAATTGGAAAAAAGAAGATTCTTGATAGTACTTTATAGTATGAAGAGTTTTGTAGGTAATGCTAGATAACATGATCATCTAGTACCTCTCAGAAACCTGTCCCCGATAAAAAGTTGAAATAACATTTTTTGAACTCCTTATCTTCAAAAGGCAAAGTTCTTCACTCAGTTATAAAGATATTCTTGGTGGATTTTCCATTATTGCTTTCATGTGTTTTGAATATGAAGTCTAATTTTATATAATCAGTGTCCCTGTTATAGACTAAGAATTTGATCTCTAGAATGACCTCTCCACATAACCAGTTGATTTATTGCACACTGGCTACAGTTCATTAAAAGAGTGAATGATGAGGATAATTTATAGAATGTAAGTCATTGACCTCTGCATAAGTTAGCTATTACTGGGGCTTTACCCATTGGAATAGGACAGCAGGCAGCATTAACAGTATAGAGTGTATGTGTACATATAGGAAGAAGAAAGCATAGTGGGGAATATGAAAGAAAATCATGTTTTACAATAAAATCTCAAAAAAAAGAAAAGACCCTTCTCCTAAATTAGACCCACATAATATTCTTGGATTTCATGACACTTTTAAATTTGATTTTACCTATGATGGCTGATTTTTTCAATCTAGAGCTTCTACATCTTCAATGTTGGAATAATAACCAGTTAAGGACTTTCTCAGCTTCAGAAGGAAAATGAAATTTTGAAGGGTGATAGGGAGGGGTAGGAGGAAGTATCACATAAGTGTCTCAATTTCTCTCCTAAGTGTCATGCTCAGAAATTGAGACATTGAGGTCAAGCTAGCAAATGTTTATTGAGTCTACTACATGCCAGGAACTGTACTAAATGATAAAGCTACAAAGGAAGTCAGAAAATATTTCCTGATTTCAAGGAACTCATATTCAAATGAGAGAGACAAAATGAAAATAACTTTGTGCCAAGGAGATACAGACAAGATTGTAAGGAAAGGTTTTGGTTTTGTTGTTGTTGTTGTTGTTTTATTAAAATGAATTAAAAATTAACTAAATTTTTAAAAGTTCATTTAATTAATTAATAATACTTTTCCATGATTACATGATTTATGTTCTTTCCCTCCCCTCCTCCTTCCTCTATCCTGTAGCCAAAAATGAATTCCACTGGGTTTTTCATGTATCATTGAACAAGACCTATTTCCATATTGTTAATATTTGCACGAGGGTGATCATTTAGAGTCTACATCCCCAATCATATCCCCATCAAACCATGTGATAAAGCAGTTGTTTTTCTTCTGTGTTTCTACTCTCACAGTTCTTTCTTTGGATATGGATAGCATTCTTCCTTATAATTCCCTTAGAACTGTCCTAGATCATTACAGTGCTGCTAGTAGAGAAGTCCATTACATTTGATTGTACCACAGTGTATCAGTCTCTGTATAATGTTATCTTTGTTCTGCTCCTTTCACTCTGCATCATTTCCTAGAGGTTGTTCTAGTTCACATGGAATTCCTCCAGTTCATTATTCCTTTTAGCACAACCATATTCCATCATCAACCTATACCACAATTTGTTCAGTCATCCCCCAATAGAAGGGCATTCCCTCATTTTCCAATTTTTTTCTACCACAAAGAGCATGGTTATGAATATTTTTGTACAAGTCTTTTTTCCTTATTATCTCTTTGAGGTATAAACCCAGCAGTGTTATGGCTGGATCAAAGGACATTAAGTCTTTTAAAAGCCCTTTGGACATAGTTCCAAATTGCCTTCCAGAATGGTTAGATCAATTCACAAGTCTACCAGCAATGTATTAATGTCCCAATTTTGCCAATTACCCTCCAACATTTATTACTTTCCTTTGCTGTCAAGTTAGCCAATCTGCTATGTGTGAAGTGGTATTGCAGAGTGTTTTGATTTGCATTTCTCTGATTATAAGAGATTTAGAAATTTTTTTCATGTGCTTATTGATAGTTTTGATTTCATTGTCTAAATATTGCTTATTCATGCTCCTGGCCCATTTATCAACTAAGGAATGGCTTGCTTTTTTCTATAATTGATTTAGCTCCTTATAAATTTGAGTAACTAGACCTTTGTCATAAGTTTTTGTTATGAATATTATTTCCCAATTTGTTGCTTCCCTTCTAATTTTGTTTGTATTGTTTTTTTGATACAAAACCCTTTTTAATTTAATGTAATAAAATTATTCATTTTATATTTTGTAATATTCTCTATCTCTTGCCTTGTCTTAAAGTATTTCCTTTCCCATAGATCTTACAGGTAAACTATTCTATAAATTTCCTTATATTTTCGTGTAGGGTATGAGTCTAAAACTGATTTTTCACATGTTATTTTCCAATGATCTCAGCAGTTTTTGTCAAATAGTTGGTTTTATCCCAAAAGCTGGGATTTGGGGGTTATATTGTACAGTATCTTTCTGAGGTCTAATTTTTCAACATTTCATCCACTTCTTTCTTATTTATTTTTTGGTTCAATATATCTAATTCTGATAGAGGAAGGTTAAGGTCCCCCACTAGTATGGTTTTACTATCTATTTCCTCCTTAAGGTCCTTTACTTTCTACTTTAGAAATCAGAATGCTGTACCATTTGGCACATATACATTGAGTATTGATATTTCTTCATTATTTATAGAGCCTTTCATTAAGGTGTAATTACCTTCCTAGTCTCTTTTAATGAGATCTATTTTTGCTTTAACTTTGTCTGAGATCATAATTACTACTTCTACTTTCTTTGTCTCAGTTGCAGCCCAGTAAATTCTGCTCCACCCTCTTACTTTTACCCTGTGTATGTCTACCGGCCTCAAGTGTGTTTCATGTAGACAACCTATGGTAGGATTCTTATTTTTAATCGATTTTCCTATCTGCTTCCAGTGATGGCTGGAGACTCACCACAGTAGGTTGGGGAGGGATCCTCAGACCTTCCTTCTTCCTTTTCCTTAAACTGAAGAGTTCAAGAATTCAGGTTGTTTTTTGGTGTACCCTTTAAGTTGAATACAGCAGGAGAGTCCCCCATCTATGTCTTATTGCTAGATTTTATTTTCTGTCCCCTTGAAGCAATTTGTTTTTGATTGGTGTGCAAGGGTTTTCAGAGAGGTCTGAAATTTTGCTGTGTCTAAGCAGCCATCTTGACACTGCCCTCTTGTATGGGAAGTTTTTAAGGGATATCTAACACAAAGTTCCTCTGTCATTGCAGCAAGTTTTTTTTTTCTATCATTAGAACAAAATTTTTTAATCGATCATTGCACATAACATGGTGCAAGATTCTGTTGTATTATTTCTATCTCCATTTAGGAATTTCTGTAATTCTAAAATAATTCTCTTTCTTAGTATGCCAGTATAATTATCAGAGATCCCTCATTGCCACAATTACCTTAATGACAGCAAGACTTCTGGGCCCACTAGAGGGAAAAACAAACAAACAAACAAACAAACAAACACTTTTTGGGGGGATGGAGTAGAGTTACACTCTAACATGGGTTTTAGGCAGTGATTTTGGCATTATGTTGAATGCAAAAATAAACTTCATTTATAAAAATATTCTTATAAGACAATATATCACCATGTAGAGGAATTAATAACAACCCCATTACATCCCAGGTCTATTTGAAATTCTTTGCTTGTTTTCTGAGGACTAATTAGTCTTTTTTTCAGTAATAACTTGTCAAATCTAGGCACTGTTTTTCATCCTGTTTCAACTTGGAAATTGAATGACTCATGAAATACTTGACTTCCTCATAGCAAGACCCAATACTATATCTCTGACAGCCATCGAAGGGAAGTGCTATCATTAAGAGCTATAATTGTCCCATTCCTTGGAGTAATATACATATTTATAACTCTCAGAATAAAAAAAATCAATGAAAGAGACCAGTGACATTGTAGTTGACACAATATTGTGTCCAAGGACTAATTCAAATTAGTCAATTTAATTTTATCTTGTCGAGATCAGACATTTTTGATTTAACCTTATTGTTGACTAACAAAATGAAACCCTGTGCAAATTTTTGCTTGTTTCAAAGAGTTTGAACATGACTAGAACTGTGATCCACTTTGCCAAAGCTTTCAAAGTCTAGTGCCCTTTTAACTCACATTGCCTCAACCACATTTTAAGTGCTAAGGAAATCTTTTGCCTTCTGAGTAATTATACTCACTTTTCCCTATGTTGTTCCCTCTCCCTGGAATATCTTTCCTATCATTTTTCTGTTGAATTTCTCTCTGTCTTTTCTATGACACTTTCTATGAACTCTCCTGATGGTAAGAACCTCCAAATCTTGAACCACAAATTATATTTTGTTCCCACCTCTTTAATTGCATGTCATTTTCATATTATAATCATTTGTATCAATGTCACATCCCTCTGCAAGATTTGGAGATTCTTGAGGGCAGGTATTTTGTTTTATTTAAAATTTCAATCCCTTAATAATAGTACAATACCCCTTCCCACAAAAAAATCATTTAATCAATACTTGTCAGACATTCTTATTCAAAGTAGAATAAGTCAAATAGAACAAAGAATTAGCCTATTATATAGTAAATTATATAATATTCCTCTTCCATCTTAATATTATTCATTTTTTAAACCCTTACCTTCTGTTTTATAATCAATACTGCGTATTGGTTCCAAGGCAGAAGAGTGGTAAGGGGTAGACAATGGGTGTTAAGTGACTTGTCCAGGGTTACACAGCTAGGAAGTGTCTGAGGCCAGATTTTGAACCCAGGACCTCTTGTCTCTGAGTCTGACTCTCAATCCACTGAACCACCCAGCTGCTCCAATATCTTAATATTATTGACTTTCAAGATAATCAGGTAATCAGTCACTATTGGTCATTATGCAGCTTTCCATTTTATGCTGCCTTAGTGAAATTAGAGATGAATCTTTACTCTTTCTTCTCTTCAGAGCTGTAACCAGAGTAAGTTAACTATAACTTAGTCTAAGATTTCAGTATCTGGGATATACTTCCTCTCCATAGCAAGTTTTTGGCTTTCCATTCCTGCTTTGTTCTTCTTCTAAACTGTATCCTATTGTTTAACTCCTCCCCTTCCCCTTTGTTTGGCTCCTGAAGGACCACCTTTTCCTCTCACCATACACCTTCAATTTACCACTTCCCACCACACTCTGCCTTTCCCCTTCGAGTTGGGGCATCTGAGAGAGGATGTCTATATTATAAAAGCATAGATGGGAGTCTGAAGGTGTTGCCCTTTTCCCTGGGTGGTGTAAAGATTAAAATTAATATTCAATACTCCATGTATTATTTTAATACTATTTATTAAAAACCACTTAGAGCAGAGAGAAATTAAAATCAAGCAGAGAAATAAAAAAAACCCAGAAAAGCCAAAAGTTTCTCCTTCCTTCATGATGATACCAGAACTCAGAGACTACATGGACAGAAATGGAAACTCAAACCTGCATCCCCTTAAGGAGATGCACAAACAGGAAAAGGAAAAGGGGATTGTGGGAAATGTAGTCTCTAGAGTTCAAGATTCAAAAATCACTTCATTGGTCACATTCAGGGAAGGCAGACTAGACCATATTCCCTGTCCTCAAGTGAGTTTTCCTCAAGTACAGTCATTCGTAGGTGTGTTTCTTGAAATCAGGGTGGACATTATTTAGACACAACTAAAAACCCAGTAAGAATATGACACTCTCCTTATGTTATTTCCGTCTTCAAATCACTCCAAAACAAGTGGCTAAACCCAAAATCAGATGGAAATTCCTTTCAATAGGTCCTATAAGACAGGGAAAACTGCTGCCGAGGAGAAGAATAAAATAATTGATAGTTAGCTGTCGCTCATTTAGATCCAAGTAAATGGTCTAAGAAAATATGTTTCTGAAAAAGTGAAAATCTTATCATAGATTATTGAGTGATTGAATTACCACCTCTGTTTTCTATCACTGTATCAAATGTCCCACACCCTCCCTCTGGGGCATGCTTTGCCTTCTCTAGCTTTGTTCTTGTTCCTGGATCTAGACACTGCCTTTCACAAATGGACTACACTTCAACAACCAAACACTACTCCATCTGCTATCTGTGGCTATTCCATTGAAGATTTGGTCCCTGATTGGCTCTCTATCTTGGGAAATGTGACTGTCTTCTTTTTATTTTCCTAGTTCTAGTTTGGGAATCTTCATTTCACAACTTGGGACTCACTTAGGATTACTTTAGGTAGGACAGCATCTTCTGTTCCACTCCTGTAGGAAATTCCTCTGGAGAAGTACACTATCTAGGATAATGCAATCGTTTACTGTGAAATTAGAAATCTGTTACCCTAAAACAACATTTACCCTAAAAACTACCCTAAAAACTACATTTCCCAGGAGCCCACTGACTTCCTGTCATATGGTGACAGGCAGGGAGATATATTGGGTGGGGTTCCTGGTCTCCCTCTCTTTACTTCCTGTCTCAACTGTGGTGGAACAGGTAAATTAGCCATGGACACATGGTTTCATTTTGTGACCTTTTTATTCTTCTATTTTTAATGATTATTCATAAATCTTTTAAAATATAATATTTTAATTATTGTATATTAATTTTAATTTTTACAGCCCTGTTACTTAACCTGTCTTTCCCTTAAAAATCATTACTTGTCTTCCAAAGAAGCCAGATAACTCAGTGTACCTTGTATTCTTACAGATAGATATAAATATAGATTATAAGGAGAGCTGTAAATATAGATTTAGGCATGTATATAAAGGAATATGTTTATATACAGGTACATTTATAAGTATACATACACATATATGTGTCTGCGGGTTTAAGAAGAAAAAAATAGTCTAGCTTAGTAGATTCTTGACTTTCAGGGTCAGGAAGATTTGAGTTCAAATTTCACAGTTTTTATTTTTCATCAGTGGAAACAACTAATGTAGTTACAGAGCATAATGAAGAACTATTTGTCCTTCAAGGGGCAGATGAAGCCTCAGGTAGCCTCTATATAATCACTTTATACATATTCATATGTGTATTGGGAAGTGTAAACCTTAAAATTTCTTAGACTTATAAATCTTGGAAATTTCACCATTGGGAAATTTCATACTTGAAAAATTTCCTACTGATAGTCTATTGGAATTTGAACCCCCCCCTTGGCATGGGAGGGTCCTTCTCCTCCCTACTTAAGATTACTTTAGGACAGAAACCTTTTGCTGAACAATGAAAAGGGCTTTGACCTATGCTTAAGCATAGAACAGGAAGTTCTTTGAGTCATGATTGATTTTAGAATTGATACAATAGAGATACTTGGAATGACAGAACCAGGTATTGGAACTTCCAATCTCTACCCTGCTCAGGGTAACAGGATTTAGGAAGGGCTGCAGCAAAGGATCAAGATTTAATTATTTGAGAATATGACCTTCAACAGACATGTGCAAAGCCACAGACCTCTGGGAGGTCCTGGGTTAAGCTAGAGCCACTATTTGCACAGGGAAGACATGGACAGTGATTGGTATATGTGAAAACTGAAGGGAGGGAACTTAGATGGTTTCCTTAAAGATAGCGGGGTCTGAGGACTGAGGATGTTGGAGAGGTTTTGCTCTGAGAGGTTGTGCTCTGAGAAGCTTGCTCTGAAGGAAGCTGGAGGTGGAGGCCCCTGAGACTGTTTCTCCATTTTGGTCACATGAGTGATAGGGACTGATCTCTTTTCTTTGCCTCAGCTATCTAAGGCTTGGGCCTTTTGGCCCAGCTTAAACAGAGGGGGTATTTAAGCCCTATTCCCTTCTCTCTCTCTCTCTCTCTCTCTCTCTCTCTCTCTCTCTCTCTCTCTCTAATACTTTTCTTCCTCCTGTTTGTAATTAAACTCCATAAAAGGTTGACTGCTGACTTGAGTTTTCATTAAGGAATTACATAGCTGAATTCCTTGGTGACCTTAAATTAATATATATCAGTCTTTTAAAGTGATTTCCTTGTCACAGAAATTAGAGAGAAGTGGTAGATATAGAAAGAGAAAGTCAGTCTGGCTTAATGGAGAGAAATCCAGTTTCAGAGACTTGAAGAATTGGATTCAAGGTCAATGTACAGGTATGATATGTATTTATATGTGCATGTGCATTATGTGTGCATATATATACATATATGTGAATACATACATTAAAGTGGAATAGATATTAGAAAACATACTCATATACTTAAATAATATGTACGTTTTATGTGTCATATAGATATTCCTATAAGCATAGGCATTTATAGGTACATATGAATCCATTTAACCATTTTTTTATTCTTTATTTTTAAATAGGACCAAATATCACAAGAGTGATATTTTGACTTGGCAGTGAGTTGTATTTAAGTGAGGTCAACTTACTCAAAGTCATCAGTGCCGTTCTTCCAGAGTTAGCAAAGTCTAGTGGCAGGACAAAAATTGAGAGGACTGGTCATTGCAGGAATGCATTGGACGGTGGCTTCCTTGATATCTGCCTAAACTCTAAGTATTCATCTTCATCTGCCTTCATGGAACAAATTGTGCTCCTATACCCATTCAATTAAAGAAAGTCATCACATGCTTGGGGTAGACATCACTCCTAACTCATTAGGTTTGAGGTCTGTTGGTTGCCTTCAACTACCTGCCAAGACAGTTTTATCAAGGTGTGGTGTGGCTGCTACACATGCTAGACTATAGCATCTTGGAACCACAGGTGAGAGTTGGGAGAGAGGTAGATGCAAAAGGTGGATGAACAGCATCAAAAAGGGCTCAGCAAGCCCTCTAACCAAAAGTGCTAGTCCTCCCCAAATGCCCCATAAGCTTTAATTCATTTTATCAAAATTTATTGGAATGCTTATATTTGTAAGGTTTTGTACTAGATACTATATAGGCTTATACAGGAATGAAATAAAATCTTTGCTATCACAGAGCTAAAGAGAGCAATAAGGGGAAGTAAGAAAATGTAGGAGTTAAAATAAGGCATGATTTATATATATATATATATATATGTATACACATACATATATATATATATATATAATTTATAATTTACATGAATATTTATGTAAAATCTTTTTGTCAAATGTTGCCCTGTATTATATTGTAAGATTCAGGGGTATAGGATTTGTACTTAATAAAAATTTAAATTCCAACAATAAGCTTCAGCATAAAGTAGAAAGAGTAATGAATCTGGAATGGGATGATCGCAGTGCCCGGAAGATCTTGAGCAAGTCACTTAGCCTCTACTCTGGTTCTCAATTTATTCATCTGTAAAATGCAAGTGTTTCATTTGAACTATAAGAAATTTTCTGTTTTTAAATTTATCTTTACCTAATGATCTATATTTACTGAACACGATAAGTAATGGTAAATTGAAAGTGAAATAAAATATTTGATTTCATATTCAAAATGTAATATATTTTTCTTATTATTGCTATTGAACTTTGCAAAAATCTTGCCCTTCTCTATTATGCACTGAAGAAAAAATATGGAGCAATCTGAAAAACAAATGCCTCTAAGTTGCTGAGTAGGAAAGTAATCAATGGTTGGCTAACTCAGCTAAAATAAAAGACAAATGGAATATTTGCATAGTGCTCATATTAATTGAGGAAGTTTGCATAATTTCCTTTTCCTAATCCTTCCCTACATTAGATATTAGTGACCTTTCACAGACTATTTACAGTGAGTCCAAAACAGCTGGCCTTGCAAAATTTTAAACAAAGTAAAGCCAACTATCTTCTTTTCTTCCTTGCCTCTTTTTCTAAGCAAGGAATTTTTCTTTTTAAGCCAAAAATTTCTGTGTACAGAGTTCCAATTTTACTCTGCAGTATTCATCTGTCAGTGTCCAAATTGTTTGTTTATGTCGCACATATTTTTGGAAGCGTTCTTCTAGCTTCTATTGAGTTAGTGGTCCAGGATCCTAAGAGCTATATGAGAAAAACTTGAGAGCCTAGGGGTATTTCTAATAATGCTCATGAGCCATTATTTGGAGTGCTCCCCCAAATCAGGTGCCATTTAATATCTCCTCAATATGATTTAAACAATTAACAAGAGTTAGTATTTTTAAAGGGTGTATTAACTAGGAAGATAAAACAAATTATGGCTGATAACATGACCCCCCCCCCCATTAATATAAAACAGTCATACTCTTCACAACCACACGTAATGGTTAAGGGGAAGCCCAGTGAGCATATATGAAAAAGCAGACTCGGGGGTCACTCTCACCTCCTCTTGTCTAGAAATCCATCTCTTTCCTTTAGGGTGTCCACAGAAATTTCTCTTAAAAATATTGTGCTAGCTTTCTGCTACTCCCTTTGTAGAAACCTAAAGCTTTCTTTCCTCATTAGGTTCAGTTTTTCCTAGGCTCCCAGTGCAGAAGCTTCTTTCATTCACTGCTCTTCCAAAGGCATCGCTAGGGAGATGAAGGAAAGTTAAAATATTCTGACATGTCAAGGTTTAGAAGATCATTTGTTCTGAAGTGTTTTTTTTTTTTTAATTTTTTTTTCCAAGTTGGGGCTGGATTTGGAGAGGAGGAAGGCAAAGTCTGCTTTCTATGTTTCTATCCCTGGGATTGTTTCTCAGAGACTTAGAATCAGGTAGTTCTAAGTTTGGAACACAAAGACAATTCTTGTTTCATATAAATTCATATTCAGTAAACTTTACTCCTGGGTGGCTGCTGGACCTTGTCTTTGAACTGCCTTTGGCCCCAGCTCAGACTTCTTCTGGAAGACTGAACAGTGGTAGCAGCCCTGAGGAAGTCTCAAGTCAAGGGTCTTCTCCTCAAGGCTCCGAAGCTCCTCCAGCTTCTGAGGGAGAGACAGGCATTAAAGCAGCATTTCTATGTGGGCTTCAGAGCCATGGTGGGGGGCAAGGAAAGGCATACCCATGCTAGGGAAGGGCTTGGTCTGTGGAATGGTCCATTTATGTTAAGACAGAGCTGTCTGGTGCTCTATTCCACAGCAGCTTGCCTCTCCAAACTCCACAGGGTCTGACTGACTTCAACTAATCAGGATCCATTTCTGGTGTAGCTTCATTTCATTTCATCAAATGCCTTAAAGCCTTTCAATCCTTCTAAATTGATTAGACTTATTGTGCCTTTAAAGTGTATTTTAATGCCTTTGTTGAAAAGAAGTGTTTTCTTTGATGCAATTTTTAGGAAATAGAACATTTTGTTAATTATACCAGCTAGGGTGCCGCTGACTGATCTATTGATTCCACTCCCTCCTAGCCTTACCCTTGTTTGCCTGCTTATTATGGCTGAATTGCTCAGGGTTTCTGGTCAGGCAGGCATTGCCCAAGTTAAATGACAGTAGTAAAATAATAAACATCATTGGTTTAAATTTCCCTGGACTTCTATAGTTTTTCTTCCTTGAAATCTTGAAAGCCTTGCTTCGTGAGTTAATAACCCCTCCTGCTGGGACAACAAGTACACCTGTGAAAATGTCTATATGCCACTGAACAATTCGCTGGGAAAAAACAAAACTCTCGAGCTAGTCTTTTGGGGACACATGGACAGAGCAGCTAGTTGATTGAATAACTTTCTTTTTATTTTTCCTATCAATGGGTTCTTTTGCTATCAGATTCACAGAACCTTAGTTTTGCTTTTATTTGAGGATATTTGTTCTTTGCTTCAAAGAATATTTATCTGAAAGTATTACCAGTATCTAATGGCACAGTAACACATTCTTGGGATGTGGCTATGACTGCCATCACATTTGTTTGAAGTAGTAAAAAATAAAACTCTTCAGTATTGGAATTCTATCGACACCTTGGCTTCTGTGTTACATGCTTGCATTAAGTCAGAGAGAATTTTCAGGGTAACTTCTGAACCAGGATGATGTGAGAAATAACCTCAATTTGTTCTGGTTCTCTTTTTAATGTTTCTTTTTTCCCCTCTGCAGTCCAAATCGGAATGCTATTTGACAAGCGTTCCACGTTGGGTGCCCTTGTATGCAAGAAAGACCATCTTAATATCTTCAAGGATTGAATCATAAGCTGTTTTTTTCTTTCTAAGGATTTGTAATGACAGGGTTGATTTGTTAGGTTTATATAGACTAGATCACTTTTAATGAAGTCCATGATCATACAGTGAATTGGCACAGCAGGGAAGCTACTAAATCTAAGGGATTCTAAATACAGTTGAAATTCTCCCTGGTTCCTGGAGGGATTTGAAATTGGTTTTCTAACCCCATTGCATCTATCTTATCACATTGTGCTTTGGTTGAATGTAGGCTCTCTGATTTTTATTTATTCTTTTGTAGTAACAGCAACTCCTTTGAGTTAAAAATGAGATGGGGTACTCCTAATTTTATTATTTTTTATTAAATGGATATTTTTCTAGAAAGCAAAAGTAAATGGCTTTTTATTGATAAATTAACTATTTTAACACCTGTGTAGTTCTTAAGCACTTTCTTTTTGATATTATAAACCTAATGAACTGTTATTGATAATGGAAAAAAAGAAAGTGGGTAGTTAAATTCTTTTTTTCTCTACTATACTTAAAGCCTTTTTTACAAATATTACAACGTTATAATAATATAAAATAACCAACACATTACATGTCAATGTTTTCCATGGCTGCTTCATTTTCTCTCTTAAGGCAAAGAAAATTTCGTTCACATAATCAAATGTTAGGTGACTGTTCTGTGCAAGGTTCTTGTGACACAAAAATGAAAATACAGACAATATGACAATTTCCTATGGAGGATCAACAGTAAATCACATAAATATAACACAAAGGATGTCATGTTTGGGGCAAGGAAGGGATGTTAGAAAAGTCATCTGGAGGAATCTTAAGACAGAGATCATTTTCATCTGAGGAGGCTATCAATGCACCTGAGTTTCTTTTCTTGGAAGACAGAGATTCCTCCAGCTCTAGATGAGAACAGAATGCATTCCGGTCCATGGGATAGCCTGGGTGGATATAAGGAGGGTGGAAATGCATCCCAAGCGATGACTTCAGAGAATATCTAGAAGTCCAGTTTGCCTGGAATCGGGTGTATACAGGAGAGTCATGTCAAATGAGAATGGAAATGTAAGTTGGAGCCAGGAAAACATTTAGGTGGCAAGTTGTTAGCAAATGGTTAGTGATCTGCTATTCTGGTCGAGAGATTCACACTGGTGGTGTAGTCAGCACAACGCAAAGCAGCCCACATTATGCTGCAATCAGAGACAATTGCTACACCAACCCATCTGTCTGTCACTAATAATTCCACAGCTGCACCACATGGCCTGAACTGGTATTTTTAATGCTTCTTTAAATCCTTTTCTCACTCTGCTTACAGTTGACACCTCCTTAGCTTTCATTGAGTCCCTGTTTGTCTATTTGTTTGTTTTTTATATATCTCTCTTGGGCATATATCCACCCCAGTAATCCTGTGCCTTAGCAATTGGACTGAACATTTACTGAGTCCTACAATGAACAAGATTCTATAATAGATAAAAACATGTAGAAGATGCAGGGACAGTATGGTAGTACAGTGCAAGAGCACCAACCCTGGAGTCAGGAGGACATGGGTTCAAATCTGACTTCAGACACTTCCCTGGTTAAGTCATTTAGCCTATATTTTATAGTCCTTGAATTTTTTTTAGAATTGTTACTTAGATAGAAGGCAGGGATTAAAAAAAAGATGAAATATATGCTATGGAGAGTTGATATAAAATAGTAGGTTAGTAAAGTTAGGTGTAGTTGACAGGATGATGGGATTATCTTATTAGAGGGAGAAGGGAAATTTAAACTCATATCATAAAATCTACTTCCTTAACCCAGAGAGATGATGTGACTTGCCTGAGGTCACATAGGCAGTTAAGGGTCAAAATTAACATTCGAACCCAGGTTCACTGACTCTCTGTCCAACTCATTTCAGAGCACTATATTTTATCTATGAGAAACCTTATGTATGGTGCAGGGGAAATAGTCATGGAGCTTCAAGAAGGAAGGAGTTGGTATCAAAGTTCCATCATCTACAAAGTTAGAGGGATGGAGTAATTGATCTCTTTATGTACCTTTAAGTTCTAAATATCATTATTCTTTTAAATTCAAATAAAGTAGTTTAATGGGAATAGAGAGATGGTGGAACTCACTTATGAAAATAATAATCAAAGTATTAGAGAATAATCTGAGCTAACTTTCTTCCAAAAAGGGAAATTATTTCTTCCAGAAGAGACATTTGCTGGAATATCTAGGAACTAGCTTAAGCCAACTTGAGAGTTTATTATTAAAATTTCAAATGTGAACATTGTTTTAAAAAAAGATCTCTGTCACAACATTCATACCTCAGATATCAGCAACTAATACAAATCATGACTTGATTGTTTTTTTAATTGTTTAGGCTAAAAAAATATTGTGAAGATTTAGTCAGTTAAATATTTACCAGTCCGTGCTTAGATATAAAGGAAGGGAATTTAAGGCAAAAGTAACCATTGGGACAAAAATAATACAGCAACTTTAGCAAATAGAATTATAAGGGGTAGGCTGGGGGGTCTGGTTGAGGTTAGATCATGAAGATTTGAATGTGAGTTTATTGAGTTTAGACTTTATTTAGAAGTCAGTAGAGGATCCCTGAAACACTTCAATGTCCTCATTTTAAAAGTTAGGAAGACCCGAGTTTTAATTCAGTCTCTGATACTTACAAGCTATAGATACATCACTAACCTCTTTCAATTTCAATTTCCTCTTCTGTAAAACAGGGATTATAATAACTCTCTACCAGGGTTGTTGTAATGAAAAAAAATGAAATAATATTTGTAATGCACTTTACAAACCTTTTAACTGTTATTTTTATTAAAGCGGTTGTTGTTGGGCATTTTATTTCCCTTATTGAAATACACAAAATAAAAAATATCCACCCAATAAACCCAATCTCATGTGTAAAACTATCAGCCCCCAAAGCAGAACAAATTGAGCATTCACAGTGGACCACGCTATATTCTCAGAAACATTTAGAAATCAAATTGCAAGTTATGAAAACCAGTTTTAATATGCACCATTCCCCTGAGGCCAACTTTTAATTGAAATGTTCTTATGAGTCACATACACAAGGTCCTTAAAGAATAAACTATTTACTTGGAGATAGGGGGAAATTTCAGTGTTCTCATTAGAAACAGTGTGTCCAAAACCATTACTTCAGAGATAGAGATGGCTGTCTGCTGATGGGCATAGAAATCTAATTCAGTCCAAGCAACACATTTCCTGGATGTTCCTCCTTCCTCTTTATTCCTTCTAAACAGGACCCTGATATTTTTATTTTGTCCAGTTATATGGGGAATGTAGCAAGAGTAAAATTCATTCCAGTTTTTCTATAATGGCATTCTCCCCAGCTGCCTGGGGATTTTCTAAAATAGAATGCCTCCAGCAATTGCTGTTTTCCATTCTAAATTTTCTTTTAACAATGAAAGGATTCCCTATCTTACAACCAGACAACAGAGAATAAGGAGACTAGTAAGAGAATGAAGTCAGATATACCAAAGAACCTGTTATTTTACTGATGTGCAGAATTACTCCTTGGATACTTTTTCATCCAATGCAATTTGTAAATGTTATATTCCTAGGTAAATAGGACCTAGAGAGTTTCTTGAGTTTCTGAGAGATGGAGAGATTTGTCCAATAAGTTTTGGAGGTCAGGTCTGGATTTGAACCCATGTCTTCCTGAACAAAAGACCAACATTCTAGTCATTATGCCATGCTGACCCACATAAAGTAGAAAGATCCAAATGACAACTTATATCGCTATAAACTTCTTTAATGACTTAATTAATAGTATGCCCCCAAGTAGAAATGTTGGTTCTGCTGCTATTTCAATGTCATTAACAATGGTATGGTTAGACTTCTAGTCAATATTGATACATCTGCATTTGGATAGAGTCATGGAATTTTAAGTTTTATGAGAGATAAAGTCAATGTCTAATTTATCTTTGAAAACAATGTTCAATATATGGCAGTTGCTCAATAAATGGTTATTTAAAGCTCTATTTATGAAAATGCAGAGCCTTGAACAACAGTTAAAATACTAGAGTAAAGGTAGTTTCTATAGGACCATTTAATATCTCTATACCTCTAGGAAATGATTTAAACTAATAAGAGCACAAAGTAAGAACAAAGACAGAGAAAGAGACAGAAATAGGCAGATACCCAAACAGAGAGGAAAGTACAGACACACAGACACAGAGATAGATAGACAGAAACAGAGAGGCTAAAACAGGCTAAGAAGCCCTCTATATATCAAAGATATTTCTAGAATATGATCTCACTATGCATTTCAATTTCCATTTTCTTTTGACACATTTTTGTGTGCCATACATTTTTGAAAGAATCCTAGAGTAGAAAGAACTTCAGAAGTCATTTATTTTGTCTTCTATCTGAACATATCAAAAACAAATAAACAAAACCTACAGTAGTCACATTAAGTTATACGAAACTCATTCCTCATAAATTTATTTCCCTTTTTAGCATTTCTAAATTTTTACCAGGATATGTGGCCATGGGTATGTGTTCTGCTTAAATATCTATTGTATGTTAAAGCTCTTGTAATTTTGTAATATAATTATTACTTTCCTCAAAATAAATAACATACTTTATTTCTTTCTACATTTAAAATATTTTTATAAATCAATTGTTTGAATCTCTTAAGATTGTTTTGTGCCTGAAAAAATTGTAAGTGCTAAATACATACTTCTTCTAATATTTATCTAACCTATTGCTTCTAGCCTTCTGTGTGCTTGGTCCCAGCAAGCTTTTTTTTTTTTTCTGAAACTCATCTTAAGGGCCATTTCAGTTTCTACAAATAGCACACTGGATATAAAGATGTTTGACTTGCAATGCAGTGATTTCATTGTCAAAATGATGGCAATTTGGCTCCATTTTGCTTCTTTTGTTTTATTTGTTTCTATTTTAAGAGTGAAGTATTATATTTGCATGTCTTGCCTTTTAATTTTTTTTTCTATTCATTTGGTATTGATGTTGAGAAAATGCTTTTTAAGTCAGGTGGTCACACAGACATAATTTGGAGTTTATTCCAAGATCTTATGAACTCTTACTTGTTTTTCAGTTTTGTTTGTTGGTAATGCTTGATCAGTGTTCAACAGGTAAGCACAATACATCTCTCCTCTTAAAGAAATTATTTTCTACATATAGGTAGAAAGTTCTCTTTTACTGAGACTCATTCATCCTGAACCATTTTTCCTACTATTTTCAATCTTTTTCTGTATCTATTTCTCTTTAAAGTTACTAAATGATAGAGTACATGTTGACTTGCTGGGATTATTTTACAAAGCTCATAAAATCATTTTTTCATCTTTTTTTCATCCTTTATAAATAGAAGTTGGCATATGCACTTTGAAATTTATTTTTTTCTTATAGTCTTCTTGCTTATTCATGTCATGAGAAATGCAAGGAAAAACAACCATTTCATTATATATCTTTTTGCTTTTGTTTGTATATTTAAGAGATTTTCCAACTCCCCCAACTCTTTTATTGCTTCTCCAAGAATAACCTATGAGCCATCTTTTTATTTTGGTTTGTAATTCAAAATAGGGCCAAGGGCTAGCTAATGCTTAGGGTATTCCACTACAAACTATGATCTAGAAATCAATATTTTTCATTCTTTATTGTATATAGAACCAATAGTCATGATTTCACATCTCTATTCTGCTATTTATTAAGTGTATAGCATTGGACTGAGACAATAAAATGCTAATTTTACATCTTACATTTGATTCTATTTTCTAATTGATTCTGTAACTGCCTAAGCTATTTTTCCAAATTCAGAAATTCAGCTTTCCTCTCTGAGCTAAAGTCTACCCTAAATCTCCTTAATTCAAAGAAACATATTACCTCCATATTTTATATTTTCTATGTAAAATTAAAGGAGACATGTTAACTTATTAACTGGATTTGCATCTTTAACAAGTTTTGCAAAATATAGGTGGATACCAGGAAGTATTATCAGTACAACACTGATCTTTTACCAAGGTAACACTGTCCTTGCAGTTGGACACTATCAATGAGCTTTCCATAACAATGAGATGAATGGAGAGGTTGTTGCTAGGCCTGCATTCCAGACTTCTATCCAATCATCCCTTTTTTTTTTTTTTGCATCATCTATGATACTTGATTTGTACTCAATCATGTTTTTTACCTGTTCTTTGTTCTCTTATGCTTCTTCATACAAAATGAAGCTTAGTAAAAACATCATGTGGTCTTCTGGCTAGCTGAGGAACTGAATCCTTTTATTGGTATCCTATCGATACATTGAATATACTCAGAATCTTGCACCTCAGTTTACATTAACTTCAGTTGGGACAGGTCAAACCATTATACTCTGTGGGTTTTAATGTGGACATCTTAAAACTGATGAATTTAAGTAGTTGCACTCCATAATGCATACCAATTTAAAATCCTGCAGATCATTAAATATTCTTTGGGGGCTCTAGAGAAGTGTTCCCACCTGCTTACTCAACTCTGCATCTGTTAAATATCTGACCATCTCACTGTGAACTAAGACATATGAAATAAATTATTAACTTTCTGTTTTCCTATGGCTAAATATAATTTTCCTGGAAATCAACAAAAACACAGGAAAAATTAACATTCAGTTTTCCACAAAGAAATGAAATGCGTATTCAAAGACATATCACAGGAAGATAAATGGAAAGTCAGGGACTTTAAAACAGCATGTCCAATTTGTTGAATCCCCTGCAGTCTGTTGATACAATACATGGCAGGAGGCAAGCACTGATAAGCTTCTGAGGCAATCATTTTGGAAGACTCATGCACAGGTTTGTTAGCCTCATCTCTTAAGAAAAAATATATTCGTTAAGGAAAAGAACAGACATAATTACTTACACAGCAAAGAAAAAACAGAATTCGTTAGACTAGGCTGCTATACACTTTTAATGTCAATGTTCACAGTTTTTTTTTTTTCTGGAAATTTGTATGGTTTTAAAAGGTATACAGGCTAATTAAATAAATGTTATTCCCCCCCCCCCCCACTGAAACAAACTTGTCTAAGTGACACAGATACATTATAACAGAGCTATTTATTCTTTACAGTCATAGTCATAGAATCACAGAATTTGAATCTTAGCCAGATAAAGCAACCATTTACCCATATGTAGGCAAAATAGGAAACCCCATTATTAATGAATCAAATAATAATTTATTAAGGGTCCATTTTACCCCAGACTGTTTCTATATCTATTTTTCTGTCTCTTTCTCTCTATCTCCCAGTCTCTGTCCCTGTGACTGTGTCTCTCTGTATCTCTCTGTCTCTTTTTCTGTGCCTGTCTGTCTGTCTCTCCCCTTTTCTTCCATTCCTGGGGCATTTGAGCACCTGGGCACTAAAGCTACATGATACCATACTATTTTTGTCATTAGTGTCAACCTCATGTTAATCGTTGTATTAATAGTTATAGTACAAAGATTAATTTATTTTGCTAAAAAAAAGGAAAATGAAAAGACCAGAAACAAAGTTAAAATTAAACAGAGGTGACAGCCTCTATTTTCAGTCATCACTGATCCATCCCTATGCAAAGATCTTATTCCTCTTTGAACTTACCCAAACATAACTTTATTTTTTAAAATATTCAAATTTCTTTTGTCTTATTTCATTTGTGAATTCTAAACAATACTTTTTTTTTCATTTTTACTTTAACATGAGAGAACATTCTATCATCCTTCATGACATGTGTGACAGTTTTTTAAAATTGTATTTAATTGATTAATTTAGAGTATTTTTCCAAGATTACAAAAATCATGCTTTTTCGCTCCCCTCCCTCCAAACCCATCTCATAGTTCGATGCACAATAACACTGGGTTTTACATGGGTCATTGGTCAAGACTTATTTCCATGTTACTGATATTTACGCTAGGGTGATCATTTAAAGTCTACATCCCCAAACACATCCACATCAACCCATGTGATAAGCAGTTGTTTTTCTTCTGTGTTTCTACTCCCACAGATCTTCCTCTGAATGTGGATAGCAAATATCCTGGATTGTTGCATTGTTACTGATAGAGAAGTCAATTGCATTCCATGGGTACCACAGTGTGTCTGTCTCTGTGTATAATGTTCTTTTTGTTCTGCTCCTTTCATTCTCCATCAATTCCTGGAGGTCCTTTGAATTCAAATGCCTCCAGTTCATTATTCCTTTGAGCACAATAGTGTTCCATCACCAAGATATACCACAATTTGTTCAGCCATTTCCCAACCAAAGGCCACCCCCTCATTTTCCTTTTTTTTTTGCCACCACAAAGACCATGGCTATGAATATTCTGGTATAAGTCTTTTTCCTTATTATCTCTGTGGGGGTAAAAACCCAGCAGTGCTATGACTGGATCAAAGGGAAGGCAGTCTTTTAGCACCCTTTGACCATAGTTCCAAATTGCCTTCCAGAATGGTTGGATCAATTCACAACATCGCCAGCAGTGCATTAATGTCCCAACTTTGCCACATCCCTTTCAACATTCATTACTTTAATTTGCTGTCATGTTAGCCAATCTGCTAGGTATGAGATGGTACCTCAGAGTAGTTTTGATTTGCATTTCTCTGATTATAAGAGATTTAGAACATTTTTTTTTCATGTGCTTATTAATAGCTTTGATTTCTTTAACTGAAAATTGCCTCTTCAAGTCACTTGTCCATTTATCAATTAGGGAATGGCTTGATTTTTTGAACAATTGATTTAGCTCTTTATAAATGTGAGTAATTAGACCTTTGTCAGAGTTTTTGTTATGAATATTTTTTCCCAATTTCTTTCTTCCCTTCTAATTTTAGTTCCATTGGTTTTGTTTGTATAAAATATTTTAATTTAGTATAATCAAAATTATTTATTTTATATTTTGTAATTTTTTTCTAACTCTTGCTTGGTCATAAATTTTTTTCCTTTCCCAAAGATCTGACTAGTATACTATGTTCACCTAATTTATATATAGTTTCCTTTTTTATATTCAAGTCATTCATCCATTCTGAGTTTATACTGATGTAGGATGTTAGATATTGATCTAAACCTAATCTCTCCCATATTGTTTTCCAATTTTATGAGAAGTTATTCTCAAATAATGGATTTTTTTTCAAAAAGCTGGAATTTTTTTTATTTCTTATAGACTCTCTTGCTAAGGTCACTTAGCACCAACTCTATTCCACTGATCCTCACTTCTGTCTCTTAGCCACTACCATATTGTTTTGATGACCACTGATTTATAGTATAGTATGAGGTCTCATACTACTAAGCCGCCTTCCTTCACGTTTTTTTCAACGTTTCCATTGATATTCTTGATTTTTTTCCAAATGAACTTTGTTATTTTTTTCAAATCACTAAATAAGTAAATTATATTGGGAAGGATTGTCATTTTTATTATATTGGCTCATCCTATATAATTAAGGTTTTTCCAATTATTTAGATCTAGTTTTAATTGGATGTACAGTGTTTTGTAGTTGTGTTCAAATAGTCCCTATGTTTGTCTTGGCAGATAGATTCCCAAGTATTTTATATTGTCTAGGGTGATTTTGAATAGACTTTCTCTTCCTAACAATTGCTGCTGAGATGTGTTGGAAATACCTAGAAGTGCTAATGATTTATGGGGGTTTATTTTGTGACCTTCAACTTTGCTAAAGTTGATTATTTCCACTAGCTTTTTTCTGGATTCTCTAGGATTCTTTAAGTAGATCATACTATCATCTGCAAATAGTGATAATTTGGTCTCCTCACTATCTATTTTAATATGTTCAATTTCTTTTTCTTATCTAATTGCTACTGCTAGTGTTTCTAATACAACATTAAATAATAGAGGTTATAAAGGGCATCCTTGTTTCACTCCTGATTTTAATGGGAAGGATTCTAATTTATCCCCATTGCAGAATTTTGCTGATAGTTTTAGATATATACTGTTTATTATTCTTATGAAAGGCCTTTCTATTCCTATACTCTCTAGTGTTTTCAATCAGGAGTGTTATATTTTGTCAAAGGTATTTTCTGCATCTATTGAGATAACCATGTGATTTTTGTTGGTTTGCTTGTTGACATAGTCAATCATGTGGATGGTTTTCCTAATAATAAAACATCTTTGTATTCCTGTTTTAAATCCCACCTGATCATAATGAATGACTCTCATGATCACCTGCTGGAGTCTTTTTGCTAGCATTCTATTTAAAATTTTTGCATCTATGTTCATTAAGGAGATTGGTCTATCATTGACCTGCCTGACTTTTGAATCAGTACCATTTTTGTGTCATAAAAGAAATTTGGTAGAAATCCTTTGCAAATTATTTCAAATAGTTTGTATAATATTGTAATTAGTTGCTCTTTGAATGTTTGATAAAATTCATTTTTTAATCCATCAGGCCCTGGGAATTTTTCTTAGGGAGTTCTTTGATGGCTTGTTCAATTTCTTTTTCTGATAGAGGATTATTTAAGTATTCTATTTCTTCTTCTGTTTATCTAGGCAATTGAAATTTTTGTAAATATTCATCCGCATCAACTAGACTGCCATATATTATTGCCATATAATCTGGCAAAATAGTTTTTAATGATTGCCTTAATTTCCTCTTCATTAGATGTGAGGTCTCTATTTTCATCTTGGATGTTCTGAATTTGGTTTTCTTCTTTCCTTTTTTTATTAGATTGACCAGTATTTTCTCTATTTAATTTTTTTTCAAAATATCAGCTTCTAGACTTATTTATTAATTCAATAGTTCTTTCACTTTCAATTTTATTAATTTCTCCTTTAATTTTTAGGATCTCTAATTTAGTTTTCAACTAGGGATTTACTTTGTTCCCTTTCAAGTTTTTTCATTTGCATGCCCAATTCTTTGAATTCTGCCCTCCCTAATTTGTTAATATATGAAGTCAAGGATATAAATTTGCCCCTGAGTACTACTTTGACTACATTGCCTAGATTTTGAAAGGATGTCTCATCATTGTAATTTTCTTTAATGAAATTATTAATTGTTTCTATGATTTGTTTTCTAATTGATTTTAGAGAATTATATTAATTAATTTCCAATTAATTTTTGATATGGCTCTCCAAGTACCCTTACTAATTGTTTTTTAATTGAATTATGATCTGAAAATGTTGCATTTATTATTTCTGCTTTTTTGCACTTGTTTGCCATATTTTTATGCCCTAGTACATGGTCAATCTTTGTGAATGTACTACTTAAAAGAAGGTATATACCTTTTTGTCCCTATTTATTTTTCTCCATATATCTATTAACTCTAATTTTTCTAAGATTGCATTCACATCTCTTAACTCTTTCTTATTTATTTTTTGCTTTGATTTATCTAGATCTGATAGAGGAAGATTCAGGTGTCCCACTCATATAGTTTTACTATCTATTTTCTTCTACTAGTTTCTACTAGTTTCTCCTTTAGAAATATGGATGTTATGCCATTTGGTGCATACATGTTGATTACTGATATTTCCTCACTATCTATACTTCCTTTTATCAGAATGTTATTACCTTCCCAATCTCTTTTAATCAAATTTATTTTTACTTTCCCTTTGTCAGATATCATGATTGCAACTCCTGTCTTCTTTTTCTCAATTTAGGCCCAATAGATTTTGCTCCAGTCATTGATCCTTATTCTGTGAATTTCTACCTGCCTTATGTGTTTCTTGTAGACCACATATGGCAGGATTTTGGTTTCTAATCCACTCTGCTATTTGCTTTTGTTTTATGGATGAGTTCATTCCATTCACATTCAGAGATATGATAGCCGCTTCTGTATTCCCCAACATTCTGGATATCCTCTCATAGTTCTGTCCTTTCTCCTTTCACTATATCTTTTTAAACCAGTGATTTGTTTTTATCAGTCCCTCCAATCCCCACCTTTATTATACTTCCTTTTCTGCCCCTTCCCTTTTTATTTCCTTCTTAATATTTTTTTTAGTGTCTATTAAGTTCCCTCCCATCCTCTTTCTCTCCTTTTTGTACTCCCTGCCCCACTCCCCCCTCCTTTAGTTTTTCCCTTCTCACTTTCCCTATAAGGTAAGATAGAATTCAATACCCCAATGGATCTAGATGTTCTTCTCTCTCATATTTGATTTCGCCGAGAGTAAGTTTTAAGCATTACATATTTGCACTCTCTTCCTCTCCTTCTTATAAGAGTTTTCTTCCCCTCACCTTCCCATGCACCTCTTTCTGTGATATCTATTACCCTATTTATCTCATTCCTTCAAGTTTCTCTTGGTGCCATCATCTGTTCCCCCCACCATAAATCTTTTTTTTGCATATCATCTTAGACCACTTATTTCCCCAATCTTTCACTATGAGTGATTCTTCTAATTACTATAATAGTTAATATAATTTTGAGAGTTACAAGTAATATTTTATCATATTTTAATATAAATAATTTGATCTTATTGAAGCCCTTAAAGATGAAAATTTAAATATAAAAATATTTTCCCCTTTCTCTCTCTTTATTATTTACCTTTTCATATTTCTCTTGATCTTTGTGTTTAGATATCAAAATTTCTACTTAGTTCTGGCCTTTTCTTTACAAAGACATAGAAATCTTTCTATTTTGTTGAATTTGTTGAATGTCCATACTTTCCCTTAGAAGTGTATAATCAGATTAACAATTTGTTAATCAATGGTCTCTTCTAGACCTGTTTTCTTGGTCAGTCATCTTCTCAGTGAGATATTTCATGTTTCTTTCCATTTTGTCAATCTTTTGATCTTACTTTATTAATTATGGCTGTTTTGTAAGATCATTGACTTCTAATTGTCCAGTTCTGGTCTTTAAAGACTGGTTTTCCTCTATAATAATTTTATTTTCCTTTTCAGTATGGTCTATCGTGCTTTTCATGACTTCCAACCATTTAATTTTGGACTCGAATTTATTTATCATTTCACTTGATTATTGGGCTTCTTTCTCCTATTGGTTGTTCCTGTCTTTTAAACATTTATTTTCTTTTTAAACTATTTCCCACTTTTTTTCCCAATATTCTTCCATATTTTTGAAATGCCTTGATTTAAATTATTCAAGAGCTTATGGACAATTTACATTTTGGAAGGTTTGGATGCATTTATTTATTTGTCCTCTTCTGCTATTTCCTCTATAGTCTGGATTTTTCCTCCCTAAAAATTACCCAGGGTCAAAGCCTTCTTCTTGTTCTTCTTGGTGTTGGGAAGTTGTTTTCCCTGGACATTTTTTGCTGTCACTATGCTGGTTTTTCCTTCTTTTTCCAGTCAGAATGCTGAGTGAGGAGGGTAGGCTCCCTGTGTATGGAGCTAAGGAGCTAGATTTTGCCTGGGGCTACCTCTTGATTCTCTATGCTATCTTCTCCCTCAAGGTCTGAGATCTTCTACCTATTGGGGGGGTCTCATGTCTAGCTACTCTCAGTGGTCGGTCTTTGGTGGTCTTAGTCAGCTGCCAAGGACCTATAGGTGCCCCTGGCTCTCTAGCTGATTCTAACATGCTGACTCTGACTCTAGGGCACTGGCTCTATAGGTTGGGAGGGGGAGTGTATATCAGCTTGTGTTTCATCCCCCTTATAGTGTGGAAATGCCTAAATTCCACATACATTCAATTTTGTGCCACACTGTTGTGTCCCTTCATTCATATGAATTTGGGTTTTTTGACCTTTTGAGGTAGTCTATTTTGGTAGGCAATGAGGAGAGGTATATTCCTGTGTCTAAAATGTAGCTGTGTTTACCCAGAAATCCCAAACTTAACTTTAAAACAAACAAATAAACCCTTTCTCTTCCTTTCCTTGATCAGGTTTTCCTCAGTCTCAACTTTAGCATTCCTGACTGTATGATTTAAAATGGTTGAGTCTTAAACTGTAGTGATTAAAATAGTGGAAGATATAAATTGTGATAGATATAAGAGAGGGTGAGCAAATTTGACTGTAGAAAATATGTTTCTCTACAGGGTCTTGTTTGAAATCAAATATAAGGTGGTCACCAGGGAATATATTCCCAATTATGAATATGCCCAAGTCAACTGGGTTTTATAGAGAATTTTAATTAATAATACAATGAGTAATCAAGGAAAGAGAGAGAGAGTAAGAAAGGAATATGTATGAAGGGTCTCAAGCCAATATGGCCTAGACCTGAGTCTTAAGAGAGAAATCAGTCAGTTTTTTAGCACTCACCACAAGATCTGTCTAAGCAAGGATTCTAGTGACACCAGGCCAGCATCATCTCAGCTGCTTTCACTAGCTCCCTCCTCCATCTGAATGTTTCAGAATCAGTCTTCCTCAAAATGAGTCCTCCTCAATCTGAATGTTTCAGAATGAGTTCCCTCAATCTGAATGTTTCAGAATGACCTCCAGCTCTTCTCTGAGCTGTTATTTTTAAGGGCAAAATCTCCTATATCACCTCCCCTAAGTTCTTCCATCTACCAATCACTGTAGATGTTTTCCAAAAGACAGCCCATTTTGAATTCACAGCTGAGTAGATTAATCTCTTTAGTAAGTCAGAAAAAAATGCTTCTGTATCAACTAATTTCATTAAGAGAAAACCTCTGAGTAAGTTTTCACCTTTTAGGTCTAAGTAGTTTACAAGTTGCCCCACCTTTATAGGCACTTAGCATCCCAGTGTATCAATTCTAAAAATAGGCATGGCTCAAAGAACTCCTTTCCTTTATAAGTATGGTTTTCAAATACTTTCATTGTTTAGCAAGGAGTTTTCTGCCCTTAAGCATTCTTAAGTACAGGTGGAATAGAGATCTTCCCATAGCAAGGAGTTTTCTCCCCTAAAGCAGTCCCAAGTAGGGATGGAGTAGAGATCCTACCATAGCAAGGAGTTTTCACATTCAAGTAGAGTTCTCACTATCTGGTAGGGAATTATTTCAAGTAGGAAATTGGAGGATTCCTCAATGTGGAGTAAAATTTTTAACATTCATAAGTCTGTGAAATTTTAAGGTTTACATGAATCTTAATTAAAGTGGGATATCAATTTTATTTTCATCCTCTTTTATCTGTACCTGCTTCCACCATTTGTACATTTTTTTGTTAAGTATATATGTATATATTGATTAACTAGTTCCCTAAGCCTACATACAAGTCTCTTCTTTTCCAGAAACCTAGGTTAGAGTTAATATAATTTTGAAAGAATTAAGCAAATGATAAGGTATTTTATGAGGGAAATAAAAAATTTATATTTTCTTGCTCATTGGAATTGTTTCTCTTTGTGTTCTCATAATTTCATTCTTGAGCATCTCTTATACCTCTTGGATTGACTTCCTTTATACTTTTAGACCATGAAACCTGACATCTGAAATCTTTAAATTTGCATTTCCTAAAATTTCAGGTGCATTTCAAACAGATTAAGCTGAGATTTGTACTTTTTCTCAATCACAAATTCTAAGAGCAAGGGGTTACTTCCTCAGGATTTCCAGGATTTCCAAAATAGCCACTTGTGCCTCCCTGAAAATGAAAATCAGATATAGAAAAATTAATCTTTGTTGGTTGCTCTACTTTTAAAATAATAAATTTATCACTGAGGCAAGAGGGATTAGATTTAATACAGCATTACTACATTTTATTCATAAAATATATTCATATTAATCGATGCTGGGAAAACAAAATTAAATAAAAATTCAAGCTCTTTAAGGAAATTTAATTCACTTTAGTATATTTCCACAATCATTTATAAAGCATTTACTATATATGATATTATGCTAAGTGTAAGGTATTTAAAAAAAATCCTCGATCCTTTCCCTTAGGTAGCTTTCATATCTATAAAGGTGGATATGAGTGCAGGATAATTTATTTTAAACAAATCAAAAACTTTTCTGATCCTGTTTTCTTATCATTAAAATGCTAATAATAGCTAATGAACTATTTACCTTTCAAGGTTGCTCAAAAGATTAAGTGGCATAACGAATGTGGAAAATTTTTCAAGCCACTACACATTGTATAAATGTCAGCTGTTATTAGTAGCATTACCATTGTTATCTGTGAAATTCAAACTCTACTTTGTTTCTTGCTGGTAGAAAATTTATCTTAGGATTGTCATTATTTTATCAATCATTTGAAGAAAGATTTGGGGAGAAGCTTGAAGATGCTGGTGGCAGTGTTTATGGAGGTGGTAAATAGGTTTAAAAACATATCAGAATAAAATATTGTAATTTAAGTTTGTACTAAGTACTGTAAGAATTAGAGATGATACCTAGCTTGATATATACTACTGTAAATGAATTATTTTCTTTTCTGCCTCTTTCTCTTCCAAGGGAAAAAAAGAAAAACTGGTTCTTCTCTCAAGGAACTCACATTCTACTCTAAATAATATGAAATTTAAGTGTTAATGTTTTGAGTTTATTATTTATATTGATCAGAACTGTGATTTCCAAGGTGAAAAGTTCTCTCTCTCCCTATGTACATCTACAATTCCTTTATAAAGTGTTACTTAAAATAGAAGTGACCTATATTTTTTGGTTATTATTGTTTATTTGAATACTTGTTTAAGTTGTTGTTCCTTAAGGTTAGAATAGTAAATAGATGTATCTTCTGGAATTTCCCAAAACTAGTCCTTACATCAGGAATAGGCAAACTGCTTTCAGCAGGCCATAGTTTCCTGACACCTGTTCTAAATAGCTGGTTAGAAGTCATCCTTACTTAAAGGTTAAAAATTCAGAAGTTTTAAATAGATTAGGTTTCATTACTTTAGGCAAGGTAAAGGGTTGCTTCATCTTTGATAAAGGAAATTGTTATAACTCAATGGAAAATAAAAAAGTGATCATTATTGTTTTCCTTTTCATGTCCCAATATATAATTTAGCTTTTATAACTATATTAGTTACAGCTGCTCTGTAATAATATCTATTATACTCCATTGCTAAATATAATTCAGGAAAAATGTAATTATTTCAATAAAAGAAGTCATTTTCAAAGTTACTCTGTGTAAATAAATAATTTTAATATTATTTTCTTTGGGAAAGGCAGAATTGACCAGATTCAGATTTAACACTTTTAGTAAGAATCATTTTTGTCTATCCATATATTCCAAGTATATAGTAGGTTAGCTGTGTTGTCTTTGGTCAAAATTGGTACCCCTATAGTATTTTGGCTTTGTAATGTTACCATAATTGTATGAAATCAAAATCATGGCCACTGTAACATTATTAAATATTTGAAAATCTCAGCATCTGTCTTCAATGTCTAAAAATCAATACAAGTACCATAACCAGAGGAAATCTATTAAAAGAAAAAAATGTTAATTAATCCAAAGTAATTCAAGTAATTTAAAACAATTCACAGACTTTGAAGCTGACTAACAACTAAGTTAAGAAGAATAATGCTTTTTAGATTAGATTTTTAAAAATTATTTTTATATGACTTCTTTTCCAGTATCCTTTCCAGATTAATTGAGATACATTAATAATTCTCGTCTCCCAAATTTATCACATCCTGTTATCCAGTTTACTTTTTCTGGGACTCAGATTTCTTCCCTACATTTGTCCAAGTTACTAAAAGTTAAATATCAGCTATTCCTGTTAATACTCTGAATTACCTTTTCTCTCTTTTATTATGTGTAGTTGTATTCCTCACTGGTCTTTTGTCTCCAAAAAACATTTCTTGTTAGTAGATCAGAGTATGGTGACTTATAGTGCCAAAAGTCTACCAAGTCTAAAAGTAAAGGATTACATGTTGAAGGGACTTTTTAGGGCTCTAAACTGATTGAGAAGCCACATTAGCATAGGAAACTATGTCAAAAGAGGAACAAGGACTCAGTACCTAGAATAGCTTTGTGTACTTTTTGGAAAAGATGAAAAAAAAATATTAGTCTAACCAATGCTAGAGTAGTGATGGAGAACTAAGTATCTGGTAGATATGAATCCTAATTAGCAATATATATATATATATATATATATACACAAATATACACATGGAGACACATATTATTTATAATGATTTGTTATTGTTCAGTAGTTTCAGACTTTTATGACCCCATTTGGAATTTTCTTGGCAGAGACAATGCAGTGGTTTGCCATTTCCTTTTCCTGATCATTTTACAGATGAAGAAACTGAGGCAAATATGGTTACATGACTTAACCAGGGTCATACATAAAAAGGATATGAGGCTGCATTTGAACTCAGGTCTTCCTGACTTTAGACCTAGCACTCTTTCCACTGCACCACCTAGTTATCCATTTATAATGATTAGAAATATTTTTACTATTTGTTGTTTCTGGTTTGGCAAGTGAAAAGTGTAATTTTAAATGGTCACAATTTGTATGATAGTTTTTCTTTTCGGTTTGAAGTCTGAACCCTATTAGACTTTGTCTACTCAAGATTTTGAAAGAGATAAGCCCTAGGGCAAGAATGAAATAGAATTTGACATAACAAAATATATTCTATAAATTTGAACTCTACATTTATTCTTTGGGAGTAGAAAATGACAATAAAAAAAATTTAAGAACTCTTAGCTGATTTTAGATGAGAAACCAAGGATCAGAGAGGTAAAATGAATTTCCCAATGTCACATAGCTAATTAGGAGCAGAATCTAAACCAGAAAGATGTCTCTGACTCCCCTTCTCATATGCTTTGGAGTACACCGTGCTCTCTTCCAAGAAAAATGAACAATATGGGTTAAGAATTTTGACAATACCAGCTCTTCCATATATGCGCACTTCATATCAGAAATCAATTTTTTTAAAATTCGATATAAACAAATTAATTCTTGTCATTTTCTGGATAGTTTCAATCATCTGTGTTTTCACCTCTAAGGATACTTTATTGATTTTTTTTGTCCTTACGACTTTGCATAGTTATATTTCACTCTTGAAATATATTCCTTCCTCATATCTGCCTCTGGAATCCCCCAAGACACAGCTCAGGAACCACTTTCAACATTTCCTTCTTTATCCCAAAGGCTAGTGCTTTTCTCCCCTCCTTCAAATAATATATATAATTTATGAGATTTCATGCCCCAAATAATTGTTTCTTTGATGGTCAAATTTCTAGTAGCAACTTTTTCAAAACTTAGCCCATGGTAGCAAACATGTAATCCATTATCAGTCCCCTCCTCAAAAATATTTCAACAAAAATCAACTACTGCAAAATCAACTAGGTGGGCCAATGGATAGAGTACCATGGCTGGAGTCAAAGCCTGAGTACAAATGTACCCTCAGACACTTTCTGTATTTGTGACCCTGGGAAAGTCACTACACCACAGTATCTTTGCCAAGAAAACCCCAATATTGAGTCAGGAAGAGTCAGACATGACTGAGAAGGACTGAATGATGAGTCATGAGTATCATGATGAATCATCCAAGGAAAAATTCAGTGGAGGCTTTATAAGAACTAAAGGGTGACTATTTTCTGTTTACAACAAATAAGCACAGTAATTTCATGAGTTTTTATCCATCTTGTTGCCTATTCATGTTCTTTAAAGAAATTTAAACATTTCTCTTTTTAAAATTGATTTTTTGAGGAAAAAATAACTTGTGTAAGGGTAGAAGCAGAGAGAAACAGATGTGTTGTTGCCTGAATGAAAAAGTACTGGATCTGGAGACATTAGATAGTTGTAATTTACTGATTTCTTACTGTTCAGTTTAAAGTATGTCATAATGGAACTTTTGGAACCATTGAATTTTTGCTCTGAAAGATAACTACAGCATCACCTAGTCTGACTCTCTTATTATTACAGAGACTCAGAAAAAAGGGACTAATTCAAGGTCACATATCTAGTTAGTGATAAAGTCAAGATCTTTGACTTCTGGCTGCTAGTGAAAATGCATTTGTTTATTTCTAAATGATCTATTAATTGTATCTTGCCAGATGTTGTAGCACATTCTTATAATCAAAGCTACCAAAAAGACTGAGACTTGTGGATCGCATACGCCCAAGAGTTCTGAACTGCAGTTATCTGTACCTAATTCGTACTTGCACTTAATTCAACAGTAATATGGTAGACTTCTAGAAACAAAAAAAGACATCAGGTTGCCTCAGAAGAGAAGGACTGGCCTAGATTAGGAACATAGAAGGACAAAGCTCCTGTACTAATCCAAAATAAGATTGGGTCAGTGACTAGCTTCTGCATTTCCAGTCTGGGAGAGAGTAAATATCTTGGTTTTTTTTCAAAAAAGTCAATCTTATTTACAGTAGTTTTTGCCAATATTTATGCCTTTAATGCCTTTAATACCCTAATAAACAAGCAATGGTTGTATAAAAAGAGTTACAACTCTAGGAATGTCTGGAGTCTAAACACAAATAAAATCTCATGTCTTACTGTAACCTGATGAGAGAATTCAAAATCCTAAAGAATAATTAAATATTGGCAATGACTTCCCAATTATAGAAGCATGAAGACTTAAACTTAGAGGTTTCTTATCAAATCCCCTTACTTTACAAGTTAGCAGTAGAAGGTGAGACTATTTAATGAGTGACTTGTCTAATGTCAAATATCCTAAGGAACATACCTGAAGTCAATGAAATTTTCATAGATATATCATGATGTAGCAATTAGGATCCAATATTCAGGCAGGCACTTCTCTCTTTGAATAGGCTGCAGTTAGCAGAAAGTAAATGATTTATTTGTATTCCTCTTAATTTATAATTGGAGAAAAACCCAATTCCCAGACTTTATAAGTGAAAATAGAGATCAAAGGGTTTTTACCAGGGCAGGAAGTGTTATAGAACTCATCTACTGGGCAAGGCTCCATGTAACCCAAATGCCAGTTACTTCTTGACAATCAATGTAGAACTCAGCAAATTAAACTATTTGAGTTAAATGGCTATGTCTGGTCATGTTCTCATCACCTAAATAAAGCATAATACATATATAAAGCTATTTATAGGATGAATTGACAATTATTATGCAAATATTACTATTTTTCATTTTACACAATATCAGGCAGACTTAGAATTTAATTCTTTGCTTGCTTTCACATCTAAGCTATTTTCCTTGAGTACCTTGCACTTCCAGTGTTCTGTTCTAACTGAAGTCAGTATTAGGCATTGCAAAGTCATAACAATTCATTCAAGAAACTCAGTTCCCTTAAGATAGAACAGAAATTTTCTGATGATGAAATATAGCTCTGTGGCATTTGGTTATGATAACCCAGCATCAGTCCTTTTGTAATGCATCCCCAGAGACTTTTAAATGCAAGGGCACTTGATCTCTTATTTCTAAACTCTGGTTCCAGAGAACAAAGGCCACATTTCTGTTTCTCCTAAGAACTGTGGTGAATAACAAAGAACTTTTCCTTCAGGCAAACATCAATATGTGTCATATTGAGCCAAATTCTTATTCAACTGTCATTAACTTTTTAAAAAATGATTGCCTTTTTGTCTTGAGTTCTAGTAACTTATTGATAGAAAATTTCCCATTATAATCGTTTTCTCTGTCCTGTTTAATTCTTTGGATGATAAGATTTCACAGTGACATGAAATGACCATTACAATCCATTACTATTAATATATAGATCTTATGATTTGAGTCACAGATTTCATTTTGCTTAATGCCAATTTTGCATTTCAATAATATTCATCAAAATTTATGAATATGCTTTAATATATATTTTCTAAATATAGTTTCCTTTTTTATGTTACCATTCTTGCTTTTCCCAACAACTTTTTAGTTAAATTATTCTTTTTTGATGTGATTTCCTGGTGACCTAAAGAACATATTTAAAATATAAGCCTGGATTGCAAAATAATGAGAAAATTGTTAAAACTTCATTCTAAAGTCATTTCCAAAATTTAATGTTTATCTTTGTGAAAAAAATGTTAGCATGAATAGAAGATTCTTTTCATTCCAAATTTAAATGTCACAATTTTTTCTTTTCTTTGAAATTTAAAAGATACTTTATCAATTACATGTATTAACATTTTCCACATAAGTTTTCTGAAGTTGTAAAATCTGAATTTTCTCCCTCCCTCCCTTCCCCCTTCCTGGAGCTGATAAGCAATTTGATCAGTATACATACACTATCATGCAAAACATGTTTCTATATTGTTCATTTTTGTAAGAGAATGCTCATAATAAAACCAAAACTCAAATAAACTAATGTGAAAATTTTTATGTTTTGATCTACATTCTGATCCTAACATTCTCTCTCTGGAGATGGAGGGAATTCTTTTTCATAAATCCCTCAGAATTTTCCTGCATCAATGTACTACTGAGAATAGGGAAGTCTTTCACAGTTGATCATTCCAAATCATTTCTGTTATGGTGTACAGAGTTCTCCTGGTTCTGGTTATTTCACTCTGGCATCAGTTCATGGAGGTCTTTCCAGTCTTTCTGAAATCATCCTGTTCATCATTTCTTACAGTTCACCATCACATACTTACAATTTGTTAACCATTCCTCAGCTGATGAAATTTCATATTTTTTTTCTGAATTTGTGAGATCAATTACTGTAGTGTTGTGTTTTATTTTAACTTGATATTTAGGCAGCTAGCTAATATAGTGCACAGAGTGCTAAATGTAGAGTCAGGAAAACTGAGCTTAAATCCTATAACTGAAAACAAGTCTGACTAACTCAATTCTGTTATCTATAAAAAAGGGATCATTAAAGCAGCTACCATCCAAAATTATATTATGAGAATTCAGAGAAATGATACATGTAAAGCTCTTAGTAAGTCTTGTATATGTATATAAATATAAACATATATATATATTTAATAATCATGAACAGTGTTATTAATGTTAAATGGGGATCATTTTGCTAACCTTTGGAAAGAATAACATTTCTAAAAATTGGTCTTAGTTCCATCTTTCCCATTATCACCATTTTGCTTTGATATTTAACTGCATTCATCTGCATCTATATCTACAATCACATTTTATATACCACATTTCATAGCAATTTCAAGGTCTTTTTAAAAAAAGTATTAGGTATTGCTTTTTACACATGAGAATAGATTTGTTTCTATAAAAATAACATTTCCATATGAGAAAATGATAAAATCCTCCTGTGATGAAATATAGTCTTTCTGATAAAATGCTAAGTAGAGAAAAAGACTGTTTTGAGGACCAGATATAAAGTGGCCCTGCAAAGGAATGTGCTAAGAGTATTTGCTTGAAGGGAGAGCAAAAGCTGAGATTGTAGCATATGGTTTCCCATCTCTTCATTTTCATGTAACTTTTTTGGAGTGTTGATGCAAACATTATTATTGAGATAACTGTTTTGAGGTGTTTGGAAAGAGTATGTAATGACTATTTGATTCCTGTCTAATAGAACCTAGAGTTTATGCAATAAAAAATGTTGGTCAAAAGGACTAGATATGTTTAGTATATAGAATAAAATATTCTGGGGCCACTTGTAGTTGTCTTCAAGTATCTGGAAGATATGGAAAAGAAGCCTTATTCTTCTTCTGCTTGAGTCCAGAGCATAGAACAAGGAACAGTGGCTAGAAATTACAAAGACGAATTTAGTTTTTATATGAAAAACTTACTATCATTGTCTTCCAGATAAGGTTAGATGAGCATTTGTTGCATTTATTGTTTAGAAGATTGTCTTGTATGAATTTAACCAAAAGATAATTGCTGGCCCATCCAATTCTAAGATTCTATTAAACAGTCTTATACTCTCTAAAAGAAAAATAATTTCCCCAAATTCTTTTTAAAAATAAAATTAGAATACTATACTCTAGAGTCATAGGATGATGTGTTTTTCACTCCAGTATCTCTAAGGATAAAAATTCTCATTTTTATTTTTTTTTCAAATTAACAAAGTACTTTTATAACTAAAGTTATGTTAGAGATACTTCATGTATAGATTATTACTCCTGTTTAACAGATGAAAAAAACAAACCAACAAACCTGTCACTAAAAGACATAAAACAATTTCCCTTTGGCCACTTCTAGTAAATTTAGTGACAAATACATATAAAGTTATTATCTTTTATCTTTTATTATATTATTATCTGTATTATCTGGCTCCAAGTCTAATGCTCTTGATATACCAATAAACTTCGAGTAAAAGCTTTTTAAGGCACACTCAGTCTGTAAACAGTATTATTATAGTTATTTCTTGAGAGACATGAACCCAGAAGGTAGAACAGTAAGAAATAGATTTCTCATCTATTGCCAATTCTAAAACACAGAAATATAGATGTTTGTATTAATTGAGTAACTCATGGAGGAAATCCATGAGATCTTTCAAAATATCATAATATAGAATGGAACTATGTGAAAGCTATCTGAAGAGCTCTTTTCATATATTCTCTCTAATTCAACACTGTCAAGGATGAACATAGACTAGGTCAGAAGATCAAAAGTGATCTGGGTGAGTTTTAGCTCTTTTGATACAAAATTAATTAATGAAAATATATTCATGAAAATCAGGTAGGAAAATTTACCTCTGAAGTATGGTTTAAATGATCTATTCATTACAATTTTGATCTAAATAAAATGAGAAAAAGTACTCGTTGAAGAAAGCTATCCAGAGTCATAGTGTTCTATGAACTGATGAAGTTCGAAAGTAGAATAAATCTTAACATTCTTTATTTTAATTCCTCCATTAATTTTTCTCTAGTATAAGGATTATGCGTCCTCTTTCAAACATAATGGTCATAGACATATGTATCTTATATTAACTCATGTGCAACTGATATCATATTAGCTTTTATCTTGGGGAGGTTAAAGAGATAAAAGGGAATGATAGGGTGTAAATCATAAAATGTCAGAAAATAATAATTAAAATGTATGAACATATAATCAGGAAAAAATTAAAAAATTAAATTGGAAAAACAGAAGCTTGTTGTCACCCACATTACAATGGAATTATTCTATTGCAGTGAAATAAATGAGGGACCTTTGGAAAAAAATAAAAACAGAGATGAGACCAATGTTAGTTTTATAGGAGAATAAAAGAAATGTACCTCTTCACTTTCTTTCCAAATTGGGAGATGATGGTTATATTATCTATATGATCTATACTCTCAGACAATGTCAGACATGTTTAATGTGCTAGTAGTTGACTTTCCTGAATTGATTTTTCCCCTCCATTTCATATTCTTTGATACAAAAGATGACTTGATGGGGATGGGGAGGGGAGAAAATAGGCACATTCAGAAATAAAAACATTCTAAAATATAAGAATACCAATGGAAATATTTTCATTAGAAATGGGGAAACATTACATCTCTTGTATTCACTTTATCATAGAAAGAGAGATTAGCAGGTTGTGAAAAAGATGTTGAGCAATGGTTGGGCTCATTTAACTTACGGAATGAACTTTGCTAAATTATAACCAGAAAATAACATGGAAATGCTGACTATGGGATAATCAATTCCATTGTTTCATATTGCAAAAGACAATGTGAATAATAGTATGGTAAGGATTATTCCAACACAGAAATTCCTTTGATTATTAAAAGCAGACAGGGTATTTTTCTAAGTATTGGGAACTATGGTTTTGTAAATAGGGTTTAAGTTTTAGTTGTTTGAGATGCCTTGTATTAGACTGAAGTGTTCTCCTAAATACACGTGAAGCAATAACTTCTGTGTTAGAGGCCTGCTAATTTCAACTCAATTTGCTTTTCATAACTAATATCTTTAAATTTTATTTTTCCTCATTTGAGTGGTTATAATTTGGCCATGGACACACAGATAGTATTGTGTCCTATTAATATATGAAAACAGTCTAAATTTCATCAAGACCAATTAAGGGTGTATTAGTATTTGAATAAGTTATTCTTAAAGCATTTTATGGAAGGTCCAGTTATTGCTTGTGAAATGTACACTGGCCATTATTTAGGGAGAAGAATGAGTCTTGTGTTATAGCAGTTATTTGGAAGTCCAGTTTGTACTTAAAGTTATACTCAATCACTCAAATCTTAGTAAATTGCCAAATCTTAGTAAATGGATGCATGAGAAAGTTGCTCATTCTTCTGACTAATAAAGCTGCCTTCTATGACCAATGGTTATGAGACAAACACTGGAAAAAATAGTAAGAAAAACTCTAAACTTCAACTGATCTGCTCTCTAATTCTTTATAGAAGACATTAACAGGGTCATTTCACATTCCTGAGCATAATCGAGGTGACTTCTAAAGGAATTTTTGGTGTTGATTCTCTCTTAATTTTGTTATATAGAATATAGACAATGAGGAAATATCACTAAACAACATGTATGCACAAAACAAAATAGCACCCAAATTTCTAATGGGGAAACTAGGAGAATTGAAGGAGGAAATAGACAGTAAAACCATATTAGTGGGAGACTTGAACCAACCACTATCAAATTTAGAAAAATCAAACCAAAAAATAAATAAGAAAGAGGTAAAAGAGGTGAATGAAATCTTAGAAAAATTAGAGTTAATAGACATATGGAGAAAAATAAATAGGGACAAAAAGGAATACACCTTCTTCTCAGCACCACATGGCATATTCACAAAAATAGATCATACACTAGGTCACAGAAACATGGCACTCAAATGCAGAAAAGCAGAAATAATAAATGCAACCTTTTCAGATCATAACGCAATAAAAATATTGATCAGTATGGGTACATGGAGAGCCAAATCAAAAATCAATTAGAAATTAAATAATATGATACTCCAAAATCAGTTAGTCAGAGAAGAAATCATAGAAACAATTAATAATTTTATTGAGGAAAATGACAATGGTGAGACATCCTTTCAAACCTTATGGGATGAAGCCAAGGCAGTACTTAGAGGAAAATTTATATCCCTAAGTGCATATATTAACAAATTAGGGAGGGCAGAGATCAATGAATTGGAAATATAAATCAAAAAACTTGAAAAAGAACAAATCAAAAACCTCCAGAAGAAAACCAAACTAGAGATCATAAAAATTAAGGGAGAAATTAATAAAATCAAAAGTGATAGAACTATTACACTAATAAAAAAGACTAGAAACTGGTACTTTGAAAAAAACAGACAAAATGAGACAAAGTACTGGTCAATCAAATTAAAAAAAGGAAAGAAGAAAGGCAAATTAACAGCATCAAGGATGAAAAGGGGGACCTCACCTCCAATGAAGAGGAAATTAAGGCAATCATTAAAAAAACTACTTTGCCCAACTATATGGCAATAAATATACCAACTTAGGTGGTATGGATGAATATTTACAAAAATATAAATTGCCTAGACTAACAGAAAAAGAAATAGATTTCTTAAATAATCCCATATCAGAAAAAGAAATCCAACAGGCCATCAAAGAACTTCCTAAGAACAAATCCCCAGGGCCTGACGGATTCAGCAGTGAATTCTATCAAACATTCAAAGAACAGCTAACCCCAATACTATACAAACTATTTGACATAATAAGCAAAGAGGGAGTTCTACCAAATTCCTTTTATGACACAAACATGGTTCTGATCCCAAAGCCAGGCAGGCCAAAAACAGAGAAAGAAAATTATAGATCAATTGCCCTAATGAATATAGAAGCAAAAATCTTAAATAGGATACTAGCAAAAAGACTCCAGCAAGTGATCAGAAGAGTCATTCACCATGATCAAGTAGGATTCATACCAGTGATGCAGGGCTGGTTCAATATTAGGAAAACCATCCACATAATTGACCACATCAACAAGCAAACCAACAAAAATCACATAATTATTTCAATAGATGAAGAAAAAGCCTTTGATAAAATACAACACCCATTCCTATTAAAAACACTAGAAAACATAGGAATAGAAGGGTCGTTCCTAAAAATAATAAACAGTACATATCTACAACCATCAGGTAATATCATCTGCAATGGGTATAAACTAGATGCATTCCCAATAAGATTAGGAGTGAAATAAGGATGCCCACTATCACCTCTATTATTTGACATTTTACTAGAAACACTAGCAGTAGTGATTAGAGAAGAAAAAGACATTGAAGGCATTAAAATAGGCAAGGAGGAGACCAAGTTATCACTCTTTGCAGATGACATGATGGTTTACATAAAAAATCCTAGAGATTCAACCAAAAAGCTAATTGAAATAATCAACAACTTTAGCAAAGTTGAAGCATAAAAAATAAACCCTCATAAGTCATCAGCATTTCTATATATTTCCAACACAGCCCAGTAGCAAGAACTAGAAAGAGAAATCCCATTCAAAATCACCTTAGACAAAATAAAATACTTAGGAATCTATCTCCCAAAACAAACACAGGAACTATATGAACACAACTACAAAACACTCTACACACAACTAAAACTAGACTTGAACAATTGGAAGAGCACTAACTATTCATGGGTATGACGAGCTAATATAATAAAAATGACCATCCTACCCAAACTTATTTATCTATTTAGTGCCATACCCACGGAACTTCCAATTTTTTATTTTTTACTGATTTAGAAAAAGCCATAACAAAGTTCATTTGGAAGAACAAAGGATCAAGTATATCCAGGGAAACAATGAAAAAAAAATACAAAGGAAGGGGGCCTTGTAGTCCCAGATCTCAGACTAAATTATAAAGCATCAGTCATCAAAACAGTTTGGTACTGGCTAAGAGACAGAAAGGAGGATCAGTGGAATAGACTTGTGGTAAGTGACCTCAACAGGACAGTATACGACAAACCCAGAGAACCCAGCTTTTGGGACAAAAATCCACTATTTCATAAAAACTGCTGGGAAAATTGGAGGACAGTGTGGGAAAGATTAGATTTAGATTAATACCTCACACCCTACACCAAGATAAATTCAAAATGGGTGAATGACTTGAACATAAAGAAGGAAACTATAAGAAAATTAGGTGAACACAGAATAGTATACATGTCCGACCTTTGGGAAGGGAAAGATTTTAAAACCAAGCAAGACTTAGAAAGAGTCACAAAATGCAAAATAAATAATTTGGAATACATCAAATTAAAAGTTTTTGTACAAACAAAACCAATGTAACTAAAATCAGTAGGAAAGCAAAAAATTGGGAAGCAATCTTCATAAAAAAACCTCTGACAAAGGTTTAATTACTCAAATTTACAAAGAGCTAAATCAATTGTACAAAAAATCAAGCCATTCTCCAATTGATAAATGGGCAAGGGACATGAACAGGCAGTTCTCAGCCAAAGAAATCAAAACTATTAATAAGCACATGAAAAAGTGCTTTACATCTCTTATAATCAGAGAGATGCAAATCAAAACATCTCTGAGGTGTCATCTCACATCTAGCAGATTGGCTAGCATGACCCCTATGGAAAGTAATGAATACTGGAGGGGATGTGGCAAAGTAGGGACACTAATTCAATACTGGTGGAGTTGTGAATTAATCCAACCATTCTGGAGGACAATATGTTACTATGCCCAAAGGGTGATTAAACACTGTCTGGCCTTTGACATAGCACTGCTGGGTTTGTACCCCAAACAGATAATATGGAAAAAATTTGTACAAGAATATTCATAGCTACACTGTTTGTGGTGGCCAAAAATTGGATAATGAGGTGATGCCCATTAATTGGGGAATGGCTGAACAAATTGTGGTATATGATGGTGATGGAATACTATTGTGCTAAAAGGAATAATAAAGTGGAGGAATTCCATGGAGTCTGGAACAACCTCCAGGAAGTGAAGCAGAGTGAAAGGAGCAGAACCAGGAAATCATTATAGACAGAGACTGATACACTATGGAACAATCGAAGGTAATGGACTTCTCCATTAGGGACAATGCAATGTCCCTGAACAATCTGCAGGGATCTAAACTACACTATCCACAAGCAGAGGATAAACTGTGAGAGTAAAAACACCAAAGAAAAGCAACTGCTTGACTACAGGGGTGGAGGGGATATGACTGAGGAGAGACTCTAAATGAACACTCTAGAGCAAACACCAACAACACGGAAATGGGCTCGAGTCAAGAGTACATGTGATACTCAGTGGAAACATGCACCGGATATGGGAGAGGTGGTGGGAGGGGGTAGGAGGAAACGAAAATGATTTTTGTTTCAAATGAATAATGTTTGGAAATGAACAAATAAAATAATGTTTAAAAAAATAAAAAATAAAAGGAAAATATATTTTTCCATAAAAAATTTTTTGTTATTTAATTATTTTTATTGTGAGTTATTTATTTAGTCAATTTAGAACATTATTCCTTGGTTACAAGAATAATATTGTTTTCCTTCCTTTCCTTCCCCCACCTTTCCCATAGCTGACGTGCAATTCCACTGGGTAACACATGTGTCCTTGATCAAAACATATTTCCATGTTATTGGTGTTTGCATTAGGATGTTCATTTAGAATCTACATCCCCAATCATATTCCCTTGACCTATGTAATCAAACAGTTGTTTTTCTTCTGGGTTTCTACTGCCACAGTTCTTCCTCTGAATGTGGATAGTGTTCGTTCTCACAAGTCCCTCAGCATTGTCCTGGATCATTGCATTGATGCTAGTAGAAAAGTCTATTATATTGATTGTACTACAGTATATCCATCTTTGTGTATAATGTTCTCCTGGTTCTGCTCCTTTTGCTCTGCATCACTTCCTGGAGGTTGTTCCAGTTTACATGGAATTCCTCCACTTTACTATTCCTTTGAGCACAATAGTATTCCATCACCAACAGATACCACAATTTGTTCAGCCATTCCCCAATTGAAGGGCATCCTCTCATTTTCCAATTTTTTGCCACCACAAAGAGCACAGCTATGAAAATATTCTTGTACAAGTCTTTTTCCTTATTACCTCTTTGGGGGTACAAACAAGCAGTGCTATGGCTGTCTCAAAGGGCAGACAGTCTTTTATTGCCCTTTGGGCATAGTTCCAAATTGCTCTCCAGAATGGTTGGATCAATTCACAACTCCACCAGCAATGAATTAATCTCCCCACTTTGCCACACCCCTTCCAGCATTTTTACTTTCCTTTGCTGCCATGTTAGCCAATCCGCTAGTTGTGAGGTGATACCTCATAGTTGTTTTGATTGGCATCTCTCTGATTATAAGAGATTTAGAACACTTTTTAATGTGCTTATTAATAGTTTTGATTTCTTCATCTGAAAATTGACTATTCATGCCTTTGCCCGTTTATCAATTGCAGAATGGTTTGATTTTTTTTTTATAAAATTGGTTTAGTTCTTTATAAATTTGAGTTATTAGACCTTTGTCAGAGGTTTTTGTTTTGATGTTTGTTTCCCATTTTTTTCCCTTCTAATTTTCGTTGCATTACTTTTGTTTGTACAAAAACTTTTTAATTTGATGTAATCAAAATTAATTATTTTACATTTTGTGATTTTTTTCTAGCTCTTTCTTGGTTTTACAATCTTTCCTTTCCCAAAAATCCAACATGCATACTATTCTATGTTCACCTAGTTTATTTATAGTTTCCTTCTTCATATTCAAGTCATTCACCCATTTTGAGTTCATCTTGGTGTAAGGTATAAGATGTTGATTCAAAACCTAATCTCTCCCAAACTGCCTTCCAATTTTCCCAGCAGTTTTTATCAAATGGTGGATTTTGGTCCCAAAAGCTGGGATCTTAGGGCTTATCATAGACTGTCTTGCTGAGGTCACTTACCCCAAGTCTATTCCATTGATCCTCTTTTCTGACTTAGCTAGTTACCAAATTGTTTTTATGACCACTGCTTTATAGTATTTTTGAGATCTGGGACTGCAAGACCTACTTCCTTCGCATTTTTTTTTTCATGATTTCCCTGGATATCTTTGATCTTTTGTTCTTCCAAATAAACTTTGTTATTTTTTTTCCTAATTCAGTATAAAAAAGTTTTTTGGTACTTCAATGGGTATGTACTAAATAAATAAATAAGTTTGGGTAAGATAGTCCTTTTTATTATGTTAACTTCTCCTACCCATGAACAGTTGATGTTTTTCCAATTGTTTAGATCTAGTTTAATTGTGTGGAGAGTGTTTTGTAGTTGTGTTAATATAATTCCTGTGTTTGTCTCAGCAGATAGATTCCTAAGTATTTTCTGGGGTGATTTTAAATGGAATTTCTTTTTCTAATTCTTGCTGCTGAGATGTGTTGGAAATATAGAGAAATGCAGATGACTTATGTGGGTTTGCTATGTATCCTGCAACTTTGCTAAAGTTGTTGATTATTGAGACTAGCTTTTTAGTTGATTCTCTAGGATTCTTTAAGTAGACCATAATATCATTGCAAAGAGTAGTCTCCTCATTGCCTATTTTAATACCTTCAATTTCTTTTTCTTTTCTAACTGCTACAGCTAGTGTTTCTAATAAAATGTTAAATAATAGAGTTGATAATGGGCATCCTCGTTTCACTCCTGATCTTATTGGGAAAACTTCTAGTTTATTCCCATTGCAGATGATGTTTTCTGATGGTTTTAAATATATACTGTTTATTATTTTTAGGAAAGACCCTTCTATTCTTATGCTTTCCAGTGTTTTTCAATAGGAATGAGTGTCGTATTTTGTCAAAGGCTTTTTCTCTATCTATTGAGTTGATCATGTGATTTTTGTTGGTTTTCTCGTTGACATGGTCAATTATGTGGATGGTTTTCCTAATATTGAACCATCCTTGCATTCCTGGTATATATCCTACCTGATCATAGTGAATAACCCTCGTGATCACTTGCTGGAATATTTTTGATACTATCCTATTTAAGATTTTTGCATCTATATTCATTAAGGATATTTGTCTATAGTTTTTTTTTCTATGTTTTTGACCTGCGTGGCTTTGGAATCAATACCATATTTGTGTTGTAAAAGAAATTTGGTAGAACTTCTTTACTTATTCTGTCAATTAGTTTGTATAATATTGTGATTAGTTGTTCTTTGAATGTTTGATAGAATTCATTGTTGAATCCATCAGGCCCTGGGAATTTTTTCTTAGGGAGTTCTTTGATGGCTGGTTCAATTTCTTTTTCTGATATGGGGTTGTTTAGGTTGTCTATTTCCTCCTCTGTTCATTTGGCAGTTTATATTTTTGTAAATATTATCCATATCACTTAGATTGCCATATTTATTGCCATATAATTGAGCATATTTTTTTAATAATTACTTTAATTTCCTCTTTATTAGAGGAAGGAGCTCTCCCTTTTAATTTTGGATACTGTCAATTCAGTTTTCTTGTTTCCTTTTTTTAATTAGATTGACCAGTGCTTTGTCTATTTTATTTGTTTTTTCAAAGTAACAGGTTTTAGTCTTATTTATTCAATCAATAGTTCTTTGACATTCAATTCTATTAATTTCTTCTTTGATTTTTTTAGGATCTCTAATTTAGTCTTCATTTAAGGATTTTAAATTTGTTCACTTTCTAGCTTTTTAATTTGCATGCCCAATTCATTGACCTCTGCCCTCTTTAATTTGTTAATGTATGAACTCAAAGATATAAGTTTCCTCCTGAGTACTGCTTTGGCTGCATTCCAAAGATTTTGAAAGGTTGTCTCATTATTGTCATTTTCTTCAATGAAATTATTAATTGATTCAATTATTTTTTCTTTAACTGATTTTGGAGAATCATATTGTTTAATTTCCAATTAATTTTTGATTTGCCTCTCTGTGTAACCTTACTAATTATTATTTTCATTGCATTGTGATCTGAGAAGGTTCTATTTATTATTTCTGCTCTTTTGCACTTGTTTTCCATTTTTTATGCCCTAGTACATGGTCAGTCTTTGAGAATATACCATGTGCTGCTGAAAAGAAGCTATAGTCTTTTTTGTCCATATTTATTTTTCTCCACATATTTACTAACTCTAATGTTTCTAAGATTTCATTCCCTTCTCTTACCTCTTTCTTATTTATTTTTTGTTTTGATTTATCTAGTTCAGATAGAGGAAGGATCAGGTCTCCCACTAGTATTGTTTTTCTATCTGTTTCATCCTTGAGCTCCACTAGTTTCTCCTTTAGAAATTTGGATGCTATGCCATTTGGTGCATACATGTTGAGTACTGATATTTCCTCATTGCCTATACTGCCTTTTGTCAGGATGTAATTACCTTCTCTCCCTCTGTTGACTAGATCTCTTTTTACTTTGGCTTTGTCAGATATCATGATTGTGACAACTGCCTTCTTTTTATCAGGTGATGCCCAATAGATTTGGCTACATCCTCTTACTTTTACCCTATGCATGTATACCTTCCTCATGTGTGTTTCTTATAGACAGCATATGATGGGGTTTTGGTTTCTAATCCACTCTGCTATTTGCTTGCATTTTATGGGGTAGTCCATTCCATTCACATTCAGAGTTGTGATTACCAGCTGTGTATTTCTCAGCATTTTGATTTCCACTCCTAGTCTTGCCTTTTTTCTTTCACTATTTCCTTCTACACCAATGTTTTGTTTTTAATCAGTCCCCCTAATTTGCACCCTTATTTTACTTCTCTTTCTTATTATCTCCTTCTTATTTTCTTAATTGTCTTTTTAGACTACCCCACCACCATCTCCCTCCATTGTACTGTTTCCCTCCCCACCAGTCTTTGTTACCCTTCTTCTTCCCTATAGGACTCAAATCAATTCTACACCCCAATGTATTTGATTGTTCTTCCCTCTTTGTGTCAATTTCAATGCATGTAAGAATTGAGTAATTCCTAACTTCAACCTCTTTACCCATCTGGTGTATTGATGTTCTCCTTCCCTCCCCCACCATGTACGTTTTTCTGACATATAAATTTATCCCATTTTTTTCATTTCCATTTCTTTTTGTATGAACTTCTTTTTTAGCTCTAGTTGTATATATGTATATATATGTATATATATACACACACATATATGTGTTTATGCATACCTATATCTATATACATATTTATGTCTTGGCATTCCATCCTATGCAGTTTATCATGGTTCCCTCTAAGTATAATTCTTCTAGCAACCCAGGTGATAATAACAATTTTTAAAACATACTGATGACCTCTTTTTTATAGGGATATGTGTCATTTTAACTTATTGGGTCTGTTAAAAAAGGTTGTTTTTTTTAGTTTTGTTTTCTTTTTCTTTTTTCCCCTCTTTCTTAATTACCTTTTGATTATGCTCTTAAGTTCTGTGTTTGGGCATCAAATTTTCTGTTCAGTTCTGGTCTTTTTTTTTTTTTTATAAATGCTTGGAATTCTTTTATTTTTTTAAATGACCATACTTTTCCCTGTAAGAATATAGTTATTTGTGCTAGGTAGTTGATTCTTGGTTGTAGACCTAGTTCCCTTGCTTTCCATAATATCATATTCAATGCCTTTTGGTCCTTCAGTGTAGGTGCAGCCAGATCCTGTGTTATCCTCACTGTAGTTCCATGGTATCTGAATGACTTCTTCTTAGCAGCTTTTAATATTTTCTTCCTTGATCTGATAGTTCTTGAATTTGGCTATAACATTTCTGTGTGTAGTCAGTTGGGTATTAAGTATGGGAGGTGATCTGTGGATTCTTTCACTCTCCACTTTTCCCTCTTGTTCTAGAAGATCAGGGCAGTTTTCTTGGATAATTTTCTGTAGGATAATGTCTAGGCTTTTTCTTTTGTCATGGTCTTCCAGCAGACCAATGATTCTTAAGTTGTCTCTCATGGAACAATTTTCTAAATCTTCTGTTTTGTGAATGAGATTCTTCATATTTTCCTCAATTTTTTTCATTCTTTTGATTTTGTTTCATAGTGTCCTGCTGCCTTGTGAAATCACTTAATTCTAGTAGTTGTTCTATTATGTTTCTTAAAGACTGGATTTCATCCCTGGATTTTTGGTCATCCTTCTCCTTCTAGTCTGATTTTCTTTGGAGGTCATCTTTCATCTTCTTTGTCTCATCTTTCATTTGCTTTGCCTCATTTTTCATCTCCTTTGCCTCATTTTCAAACTGATGAATTTTTGCTTTCAATACATTATTTTCTGTTTCCAGATACCTTATCTTGTTTTTTTTAAATTCTCTCCCTAGTTGTCTTCAGTTCTCTTAATTGTGTTTTGAATTTTATTATGAAGTCTTCCAAAGCCTGTGTCCAAATTGCTGGAGTTTCTGTGTTTTTTCTTGGTGTTCCTTCATCCTTCTCTGTTGCATTTGCTCTTTTTTCATTGCCTGCATAGAAGTTGTCAATTGTAATTTTTTTTCTTTTTCTGTTGTTTGCTCATATTTGCCCCTTCCCAAGGCCTCAGGAAGGGGGAGCAATATGGAATGTCCCCACTGCTGCAACTAGGCTGCCCACTCTGTGCTTTTTCACCAACTTCTTCCCCGCCTCCTGTGTTCAATACTTTGAGCCTGTCACAAGCTTTGCCAGCAAGGTACTCCCTCCAGACCAGCATCGTTGCCTGCCCAGAGGTTTCCACCTACCTCTGGAGACTCACTGCTCTGGTTGGGAAAGGGGGTTCTGGGACCTTCCTTCTTCCTTCCCCTTAAACCAGAGTGTTCTCAAATTCAGGCTTTTAGGGTATGTACCTTTTAATTTGAGTCCAGCAGGAAGTTTCCTTGGCTCTGTCCAGTTGTTAGGTTTGATTTTCAGTCCCCTATGAGAATTTAGTTTCTAATTAGTAAGGAAGGGTTTTCAGAGGTCTGAACTTTTCTTGCCTCTAAGCTGTAGTCTACAGTCTTGACTCCACCCAATCTTTTGTTATATATTTAGGTGAATGTAAAGAGGCATAGAGGCCCAAGATACATGATTCAAGAAAGATAAAAATGTCCTGGATTGAATCTCTGACAATGTCATTTTCTAGATCAATGGTCATATTTGGTTCTATTATGACAAAATTCAGAGTATCTTTAAAAATGAAATTTCACTTGTATATTCAATTGTTGACAACAACATAATTGAATGTTAGGTTAAAATTAAAGATTTCATGTATCATCTAATTCAACTGCTGTATTTTATAGGTGTAGAAATAGTGCCAAATAGGAGAAATGATTAGGGACATGCAACATGTTCCTGGAACAATCTGGGGTAGAACTCAAGTCTCCCAACTCTCAGGGCAGTGATTTTTCCACAATGACATCACATCTTTCTTGGGATCCTCACAAATACATAGGTTCCCCTATGATATAAGTGCCAAACATATTTTACATGCTGCATTCAGAAGTACAATATTCTTGAGCAAGCCTAACCAGATTTAAAATGTAATTTGACAATATTTAATAAAATAAATAAAATACAATAGGATATAATATTACTATGTGGTTATCAAAGTCAATATTTGGGTGACAGAAAACCTTATTTAAAACTTAGTGGAACTATTTCTATTTGAGTTTGATACCATCCTTCAACTTTACATAGTATTTAAGTAATTCAGCATTTATTAAATAGTATGATAAGAAAAATGAGAACCAAAGATTTAGAAATGGAAAGGATCTCAGAGACCATCTAATTTAATCCCTTTATTTTAAATATGAGCAAAATGAATTCCACTCAGGTTAAATGATATACATAAGTTCACAAAAGTAATGAATGTCAAAGGTGGGATGTGATCACAAATTCTTTCATTCCAGATCTGTCATTCTTGTCTCACAAGACAATCTCTCTCTTGTACCACAAGATATATATAGTTCATAGGAAAAGACAAAATATATTATTAGACTCTAACAACAGAAATAATCTCTGAAAAGTCCTATGAGTTTTCTTTCCTGGGCACTGACAAGTGTCTGCTGGGGTTTTTTCCCTTTGTTTGGAAAGGAAGTAAACAGTTTCTTTTACCAGAGTTTTCAATAGATAATCTCCAAGGATAATGAATCTCTTTTTATGTTGTGAGATATGAAACAAGTCAGGTATTGAGGAAGGTTCTTTCATATTTTATAGTAAAAAATCAAATATGGAATGAAAAATCATAACCATAACTCTCTAATGCATAGAATACAAGTTTGAATGGAAAGACCAACTATTTCTCTGTGAGCCACAAATATTAAAATAATTCAAAAAGGATGGGACAGAAAATGTCTGTTTTTTAACTTGTATCTCATGCACCAAACAAAGAGATTTGTAACTGTGAAGTAGGTCCTTCATAAAAGATTCTTGTTGAAAAAGATCTACCATTCATATGTTGACACTCTAGGGAGGATTTAGATAGAGATCAATGCTACTTAGTGATTTTTATTAAACACTTATTACATACAACCTTTTATGTTAGATGTTAGAAATATAAAGAAAAAAGAAATGCCTGGACAAGGATCACTGAGGCTAAGAGGACCAACAGAGACTTGTGCTCTGAAGTGGTGGAGGAAACACAACTAAACAGAGTAGTTGATGGATCACACCAGGTAATAACATAGACTAGATTATCTCTTGTTTTAATTGTTGGAGTAATATCCTGATTGTTCTCCAGGGCTTCAGGATTTACCATGTGGCACTGTGAACTTAATTTTTCAAATGCACAGTTGTAACCATGACAAAGTTTATGAAATGTATGTAGCTCTTAATTGCCTATTGGGTAAAATTCAATTTATTTATTTTAGTTTTCCAAGAATCCAAACATCTCAGAATTTGGAGGGCCTTCTCCCTTATGGACTCCAGTTCTATATTTCCAAATAACTAAGTACTGAGAATAATCAACTGGATGATAGCCTCTCCAACTCAACATTGCCAAAAGAATACATTGTCTTTCTTTCCAAAACCCACCACAATAACTTCCTTATTTCTTCTGAGGCAACCACTGTCTTTGGAGTCGCACCACTCATTCTCAGGGCTTCTTTCTCCCTAACCCCATATATTTAGGTACCAGTAAAACCTTATCAAATATAATTCCATAGAATATCAGCTATATTCTGCTTTCTAAGGATAGCTTGGTGTCATAGTGGATAGATCTTTGGGCATCGAGATGACTTGAATTAAAATCTAGCCTCAAACATTCATCATTTGTGTCACACTGGGTAAGTCACTTGAGTCCTGTTTGCCTCATTTTCCCTCATAGTAAAATGTGAAATATCTATTTATGATGATGATCATCATCATCAGGATGGTGATGTTCATTCAATGGCCATCACTGGTTTAGGCCCTCATTACTCACTGAGAAGTTTTCAGTACCTTTCTAATTTGTTCCCCTTCTCTAATCTTTCTCCCATCTAAGTTATCCTTTATATGGTTGACAATTTTATCTTTGGAGTCCATTTTTGATGGTATTACACATATGTTCATGAAGCTCCAGCAATTCCCATTTGCCTCTAAGATAAAGCAAAAGCTATTTTTTTTAATTCACTTCAAAATAATCTCATCTACCTTTCCATATTTGTTTTGCAATGTCTTCTGATTTACACTCTACATTACAGTTTGGAGTTTATTGTACATGATATAGCATCTTCTATTAGCATACCTTCTCTCAGATTATCCCTCATTCCTAAAAATGGTCACTTTCCCAATTGCTACGACTTAGAATCCATAGATTCGTTTAAAATTCAGTTGAAAAACCAACTCCCTCAAAATGACATATCTTGAACTCCTCCATTGTTAGTTGGCCTCCCTCTCAAAATTACTTTGTTTATATTCAATGTTTAGATTTCAATATTCAATTATTTTGCCAGTAAATAAATGTAATCTTTATGAGGGTAAACTTATTTTGCTTTGGTCTTTAGCAAATTTTCAGCACAAAGGCTGGTTAAGAGTAGTAATACAGATGGAAAATCACAGGTGAGCAATAGCAAATAGGACCATATGGCTGTACCACAGAAGGAAATGATGTATAAGCAAACTAGAAATATAAGAAGAGGGTTATTTGTAAAGAACATTAAGCACTATAGTATTTTATAATTAATACTAGAGGTAACATACTGAAGCTGATGCTTAAATACTTTTGGCCTCATTAGAAGATGGGACACATTAAAAAAGATACTGATATTAGGAAAGATTGAAGGAAAAAGGAAAAAAAGAAATGGAAGAGGACGAAATGTTTTGACAATGTCATGGAAGCAATGAACATGAACTTGGATAGACTTGAGGAAATAGTGGGAGATAGAATAGTCTGGCATGCTGTGATCCATGGGGTAATGAAGAATTGGACATGACTGAACAACTGAACAATAAAAACAAAGAGGCAACTGGAAGTCCCTGGAGTTTATTTATTTAGAGGCTACAGTGTTCAGACTGACACTTTAGAAAAATCACTTTGGCTAGTAGGTCAAAGATGTTTGGGAATGGCATGAGACTTGAGACAGAAGGTGCCCTACACAGAATCCATATGAAAGGTGTCCTGCACATTAGGAATTTTTAAATTGAGTTCCTTGTAATATATAAATATATACATAAATATACATGCTTTTGTGTTCTATTGATGGATGGAGAGATAGATCGATAGAATAACTATTTCAATATATCTAGTTTCTTTAAAATCTATTGAATTTTTTTATTCATCTAAAATAGGCTTAATTAAAGGGCAGTTCAGTGGCTCAGTGGACAGAGGGGCAGTCCTAGGGAAGAGAGGTCCTGAGTTCAAATATAGTCTCTAGCATTTAGTAGTTGTGTGATTCTGGAGAAGGCACAACTCCAGATGTCTAGCCCTTATCATTCTTCTGCCTTGTAAAAGATACTTAGAGTAAATTCTAAGAAAGAAAGTAAGAGTTTGAAAAATAGGCTTTCTCAGAATGCTTAAGACATGTCTGATACAAATAAGATTAAGAACAACTGATGTAGAGTTTCTACAGGTGTCCTCCTTTGTACATAATACTGTCCTTTATTGCATCAAGACTCAGATTATCATTATTAGGGCATCCACAATGAGATCCATAATAACTCAAAAGTAGAGTACATCACCCAGTAAAGGAATCAATCAACTTTACCAATCCATGATGAAAGTTAAAAAATTAGAAAGCATTTCTGAAAATGGTCTGGGCCGTTTAGAGGGCTCTGATATTAATATGAGTTCTCATTGTGCTATGGTAGCCAGAAAAGCTAAAAGAATTTTATATATGGAAGGACCTGACATGTGGACGGCATCCCCTCACTATGGGGCTATAGTAGAATAAAGAGAACAAGTCTAGTCAGATCATGGCTTTTGAATAAAGTTCTAATCCAAGAAGTTAAACTGAAGGGATGAGTCAATGGAAGAACACTTCTATCACAATGAAGAAAATACTATATCTTAAGTGAATATTCTGGAGGAAAAATAGATAAAATGATCAAAACTAGAATAACATAGTTGAATCTGGAAAAAAGAATAATAGAGTCACAAGAATTTAGGATAGATTGAGGAAATTAAAGATGTTTTGAAAAAAAGATAGAAATTAAATGACAATACAGAAAGAAAATAAAGAGTTTAAAGCAGAAAGTAAATAATTTCAGTCAAGTATTGAATGCTCTAAAAAGAATGCAAAATAAGTAAATAAAATATTTACAGATGATTTATTATCATATTTAAATATTGTGTACTATGATCATGACACATAATATAAGAAGTGTTTAGTTCAAAATTAAGTAATAAAAAGGAATAGCTTGGTGGCTCAGTGGATAGAGAGAGAGCCAGACCTGGAGATGGGAGATACTGGGTTCAAACCTAGCTTCAGACACAAATCTAGCTCTACGACCCTGGCCAAGTCACTTATCCTAAACTGCCTAGCCCTTACCACTCTTCTGCCTTGGAACTGATATTTAATACCAATTTTAAGGCAGAAGTTAAGGATTTAATTTTGAAGAAAGAAAAATATGAAAACAATGGAATGTATTAATAACAAGATAATGTAATTATATTATTATATATTATATATCCCCATGTCTATTAAGATGTAGGGAGAGAATTATTGACATAATTCACTATTTATTTTTTATTAAATTAAGAAACCATTGGGATAAATGTACCTTTCCTTAAAATCAGTATATTTATCTAAAATAGTTAGCATTATACATAATAAAGAAAATTTATATATCTCAAAAAGGTCAGAAGTAATGTTCATGTATATCATTATTTTATAGTTCTAAATGTGAAAATAGAAAAGGAATAGAAAAAATAAGAATAAACCAAAAAGAATAAAAATATTACTATTTGGAGATAATGTGATTTATGAGGGCAACTCTAGAGGTTCACTTAAAATTAATTGAAATTAATAACTTCAATAAAGTAGAATAAAAAGAAATTAAACTTATACAATCAGCAACTCATCTACAAATATTAGCATCTACAAAGAAATAGAAATAAATTCCTTTCCAAATAATTTAAAAATGCATAAATATATAGGGTAATAAGACTATAAAGATATACTCAGAATTTTTTATGAATACAACTAAAACTATTACTCACAGAAGCAAAGAAGAACAAATGACTAGAGACATATTAATTATTTAGATTTAGGCTGTCCTAATGTAATCAAATTGATTTGTTGCCTTACCAATTGAATTAATTATAGGTCATTATATGGAGGAAAACAAAATAATAAAAATAATCTGGAGTAACAAAAAGCTAAGAATCTCAAATGAAACAATGAATAAAATAGTGGAGATGAAAGGGACCTATGCTTAAAAGATTTTAGAAAATTAGATTATAAATAAGTAATTATTGATGCAATTTGTTACTGTTTAAAAATAGAAACATTTTACAATGAAAAAATTGAGGTGCATAATATCCAGAAGCAATGAAATATAAAAAACATGTAATTTGATCAATCCAAGGGCAAGTATTCCTTCCATATATAAAATAAGGACATATTATTTGACAACAACAATGACAAATTCTGGAAAAACTGGAAACAGTTTAACATATAATAGCTTTGTATCATGAAATTATACTCTACATTACAAAGAACTTTAGATATGTATTTGAGTTAAAGAAATAAAATATATAATAAAGAAACTAGAAATAAAAGGAAGGCGATAACTTTCGCAACTATAAATGGGGGAGAATTATTTTTTAGTTCAATTTTAGTTATTTTCCATTCCAAATTCTTTCCATGCCCTCTCTATGGGGGGTAGAATTATTGATTAAATAAAGAATAAAAATGATTAGAGTCTATGAAATAAAAAATTCAATTATATAACATTAAAAAAGTTTTTCACAAGTAAAAATTAATTTGTAAAAAAAGGAAAGTGTTGTCTAGAAAAACAATCTTTCTAGCCATTTTTTCTAGTCACAGTGTATGGTCAGAGGGAAATGTAGTACTAGTCTCTCGGAAGCCGAGAATGACAATTGTCTTTGTACATTATCATCTATTGATGTACCCTCATGTGGCTTTGGAGTCCAAAGGCTGAGGCGCACAGTTTGTGGCACATGGGGCATGGGACTCCAGTTGTTATGGGAGGTGCGGTTGTGGCCTGGTGTTGGGGTTCACGCACAGCAGCAAGACGTCGAAGTCGCTCATCTTCAAAGGTGGTGGCAGCATGGTGAATGTGGGTTTGCCAGCTGCTTCTGACAGAGGCAGCAAGTTCTAGTTGCTTTGGTGTAATTCCAGCCCACTTCAAGTTGGACTTTAGCTGATCCTTGAATCTTCCCTTTGGTTGGCCTTGTTTCCTGAGTCCAGATGACAGTTCACCATAGAATACCTGTCTTGGTATTCGCTGTGGGTCCATGCGGATGATGTGTCCAGACCATCGTAGCTGGGTTTTGAGGACCATGACTTCAATGCTGGTGGAGTTGGCTCTGTCGAGGACTTCCTGGTTGGTGATTCGGTCCTGCCATTGGATCCTCATGATTGACTGGAGAGAGCGTTGGTGGAATTGCTCCAGCTGTTTCATGTGCTTCCAGTACAGTGTCCATGTCTCGCAACCTTACAGGAGCAAGCTGAGGACCACTGCGTTATACACCTTGAGCTTCGTCGTAGTGCTTACACTGCTGTGTTGGAGGACTTTGGAGTGCAGCCGCCTGAGTGCCTGGCTGGCCTTTTGGATCCTGGCATTGATCTCGCGGTCTTGGGACCCGTCTTTGGCAATGGGGCTGCCCAGGTACTTGAAAGTGTTGATGTTAGAAAGCTTCATGCTGTTGATTGTAATGCATGGCTGTTTAGTTGGCCTGCCTGGTGCAGATTGGAACAGCACCTCTGTTTTGCTGAGGCTGATAGTCAGGCCAAACAGTTTTGTTGCGGTGGAGAACCTGTCCACAATGGTTTGGAGATGATTTTCTTGGTGGGCCATGAGAGCACAGTAATCCGCGAAGAGTGCTTCCAGGATGAGTCTCTCTGTTGTCTTTGTTTTTGCAGTCAGGCGGCGAAGGTTGAATAGTGATCCATCCAGTCGATATTTGATGTAGATGCCCACGTCTAGATCCATCACAGCATGTCGTAATATTTGGGTGAAGAATAGGTTGAATAGCACCCGAGCGAGGACGCAGCCTTGTTTCACGCCATTGTAGATGTTGAAGTTATCTGAAGTCTCTCCACCAGATAGGACTTCTCCTGTCATGTCGACATGAAAGAGTTGGATCAGTTTGACAAATTTTGCTGGGCACCTGAGCTATACTACCCCTCCCTGAGCACCCCATTCACCCCAAGAGGGATATGTATATATTCTAATATATATTGGAATTTGTCTATGATGATAGATCTGTACATATATATATACACACAAAATGCACTTGACACAATTATAAAATATGTACATATATGTTCACATTTACATTATATATCATTTCATGCATGGATATATACATTATTCATGTATATGTGCCCTTATGTTACTATATACTCGTATAAGTACACACACACACACACACACACACATATATATACACATGTTTCACTTCTATCTCCTATCTGTCTCTCTCTCTTTTACTCTCATCTAAACTGTTCATTCCTAAACAGATAAATGTTCAAAGGATATAAATGGGATATTTTCAAATATTTCAAATTCAATATTTCAAAAGAAATGTAAGCCCTAAAAAAACCATAAAAAACTCTAAACTATGACTATAAAACAACTCTAAATTTCCTCCAGTTTCCATTTGTCAGTGATGTCATATAAGGCAAATGGTAGCTATTTAAGGGTTTCTGGGAATCCAAGTTCACAAGAACATTTTTGGTGGAGCTAGAACCATTAACAAAATGTCAACCAAGTCTAGTGACAAGACCAAAGTCAAGATGTCTGTTAATGACCCAGGATGTAGTAGATGATGTTGGCTTCTTTGTTGTCTGAACAAATTCTAAGAGCTCCATAAGGTCTGCTCCAGCTGCTTTTATGGTCATTGGAACAAATTGTGATATGAAATCACTTTAAAAGACTGATATATATTAATTTAAGGTCGCCATGGAATTCAGCTATGTAATCCTAAATGAAAACTTAAGTCAGCAGTCAACCTTTTTTGGAGTTTTTAATTACAAACAGGAGGAAGGAAGGTATGAGAGAGAGAGAGAGAGAGAGAGAGAGAGAGAGAGAGAGAGAGAGAGAGAGAGAGAGAGAGAGAAAGGGGAGAGAAGGGAATAGGGCTTAAATACCCCCTCTGTTTAGGCTGGGCCAAAAGGCCCAAGCCCTTAGATAGCTGAGGCAAAAAAAAGAGATCAGTCCCTATCACTCACTTGACCAAAATGGAGAAACAGTCTCAGGGGCCTCCACCTCCAGCCTCCTTCAGAGCAAGCCCTCCTCTCAGACCTCTCAAGGATCTCTCCCTCCAGGACCTCTCTCCTCTCAGACTCCTTCAGAGCAAAACCTCTCAGAACAAAACCTCTCAGAGCCAAAACCTCCTTCAGAGCAAAACCTCCTCAGTCCTCCTTCAGAGCCACCTCTTCAGAGCCACCTTCAGAGCAACCTCTCCTCAGAGCAAAACCTCCCTCAGAGCAAAACCCCTCCTCCCTCTGTCCTCAGACCCTGCTATCTTTAAGGAAACCATCTAAGTCCCCTCCCCTCAGTTCTCACATCTACCAATCACTGTCCATGTCTCCCCTGTGCCAATGGTGGCTCTAAGTTTAACCCAGGACCGCCCAGAGGTCTGTCTCTTTGCACATGTCTGTTGAAGGTCATATTCTCAAATAATTAAATCTTGATCTTTGCTGCAGCCCTTCCTAAATCCTGTTATTCTAAGTAGGGTGGAGATTGTATTTTCCAAGACCTGGTTCTGTCATTCCAAGTATCTCTATTGTATCAATTCTAAAATCAATCATGACTCAAAGAACTTCCTGTTCTATGCTTAAGCATAGGTCAAAACCCTTTCCATTGTTTAGCAAAAGGTTTCTGTCCTAAAGTGATCTTAAGTAGGGAGGAGAAAGATCCTCCCATGCCAAGGGGTTTCACATTCCTATAGAGTTCTTACTATCAGTAGGAAATTTTTTCCAGTATGAAATTTCCCAATGGTGAAATTTCCAACATTCATAAGTCTAAGAAATTTTAAGGTTTACAAAATTGTTCTAATCCACCCATTCTGGTGAGGGACGTCTTCACACACTTGGTATAGACATCCCTCCTAACTCACCTACAGGTTTGAGACCTGTAAGTTACCTGCAACCCATTTTGGTGCCTATCAAGACGATATTTCTGGGACGTCTTACAGCTTCTTAGAACGAGAGATGAGAGTTTAGTGAAAGGTAGACACCAATCATACCAGAGATGCTTAGTTCTTCCTGAAAGCCCCTCCTGTTTCATTGTACTAAAGAACTGGAAACAAAGTTGCTGTTCATCAATTGAGAAAAGCCAACAGGAATCACTATGTATGGACACAATATATTATTAGCTCTCACCTCTTGAATGTATTTATAAACTCTCAGTCTCCCTGGCAGTTTGGGTCACTAAAGAGCTTCTATTTCTCACTTAAGTTTTCTCAATAGATTCAGATTTCTGATTCTATTTTCCACAATACAAACACAGTTAATTAACTTTTAGAAAGGATGTTACAAAAATAATTCTCCCAATGACTGGGACACGCTCTCTCACAATTACACGCAAGGTCTTTGGAGAAACTCTTCTGAGCTTGAAGGTGTAGAGTTATGATATCCTTCTCAGTGTATCTGGTTTTTCCCAGTGTATCTCTCAGCTACAGATATAGATGCTGCTTTGGATTCTGTAGTGGACACTGGTAGAAAGTAAAAATCCTATGACCTTTTAAAGGTCATGTTATTGACCAAGGGGAGAGAGGAGAGAAAACTCAATTTTCTTTTCTCTAAAGTCAAATTCTTCTACCTCTACTTATCTCTTTGCTTCTGGAATACCTTGCTAGAATTCTTTATTTGGTGGCTTATTGTAATATACTTAAACACAGATAATTATCTGATTCTTAACAAATTCCAGTTATATACTCTGTGTAGCATGAGTTACCCTCATTCAAGATGCAAAGTATTCTCAACCAGGTTAAAGAATTTGTCCTATCTTGTTCAAACCTGTAATTGTTTGATTAATTGAGAAATTTAAGCTTTTTATTTCATTGAGTGGGATTGATCCCCATCTTTATACTTGAACCATAAAATATCATTAAACAAGTATACAGTAAGTATTTATTAAATGCTAGCATTGATCCATGGCCTCAGGATCCAAGTCAAAATACAGTCCAATTCACTTTGTATCAATTCACATTTTCTCAAATTTCTTGGAATCTATATATTAAACATTTCTCACGCATTTGTGTATGTGTACATATATATATGCAAGTATATGTATATGTCTATTCTTTTCAATATGTTGACCATTTCCAAACAAGTATGCCTCCTTTTGTACTTCTGCCTAGAGTTAGAAAGCATACTTTGTGACTGGTCACTGTATTGAACAGAATTCCAAAGTCTACTAAAGTTTTATTCCTTTATATTTTTTGTGGTCATTTTATAAATTAATTTTTCTGGGTTTAGCTAAATTTATACAATGACCACAAAAAAATTCAGATTTCTTCTCTGGTACAAAGAGAGGGCCAAAAAACTTTATGCATATTTTCCAGATCTCAGGGGTGCAGCTCCCCTAAATCCTGAGATATAGAAGGAATAACTGTGTGTATGTCTACATATTTTATATGCATATATATATATTTATAAACATATATTATAAGTTAGATTTCTGTTTCTATGTCAGAAAGTCATTGAACTAGTACTGAGCTAGTAATCAGAGGCCCGGTTTGAAATCAAGCCTTCCTGATTCCAACCCAGCATTCTATCCTCTATGCCACCTCGCTGAATCAAAAGTGGGGAAAAATTAGTGAGTCATTTAAAATAATATACAAAAGAATGAAAAAAAGAAAATTTCACAGGGATACAAGAAGGGTTATTTTGTTAAAAATCTCTTAAATTTAGCATATGCTTAAACAACTTCCCATTAGATTATTTCACAGATTATTTTGCTTTTGTTTATATGTTCAATTGTTCATGTTCTTATTTGTTAATTTCATTAAAATAAACCTAAAATGAAAAAAAAATAAAAAAGGTAGCCTAAAGATATAGCAAGAAAATTTAAATGCTAAGCTGAAGAGTTTGTATTTTACTGTAGAGGAATAAATCTACTCATAGAGGCAGGAAATAAACCTGACAATGTTACACAGTGATGCAAGTTAGCTTTTGTTAGGTGCTAAATGAATAGTACAGACAGCATAAACATTTATATTTAATTTGTAGAACTTCCTTTTGAATCCCTAACATATCTTGGATTACCCTAATAGTATAGAAGAAGGTAAAGATTTGGCCTTTCATAAGCCATCTCAATAGTAATATTGATAGTAATGGGCATTTATATACTACTTTAAGGTTTGTGAGACAATTTACCCTCATTATTGCATTTGTGCCTTATGGCAACAGAAGTGAAGTCCATACTACAGTTATTTATAAGTCAAGGGAAAGGTATTTGTTAACCTACTAATTATTTTAATCCCCATTTTACAAACAGAGAAACTGAGTTTCTCTTAATTGCTAATTGAACTTTCCACCAATGACTTTCTAAGTTACTAGTGATAGTTTAGCTGACTTTTTTGAAATGGAAAATAGGCAATGCAGCATCTATTTCCAAATAATTTTATTTTTCCTTTAATATTTTTTGCTTTCATTAGTACTAAATATACACATAAAAACTGAGGAATCATACATATATATAACATATATATCCTGAAATTTAGCTATCACACCATTTTTATGCTATATGTATGAAATGCTATACAGAGAATTTTGATTGAAGGTCCTGAAGGCAAGGACCATATTTCCATTTATTTCCATTTGTCAACTAAGGACCCTAAATGTGAAGTCTATGCTTACAGAAGAAAGAACATTAATAATCCATTTATGACTAAAGGGCAAAGTATGTGGAAGATATACCCAAAACTTTGCTTGTAGTTTCATTTAAAAAAAGAAAAATATTGCACTGAAAATTCACAAATTGAATAGAAACATTTCTGTACACTGGAGGAAATAGCAAGGAAAAAAAAAACCCAAACTGGTTTATATGGTTTTCTTTCTTCCTTCAGGCATGGTGTCAACCTCAACATAACTCCATGTCAGTGGCATTTTTTTAATGACAGACTGAATACATTTTAAAGTGGCAGCCATAAGTCACAGTAATTTAGGCTCCATATCATCACTGTCAGTTTTTTATTGAGGGGGAGGGTGGACTGTCTTTATCCTACACAACCTTGACTCAAGAAGACTGTTAAAGAGAAAGGAATGTGTTAGTTAAAATCCAAGTAATGATATACAGTTTAATACATTCAGATTCTTAAGTTACAAACTAAATAGTATTGAGACGACTACACAGATTTCATGTCATGTTTTTCTTCTAAGAGGCAATTATATGGAAAAAAATCTAACTTCTTTCACTCATTTTCACCCATATGATTACACAGTACCCATAGGAAAAAATAAAGTCAATAAAAATTGAATTCCAGGCAACAAAGCATAAACTTGTGTTATCTTTCAAGTATCTAATAATCTAGCACTGGGTAAGGTTGAACACTACCATGCCAGTGATAAATGTTTATTGCTAGGAGAGCAAGAAATAGGTCCCTAGGAGAAGAAACATAACAAAGACACTTTGAAAGTTCTACCTTTTAAAATAATCAACAATAAAATACATGGATGTACAGAATCACTCTTTGCCATCAGAGACTTTTTTTCCTTTCATTCCTCAATTAGGAAAAACCTAAAGCATTCTTGCTTTCATGCTGTAAAATCTAATGAGTTTGAAGGCTTGGTAATGGATTTGTTTTGTTGATTCTTTTCCAGCATTCTCTACCTAAATATTTGCTAAAAAGAAAACTGAAAGTTTTCTTGTTGTCAGCACTTTTTGCCAGTTATTTTATGGTTCAAGGTAAGATAAGTGTAGCATAAACTTTAACTTAACAAGTGACTAAAATTTAAGGATGTTTTATATTTGTAATAATTGCCTAACAGTGATAGTGTAAAATATACTTTTAAGTTCATGCAGGCAGCTAAAACCATCCCTAAAATATATCTTCCCTCCCTTTTAAGCTATCCCACAATTTTGAAAGAAAAATAATATCAAAGCACTTTTGAATTCATCTATTAACACCATGCTACATTTTGAAAAGAAAGTAATACAAAAGTGATGTTTTCTAACTCACATCTGTAGGCCTGAGCCAAAACAGATTTTTCAAGATCTCTGATTTAACATATCTTACTGACTAGATATTTAGAAAAGAAAATAGAAAATGTTGTTTCTTCAGGGTTAAGGTAAAAGATTTCTGTACCTCTGGGGCAATAGTTAAATTTCTTCTAAATTTCCCTTTGGTTTAATTCAACAAATATGTTATGTGCCTATGTATGCCAGGTAATCTGATGGGGTCAAGGGAGGATATAGTCCTTTCTGTCAAAGAATATGTTATGTAATGGAAGAGTTAAGATACATGCACACATTTTTATCATTCTAAAGAGAATATAAACGTAATGGAAAGGAATAATGGGCTCAATGGTTGAAGGAAGAAAAAGATATTTCTAATTTGAGAGGCAAGTTCAGGATTCATCTTATATCTAAAATCTGAGGGCATTCTGAAGATTCACATACATTACATCAGAGCAGCCTAAACTCAGAGCCACTTAATGGAATATAAGGTTAGTGGTGACTATTATCTCAAACTACCTAACATATTTAAAGTTTTCTTGTAAAATGAAACATCTAAGTAACTCTTATCTAAGAAATAAGAAATTGAGCAAGCCATACAATAGCCTTATTTAGAAAAAAATCTTGTTGTTCTGATATCTTATTTTTATATTCCATTCCTTTCTGAAATTTCGCTTCTTATCCTCTATTTGGTAGGTTACCCTTGTGACAAACATTTCAAAACAAAGAGACAAAAAAAGGGGAAATAGTTTAACAAAACTAAGAAATAGAACACCTTTATCTGACTGCATCTGCAATATTTCACACTCATATTTCTGCACTTATATAATGAAAGGAAACCAGTAGAGTTTATTTTCCTTTATCCAGGTCTAGGCATGGTCAATATATTTATATAACCTTTCTTTTCATGCTGAAGGAGTTAATATATAATCAGAGACAATATATATTAATATAAAGGACTTAAACTGAAAGTGAAGGGTTTTTTTTTTGTTTGTTTTCACTTTTTGTTTTGAGGAAGAATTAGCAGCTGGATTTGAACAGGGAATGATTTGGGTAGGCTATTTGTAGGAGATGGCATTTAGAGATTTTGTGAGTCAGAGCAGAGGAGAGAGCATGTTCCAAGCACAGGGACAATTATATAGGTGCACAGAGATGGAAAATGGAATATAAGATGGCCAGAGGAACAAGAAGGTCAATTTGCCTATAATATAGAATATGCAAAGAGCAGTGACACTGGAAAGGTATCTTGGAGCTATGATACAAATAAGTTCAAATTCCAAACAAGGAGCTTGAATTTGATCATAGAGGTGATAGGATGCTGTCAGAGTTTATTAATTAGGTGAATGACATGGATACAACAATGTTTTAGAAATATTATCTTAGCAGCTGAGTGAAGGGTAGATTAGTTTTTACCATAACCCAGTGGATTGTTGCTACTGTGAACCTGAATGGCTAGGTGGATATTGGACTCTAGGTATCATCCTCAACTCTTCCCTCCCACTCCTATCAAATTAGTATCTAATATATAATATTATATATATATATACACATACATAATATTATCTATATCTATGCTTTTATAATATCTGTCCTATATATGCTTCTTTCTCTCTTCTGACACTTCCTAGACTATTGTAGTTGCCTGCTGGTGGATCTGCTGTCTCAAGGTAGAGACAACTACACTCCCCAGTGCAGTGAATCCTCCACTCAGCTGTCAAATTAATCTTCCTTGAAGCTTGTCTGAACATATTATCCCCTAACCAATAAACTCCAGGGGCTTCCTATTAGATGTGTGCTGACAAATGTTTTGAGTCTCTGAACAAAAAGTACACAGGACACATGGTAAAGTAGAAGCTCCATTATTAACATTTTCTACATCTTCCATCAACAAAACAATAAATGGAGCCCAGATTGGCAGCATTCGTCAATATCCAGGTGTACATGCTTATGCCCATAAGTTAATAAGAAATTCTTAGGAAGCAGTTCAAGCTCACTGCAGTACCTGCTGGCTTCCTATTATTTCCAAGTTCAACCATCAAACCCTCTGTTTGGCTTTTTTGCCATTCCTTTTACGCAACATTCCTTCTCATGACAATGTTTTCCCTGGCTAAGACCCACATCTGCGATGCTTTCTTTTCTTGTTTCTGCTTCTTAGCTTTTTGGGCTTCCTTTATATTCAAACTAAATTGTGAAATTTCATAAATTTTCCTACTTTCCTTCCATTGAATATTTAAAGTTTATCCTGACTATAACGTTTTAAAAAAAATCAATAGCTGTTTACATGTTGTTTCTTCTATTAAACTGTGAACTCCTTGAGAACAGGGGCCATTTTTTTTTGCCTTTCTTTGAATAGTCTTAGATAGAGCTTAGTATGGAGCCTGACACATAAGTTGAGGCTTCATAGATGCCAGTTAACTCATTTACTGACTGAATGGTTTAGAGATCAGAGAGACTTGAGGCATAGTGGAGAATTATGCAGATATTTCATTAATCCATGTAAATGATAATGAGGTCTAAAACTAGGGTGGTGACTGTGTTAATGTTGGAAAGTGATTCCAAGTGATGTTCAGGATATAGAATCACCAAGATTTGACAAATTTTGGATGTGTGCAGTGAGGAAGCAGGAGTGGAGGAGTGGAGACTGCAGGCCTAGGTGACTAAAAGGATGTTTATTTACTAAACTAGAATAAGAAGGTTCAAAAGAAAGGTTTGGGGGCAGGGAGAGTTTGGAGGGAAAGATAATGAATCATCTTTGGACATATTGAATGGAGATGCTTATGGGAAATGACCATCTGAGATATGAGGCTAGAGTACAAGAAATAGACTAAGGTGACTATCAGAAGTCTAAATTGGGAAGATTCTGGATAAATATGGTTACTAAGCCATTGTAGCTGATAAAGTGATGAACAGAATATGGAGAAAGAAAAGGGAAGAGAGATAGAGATTGAAAGAAAGAGAGACAGAGACAGAGACTTGAGAAAAAAACCAAACAAATCTTGTTAAAGGGTGGGAATCTGATGTTGACTCAACCAAAGAGACTGAGAAGGAACAGTCAAACAGGTAGGAGCAGAATAAAGAGAAAGAAATATCAAACATCAGGGAGAATAAAGTGTGTAGGATGAGAGTTTGTTCAGCTAAGATAAATGCTGAATGGTCAGGAAGGATGAGTGAGGAAAGGTCATCATACCTGACAGTTAAGGCACCATTGGTAGTTTTTGTCATAAGCAGCTTCATTTGAGTTATGAGTTCAGAAATCAAATTATAAAGGGTTGAGAAATCAGTAAACAGAGGAGTGAATCCAATGGGTAAAGAAAAGAAAAATTATTTGAATCGACATTGTGGGGTGAATTTTGACTTTTTAGGTCAAGACCAACTATTCAGACTAGGATATTAAACACATCTCTCTCTTCTCCAAAATATTGTAACATCATTTAATCTTTCTTTTGCACCTTAAGGCAGGAAAATGTATATATTAAGCTTTTACTCTATGTTAGGCACTGTGCTTTTATAATTCTTAGCTTCTACTTTATATTAGGTTCATCTTTTCTGTCTAAAAAAAAGAGAAATCAAATATCACCTGTACAAAATAAAAGTTAAATCCTGCATCTTTCTTGAGCCATTGTCCTTTTCTTTTCAATTCAAGATTTGCAAAATAGATATCAGATGATTTAGGCCTTCATCTACTCATTTCTTAATTCCATTTAGACTGACTCCAACTCCTACTACTGTATTGGAGGTATTGTCACCGATGTCAGCATGAAGGCACTGTGTCCTTGTTAGCTAGGGAAAATAATACTTGTTATATACCAAAATGCAATTTTTTAAAAATTTAGAGACAAGAGCAACTTGGAATAAGAGAGGTCTTTAGATGTCAAGGAATGTATCTCAGACCTGAACAGAAATCTGATCTACAAAATCCCTTACATGAACACCTCTAGTGCCTTGGTTTTTACCACCAACACAATTGATTTGTTTGCACATTTGGATGGCTCTAATTGCTAATTAGTAACAATTAGATTCTAACAATTTTGCTAAATTTGCTTCTCTGTAACTTCTACTTGTTTTTTATTTTGTCAAGCAGAACAGATCTGATTCCTCCTCCAAAAACTTTCTGAAAACTGAAACATAGCTTTATTATCCACCAAATTTTATCCAGTTTGCCTTGAATAGTGAGAGTCTGACATGCAAGGAAATAAAAAGATATATAGAAGCAAAGGGAAATAAGACAGGCATTAGATCTCATTAGAAGATCCTTTCATTTTGTTTGTGATGCATTTTACTCAGATTGCAACATGTAAATTCCTAACAAAAGAATTAAGCTTGTCCATGTTCTTTTAATTGTTCCAGATTCATAGCAAAGCAGAGGAAATTATCTTTAGATTTCATCTAGGTGACATGAGTTCATTAGAACATTGAAATTCATCATTTCTCTTTTAAGTATTATGTCTCATGGGGAGCAATATGATCCAACATTAGATCTGATCAGAAACCATGCTTTCAAATGTCTATATACAAATGTACAAAGTATCAAAAATAAATAAATTCAACTACTTATCCATAAGAGAACAAGTCAAATGTGACCTCCTTGTTAGGAGAATTGGTAGGTGGAGAGTCATGGCTAAAATTTGTTTCTGGGATGACTTTATTTAAACTAAATAGACAGTAGGATAAGAGAAAAAAATCTTCACATAAGGAACTCTAGAATTCTTCAAGGAAAACAAGGTAGGAAAATCTGCTAGAAGATCTTGAGTGACAGAAATACCATATTTCCTGAACCTATAAATTTTGGATTACTCTAATTGTTAGGAAGATCTGCTTTAAATTCAGATTGTATTTACCCCTTTTAATTCTATCCATTAGTTTTAGGTTTATTTCTTAACTCAAGAAAAAATAAATTCCCCATTCTCTGATATAGCTTTTAAAATGCCCCACCCTTCAAATGATACTCATTTGAAACAATTTTGAGATTGTACATTTTTTCTGTTTATTCTCCTCCAGAAACTGTTGAGTTGCCAATATTACTGTCAATATAACTGTCTTGCTGGTTCCACCTTACATTTCTAGTTTATTTTCACACCCACTGATTCCTTGACTTCTCTGTTCTAGCCAAAATATAACTATTAGAATATAACATTCACTCTCTCCTTCTATCCCTTGGGAATATTCTCCCTTTTTGACTGCTAAATTCAGATCCCCTCATTAAATGGTTCCCTTCTTTTGTTCAACCTGTATGCCCCATTTGAGTAGCTTTTAGTAGTGACTATCTAGAGTAAGGATAGGTCAAATGTTTTAAGGCCATGTTGTTTTCATTTATTTATTTAGTTTTATTTTTCATGATTCCTACATAGCATTTTTTAACATTTGATTCATTGTTGATTTAATGTTTCCTCACTCTGAGTTTATATTTGAATTCATCCTAAATCTAGATGAAAACATCTTTTTTTTTGCATAATTGTTATCTCCTCTTCCTTTTTTATTCTTGTTTTCTAAGAAATTCCTCTCACTAATTTCTTGAATTATATTTTTATATCTTAATTTTAGCATGTTTTGTTATATTTTATAGTTTACTGTCCAATAATACTTACCTGCTCAACTTTAAGTTCTGAGAAAACAGAAACTCATTTTTTAATGCCCTGTGCATCTATGACAAACCTTAGCCAAAACCTAAAACAAATACATAGATATTTCTTTTAAAACAGATACTTAACAATTAAAAAAAAGATTAATTTATGCTTTGGAGGTTCCTTTGGTGCATGGCAAAACCTGGATGAATATTAAGATTCCTTTTAACTCTCAAGTTGTTTGGTTCTGTATTTTCTCATGTGCCTTGTGAATTTTAAAACTATTCCACCCTAATCAGACCATTCTTTAGAAGATCTGATTTAGCTATTTCCTGATCAATAACAATAGAGATACTTGGAATAACAGAATCAGGTCTTGGAAACTACATTTCTCCTCCCTTCTTAGTTTAACAAGATTAGGAAGGGCTGCATCAAACTCAAGATTTAATTATGTGAGAAAATGGCCTTCAATAGACATGTTCAAAAAAAGGACAGACCTTTGGGCGGTCCTAAGTCAAGCTTGAACCACCATTGGCACATGTGAGACTCAGGAAGTGAGGTAGAGAACAGCCTCTGGAGTTCTAGGGACTTCCTGTGAGGAGGGCTAGAGTTTAGTTCGATGCTGGAGGAGCCCCACAGACAGCTTTCCTTCAGACGGGTCACGTGAGTGATAAGGACTGCCCCCTTTCCCTGCATTGCCTCTCCAAGGACTTAATGCCCGCTTTGGCTCAGCCTGAGCCAGGTGGTTTTGAGTTAAACTCCTTTTCTTCTCTCCCTTTTTCCTTCTCTCCCTCTTTCCTTCTCTCCTTCCCTCTCTCTCTCTCCCTCTAATATTTTCTTCCTCCTGTTGTAATTAAATCACCATAACAATTTGGCAGCTGACTTGGGTATTTTATTATTTGGGATTTTCCTTGGCAACCATTTAAATTTAGCTCAACCATAATTTTCACCCTTTACAGCCTTGTTTGCCTTATGTCTTGACTAGTTTCTGGATTTTTTTAGTATGAAATTTTGAATGTAGTTTCTAGTTCATTTCTCAGATTTGAGGATTCTTCCTAATTCCTTTCCAGGTTCTGCTCCTGATTGTCTGGGATTTCCCTGTCATGCCATAGAAGCCACCTCCTGCTGGAAGTTCATTCTTTTCACAAAAGCTTCTCACCTTGGAAGCATGTGTCACTGTGCCCCCTTCATCTGTTGCTAGTTCCTCAGTGTTGTAGAAATAACTCAAAACTAATTCTTTTTGACATTCCATTCCTGATTCTGAACTTTCTTTGTCTTGTCCCTTTATAGGTATTTATCCCACTGTCAACTTTACCTTTTTCGCTTTATTTTTGTTTTATATTTCCCAATTAAAGTATAAACTCCTTGAGGGAAAAAGAACTTATTTTTCATTCTGCTTATATTTGTGTTCTCAGTGCTGATACATAGAAAGCATTTGATAAATGATTAATTATTTGACTAGAAAGAAAGCCCATTCCAGTGACCATTTCATTCATTGCCTCACTCATACTTAGCTTTTAAACTGCAAAAAGAACTTGGATTCTGAGACAAGAACTCAGTACTAATGACTTCTAAGTGTTCATCTAATTTCTACTGTTTACCTAATCCCCTTTGCTTTGCTTGAACTAATTTTATCCTAAATATTTCAACTCAGTTCATTCTTGAGCTTATGACAGGCAAAGTGATTTTAGCCTTTTTCTAAGATGATTAGGAAGCAGTAATCACTAAAAATTATTTTCCTTTAGCAATTAAAGTGAAAGGCATAACAATTCATTCAGACTCTAGGGAAAGCTGCAAGAAACAAGTTATCACCAAAAACACAAATTTCCTTTGACACCTAGGACAAACAAAACTGAATATGAGCAAGCAAAGTGCTACATATAACATGTGGGATTCTTTGATGTCTGAAACACAAGTAAAAGTTGGAGGTTTTCTTTAAAATAAATGGATTACATAATTAAGATTAAGGAGTTTGACAACAATTAAAATGTATATAATAAAAAGCATCAGAAGGTACCTAAGTATTGCTGTCATTAAGCCTTGCTTTAAATTATATCCCTTTTTGAACTTGGTTCTTGTTCAGTAAATGACCAGGCTGTCATACCTATATGAACTTTATGCCCCTCTCAAAATTGGTCATCAAGTCTTCTTATAAATATTTCTAATGAGAAAGATTACTATTTCCCAAGATAAGCGATCCTAATTTTGATTAACTCTATTTAGATTTTTTTCTTTACGTCAGTTCTAAATATTCTTCTGTAAAATTGTCATTATGCCCAATTCAAGTCTCTCCAACCAAGACTAATAGATGAAATCTCTCTTCTGCATGACAGACCTTCAAAAACTTGAAGATAATTACAATAGATCCTCTTATTTCCTTTTCTATAAATTTAATTTTTTTCAGTCTAATCCTTTGGCCAATACTTTACATTTCTTGTTAACTCATAAATTCCTCTCTTATCCATAAACATGATGTGCATTATCTTCTCTGTTCTCATTTATTTATATCTCATTTTACATCTAGAACATGTATCTATTTTGATCTTATATTAGTGAATATTGTAAAATATTAATTTTTATCATAACGCTTTCCAGTTCTCCAAACATTTTTTCCCCAAATATCAGTTTCTTATGCCCAAACCTGGGTTTATGTTTTTGCCTAATACAAGGTTACTATAATATTTACTACTGTTTGTTTTATGTCTCTCCTATTTCATTGATCTACCTTTCTATTTATTAGCCATTAGCAGATTGTTTTGATAATTACTGTTCTATAATAAAATTGAAATTCTGGTACTGCTAGATCTATTCTCTTTACTTTTAAAATTAATTCTTTTGTCTTCTGGATGAATGTTGTTATTAATTTTCCATTACTTGGTAATTTTTTGGGGATATCACATTCTTTAATAAAATTATTTATTGTTTCTATAACTTGTTCTTTAACCCACTCATTCCTAAGTGGCTTAGTCACCAATTATTTTTTTCCCCTGTGGTTCCATAGTATTTTATTAAATATAATTTTATTGAAATATGATTCAAAAGAGATACATTTAATATTTCTGCTTCCTCTAATTATAAATTTTTTTCTTAATATATGATTATTTTTTTGTAAAAGGATCATGTACTACTGAGAAATAGGTATATTCCTTCCTATTGCACCCAATTCTCTCTAGATATGTATCATATCTAGCTTATATAATAGTTTATGTCTCCTTAATTTCTTTCTCTTTTATGATTTGTCAAGTTCTAAGAGGGATTTAAGTCCCCATGCTATAATAATTTTATTATCTATTTCCACCTGTAATTTCTTTAGCTGTTACTTAAAAAAAATTGGATACTACACATAAGGTAAGTACATGGTTAGTACTGATAATGCTTCACTATGTATGCTACCTTCTTACATAATTCCCCTGATTTTCCCTTTTAATTAGATCTATATCTTCTTTAACCTTGTCTGAGATCATTATTGCTACCCCTACATTTTTGGTTAGCTGAAGCATAATATGTTCTACTTGATTCCTCTATTTTTACTATATGTGAATCTCTCTTTTTAAAATGTATTTCATATAAACATTATATTTTGGGGTTTTGATTTTTAATCTATTCTGCTCTCAGTTTCTGTTTTATGGGTGACTTCATCCCATTCCACATTCAAAGTAATAGTTATTGGTTGTGTATTTCCCTCCATTCTTTTTTCTTCATGGTTTTTCCTTCTTTGTTTCTTTTTTGTCTTATTCCTCTTCAGAAATATGATTTTATTCTAGCCACTACTAACCTAATTTCCATTACTTAAGTCCCATCTTTATTTTCCTTCTCCACTCCTCTAAAGTTTCCTCCCTTCTCTCTTTCCTTTATCCCTCTAGCTGCTCATCTATTTACCTTTCTATGAGTTCCCTCTTTTATCCCTCTCAACCTCTCATTCATTAATATAAACAACCACTATAATTCCTTCTTTTCTCTTATCTTTTTGTCATTATTTTTCTTAATCTATATTCCCTTCTAGGAGTATGTCTCTCTTTTAATATTTTTCTCTTGCCCTCTTCTTCTTGTAAGTTAATAAACTTTTACTTTCCTATATCTATATAGGATTTCCTTTTATATAGATCCAGTGAGAATAAGGTACAAGCATTAACATCCTTCTATCCTCTCCCTACATTATTTATAACATTTCTTTTATTCATACCTCTTTTATATGAAATGATTATTCCAATTTATCACTTGTATACAGTTTTATTTTTAACTTATTCTATTAGATTCAATTTGACCTCAAAGCTTCTATTTATAAATATCCATTCAAGTCACCCAATTAATATCATTTAGACATATCATATTCTGATATGAGGAGTAGCCACTTTGACCAATTTTGACAAATTGGTCATCCATGTTATCGTCTTATGTTTCTTTTCATTCTTGTATATACATTTTTTATGCATTCTGGTCTTTTCTTCAATATATATTTCTTTAAAAAATAATTTCTTTTACTGTATGATAATACTCAACTTTAAATAGTAGATTATTCTTGCTTGTAAAACTATTTCTTACTCTTCCGAATGTATAACATTATTTCTCCTCAACTCTTAACCATTTTTTTCCACTTTAAAATTCACACAAAGACACAATTTTAATCACCTGAGGGGAATTTGGTGAAGAAATATTCTGTCCTATTCTACCATTTTCCCAGGATTATTCTCAAATCATATCTCCTAATTATGTTTTCCATATTATTTGTTTTTCTAATGAAATATTTCATATTTTCTTCTATTTAAAAAAATCATTGCCTTCCATCGTAGAATTCACACTCTTTTTGGTTGCAAGGTAGAAAAACCATAATGACCAAGCAATTGTTTTTTGTTTCTTTTACTTGCCCAGAATGACACAGCTAGGATAAATTTTCTTCTTTTTTTTTTCATTCTTTTTTAAGTTTGTTTTATTTGTTGTGCATTTTATTGATGCATTAGCTTCTACTTGCTCTTTTCAAAAAATTTTAGAATTATTTTCTTCAGTGAATTGCTGTACCTCTTTTTAATGTGGTTGATTCTTTATTTTTAAAGAAGTGCTTTTCTTCAGTGAATTTTTACCTTCTTTTCCAATTGACTTTTTCTTTATTTTAGAAGTTGTTACATTTGTGGTTCCCATTAATGTCATTATGTGTGTGCACTCCAGAGAGACCTCTACACCAGTGTTATAGTCTTCTCTTATGGTTCCTTCATTTTTTTCTTATGGTAGAAACATGTGTTATACTAAATTATTTTCAGATCTGCTGATCCATTATTTTATTTAAGGTGTTATTTTAAAAGTGTTTGAGAGGAATATTGGGATAGTTCATCTGGCTTGTTGCCTCCAATCTGCTATATTACCTCTAATCAGTCCAGTTTATTATCTAATTTCAAAAGTTATTAATTTGCACCTTTGAGGCTCAGCTGCTCCTACCCATGTACCTAAATGTATTACAGAGGATCATAAATTTTAAAATAGGAAGGATATAAGGGGTCATCTAATCCAGAGCACTCATTGTTCAGATAAGGAAATTGAGACTGGAATTAGAATATAACTCCAGATGTCTGAGCAAGTTCTTTTTCTGATATAGTCACAACTAAAACTTTTCATCCATCCTGTTTCCCATTTTCTATTCCCTACCTTTAATGAAATTTCTTATTCCATTTTATTTCATGATATATGATGAGCCATTGAACATTTTAACTGGTGAATTAATTACATCAGACCATATCTGACATGTTTCAAGTTGTGTTACATTACTGAGAGACTGAAAGGACTTCTGGAGAGAACACACTAAATGGAGGAAGATCTAGCTTTTAAATTTGTCATAAGTCTCTTCCAATCTCTTAGATTCTCTAGTGTTTTCTAGTCATCATGATTATGAGGTATAATGGAGGCAAAATGAATAATTTAAAGATTGACAATTGTTAAATACCTAGGCACCTTCTTGAATTGCAATCCTAGAACTCAACATGATATTACATTGAGTTTTATTTTTCTACTTTTGTCTGAACTTTTAAAAGATTTTTGCCTTTCTTTTTATCTCTTTTTAGTAATTTACATGATGAATTTGTAATGATATTGAATATAATTTTCTGTCTCTAGGAAACCTGAAATAGACAGTCTTATGATAATAGGCATGTTTGCCCCATTAGTTCTTGTAATATCATATCCATCATAAGTCCATAATTCATAAAGGTAGCAAAGCAGTAAAATAGTTCCCATACAACTTTGGATCTAGGTAAAGGAAAGAAAACAAAAGATTTTAATGGATAAAACTATGCTAAGAAGTTGTTAACAATAAGGTATAAATAAAAAAGAGAGATAGTGGATGGTCTACACGAAACTAGGAAGAAGAAAACATGTATTAGTTCTTCCCAATATGAGATGTGTAAAAAGAAATATTTCTATTATTCATAGATATTTATTTATTCAAAATATTTCTTGTTTCTTTTTACTTCTAATATATTTCTCTTAAAGTCATTGATTTGAATACTTTCTGAGTTCAGTTAATTTTTTCATACTCAAATCCTTTTGTACTATTCTGTTTGTATAACTTGTGGGTTTTCTAGTTTATGTCTGAAAGTATTTGTATGATTGTATATTTGCATATGTATCTTTACATGTATTTATATATGCATATGTTTTATATACATATATAATCATATATAATCATACATGTCTATACTACCCATTAGAGCTTAGAGATTTGGACTTGGAATCATTATCACTTGTATTCAAATCCTAAATTTTACACAAAACATGTCATAATCATATATACATCACTTAGCCTGACATTTCCTTGGGTAAGAGTAAAAGATCAAAAAAGGAGTTCTTACAGTTTCAATAATATAAAATTCTGGCCATAATAGAATTAAATTAGAATTAGAATTAAAATTCTCTGGGGACTGTATATTAATTTAGAATTGTTTATTAGGTAGTAAAAGCTGGAAAGAGAGAAAAGTACATAGTAGTAGTCTCTCGGTAACCGAGGATGAAGATTGTGTGTTTTCATCTATGGTATATAGATGAGTGTGCACAAAGACACTTAAGTCACCTGCTGAAGCCTATCTAATCAGTTTCCCACTCACCTTGTGAGAGACCATGCCAAGAAAAGCCTTCCTAACCAAAGACCTCACTCAAGCTGCCCTACCTGGCAAGCCTTGACGAAGATCTTTCATGTTTCCTCGATCCCTAACTTACAACCCTTTTGACTTCATTCCTTCTGTGTCTGGTTGGACAGTGTTGACCTCAGTTCTGGATGGACACTAGAAGTCATGTTGGATAAGAACCTTCCTGGACTCCAGGGAGCCAGTAGGACTGTGGCAATCTCCCATACTATGCATGAGCAACCAATCAAAGGATAGAGCTGAGACCAAAATGAATTTCAGAATTTTCCTTTTTCAAAAGGAAAGAGGGGTACAATTTATATTAAATTCACATACTATTGCTACTTAAAAAAAATTAATGGCTCTCCATGGCTGATAGAATAAAATGCAAATTTCTCAGTGTGGCAGTTAATTAACTGCACAAGGCACTTTTACTTACCTTTTAGCCTTCTATTTCATATTATTCCCTTTTTAATACTCTTAATGATAAATTAAATTGCAAGTGGCTATATTATACAACATTTAGTACCCTATTCCCATACCTTTTCAAAAGCAGACCCCCCCACATCTAGAATGCATTCCATCCTTATCCAACTTTTTAGAATATTTTATCTTTTTCTTCCTTCTATTATATGCAATTTAAATTTTATTGCTATATTTTGGTTTTATACTATTAGCATTTCTAGATTTACCCACCCACCCAGCATTCTTATAACAAAGTCAAACAATTAAGACAATACTAAACAATACAATTACCCCATCTGAAAATGTATTCAATATTCTTTCTCTGCTGCTCTATCAAACTCTTTATTATTAAAGTTTTTTAATGAACATGAATCTATTTTCTCCTTTTCACCTCTCACTGTATTAAAAAGAACAAGTGAAAAACAAATTGCTTTCAACACATATAATTAAATAAAACAAAACAAATTCCCTCAATAGGTATATATCAAAAATATGTGTCTCATTTTGTACTCTGATCCTCTTGTAGCTCTGAAATGAACAGCATGTTTCATTATATGTCCTCTGGAACCATGAGTGATTTTTTTATTGATCAACATTCTTATAACTTTACAAGTTTTTTGGTGTTAATAGCACTGTTATTATTGTATAAATTCTCCTTCTATTGCTGGTCATTTCATTCTTCATCTGCTCTAAAAGTCTTCAGTTATTTGTCTTTAATAAAAATGATATTATAGAATTGAATGTACTTTTGATTCTACTGACTTTCTTCTGTTTCAGTTGTTAACAATTCTTGAATCTTTGAGATCATTTATTTCCTTATTTGTTATAAACCATTACTTTTCCATCAGATTCCAAAACTGATTATTGAATCATTTTTCCATCTAACAAATAATGCTTTCCTTTCTAAGTTGTGGTATTATTTCACTAATACAAAAAACCTACTATAAATATTTTTGTAATATCATATATGGTCTTTTCCTATTTGTTTGATCTCTTTTGTTTATAAGCCTAGAAAGTGGAATAGCTAGGTCAAAGGGCATGATGCCTTATTTAAAACCATTCTTATGAAAAACATTTCTCTATCCCTCTACTTGTTAGAAATGGTTTCCTCCTCAAATTTCTTTGTAATATTTTACACACATTTTGTGTTTTTCATAATATATTTAATTTTGAGCAGTACACATCAGGAAAGACATTTTGGAATAAATTGGAAAGCATTCAGAAAAATGTGTCACAGATATTGAAGTGAAAAGACTTATTCTGAATAATAAGGGGAGCTTATTCTGAATAAAAGACATTGAGACTCCACCATAATTGTTTTCAAGTACCAAAGAACTCCTATGTGGAAGAGATATTAGATTTATACTTAGATGTAGGGGGCAGAATAAATAACAATGAATGGAAATAAAAGATAAGGATATTTAGCCTTGATGTAAGAAAATATTTCCTCCCAATTAGACCTATATGAGAGTAGAATGTGCTTTCTCTAGAGGCTGTAGGAACCCCTCCATGAATGTCTTCAAGGGACTCATTCATTATGAATATGGTAGAAGTAATTCATGTTTAGGGAATACAGGAAAGTCTGGATGGCCTCTCAAGTCCCTTCAGGTTCTGAGATTAGTATTCATTATTTGAGAAAACTGGAAATAAATAAGTCTTATGTTCCTTCTCTGTCAGTTATTTTTCAATTATTTCTCAATTTAACAAATATATTTATCTGATATGTTTGATAATAGAGATAAATTATATTAAAAAGCATACATTGAAAGCAAAGTAGATGTTTCAGCAGACTTTAAAAAGCCTAAATATATACAAAAACTTGCAAGGACAAGCATATTTTAATAGAAAAAAAACTTTTAAAACTTCTTTGTTTCTCACTTGCCACATCCTAAATCAGTTCTTTTTACTCTAAAAAAATGTGCTAATTAATTCCAGGAAGGTGTTGAAATAGCCATTTCTAATGGCAGAAGGTATGAAAAATAAGACTAAACCCTTTATTGGTGAGAATTGAAGAAGTTTGAGTTTCTAATATTTAATATAATTTCATCTATTACTTATATATGTACATATATATGTGTGGGTGTGTATATTGTGTGTGTGTAGGGATTTATAAAATCCGGTCCACCCAATCTTTCTCATTAGTGATTCATATTTGAAATATGTGGAAAATAGGAGTATATGTGTGTGTGTATATCAGTGGTGGGGGGGTTCTAAGTGGTGGACAGGAATGGGCAGAGAGACAAAAGAATTTAGGAAAAGAAGGGAAGAAAGTGGGGAATGGGTGAGAAAGGGTAATCAGGTATTTTATTTTTTTCAATTAGGTATTTTAAAAAGGAGGAAATCAAGTATAATGACATTTTTCCTTGAGGCTTTGATGCTTCATTAAGATATATCAAGTTTTAGATATTGGAGAGTGTAAGTCTTTGGCTTCATGAATGCTCATATGTATATATATATATATATAAATACATGTGTATGCATGCTCATATAAGCATACATGTGTATGTATGCATGCATATGCATGCTAATATATGTATATATCATATGTGTATATATCAAATATATGTGAATATATTTGAATTTGAATTGAACTTAGTTATGTCAGTTTTTTTCTGAGCCTGGAAGTGGGGGGGGGGTGGCCCCTCCCTAGCACAGGATTGGTTCAATTCAAGACCAATCCCATTCCAGGAAATAGGAAGGTGTGGTCCCTCCCCCCAGCATTGGATTGGTTCATTTAAGACCGATCCCCCTTCAGGAAGTAGGAAGGAGGGACCCTTGAGGAATGCTGGGGGATGCAGTTTCCGGAGCCACACATATATTGACATGAGCATGCATACTCTTCTGAGAATTGTATAGTTATTTTATTTCCTTCCTCCCTTCAAAATAAGATACTATAAATATACTTTCAAATGCAATGAAGACAATTTCACTTAACTTTTCATTTTTAGACAATTTTTCTAGCTGAAGTCAAGTCAACAAAAATTTGTTTATGGCTGAAAGACCTAGAACTGTCATAAGCACTACATTTAAAAGCAACACTACCATCACCATCACTGTTAACAACAATAAAACAATTCCTGTCCTCAAGAAACATATCTACTTACTAGCTGTACGAGCCATACTTTACCTTGATTTGCTTTACTTTCCACATCTGTTAACATGGGGATGAGTATCTACACATACTACATATGGCAGTTATGAGAATAAAAAGAAATAATTGGAAAGTTTTTAGCACAATGCCTGAGACATAGTTATCAAAATATTATTAATTAATTTTAGCTATTATTCCTATAGAGTGGGGATAAGAGAGATAATATAAAATACAATAAAGCAAATATATACAAAATTTATGCAAAATAATTTGAAGAATTGGAGTTGTTCCAAAAGAAGGAATAATGAATGCTTTTAAGGAAGCTAAGTGCCCTGAAAGGTAGAGGTAAGGGAGCAAGGCCATTGTACTCATGGAGAGCCACTTGTCACAGAGGAAGTGAATGATACCATATGAAGACACAGGTAGCAAGCCAGTTTGACAGGAATGGAGAAGAAAATTGGAAGTATGATAATGAGAGACAGTTAATGTAGTGGGAAAATATTGCTGTATTTGGAGTCAAAACTTAATTTCAGATCCCACCTCAGATATTTATTAGGTAACAAATTTAACATTTTTGAGGTTCAGGTTCTTCATCTGTAAAACAGGGATGAGCAAACAAGGAGGATTGATCTCAGAGGAATTGGGAGATGTTTCAATGAGATGACATGTCAAAATAACTTGGAGATCTAGAGCAGCATATAAATGTCAATTATTATTATAATGAAAGGAACAAATGGTATAAAACATTGTCAGATGAAAAGGAAAAGTCACAAAGTTTCCAATGAAATTATTCAGTTATGGGAAATATGCCTTATCAAAGAAGTGATATCACAGAAGGAACTACAAACTCACTCTTTTAGCTCTAGCAATCCGACAAAAGACTGTGAAACTGGTAAAGATAGGAAGGAAACAGACTTTTTGAGCACACACACATGTGGAGAGAGAGAGAGAGAGAGAGAGAGAGAGAGAGAGAGAGAGAGAGAGAGAGAGAGAGAGAGAGAGAGAGAGAGAGAGAGACAGAGACAGAGAGAGACAGAGACAGAGACAGAGAGACAGAGAGACAGAGAGAGACAGAGACAGAGACACAGAGACAGAGACACAGAGACAGAGAGAGAAAGAGACAGAGAGACAGAGAGAGAGAGAGACAAAGAGACAGAGAGAGAAAATGTGCATTAGTACAGGTGTTCTTTGTAATTATGAAACCATGGGAAACCTTCACAGGGTTCCATTTATCTTCATCACATCCTAGGGTGATAAACCAGTAGCAATTTAACACCTGCTCTAGCAATTTGGCACTTTTGGTATTTACCAAAGTTTGGTCTTGAAGAATGAAGGTATTTTTGTGTTCTTTTCTGAATGCAGTGGAGTTATCTAAAACATGTCAAATACAAATGTGTTTAATAAAAAATCCCATTTGTGAGAATTTTAACATATAGCTATAAGCAAGTTTTAGTAAATAAAATCTTCAACAAAAAGTCAGTTTGGTTTTCATTTGACAAATGCATTTTCTCTCTTGGAGAATGTTTTTGTAATCTTTACTTGGCAACATAATTCAAAATGTTCGCAAAAAACAAAGCACTTTGAGTACAATCTTCCATTCTGTATATAATTGGATTTCCAGCTGTTAATGGCTCTTGGCAGAAGATGGACTGGTGAGGCTAATAATGGCTGCCACTTCCATACCTTAAAATAGTACCAGGCTGCTAGCAAATAAATGAGAGTCCAAATTCCTAAAGCAAGAAAAGAAGTAAAATACTGATCTCATTGTGATATTATCCAGAATATCCATGGTGATCTCAGCAGCTCTCATCATTTAATTTGCCACTTCTATGCGGATGACTCATATCTATATAGTCTGCTTCAAACTCACTGCTAACCTCTAATGTAGCATCTCCAACTGTCTTTCAGACATCTCAAACCAGATGAGACATCTGAAATTTAACATGTCCAAAAAGGAATTCATTATTTTTCCTCCTAAACCTTGCCCCCCACCTTTGCCACCTTCTTTGTTACTGTAGAAAGCAACAACACACTTCCATTCCCCCAGGATCCCAACCTAAGAGTCATCCTGGACTCCCTGATTTCTGCCATCCCTCATATCCAGTCTTTTGCAGATATCTGTTAAATTTGCCTCTGTAGCATCTCTGAAAATGTCCTCCTCTGTACACCTCTATTGCTCTTGTGAAAGTACTCCTCAATTCACATCTTGATATAAATAATAGCCTCCTGGTGGGTCTGCCTGACTCAAGACTGTCCTCGCTATAATCCTTCCATCATTTAGCTATTAAAGTGATTTTCCTAAAGCACAAGTCCAACCATATCACCTTCCCTACTTAATAAATTGCAATGAATTCATATTTCCTCCCGTACCAAAGACAAAATGTTCTTTCTGGGATTCATAGCATTTCATAACCTTGCCTCTTCCTTCTTACACCTAGCATCCCAACATGCACTCTGATTCAGGAGCACTGTTCTCTTCATGATTCTTCAAATGTAAAACTCTATCTTTTGTCTGTTTTTTTTTTTTCCTGACTGTCCACCATTCTTGGAATGTTCTAACTCTCCCTAGTTCCACTTCCTGATCTCCCTAGCTTCCTTTAAGTGCAAAATAAAATTCCTTCTCTTTAGAAACCTTCCTCAACTCCTTTTAATTTTAATGTCTTCCCTCTATTATTGACTTCTTACATGTTTTATATAATTTGCTTTTTGCATATATAGTTTCTTTCATTAAATGTTAAACTGTCTTTTGCCTCTTTAAAAAATATCTCCAGTATTTAGCAAATTTCCCAGCATTTATTAGGCATATAATAAATATTTGTCAATTGATTCATCAACCTGGAATAAGAGCAGTTGTATGAAACTTTGTTAAATTCTGGGGCTATAGAGCAAGGAAGTTGCATTCTGGAGAAAAATTTCCTAAAAATTAATGAGAGGAAAGCTCCTCATGCTTCATAAATTTTCTCCAAAGCTGAATAAACTCAGGGAATCAACTCTCAGAATTGCAAGGCATCTCAGAGGTCATTTATCCCAACTACTACCTGAAGAAAAAGCCCAATCTCAATACTCCTAACAAATAATCAATTGCCTCTACTGGAAGTTATTCAGTGAAAGCAGACCAAATTCATTTTGAAGCAGCCTTTTGAATTTTAAAATAGCTCTAATTGATATTGTTTTCCAATATGCTCAATTGAAATATACATTTATGCAATTTACATCTTTTACTTTTAAATCAGCCATATGAATCCAAGAAGAATAAGTCTAATATCTCTAAAACCAATCATTTAAATACTTCAATATTCCTTTCATTGTTTCCCTTAAGTCAGGGTCTAATGATCCATGAACTCAGATGGGATAAATATATTTTCAATTCAACCTGATAATTTTCCTTTTTAATACCATAAAATTTATATTAATAATTTAAAAATATCATTCTGAGAAAGAATTGCTGTGTTTCACCAGACTTTCAAAGGGATCCATAAAAAAAAAAGTTTAAATCTCAACCAAAAGTCATTCATTACCCAGATTTACCTTATATTGTTTCATCAACCAGTTCTATCGATGTGGTTTCCTGATCTCTTATCATTCAAGTTGTGGTCTTCTGGATATTCTTCTGTTAGTGTATGTAATTCCAAAAATGAAGTTTGAAGAACTAAATAAAGTGGCTGAAAGGTGGCCCAATCTGGGCATGGTGTAGTGGAACTATAACTTTTCATATTCTCATTTAATTTGTATCTCATAAAAGGAATTCAAATGTTTAAGACAGAACCACTTTAACTTAAAAATGACAGCACCACAATTTGAGTCAATATATGGCTAATTGCCTTTTCCATCTAAAGATAGAAGGAAATCTCTTCTTTAACTTACTCAAAAGAGTTGGGAATGTGAAATATTTTTATTTTATTTTAATTTTAGGTAAATGACATTCATGCACTCCAATGTCATTCTGATTGTCACTTACTGATATAGACAACTATTTCAGGTCTATTCATTTATTCTTTAGATGGTTTAGTCCCTACCCATGTAGAAACTTTATGTCATGGTTTATATGCTCTCACAATAGCATTTCCAATAATTTTGATATTTGGCTGCATTTTTCAACATGCCATCAAATTATTATCTGTATTATCTATGTTTTTATGAGTAATTTCCTCTAATTATCAGTGTCACTGAATTCAGAAGAAGCATGAAGTCAAAGCAATCCTATAAAAATGAATTTTGGAGTTTAGGTATTTTTTTGATAAATTACATTAAAATTTTTTTAAAGAGTTAAATTTGTTCCCTAGGACTGAAAACTTTCTACCGATGAAAAGATTTTAAAAATCATAGAGGTATTCTGTATTGTAGTTTTACTACCCTAGAAGAAATAATCTCCCTTTACTTATCCATGGCCATTCTACTAGATCAATACCCAAGATTTTTATAAAAGACAAAGATTTTATACTTTTTTGTCTCAAGAACATTCTCACTATTGTTCAGTAATTTCAGTCATTTCTAACTCTTCACAGACCCATTTAGGATGTTTTTGGCAAAGATATTGGAGTGGTCTGCCATTTCGTCCTCCAGCTCATTTTACAAATAAGGAAACTAAGGCAAATAGAGCTAAGTGACTTACTCAGAGTCACATAGATAGTAAAGGTCTAAGGTATGACTAGAACTCTGGAAGGTGAGTTTTTCTGACTCTAGGTCCAGCATTCTATCCATTTGTGAATTTTAAAACTATTCCATCCTAATCAGACCATTCTTTAGAAGATTTGATTTCACTATTTCCTGATCAATAACAATAGAGATACTTGGAATAACAGAATCAGGTCTTGGAAACTCTACATTTCTCTTCCCTTCTTAGTTTAACAAGATTTTGAAGGTCTGCATCAAACTCAATATTTAATTATATAAGGAATGACCTTCAACAGACATGTGCAGAAAAAAGGACAGACCTCTGGGCTATCCTAAGTCAAGATAAGTCCTCATTGGTACATATGAGATGCAGAAAAGCAATGTAAAATTGTCTATATAAGGCACATCACTTCCTGTCCCTTTCTTTTTCCCTGGAGAGGCAACTCTGACTGGCAGGATGCTAGGCGTTCTGACATCTTGGGAGTAGTGGCAGTTATTTGTCTGGATTTTGGTGGTGAGTTTTGTCCTTGACCTGATTCAGGTTCAGGCATCTCAGCTGAGCCTCTTTTGGAGTTCAGGTTGATTCCTTCCTCCTTCACACACCAAACCCTTACTTTCTAGATCTTTTAATCTTCCCACCCTGTATCAGCCAGGCAGGAGGAGAAATCCTTCACCCTTTCCTTCTCCCTTCTTCTTAATCTTCTCTATTATATCAATTAAATCACCATAAAATTTGCAGCTGACATGAGTATTTTATTATTTGGGTTTTTCATTAGGATTTTTATAAATAAAATTCTTGGCAACCTAAAATAATTAAACTTTCAGTCTCAGCCATAATTTCACTCTTTACCCATTGCTCCACTTAACTGTTCTATAGCACCCCTTAGATATGCCTAGCAAGAACATCTTACATTCTTAAAAATTATTTAACACACATATATATAACAATAATTTTTAATGAGTTCTATTTCTACTCAAGTTTTTAAAAATTAAAACACCTAAGTATTAAAGTGAAAAGTTTTGTTATTTTGGTACCTGGACCTTACTCCTAAATGATTTCCTAAATTACACTTCAAGAACCTTTGAAATATAGGGATTTAAATAAACAAATCAAACAGTTAAGTACCTACAATATGTTCAAAGCTGTATGCAACTACAAGGATTTGAAAGAATATGTATCCTTAGCTTACTGGCCTTCCTGTAGGTCTCTTGGCATTGTAAGTATATTAATGGAGTCTATTCACTATCTGTTGATCACACCTCATTTTTACCACATAACTTGACTATCTTTTTCTCCCCTAATACAAGTATATGATGACATCCTCTTTACAATTTCTCTTTAAAATTATTGGTTAAGAATATTTTTCAGACTATTCTTGCCCTCTATTTGACTCTCTGTTCACCTTGATTGACCCATTTATTCTTCTTCAATTAAGCAGTCATTCATTATTCCCAGCCATAATTTACCATCTTTTTAAATAATACATTATATAATTTTGTTATAAACTAAAATGAAAGCTATGGATCTTTAAGATGAAGTCTCTATTCTCTAACTGCCCCTTTGTATATTTGGGAAATCATTTACCCTTCTTTGGTCCTGTGAAATCTTTCCTATTCTCTAGGATCCTTAAAAAGAATACCTTGAGATCTGGTTCCTCCTGCCCAGTGACTTAAAATTACCAAAAATAACTAGTGGATTTCATTACCTACAAATTGATCTTCAATTTAAAAATGATTTTAGTTCTTTTTATTCTACCCTTTTCAATCGAAATACCACTGTGTGAGCAAAAGAGGAACCTTATGAGTCAAAAAAAGTCTTATTTTGTCACCATTTTGTTAGCCTCTTCTAATTTATTCCCATGCCACACAGCTGTACATCCCTTCTTTATCTTATTTTTTCAAACTCATGTTAAAAATCCATGTTATTTCTAGACAATAGCATTAATGAGGTCAGAGACTATGCCATATCTAAACTTTGTTACTCTCTCAATGTTTAGTATTTTGCCAAAAAATTAAAAAAATAGTTTATCACTTCAAGAATGCAGGATTGAATGAAGCTCAATAGTATACTTTAGTATTTTTGGTTGCCCCAAAGTGTTTTATATGTGATCTGCTATTATTACAATGGGAAATGATACCTCTTTCTATAAGATCTTCCTTCTCATTTTTCTAGATCTCTTTCTAATAATGGCAGAACTCTCCTCCTTCCTTCATCAGGAACTATTTCTTGATGTTTTTATTTGTTTTTATTATTCTATGCATCAAAAAATGAAATAATTTTACATCAAAACTTTCTGTTCACAAGAGAATTTGTTTAAAAAATTTAATCAAGAAACTTTAAAAAAAATCTGCTTAAAAACATTTTCTCAGCCATAGGTTTAGTTCTTTTTTTTTTTCTTTGTACAAGCTATGTACCTGAAAAGGGAATTAAAAACAGAAGAGCCATAGCAATAGCAACAACAATAGCATGCTCTTAAAGTAATTGTGCAATACCTCTTCCTGAATATTAGAAGCAATCTGATCAGCTTAGAATTGTATAAGGATTATTAAAAAGAGTTTTATGTATCTTTAGGTAGGGAATCATCTCAAAATACACAGCACATACCACATTTTTATTTCCTTGCTACTTAAGCTGAAATTCTCCTTATTTTGCCTCAATTTTGACCCAGGGTACTGGTATTGTTTGTAGGCTATTTTGCTTAGTAGGAAACTTTTTTTGCTTCTCAAAGCCATTACTTTGATATTTCAGTGATTCTCTGATCTTGATGTGACTACATACTTCAACCAAGTACATTGCAACTCTACCACATTAGCTCATCCGGTCTGACATTTATAAATGACCTTTCAATAATCTTCTGTTGGGAATCTACTCCATGTGCTGAGAACCTCATTATAGTTCTTTTGATATGTAATGGATTCCCTAAGCATAAATGGATTGTCTAAAAGCTGCCCTTCCTCCTCCAGTCCACCCCTCCTTAGGCACCATGCTCCATCCCTCAAGCATCTAAGAGATCACCATATTGGTGCCAGATTTAATGAATACTTTTAACTATAAATAATTTGCCTCATAACTTCTAATCTAAAGCAATCCTTTAGATTTAGCATTCTCTGCAGCAGGAATGATATGCCTGCAAACACCGTAGTTTTTATTTATTTATTTGATTACTTGTTTTAATAATTTAATTTTATTCCATCAATTTAGAACATTATTCTTTGGTTACAGGAATCATATTCTTTCCCTCCCTCCCCTCCACCCACCTTTCTCATAGACAACACTCAGTTCCACAGAGTATTACATGTATCCTTGATCAAAACCTATTTCCATGTTGTTGATGTTTGCACTAGGATTATCATTTAGAGTCTATATCCCCAATCATATCCCCCTCAATCCATCTAATCAAGCAGTTGTTTTTCTTTGGTATTTCTACGTCCCCAGTTTTTCGTCTGAATGTGGATAGTGTTTTTTTCTCATAAATCCATCAGAGTTGTTCAGGATCAAAGCATTGCCATTAATGGAGAAGTCCATTATATTTGATTGTGCCACAGTGTATCAGCTCTGTGTATAACGTTCTCCTGGTTCTGCTTATTTCTCTGTGTATCATTTCGTGAAGGTTGTTCCAGTTCCCATGGAATTCCTCCAGTTTATTGTTCCTTTGAGCACAATAGTATTCCATCACCAACATATACCACAATTTGTTCAGCCATTCCCCAATTGAAGGGCATCCCCTCATTCTCCAATTTTTTTGCCACCATAAACAGTGCATCTATGAATATTCTTGTACATGTATTTTTCCTTATTATCCATTTGGGGTACAAACCCAGCAGTGTTATGGCTGGATCAAAGGACAGACAGTCTTTTAGCGCCCTTTTGGCATAGTTACAAATTGCCTTCTATAATGGTTGAATCAATTCACAACTCTACCAGCAGTGCATTAATGCTCTAACTTTGCCACATCCCCTCCAGCATTCATTATTTTTCTTTGCTGTCATATTAATCAATTTGCTAGGTGTGAGGTAGTACTTCAGAGTTGTTTTGATTTGCATCTCCCTGGTTATAAGAGTGTTTGCTCATATTTACCTCTTCTTCACTTCCTATAGTTGTCTGCACTTTTGCTCCTCTCATTTTCATGGGGGTTGTCTTTTAAGGATTTAGTGTAGAGGGTGTTCTATGAATTCATTCAATCTCTATTTTGCCCCCTTGTTCATGAACATCTGGGCAGTTTTCTTGGATAATTTATTGTAGTATTATGTCATGATTTCTCTTTATTTCTGGGTTTTCAGGTAGACCAATGATTCTCAAGTTGTGTCTTTGTGATCTGTTTTCCTGAACCATCATCTTTTCAGTGAGATATTTTATGTTTTCTTCTATTTTGCCAGTCTTTGACTTTGCTTCATTAATTCTTGCTGTTTTGTAAGATCATTGGTTTCCAATTGCCCAATTCTTGTATTTAAGGCCTGGTTTTCTGCTATAATCTTTTGATTTTCTGCTATAATCTTTTGATTTTCTGCTTTTATATTTTGATTTTCCTTTTAGCTTTGATCTATCCTGCTTTTTGTGGCTTCCAGCTATTTCTCCAATTGGGAGTTTTTGTCCTTTAAACTGTTATTTTCTTTTATGAACTATTCCCCATTTTTCTTGCTAGAAAGTTTCAATCTTTTTGCTAAGCTCCAACTTAAATTCCTCAAGAGCTTGTGGCCAATTTCCATTTTTTGGAAGGTTTTGGCACATTTATTTGGATTTCTTCTTTTACTAGTTCCACTGTAGTCTGGATTTTTTCACTGTAAAAATTATCCAGGGTCAATGCCTTCTTGTTTTACTTAGTGTTGGGAAGTCATTCATGGGCACTGTTTGCCATTGCTGTAGTTGTTTTCCTTTTCTTTCCCATTTGAAATCTGAGTGAGGAGGGCAATCTCTCTGTGTATGGAGCTAAGGAACAAGGATTTTGCATGAGTGCACCTCTTGAGTCTCAGCAATTCCACTGTTTGCTGCCCCTTTCTGTTCTATCTCCCCACTGGTGCCCATGGTCTGTACTCCTCAGCCTGCTGGGGCCTCAGCTCTAGCTAATATCAGGTCCTTGGTCCTTCTTTTTCAACCAAAAAGTACTATGAATTTAGGTATCCAATTAAGAGTTTGTGAGCTTGAATAGGAATATAATTCTGCCTTAAAAATAATATGGAATCTTTGGGAAAATGTGCCTCAGAATTTGAAATCTTCAAGTCATATGCAATCTTTTATAAAGAAGTCCATTTGACATTAGGAAACTGCTTAAATTAATATTAAGCCATAATAGTTAAGATAATTATGTGATTCAGTATTAAAAAATAACAATTATGAAACTGATGCCTTAATCTATAACTGTAAGTAGTATTGCTTATTTTACATAAAGAAGTATGCCTATAAGATTAGCTAGATTGATTTCTTTAAAAAAATGATAGAACTCAGATCTGATTGATTTACTTTGAGAATCCCTATGTGGGGTTATCATTTGAAGGGTACATTTTGTTTTATTTTAAAATTCCACATTCTCAATGAATCTTTATTTTTCTTAATGTAGAATTAATTTCCAAAGCAACTAAATATTATTTGGAGGCAACACTTTTGAATAAAGTATAGGATCACATTAGTGAAGTACTTGGGAAAAATAACAGAAATTTGTTCTTAATATGAAGAAAATTGCATTATCAGGAATCATACATAAAAAGCAATCTCCTGTCTATGGATAGACACTATATAAACAGTTATTTGATATATATTAAACTACATATAAAATGTAGCATATTGTCAGATGTATTTATATATATACATATGAATATAATTTCAATTTTCATCTCTGTGAAAATGAATTCCAGATTCTTCTGAGTTTTAAGTTCTTTTAAAAAAATTTCAAAAATAGTTAATTTATAAAAACAAAGGATCAAAACCTAGTCCTGTCACTATGGAAACCTAGGGATCAAGAGTCAATAGAAGAAGTTAAGAGGCTGACTGAGGAAAAACTGACAAAACAGCGGTCAGATCTGACACAGAGCTTAAGTTCTAAATCATCAGATGACTATTAGAGATTTCCTACTAGTTATACAAGAAGCATCTCAAATTTAACATGTCCAAAAGAAAGCTCAATATCCACTCTCCATGCCATCCCAATCCTCTTTCAGACTTTACCATCTTTATGAAGTTCCAGTCCCCAAATTTTCAACCAAATAATTACGCTCAACCTCCCATTCTCCTCTATGCCATATACCTAGGTTGTCAATTTTGTTAGATCCTACTACCATAACCTTTCTTAAATCTATCCATCTCTTGCCCTCATAGTCACCATTAAAGTGTATGTATTTGTTTAAACCTAAAACAGCATACATATAACATATAAAGACACAAACACAAACATACACAAATGTACCTATATTGTGATATGTCTGTGTATTTTGTTTTTTTCAGCAGAAAATTTCTACTTTGAATTAAAACTAGTGAGAGAGAGATAGATTTGATGATCATTTGAAGTTCCTCCCAGTTTTAATGCTAGGATTTCATGTTTGCTAAGATTTGCTTAGAGAATTGGTACAAATTGAATCAACATTGGAATTGGCTTACTTTCCTTTTCCACACAACTGTTCTTATTTAGTTCTGCCAGAAGTAGAAAAGTCTCATTTCTAACACATTGCCATGAATTCAAAGTGAAATGCCTAGAGTCAACATTATTAAATGTTTTGCAAGAAGAGTTAATTTTCCAATATTTGAAAATATGCAAAACATTTGTTTTCTTTTATATGATTTATTATAAACTATATAAAACATCAATAAGCCAACTGAAAATGTTTTGTGACTATTTACATTTACATAAATGGACTTTAAATGCATAAAAATTAGATCTTTTCATTTTCACTGGTTTCCATAATGAATTTTTGCTTATTCATTCCCAGTCACTTTTCCTCTAATTTGCTTATATTAGTTTGTAATCTCTTCTTCTGTTTCTATTTTTCCCAAGAAAAATATACTAAAGTTATTTCCTTCATAATTATTTATATGCATTAATATTGTCACTCTTCATTTTGTTATATGCATCATTTTATTAACACCATAAAATTTACATAGTAATTCCCCAACTAATGGATATTAGTAGATTTTTGTTACAATTATAGGTAATGCTATTTTAAAAACATTTTGTTCATATTTTATGATAGAATTTTCAGAATATATTCACAACAATAAAACTATTGATTAACATTATGATTATTATCATGTTTTATTGTAAATAGCAAGATTATACACTAAATAAAAAGATTCCATAATCTGTAATTTTCAAGTAATGGATTCATATGCCTGTTTTTTCATGGTTCCATTAGTCTTATACCTTTTTTCCCCAAATTGATGAATGTGATACAACATATTTCAATGTTTTTTAGTTTATGAGTCATTAATTAGTAGTGAGATTTTTTTCCCATTGTAGAGCATTTGTGTTTCCTCTTTTGAAAAGTATGTTAATATTCTTTCAACATTTATTCATCTTAGGATTTGAGGTATTATTTTGTAAATTTTTATTTCCTCATACATTTATGTCAAGTTTTTCTGTGATGATCAAAATACATATTTTCACAATCTGTTATTTTTTATTTTTATTGATGTTTTCCTTTTTGCCACTGAAATTTATTTTCAAGCTCATCTATTGTCCCTAATCATGCTGTCTGTTTATAGAATACAAACTAAGACATTTTCCCTCCAATTGAGATAAATGCATTTTCCATTTTTCTTTAATTTTTAATATAAACAATTTCTATCAATAATACATTTATTTCTATTTACATTAAAGCAAAAAAAAGAGCATTACAGGCTTCTTGTATGCAATTGAAAGAGGTCTTTATCTCATAATGAGTTAAATTATGTGTGACAATCCAACATATTCCAAAATGTATCTTATTATTCAGATACCTGTTGAGTGGTGTTTTAAAAATTATTTCTAGATTTCACAATAACATTCATACTCTGTACTATATTCCTGATGATGGTGGTGATGGTAGTGATAGTCATGGTAGAGATGTTAATGAAAAATTAGCGACAACAGTTTTCTTTTTTAATCTCCCTCTTCCTCAAGGCCACTGTTCTTTTCTCTCCTTCCATGTCAATGTTTTCAGGGTTTATTAGGAGAAGAGCGATCCTGTGGACTATTGCACGTAATAGAATGTAAGCATATGATACATGAAAAACAGAAAAAGCGAGTAAAGTTTAAGAAATATTCTTTCCTTGCCTGTGTTCTTATAGGTGAGTAAAGCAGTAGAAGACAGTAATTTCTTGACTTACATTTCATTTTTTTTAGAAAGTGAAGTAAGGGAAGTGTCATGTTTATTCATCTTCTCTATGAGAATGAATATGTAGATGTCCTTTCCCCTAACTAGCAGACATAGATAGAACCAGAATTCTCTATCTTTTGTTGACTATTTGTTTTACTTTCTTCTTAATGTCCATAAAGTGATAAATTTGAAGTCAGGAAATTATGAATTAAAATCTTTCTTCAGACATTTAGGGCACTGGTTAATCAACCAAAAGCATACCCGAGTCTTTCATAGTCTTAACTTGTTTATTTGGAAAAGTAAAGTGGTTGGACTTGAGAACTTTTAATATTTCTTTCAGCTTTAAACCCATGATGCTTTCCTGTCCATTCCTTTTTTCCTTTTCTCTTCTTTCCTCTTTCTCTTTCAGTTAGTCATAGATAAGTCTAGGAGAGATAATTCATGATTATCTTACTTTCAATTTTTTTTAACTTTTAGGACTGTTGCTTAAAATTAAAATTGCAACCTATATTCCCTTTGTCTCTGTTTCTATTTTTCTGTCTCTTTATCTCTCTCAGTATCTTCCAATGTCTCTGTGTATTTCAATCAATTGAGATTTGCCTCAAAAAGTCCAGAAAAGACAGAACTGGCCTTTTTAAAAATATAGATTTGGTGTTGCTATTTTTTTGCATTAAAAGATAATTGAGGATCAGAAATTGAGGCAAAAAAATACCAAAACTATTTGGTGCCAATTAAAAAACAAAAACAGGTCAATGGAAAAGATGAAATAATGAACAATCAGACATAATTGAACCCTTTAATGAAGTGTTCACTGAATTCCAAAACATAAAATATCTAGATAAGAATTACCTATTTAACAAGAATTTAATTTGGGGGCAAGTAAATCAAAAATTATTTAAATAATATTTAATATAAAAATTTCAATCAAAATCTTATACAATATGCCATGATGAACTCAAAATGCATATACAACATGAATATTATAGATTAAGAAATTTAAAAAATAGCCAATCAACATTATTTTTAAGCTTAATATTTGCCAGGCATTATATCAAATTGTGGGGATATATATATATATATATATATATATATATATATATACAGTCCTTTCCCTTCAAGGAGTTTATAAACGAAAGAGAGAAAACCACATACAAAAGGAAGCTGAGAGTAGGGAAGGAAGGTATTTGACGAAGTGAATAATGGAGAAGTCCAAAGGAATGATGCTGGAAGGGAAACAGAGAAATTGATCCAATATCAAAGCTATGAGTAGGTATTGACTTCCACAGAGGATAGTATTGTCCTCTTGGGATGCCCTATGATTATAGAGAATGAAAAACTGTTTTTATACCTTGATTAACCTACATTAAAAATCAATGAAGACCTGAGCATTAGTATATAATCAGAGATAGAACTCAGATGGAGTGGAAAATTAATGATTGATATTGCAAGGGAAAAGGGGAAACATAATGTAAATGATAAAGGGTAGCAAGGAAAGTTTAATCTTTACAAAGTAAAAAAAACAAACAAAAAAACTAAAACTTCATTCTCCAAAACTGGAAATTTAGTGGAGAGCCAGATGGAGGTATAGGAAGCATACATCAAATAATCTGAATTATCTCAGAAAAGTAAGAAGTGAAATAATCTATTTAAAGTGAAGGAAACCTGTTTTAAAAAAAATGTTTAAATGAGCCCTAGAGAGGGGTAGTCAATTAGATTATGTGAAAATGTACAAATATCAAAACAGGAGAAGTGAGATGGTTGTGGTGGAAGAAAACTAATATGGGATTGGGAAGTAAAGAATGGATGTACTCTATGTTCTCTTCATGTAAAAAGCATCAGACAAAGGTAAAATATCCTTGGGAACAGTACAAAAGACTTCTCATCATCTTGAAAAAAGCAGGTGTCATTTTTGCTAAGGAAGTAGAAGGAGAGGTGGAGAATGTTCAGGATAAAGATATTTTCCAAAAAATTCAAGGAAAAAGGTGTATAGCTAAGGCACTTCACTAGAGGTGACATTTCTCCTGAACTTTATTACAGCATACAAAACTATGTTCTGGGCATTTCCGCCTTGTACTACCATCTATTGAAACTTAATAGTCTTCAAAATAGTCTTCAAAAATAGTCTTCAAACTAAACTTAATACCTCCCTCTCTGAATGTGCAGTTTCTCTAAAAAGTCCCAGTTTTTGTAGAGGGTCTCACTCTGGCCATAGACATATATATTAAAAACTTTTCATCAACTTTAAATCTTTTTATTTCACTCATCTCCTTCATAACCTAGTAGCTGCCAAACTATCTTAGCTATGTCATTTTCTTCTTCAACTAACATGTTTGTACCCTTAACATCTCTCTTCATAATTACCTCCTAAAATGGATCTGTTTCCTCCTTTTCTATCCATCCCTTACAGACTGGTAAAATCTTCCCCAGGTACAGAGATGACCATACTTCTTCTTTGCTCAAATATTACAAAGATTCCATATTTTTCCTAAAATAAAATAAAAGCTTTCTAATCTATACTTATATTTCTAATCTAATCAATGAGCTCTCCATAATCAGATTTCAGTCTATCTAGATCATTACTTCACATTGCTCTTTTACACATTTTTAAGTCTAGATCAGAGAACTAGATGTTCCAAAAACTTCAAATGCCATTTCCTGCCTCCATACCTTCCCACTAAACAAACTCTAAAGGCATGTGTAATATTAAAATTAATATACAACAAATACATATCATATTTTACAAAGTTTTATTAATTTTAACTAAAGCAAAACAACTGTCTGAATTCATCCTGGTCTCAGGTCAAAAAGAGAACATGGGAGGAGTATACATTCACTTAAATACCAATAATGTGATCTTGTCAACATGGAGATGTAGGAGACATTATAGGGAATTTTGGGAAATACAAAGAACTTCTGGGGAATGAAGTGAAATTTTCAAAATCTCCATTTATACATACCTCCCTGTGATCCTATTGGGAAACCAGTTTCCTAAAAAGGATCATGGAAACTTAATCAACTTAAAAATTATAACAATTTGTGGATAAAATGAAAAAAAAAGAACAAGACCAATAATTATTAGGTTGACAAAAAGCCAGTTTGGGGGTGGTCCCCTTTGGCATAAGAGTATATACATTCCAAACAAAAGCATTTCAATCCTCCATAGTTCAATTCACATCCCAGAGTTTACTTTGGATCTTCTGGTGCAGCATGTGGTCTCTGCAGGCATCTATCTTCATGGTGCCTTCTCCAAACAATTCACATTCTGGACTCAGAGAGTGTGGTAGAGGCATGGAGAGAGAGAGAGGACTTGTAAGCCAAGATGCAAGAACCAAGGCTGGGGACCTGCCTGTCAATCAAGAAGAAGGTTCCAAATGGAATGTTCCCAGGAGCAGCAGTTGGGAGTTTCTGGCCATGGAGAGGCCAGAAGAGAAGGAGGAGAAACTTGACTTTTGAGTTGGTTGTCTCTCTGAGAGTTAAGCTGGCCAGGAAAAAATGAGAAATTTTTGGACTTTGTTTTCTCTATTGGGAGTTGTCTCAGACTGAAGGATCCTTGGGGGGTGAGGGGGGTCAGAAATTAAGCTGAGAGACCTTGCTGACTTTGTGAAGAAGAAAGAAGATTTAAAAACTGTTGTCCTCCATCTCTCTAATTGTCTTAGAGTCACAGTTTGTGACTGGACTACTTTCTCAAAACCTCAATTTCCCCTCATTTAAGGACATTTAGGGACATCCTCATCCCTCTAATCTCAGTTTCCCATCCTGTTATGCCAATAAACCCCTTAACTTGAAAAAAGGAAAAGAGTATCTTTATAGTTTCACTCAGGAGGGAGGGAAGAAGACAAAAGCTTCAAGAAGAATTTGGAGGAGAGGGTGACAGGAAGAAGAGGGTTGAAGAAGGGAAGGAGTGAAAGGGAGGAGGAGATTAGAAAGATATACTGATCCATCAGCCATCAGTAAGGATCAGTAGGCAAACCCCAGAGCATTTGACCAAAGCAGTTCCCCTGTGTATCAGCATCTCTGTATATCAGAATCCCTCAGCATTTCTCATTCCTACCTCCATTACAAATAAGCAGCATCAGGGTCCCTTAGCAGCTCTCTCTAGTCATAAGCCAGAGGACAGCAGTCATTGCAAAAGAAAAAATTTCCTCAGTTTACTATATCTCTATTTCATTTAGAAATACTTTCCCTTCAGTTTACCTTCTCTATTTCAAGAGGTAGCATGTTTCTTATCCTAAAAATGCTCAAATTTAAATCAAAGTTCACAATAATAACTTGTCCCCCCCCACCCAAGGTGAATAATAATAAACACAGGGATCACTCAGGGATGCATGGCTGAGTTATGAGGTATGAGTCCATTTGCAAAAGAAAATAAAAAACATGGAAAAATCCAAATAAAAGATGAAAAAAACTTGTGAATGAAATACAAAATGTAAAAGTCTTCTGTCTCAAAAAATCTAAGTAAAGGAAAAACAATTCTATAATAGGTCCTTGAATCAGAGACCAATTAAAATGATTTAAGAAATTATGTACTACCCATTTTTATATGTCACCTCTGTGTAAAAAAGAAACAAACACGTGGCTTGGATATGGTCCTGGGCTGAAGGAGGGCTGGAGACTGTGGCTGGGGGGGGGGGTGCAGCAATGGTGCGAAAACAGGTAGGGAGGAGTGCAGGTTTGAAAAAAAATTATATATATATATATATATATTCTATCTTAAAAATATTTGAGTATTCTATCTCTTTGTGGTCTCCAAAATGTAAATATTAAAATTAATATACAATAACTAAATATTATATTTTACAAAATTTTATTAATAACTAAAGCAAAAGAACTGTCTGAATTCAGTCTGGTTGCAGGTCAAAGCAAGAACATGGGAGCAGCAGACATCCACTTAAATACCAATAACGTGATCTGACCAATATAGAGACACAGGAGAGATAATAGGGAATTTTGGGAAAACTGAGGACTTCTGGGGAATAATGTCAAAGGTTCAAAATCTCCATTAATACACATGATTATGTTTTCTCTTCATCTCTACATTTCAGGAGTCCTACTTTTGCTCAAGGGTCAGCTCAGGTTTCATTATCTCCATAAACTCTTATAAGATTCCCCAAATTTACCTTCTCTCATGAATTTTGCCTTAATTTCCCATACCTTCTTCCACATCAGAATGTGCTTTAATCCTCAAATATTCCCAGAATATTTGATCTGATCAAGCCTTTAGCTTTTTTTACTCTTCTATTTGTACAGTATTCATCAGTGTTTTATATTTCAAGTAACATTTCAGCTTCATGAGAACAATCATTCCTTTTTTCTTATATCCACAAAACCTAGCACAGTACCTTGGTTGATAAATACTTATTGAATAGCACTTTAGACTTAGACCAATTTGTCTGGATTTACTCTTGCTCACATTTCTTTCACTCTCTCTCTTCTTTGTTTGTTTGTTTCTTCCTTCCTTCCTTCCTTCCTTCCTTCCTTCCTTCCTTCCTTCCTTCCTTCCTTCCTTCCTTCCTTCCTTCCTTCCTTCCTTCCTTCTTCCTTCCTTCCTTCCTTCTTCCTTCCTTCCTTCCTTCCTTCCTTCCTTCCTTCCTTCCTTTCTTCCTTCCTTCCTTCCTTCCTTCCTTCCTTCCTTCCTTCCTTCCTTCCTTCCTTCCTTCCTTCCTTCCTTTCTTCCTTCCTTCCTTCCTTTCTTCCTTCCTTCCTTCCTTCCTTCCTTCCTTCCTTCCTTCCTTCCTTCCTTCCTTCCTTCCTTCCTTTATTTTTCCCTCCTTGTATCATATAAGTTTGCATACTTCACCCTCCAGTTGGCTGTAAGTATCTCAAAGGGAAAAACTAGGAGATTCTGCATTTTTGTATACTTTGCACTAAATATTACTTAGTAATATTTGTTTAGTTTTATTGAAACAATTAAATTGGGTAAAGGTTTATTCACTTATACTATGATTGTTGGAGTGCAGTGATAGCCATTCTTGATTGCATTTTGAAATGGTCTATATAGTGTACTTCTCTGAAATTTCTTGTTTTAATGGGCATATCCCCAAGGTAAAAGGACCATCTGCAATGCAATTCTTAATGCCAACTTCCATCATTTTGGGGGTTTTGTCTATTAAGGAATCTATCAGTTCCACATTCAGAAGCTAGGTATCTTGGGAGACTAAGAAAATGGTTACATAAAGATCTTTAACTGAGCTTTTATCCAGCCCTTGTGGATTTTTTCAAGGGCATTTAGAGTATTTGCAATATTTGTGATTAATGTTCTATTCATCATCCGTTGATTACAAGGAAGGCATTAAAGGGGAAAGAATCCATTTGTTTCACACATTCCCAGGACAGCTTAAGCATCCATATTTAGTGTCCAAAATCATTTTAAGAAATATTCCTTTTCTGAGGCCATGAACACCAAAGTGGGATGAAAATTATCATTACATACAGAAAGCAGCACTGGGGAAACTTGAAACAAGGCAGTCCACAAGTTCCTTGGCAGAGGTCACTGAGTACAAAACATTTTTCAGAATGAAAACACGTATCTGGAATCTATCCCAGCAAACACAGATGATAAGTAACAGTACTAAACACATAAAAAATGGGAATTGACCATACACATTTCCTACATGACCAACTTTTCAAGTACAACCTTTGACTATTAAATATCATTTCCTAGCATGTCACTTTTCATCATCCTTTTCTTTTTCTTTTTTTTAACAGTATTTTATTTGGTCATTTCCAAACATTATTCACTGGAAATAAAGATAATTTTCTCCCCCCCCAACACCTTTCCCTCTCCCATAGCCGATGCATCATTCCACTGGTTATCACATGTGTTCCTGTTTTTAACCCATTTCCATGTTGTTGGTATTTGCATTAGAGTGTTCATTTAGAGTCTCTCCTCAGTCCTATCACCTCCACCCCTGTAGTCAGGCAGTTGCTTTTCCTCGTTATTTTTACTCCCACAGTTTATCCTCTTCTTGTGGATAGTGTTTTTTAGATCCCTGCAGAGTGTTCAGGTACATTGCATAGACACTAATAGAGGAGTCCATTACATTCAATTGTACCACAGTGTATCAGTCTCTGTGTATAATGATTTCCTGGTTCTGCTCCTTTCGCTCTGAATCACTTCTTGGAGGTTGTTCCAGTCTCCATGGAACTCCTCCACTTTGTTATTCCTTTTAGCACAATAGTATTCCATCACCAACATATACCACAATTTGTTCAGCCATTCCCCAATTGAAGGGCATCCCCTCGTTTTCCAATTTTTGGCCACCACAAACAGTGCAGCTATGAATATTCTTGTACAAGACTTTTTCCTTATTAACTCTTTGGGGTACAAACCCAACAGTGCTATATAGATGGATCAAAGGGCAGACAGTCTTTTATCACCTTTTGGGCATAGTTCCAAATTGCCCTCCAGAATGGTTGGATCAATTCACAACTTCACCAGCAATGAATTAGTGTCCCTACTTTGCCACATCCCCTCCAGAATTCATTACTTTCCATAGCTGTCATGTCAGCCAGTCTGCTAGGTGTGAGGTGATACCTCAGAGTTGTTTTGATTTACATCTCTCTGATTATAAGAGATGTAGAACATTTTTCATGTGCTTATTAATAGTTTTGATTTCTTTGGCTGAGAACTGCCTGTTCATGTCCCTTGCCCATTTATCAATTGAAGAATGGCTTCATTTTTTGTACAATTGATTTAGTTCTTTGTAAATTTGAGTAATTAAACCTTTGTCAGAGGTTTTTATGAAGATTGTTTCCCAATTTGTTGCTTCCCTTCTGATTTTAGTTACATTGGTTTTGTTTGTACAAAAACATTTTAATTTGATGTATTCCAGATTATGTATTTTGCATTTTGTAACTCTTTCTAAGTCTTGCTTGGTTTTGAAGTCTTTCCCTTCCCAAAGGTCTGACATGTGTACTATTCTGTGTTCACCTAATTTTCTTATACTTTCCCTCTTCATGTTCAAGTCATTCACCCATTTTGAATTTATCTTGGTGTAGTGTGTGAGATGTTGATCTAAACCTAATCTTTCCCACACTGTCCTCCAATTTTACCAGCAGTTTTTATGAAATAGTGGATTTTTGTCCAAAAAGCTGGGATCTTTGGGTTTGTCATATACTGTCTTGCTGAGGTCAATTATCCCGAGTCTATTCCACTGATCCTCCTTTCTGTCTCTTAGCCAGTACCAGATTGTTTTGGTGACCGCTGCTTTATAATATAGTCTGAGATCTGAGACTGCAAGGCCTCCATGAGTTTGGGTAGGATGGTCATTTTTATTATATTAACTCATCCTACCCATGAGCAGTTAATGTTCTTCCAATTGTTCAAGTCTAGTTTTAGTTATGTGGAGAGTGTTTTGTAGTTGTGTTCATATAGTTCCTGTGTTTGTTTTGGGAGATAGATTCCTAGGTATTTTATTTTGTCTAAGGTGATTTTGAATGGGATTTCTCTTTCTAGTTCTTGCCTGCGGAACTGTGTTGGAATTATATAGAAATACTGATGACTTATGTCAGTTTATTTTGTATCCTGCAACTTTGCTAAAGTTGTTGATTATTTCGATTAGCTTTTTGGTTGAATCTCTAGGATTCTTTAAGTAGACCATCATGTCATCTGCAAAGAGCCATAATTTGGTCTCCTCCTTGCATATTTTAATACCTTGATTTCTTTTTCTTCTCTAATTGCTACTGCTAGTGTTTCTAGTACAATGTCAAAAAATAGAGGTGAGAATGGGCATCCTTGTTTCACTCCTGATCTTAATGGGAATGGATCTAGTTTATCCCCAATGCAGATGATATTAGTTGATGGTTTTAGATATATACTGTTTATTATTTTTAGGAATGGCCCTTCTATTCCTATGCTTTCCAGTGTTTTTAATGGGAATGGGTGTTGTATTTTATCAAAGGCTTTTTCTGCATCTATTGAAATAATCATGTGATTTTTGTTGGTTTGCTTGTTGATGTGGTCAATTATGTGGATGGTTTTCCTAATATTGAACCAGCCCTGCATCACTGGTATGAATCCTACTTGATCATGGTGAATGATTCTTCTGATCACTTGCTGGGGTCTTTTTGCTAGTATACTATTTAATATTTTTGCATCTATATTCATTAGGGAGATTGGGCTATAATTTTCTTTCTCTGTTTTTGGCTTGCCTGGCTTTGGAATTAGTACCATGTTTGTGTCATAAATGGAATTTGATAGAACTCCCTCTTTGCTTATTTTGTCAAATAGTTTGTATAGTATTGAAGTTAGCTGTTCTTTGAATGTTTGATAGAATTCACTGTTGAATCCATCAGGCCCTGGGGATTTTTTCTTAGAAAGTTCTTTAATGGCCTGTTAGATTTATTTTTCTGATATGGGATTATTTAAGAAATCTATTTCTTCTTCTGTTAGTCTAGACAATTTATATTTTTGTAAATATTCATCCATATCACCTAGGTTGGTATATTTATTGCCATATAGTTGGGCAAAGTAGTTATTAATGACTGCCTTAATTTCCTCTTCATTGGAGGTGAGATCCCCCTTTTCATCCATGATGCTGTTACTTTGCCTTTCCTCTTTCCTTTTTTAATTAGATTGACCAGTACTTTGTCTATTTTGTCTGTTTTTTCAAAGTACCAGCTTCTAGTCTTCTTTATTAGCTCAATAGTTCTGTCACTTTCAATTTTATTAATTTCTCCCTTAATTTTTAGGATCTCTAGTTTGGTTTTCTTCTGGGGGGTTTTAATTTGTTCGTTCTCAAGATTTTTGATTTGCATTTCCAATTCCTTGATCTCTTTCCTCCCTAATTTGTTAGTATACGCACTCAGGGATATGAATTTTCCTCTAAGTACTGCCTTGGCTGCATCCCATGAGGTTTGAAAGGATGTCTCGCCGTTGTCATTTTCCTCAATGAAATTATTGTTTCTATGATTTCTTCTCTAAGTAAAAGATTTTGGAGTATCATATTATTTAATTTCCAATTAATTTTTGATTGGCTCTCCATGTACCCTTACCGATCAATATTTTTATTGCCTTGTGATCTGAAAAGGCTGCAGTTATTATTTCTGCTTTTTTGCATTTGAGTGCCATGTTTCTGTGACCTAGTGTATGATCTATTTTTGTGAATGTGCCATGTGGTGCTGAAAAGAAGGTGTATTCTTTTTTATCCCTATTTATTTTTCTCCATATTTTTATTAACTATAATTTTTCTAATATTTTATTCACCTCTTTTACCTCTTTCTTGCTTATTTTTTGGTTTGTTTGTCTAAATTTGATAGTGGTTGGTTCAAGTCTCCCACTAATATGGTTTTACTGTCTATTTCCTCCTTCAATTCTCCTAGTTTCTCCAATAAAAATTTGGATGCTATACCATTTGGTGCATACATGTTGATTAGTGATATTTCCTTATTTTCTATACTCCCTTTTAATAGAATATATTTACCTTCCCTATCCCTTTTGATCAGGTCTAATTTTGCTTTGGCATTGTCAGATATCATGATTGCAACTCCTGCCTTCTTTCTATCAGTTGAGGCCCAAAAGGTCTTCTCCAACCTTTAATTCTAACCTTGTGAGTATCAACCCACCTCATATGTGTTTCTTGAGGACAACAAATGGTAGGGTTTTGGGTTCTAATCCAATCTGCTATTTGTCTACGTTTTATGGGTGAGTTCATCCCATTGATGTTCAAAGTTATGATGGTCACTTGTGGATTCCCTGGCATTATGATATCTTCCCCTAGTTTTAACCTTTCTTTTTTAGCTATCTCCTTTTGAACCAGTGATTTACTTTAGGTCAGTCCCCCTAGTCCCCTCCCTTGAGATGCTTCCCTTTCTAGCCCCTCCCTTTTTATGCTCCCTTACCCTACCCCTCTCCTTCCCTCCCTTTTTATACTCCCTCCTCCCTCCGTCTCCTCAATTTTCCTTTCTTTCTTGCCCTGTTGGATAAGATAGAATTCAGGATCTCACTGGATCTAGATGTTCTTCCCTCTCAGATTTGATTTCACTGAGAGTAAGGTTTAAGTAATTCCACTTCACGCTCTCTTCCTCTCCTTCTCATATGACAGTTCTTCCCCTCCCCTTCTCATGTGTATCTTTATATGGGAAAGATTATTCTATTAAGTCCCCCCCCTATTTCTTGAAGTAAATCTTAGTGTTATCGATGGTTCCCCCCTCCCTTTTTGTTTATTTGCCCCCACTTTCCCCAAATCTTCTTAATGTCCCAATCTTTCCCTATGCATTTTTCTTCTAACTACTCTTATGATGCATACAATTTTTGAGAGTTACACAAAACATTTTCCCCACATATTAATATATATGATTTGATGTAAATGTAGTCCTTATAGAAGAGAGTTTGACTTAAAGAAAAAGATAAAATTTTTATACTTTTCCCTTCCTTTCATATTTACCTTTTCATGTTTCTCTTGCTTTCTGTGATTGGATATCAAATTTTCCACTAAGTTCTGGTCTTTTCTTTGCAAATGCTTGGAAATCTTCTATTTTTTTGAATGCCCATACTTTCCCCTGGAAGTATATAGTCAGTTTTGCTGGTTGATTCTTGGTTGGAGACCCAGCTCTCTTGCCTTTCTAAATATTGTGTTCCATACTTTGAGGTCTCTTAGTGTGTTAGCCGCTAAGTCATGTGTGATCCTTATGGGAGCCCCCCTATATCAGAAGCTCCTCTTCTTGGCTTCTTGTAGGATTTTCTCCTTTTCTTGGAAGCTCTTGAATTTGGCAATTACATTCCTGGGGGTTGTCTTTTGGGGGTTTAATATAGAGGGTGTTCCATGAACCCTTTCTATTTCTATTTTGCCCCCTTGCTCCAGAACATGTGGGCAATTTTCTTCTATAATCTGCTGTAGTACAGGATCGATGCTTTTGTTTATCACTGCTTTTTCTGGGAGACCGATAATTAGGAGGTCGTTTCTTCTTCCTCTGTTTTCCAAGTCTGTGACCTTTTCAGTGAGATATTTTATGTTTTCTTCTAATTCACGAATTTTTTTTTGCTTTATTGATTCTTACTGTTTTATGATCTCACTTTCTTCGAGTTGCTTAATTCTGGTCTTTAGGGACTGGTTTTGCTTTTCAGCTTTGTCTGCCCTTCTCTTGGATGCTTCGAGCTCTTTCTCCAATTGAGCAGTCTTATCTATCAGACTTATAATCTCTTTCTCCCATTTTTCTTTACAGAAGTTTTCCATCTTTTGGGTAAGTTCCAGTTTGAGATCTTCCACAACTTGTGGATAGTTTCCATTTTTGGAGGCATGTGCTTATTTTTTTGGATTTCATCCTCATTCTCTTCTTTTCCTTGGGTACTCCCACCATAAAAGTTTTCAATAGTCACCTTTTTCCCTTTCTTTCTGGAGTCTTGATTTTGGGCCATGTGAGCCATCCCTTTGGTGGTTTTATTCCCCTTTCCTTTTTGGTCTGGGGTCTGGGTGATATGGGTGGATTTTCTGTGAATTTAAGTTGCCTCAGACTATTTCTTCCCAGCCTCCGAGGTTTCTTGGAGCGTGGGGCCCCTGATCACAGCCCAACCACCCAGGTGTTAAGCTCCACCCAGATAATCAGCGCGTGGTCTTCCCCTGGTGTTTAGCTCCGCCCAGATGCTCCGCACAACCACCCCAAGTATACCTCCGTGGGCACCCTGTGCTCAGCTCAGTATTGTCCCTTGAAACCTCCCTGAGACGTTGTTTCCTGGCAGTCCCCAGATCCCAAGTACCCTGGAGTGCCCCCCCTCCAGAAGGAGACGTTCCCCACTCACTCGCTGTCCCAGTGAGCATTCCGGTAGCTCACTCTGGTTTGGTGGGGGATGTGGGGGGAAGGGCAGCTCAGTTCACCTTTCTGTGCAAGCTTTCCCTCCTTCTTATTATAGTGTGGAAATGTTCAAACCCCACGTACCTTCGCCTCTGTGGGGTACTGTGGAGTCCTTCCATTCCTCCAAAGGTGATTTTTATGCTCCTTTGATGTAGTCTATTTCGTTCGGTGCCAGGGAGAGGAAGCGTGTGGCATCTAGATTGCAGCCATGTTTACCCGGAAGTCCATCATCCTTTTCTTTATCATTTACATGTAACAAGTTCCTGTATTTGAGATTAAAAGCCTCATGACTTAAGGTTATACAAAACTTACTAAGAGCTACTACTTCCCAAGACCATATTCCTTGCCACTCTTTGCTCATGGATCATGAATCATTAGATTTTATTAAGGGATTTCATTAAGCTCTTAGCTATTGTTTTAAGTTTTAAATACTATGGTTGTGTACCCATGAAAACCATCTTAAATTAATTCACTATTTTATTAGATCAAGGAGCATATTTATGCTAAATATTTGTGGATTTTGCTTATTTGATCAATTTGTGTGTTTTTTTTTAACTGTTTAAGTATAACCTTGAAAAGGACTATTGAGGAGAAAAGGCTTATAGCATGGAGTTGTTCTTGAGGCACCTCTTTTTATATATACTTCCCTTCCATTCCACTCTCTACCCAGAAAGGATACACATTTTAAGCACTTTTAGGGTCAGCAGCCACTTATACTTACAACTTAGAAAGCTTCACAAGTGTATTTACTTTTATCAGGCAGCTATTTAACAAATTGTTTCAAATTTGATCAAACCACAGAAAAAAATATTTTAATGGCATGGAAAAATTGTCTCATTCTTAACCACCCTAAAACATAAGACTCATTCTACTGTACCATGAGGGAAGGAAAGACATATTAATAACAGGGAACGGAGAACACAAATACAATCAGTCAATCAATACACATGTAAATTTAATAAAACAAACATGCATTAAACATTTAATATATTCCAGATACTGTATTAATCAAATATATTCAGTTAGGCGAGGAAATACAGAGTAGTGGAAAGAAAGCTGGCATTGGAATCAGGTAGACATGAGTTCAAATTCTGCCTTTAACATAGGTTGATTTTTTTACTTGGGAAAAGTGATTTTACTTGTCAATTCTCTCAAGCAAATATCTAAGACTGTAACTTGGAGAATAGTTAGAATCCTACTTTATTTGAGGGAGATTTCTCACCAGGGAGATTCTTATACTGATAATAAAAGAATATGTTATTCTCCTACTATCACCAAAAAATGATCTATTTTAGTGCAGAAGATGATAAAGCATTTAATCCCAGATACTCTATTCTGCCATTGACCTAAAGCACTAAGTTATTTATTAGATTAGATTCTTGGAGAAATTAATGGTGCTTCTAATCATTCTTCGCTACTCTGTGTAAAATCAACTATATTTCATAGAATGAGCAGTAGTAGTCTCTTGGTAACTGAGGATGACGATTATCTTTGTGAGCTTTCATCTGTGATGTAGATGACTGTGCACAAAAACACTTATGCATGAAGGAGATTTAAGTGGAAAAGTCGCTGCACAGGGACAGTCCCACTCTCTCGGCGTTGGAAGCCTGGGTCCAGTGGCATGAAAAGTTGTTACACCTGGAGACTTGCTCAGCTGCATTGGATGGCCATGTTGTCTTTTGTGCTCCAACACGACCTAAGCACTCCACAGTGCCTTGCTGCGTTGCCATCTCAGCCTTTGAACATTCTTATTGGATTCTTCCATCTGTTCCACCGAAGCAGTCTTCACATGCTGGGTGAGCAAAACCTTAGTTCACCAGGGGTCGATGACCCGATGGCTACCCTCACAAGGTTTAGCTGGCCTGTCCGTTGCCCGGGGTGTGGCCGCTGCTGCATGCTAGCAGCTACTAGGAGCCACAAGTGAGAGCTGGGTGTCAGGTGAGGGTCAGAGACTGGAGAGCTGCCCTAGAAGAGCATGACAAGCCCTCCATACCAGAGATATTACCCCTCCCCGAGCACCGCATACACCCCTTAGAATGAGTACCACAAGTTCAAATTTGTCTCTTACTTTGTTATATATGTTGCAGGTAATTGAGGGATTTAAAATGAATTTTTCTTTATACAAAAGCATAATATTTTCTCAAATAGATATGGGAATTCAAGGGATAATGAGAGGAGATCTTAAATCAACTTGATGAGTTTTTTGGAGCATTAAATTGTAGGATTATTAGATTAAGAATCTGTCCAAAAGCTCATGGATCCAGTTAGCATATTTTTTTTAATTTTTTCATAGTAATACATTATTATATATTTCCCAATTACACATAGAAATAATTTTAACATTATCCTTAAGAAATTGAGATCCAAATTCTCACCTTCCCTCTTTCCCATTTACCTTCCTCAAGATTACATTCTATAGGTTATACATGAAATATTCTGCAACATATATTTCTATATTCATCATGTTGTGACAGAGAATAGATGTTGCACATATAAAAAATTCATGACAAAAATAATGTGAAAAATAGAATTTTTCTATCTTCATCCAGACTTCAACAGTTGCTTATATGTGACCAAAAAAGAATAATTTTCAACATTATAGTCTTCCTGGATCCTTGAATTTCTGAAAATAATTGTTATTCACAGTTGATCATCCTATAATATTGCTATTATTGTGTAAATTGTTTTGGTTCTGCTCACTTCACTTTTGCATCAATTCACAAAAGTCTTTCCCACATTTTTCTAAAATTGTCCTATTTGTAATTTTTTGTGACACAATAGTAATTCATTACAATCACATACAAAATTTATTCAGCCATCCCCCAACTTATTGGCATCCCCCTCGGTTTCCAATTCTTTGCTACTACAAAAGTAACTACTATAAATATATATATTTTTGGTACAGATTGTTTACCCTTTTCTTTGATCTCTTTGGTACATAGAATTAGGAGTAATATTGCTGGATTTAAGGGTATGAAAAGTTTTATAGTCATTTGGATATGGTTCCAAAATGCTTTTCAGAATGGCTAGATCAAAAAAGTATATCTTCCTGTTATTGGGGAAAATATGAATAAAAATAAGTTCCACTCCACTCCAATAGTATATTAATGTCATAAATTTCTCACATACTTTCCAATGTTTATCATTTTCAATGCTTGTCCTATTTGTGAATATAATAGATGTGAGGTGGTGCCTCAGAGTTTTAGTTTGTATTTCTCTAATCAGTGGTTACTTGGAGCATTTTTCATATGATTATAAAGAATTTTGATTTCTTTCTCTTAGAACTGCATGTTATTATCCTTTGATCCTTTAGTAGTTGGGGAATGATTCCTCTTATGAATTTGACTCAGTTCATTATATATTGGAGGAATGAGGCCTTTGGTAGAAGCACTCACTAGTAATTTCCCCCATTTTTTTCTCTTTTAATCTTAGCTTCATTGGTTTTGCTTGTGCAAACCCTTTTTAATTGCATGCATTCAAAATTATCCATTTACCTTTCATAATGTTCTCTATGTTTTATTTCGTCAATTTTTCTCCTCCCTAGTTCTGACAGGTTCCTAGCACCCTTAATTTGCTCACGGTATCACACTTATAACACTTTATTTCTAAATTATATCTTCATTTTTACTTCTTTTTTGGTACATGGTATGAAATATTGAGCTAAGCCTAGTTTCTACAATCCTGTTTGCAATTTTTTCTTAGCAGTTTTTTTTTTTTCAAATAGGGAGTTCTCCCAAAAGTTTAGTTCTTTGGGTTTTTCAAATACTAGGTTACGATGGTGTGTTGTGTACGTAAACTATTCCATTGATTCACTACTCTATATCTTATTAAGTATCATATTGTTTTGATGATTACTACTTTATAATATACTTTGAGATTTGTTAAAGCTAGGCTACTTTCTTTCACTATTTTTTCATTGATTCCCTTGAATCCTTTTTTTCCCCAGATGACTTTTGTTACAATTTTTCCTAGCTTTATTAAATATTTTAATTAATTGATTAATATGCTACTGAATGTAAAAATTAATTTAGATACTATTTTCATTTCTTTATATTAGCTTAGCTTACCCATGATCAACAAGGGCTTTCCCAGTTGTTTATATCTGACTTTATTTGTGGGAATAGTGTAATTCTATTTATATAGTTCTTGGGTTTATCTTGGCAGATAGATACCACAAGGCTTTTTTTTTCCTACAGTTGTTTTAAATAAGATTTCTCTTTCTATCTTGCTCTTGAACTTTGTGGGTAGTATTTAGAAATGTTCATGATTTATGTGGTTTAATTTACAACCTGCAACTTTCCTAAAATTATTAATTATTTTGATTAGTTTTTGATTGATCATCTGCAAAGGAACATATAAATTAAAAATCATGAAGAAAATAAAATGAAAAATGATATGCTTCAATTTACATTCAGATTCTATTATTTCCTTTTACTGTGGCAAATAGTCATTTCTATCATGAGTTGTCTTGGATCCTTGCTTTGCTGATAATAGATAAATCATTCACTGTTGATCATTATATATTATTGCTGGTACTATGTGCAATATTTTTCTGGTTCTGCTTGTTTTAGATTGCATTGGTTCATTTATATATTTCCTGATAATTTCTGATTGCTTTCTTCATCATTTCTTCTTATACAATGATATTGCATTACAATCATATACCAAAATTTGTTCTGTCATTCCTCAATTGATAGGCCTACTCCCATTTCTAATTCCTTGTCACAACAAAAAGAGCTGCTATAAATTTATTTGTACATAGAGGTCTTTTCCCCTTATCTTTGGTCTCTTTGGGATTCAGACCTAGTATTGGTATTGCTAGGTCAAAGGATATGCACAGTTTTATGATCCCTTTGACATGGTTAAAACAATTTATTTTAAAATAATACTTTATTGATCTTTCTTATTTTACCTATATTTTCCATTTTATTCCCCTGTTCCTGACATAGATCTATCTTTGTAATATTAATTAAAATTTAAAGGAGGAAATAACATGCAAAAATTACCCACATATTGAATAAAATATAACAATATCTCCCTTTTTCTTAAAAGAATGGAGGTAATTCCACTGGCATGTAGTTGGGAGGGCTATCACTATTACTGAGAAAGTCTTAGTGGTCACAGCTGTGCTAAATTGAATTTGTTAGGATTCTGTTCCTCAGATATGATTGGCTAAGACTTAAAAGGGTTGATTCTTGTTAATGGAGGCTGTGAAGTCAGACTGTCAGATTGCACTGATTAAATTGGAGTTCATTTCTCTCACTCATTCTTTCTTATATAACTATCACTGAATGGTAACAGGATATTAAATTGTGTGGGACTCCACTCAATATAAAAATAATTATAGGAACAATTTAAGGAATTTAGGCACTAACATTCTGCATTCTATCAAAGTATAGAACCATATATGAATGAATATTTATATTTGCTGAAATACTGATATTTCTGTTTCCCCTCTCTAGTACCCAGGAAGAATTTGTATTTTTCCTAGCTGTAGGAGTCTTTTTTATTGAGATGCTATCTAATCTCACTATACTAGCACCTGCTATGGAAGAAATAACTGGCACATGCAGGAGGTTTCAGACAATCATTGCCAAGTGATCATGTACAGGAGTTTCCATGCTGTGCTTTTTCTGTAAGGAGATAGCTTGAACACACAACTTAGATTCTTAGTTATTAATCTGAAATGGATTCTTTATGGTTTGGAAACATCATTTTTTCTTGGAGATAGGGTTACATATACTAGATTCTAGAAGTGAAAAAGCAAAGAATTGTGCATGTATTGCTTAGGATCATGATATTCTTTAGTTACTGTAAAATGGGAGGAAAAAATAGAGTAGAGAAGATGTTTCTTGGTAATCAGAAAGATAATGCCTGTGTTACAAAGGATAGAAATATATTAGATAACAAATCAGAGTGACAGAGTTTAAAGACAGAAGAGATTGTTCATAAGTTATAAAACATTTGTAAAAGCAATGACATTATTGTAACCACTTCTAGATTCATCCAAATGGTGTCAAACTTTTCACAGGATCTTACAGGTATTTATACAGTTTAACTAGAACTAAAAAATGTAAGATCCTCAAAATTTGCTTCTGAATAGCATTAATTATGACCGGATTCTGGAATGACCAATATAACCAATCAGAGAATGACAAGGCAACTTGTTCTTTTTTGCTACCCTTTTCCTTCAAGGGTCAGTGCATCAGTGAATGGGCATACACATACACATACACAAATGCACACACAAATTCAACTAGTGAGGCACTAAAGTAATCTAAGAAAAAATTTCTAACAATATTTGGTGTCCACTATACACAAAAATTACTGAATTAAGAATCAGAAGTAAGACTCCAGGAAAAAAATCATTTCTCCTCTGTGGGTCCAATTTCATATATAAAATGGAGGACTTGAACTAGTTAATTATTATTGTTCCTTCTAGTTCTGAATAAATTATTTCTTGGAAGTCCATTAATATATGCTACCACAAAGGAGATACCTGGTATCATCTAATTAGAACCACCTACCTAATTATTTTTCCCTCTAAATACCTTGGTTTTTTGTAGTTCTTGATATGAACAGAGATGCTTGCATACCTACGACTTCCACTTGTTCCTTACTCTAATGAATCACTATTGAGGAATTCTCTTGATTTCTTGGAAAAGACAAACTTATCAGTAAGGGGCTGATTGACTATGGGTCATATGGCAAAATTCAGATTGTTGGACTATGGATTTGTTTTTATAACATTTCAGGCTTATTAAGAGTACATATGATCAGTAGTGTTCTTTAGGAAATTCAAACAGAACATTAAAACATTTCTTTTTTTAATGAATTAAAAAAACATTTATTAAGTGTTTCATTTATTCCAAGTACTAGGTACACAAATATAATAAGCAAGACAATTCTTGTCCTCAAGTAGTTTATATTCTATTTTTAATCCAAAATATTTTATTTTTCTAATTACATGCAATAATAATTTTCAATATGCATTTTCTGAAATTATAAGATTCAAATTATCCCCTCACATTATTCCCTCCCTACTCTTGACAATGGTAAGCAATTTGATATGAATTGTATGTGTATTATGTAATAATTAAAATAGTTGTTTGACTTAAACTGTAATAATTAAAATGGTTGATGTTGTAAACTGTAGTGAGTTAAAATGTTGGAAGATACAAATTATGCTAGATATAAGAGGGTGAGTAAATTGTGATCGCAGAAAATATGTTTCATTACAGTGTCTTGGTTTTTTTTTTTTAATATATTTTATTTGATCATTTCCAAGCATTATTCTTTAAAGACATAGATCATTTTCTTTTCCTCCCCCCTACCCCCATAGCCGACGCGTAAGTCCGCTGGGCATTACATGTTTTCTTGATTTGAACCCATTGCTTTGTTGATAATATTTGCATTAGAGTGTTCATTTAGAGTCTCCTCTGTCATGTCCCCTCAACCTCTGTATTCAGGCAGTTGTTTTCCTCGGTGTTTCCACTCCCATAGTTTATCCTTTGCTTATGAATGGTGTTTTTTTTTCTCCTGGATCCCTGCAAATTGTTCAGGGACATTAGACCACCATTTATGGAGAAGTCCATTATGTTCGATTATACCACAGTGTATTACTCTCTGTGTACAATGTTCTCCTGGTTCTGCTCCTCTCGCTCTGCATCACTTCCTGGAGGTTGTTCCAGTCTCCATGGAACTCCTCCACTTTGTTATTCCTTTTAGCACAATAGTATTCCATCATCAACATATACCACAGTTTGTTCAGCCATTCCCCAATTGATGGGCATCCCCTCGTTTTCCAGTTTTTGGCCACCACAAAGAGCGCAGCTATGAATATTTTTGTACAAGTCTTTTTGTCCATTATCTCTTTGGGGTATAGACCCAGCAGTGCTATGGCTGGGTCAAAGGGTAGATATTCTTCTGTCGCCCTTTGGGCATAGTTCCAAATTGCCCTCCAGAATGGTTGGATCAGTTCACAGCTACACCAGCAATGAATTAATGTCCCTACTTTGCCACATCCCCTCCAGCATTCATTACTTTCCACAGCTGTCATGTTAGCCAGTCTTCTAGGTGTGAGGTGATACCTCAGAGTTGTTTTGATTTGCATCTCTCTGATTATAAGAGATGTAGAACATTTTTCATGTGCTTATTAATAGTTTTGATTTCTTTATCTGAGAACTGCCTATCCATGTTCCTTGCCCATTTATCAATTGGAGAATGGCTTGATTTTTTGTACAATTGATTTAGCTCTTTATACATATGAGTAATTAAACCTTTGTCAGAGGTTTCTATGAAGATTTTTTCCCAATTTGTTGTTTCCCTTCTGATTTTAGTTACATTGGTTTTGTTTGTACAAAAGCTTTTTAGTTTGATGTAGTCAAAATTATTTATTTTACATTTTGTGATTCTTTCTATATCTTCCTTGGTTTTAAAGCCTTTCCCCTCCCAAAGGTCTGACATGTATATTATTCTGTGTTTACCCAATTTACTTATGGTTTCCTTCTTTATGTTTAAGTCACTGACCCATTTTGAATTTATCTTGGTGTAGGGTGTGAGGTGTTGATCTATTCCTACTCTCTCCCACACTGTCTTCCAATTTTCCCAACAGTTTTTATCGAATAGTGGATTTTTGTCCCAAAAGCTGGGATCTTTGGGTTTATCGTATACTGTCTTGCTGAGGTCGCTTTCCCCCAGTCTATTCCACTGATCTTCCTTTCTGTTTCTTAGCCAGTACCAAATTGTTTTGATGACTGCTGCTTTGTAATATAGTTTTAGGTCAGGGACTGCAAGGCCCCCATCATATGTGTTTTTTTTTTCATTATTTCCCTGGATATCCTTGATCTTTTGTTCTTCCAAATGAACTTTGTTATGGTTTTTTCTAAATCAGTGAAGAAGTATTTTGGTAGTTCAATGGGTATGGCACTAAATAGATAAATAAGTTTGGGTAGGATGGTCATTTTTATTATATTGGCTCGTCCTATCCATGAGCAGTTAATGTTTTTCCATTTGCTCAAGTCTAGTTTTAGTTGTGTGGCGAGTGTTTTGTAGTTGTGTTCATATAGTTCCTGTGTTTGTCTTGGGAGGTAGATTCCTAGGTATTTTATTTTGTCTAAGGTGATTTTGAATGGGATTTCTCTCTCTAGTTCTTGCTGCTGAGCTGTGTTGGAGATATATAGAAAAGCTGATGATTTATGTGAGTTTATTTTGTATCCTGCAACTCTGCTAAAGTTGTTGATTATTTCAATTAGCTTTTTGGTTGAATCTCTAGGATTCTTTAAGTAGACCATCATGTCATCCGCAAAGAGTGATAACTTGGTCTCCTCCTTGCCTATTTTGATGCCTTCAATTCCTTTATCTTCTCTAATTGCTACTGCTAGTGTTTCTAGTACAATGTCAAATAGTAGAGGTGATAATGGGCATCCTTGTTTCACTCCTGATCTTATTGAGAATGCATCTAGTTTATCCCCATTGCAGATGATATTAGCTGATGGTTTTAGATATATACTGTTTATTATTTTTAGGAATGACCCTTCTATTCCTATGCTTTCTAGTGTTTTTAATAGGAATTTGTGTTGTATATTATCAAATGCTTTTTCTGCATCTATTGAGATAATCATGTGGTTCTTGCTAATTTGCTTGTTGATGTGGTCAATTATGTGGATGGTTTTCCTAATGTTGAACCAGCCCTGCATCCCTGATATGAATCCTACTTGATCATGGTGAATGATCCTTCTGATCACTTGCTGGAGTCTTTTTGCTAGTATCCTATTTAAGATTTTTGCATCTATATTCATTAGGGAGATTGGCCTATAGTTTTCTTTCTCTGTTTTTGACCTGCCTGGTTTTGGAATCAGTACCATGTTTGTGTTGTAAAAGGAGTTTCGTAGAACTCCCTCTTTGCTTATTATGTCAAATAGTTTGTATAGTATTGGGATTAACTGTTCTCTGAATGTTTGATAGAATTCACTGGTGAATCCATCAGGCCCTGGGGATTTTTTCTTAGGAAGTTATTTGATGGCTTGTTGGATTTCATTTTCTGATATGGGATTATTTAGGAATTCTATTTCCTCTTCTGTTAGTCTAGGCAGTTTGTGTTTTTGTATATATTCATCCATTTCTCCTAAATTGGTGTATTTATTGCCATATAATTGGGCAAAGTAATTTCTAATGATTGCCTTAATTTCATCTTCATCGGAGGTGTTGTCCCCCTTTTCATCTTTAATGCTGTGAATTTGCTTTTCTTCCTTCCTTTTTTTAATTAGACTGACCAGTACTTTGTCTATTTTGTTTGTTTTTTCAAAGTACCAGCTTCTTGTCTTATTTATTAAATCAATAGTTCTATCACTTTCGATTTTATTAATTTCTCCCTTAATTTTTAGGATTTCTAGTTTGGTTTTCTGCTGGGAGGTTTTAATTTGATCGCTTTCGAGTTTTTTCATTTGCATTTCCAATTGATTGATCTCTGCTCTCCCTTGTTTGTTAATATAAGCATTCAGGGATATGAATTTACCTCTGATTACCTCTTTGGCTGCATCCCAAAAGGTTTGAAAGGATGTTTCACCATTGTCATTTTCCTCGATGTAATTATTAATTGTTTCTATGATTTCTTCTTTAACTAAATGGTTTTGGAGTATCATATTGTTTAATTTCCAATTGGTTTTAGATTTGGTTTTCCATGTACCATTACTAATCATTATTTTTATTGCCTTGTGATCTGAGAAGTCTGCATTCATTATTTCTGCTTTTCTGCATTTGTGTGCTATGTTTCTGTGACCTAATGTATGGTCAATTTTTGTGAATGTGCCATGTGGTGCTGAGAAGAAGTGTATTCCTTTTTATCCGATACTATTTATTTTTCTCCATATGTCTATTAATTCTAATTTTTCTAAGATTTCATTCACTTCTTTTACCTCTTTCTTATTTATTTTTGTATTTTATTTATCTAAATTTGATAATGGTTGGTTTAAGTCTCCCACTAGTATGGTTTTATTGTCTATTTCTTCCTTCAATTCTCCTAGTTTCTCCATTAGAAATTTGGGTGCTATATTATTTGGTGCATACATGTTGATTAATGATATTTCCTCATTGTCTAGAGTCCCTTTTAACAAAATATAATTACCTTCCCTATCCCTTTTGAGCAGGTCTATTTTTGCTTTGGCTTTATCAGATATCATGATTACCACTCCTGCCTTCTTTCTATCAGTTGAGGCCCAGAAGGTCTTACTCCATCCTTTAATTCTGACCTTGTGGGTGTCAACCCGCCTCATGTGTGTTTCTTGAAGACAACATATGGTAGGGTTTTGGATTCTAATCCAATCTGCTATTTGTCTACATTTTATGGGTGAGTTCATCCCATTCACGTTCAAAGTTATGATTGTCATTTGTGGACTCCCTGGCATTTTGATAGCCTTCCCTAATTCTAACCTTTTCTTCTTCGGCTCTACCTTTTAGTCCAGTGATTTACTTTGAATCAGTCCCTCTTGTCCCCTCCCTTGATGTTTCCCTTTTTAGTCCCTCCCTTTTTGTTCCCTCCCCCTCCCCCCTTTCTTTCCCTCCCTTTTTGTTCTCCCTCTCCCCCTCCCCCCCTTGGTTTTCCCTTCTCCCTACCCTTGTTGGGTAAGATAGAATTCAAGATCCCAATGGTTCTGGATGTTTTTCCCTCTCAGAGTTGATTTCCCTGAGATTGAGGTTTAAGTAAAAAAAAAAAAACCCTCTCTTCCTCTCCTTCTTATAGGAGTTTTCTTCCCATGTGAATCTTTGTGTGAGAACGATTATTCTATTTGGTCTTTCTTTACCCCGTATTTATACATTACATTTTTCCCACATATTAGTATACATAGATTGATATAAATGTAGTCCTTATAGAAGAGAGTTTGAGTAAAAGAAGAAGATAACATTTTTCCCCTTTCCTTAATATTTACCTTTTCAGGTATTCCTTGCTCTTTGATTTTCGGTATCAAACTTTCCACAGAGCTCTGGTCTTTTCTTTGCAAAAAGTTGGAAGTCTTCTATTTTGTTGAATGCCCATACTTTCCCTTGGAAGTATATAGTCAGTTTTGCTGGGTAGCTGATTCTTGGTTGGAGACCCAGCTCTCTTGCCTTTCTGAAGATCATGTTCCATGCCTTACAATCATTCAGAGTAGAAATTGTAAGGTCTTGTGTGACGCTGATTGGCATTCCTTTATATCTATATTGTCTTTTTCTGGCTTCCTGTAGGATTTTTTCTTTTGTTTGAGAGCTTTGGAATTTGGCAATTACATTCCTGGGAGTTGTCTTTTGGGGGTTTAGTGTAGAAGGTGTTCTGTGAGCTCTGTCAGTGGCTGTATTGCCCCCTTGTTCTAGAATCTCTGGGCAATTTTCTTTGATTATATCTTGTATCACCATGTCCAGTTTGGTGTTTATTTCTGGCTTTTCTGGGAGTCTAATTATTCTTAAATTATCTCTTCTCCCTCTATTTTCCAGATCTGTCATCTTGTCGGTGAGATATTTTATGTTCTCTTCTAATTTCTTGGTGTTTTGGCTTTGCTTTATTAATTCTTGCTCTTTTACATGATCGTTGTCTTCCAGCTGCCTGATTCTGGCCTTTAAAGCCTGGTTTTCCTTTTCAGTTTCATCACACCGGTTTTGTAGATGCGTGAATTTCTTTTGCATTATTTCCAACTTTTCCTCCCAGAAGGCCTCCATACTTTTGGTCATTTCTGATTCAAATTCTTCACGGGTTTGTGGAGAGTTACCATTTCCTTTGGAAGGTTTTGGAGCATTTTCTTGTATATCATCTTCTATCTGCTCTGTATTTTGTATTTTGGCTCCATAGAATGTGTCCAAAGTCACCCCTTTCTTCTTATTTTTCTTGGGATTTTGGGGCTTCTGTGCTTCTGTGGAGTTTGCCATCTCTGAATGTGGAGGATTAGCTTTTCTTATCTCTGTCTGGTGTTCAGAGGCTTTAGTCCTCGGCAGATTGTCGGTTCTATGAGCTTTCCCTGGGTTAAATTGAGTATGCCTCACTGGAACTGGAGTGGAAGGGTCGGACCAAGGTGCCACACTCTCCCCGGCTCTCTGGGTCGGGTTGCTTTCCGGAAGTTGCCTTCAGAATAGCTGGCCGTGAGTCTGTTTCATTGGCCTGCGGGGGGATGGGCTGCGGCTTCCCAGAGCTCCGAGGGCAGGGACTTTCACTGAGACTTGGATAGCAGGATCCAGCCCGTGAGGCTGTCTTGCCCGCCCTGAGGGTTGCTGTTGTTTCGACCCTGCTGTCTGCGGGGGGGGGAGCTCCAAGGGCAGTGACTTTCACTGGGACTCGGATAGAAGGCCCTGAGGGTTGTTGTTCAGAGGACCCTGCTCTCTGAGCCGGGCGGGGCTGCGGCTTCCCGGAGCCTTGGACTCTGCGCTCCTACCCTTTAGGTCTGAGTGATCTCGGGTTCTGGCTTTTGAGGGGGGCCGTACCTTTTGATCCGGGTCCAGGTCCAGGAGGAGGGTTCCCAGGGTCTATGCTGTTGATTGTCTTGAATTTCGGCGCCTTAGGAGCTTATAGTTTGAGATTGGTCGGGAAGGGTTTTCCGGAGATCTGAACTTTAGCTTTCTCTAAGCCTCCATCTTGACCGGAAGTCCAGTGTCTTGGTTTTTAAATCAAATATAAGGTGGTCGCCAGGGAAATATTCCCAATTATTCAATATGCCCAAGTCAACTGGGTTTTATAGAGAATTTAATTAATAATGCAATGAGTAATCAAAGAAAGAGAGAGAGAGAGAGAGAGAGAGAGAGAGAGAGAGAGAGAGAGAGAGAGAGAGAGAGAGAGAGAGAGAGAGAGAGAGAGAGAGAAAGGAAATAAGTATGAAGGGCCTTAAGCTAACATGGCCTAGACCTGAGTCTTAAGAGGGAGATCAGTCAGTTAGTCTTTTATCACTCACCACAAGGTCTGTCTAAGCAAGGATTCTAGGAACACCAGGCCAGCTCCATCTCAGCTGATTTCACCAGAGAGAGTTCCAGCCAGAATCCTCCTCAAAGAGAGATCCAGCCAGAGACTGTTTCAAAGGGCCTCTCTCCAGAGTCTCCAGAGGGACAGAGTCCCCTCAGAGTAGCTCCAGCGAGACCTCCTTAGAGATTGTCCTCCAAGAGCTTCCCTTCTCCAGAGCCTCTCTCAAGAGATTCTTCCCAAGCGATCCTCATAAGAGCTTGCTCCAAAAGGATTTTTTTTTCAAGAAATTCTGCTTTTTCTTATATAGGGGTTTTTCTCCTATGTCACCTCCTCTAAGTCCTTACATCTACCAATCACTGTAGACATTTTCCAAAGGACTGCCCATCTGAATTCCTACTAAGTCGACTAATCTCCTCAGTAAGTCTGAACCAGTGAAAACACAGCTGAGTCAACTAATCTCATTAAGAGAAAACTTGCCCAACCCTTTTAGGTACCTAGCATCTCATTGTATCAATTCTAAAAAACAGGTATGGCTCAAAGAACTCCTAGCCTTATTATAAGCATGGGTCCAAGTACTTTCATTGTTTAGCAAGGATTTTTCTCTCCTAAAGCAGTCTTAAGTACCAGTGGAGTAGAGGTCCTCCCATAGCAAGGATTTTTCTCCCCTAAAGCAGTCTTAAGTACGGGTGTAGTAGATGTCCTCCCATTTCTGATCCTGGCGAGTTCTCACATCAAAATGGGGAATGTTTCCCATTAGGGAATTTGTTCCAATGGAGGATTCCTCAATGTGGAAATTTTTAACATTCACAAGTCTGAGAAATTTCAAGATTTACAATTATCATGCAAAATATTCTTCCATATTGGTCACTGTTGTAAGAAAATACTCATAAAAAAACTCAAAATAAAACTAGACTAACATGAAAGATAGTATGGTTTGATCTGCATCTGAGTCCAATAGTTCTAACTCTAGAGGCAGATAGCATTTTATATCACATGTCTTTCAATATTGTCCCAGATCATTGTATTGGTGAGAATAGTTTAGTTTTTTACAGTTGAGAATCATACGAATTTGCTGTTACTGTTTACAATGTTCTCCTAGTTCTGTTTATTTTGTTCTGCATCAGTTCATGTAGATCTTTCCCATTTAAAAACAACCATTCTTCTCATCATTTCTTATAGAACAATAGTGTTCCATCACCAACAATTTGTTAAGCAATTCCCAAACTGCTTGACTTAGAAATTTGAACTTTATCATGGATTGTCCTTTCACTTCTACTCAATAACTCAAGTGAGCACAAATCTTGAGAACAGATGAATTATAAACAGCGTCTGTAGCTCTCAGAATCAGTTAGAGAGAACAAGGAATCAAATAATGATCAAAAGGAGATAATGAGGAGGGGGCCATCTTTGTAGGCACTGAGTGCAAGACTATTGCATTCCTCAAGACTAATGCATTCCTCATATTCAGGTCACAGTATTGGGTCACCATCCTAGACTGAGGAGAAATATTAACTCATTTGTGCTTCAGATTATAGTTAAGGTAGGAAACTGGTCACAATTTGAGGGCAAAAAAGAGTGATTGTGGTGACTCACAGACTGTAACACAGAAAAGGAGATTATTAAACACACCACCTTGAAAGAAATGAAAACTCATTAGAAAACCTGAACTAGTTCTGAAAGCTGCTATACAAAAATCATGAAGCTTGACACACTTCCTCCACCAGAGGAAAAGAGCCCAAATTAAACAGTTTTCTAAGTTAAAATCAAGAAAAAGGTATGGAAATGGGCATATAATAACAAAGTAATTTGAGAAAGTTGTTGCTGAGACAAGAAAAATCCAAATTTAGAAGAAAAATCAAAATAAAAAATTTTTCATTCAAAGCCTCAAAGAAATATGATAATTCAAAAGGAATTTCTGGAGGAATTAAAAAAGGATTTTAAAAATAAAAGAGGAAGAGGAAAAATGCAAATGGTATGAAATAAATATAAGAAAATAATGAAAATAAAAGTCAATAGCTTGGTAAAGGAGGCACAGAAAGCATTGAAGAAAATGGAAATAGAGGAGACCAAAAAGTAAAAGAGACAGAATTCCACTAAAGAAAAAAAAAACACCACAAAATGCAAAATTGTCCTATGGGAAAAAATAGACAAAAATTCACTGAGAAAAGAATAAAAATTAGACCTGACCAAATGGTAAAGGAGGTACCAAAAGTCTCTGAAGAAAATAATTCCTTAAAAACTAAAATTGGTCAAGTGGAAGTTAAGACTCTATGAAACATCAAGAAATAATCAAACAAAATGAGAAATATGAAAAGGAGAAGGAAACCTGCAATATCTGGTTGGAAAAAAATGTCCTTGAAATTAGACCCAGGAGAGATAATTTAAGGATTATCAGATTACCTGAAAGGCATGAGCAAAAAATAAAAAAAAATTTAAAAAACCTAGAAATCATCTTTCAAGAAATTATCAAGGAAAATTGTACAGATATTCTAGAACACCAATCACTTCCTGAAGGAGAACTAAACATTAAAGCTCCTAGGAATATTATATTATATTATATCCAAATATTGTGGAGTCACAGTCTGGATAATAGAAGATTTAGCTTCTGTATAAAAGGATCATAGGGGTTGGCCTATGATATTTCTGTAGACAAAGTAGATAAAATAAAACCAATAATTGATCAAAATTTATTATAATCATTCAGGGCAAGAAAAATGGATATTCAGTGAAATATAGGACTTTCAAGCATTCCTGATGAAAAGAATAAACCTGAGAGAATATTTGACTTTCAAATATGATTCAAGAGAAGTAAGAAATGGTATATAGGAAAGAGGAATAACAAGGAATTAAGTTAAATTATACTCTTTACATCTCTAAATGGGAAGAACTACTTGTAACTTCTGAGAAACTTGTTATTATTAACATAGTATTGAATATAAGTCTACAGTGGCCATAGGTGTAAGTTGAATATGATGGTATGATACTAAAAAAATTAAGAGGTGAGAAAAAGGCAGGTATTAGAGGAAGGGACAAGAGAGAGAAAGAATAGGGCAGATTATATCACATTTAAAGAAAATGAAGAGTTATAGAGGGAAGTATTTGAACCCTAGTCTCATTGGAATTGGCCTACAAAGGGAATAGCATACCCAAATTGGTATAGAAACATATTTTATCCTACAAGAAAGTAGAAGGGGAAGAGGATAAGTGGTATTTGTGATAGAATAAAGTACAAAGTGTGGGAATGGATGGTCAGAAACAAAAAAAAATATTAAGAATAGAGAAGGTGAATGCAGAGAAAGAATAGAATAAATGGGAGCAAGGGGATAGGATAGAAAATAATACATAGTAATTTTAACTGTGAAAAAGTTAATTTCTCTAATGAACACTTCATTTCTTAAATACAGAGAAATTAGTCAAATGTGTAAGAAAATAAGCCATTCTCCAAATGACACTCCAACTTCAAAGGATAAGAAAAGGAAGTTTTCATATTAAGTATTCAAGGATGTGTATAGTCATGTGAAAAGTGCTTCAAATCATTATTGATCAAAGAAATGCAAATTAAAGCTACTCTGATATATCATCTCACACCTATCAAATTGGTTAATATGACATAAAAGGAAACTGACAAATGTTGGAGGGTTTAATCTGAAAACTGAGTCAGTAATGCCCTGTTTGGAACAATGTAAACCCATTCAATCATTCTGGAGAGCAATTTGGAACAATGGTCAAAGGGCCATGAAATTAAGCATACACTTTGACCCAGAAATACCACTACTAGTCTATATGTCACAAAGATAATAAATCAAAAAGGTAAGTTTACAGAATTGTACAAGAATTATACACAATTATATAAAAGATAGTTTTATCTCTTTGGTAATATATATACATATATACCAAAAAGGGCTGTGGTATATATACAACCCTTTTTGGTGTGCAAAGATTTGGAATTTGAGGTTCTGCCCATCAAGTAGTAAATGGCTGAACAAGTAGTGATATATGATTATGTTGAAATAACATTGACTAATAAGAATGACAAGAGGGAGAATTAAAAAAAAATAAAAACCTTGAAATACTTACTTGAATTGATGCAGAATGAAATGAGCAGGACCAGGAGAACATTGTACACAGTAAAACAATATTGTACAATGAGCAAATCTAAATGATTTAGCTATTCTAAGTAATTCAGTGGTCTAAGATAAACCCAAAGGACACATAATGAAAATTGCCAACTAACTCTATGGAAATAAATGATTTATTTTGAATCCGGAATAAAGTCTACTAAATTTCACTTTTTTCCTAAATTTTGGGAGTTTTCTTTTGTTCGAATTTTCTCTTAAAAAAGGATAATATGTAAAAATATTTTAAATGAGTTCACATGTTTAATCTGGATCAGATTGCCTACTGTTTCAGTGAGGCAGGAGAAAAGGAACAGAAATCAGGACTAAAAATTTTAAAGAGAATATTAATAGTTATTTTGCAAAAAATTAGGGGAAAATAAAAAAATATATATTTTAAGAAAAAAAAAGGATATTTGATATAGACCAAATACACACTGGTAATTTATGGTGGCCAAGTTACAATGGTGAATTTCTGCATTCCTTTGTACAATAAATCCAACTGATGATTCTTATGCCTACAAATATTGTCTATAAAATTTAAATGCAAATAGTTTTGTTTTGTTTTTTACAAAGGGACCAAAAACCATGTCTGGGTTTAGTTTGGCCTTCATTTTTAACTCCTGATCTTTAGCAGTTGTATGAACTCCTGCTTCTTTTTTTCCTCTCTTTTCTTCATATTAATTTATTGGTATAGTGCTCTTTTTATAGCATTTTCTTTGTTTCTTATATAGATACATAATTCCATATGTGGTTCACATTTATCTTTTTTTTTCATTCTCAGACATATTTCTGTCTCTGGAACTTCCAAAACATCCTTCCTTATCCTGTAACTTTCCTCAGCTTCTGGGGCCTCCTTGCCTTAGATCATGAAAGCACCTAGGTGATCTCAAGATGAAACAGCCCTCTGTAGAAAAGCTCTATTCCCTTCTCCCATTGGTGAGTACCTTTTGTAGTCTCCATTTTATGTATTAGCCAAGTCTTGACCTCTTTTTCTTCTTAGCTGTGTTCATGACTCCCTGGATTCAAAAGCTTATGCTCACATGAGGTACCTTCATGGCAACCTGACCACTAGTTTTTCAGCTCTCTTTGAATGTCTTTCCCTATTAAAATTAAAATTCCTTGAAAGCAAGAACTGTTTTTGTTTTTTCTCCCTATTCCTGTATCCTCAGTTCTTTGCATAATTGCTGACACATTGTCAGGGCTTTCTTCATAGCTTACTATGTTTTTCTATGACAATAATAAACCATAATTGATTCATTCATTCATTCACCAATTGTATAATTTGCTTTCACTAAGGTTATCAATCAAACAATTTATATGTATGTAATACAATACAATGTTATCTAAAATATTATATATATAGGTACATATGTAAATATATTTATACATATGTGAAATTTTAGATATTTCCTTTTGGTAATTTTTTAAAAATTGAGTTTCTTAAAAATTTAGGTTTTGTGAATTCATTTCATATTATCTTATGGTTCTCTTAAATATTTATTACAGTCCAGCATCCAGCAACAATATATCAAAATGCCAATTTTCCAATACATCTCCTCACTTTGGATTTTATCCTTTTGTTATACTTTTGCCATTACTGTGGGTATAAAATGTAATTTTATATTATTTGCATTTCTCTGATCATTTTTGAGCATAATTTTAGGTAGTTATTAACATTTGTTTCTCTTTTCTGTGAGTTGTTCATATACTGTGACATTATTGAGAAGTAATATCTATCTTAGATGCATCTGTCATTTCCTTTTTGACTCATTTTTGGAAAAACTACAATCTTGCAATGCTGTATGATTTTCTTTCATGATTTTTTTGCCAAAGAACTTTAAGAAATTTAAGAATCATGCGCTTTTAAAAGTAAAATCTTTTACATAATAATAATAATAAAACCTTGTTTAGATAATACTCAAATACTGGTTTCAAGTCAAATTTTTTATTATCCTTGGAATCAGTTATATATTTTTTTAATTTAGTGAAAAGAATAATAGTAATGAGTTATCACAAGGATAGCATAATTGATGTGGATTTAGCTTAGGATTCGAGTAAAAAAATAATTATTTCAAAGCCTGTCTATGACTGATATTAATTGTATGACTGTGGAACAGTTTCTTAATATCTCAGTATACAAGGTAAATTTTTAAGAATATAAATTATATGGTAATTACTGATAGGTCTGAATAGAGGAAATTTCCCTATTTAAATCATAGCTCTCAATATATGCACAAAAAAAAACAATAGAAACTTCAGCAGCAACAACAGTAATAACTCACTAGTATCTCTATCTGTACATACCTCGCAGGTTTACAAAAATTTCTCATAGAAACCCTATAAGGCAAAAGAATTAGCACTATCATCTTTATTCCACATACAAGGAAATGAGTGTTGAGAGGTCAAGTGGAAGTATTTATGGAGTAATAGGGCATTTGAGGTGGAACAAGGAAAATGTGGGTTCAAAGCCTACCTCTGGCACATATTAGTTTCTTTACTCTGTAAATATCATATAACTATTTAGTGCCAAAGTTTACTTATTTAGTCAATAAAAAATGTTTAGCCTTAATGCCCTCTAAAGTTCATTGCAGCTCTAAATCTCTGGTGTTATTGTTTTCTATAATGTCATATGATGACTAAAGTATAATTTATGTGAGGTCAATGTTTTATTTTTGTCTAAAATTTGTGAATTAACTCTGTTTCCTACAAGAAACATGTTGCAATCTGCTCTCTGACATATTCTGTACCTTTTTTATTTCTTAGGGGAGTTTAAGCTATTTGCATTGTCAATCATTTGGCTTTCTTTTTCTTCAATCATTCTATAACAGAATAATGCATACTTAATTATAATCATTTCTATTACTGATCAAACTTAAAAGAACCCAATTTTACAATGTGGCTTGTTGTTATATTAAAATGTGCTTGTTACTTAAATTTAAACTTCCTCATAATCAAAGATTGGAGATTTATTTAGGGATTACCCTGTTACATTGCATTCTTGATATTATTTTTGTTTGTTTGTTTGTTTTGCCCTCTTTTCCCTAAAACTTCTTTTAGTGAATTAGATCAGGCTGAGTACAGTCCTACATTTGAAACAACTGTTTGATCTTTGTTATTTAAAATGCTTATCTCTTCCATTCGGAGGTGTATTTGTTGCCAGAAGATTGTGTCACGTGTATGGCAAATGTGTTTAACAAAATATTCTTATATTGAATTGGAGACTTAGTCAAAAGGCTGATGTCCCTGCAAATATTTTAGAATCTGATTACTTCTCAAATATCCTTTTACCACCAAAAATATCAAGTTTTGCTGAGTAGGAAACAATTAATGTTGTAAATGTTGAATTTCAATTTTCTACATTTTCCCTCTGTATTCATTAATAAATGCTTTGTGATCTTTGACATTATTTGGTCAAATATCTCTGTACTTACAGGTTCAATGGACATCTTAAATTCAATATGTCCAAAACTGAACTAATTTTCTTTCCCTGTAATGTTACCTGAAATATTATCCTCCTGTCACTCTAGAAGGCAACATCATCCTCTTGGTAAACAAGGCTCAAAACTTAGAAATCATTCTGTGTTCCTTACTATTTTTCATCACTCATATTCAATCTCTTGCTTTCTTGTTGAGATTTCACTTTTGCGACATCTCTCCAATAAGTCCCATGCTCTCTGACACATTAATCACTACATGTACCTCATTATGTCTCATTATGTTTGACTAATTATGTCAAACCTAGATTAATATAATAGTCTGCTGAATGGTCTGTTTGCCTCTTCTCACCCCACTTCAATCCATTTCTCCTTTCAGCAATTATAGTGATTTTCCTAAAGCACAGATTCAATAACATCACCTCTCTATTCAATAAACTATCAACCTTCTAGTGCATAAAAAACAAATACAAAATACTCTAGAATTCAAAGTCCTTCATAACCCTGACTTCTCATTTTCCAATCTTTTCACAGCTTATTCCTTAAGAAGTAATCATCTTTCCAGTGACCTCTTGGCTGTTCCAGAAACAAGATAATCCATCTTTCTACTTTAGGTATTCTTTCTTGCTGTTCCTCATGTCTGAAATATTCTCCTCCTTTGCTCAGACTACTGACTTCCTTGCCTTCCTTTAAGTTACAATTAAATCCTATCTTCTAAAGGAAGTCTCTCTTAATTCCAATGCATTACATTTGTTGATTTTTACCCTATTAATTATGTATATAATTGATTTATAGATATATTTTGCTGTATGTTGTCTCCCCAATGGGATTTTAAGCTCCTTAAGAGCAGAAGCTGTTCTTGGCCCCTTTTTTTGTATACCCAGAACTTGCCAAAGTACTTTGTACATAGTACAATTCTATTAAACATTGATGAATTGATGCCTCTTATTTTTACTTTGGAACATTTTGTTTTTAATTTATTTTTGCATATTTGAAAAATCTAGGCATTAAGTTCTTCCCTGTTAGGGTCTTCTGCCTCATTTTTCTTTGTAGTAGATTAATTTTTCTTCCATTTTAGGAAATTTCCTTTGGGGAAAATTCTCTTGAAGTTTCCTGTAGTGTAAGTGATTCCCAAGAGGTTGTGATATGATCTATGCTCTAGGTCTATAGGTTGGGTATATGAGTTTTCTAGTAGTTTAGATATTTCAGATTTTTGTTCCTACATTTCCAGCTAGTCAGTAATGCAGAACATAATGTATTGTGTACTTTATATATTTCTACTTGAATGACTACCATTGTTTTATTGACTTTTGAAGGATTTCTAAATTATTCTTAATGGTGATCATATATTTTTATTATTTTCTGTTTTACTCACAACTCTTGCTTCATTTAAAAAAATAACACTATTCAAATTCATTTATTTGACCTATTATTTTATGACAATGATAGTTCTTATTTATTTTCTTTAAATATATAATTTTTTCACCTGTGGGCTTTCTAGGTAACTTTTTGAAACTTCATTACTGCTTTTAGTGTTTCAGTTGCTTCTGTTTTTAACTATATCTAAAATTATATTTGTACCCTATCCATTTTTTCTGTGTATGTGCATATATACATATGTGTCCATTTCTTTTCTCTTACATTTCTATTTATTGTTCTTTTTGTAGAGTATTTTGGCAATTTTTTTTATAAATTGGTGCCATATCCAAATATCCACCATAATCTCATTGTTAGTTTAACATTACTTTAATATTTGTCTCCATCTTGATTATAGCTCAAGTTAAATGTTATTTTTCAGTTTGAATGTATTTGTTACATTAAATTTCCCATTCATCTCCCTCATTTTCCCCTCTCCCTACACTAGAGAAATAATAATTTGACCAAGTATACACACACACACACACACACACACACACACTCACACACACATATTCTGTATGTTTTTATTTATCCAATGTGGAGGTGGACATTAATTTTTTGTTGTTGAAACAATATTTCTGTTACTGTGTATGATTTTCTCTTGGTTTTGCTTCTTTCACTCTTCAGAATTTCATTTAGATATGTTCTTTTAGTTAATGTGCTTTTCATTTCTTATTATGCAGTAGAATTCTATCACAATCACATGTCATAACTTGTTTTAGCCATTACCCAATTGACAGGTTTCAATTTCCAATACTTTGGCACTGATTATCTTCTTTCCTCAATCCCTGTGATTAATGCCTTCACCCCACCCCACTCCAACAGCTGGCTTATTTCAGAATCTTATATACTTCTTAGATTCCTCCATTTATCTCTTTACTCCGAAGTCAGTCAGTTTGCCATATCTCATCATTTAAATCTTGATAATATCTCTTCTAATAATTCCTCTCCCTGCACTGATATGGGCTTTACCTCACTTCCTTATCCTCTGTTAACTGTGTGACTCTACTGGTCTCCTAATTTGTCTCTCTTCTCAATCATTTCTTCTCTCTATAATTATTCTTTCCTTATCAAAAGTAATAATCCTAAGGCACATTTCTACACATTTTGCTTCTGCTTAGAAATGATCATTGGTTCCCTACTTCTTCTGAGAAAGAAAAAAAATCTTAATTATGACACTTTAAACCCTTTGCAATCTTTTCACAAGCTATCTATTCAAGATTTTCATTTTTGATCCTTAATACAGTCTGTATTTTAATCAAAGTGGTTCACTAGCTTTTGATAAATTTAATTTTCCATTTCCTGTCTCTGTGCTTTTGAACTGACTGCTGCTCCCTATGCTTAGAATGTGTTACTACATCCCCTTTTCACTTGAAATGCCTATATTCCTCCATAGCACAATTAAGAGACCTACAAAGGTCGCAGAGTTAGAAGTGGTAGGAATGAATAAGTCAATTTTGATCCTGATTGCTTTCTGTCTTGGGGAAGGATGATGGCCCAAAAGGTTGAATAAATTCATCATGAATTCATACACATGAAAGTATATATGTATATATACATACACACATACATATATACCTAAACTATATTTGTAAACATAATATGTATTACACATCAGTAATGTTTTTTATTAATTCAGATGAACACATATATAGGCATGCAATATCATGTGTTGTGATATTTTTCTTTGTGTTGTACAAGGTCATATATATGTATATGTGTGTAAATACACATGTATATATGTATATGTGTTTATGTTGGGTATATAAGTATAGATTCATATGTATGTATTCATATCCAGATTGATAGGAAGATAGATAGATAGATAGATGGATGGATGGAGAGATAGATGATAGATAGATGGATAGGTAGATAGATGATAGATGGATACATAGATAGATAGATAGATAGTCAGATAGATAGATGGATGGATGGATAGAGAGATGGATAGAGAGATACATATATACATACATACATATATATATATATATATATATATAGAGAGAGAGAGAGAGAGAGAGAGACAGAGAGAGAGAGAGAGAGACAGAGAGAGAGAGAGAGAGAGAGAGAGAGAGAGAGAGAGAGAGAGAGAGAGAGAGAGAGAGAGAGAGAGAGAGATGTCAAGGTAGAACTCATATGCATGATGGCTTTCCCTCCAGATATTTGGTGCTTTGCATCTATATTGTACTTCACAGGCAAGGTGGAGATGCATTCCTCTAGGGAGTTATAGAAAACAGTTAGGATGGGAATGAAGATAACTACATCTTACTCTATTATAGGACCAGACAATTTTGCAGGCTGTCTCCTTTATGTATAGCTGAATTTTAATAAAAGTGAAAGAAGGACACCTGAGTTTGCATGTACTGTTTTTGTTTCCCTCCGACAAGGAACACATATCTTCTGTGTGTTTAATTTTAGAGGGGGGATAATTTCTCCCTCACCTTAAAGAAAGCTAAGCAAAGTAATGGCCTATTCCTATGGAAAGCAACTGCCTATGCAAAAGTCCCATAGGCATTTTCCCACGAGTGAAACATATTGGCATTCCTAGGTCACTGAGGAACCAAAACCACTGAAGTCAAAGTTCCAACCAGAGTACTGCTCTCTCTTCTCTGAGGTAATTGATTCTTTGCTCAATGAATTGTAGGAGATAAGATGGAATGTGTGCCATGTGTCACTTTGGATTGCTTTTTCCTGGATGACATATCTAAACTTAAAATCCATCGTGAGCATAGATGATAGTAATTATTCCTTGATTTTGCTGTACAGTCCCTTATACCTCCCAACATTTTTTTTAGGACCTTCCTTTCCCTTATAGTTTTCTTTCAAGGACTTTGGAATCTAGAATCAGAGATCAGACATGCCTGAAAATAATGCAAAATAATATATCTATTCATTAATACTTGTAGATATCTGCATCTGTGTGGATTCATAAATATGTGAATATATATATATATATATATATACTTATATATAACAATTATTGTCTTCTTTCTGTACTGACATGTGTCAAAATATATTACTTCTACAAGGACACATCACAATATGTCTTCAGTGTAAGAAAATTTGGTGATTCAAAAGCTTTGTTATAATATATCTTATTATTTCAGCTTCAAATATCACCTTTCTTGACCTAGAAATTGTGAAGGGCTAAAGGCAAACAACAGTATCCAAGGCATTGCAAATTTACAAAAAAGTGCATGGTTTAAACAAGATCATCTAAATCTGTCCTTATAGCAGGGGCAGAAATATTACAATTAAAAGGGATGAACAAAAAGAACAGAATAAAGAAAGATGCTGTCATGAAAGCTGACTCTGCATGGTTTGAGGTAAATTGATGTGTCCTCAGGAAGTGATGGCTACCAAAGAGGAGCAGAGTGTGACAGGTGGTTTTGAAAAGAATCAAGAAACTTTAAAATTCTAATATTTTCCCTGATATCTGATGACAGAATGTTATAAGGAAGTAAATAATTTGTTTTGGAGTGAAAGAACTTAGGTTCAAATCCCACATATGATCCTTCAAATCCATATAAATTTAGATGGCTTAATTTCCTTAGGCATCATTTTCTCCACCTATAAAATGAAGTAGTTGTTCTAGATTTTCTTGAGGCCTCTTCTATCTTCTACATCTATGATTATATGTGGGTGAGATGGTTATTTTATATGAGAAACAGAGAAACCAGTTTGGTAGAATATACAGTATGCAGATACCACAGAACCAAAGTGAGGATAATGCAGGATCTGGCTGCTGTAACCATGAAAATGTGGTTTTCCAAGACTGTTAATTGCCAAAACTGTAAAGGTTTCAGCCAAACTGTAAAGATAATTTTTAGTGTCTTGATTTAAAATCTAAAATTAAGTGGTTGCCATGGGAAAATTGCCAAATATGAAAATGCCCAAATCAGCTGGGTTTTATGGAGATTTTAATTAATACAAATGAAGGAATTAAGGGAAGGAAAGAGAGAGAGAGAAAGAGAAAATAGTTGAAAGGGCCTAGGTCAAATTGCCTAGGCCTAAGCCTTAAGTGAGAGCGAGTCATTCTTTATCACTCACCACAAGATCATCTCCAGCAAGCTCCAGTCCTCCACTGAACTCCTGAACTCCAGCTCCAATTCAACTTCCAAACTGAAATACCCCCAAACTGAACTGAATTCTCCTTTTAAAGAAATTTTCTCTTATGTCACCTCCCCTAAATTTTCACATCTACTAATCATAGTGGATTTTTTTTTCCAAGGACTGCCTATTCTTAGTTCTCATCTTCTTTGGTTCTCACCTTCTCTGGTTAGATTAAAATGTCACAACTCTTTTGTTAAGCTTGCCTTTTGTAAGTTGTTTGACCTTTAAGTGATGAATTTAACCTTTATAGGTACCGAGCACCTTTTTGTATTAGATAAAAAAAATAAAACAAACTGAAGGTTTTAGTTTCACTATAAGTATGAGTTACAGACTTTCATTGTTCCATCAGGAGTTTACAACTTTATCGTACCCTAAGGCACTGTCTGAGTAGTGTGGAGTAATTTTAAAACTTCTCAATACATTCCTGATCAAGGAACTCCATTGTTATAATAGGGTGATTTGCTTAAACAAATCTTCTGAAGTAGAGTCTGAGCAATTTTAAGACTCAGACTGCATCCACACTGAAGGACCAAAAGGCATGGAATATGATATTCCAGAAAGCAAGGGAAGTAAGTCTACAACCAAGAATCAACTACCCAGCAAAACTGACTATATTATTACAGGGGAAAGTATGGTCATTCAACAAAATAGGAGAATTCCAAGAATTTTTAAAGAAAAGACCAGACCTGAACAGAAAATTTGATGTCCAAGCACAGAACTCAAGAGAATCATCAAAGGGTAATTAAAAAAAGGGGAAAAAGAAAAACAAAACAAAACAACAACAACAAAAAAAACTTTAAGAGACTCAATAAGTTAAAATGATATGCATCTCTATAAGAAAAAAGGTTATTGGTAACTCTTAAAAACTGTTGATATCACCTGGGCAGCTAGAAGAATTACACTTAGAGGGAACAGTGACAACTGTATAGGATTAAAGAACAAGACATAAATAGGTATATAGTTATATGCATGCATAAATACATATACATGTATTTATATACACATATATATATATATATACAACTAGAGCTAAAAAAAGAGATTAATACTAAAAGAAATGGGAAAAGAAACAAATGGGGGTAAATTTATATGTCACAAAGAAGCTCATGGCGGGAGGGGGGAGAACATCAATACACTGGAAGGGTAAAGAGGTTGAAGGTAGGAAATACTCAACTCTTACGTGCTTTGAAATTGACCCAAAGAGGGAAGAACAATCTGATCCATTAGGGCAGAGAATAGATTTGCGTCATGTAGGGGAGTGGAAGGCTAACAAACAGTCTCGTGGGGAGGGAAGCAGTACAAGGGAGGGAGAGAGTGGGGGGGCAATTTTAAAGGATTACAGGGAAAATAAGGGGGGGAATAAGAAGGGAGGGGGTAGAAAGGGAAGTAAAATAAGGGTGGGATCTAGGGGGACTGATTAAAAACAAACATTGGAGTAGAAGGAAATAGTAAAAGAAGAAAAGGCAGGGCCAGGAGTAGAAATCAAAATGCTGGGAAATACAAAGCTAGTAATTATAACTCTGAATGTGAATGGAATGAACTCACATTTAAAATGCAAGCAAATATCAGAGTGTATTAGAATGCAAAACCCTACTATATGCTGTTTACAAGAAACACACATGAGCTAGGTAGATATGCATAAAGTGAAAGTAAGAGGATGGAGTCAAATCCATTGGACATCAACTGATAAAAAGAAGGCAGGAGTCGCAATCATCATATCTGACAAAGCAAAGTAAAAATAAATCTAGTTAAAAGCGATAGGGAAGGTAATTACATCCTGATAAAAGCCAGTATAGACGATGAGCAAATATCTGTATTCAACATGTATGCACCAAATGGCACAGCATCCAAATCTCTAAAGGAGAAACTAGAGGAGTTCAAGAATGAAATAGATAGAAAAACTATACTACTGGGAGACCTGAACTTTCCTCTATCTGAACTAGATAAATCAAACCAAAAAATAAATAAGAAAGAGGTAGGAGAAGTTAATGAAATCTTAGAAAAATTAGTTAGTAGATATGTGGAGAAAAATAAATAAGGACAAAAGGGAATATACCTTCTTCTCAGTAGCACATGGTACATTCACAAAAATTGACCATGTATTAGGGAATAAAAACATTGCAAATGAGTACAAAAGAGCAGAAATAGTAAATACAACCTTCTCAGATGATAATGCAATGAAAATAATAATTAGTAAGGGTACATGGAGAGGTAAATAAAAAATTAATTGGCAATTAAACAATACAATTCTCCAAAATTGGTTAGTTAAAGAACAAATTGTAGAAACAATTAATATCTTCATTGAAGAAAATGACAATGATGAGATATCCTTTCAAAACCTATGGGATGTAGCCAAAGCTGTACTCAGGGGGAAATTTATATCCTTGACTTCATATATAAACAAATTAAGAAGGGCAGAGGTCAATGAATTTGGCATGCAAATTAAAAAACTAGAAAGTAAACAAATTAAAAATCCTAAGATGAAGACTGAATTAGAGATCCTAAAAATCAAAGGAGAAATTAATAAAATTGAAAATCACAAAACTATTACTTTAATAAATAAGACTAGAAGCTGTTACTTTGAAAAAAAAACAAATAAAATAGAAAAAGTACTAGTCAGTCTACTTTAATAAAGGAAAGAAAAAAACCAAATGAACAGTATCCAAGATGAAAAGGGAGACCTCACCTCTAATGAAGAGGAAATTAAGGCAATCATAAAAAAATATTATGCCCAATTATTCAGCAAAAAATATAGCAATCTAGGTGATATGGATGAATACTTACAAAAATATGAATTGCCTAGACTAACAGAGGAAGAAATAAATTACCTAAACATTACCATATCAGAAAAAGAAATTGAAAAAGGCATCAAACAGCTCCATAATAAAAAATTCCCAGATCCAGAAGGATTCACAAGTGAATTCTATCAAACATTCAAAGAACAACTCTTCCCAATATTATACAAACTATTTGACAGAATAAGCCAAGAAGGAGTTCTACCAAATTCTTTTTTACGACACAAACATGGTACTGATCCAAAAGCCAGTCAGGTCAAAAACAGAGAAAGAAAACTATAGACCAATCTCCTTAATGAATATAGATGCAAAAATCTTAAATAGGATACTAGCAAAAAGACTCCAGCAAATCATCACAAGAGTTATACACTATGACCAGTTAGGATTCATACCAGGAATGCAAGGATGGTTCATTATTAGTAAACCATCCACATAATTGACCATATTAACAAGCAAACTGACAAAAATCACATGATTATCTCAATAGGTGCAGAAAAAAGACTTTGATAAAATACAACACCCATTCCTATTGAAAACACTAGAAAGTATAGGAATAGAAGGGCCTTTCCAAAAAATAATAAACAGTATATATCTGAAACCATCAGCAAACATCATCTGCAATGGGGATAAACTAGAAGCCTTCCCAATAACATCAGGAGTGAAACAAGGATGCCCATTATCACCCCTATTATTTAACATTGTACTCGAAACACTATCAGTAGCAATTAGAGAAGAAAAGGAAGTTGAAGGTATTAACATTGGCAATGAGAAGACCAAGCTATCACTCTTTGCAGATGATATGATGGTATACTTAAAAGAATCCTAGACAATCAACTAAAAAGCTAGTCAAAATAATCAACAAGTTTAGCAAAGTTTCAGGATACAAAATAAACCTGCATAAGTCATAAGCATTTCTCTATATCTCCAATTCATCTCAGCAGCAAGAATTAGAAAGAGAAATTCCATTTAAAAACACCCTAGGCAATATAAAATATTTAGGACTCTATCTGCTGAGACAAACACAGGAATTATATTAACACAACTACAGAACAGTCTCCACACAATTAAAACTAGATCTAAAAAATTGGAGAAACATTGATTGCTCATGGGTAGGAGGAGATAACATAACAAAAATTACAATCCTGCACAAATTAATTTTCTTATTTAATGCCATACCCATAGAACTACCAAAAAACTTCTTTACTGAATTAGAAAAATACATAACAAAGTTCATTTGGAAGAACAAAGGATCAAGGCTATCGAGGGAAATCATGAAAAAGAAATGCAAAGGAATGTGGCCTTGCAGTACCAGATCTCAAACTATACTATAAAGCAGTAGTCACCAAAACAATAAGGTACTGGCTAAGAGACAGAAAAGAGGATCAGTGGAATTGACTTGGAGTAAGTGACCTCAGTAAGACAGTCTATGAAAAGCCCAATGATCCCCGTTTTGGGGACAAAAATCCATTATTTGATAAAAACTGCTGGGAAAATTGGAAGATAGTGTGGGAGTGATTAGGTTTGAATCAGCACCTCACACCCTACACCAAGATAAACTCAGAATGGGTGAATGACTTGAACATAAAGAAGGAAACTATAGGTAAATTATGTGAACACAGAATAGTATACATGTCAGACCTTTGGAAAAGGAAAGATTTTAAAAACAAGCAAGAGCTAGAAAAAATCACAAAATGTAAAACAATAACTTTGCTTACATCAAATTGAAAAGGTTTTGTACAAACAAAACTAATGCATCCAAAATTAGAAGGGAAGCAACAGAGTGGGAAACTATTTTCATTACAAAAACCTCTGATAAAGGTCTAATTACCTAAATTTATAAAGAGCTAAACCAGTTGTACAAAAAATCAAGCCATTCTCCAATTGAAAAATGGGCAAGGGACATGAATAAGGCAATTTTCAGTTAAAGAAATCAAAACTATTAATAAGCACAGTGTTCTAAATCTCTTATAATCAGAAAGATGCAAATCAAAACAACTCTGAGGTATCACCTCACACCTAGAAGACTGGCTAACATGACAGCAAAGGAAAATAATGAATGTTGGAGGGGATGTGGCAAAGTGGGGACATTAATTCATTGCTGGTGGAGCTGTGAATTGATCCAACCATTCTGGAGGGCAATTTGGAACTATGCCCAAAGGGTGATAAAAGACTGTCCTTTGACCCAGCCATAGCACTGCTGGGTTTGTACCCCAAAGAGATAATAAGGAAAAAGACTTGTGCAAGAATATTCACAGCTGCACTCTTTGTGGTGGCAAAAAATTGGAAAATGAGGGTATGCCCTTCAATTGGGGAATGGCTAAACAAATTGTGGTATATGTTGATGATGGAATACTATTGTGCTCAAAGGAATAATAAAGTAGAGGAATTCCATGGGGACTGGAACAACCTCCAGGAATTGATGCAAAGTGAGAGGAAAAGAACCAGGAACACATTGTACACTTAGACTGATACACTGTGGTACAATCGAATGTAATGGACTTCTCCATTAGTGGCAATGCAGTGATGCTGAACAACTTGGAGGAACCTTCATGAAAAACCACTATCCACATCCAGAGGAAACACTGCGGGAGTTGAAACACCGAAGAAAGATAGCTGCTTGATTACATGGGTCGAAGGGATATGGTTGGGGATGTAGACTCTAAATGAACATCCTAGTGTAAATAACATAGAAATAGGTTCTGATCAAGGACACAAGTAATAGCCAATGAAATTGTGTGGTGGCTGCGGGAATTGTGGGTAGAGGGGAGGGAGGGAAATAATGTGATTATTGTAACCAAGGAATAATGTTCTAAATTGACTAAATAAACTTATTCAAATGGGTAAAAATATAATATAGGGTATAGCCAACTATATAATGGAAGATGAGACTAAGTGTGAGAGGGACTTCTGGGTAAGCATGGAGGCAGTCTACACGTGGGAATCTTCCTCTCCTCAGCACCCAATGATATAGTGTAAAGATAATTTTAGCATTGTGTCTTAAAATCTAATTTTAATTGCTTGCCAGGGAAAATCCCAGACAATAAAATACCTAAATCACCTGGAAATTTATGGTGATTTTATTGATATAGTGGAAAGAGATTAAGAAGAAGGAAGAAGGAAAGGGAGTAGGATCTCTCCCGCCTCGCTAGTGCCAAAAGGAAGACCAGAGGCTCTAGAAAGTAAGGAGGAAGGAATTAGCCTGAACTCCAAAATGGCTCAGCCAAAATGCCTGAACCTGAAACAGCTTAAGAGCAAACTCACCACCAAACCCAGAAAAATAGCTGCCAAGAGGCCAGCCAGAGTCACCTCTCTGGGGAAAGAGGAAGAGAGAGGAAGTGACTTGCCTTATATAGACGCTTTTACGCCACTTTCCTGCATCTCATCTGTACCAATGATAGCTTAGCTTGACTTAGGACAGCCCAGGGGTCTGTCCACTGTTTCTGATTTGTCATTTGCTAGCACATGCCCATGTAATGTGGGTGTACACATTTCTGGTTGATAGACCAAGCAAGATGGAGAGAATCTAAAAATCACAATAGACTTTCTTCAAAAGTCCAAAACACCCAAATTCATAAGAGCAAAGTGATGGGGAGACTGATGCTACAGTAGGGTGCAGCATTAAAGGTACATGGGATTTGGGAATTTCCACACTACAAGGGGATGAAAAAGCTCCCACATAAATGTGAGCTGATCTACGCTGCCCCAACCCCACCTATGGAGCCAAGGTCAGAGCCAGTGTGCACAAGAATCAGTGAGTGAGTGAGGGGCACCTCTAGAGTGAGCAAGGGGCACAACTAGATCCTTGGGAGCTGACTAAGACCACAAAAGACCTATCCCTGAGAGCAGCTAAACCTAAAAACCCTGAAGACTGGGGAGTGCAGAGCTTGGGTTCTCTCGGTAAGGTGGCAAAGAGAAGGGCAGCAAATAGTAGAAGCTGCAGAGATTTGAGAGCTTGCCTCAGGCAAAATCTTTGCTCCTTAAATCCATACACAGAAATCCAGCCCATCTCACTCAGATTCCTGACTAAAAAGGGAAGGAATATCTTCCACAGTGATGGCAAATTCTACCCAGGAACCACAACCTTGCTCCACCAAAAAAAAAAAAGGCATTGACCTTGGACAATTTTTATAGAGGAAAAACCCAGGCTACAGAGGAAATAGAGGAGGAAATTCAAACAAAGCCAAAACCTTCCAAAAAATGAAAATTGTCCACAAGCTCTTGAAGAATTTAAATTGGAACTTATCAAAAAGATGGAAGTATTCTGGCAATAAAAGTGGGAAATAGTTCAAAGAGAAAATAACAGTCTAAAAGACAAGAACTCCAAATTGGGGAAACAGCTGAAAGCCACAAAAAGCATGATAGACCAAGCCAAAAAGGAAATTCAAAAGACTATAACAGAAAATCAAGAGATTAAAGCAGAAAATGAGGCCTCAAGGACAAGAATTGGGCAACTGGAAACCAATGATCTTGAAAAATAGCAAGAATTAAAAAAGCAAAGACAAAAGACTGGCAAAATAGAAGAAAACATGAAATATCTCACTGAACAGATGACAAATCAGGAAAACAGATCATGAGATAACTTGAGAATCATCGGTCTACCTGAAAAGCCAGAAATGAACAGAAATCTTGACATCATACTACAAGAAATCATCCAAGAAAACTACTCTAATGTTCTTGAACAAGGGGCGAAAATAGACATTGAAAGAGTTCATAGAACACCCTCTACACTAAATGCTCAAAAGACAACTCCCAGGAATGTAATTGCCAAATTCAAGAGCTTTCAAGACAAGGAGAAAATTCTACAAGAAACCAAAAAGAGACAATTCAGATACCAAGGAGCACCAATGAGGATCACACAAGACATGGAAGCTTTCACATTAAAGCACCACATGGCCTGGAACGTAATATTCAAAAAGGTAAAAGAAATGTGTCTTCAACCAAGAATCATCTATCTATTAAAACTGATTATAAACTTCCAGGGGAAAGTATGGGAATTCAACAAAATAGAAGATTTGCAAGTATTTGTAAAGAAAAAACCAGAACTAAGTGGGAAGTTTGATATCCAAACACAAAGATTAAGAGAAATATGAAAAGGTAAATAAGAGAGGGAAAAGGAGGAAAAATTTTTTTTAATTCAAACTCTCTTATTTAAGGGCTACAATTAGATTAAATTATATATATTAATATATGGGGAAAATGTTATTTGTAAATCTCAAAAATTGTATTCATTATTATATTAATCGGAAGAATTATTCATAGGAAGAGATTGGGGAATTAAGGGCTATACAATGATATAAAAAATAAGTAAAATGGAGGGGGGAATTGAAGATGGCACCAAGAGATAATTGAAGAAATAAAACAAATAGGATAATCTTTATCACACAAAGATACACGTGGGAAGGGGAGGAGAAGAATAATCTTATAAGAATGAGAGGAAGAGAGTGCTAATAGTTAATACTTAAACCTCACTCTCAGTGATATCAATTTTGAGAGGGAAGAACATCCAGATCCATTGGGGTCTTGAATTCTATCTTATCCTACAGGTTAAGTGAGAAGAGAAAACTAAGGGGGATAGGAGGGAGGGAGTACAAAAAGGGAGGGAAAAAGAGGGGGGAGGGAAATTAAGAGACCCTAAAAAAACAAGAAGGGAACACAAAGGGAGGGGCCAGAAAGGGAAGCATATTAAGGGAGGGGACTCAGGCAACTGATTAAAAGTAAACCACTAGTTTAAAAGAATACAGCAAAAGAAGAAAGGAGAGAATAGGAGAAGATATCAAAATGCTGGGGAATTCACAAGTGATAATCATAACTTTGAATGTGAATGGGATGAACTCACCCATAAAATGATAACAAAAAGGAGAGTAAATTAGAATCCAAATTCCCACCATATATTTTCTACAAGAAATACACCTGAGATGTGTAGCAATTCACAATGTTAGAATTAAAGGTTGGATGAAAACCTATTGGGCATCAACTAATAGAAAGAAGACAGGAGTTGCAATCATGATATTTGACAAAGATAAAGTAAATATAAATCTGATTCATAGGGATAGGGAAGCTAAAAAAATCCTAATAAAAGGGAGTATAGACAATGAGGAAATATGTGTAATCAACTTGTATGCACCAAATGGTATAGCATCCAAATTTCTAAAGGAGAAACTAGTGGAATTGAAGGAAGAAATAGATAGCAAAACTATTTGAGTGGGAGACCTGAACCTGCCTCTATCAAATTTAGATAAAACAAATAAAAAAATAAATGAGAAAGAGGTAAAATATGTGAATGAAATCTTAGAAAAATTAGTTAATCAATACATGGAGAAAAATAGAGACAAAAAGGAATACACCTTTTCAGCAGCACATGGTACATTAACAATGATTGACCATGTACTAGGTCATAAAAACATGGCAAACAAATGCAGAAAAGCAGGAATAATAAATGAAACCTTTTCATATCATAAGGCAATAAAAATAAAAATCAGTAAGGGTACTTGGAGAGCCAATTAAAAATTAATTGGAAATGAAAAAATATGATTCTCCAAAATTGGTTAGAGAACAAATCATAGAAACAATTAATAATTTCATTGAAGAAAATGACAATGATGAGACAATCTTTCAAAATAAGGCAGCCAAAGCATTACTCAGGGGAAAATTTATACACTTGAGTTCATATATTAACAAATTAGGGAGGGCAGAGGTCAATGAATTGGACATGCAAATCAAAAAACTTGAAAGTGAAGAAATTAAAAATCCCCAGAAGAAAACAAAATTAGAAATCCTAAATATTAAGGGAGAAATTAATAAAATTGAAAATGAAGAAACTAATTGAACTAATAAACAAGAACAGAAGCTGGTATTTTGAAAAAAAAACAAACAAAACAGACAAAGTACTGGTCAATCTAATAAAAAAAAGAAAAGAAGAAAACCAAATTAACAGTAACATCAATGAAAAAGGAGACCTCACCTCCAATGAAGATGAAATTAAGGCAATAATTAAAAACACTAGAAATCATAGGAATAGAAGGGTCTTTTCTAAAAATAATAAACCATATCAATCTAAAAAGCATCAGCCAACATCATCTGCAATGGGGATAAACGAGATGCATTCCCAAAAAGATCAGGAGTGAAACAACAATGCCCATTATCACCTCTATTATTTAACATTGTACAAGAAACACTAGCAGTAGCAATTAGAGAAGAAAAAGCAATTGAAGGTATTATAATTGGCAATGAAGAGACAAAGCTATCACTCTTTGTGGATGATATGATGGTCTACTTAAAGAATCCTAGAGAATCAAGTAAATGGTTAGTCTAAATAATCAACAACTTTAGCAAAGTTGCAGGACACAAAATAAACCCACATAAGTCATCAGCATTTCTATATATTTCCAATCCATCTCAGCAGCAAGAATTAGAAAAAGAAATTCCATTTAAAGTCACCCTAGACAATACTTAGGAATCAATTTGCTGAGACATACACAGCAACTATATGGACACAACTACAAAACCCTTTCCACACAATTAAAATTAGATATAAAAAATTGGAAAAACATTAACTGCTCATGGGTAGAGCAAGCTAACATTATAAAAATTACCATCCTACTGAAACTTATTTACGTATTTAATGCCATACCCATTGACTACCAAAAACTTTTTTTACTGAATTAGAAAAAAAACATAACAAAGTTGATTTGGAAGAACAAAAAATCAAGGCTATCGAGGGAAATCATGAAAAAGAAATGCAAAGGAATGTGGCCTCGCAGTACCAGATCTCAAACTATACTATAAAGCAGTAGTCACCAAAACAATAAGGTACTGGCTAAGAGACAGAAAAGAGGATCAGTGGAATTGACTTGGAGTAAGTGACCTCAGTAAGACAGTCTATGAAAAGCCCAATGATCCCTGTTTTGGGGACAAAAATCCATTATTTGATAAAAACTGCTGGGAAAATTGGAAGATAGTGTGGGAGTGATTAGGTTTGAATCAGCACCTCACACCCTACACCAAGATAAACTCAGAATGGGTGAATGACTTGAATATAAAGAAGGAAACTATAAGTAAATTATGTGAACACAGAATAGTATACATATCAGACCTTTGGGAAGGGAAAGACTTTAAAACCAAGCATGACTTAGAAAGAATCATAAAATGTAAAATAAATAATTTTGATTACATCAAATTAAAAAGCTTTTGTACAAACAAAACCAATGTAACTAAAATCAGAAGGGAAGCAACAAATTGGGAAACAATCTTCATAAAAGCCTCTGACAAAGGTTTAATTACTCAAATTTACAAAGAGCTAAATCAATTGTACAAAAAATCAAGCCTTTCTCCAATTGATAAATGGGCAAGGGACATGAATAGGCAGTTCTCAGCCAATGAAATCAAAACTATTAATAAGCACAGTGTTCTAAATCTCTTATAATCAGAAAGATGCAAATCATAACAACTCTGAGGTATCACCTCACACCTAGCAGATTGGCTAACATGACCGCAAAGGAAAGTAGTGAATGCTGGAGGGGATGTGGCAAAGTAGGGACATTAATTCATTGCTGGTGGGGTTGTGAATTGATCCAGCCATTCTGGAGGGCAATTTGGAACTATGCCCAAAGGGTGATAAAAGACTGTCTGTCCTTTGACCCAGCCATAGCACTGCTGGGTTTGTACCCCAAAGAGATAATAAGGAAAATGACTTGTACAAGAATATTCATAGCTGCACTCTTTGTGGTGGCCAAAATTTGGAAAACGAGGGGATGCCCTTCAATTGGGGAATGGCTGAACAAATTGTGGTATATGTTGATGATGGAATACTATTGTGCTAAAAGGAATAATAAAGTAGAGGAATTCCATTGAGACTGGAACGACCTCCAGGAAGTGATGCAGAGCGAAAGGAGCAGAACCAGAACATTGTACACAGAGACTGATACACTGTGGTATGATCGAACGTAATGGACTTTTCCATTAGTGGCAATGCAATGTCCCTAAACAATCTGCAGGGATCTAGGAGAAAAAACACTATCCAGAAGCAGAGGACAAACTGTGGGAGTAAAAACACCGAGGAAAAGCAACTGCTTGAGTATAGGGTTGGAGGGGATAAGACTGAGGAGAGACTCTAAATGAACCCTCTAATGCAAATACCAACAACATGGAAATGAGTTTGAATCAAGAACACATGTGATACCCAGTGGAATTGAGCGTCAGCTATCGGAGAGGTAGTGGGGGGGGGAGGAAAAGAAATAGATCTTTGTCTCCAATGAATAATTTTTGGAAATGACCAAATAATATAATGAAGAAAGAAAGAAAGAAAGAAAGAAAGAAAGAAAGAAAGAAAGAAAGAAAGAAAGAAAGAAAGAAAGAAAGAAAGAAAGAAAGAAAGAAAGAAAGAAAGAAAGAAAGAAAGAAAGAAAGAAAGAAAGAAAGAAAGAAAGAAAGAAAGAAAGGAAGGAAGGAAGGAAGGAAGGAAGGAAGGAAGGAAGGAAGAAAAAGAACTTCAATCTACTGAATAACCAGGGTGGCACTTAGAGAAAAAAAATAAAGAAAAGAACCTCAATATAAGATTTAAAATATATACTGTAAAGAGAAGAAAAACTTTAGAGTGGGACATAAGCACATGGGGCAATTTGTTACTATAGTGGTAATTTAACATATACTTAAAAATAGTTCACATTTGCATATAAAGTCTTTTAGTTTGAATATATAAAATAGTTCGTTTTGCTGAAATTTGTTAAAGTCAGAATAAAAACATTAAAAATGAGTAGGAAGTAAGATTTTGGGAGGTAATGAGACAATTTTCTATCGGAATTGACAGGGAAAGGAAACTTAAGGAGATGGCAAGGTCAAATGAGGGATCTGTCAGATTGGGAAAAATCTGGACAAGTTTAAGAGCATCAATAGAAAAGGAGAAACTGAAGACAGAATAAAGGAATGATAACCTTGGGAAGTTCTTGGCGAAAATAGAAGCTAGTAGGATTCAGGTTTGGCCTTAGAAAGATGTAGAATCTTCTACCCTAGATGCTAGAACAAAGAAAGGGAGGGCAGAGTAAAACGTGGAAGGTTTTTCAGGTAGAGAATAGAGGAAATAAAGGCATTCAGTAAAAGTGACCTCAGTTTTCTCAATAGAATAGGATGAATAGTCATCTCAAAAAATAAAAAAAATAAAAAGATATATATATGTGAGAATCACAGACCTAAGTGCTTTAAAAAGCAAAAGAAGTTCATGTTTTATCCTAGAGGAAATATAGAGCCACTGAAGTTATTTAGTAGGGAAGTAACAAGAATATTTTCTTTCCTTTATATCATTACAAATATCACAAGACAAAAAAGTAAAATAAAATACTCTTGTTATTTGATATTTGTAATGATATAAAGAAACATATCAGTTTATGGTTTCATAATTGTGGATCAGGCACCTCAACTCCTGTATCATTTCCTATTAGTAATGCCTAAAGCAAGGAAGTGACTTGGTTTGCTTTAAAATTGCTTTTTAAAAGCTGTGGAACAAGCTTTCCTGTTCAGAGGACTCCAGTATCCCTCCAATGGAATTAGAAGAGTTTAGAGGTTATATTAACCTGGATGTGCCAAATATGAAGAAAATTTCTCATATGAAGACTCTCATCTCCTTCTCATATTGTAGTCTCAAGATACTTGCATATACAGTTCTATAATCTCTTTCAACTACTAAGACCTGAAGGTTTCCTTTGCCTTCAAGTACTTTTGCTCTCTCTTGTTCCCTCATTCCTCTGGTTCCTGGGATCTTTATTTGTGTATTTTGACTTCTTCCTCTGTAAGGAAGACCTTGCTTTATGTCTTCTTGGTCTGAATCTTTCGTGAAATATTCTTAAATCCTAAAACTACAGAAAAGGACCAGGACCCATCCAAAGGACCACGCTCATTGAAAAATTGAAACAAAAAATGCTTGAAATAAACCTGTGCCATTTGACTTTATGTGAGTGGAAATTTTTATTTCCACCTTGAATATGGGCATACTTTTTTCTTTGCTTTCCTTATTTAGACTCTAAGTCCTCCAGATATTTCCTATGCAATTCTTTATATTTGATTGTTTCCTTTCACTAACAATCCTAGGTAACAGTCTTGTCATTTTGCATTCAGACAACTGCAGTCACAAAGAACAAGATATACATGAATTAAAATTTAATAACAAAACAGTATGGGATCACTGCTGGCTGACAGCAAGGTGATTAAAGCAAATGCTATCTGAAAAACTTGTTTATTTTTAGAATCAGTATAACTGATGGCTGATGCAGGCTATCAACATGTGTACCAAGCTATTCCTTTAGGTTGATGGCAATATAAATTCTGCCTAGAGAAACCCCTAAGCTTTATTGCTAAATAGAATGAAATAGCTATATTACTGAAAACCACTTGCAGTGGTAACTATAAAATTAAGAGATCATTCTTTATCTCCATGGTCTCCCTTCTCAAACTCCAAACATTCCAGTTCCTCCACATATAGATGCAATCCAGATAAAGTAAAAACTATGAAGAAACAAAATAATATAATTATAAGAATAAAAATTTACCTCACCTGGTGGTTGCCAAGACTCATCATCTGTTCCTTCATCTATTGACTTCTTTTTGTAGATTTAAAGAAGGAAAGTTTCTTAGACCTATCATAAATTCTTTTACTTAAAGATTATAAAAATATGCATATAGACTTGAAGTCAGTATAGAAGCAGCATCACATCTCTCCCCTATCCCTAAAGATCCAGGTCAATCTTCATCTTCTATAAGAAACATTCCTTTATTATTGAATAATGTTTCTATTTCCACTTATCAAAAACTCTTTGATATAGGGAAAATTCAGTATGAGGAGGCTTTAGAGCAGCGGTTCTCAACCTCTTAATTTGTAACAATGAGAATACATAATGCATAGCAGGTATTTACATTCTGAATCATAACTGTAGCAAAATTACAGTTTTGAAGTAGCCACCAAAATAATTTTTTGCTTTGGGGTCACTGCAACATGAGGAACTGTATTGCTGGGTCATGGCATTAGAAAGGTTGAGAACCACTGAGGGACATGATACTCATGCAGTTTATAAGATAATAGGAGACAAAAACACTATTAAAGATGATTAGCAAAAAATTGAAACAAAGTAGATGTTCATTCATTAGAGGATGGCTAAACAAAGGATTATTCATGGATACAATGGAATATCACTCTGCTGTATACTCTCTTTTCTTTATTTAAAAAATGCCTTTCTGGGGGAAATGTGGATGAAAGATGGTAGAAAGTGTGGGTTTTACTAAAAAAAATAGATCAACAAAATTGTAATTTAAAATTGAAAGTAGATATACAACTGTTTTGATCAACTTGCAGATCTATATAGCATTTCTGTTTTATAATAAGGAGAATCCATATGTTTTGCATGATAATACATGTATTAACCAGAGAGTATTACATGCTAGCTCTAGGAGGAAGGTGGGAAGGGAGGAAGGCAGACAATTTGGATCATATAACTTCAGAAAATGTTTGTGAAACTATGTTATTACATGCATTTGGTTTAAAAAATAAATAAAGAGAAGGGGAAAAAAAAGAAGAATCTATTTCAGGTACTATATTGTGGAGGTAGTTAACAGTCTTCTCAGGTAGAAAAATTGATGTCTTCAGATTGGTCCAGTTTTTATGCCACTTGAGGCCATTATAATCAGCCAGAAATTGATTGCTTGCCAACTAATTCTGCTTAATCAGCACTAATTTGGTTAGACTTGTAATCAGTCAATATACTTTCCACTACTTTCCAATCAAGTTCCTCCTGGGGGGAGGGGATCTTTCAAAAGCCTCTGTGAACCACAACTTCCAATTCTCTTTTACCACAAAGAGAGGTTTTGGCGATTTCATTATTTATACATAACAATAAATGGGGGTGGGGGCCCATAAAATTTACCAGTATTTAACTTTTTGTAGTTGAGAAGACTTTCAAAGTGTGTGGTAGGTGGGGAGAGCCTGAAGCTATTCTCCAAACCACTGGTTTCAGAGCTAAATAAAAATGGGGTCACCAAACATTAAAAACAGATCCCTATGGGACACATGTAACAGTTTTACAATTTCATATTGCTCATATTTTTATTAATTTTGTTAGATATTTTCCAATTACCTTTTACTCTGGTTCAAACTACCCATTGGCTGCATATTTGACACCTCCAAAGTTTAAACAGTTTTAGACAGAGTGTCTTAAGTATGAACTGGTACATTTGATAATTTAAAGGCATAAAGAAGAATTTGGGAAAATTCATATAATTACCAAGGAAGAATGTCTTAAAAAGAACTCACTTAAAGTTATACATTTTATTTTGGCTCAAATAAAAAAAAATTCTTAACAGGTTATTCTAATTAATGAACAACTTATAGACTATTTTATATTCATTGCTTGCTCCTAGATCTTCTGCCTCTATGGCAATGCTCTTATCATTCATTACACTACCAATATTTTTCTAGTTCACTTTTTACTCAATAAGGGATAAATAATTTGCTTATCAACTTTCAAAATGATGATTTCTCCTCCTTTTAATTATTTTCCTCTATTTGAAATTTTGACTTTTTATCAACAGAGATAAAGCATCTAGGTAGGGGATTTTTGATCCAAAACAACTCACTAAAATCCACAGAATAATTCAGATTTATATAATTCAAATGAATCTTTGAATCTACTTAGATACTGATTTGGGATTTCCATGTATTTGCTGGAAGTTACACAATTATATCACCAACCGATAAATTTGTTGACACAACGAGGCCCTTCTGGGGTTTTCATACATCAATATAAATTGCTGTAATTTATATAGGGTAAAATATTGAGTTGTCCACAGATTCCTTCCTCTAGCAACTGATCAAAACTAAAAGTTAGTCATAATTCTCAAGGCTAAGCATGAGCATTGCTTATCTGCAAAAACTCTTCATACATTTGGTAATGAAATGTATTTTTTAATCCCAGGTCCAGTCAAGCCAAGTACCATGAATTTTAACCCTGGGCTGACTTCAGGGTGATGAATGTTTAGGACACAATAATTCTGATAGATTATCTATTAAGATGTAGTGCAATGGCAATACTGATTTATAGATGAAATTACAAATCTTAAAACTACTACAATAACATTAAGTATGTGTATATGGAGAAACCCAGGAAGAGTTGTACTACCACACATATAATAATAGTTGAAAGGCAACTGAGTGATACAGTAGATAGAATGCTGGATTAGGAAAAAGGAAGATAATTTCAAATAATGCATAAGACATAGTAGTTATGTGACATAACTAGTAGTTATGTGATGATGGGCAAGTTATCTATATAAGCCTTGGTTTCCTCATCTGAAAAATGGAAAGATAATAGCATCTAATTTATAGAGTTCTTATAATGGTCAAATGAAATAATGTATGTTAAAAGCTTTATAAACTTTAAAGTGCCATATAAATGATAGCTATAATCATTACCATGATTACTATTAATATCACCATCATTATTGAATAAGCTGGACCTAGTTTTTAAATACACTAAGTTGAAAAAGGTGTTGATTAAATAATATTTGAATTGTTACAAGGAAACTTGCATTTAGAGTTTCCCAATGTATCCTTTTTACCACTTTCTACTCACTCCATTCCATCTTTTCTAACACTTCCAAAAAATTTCTCCTAAGCATATATCTGATTATGTAACTTCTCGTCTGAAAAATCTTAGTGTTTTCCCTTTGCTTTCCACCATATTAGCAAAAAAAAATGTCTGGCAATCAAGTTTCTTTACAATTAAATGCTATTTTTTTCTTTTGAGTCATATCTATAAATATTTTATACTACTCCCTACAATGTACTCTATGTTTTCAGCAAACTTTATGTGTCTTGCACATAGATTGAACTATCTTTTCTATGTACCTTCAATTATTCCTGTAATGTCTTGGCATCTCTTATTGCCTTTTGAATTTTTATCTCAATCAATCAATCAATCAATCAATATTTTTCAAGCATTTATTATGTACCAAACTCTATTCTAAATGCTCCATATATGAAAAAAGAAAAAAGGGTAGTCCATGCCCTTAAGGAGTTTACAGTCTAATGGGGGAGAAAACATGCAAACAAATATATACAAAGTAAGATATATACAGCAAATATAGGAATTGGAATTAATTAATAGAAAATAATTAATAGGAAATAACAGAAAGAGGGTTTGGGAAGAGATTGCTTTATCTCTTTTTTAGCTTTAAAATAAACCAGTTTCTCCTCCATAAAGGCTTCTCTGGAATTCCCTAGACATCTTAGACAGTTTGCTTTTCACCTCTCTAATCTACTTCTCATGTATTATCATGGCAATATTTATTTGTATAGGCATTATTTTCTGCTACTCTGCTATAACATAAACACAATCCATATATGTATGTTATAAAAATTCTGCATCTCCCCCAATGTTTAACATATTCTGCAGATACTAAGAACTTGATTAATGTCCATAAAGTTGAATTCATGGTATATCTCCCTAGAAATGATTGCTTAAAGATGTGTTGCTGATTTTCAAAATGAGTCTATTCATATCTGAGTAGCTTCCTGACATTCTTCCTTTCTAAAGAGATACCTATTTTCAGGCATAAACATTTCTTGATCATCCAGCTGGGCTATTTTATAATCAGGTCTCCTGTGTTAGAGACTAATGGCATTCTAAATAAAAATCATTGTTCATTTTGTTATAGGTTCCTAACAAAAGATGCTTTAACTATGTGGGTTTTATGTGTATGGTTTGTATGAAGGTGTGTGGTATATATGATCATGTTTGTGTGCTGCTACTATTTTCTGCTTCATGTAGTCCTATGGAGTGAAGAAAAATGATCATACTCAATGGATTCAGAAATACTGAATAAAAGTCATGGAGTGATGTTCAACATAGATCTAATTTTGCTAACAGCTTTATGCATGAACTGCAGAGTTTTTAAATTTAGAAATCAAATATCTCTGCTAAGAAATATGTTTAACAAACTGATTTACTTAGATGTTATCTTAACATGCTGCCACAATCAAACATCACATTTTTTGACAAAGAAGTGTTTCTAGTACTTTAATTTGTAAATAAGAAAGTTGTTTTATTTTTATTAGTTCCAAAGTATACAATTCACTAAATTATAAAAATGGCTCTCAAATTGAAAAAAATAGAAGGGAAAAAGAAACTACTGAGAATGCACAAACAGGATCCAGAGTGAGTACATTTACCATTCAGAGAATATCCATATCTACATATTATATATGTATATTCATATTTATATATACATGCATATGTATACATATAGTAGAACTGTGGCAATAAAATGATTAAAATAAATTCATTTGACAGGATTGCTTAATTATTTCTCTGTCATTTTATGAGCAAGATATACAGATACACACACACATAATTTCATTGTAAAAGAAAGCTTGGGTCCTTAACTGGTTCTCTTTATTTTAAATTGCCTGATCCAGAGTCTTAGAGAACTAAAGATGTTCATGCCATTTATCTACATAGCCATACCAAATTTTAACTGAGGTAAATTATTAAGTGCTGTGTCATACTTTATTCAAAATGTTATTTCATATTTCCTGAATTAATTAAATTGAGAAATAAAATGTTAATTTCTTGGATAAAGTGAGAATTTAGCCTGAAAGAAAGCTAAAAAAAATCCAAGAAAGCAAGAAGGAGAAGAGTTCAGGTGTGGAGGAAAGAAATTGAAAATTGAAATTGTGATAGAGGGTGGTAATAAAGAAAAAGTAACAGGCTGAAGAGTGCATGAAATTGATCACATCAATGGGGGAGGGGCCCCAGGAGTTTGGGAATCTGGAGGATGAGAAGACAACGGCTGGTAGAGGAGTTGGTTGCTCTCAGTCTTGAGAAGCTGAAGACAGAAGGTGGGAAAAAGACTTTCTCCTGAGGTTTACTCACTTTTTCCTGCTGGTGACTGGAAATCTTTCCCCCCAAATTTCCCAATTGAAGGAACATTTGAAGAGAAACCTGAGCAAACTTTACCTCAGCTCCTGTTGCCCAGGAGTGAGTCAACCTGACTTTCTCTCAGGGAGTTCAGGCTGCAAAGATCTGAGTTAGCCCCAAACTTGAGGAGGGAGGGAAAAAGGTTTAGATAGAGGCAGGGATCCCCTTTCCCCACATTCCTTAACCATTCTTCCTTGTCTGTTATTCCTTTGTATTACTTGATTGAGTTGACTTTAAAAGTTATCTGTTCTCCAAGCTGAGTGTGAGTGAACTGATCAAGGGGAGACCCTTTGGTTTAAAGTAGTGGAGTAGTGGAGGGGGGACAAGAGGGACAAAAGTGAATTGGGGAGAGCAGCTTTAGCTAAGGAGGGAAGGCAGAATGGGGGAAATCTTCAAATCCCCTCTCCTCTCTCTGAGTCAACCCTAAACATCAGCTGTCACCCCTGTACCCCGCTTTGAGAAGAGGTATGTCTCCCCTCTTTCCCCCTCTCAATAGTGAAAGGTTGAACCCCCTTGAATACTGAATTAACTTCCCTTTATAATACAATTTTTTTTAAAATTAAAATATTCAGGACATTGAGTGTTTTATGTGAGGAAAAGCAATTAAGCCAATGTCATTGCATCTGGCATGTGGAAGGAAATAAGGTATAAGAAGACTGGAAATGTAAGAAAAGGTCAGGTTATGAAAGGCCTTAAAAGCCAAATAAAGGATTTTTATGTTTGATACTAGAAGCAAAATTTAGAAACTATAATTTACTGAATGGGGATAATGTGGTTAAATTTGAGCTCAAGGCAGATTACTATGAAAGTTGAATGGAGGAGAGACCAAAATAGTATGAAAATTGGCACAGGGGAAAAAAAAACAGTAGACTAGAACAATACTTTACATACAAAATGATGAGGAATTATAAAAGAATTATGACAATAATAGAGAGAATGTGACTCCAGGAAACTATAGTATTTGTGGTGGCTACAACTTCTTCAAACAGTTTTGGCAGATAGGCTGACCAAGTAACCAAAAGACCTCATACCTGGTGCTGAGTTAAGGAATTTGAAAAAGTATGTGAAAACTTCCTCCTGTGGAAAGGGTGGATAAGAATAATTTATTTCAATGACCATTAAGGCAGCTGAAAGGGCACTGTGGAACATTTAGAGGTCAGAAAAGGATTGAAGACACCAAGGTTATCCACTGCATCCTGGATCATCACTAGTTGCCTTGACTTTTGTCCTGCCATTATGTTTGATAATTTTAGAAGAGAGAGTGAGACTGGCAACTTTGTGCCAATTTGCTTCATTTAAATCCAATTCAAGCACAAAGTCAAGACATTATTCTGTGATGTCATTGGTCCTTTTTGAAAATGAAGGTTGAATGTGTAATTATTACAATTGTCTGCAGACTGAATATTAATTAATAATTTATTGGTAAGTGCACATGTGTGTATGTGTGTGTGAGAAAGAGTGATAAAGAGAGAGAGAGAGGATAATGAGATAGAGAGAGAGAGAGAGAGAGAGAGAGAGAGAGAGAGAGAGAGAGAGAGAGAGAGAGAGAGAGGAGGTGTGGGGAAGATAAATGATTACCTGGATGCCCTAATTACTAACTTCCCTGGATCAAGGTCCAAGCAGTGTGCCTGGCTGGTCCAGAAATAAGTCAGTGAAACAATCTTGGACCTGCCAAATGATAAATACTCCAGAGAAGAGAAAGAGTGTTTTCTCTCCATTTGCTTATATAGCCCACTTTTGCCTCTTCTCCTGAAACTCTCTAATTAGATATGCTTTAATTTCAGTCTGGTCCCAAGTCCTGAATTTCAGACATGCCACCCTCCCCATGGGGATTCCTGCCAGTCCCTTCTGTATTTCAGGACATCAAGTCAGTTATGTGGTACTTGAGTCATATAACCTTTGGTGTCCTGTGCATGGAAGGTCTGACAAAAGATGAGGATGATGGGTTTACAAATGGGATGAAGTGATACAATTCATATTAAATCCATGCAAATGAAAATTAAAAAGGATTCTACCAAAGTTTGTAAAATGGATGAAGGTTGGAGATGAGAAAAAGGCCTTGAAAATGATACATATTTTCTGACTTGGGCAACCAAAAGGATATTGGTGCCCTTGACAGTACAAAAAAAAAGTTAGTAAGAAGGCAGTTTTGGTAGAACAATAATGGGTTCAGTTTGAGACATCTTATTTTGGGATGTTATCAGGACATCCAGTAGAAGATGTCTAGTAAGCAGTTGGAGATGTGTGACTGAAGTTCAGGAGAGAGGTAAAGGTTAGCAAATAAATTTCATATACAATATGCATAGAGATTATAATTTAATCCAATGGAATTGATGAAATCATCAAGAGAAATAATATATAGTAGGAGAAGAGAAAAGAATCCAGGATAGAACCAAGGAAAGTGTTCACAGTAAGTAGGCCTAACCTGGATAAAGATCTAGTATAGTAAACTGAGGAATCATTGGAAAGGTAGAAGGGGAGACAGAAAAAAGTAGTCATAAAATTTGAGACAAATCAGTAAGTATTTACTAAATACTTAGTATTTTCTAAACTCTGTATTAAGCATTGTGGATAGAAATACAAGCAGAATAAAAGATAGTTCTTGCCCTTGAAAAATTGATATTCCAATGGGAAATGACAACATCTAAAAAGTAGTTGTAAAGAACTGGGGAAGTGGACAAAAAATGGCAGAAAGTTTAAGAAAGTTAAGAGTAAAGCCTGGAGACATATGAAGAATTGGGCCTCATCTTTATAAATAAGATACTGGGAAGAGTCAGCCAATCAGAGAGAGAGAGAGAGAAGCAAGGAGAGAGGTTATTAACAGTTTTGAAGTCCAAGAGTCAAATGAACTTTCAGGTGAAGGGGTTTCAGGGGAATATTGAAGAGAAAATTTGAGAAAGTAAGAAGCCCAGCCTGGAAAGAATCAATAAAAAGATAACTGAAGGTATAAGAGCTACAAAATGATAAAAAAAGGATCATGATTAAAAAAAAAAAAGGTCATTTGGTTTAGGAATTAGATTTGATGATTTTAGAAAGAGCAGTGATGTAGTTGAATGATGAGGTTGAATGCTATACTACAGAATTGATAAAAAAAATGACAATAAAGGGAGTGAAAGCATCTATTGTAAGAAAACCTTCTCAAGGAAGAATATGGGATATTGAGACAAATGGATCAAGTAAGATTGTGGATGGGGGAGTTATGGACATGTTTTAGGCAGTAAGGAAGCAATCAGTAGACAGATTAAAGATTATTGAGAGATAAAGATAGAGGAGGCAACAAAATGGATAAAATGGGATAGAACAAGATGACATACATGTAGAGGAATGCAAATTGATAAGAAGAGCTATCTTTGTGTGAAATATGAATAGAGGAGGAGATAGTAAGGAAAGGAATCTGAATGATATGAGATATGAGAGAAAAGAGAAGGAATCATTCTCAGAAAATGAACTTGATTTTCTTATGTTAGAAATATTAATTATTAAAATTTAATTAATGATTAAATTGGGAATAATACTACTTATTGTATCTACCTTGGGGAGGTTGTGAATCAAATGGGATAAGATATATATATATATATATATGTGTGTGTGTGTGTGTGTGTATATATATATATATATATATACTTTATAAACCTTAAACATTATATAAATGGTCAATAATCATCATAATTTTTGCTAATATTATTATTGCAATTACAACAAAATCAGCTACTACTACTTCTTGATCATTTTGTAGTTTTGAGTCTATTTTACATCTTCCACAAAACTACATTTTTGTAATATGAAAAGCTAAAACTACTCAAGACTGTTGTTTAATGAAAGACACCTCAAATCACCTACTAATGAATTTAAAATTCATTTCATGCTGAAAATACACTTCTTTCTTCTTGAATAACTTTTGTAGATTCCCCAGTTTCCAATCAATTTTTCTGCAGATATTTTCAATTACTATGCAATTCATTTTACATTTTATTTTCTAGGTATTTCTCATTTAAATTAACACCATTTATTTTATCTATTTAACTTCTCAAGTTATTCAGCTTAATTCAGTCCTTTAGCCTTGGAGCCTTCAATATTTTTTTCCTAGAAATAAAGTAAAAAACATGAAAAAAAATGAGGTGAGGAGATTCCTTATATTCCTTTTTGAAAGTTTTGAAGATTTTAATTTACTTGTACTTTAAGCTAGAGCCAGAAAAGCAATTGGTCCAGTCTTGAGTCGTCTCTCACCACCAGACAATTTGATTAGAATTTACTATTTACTAATCAAATTGAGATATGCCATCACTGAGGATGGTTGGAGGCAGTAATGGAGATAAAACTGGTGGTATCCTTAATAACTGACTTCCTAGAAGCAAGAAATAATGGTTTAATATAGAAAATGTATATCACTTCCTGGTTTCAAATTCAGTTAAAAATAATTCGAAATTAGTTTAATAAGTCTATTGCAAAATTTCAGGATGCCCAAAATATTTTGATGAAATTAGGGATTAATAAATGTTTTCAGACTAAAAACGTAAATGAGAAAAATTATTTCTTCCATTAAACATAATAAATTCTACATAAGTATATGGAATTTCATAGACTAGTGGTATAAATATCATTAAAACACATTTTCAAATGAATAAACTGAGGATCAAAGAAGTTAAATGAATTGTTTGACATTAATTACGATATGCACTAGCTATTACTGTGCTCTAAGAAATGATGAAAATGTTGAATCTAGAGAGGCATGGAAAGATTTACATGGCCTGATGCAGAATAAAGGAGGAAAAACTACAAAAGCAATATATATATATATATATATATGTATATATATATACATATATATATATTTATACACATATATGCCACAATATGAATGGAAGTAACAATAATCACAAACCAATAAAGTGTACAAGTGCTGAAATTTCAAAAAAAAGAAAAAGCTTGGCCCTAAAGAAGGCATAGAGAAGACAATCCAATCCCACTTATTTGGAAGAAATGAGAGGGTTCCAAGTGTAATATATTTTATATATTCTCATTCTTTTTTGATTGAGCAATTGATTTTTATTATTCTTATCTCTTCTTTCTATTTTTAAATTTCTCATAAATTATGTTGATTCTCCTGACAGGGAGAGGAAAGATAATGGGAGAAGCTTTAGTAATACAAAAAAGTAAAATGTATAACAACATTTATGAAAAAATATGTCTAATAATGTTTATTTTAGTATGTCTTCCATTAAACAGTTCTACAAAAAGGGATCTCATAAGAAATAGCTGAGGGACCAGAAGTAGCCAGAAAGTGATAATATGACAACAAATATTGAGAATTGGCCTATATGAGTACAAAGTTGAATTATTTTGGTATGTCTCAAGATTCTGATCTACAATGGAATATTACAGTAATTCATCTTGTGGGTGAGGGGTTTCCCGTCTATAATACAGATTTCAAATAATTTACAGATATCAGATTCTATATAATTATAATAAATTCTTTTTGTATTTCTTCAACAGATAATAATGTTCATGGGGTCATTATTTTATCCTTTTAAATTACATTGATACCAAACAAATATCCTAAGGAAAATCACCCAGGAAAATGAGATCAATTGTCCTCAAAGACAAAGGTGAGATCATTGACTTACCATGAAACAGTTTTGACAGGGAATGACTTAATAAAATGCTCCAAAGCCATAGTTCATTAAATTATGTATGAAAATTACCTAGTCATATGAGAAGTAGGAGTCAAAGTGAAACTCCTAGCTATGCATTTATTAGAGGCTGGTGAATTTGGGGTGAATCCTTCTCCCTTAAAGGGGTGATTTGTACCCTCATTTAAAGGACAGATTAACAGAAACCACAGGACACTAAAATATAAGATTTCAAAGTTTGACTAATTGCCTCAAATATTATTGTCATTCTATAGAATTTCCATACCAAAGAAAATATATTATTAATGTCCTGAAGAAGAAAACTCACATACCAAAAAAATTATCTTAATCAATGGAATATTAATTTTTAGTGATGACAGAAAGTGAAAGCTGTAACATTTATCAAAGCAAAATAAAATAGCTTAGACCAGAAGGAGAATTTACACTGAAAAAGTGAGGATAACTCTAGAGTCATAAAAATCTTTGTAAACATTCCTTAGGAAATAAAGTTGAGTAAAAATATAAAATGTAGATACAATGAACCAAAAAAAAATTTCAGAAAGATAAAGGAAAACAAATAGATCTGAAGGGGTAGAATTTGGACATGTGTTTATACATGAAAAACAAAGACAAATCTATCTTTCCTTAGGATCCATGTATGGGCCTAGATAAACATATGGAATATTTTTAGGAAAGAAGAGTTCATGACAAAATAAGCACATGATAGATATACTTTTATCATATGGTAGGTCTGACCAGATTTCTATGCAAAAAATATAGAAATTGTGGTATTTATGGTTTAAAAAATAAATCTCCTTATCATTCATAATAGTACCTGGAATGGAATGCTCTAAAGCTGTGAAACTTGACAGATCTTTAGAGAATAAAAAATCCTTGTTAGAATAAGAAGCATTCAAAATATGACAAGAAGAATGATCAAGGTTTGTGAATCTCTGCTCACTTTCAAGTTGTCAGAGTGGGGGAATATATATATATATATATATATATATATATATATATATATATATATATATAATATGAAAAAGCTCTCAAGGGAAGTCATAAAGCCAAAGTCTTTAAAGAGGGAAGTAGATGTTCTCTTTTTGAGAAGTCTATAATGGAATACACAGATAGGGAAAAAAGCTATTGACACATGGGGAAAATGATTTGTACAAAAAATATATGCCAAGCATCAGTATTTGTACATCACTATTTGTAACATAAAAGTGGGAATTACCTTTATGTTCAGTGTCTGAAGAATTGTTGAATAAATTGCTTTAAAGGGAGTTGAGACCTAAGACAATCAATCAGAGTGAGAGAATATCTAGTTGTTCTCCAACTCGAAAACCATTAAAATCAGCAACCCCAGATTAACTAAATATCAAAATCATAGTAAAATTCTTGGAACACATTTTCTTAAAACCCTACCTTCCATGTTAGAATTAATACTGAATATTAGTTCTAAGAAAAAGAGTGGAAAGGGCTAGGCAATGGAGGTTAAGTGACTTGCCCATCTAGAAAATGTCTGAGGACACATTTGAACTCAGGACCTCCTTTCTCTAAGTCTGACTACCAATCTACTAAGTAACCTAGCTCATCTCTCGTGGGATTATCTTAAAGAACAATCCTAGAAAATGGAAAAGAATCTAATAGATTCAATGTTTTGGAACAGACATGAAAAATGTGGATTTAATGGTAGTTCAGGCTGGAGAATGAAACAAAAGAAAATACTTGCAAATCATCTAACACAGTGATGGTGAACCTATGACACTGGTGCCAAAGATGGCACACAGAGCACTCTTAACTCATCACCCAGATTTCATTATTAGAAAGGCATAGGGATTTAGATGTCCTTATGACATTTTTTCACATCAGCTACCCCTCTACCCAGCAGCCCAGTGGGAACACTTTTCCCCTCCCCTGTGTGGGGAAAGAGGTGAGGGATGGCATGCCTGGCACTAAGTTTATGGGGGAAGGGGGGACACAGCACTTGGTCTGGAGGGTAGATTGGGGTCAGGTTCCATTATTCCTTCTCTAAAAGAGTCACCATCACTGATCTAACATATAGTAGTAGTAGTAGTTGTCTCTCGGTAACCGAGGATGACGATTGTCTTTGTGCGTTTTCATCTGTGATGTAGATGAGTGTGCACAAAGACACTTGTGCATGAAGGAGATTTAAGTAGAAAAGTCAATGTAGAGAGACAGTCCCACTCTCTCGGCATTGGAAGCCTGGGTCCAATGGAACAAAAAGTCGTTACACCTGGAGACTTCCTCAGCTGCATTGGATGGCCATGTTGTCCTTTGTGCTCCAACATGCCCTAAGCACTCCACTGTGCTTTGCTGAGTCGCCATCTCAGCCATTGAACCTTCTTATTGTTTTCTTCTGTCTGTTTAGCTGAAGCAGTCTTCACATGCTGGGTGAGCAAAGCCCTAGTTCACCAGGGGTCCACGACGACCCGATGGCTACCCTCACAAGGTTTAGCAGGCTTGTCGAAGCCGTTGCCCAGGATGTTGCTGCTGCTGCATGCTAGCAGCTACTGGGAGCCACAAGTGACAACTGGGTGTCAGGTGGGGGTCAGAGGCTGAAGAGCTGCCCTAGAAGGGCATGACAAGCCCTCCATACCAGAGATACTACCCCTCCCTGAGCACCCTATACACCCCAATCTAACATATACATGTGTGCTAAATTCATACTAAGTTGTTATATATACTATACATGCACTATTCTAATATATACAAGCTAAGTTGATATGCATTTACATGTATGTACATATATGTTTGTGTGTATATATTTTCAATCTGAAAAATATACAACCACAAATGTAGTTAAATACAGGTCTTTGACTGAGGAGGAAAGATTATAATCTGGGAAGCTACACAGAAGGTTAGTAATGGGTCTTCCACTGAACTGTACAAAAGGGAATGACTAAATAGTTTGTTTAGAAGGGGAGAGGCAACTGCAAGATCTCTGGAAAAGCTTGGGTCAGAGGCTAGAGTGGCCATGTAGTAGGTTTCTTGTTCTTCAGATATAATCATCCTCTTTCAAATTCAATCCTCCAAGCAGATTGTAGTTTCTGGGAATAATGCAATATCAATTTATAATCAATTCAGTCTATCTATCTCTTGAGTTCTTTGTTTTAACTTTGGTAAAGTCAGTAGGGGGATTATCTGAAAATAATGCCACAAATATATACATATACAAAATATCTAGTTAATTATATCTATATAGGTGAAAAATATCTTTTCTGCAAACTTTAGAAAGTACGTGAAATAAAAAGGATCTTAAAGAGAAAACTAGAGGTTGCATGGTATAATGGATAAAGGTCTGGTCACAGAGTCAATGAAACTTAAGTTCTCTCTCTAACATATAGTTGCTAAGGGATTGTTGACAAATTACTTCACTTCTCAGTTCCCCTAGAAAGTGCTCTAAGCTTATAAATAAATGAAGAGCTATCCAGTTGCATCAGTGGAAAGAATCTTCACACCTAGAGCTGCCTTTTCCTATAAAACAAAATCTGGCCAAAAATTGCATTCATTATACTTAGTCACTTTTTATAGGGTTTTGTGTAGAAAGTTCAACTCTTACTAAGTGATGACATCAATCTGAGTAATTCTCATTACCAACTTTCCTAGAGATTGGAGCAAAGAACTCAAAATACTGAATGGGCTGAATTGACCATGAAGAGAATTCACCTAGCTCCTAGAATTTGTTCCTCAGTACTGAAGAACTAAATTTGTAAGAAGGTACTTTAAAATTCCTCTATATTACCCAAGGCAGGATCAGCTGAAACAATCTAGTTTTAATTACCCTTTTAGTGTTCTTAGGCTCTTCTATTGTACCTAGACCATTTCCAAATACCTTAGTCCCTGGCTACATCCTCTGTCCCATGAGTTTAATATAATAGGCTGTTGTCCTTTTCCCCCAATACTCCCTCAGGGTCCTCAGGGACCCTGAGTTTTTCTGTAGTTCAGAGGAATATCCCAATAATTATATTACTATTGGCCTTTCCCAAGATGTGGTTGACCCAAAGTGATCTCCCTGTGTGGTGCTTTGGATATCGGTCTCCCTTGTGCTGATTAAATGCCTGTTCCTTAAATACTTCTCTGGTGGTTTTGATTATTTTGACACTAGGCAGTTTATGTAATTTGACCAGTGCTTTGGAACTATTCCAAACTCTTGGTAATTTGCTCTGATATCCACTTTTCAAAATTAATTATAATTTAAAAACTAAAAAAAGACTATATTCAGCATATTCTAAAAGTATGCCAATGGATATTTTATATAAGGAGAAGCAGTCTGGAATATTATAATAAAACCCTAGAATTTAATTCAGAGTATCTTGGATTAGTGTTTACTAACTACTTATTATGGTAGTAGGTAGAAATTGGAGTTAGCAGGAATCTTATGAATTGTTTAGTACTGAATCATAGATTTGGAAAGAGAAAAGTTCCTCCCATGGTCATTTAGTTCTACCCTTTAATTTTATAGACAAGGTAACTGAAGTCTACAATAGGGAAGTGACTTGTTCATTGTCACAGAGACAATAAATAGAAAAGGAAATTAAGTCCCAAAGAGGCTTATGAGCTGAAGAAATATATGTACCATAGATAGATATTGAGAATGGTAACCATTCTTCTGATATAGGGGTACAGGTTTCCCTCTGGACACCTCAAACCCCAGAAGTGTTCTAGGTAAAAGGGAACATGAGAAATTCCTTTCTAGGAACATCCAGCCCTTACTTTGGAAGTTCCCCTAGATCTTCAGTTGACACAGATTTGCACTTCCCAGTTCCACTCTGATAAGTATCAGATTGTACCTAATTTAATCATCCTTTGAATTCCACAGGTCATCCCTTATACCCCCCCCAACCTCAATGAATCACCTCATTTCTGATTCACCCTATACCCCTTCCTTATCATATAAGCCCTGTTGTCAAAAGTGTATAAAATCCCCACACACCATCTTCTTGGGGAGGCAGTGTTCCACCTACACACTGTCTCCCAGCCTTTCAACATGACTTCCAAATTAATAAATTTCTCTTTTGATTTTTAAGCTAAATTTTGGAGTCTTGCATTCTAGCAAAGAATAACCTGTCCTGAACCTGGAGTTTCACCTCAAAGCTCTCCCTCAATGCTTCAGTGAACAACTTCAGTTCTATTTCTATTATATTAAAATTCAATCTCTCTCAATGGAGTTTTCTTGATCTTAAAAGAGAGGAGTAGTAATTTTGCCTTCAGTAACCACAATTAAACCCTGTTGGAAAAAAATGTGATAATTATGCAAAATGCTTTGTAAAACTATTTGTTGATATTCAATTGTACCGGAGTATTTGTAACCCCACGGAACATAATGTCAGTTAAGATTTCTTGGCATAGATATTGGAGTAGGTTACCATTTCTTTCTCCAGTGTATTAAGCCAAACAGGGTTTAAGTGACTTGCCCAAGGTCACCTAGCTAGTATGTATATGAAGCTAAATTTGAAATCAGTTATTTCTGATTCCATGGCAAGTGTTCTATTCATTGAGTTATCTAGATGCCTTTAAAAAAGCCTAAATATACTATAGAAATGTTAGCTATTATTGTTCTGATATTAGTTTCATGGCTAATGTATTCATTTGACATAAAGTCTTTTGAAGTCACACATGCTGAAAATATTTCCCCTAGAAAGTTATAAAACATAAAACATGTATCTGTAGAGTTGAAAGCAAAAAATGTGGTGTATTCCTGTTCATTTGACTTTAGGGCAGTATAATTTGGATAAGTGATTCAGGGTAATGACTTTATGAAAGGGTCAGGTAGGAAATTGTCTTTAATGGTCATATTTTGATATTGTCAAAATCTCTCCTCTTACCTCTTTATCCCTCAGTTCAATAAGAAAGTAAGATTTATTACTGTGTTCTAAAATATGTTTCTAAAAAAGACGAGTGCTGGGGAATTACAGGAGGTGTGGAATCTCATCCAAGTGTTCAGCTGTGATAGGGAGCATTACATGATGTGAAAGCACAAAAGGTATGCTTTTAGAAGTCAGGAACTTGACGTGCATATAGGGGGGGGAAAGGGGAGAAGAAGAAAGATGTTGAAGCAGTATGTGAATAAAATGTAATATTGATCTTTCAATGACTTCTTCTGTTGATTTTTTCAAGTCTGGAAAAGTATGAAAACTGCCAACTACCCTTTGATTACCAAGGAAATTAATGTGTCCCCCACAAAGTCAAAGTTAAGATTCAATTATTCGTTTACACTCCCATTAATTTATCTAGTCATTTTCATCCATTGGTTCTCTCTTATGTTCTAACTTCAGCTAAAACTTACTTCATGCTCACTTTTTACCAATAATCTCATGGCTGCCATATTTCATGACCAGGGACTTGAGAATTAAAGGTAATAAGAAGAGTCTGAAAGTTATACAGGTGGGTCAGGGGTTATATTTGAAAATTAAGTATCCCCTGACACCATCCACCAGAGGTTTTATCCCTTCATCACTAGCTCATATGACCTAACTTCATGAATTAAGTACCTACCTTTCATGAAGAGTCGATTTGGGTGCCTTTAAAAACATGCATGTTCTTTCATGTATTTTCCCTAGGAAATGTTTTATGTTTTTCCACTTATTTGTGTGATATGGAACTCACTTTAAAAGACGGATATATATTAATTTAAGGTCGCCAAGGAATTCAGCTATGTAATTCCTAAATGAAAACTCAAGTCAGCAGTCAACCTTTTTATGGTGTTTTAATTACAAACAGGAGGAAGAAAAGTATTAGAGGGAGAGGGGGGGAAGGGAGAGAAGGAAATAGGGCTTAAATACCCACTCTGCTTAAGATGAGCCAAAGGCCCAAGGCCCTGGATAGCCAAGGCAAAGAAATGAGATCAGTCCCTATCACTCACATGACCAAAATGGAGAAACAGTCTGAGCGCACCTCTACTCCAAGCACCAGGCTCCAACCACCTCTCTCCCTCCACACAGGAAGTCCCCAGAACTCCTGAGCTATCCTCTACCTCACTTCCTGTCTCTCACATGTGCCAATGGTGACTCTAGCTTGACCTAGGACCGCCCAGAGGTCTGTCCTTTTTGCACATGTCTGTTGAAGGCCATATTATCAAATAATTAAATCTTGAGTTTTGCTGCAGCCCTTCCTGATCTTGTTACCCTGAGTAGAGTGGAGATTGTAGTTTCCAAGACCTGATTCTGTTATTCCAAGTATCTCTATTGTTATTGACCAGGAAATAGCTAAATCCCATCTTCTAAAGAATGGTCTGAATAGGGTTGAGTAGTTTTGAACTTCACATTTGTAAAAAATACTTTTGGTATTGTTTTCTGACATTCTGAGTTCCATATTCTCCCCTCTCTTCTTCCTTTCCCCACTCCCTGAGATGGCAAGCAATTTACTATTGGTGATACATGTGCTATCATACAAAGCATATTTTCATATTTACTATGTTGTAGAGGAAAACACACACATATACACATACACATACAAATATTAAGAGAAAATGGTTAGTATTTAGCTTCAAACTCCATTTCATCTATAAATTATTCCTCTGGGGTGGATAGAATTTTTCATCATTAAGTCCTTTGAGATTGTCTCCCTGAATTGCTTAGAAAAGTTGTCACATAGTAAGGGCTAGGCAGTGGTGGTTAAGTGAGTTGCCCAGGGTCACACAAAAAGGAAGTGTCTGAGGCCAAATTTGAACCCAGGGCCTTCCATCCCCAGACCTGGCTTACTATCCACTGAGCTACCTACCTGCCTTTTCAAATTAATTTTTATTTAATTCTCTAGAATTCTTTAAGGATACCATTATATATTATCTGCAAAGAGTGACAATTTTGTTTCCTTGTTGCCTATTCTAATTTTTTTCCATTTCCTTTTTCTTCTTTCACAAATATAGCTAGGATTTCTAGTACAGGGTCATATGATGTTTATAGTGGGCATCCTGTTTCACCTGTGATCTTACTGGGAAGACTTCTAGCTTTTGCCCTTACAGATTATGCTTGTCAATGTGCTTGTTAATGATTTTAAATAGTTACAACTTCTCATTTTAAGGAAAACTCCTTTATTCTAATGCTCTCTAGTATTCTTCATTGGAATGGGTTTACATTTTCTCAAAGAGTTTTTTTCTGCATCTATTTAGATAATCAGATAATTTCCATTGGTTCCATTACTGTTATAGTTGATAGATAATTATGTTGATCCTTTTCTTAATATTGATCCATCCCCTTATTCCAGGTATAAATACTACCTGTTAAGAGCAAGTTATCCTTTTGATATATTGCTGTAATCTCCTAACTTGCATTTCATTTATTTTTTTTTACATCAGTATTCACCAGAGAGAATGGTCTGTAGTTTTCTTTCTCTATTTTGGTTCTTCTTGCTTTAGGTATCAGCACAGTATTAGTGACATGAAATGAATTTCAGACTCCTTCCTTGACTCTTTTTCCAAATTGTATGTACAGTATTGGACTTAACTTTACTTCAAATATTTTATAGAATACACTCTTGAATGCATCTAGCCCTAGTAACTTTTTCTTAAGGATTTCACTGATGGTTTGTTTGATTTTCTTTCCTGATCTTTTAAAAAGTATTTGCTTCCTCTTCTGTTTATCTAGATAATTTATATTTTTGTTAATATTTATCTATTCACTTAGATTATGATACTTATTTTTCTATAATTAGGGAAAATATCTTCTAAAAATTGCCTTCCTGTCTTCTTCATTGGTGGTAAATTCACATTTTTCAGTTTTGATACTGGAATTTGGTGTTCTTTCTTTTTTAAAATCAAATTATCCAATGGTTATTTTATAACTTTTTTAATAAAACCAGCTCTTTGTTTTGTTTATTAGGTTAATGACTTTCTTCCTTTCACTTTTATTAATATTTCCTTTGGTTTTGAGGATTTTCAAATTAGCTTTAAATTGAGATTTTTTTATTTATTCTTTTTACAGTGTTTTTATTTGAATGCCCAATTCATTGATCTGCACTTTCTCTATTTTAGTGCTAAATATTGAGAAAAATGCAAATTTCCCTCAATACTGCTTTGGTTGCATTCTATAATTTATGATATGTTGTCATTCTCTTTAATAATAAAGTATTGTTTTTATGATTTCCTCCTTGCTCTGCTCATTTTTTTAGGATTAGATTATTTAGTTTCCAATTAATTTTAATCTTTCTGTATTCAGTCCTTTATTGAATGTAATTTTTATTGCATTATGGTCTGCAAATAAAACATTTACTATTTCTGCTTGTGTGAATTTAATATAAAGTGTTTTTTTCATTTGAAAACCCATTTTGGTCATTATCAGTCCCACACTTTAACTAGGCATCATCAGGCTATCTCACATGAAGGAGTAGCTGGCTAAAGTACCCCCAAAAGGCATGACTGAAAGATAGGGCTTAGAGTCTGACTAAGGTTAAGTCTATCCAATCAGAGAGTCCCAGTCCCAGGAAGAGTGGAGAAAGCTAACTTTATAAGAAAGGGAACAGAAGAAGCTAGGGGTCTCCCTTTTCTGGGTTTGGGGCTTTCTGCCTGCAGGAGCTGGGGACTCTGAGACAGACTGAGGCAGGATGGGAAACCGATTACATTTGGCCACATGATCAGGTGATTTTTCTCTTTCTCTCTAGCCTTTAGTAACAATTAATTATGAATTAATATACAGTCTCCAGAGAATTTTAGTCATAACATGCTTTTCTTTAATTGGTTGGGAGGCTTTCAAGTCCTAAAACATGGTCATTTTTTGCATGTCACATACCACTGAGAAAAAGATATATTCCTTTCCATTCCCATTCAATTTTTACCAAAGAGTTATATCTAACTTTTCTAAAATTCTTTTGTTAGACTTAACTAGTTCTGAGAGGGGAAAGTTTTAAATCCCCACTAGGATCATTTTACTATTTCCTTCTATAAATCATTTACTTCTTTAGAAATGTGGATACTATGCCATTTGTTATGTACATATTTAGTACAAATATTGTTTAATTGTCTATGTTATGTACAATATGACTTAGGTTACCAAGGCAATATGATATTATATACAATTCCCTCTGTGAAATAAAAATTTCAGGCAAAAGATTTTTTCTATTCAATCTTGTTGAAATAACAACTACATATATATATATATATATAATATTTTATTCTTAACCTTTAAAATATCCCTTAAAATGATTTCACAGAAATCTGTGTAATTATTTAGAAAGCAAAACAAAATGAAAAACCTTTTTGGTGGAAATTTGATAAAGAATATTTCAACCATTTAAAAGTACAACAAAAAAAGGGTAGCTAGATGGCAAAGTGGATAGAGCTCCTATCTTGGAGTCTGGAAATCAAATCTTGCCTTAGTCACTCATAGTATAGTATAAGTATGACCCTGGGTAAATCACTTAACTCAGTTTGCCCAGATTCTGCATTTCTGTCTTAGAGCTATAACTATGTAACTATATTAGAAAATGTATATATATATATCCTTTTTCCCTTTTTGACTACAGGTACCTGGTATGTGTTTGAACTCAGGCAGGAAGTGAAGATTGTATGAGGAAAATCATTGGATATGTAACTAGAATAGAAAGTGTTATATATATAACTTTATATTATATTTAAATTATATATGTATAACACTTTCTATTCTAGTTACACACGTACACATATATGTGTATATATATGTGTGTATATATATATATATATATATATATATATATATATATATATATATATATATATATATATAAAGTTGATCTCTGGCCATAATTTTAAACATTTAGATTCTCTTTGCCAATTCTCTTTGCCAAAGAGTCATAAGACTTTGATTCTAGAGAGACTACCAACATGTGATCTTTACTCCTAATTATTTTTACAAAAATGTGCCTAATAATTCTCTCAGCATTCAGGTTTATTTCTTTTACCTGGATTGTTCCTTCTGTAGCTGTAAACACTTTTTCTCATTTCCATATCCTTTTGTGAACCATTCTTTTTGACTCTGTTTTTGTTGTTAATTCAGCTTTGTCATTTTGAATCACTTTCAGACAAAATAAAATCCAAAGGAATATGGAGACAAAAGAGAAGAAGATGAATTTCAAATGATTCAAATATTTAGTAATCTTCATAGCACATATTATTACAACACTTCAGCATTTCTGAAACTTTTTTAAAGCTTTTGATCCTCAGAACAGGATACTGAAGTACTTAGGCATAGGGGATAGACATGGGAACTGTGTTTTCATTGATATAGTAAACTCCCAAATGAGATAACTTAAGAAATGTAATTAACATCTTTTCTGCAAATAAAGGAATTAAGAGAGTGAGTTAGATTCTATTATAATTATTATTCTAAATTTACAGTTATAAGAAGGACTTTTTAAGTCCCCAACCCCATTTAATATAATGCAATGAAAGGGAACCCCTCTTTGAATGAAAGATTCTAAAGTATAAAATAGATATGAACAATGCCTATTCACTTTGATTGGATCAATTAGGGGTATAAACTAGATAAGCAACATAGTTAATGGATTTGGGGTGGAGTGAAGTATTTTTAGTTGTGTGAAATCAGATGGCAAAATGTATTGAGATTAGTTGAAAGAATTAGTCACAGCTCTGGGACTATGTAGGTCACAGAAAGTAATTTAAGCAAGAACATTCTAAAAAAGTCTTAGCTATAACAACAGCAGAAACAACAGTTAGCATTTGCATAGAGTATTAAAGTTTGCAAAGTGCTTTACAAACATTTGGTATTTTATTATTACAACCCTGGGAAGTGGATATTATTATTATCTCCATTTTATAGATGCAGAAACTGAAGCAAATAGATGCTCAACACCACATAGGAAGTGAGTGTCTGTGGTCAGATTTGAATGTTGGTTTTCTTGATTCCAGGATTTAAGGAATCTTTAAGTATTTTCAAGATCCTTTTGGCTATAAAAAGAGAGTTGGTGGAAGACAGATGAGCCGAGGGGAAAGTTATACTCTCCTCTACTTCAATCATCCAACTCACCATTGTCCACATAATTGGACTAGTAACAGTCCAATATAACTAGACTTCTAACACATTATACATTCCTCTGGGAAATGATCTGGATAAACTAGCATAACGAGGAAAGACATTTGGTATCATAGTCAGAATAAATCTAAAGGAGTCTGCAGAGAAAAGAAAATGAATTTCAAGTGATCCAATTATGTCTTTATACTCATAGAAAATTAGGAAATTTGACTTCTTCAAAACAAAGAAGATTTCATCTTGGGATATCTAGAGAGACTTGGTCATCATTTTTGGAGCCTAGAAGAGAGCAAAAAACACCTTGAAGAACTTAATAAATATCCCAAGAAGGGAGAAAAGAGCTTCTATTCAATCAAGAAATATAAATTATCCTTTTACTACATATGAAAATTTTGATTCCATTGACTCCTGGAATTTATATGTACTAATGAAGTTTCCCAGACTTATGGGAATAAGATGTCTTTGCAATAATAAATCTTACTAATGTGAAAAGGGAATTATCCCCTTTTCAACTACAGGTACCTGATATGAGTTTGAACTCAGGCAAGTAGTAAAGATTATGTGAGGAAAATCATTGGATAAATTTCCCAGGCACTACCCACAGGTAGTCCAATAAGGCAAATTAGAAAAGTATGGTTGGCTACTGAGATGTGATGTGGAAGAGTCAGTGGGTAGAGAAAAGACTTTATAATCGGGAGGCTAGGAGGAAGTAGGGGCTTGGCATGCCTGTTGAGGATGCTGACTGGCCTTGTGGTGAGTGTAGTGAGGAGGCCCAAGATGGTGGCCACAGATTAACCAGATAAATATCTTTTATTTCTCTCTCCTACTTTCCTACTTTTCCCTCTTTTCCTCCTCCTACTTTTTATTTAATAAAATTATTATTCTAAGGACCAATTTCTGAAATTTAATTCTTTCACTATAGAATTTCAATAAATACATTTATTAAAAGTGAATTGTTTGATTATTGATGAGAGTAAGGTAAAGCAGGTAGGGGCTCATGATCCATAGGAAAAAAAAATCACTAATTTCTCAGAGTTATTCCAAAATCTTCTGGGAGAAGTCTTAACATAGCTTGTAGTGCTTAGACTCCTCAGTGATGGTGAAAGTTGGGAGAATAAGCCCAGAAGTGATATTTGGGTAAAAAAATTTGAGTCTCACAGATACTCTAGAAAATACCTAGTTAGTGTTAGAGGATAAGGTAGAAAGAGTGAAGTAAAGAAGATAAAAAGAAAGGCAGTTAATATAATCCTTGCTCTCATGGAACTCACAGTCAAATAGGAAAAATAATGTGAAAATTACTATATATACACATGATATTTATAATAAATTGAGGATAATCTTGGAGGAAAAAGAGTGGGAAAAATAAAGAAAAAGGATATAGGCATTTTGTCCTTATATACTAAAGTTTTCCATATTATCAATACATTATTGGCTTGAACCAGAATCAGAATAGAAAGGGAGCAAAATAAGATGATATATAAACCACTTTAAATATTTTTCCTCATTTCTGTATGTCTTTTGCAAAATAAATTACAAATGAATGACTTAATCATATAATAAATTCTTTCTTATTTTTGATTACTATTGTTTTTACAATTCTACTAACAGACAACTTCATTTCTTCTACTTTAACTCTCTCTTCCCTGCTTCCATCCTATTGACAAGTATATTTTTAGACATTTTACCCATTGATTCTTAAGAAAGGAAGTCTTCCATTTGTTATTGAAGACTAATGGATTACTGAGACTCCCGTGTCAATAAACTAAAGAATTTCTTTCAGAATAATTTAAAATTTCTTGCACATTTCCTTCTTGTTTTCAACCTTGCCACTACTATTCACATATCATTTTTTATTATCTTTATCTTTTATATTTACAATGAAGGAAGAAGAATGGATGCTGGATAGAGTAAATCAAAATTTCACTTGATAATCCAGATTTGGAGTGGCCATCATAGCAGTGTTTACTTTGAGATGCAGTGAACTCTGATGTTGGTATTAAATACCTATTTCTGCTTCAACTTTTTATATATGAACAATTATAATATTTCTAAATTGCTTATCTCAGGTATCACTTTTCTCAATGCACATATTGGAAACAAAGATAAGCAGTTGAGCATCTGCTAACACTTTCCTGCTAGCATTTACTTCTTTGTGAGAATGTACTTGGGGAAATCTGAGACCAGGTGTTCATACTAAGAACACCCCTCACTCCTTGCCCTTCTGGAGATGGATTTGTACATTTGCTGACCTTTTGATTTCAGGACAAGGAGCTCTCTAACTTTGACTTTCTAAGAAAAAAATAATTTGAGAATGAAATTTTGTTAGTTAAATTGTTCTTTTTGTATTTTAAGACACATGCCCCCAAACTCTTGGAGATCATATAATCCAATGAAATGAATGCATTTATGTTTAATACTTATTGCTTAACATGTCATATACTTTATAGATCTTGTTATAACTCAATTTTGCTCCTTGTATATTTCTATAAAAATGCTGTGAATTGCTATATTGAAGTTAGTGGTGGAAAGAACGCTTAGAGAGCTGAGAAAAGATGCATTCTCTATTTCATTTAGCAAATTAGCATTTAATTTGCTAATTTTGTCCATTACACATGCTATCAAATTCATCTACAACACCTTTCATTATAGAATGTACATTAAGGAATGAAAAGAAATAGCAATTAATTCTTATCAGAATTGCATGCAGTGCTCTTAATTCTTTAGAAATATATTTGACCACATTTCTCACTCATTCCTTGGGATTAACTCAGACCATGACTTTGCACTGGCAAACCTTGTTCTTCATTAAGGTATATTGCATAAAATTTTGATGGAAAATAAAATGATTATAATTATAATTTTTCCCTTACAATCAAATAAAGCTTTTCAATGTTCTATCCCACTGGTAAATTTGGAGTCCTATTGTAATGAACTATAAATATCAAAAAAAGAAACTTGTATTTTTAATAAAAGAAATGAGAAACCATTACATCTTCTTGGCTGGGGCAGTGACATAGTTGGATATGCATTTTAATAATACCAATTTGTCATTTATGTGAAGGATATACTGGGGAAGTGGGTGAAAAAAATATGAATTAGAAAGCCAGTGATGACTACATTTCTCAAAGTATCTACTATCATAATCTCTATTAAAATACATTCTAATGTAATACACTCTAATATAATATATTCAACACTTTCTAACTATTGAACCACTCATACAATTACAGCCTTCTTATTCCCTGGTACCCCAAATTTCACTCTGTAATTCTCTATAAAATATAATTTTTCCATTCCTCAGCAAGGGAGAAAGCTATGGAGGGAGTGTTCATTCTACACTGTAAAAATAAAATGTATATCTCAAGTAATAAAAAATATATATATATTATGAGGTTTATTAAATGATCATTAGAAATCAAGTAATAAAGAGGATACAAAATAAAAACCATGTGCCTATGGCTGGTTAGCCATTTTCAAAATCTGCACTCACCACCATCACTGCTGATTGCTGTTTCATGCCCCAAAAGAGGAAGAGTCTTAATGACCACTCCCTTTATCCTCTGTCTATAGGAATTACATGACAGGAAGTCAGTGATTTCTCAGGATATGTAGTTCTTTTTTAGGGTAACAGATTTTCAACTGTATATACCTCCCTGAGAGTTGGTAGAAGTAAATTAACTTGAAGAGCTTTTTCAGGAGCTCTTTTTTTTTTTGGCTTCCTGATTAATATAAACAACTTGGTAGGAACATTTCTTTGTTTCTCTACCTTTAATGCAGCATTCCTTAAAAAAATATATATGGATGTATATAAATATATATATATATATATAATTAAAAATCATCAATTCAGAAACTACTAGTTACTAAAATTATTTCTGAAGACCCCTTAAAAATACAATTAAATTCTTAGCTTATTAAATTCTCTAAAGGTTGTTAGCCAGGTCAAGTCCATCCATCATCTATGTGACAATTAACAAATGGAAAATGGAAAAAAAATATGTGCTTTTATAATATATTACAATAATTTGTTCAGTACCAATAGGAATAAGGTTACAGAATATATCTAATAGTTAAAACACAATGTAACAGAATTCAATGTAACAGAACAGTATTGAATACATTAATATATGAAGTTTAAACAATAAAATTAAATCTTAAACAAAACAATCAGAAAAATACAATAAAATACAGAGGCTTTTATAAAACATTAGAGTCTGAAAAAGCTCATAAATTTCACCTCCAGTCTCTTTAAAGTTCCTTTTTTCTAGGTTGAGATTCCTTTTGTCAGTACTGTGGTATATCCCATAGTGAGGGAGAACATGGGTTTTATGAATCTCAAACTGGGCAGGCCCAAATCACAAAGAATTGAAGGGAGATGAATTTCTCCACTGAATCTCAGGTAAAATAAGTAAAAGGATCAGGGCACTCATGAATGGTAGAAGCTGTTTGAAATAGGCAATGCACTGCTCTTTCATAGAATACTCCATGCTTGTAATCAACTTCCTGTTTTCCCCCCACCCCCAGATGAGCAATCTCAGGCAGTGGTCAGAGATCAGGATTAGAGTTGCTAGGGGGCCTGGGACTGGGGCCAGGCTGATAAGCAAACTAATGGGGATAGAGTACAGTTAGGAGAGAGATTCCCTGGAAATGGATAAACTGGTGCTTAATAATCATGAATGGATAAAGAAGAGAGGGGCAAATATATCTTTCTTAAACCCCTACCTTTTGTCTTAAATCAATACTGTGTATTGATTCTAAAGCATAAAAAGAACTTAGAGTTAGGTAATGGGGAACAAGTGACTTGCTCAGGGTTACACAGTGAGGAAGTGTCTGAGGTCAGACTTGAACTCAGGTTCTCCCATCTCCAGGTCTGACTCTCAATCCACTAAGCCTCCCTCACTGCTCCAAATGATGTATTTTTAATGCAAAATCTTACAAGTGGAGAGTGAAATTTGAGGCCATAAAAGAGGTAATTCATATTGTTCATGGAAAGAATATTTTATACTTTGAAGAAAGCAGGAAAGTATGATAGAAAAAGTCTTTTATTTTATTTCAGGGTAATTTCTAATAAATTTGTCCATTAACTATGTCACCCAGGAAAAGTTATTTAAACTTTTAGGACTCAATTATATAGGTAAAGGGGAGGGGATCAGATATTTAATGAACAACTATTTTATGTAAAAAGCATTTTACTTAAGAATTATCTCTTTTTATCCGCACAACAAGAATGTGAGATAGGTGCCATCAGGAGCCCCATTTTATAGTTAGTAGTAGTCTCTCAGTAACCGAGGATGATGACTGTCTTTGTGCACTTTCATCTGTGATGTAGATGAGTGTGAACAAAAACACTTCTGCATGAAGGAGATTTAAGTGGAAGAGTCGATGCACAGAGATAGTCCCACTCTCTTGGCATTGGATGCCTGGATCCAATGGCACGAAAAGTCGTTACACCTGGAGACTTCCTCAGCTGCATTGGATGGCCGTGTTGTCTTTTGTACTCTATCATGCCCTAAGCACTCCACAGTGCTTTGCTGTGTTGCCATCTCAGCCGCTGAACCTTCTTATTGGTTTCGTCCTTCTGTTCAGCCAAAGCAGTCTTCACATGCTGGGTGAGCAAAGCCCTGGTTCACCAGGGGTTGACGACCCAATGGCTACCCTCACAAGGTTTAGCCGGCCTGTCCAAGCCATTGCCTGGGGTGTGGCTGCTGCCGCATGCTAGCGGCTACTGGGAGACACAAGTGAGAGCTGGGTGTCAGGTGAGGGTCAGAGGTTGGAGAGCTGCCCTAGGAGGACACGACAAGCCCTCCATACCAGAGATATTACCCCTCCCTGAGCGCACCATACACCCCATTTTATAGTTAAGATAACTGAAACAGATAGAGATTAAGTAATTTACCCAGATTAGATGATTTACTCCTATTATCTAAAGCCTCATTTGAACGCAGATCTTATTGACTCCTCCCTGACTCTGGCCCCTGTGCTCTATCCATGACACTACCTAGGAGCTCCCATTGTAAAATGAGAGCCCAACTTGATCTTCCTTAAAACTCTATAATTCTAATTTCTGTTTTAGTTAGTTACCTTGACTCCTGAACTACAAAGAGTAAAAATATGATATACACAGAGATACACACACACTCATATATAAATATGTGCACCAATATGATTTAATAAAACACAATATGGGTATATATATCATGTTTTACAGTTAAAACATGATAATTATATATATATATATATAATTTTTCACAGCTAATAGTTGAAAAGTCAAGGTATATATTTAACAGACTATATATAATAAAACATGATATATGTTTTTATAGCACAGAATTATATATACACATAATTATAAAAATACTTTTATAATTAATAAATTGAGGTGTTTTCTATCTATCTAAATAAACTCTCGTTATCATTTTTATAGCATTTTAAGGTTTAAAAAGTTTATATTCCACTTTCAAAATAAACACTGAAAACTTCCTATCTAACCCTTTTCTTCTATTTTTTCCAGCTTTCTATGTACCTCACTCCTAAAACTTTTCTTCATCTTTTATCTTGACATTTAGTCCCTCTCTCAGTGCTCTCTCTAAGTATCACCTCTGCTCTGGTTTCATTTCTCTCTATTCCCACTTGACCCTATACTTAATCAGTTCAGTTTTATAACTATTTTTCTAATCCCTTACTCCCTTGATTATCTCTTCTCCTATCTTTAAAAATTCTGAATTAACTCTTATAATATTCCTCCTTCATTCCTACTCAGTAGCTCCTCACCAGTGTCTAAAGACGACTAAGAACCAAACTGACTTAATCCACTACAAATTCACTTTACTTAATATCAGTAGCATACACAAAGCTTCAACAGGATTCTTTAATCTTGATACAATTATTTAAACTACCGAACTCTGACACATTTCCCACAAGAGATTTAAGATGAGGATTTAAGATTACAACCTTTTTCCTAAATTACCTTTCCATCTCATCCTTGTAATTTATCTATACTTTATTGAGAAATTAAAGTATTTCGCCTTTTGTTCCCTGTTCTATATACTGAAACTCCTTGATTTTATCTTCCATTCTCTCTTTGCTGAATAGCTCTCCCTACATAGTCAAATTCTTCTACACTTCTACTTGATTTTATTCCTTCTCCTGTACTAAAGGGCCATGCTCTCACATCCATGCTATGCTAGGTATCAATACTCAACTCTTCCATTACCCTATGTCACTTTGTGTTAGTCCCCTTTTTCTTCCTATCCACTAAATCCATTCCTGTGGCCTACAAAAACCATGAATTCTTTTCACTTGACCTTGCAATCCACAAGAGGCTATCTATAATTGCTTCTTCCACTTAGCTCTCACTCACATCTCAACCTTCTGTAATCCAGTGTCCAATTTATTCATTCAACTAAAACCATTCTCTTCCAAATTGTCAACAATCTCTAAATTGACAAGATGACATTTTATCAGTCTTCAGCATTCTCAGACTCTTCATTATTTAGGTCAGCTGAACACCATCTCATCCTGGATATTTCTTTCTCTGAATTTCTGATACTACTCTCTCTTTGATTATATGTGTATCCACTTAGTAGCTTTTTCTAATTCATGATCCCTGTTCTGCTCCCCCCCAAAATATGGATATAGTATATTGGTAAATATTGAACAATTAACTCTAAAAGAAAGAAAGAAAGAAACAAAGAAAGGAAGAAAGAAAGAAAGAAAGAAAGAAAGAAAGAAAGAAAGAAAGAAAGAAAGAAAGAAAGAAAGAAAGAAAGAAAGAAAGAAAGAAAGAAAGAAAGAAAGAAAGAAAGAAAGAAAGAAAGAAAGAAAGAAAGAAAGAAAGTGTAAACCTTACAATTTCTTAGACTTATAAATGTTGGAAATTTCACCATTGGGAAATTTCATACTTGGAGAATTTCCTACTGATAGTGGGAACTCTATTGGAATGTGAACCCCATTGGCATGGGAGGTTCCTTCTCCTCCCTACTTAAGATCACTTTAGGACAGAAATCTTTTGCTGAACAATGGAAAGGGCTTTGGCCTATGCTTAAGCATAGAACAGGAAGTTCTTTGAGTCATGATTGATTTTAGAATTGATACAATAGAGATACTTGGAATGACAGAACCAGGTCTTGGAACTTCCAATCTCCACCCTGCTCAGGGTAATAGGATTTAGGAAGGGCTGCAGCAAAGGATCAAGATTTAATTATTTGAGAATATGACCTTCAACAGACATGTGCAAAGCCACAGACCTCTGGGCGGTCCTGGGTTAAGCTAGATCCACCATTGGCACAGGGAAGACATGGACAGTGATTGGTGGATGTGAGAACTGAGGGGAGGGAACTTAGATGGTTTCCTTAAAGATAGCGGGGTCTGAGGACTAGGGAGGTTGGAGAGGTTTTGCTCTGAGAGGTTGTGCTCTGAAGGAAGCTGGGGGTGGAGGCCCCTGAGACTGTTTCTCCATTTTGGTCATGTGAGTGATAGGAACTGATCTCTTTTCTTTGCCTCAGCTATCTAAGGGCTTGGGCCTTTTGGCCCAGCCTAAACATAGGGGGTATTTAAGCCCTATTCCCTTCTCTCTCTCTCTCTCTCTCTCTCCTCTCTCTCTCTCTCTCTCTCTCTCTCTCTCTCTCTCTCTCTCTCTCTCTCTCTTTAACTCTCTCTCTCTCTCTCTCTCTCTCTCTCTCTCTCTCTCTCTCTCTCTCTCTCACCTTTCTTCCTCCTGTTTGTAATTAAACTCCATAAAAGATTGACTGCTGACTTGAGTTTTCATTAAGGAATTACATAGCTGAATTCCTTGGCGACCTTAAATTAATATATATCAGTCTTTTAAAGTGATTTCCTTGTCACGAAAGAAAGAAAGAAAGAAAGAAAGAAAGAAAGAAAGAAAGAAAGAAAGAAAGAAAGAAAGAAAGAAAGAAAGAAAGAAAGAAAGAAAGAAAGAAAGAAAGAAAGAAAGAAAGAAAGAAAGAAAGAAAGAAAGAAGGAAAGAAAGAAGGAAAGAAAGAAGGAAGGAAGGAAAGAAGGAAAGAAGGAAGGAAGGAAGGAAGGAAGGAAGGAAGGAAGGAAGGAAGGAAGGAAGGAAGGAAGGAAGGAAGGAAGGAAGGAAGGAAGGAAGGAAGGAAGGCAAAAGGAAAGAAAAGAAAGAGAAAGAAAGGGAAAAGAAAGAAAAAGAAATGTATGCTGGGCAGGTTCTTATAATTTTAATATACCCTATTTACATTTTCCCATCACTTTCTTAAATCTAGACAATCAACCAAACAATGTATCAAGCTTTGATCTGTAACATTTTCTAGTATCTTCAGTAAATACTCTGAAAATTTAACAATTAACTCTCAAAAACTTGAACTCTCTTGTTCAAAGTATTTCTAGTTACTCTTAGAGGTACCCCGAACCTTCTGTCCTGGACCCTTTTCAATATGTCTTATTATTCTCATCAGTTTCTAAGGGTTCAGTTATCATTGATTTGCTTGTAGCTTCCAGAACAACATATCCAGTCTTGATATCTCTTCTGAATTAGGACCCTATGTTACATACCACCTGCAAGTTCACTGTATGTTCCATAGATGTCTCTAAATTAATGTGGCCACCAGAGAATGAAAATATAATAAAGATAAGTATTTGAGGTAGTGGACAGAGCACTGAACTTGGTATAAGTAAGATCTTAGTTCAAATACTGCCTGAAACAATAATTAGCAGTGTGATTCCTAGATGTAGTTTCCTTATCAATAAAATGGCAATAATCATAATATCTATCTTATAAGATTGTTATGAGGACTATATAAGAACATATTTAAATTTCGTTGTAAAAAAGAGAAAAATCCATATAAATGTTAGCAATTATTGGAATATTATCGTCCCCTAAAATATACCCTTCTTTCTGATTTCCCTCTAGTTCAGATTCATATCAGCTTTTACCTAACATTTCATTCACCTCCATGTTATTTCCTTTGCCTCAAATATTTGCCTTCTTCTAAATTGCTTCCAAAGCAATATTTCAAAAGCACAGGTATGAACATTTCACTCCCCTGAATCGAAAGATATAAGGATTCTTTATTGGACTTTGCTAAAGAATGCAAACTCCTCATTTTAGAATTTTAAGTCTTTCACAATGACTTCAACCTGTCTTTCACAACATATTACACATTATTCCCTTTACTAACTCTACTTTCCAACTAATTCAATCTACTTGTTATTCTTGGTATACAACAATCCATTTCCCATCTCTATGACATTGTGCCTGGAATGCATTATCTCCTTAGTTTTTCCTCATATTATCCTTAGTTTTCTTCAAGACTGCTCAAGCATCATCTTCTCCATGTAGCTTTTCTTGACTTTCCCAGCTGCTGATTTCATTCCTCACAATTTACTTTGTTTATATTTTGTATATTTTATACATGTGCATGTTATTTTTCCAGATTGAATGTATGTATTTTAGTTTTTGAGCCATTATTGATTAACACTCAGTAATTTCTTACTAATTCATTCATTGAAAGCATTTTGTATAAATTATTTCATTTAGGCTTCAGAATCTTAGGAGTAGATATTAGCAGTCCAATTATTCCAGTTTTGCAGATAGAAAACCTAGGCACAGAGAGGTAAAGGACCTACTCAGGGTTACCCAACAAATGCCAAGTGGAGAACTAAACTTTAATATTCCTGGCATGATTTCATTCCTTTATTTGTTACACTTTTCTGTTTTTCAATACTGGTATGTCTTCCTTTAAGAAAACGCACACTCAAAATTAAGAATTTACAAAACAGGAAAGTTAGATGTGATTATATACTTTCCAAATGGATTCAACATCAGTTCTCATTAAATATTCAGCTCTCCTGGTGCATTTAAAATGATTAAACTTTAAAAAATTCAATTTGCACAAAACTTTATGAAAACACATCTGTGAACAAAGAACTGAATATATCTTTCAAACCTGCTGTTTTCAAATATGCTTTTAAAATGCCAAAAGAAAAAAAAAGCAGTTTGTAACAGATCATAGTTAAAGATAAGTTCTCAAATATTGAAATCAACTTGGATGATTGATGTAAAATATTAAATGTTTTGATGCAAATTAATGTACAAACCAACTTGAATTTCAAGAACTAAAATAAAGGAAGGAGTTGAATTTTAATAATAGAAAATTGAACTGAATTTGGACCTGTGACCAAAGGGCTATAAAAGAGTACAAACCCTTTTTATATAGCAATACCATTACTAGGTTTTTATCACAAAGAGATAAAAAAGGGGAGGAGGAAAGGATCCATATGTACAAAATATTTCAAGTACCTCTTTTTTGGATGTGGGGAAAGTTAAGGGAAACCCATCAATTTGCGGGATGGTTGCATAAGTTACAGTATATGATTCTATTGAAGTACTATTGTGCTGTAAGAGATGAAAAATGGGGGGAGTTCAGAAAAAAATGGGAAGTTTTATGTGAACTGAAACAGAGTGAAATAAGCAGATCCGGGAGAACATTGAACTCAGTGACAGAAAGACTGTACAAATAGTGAATAGCAGCTATTCTCAGTAATACAATGATCCAAAAGTATTTAAGTGGACTTATGATAAAAAATGACATTTGTTTTAAAAAAAGAACTGTCTGAATCCAGATCAAAGTAAACTAAAGTTTCTTAGGTTTTTTTTTTTTTTCTATGTGAATTTCCTTATACAAAAGGATTAATATGGAAAAAGAACCTAATTCAAACATTGTTTGTTACCCTCTCCCCTCTTCTCCTCCATCATATTAACTCGCATGTGCCTCTTCATTTGAGATATTTTACCCCTTTGCATTTTTTCTTTTCTCTTCCCACAGTATGTTCCTCTTTCTTATCCCTTAATTTTTAAAAATACCTTGTTATTCAGCTTGCTCCATTCCTTCTTTCTATGTATGTTTAATATACCCCTAATGGTGATAAATTTCTTAAGAATCTTAGATATCTTGAATACTTTATGTGCCCTAAGTATCTCAGGTATAATAGACAACTTAAATATCTTGATTATGACCTTCTTTTAAATGAATGTAATCACATTAACCTAAATGAAATCCTTAAATTCTCACTTTTCTTCCTACCTTTTTATGATTTTTCATGTGTGTTGAGTTTGCTCATCCAGTTTTCTTTGAGCTCTCTGGCTTTGCTTGTTTGTTTGTTTTTTTGGTCACAGATGCCCAGAAACCCTCTATTTTTGTTAAATGTCAATTTTTTCCTGGAATATTTTTATGCTCAGTTTCACTGAGTAGTTCTTGCTTGTAATTCTAGGTACTTTCCCTTTTGATATATCACATTCCAAGTCCACCAGTCTTTTAATATATAAGGTGTTAAGTCCTTTATAAACTGAATGTGACTCTTGAATATTTAAATGCTTTTCTTCTGCTTATTTTCAATACTTTTTCCTGGCCAGGAAGTTCTTATTTTTTGTGTGTAATAATCTCAGAATGTTTTATTTTGGGATATCTTTCAGGAGATGATAGGTGGTTTCTTTCCATTTCTATTTTCCCCTCATATTTGAGTATATCAGGGCAGTTTTCACTGATGATTTCTTGTAACATGGTGTGCTGAAATTTTTTTGATCATGGTTTTAGATACTCCAGTGATTCTTAGTTTCTCTCCTGAATTGATTTTCTACATCAGTTCTTTTTCCATTGAGATATTTTGGATTTATTTCCTTTTTTAATTCTATTGATTTTGACTTATTTATTTATTGATGTCTTCTGGAGTCATTAGTTTCCATTTTCCCATTTCTAATTTTTATGTAATTATTTTCTTCGAAGATCTTTTACATTTCCTTTTCCATATGGTCATTTCTACTTTTTAAGGAGTTGTTCCCTTCAATGTTTTTACTTCATTTTATTTTTTGCCTCTTTTTCCATTTTTTCCTATTCTAATCTTTAATGATTTTTTCCCCTCAGTAGTGTTTTTGGCCTCCATTTAACCTATTCTAGTCTATTTTTAAGATGTTTTCTTCAATGCATTTTTCTTAAGCTATTAACTCTTATTAACAATTATATTATTATTTGATTTTTAAGCTTCTTTTAAAGTTCTTCTAGGAGTTCTTTTGAGGCCTGATACCCTCCTTACTTGCTTTCCTTTGAAACTTCATATATTTCCTTTCTTTCATTGGTGTCCTTCTCTGAGTTTTTATTTTGCTCCTCTGTCACTAAAATAACTTTTAAGGTTAGGTTTTTTCTTTATCTTTTGTTCATTTTTTTCTATTCTTTTTTTTTCTTATTATTTGTCTTTCTGTTGAGATTCAAATTTTCTCAAGGGATAGAGGAAGTATTGTTCCAAGCTTTCAGTGTAGTCTCTTCTGTTAGGTCCAGTTATCTTCAGATCCCACAATATGCAGTTTGAGAGTATATCCCAGATAGCTTCCTGTGGGGAGACCTGTGACCATTTTGACCATCTGAATTCTGTTTCCCCAGCTGCCTGTACCCTGTTGTCTTGTGGACGAGACTGGTCCTTCTTTTCCTGCTTTGTTGCCCTTTATTTGTTCTTTCCTGCCTGCTGGCCTTATATAAACATACATTGAATATCCAGGACAATGAGAGTCACTGTGCCAGCTACTGTCAAGGTATCAAGCCAGTGATGATAAACAAACACATAGTTATTTACCTAAAGAAACCTAAAAAAAAGATATCTACATCTCACATAGTGATTTCCGATGAGAGATTTTTGCCTTCTCTCCTGTCTCTCTTCTCTTTTCCAGGAATAGCATTCTAGGCCATGTGTTTTGGGAATGATTGCTTATCCTTTTCTTTAATCCTGGGGAGTTAATTAAGTCAGCTTTGGGATGCTGTCCTGAGGCTAAGGTAACCTAATTATTGGATGACAATGAAAACTCTCCTCAACCCACTCTGTGTAGCTAATTTCTGACCTTGACTCCTTCACATCTTTCAACAATCCACCAGGAGAGCAGTGTCTGTGAATGACCTCACTCGACTTTTAAACAGTGCCCCAATTGATATTATCATTGCACTGGAAAATTACCATAGTTTTCTCTCATTTGGTTATACTCAGTTGCCAAAGTTCAATTCCATAGCCACGATTTGCCCATGTCTGTTTTGTTCTCATGATAGAATATAAGTTATTGGAGGACAGTTTTGTCTCACTTTTGCATTTGTATTCTTATAGGCCAGGACTGTGAATAGTAAATACTTGCTAATTGACAAAAAAGACAACCAATTTGTTTCCCTGGGTCATTGGGCTTAAGTTGGGTTGCAGTTCTGCTCTGTTGGTTTGTTGCCTCTGACAATGTTACTTGAGCCTTATTAGTTCCTGCTCTGCAGGCTTGTTGCCTCTGGCCATGTTGCCCACAGGGTGCTGGGCTCCTCTTTGTTCTGCCAGTTGGGGCTGGTACTGCATTGACATAAATTGTTTTAAATGTGACAAATCATTTCAGTTTCAGCATATCAGTTCTTTTACTGTATTCAGATAAGCTTTTTTCTTCATATATTTAAGATCTATATGTCTTGTCTGGAAAAAATCAAGGCATTTGTAGTTATAACCTTTATCTGTTGGTCTGATGTGATCTCTACATTCCAGCTTAAAGCCTCAATTTATAAGCATTATTTGCTTACCAGGCACCTAGGTAGCTCAGTGAATTGAGAGTCAGGCTAAAATGAGAGGTCCTGGGTTCCAATTTTCCTATAAACACTTTCTGTGTGACCCTGGGCAATCCATTTAAACTCCATTGCCTAGCCCTTACTTCTCTTTTACTTCAAAGCAATAAAAAGTATTGATTCTAAGATGGAAAGTAAAGTTTACTTTTAAAAATAATTATTTACTTATGGAATCCAAATAGTCAATAAATATTATTGGATCAAAGATTTCAAGGGATAAAGGAACTGTGTAATTTACTTGTTTTGGTGGATTCATACAACTTTATGCTATCCACACAGATCAAATATTAAAAAAAAAGTTTTACTTAATTTTTAAAAATTTGTATGCAACCTTTACTTCTAGTTAACAGATATTTTAAAAGATTTTATATAAAACTAAAATTAATTTGTATTCAACCCCCTGAACATAATATATTTATATCAATTATTTAACATTAGTGTTTTGATAGAATGCTTCATTTAAAGAAATATATGTTATATATGTACATATATATGTAGGTAGATATAAATGAATGTTTGTATAACTTAAGAATGAACCATGATTATGGAACTAGGTCAAAATCTATACAATAATCAGGAAAGAAGAGACATATGTCTGACATTTCTATGTATTTTATTCAGTACTCACTGAAGTATTAATAGATTGTTCTTAATCTCTCTGGAAATTTTTTCTAAACTTCTTCATTATTTTGTTTGATTAATTGAATTGTATTTCTATAATTTTAAATTGTGTGTATATGCTTACATTATACAAGCTGTGAAAGGTTTAACTACTATATATAAACATGTAATTAATGATACTTGAAGGTGGCCCTGGCTTTCTTATTCTTTGATAATAGCTATGTGTTGCCTTCTTTTAAGAAAGAAAGCATCATTGGCACAGAGAACTGATTTGAGCTCTATAGGAATATAGAAGGATAAGAAACAGATGGGTGGGGAGGGAGACACTATGGGTGTAGTTTAAAAAGACTATAAAGAAAATAAGAGAGGAATTTGAAAGGAGGGGGGTTGAAAGGGAAATAAAATAAAGGTGGGAATTAGGGGGACCGATTAAAAACAAAACACTGGTGTAGAAGGAAATAGTGAAAGAAGAAAGGGCAGGAATAGGAGTGGAAATCAAAATTCTGGGAAATACACAGCTGGTAATCATAACTCTGAATGTGAATGGAATAAGTTCATCCATAAAATGCATGCAAATAGCAGAGTGAATTAGAAACCAGAATCTTCCATATGCTGTCTACAAGAAACACACATGAGGAAGGAAGATACACATAGGGTAAAAGTAAGAGGATGGAGTGAAATCTATTGGGCATCAACAGATAAAAAGAAGGCAGGAGTCACAAACATGATATCTGACAAAGCCAAAGTAAAAATAGATCTAGTCAAAAGAGATAGGGAAGGTAATTATATCCTGATAAAAGGCAGTATAGACAATGGGAAAATATCAGTACTCAACATATATGCACCAAATGTCATAGCATTAAAATTTCTAAAGGAAAAACTAGTAGAGCTCAAGGATGAAATAGATAGAAAAACTACAATACTGGGAGACCCGAACCTTCCTCTATAAGAACTACATAAATAAAACCAAAAAAATAAATAAATAAGAGGTATGAGAAGTGAATGAAATCTTAGAAAAATTAGAGTTAGTAGCTATGTGGAGGAAAATAAATAGGGACATGTAAAAAATAGACTCGAATACAGGAATACAAATTCCCAACATTCATAAGTCTAAGAAATTTTAAGGTTTACAGACAAAAATGAATACACCTTCTTTTCAGCAGCACATGGTACATTCACAGAGATTGACCAATGTACTAGGGCATAAAAACATTGCAAAAAAGTACAAAAGAGCAGAAATAATAAATGCAAACTTCTCAGACCACAATGCAATGAAAATAAAAATTAGTAAGGGTACATGGAGAGACAAATCAAAAATTAATTGGAAATTAAAGAATATAATTCTCCAAAATTGGTTAAAGAACAAATCATAGAAATATTTAACAATTTCATTGAAGAAAATGACAATGATGAGACATCCTTTCAAAATCTATGGGATGCAGCCAAGTAGTACTCAGGGGGAAATTTATATCCTTGAGTTCATATATTAACAAACTAGAGAGGGAAGAGGTCAATGAATTGGGCATGCAAATTAAAAACCTAGAAAGTGAACAAATAAAAAAAATTGTCAGATGAAGACTAAATTAGGGATCCTAAAAATCAAAGGAGAAATTAATAAAATTGAAAATCACAAAACTATTAATTTAATAAATGAGACTAGAAGCTGGTACTTTGAAAAATAAAACAAATAAAATAGACAAAGTACTGGTCAATCTAATTTTAAAAAGGAAAGAAGAAAACCAAATTGACAGTATCCAAGATGAAAAGGGAGACCTCACCTCTAATAAAGAGGAAATTAAGGCAATCATTAAAAATTACTATGCTCAATTATTTGGCAATATATATGGCAATCTAGATGATATGGATGAATAGTTACACAAATATAAATTGCCTATACTAACAGAGGAAGAAATAGATTACCTAAACAACCCCATATCAGAAAAAGAAATTGAATAAGACATCAAAGAACTACCTAAGAAAGAATTCCCAGGTGCAGATGGATTCACAAATGAATTCTAATAAACATTAAAAGAACAAATAATCCCATTAATATACAAACTATTTGACAGAATAAACAAAGAAGGAGTTCTACCAAATTCATTTTATGACATAAATATGATAGTGATTCCAAAGCCAGGCAGGTCAAAAACAGAGAAAGAAAACTATAGACCAATCTCCTTAATGAACATAGATGCAAAAATCTTAAATAGGATACTAGCAAAAAGACTCTAGCAATTGATCACGAAGGTTATTCACTATGACCAGGTAGGATTTATACCAGGAATTCAAGGATGGTTCAATATTAGGAAAACCATCCACATAATTGACCATATTAACAAGCAAACTGACAAAAACCACATGATTATCCCAAAAGATACAGGAAAAGCCATTGACAAAATACAACACCCATTCCTATTGAAAACCCAAGAAATCATAGGAATAGAAGGGCCTTTCCTAAAAATAATAAACAGTATCTACCGAAAATCATCAGCAAATATCATCTGCAATGGGGATAAACTAGAAGCCTTCCCAATAAGATCAAAAGATAAACAAGGATAACTATTACCACCTCTATTATTTAACATTGTACTTGAAACACTATCAGTAGCAATTAGAGAAGAAAAAGAAATTGAAGGTATTAAAATGAGCAATGAGGAGATCAAGCTTTCGCTCTTTGCAGATATGATAGTCTACTTAAAGAATCCTAGAGAATCAACTAAAAAGCTAGTCCAAATAATCTTTAGCAAATTTATAGGATAGTAAATAAACCCACATAAGTCATCAGCTTTTCTATATATTTCTAACTTATATCAGCAGCAAGAATTAGAAAGAGAAATCCCATTCAAAATCACCATACACAATATAAAATACTTAGAAATCTATCTGGGACTTCCGGTCAAGATGGTGGCTTAGAGGCAGTGAAAGTTCAGACCTCTGAAAACCCTTCCTTACCAACCACAAACTGAATGCTCCCAGGACACCAAAATTCAAACTGAACAACAGACAGACCCGGGGAACCCTCCTCCTAGACCTGGATAAAAAGATACAGCCCCACAAAAGCCAGAACCCTAGATCACTCTGATCTAAGGGGTAGGCAGAAGGAAGGTCCCAGGACCCATCCTCCCCCCAACTCAGAGTGCTGAGCCTAAGGCAGCAGCTGGAACCTCAGGGCCAGCAAAAGGGCTTCAGGGCTGGCTGTTCTGATGGACTCACCATGAAAGCAACCTGAGCCAGTCTCTGGTGCTCCCAACACAGATGGCAGGGAAACATAGAGAGAAGGGGGAAGCCTGTAGCCCCCTGGCTGTGTTCTTCCAGCTGAGTCTCAAGGGAGGTTCCAGCTTTAGGGCACCAACTGAACCCAATCCCATCAGGAACCCTGAGAGGTACTGAAAGGACAGAAATCTCAGGGCCGGCAAAGGGGTTGCTCCAAAGGGCTTACCTTGACAGTAAACTGGGCCAGTCTCTGGGCATCAACAAAGACTGTAGAGGAGGAGGTTTTTTTTTTTTTTTTTTTTGGTTTGTGGATCATTCCGCCCACACCAGCTGAACCTAATCGCATCAGGAGCCCTCAGAGCCCAGGGAGGCCATGACTCCTCCACCCTTAGAGAGCAGGGTCTTCTGAAAAAATAAAAACTTAGAGGCAGAGTTAAGATGGCAGCCTAGAGGGAGCATAGACCTGGCACCTACACCAGAGCTTTGGAGATCCTCCATATTTGCTCCAGCTGTCCAGGAAGTATAAAACTCAGAGCAAATCCAGTCCAACCAAGCTGAACTTAATCCCACCAAAAATCTCCAGAATTCAGGGAAGCCCAGGCTCCCCACCCATCCTCATTGACTGCTGGACTTTAAGCCAATCAAAAGCTTCCAGAGGACAGGGAAGCTCAAACCACCACCAACCCTCCCCCAGAGACTACACCAAGAGATGTTCTGTTAAAGCTCCAAGAGGGGAGACTGATAGAAATCCCCAAAAAACAAAACAAAAAAAAACATTAGAGGAACAAGAGCACAGACAAATATGGAGAGTAAAGAAGGGGTGAATTTGAGCAAACAACAGAAAAAGAAGAAAGAAACTACAATAGACAGCTACTACTCAGTAAATGGAACAGAGGGGGAGAGATCAGCAAACGATAAACCAGAAATCCCAGAGAATTGGATACAGGCTGTGGAAGAACTCAAAACACAACTAAGAGAGGCTGAAGACAATTGGGAAAAGAACTTAAAAATTAAGATAAGTCATCTGGAAACAGAGGCACTTGAAATAAAACAAGAAAATAGTGTCTTGAAAGCCAAAATCAATGAGCTGGAAAATGAGGCAAAGGAGATGAAAGATGAGGCAAGGGAGGTGAAAGATGAAGTAAAGAGGATGAAAGATGATCTTCAAAGAAAATCAGATCAGATGGAAAAGGATGACCAAAAAGCCAGAGATGAAATCCAATCTTTAAGAACCAAAATAAAACAACTAGAATCAAGTGACCTCACAAGGCAGCAGGACACCATAAAACAAAACAAAAAGAATGAAAAAATTGAGGAAAATGTGAAGCATCTCATTCACAAAAACAGACTATTTAGAAAATCGTTCAAAAGGAGACAATTTAAGAATAATTGGACTACCAGAAGACCACGACAAAAGAAAAAGCCTGGACATAATACTAGAGGAAATTATCCAGGAAAACTGTCCCGAGATCCAAGAACAAGAGGGGAAAGTGGAGATTAAAAGAATCCACAGATCACCCCCTGTATTTAATCCTCAACTGAAGACACCAAGAAATGTTATAGCCAAATTTAAAAACAATCAGATGAAAGAAAAGGTATTACAAAGTGCCAAGAAGAAGCCATTCAGATACCATGGAAACACGGTGAGGTTAACACAGGATCTGGCTGCATCCACACTGAAGGACCGAATAGCATGGAATACGATATTCCGGAAAGCAAGGGAACTAGGCCTACAGCCAAGAATAAAATACCCATCAAAACTGACTATATTCTTATAGGGGAAAGTATGTTCATTCAACACAACAGAAGAGTTCCAAGCATTCATAAATAAAAGACCAAACCTGAACAGAAAATTTGATGTCCAACCACAGAACTCAAGAGAATCATCAAAAGGTAATTTAAAAAGAGGGGGAAAGAAACAAAACAATAGAACAATAAATTTTTTTAAGAGACTCAATAAGTTAAAATGATATGTATCCCTATAAGAAAAGAGGTCATTGGTAACTCTTAAAAACTGTTGCTATCACCTGAGCAGCTAGAAGAATTACACTCAGAGGGAACAGTGACAAAATGTATAGGATGAAAGAACAAGACATAAATAGGTATATAGATATATGCATGCATAAATACATATACATGTGTATGTATGTATGTATATATATGTATATATACAGGACTAGAGCTAAAAAAGAGGTTATGACTAAAAGAAATGGGAAAATAAAAAATGGGGTTAAATTTATATGTCACAAAGAAGCTCATGGTGGGAGGGAGGAGAACATCGATACACTGGAAGGGTAAAGAGGTTGGAAATAGGAAATACTCAACTCTTATGTACATTGAAACTAACCCAAAAAGGGAAGAACAATCCAATCCATTGGGGAAGAGCATAGATTTGTGCCTTATAGGGGAGTAGAAGGTTAAAAAATGGACTGGTGGAGAGGGAAGCAGTACAAGGGAGGGAAAAGATGGGGGGGAATTTTAAAAAGACTTCAGGGGAAAATAAGGGAGGGAATAAAAAGGGAGGGGGTAGAAAGGGAAGTAAAATAAGGGTGGGAACTGGGGGAACTGACTATAAACAAACATTAGTATAGAAGGAAATAGTGAAAGAAGAAAAGGCAGGTCTAGGAGTAGAAATCAAAATGCTGGTAAATACACAGCTAGTAATCATGAACTCACCCATAAAACGCAAGCGAATAGCAGAGTGGATTAGAATCCAAAACCCTACCATATGCTGTCTGCAAGAAACACACATGAGGAAGGTAGATACGCATAGGGTGAAAGTAAGAGGATGGAGCCAAATCTATTGAGCATCAAATGTTAAAAAGAAGGCAGGAGTAGCAATCATGATATTGGACAAAGCCAAAGTAAAAATAAATCTAGTTAAAAGAGATAGGGAAGGTAATTACATCCTGATAAAAGGCAGTATAGACAATGAGGAAATATCTGTACTCAATATGTATGCACTAAATGGCAGAGCATCCAAATTTTTAAAGGAGAAAGTAGAGGAGCTCAAGGATGAAATAGATAGAAAAACTAAACTAGTGAGAGATCTGAACCTTCCCCTATCTGAACCAGATAAATCAAATCAAAAAATAAATAAGAAAGAAGTGAGAGAAGCAAATGAAATCTTAGAAAAATTAGTTAGTAGACATATGGAGAAAAATAAATAGGGACAAAAAAAGAATACTTCTTTTCAGCAGCCCATGGTACATTCACAAAAATTGACCATGTACTAGGGCACAAAATCATTGCAAACAAGTGCAAAAGGGCAGAAATAATAAATGCAATCTTCTCAGATGACAATGCAATAAAAATAATAATTAGTAAGGGTACATGGAGAGATCAATAAAAAATTAATTTGATATTAAACAATATGATTCTCCAAAACCAGCTAGTTAAAGAACACATCATAGAAACAATTAATAACTTCATTGAAGAAAATGACAATGGTGAGACATCCTTTCAAAACCTATGGGATGCAGCCAAAGCAGTACTCAGGGGGAAATTTATATACTGGGACAAGGAAATCACTTTAAAAGACTGATATATATTAATTTAAGTTCGCCAAGGAATTCAGCTATGTAATTCCTAAATGAAAACTTAAGTCAGCAGTCAATCTTTTATGGAGTTTAATTACAATAGGAGGAAGTAATTAGAGATAGAGAGAGAGAAAAAAGGGAGAGAAGGGAATAGGGCTTAAATACCCCTTCTGTTTAGGCTGGGCCAAAAGGCCCAAGCCCTTAGATAGCTGGGGCAAAGAAAAGAGATCAGTCCCTATTACTCACGTGACCAAAATGGAGAAACAGTCTCAGAGGCCCCCACTTTCATCTTCCTTCAGAGCAAGCTTCTCAGAGCACACACCAACCACACCGACCAACTTATCAACCACCACCTCCGAGTCTTCAGACTCCCCTATCTTCAAGGAAACCATCCAAGTTCCCTCCCTTCAGTCCTCACATCTACCAATCACCTGTCCATCAATTTCCCTGTGCCAATGGAGGCTCTAGCTTAACCCAGGACTGCCCAGAGGTCTCTGGCTTTTGCACATGTCTGTTAAAGGTCATATTTTCAAATAATTAAATCTTTGATCCTTTGCTACAGCCCTTTCTAAATCCTGTTAACCTGAGTAGGGTAGAGATTGGAATAAATAAATTTTGATCTAGGCTGCAGCCCTTACTCAATCCTGTTAGGACTGAATAGGGTGGAGATTGATTCCAAATATCTCCATTGTATCAATTCTAAAATCAATCATGACTCAAAGACATTCCTGTTCTATGCTTAAGCATAGGTCAAAGTCCTTTCCATTGTTCAGCAAAAGGTTTCTGTCCTAAAGTAATCTTAAGAAGGGAAGAGAAGGAACCTCCCATGCCAATGGGGTTCACATTCCAATAGCCAAGACCCACTATCAATAGGAAAATTTTCAAGTATGAAATTTCCCAATGGTGAAATTTCCAACATTTATAAGTCTAAGAAATTTTGAGGTTTACAATACTTGAGTTCATATATAAACAAATTAAGAAGGGCAGAGGTCAATGAATTGGGCTTGCAAATTAAAAAAACTAGAAAGTGAACAAATTAAAAACCCTCAGATGAAGACTAAATTAGAGATCCTAAAAATCAAAGGAGATATCAATAAAATTGAAAGTCAAAGAACTATTTATTTAATAAATAAGACTAGAAGCTGGTACTTTGACAAAACAAATAAAATTGGCAAAATACTAGTCAGTCTAATTAAAAAAAAAGGAATTAAAAAATCCAAAATGACAGTATCCAAGATGAAAAGGGAGACCTCACCTCTAATGAAGAGGAAATCAAGGAAATCATTAAAAACTATTCCGCCCAATTATATGGCAACAAGTATGGCAATCTAAGTGATATGGATGAATACTTACAAAAATATAAATTGCCTAGACTAACAGAGGAAGAAATAGATTACCTAAACAACCCCATATCAGAAAAAGAAATTGAACAAGCCATCAAAGAACTCCCTAAGAAAAAATCCCCAGGTCCAGACGAATTCACAAATGAATTCTATCAAACATTCAAAGAACAGCTAACCCCAATAGTATACAAACTATTTGACAGAATAAGCCAAGAAGGGGTTCTAACAATTATTTTTACGACACAAACATGGTACTGATCCCAAAGCCAGGTAGGTTAAAAACAGAGAAAGAAAACTATAGGCCAATCTCCCTAATGACTCCCTAATGACTATAGATGCAAAAATCTTAAATAGGATAGTAGCAAAATGACTGCAGCAAGTCATCACATGGGTTATCCACTACGATCAGGTAGGATTCATACCAGAAATGCAAGGATGTCTCAATATTAGGAAAACCATACACATAATTGACCATATCAACAAGCAAACCAACAAAACCCACATGATTATCTCAATAGATGCAGAAAAAGCCTTTGACAAAATATAACACCCATTCCTATTGAAAACACTAAAAAGTATAGGAATAGAAGGGCCTTTCCTAAAAATAATAAACAGGATATACCTAAAACCATCAGCAAACATCATTTGCAATGGGGAAAAACTCAAAGCCTTCCCAATAAGATCAGGAGTCAAACAAGGATGCCCATTATCACCTTTTTTATTTAATATTGTACTAGAAACACTAGCAGTAGCAATTAGAGAAGAAATAGAAATTGAAGGTATTAAAATTAGCAATGAGGAGACCAAGCTGTCACTCTTTGTTGATGATATGATGATTTACTTAAAAAATCCTAGGGAATCATCCAAAAAGCTAATCGAAATAATCAACAACTTGAGCAAAGTTGCAGGATACAAAATAAACCCACATAAGTCATCTGCATTTCTATATATCTCCAACCCAGTTAAGCAGCAAGAATTAGAAAGATAAATTCCATTTAAAGTCACCCGAGACAATATAAAATACTTAGGAATCTATCTGCTGAGACAAACACAGGAACTATATGAACTTAACTACAAAACACACTCCACACAATTAAAACTAGATCTAAACAATTGGAAAAACATTGATTGCTCATGAGTGGGACGAGCTAACATAATAAAAATGACCATCCTACCCAAACTTATATATCTATTTAGTGCCATACCCATTGAACTACCAAAAAAATTATTTTACTGAATTAGTGAAAACCATAAGAAAGTTCATTTGGAAGAATAAAGGATCAAGGATATCCTGGGAAATAATGAAAATAAAAATACAAAGGAAGGTGGCCTTGCAGTCCCAGATCTCAAACTATATTACAAAGCAGTGGTCATCAAAACAATTTGGTACTAGCTAAAAGACAGAAAGGAGGATCAGTGGAATAGACTTGGGATAAGTTACCTCAGTAATACAGTCTTTGACAAACCCAAAGACCCCAGCTTTTGGGACAAAAATCCAGTATTTGGTAAAAACTGCTGGGAAAATTGGAAGACAGTGTGGGAGAGATTAGATTTCGATCAACACCTCACACCCTACAACAAGATAAACTCAGAATGCATGAATGACTTGAATATAAAGAAGGAAACTATAAGTAAATTAGGTGAACACAGAATAGTATACATGTCAGATCTTTGAGAAGGGAAAGATTTTAAAACCAAGCAAGACTTAGAAAGAGTCACAAAAAGCAAAATAAATAATCTTGACTACATCAAATTAAAAAGGTTTTGTACAAACAAAACCAATGTAACTAAAATTAGAAGGAAAGCAACACATTGGGAAACAATCTTCATAACAAAAACCTCTGACAAAGGTCTAATTACTCAAATCTATAATGAGCTAAACCAGTTGTACAAAAAATCAAGCCATTCTCCAATTAAAAAATGGGCAAGGGATATGAATAGGCAATTTTCAGTTAAAGAAATCAAAACTATTTAATAAGCACATGAGAAAGTATTCTAAAACTCTTATAATCAGAGAAATGGAAATCAAAACAACTCTGAGGAATCACCTCACACCTAGCAGATTGGCTAACATGACAGAAAAGAAAAGTAATGAATGTTGGAGGGGGTGTGGCAACATTGGGACATTAATGTATTGCTGGTGGAGTTTTAAATTGATCCAACCATTCTGGAGGGCAATTTGGAACTATGCCCAAAGGTCACTAAAAGACTTCCTCCCTTTTGATCCAGTCATAGCACTGCTGGGTTTATACCCCAAAGAGATAATAAGGAAAAAGACTTGTACAAGAATATTCATAGCTGCATTCTTTGTGGTGGCAAAAAAAATAGAAAATGGGGGAATGCCCCTCGATTGGAGAATGGCTGAACAAATTGTGATATATGTTGGTGGTATTGTGCTCAAAGGAATAATATACTGGTGGAATTGCATGTGAACTGGAACAACCCCCAAGAAGTGATGCAGAGTGAGAGGAGCAAAACCAGGACAGAGTTGGATGCAATGTGGTACAATTGAATGTAATGGTCTTCTCCATTAGTGGCTATGCAGTGATCTTGAACAATTTGGAGGGATTTATGAGATAGAACACTATCCATATCCACATCCAGAGGAAAAACTGTGGGAACAGAAACTCTGAAAAAAAAACTACTTGATTACATGGGTTAGGGGGATATAATTGGGAATGTAGACTCTAAATGAACATCCTAGTGCAAAGAACAACATGGAAATAGGTTCTTATCAAGGACAAATGTAATACCCAGTGGAATTGCATGTGGTCTACAGGAACAGTGGGGGGAGGGAAGGGATGGAAAAATATGATTCTTGTAACCAAGGAATAATGTTCTAAATTGACTAAATTAAATTAAAAATAGAAAGAAAGCATCAAGATCACACAGGAGAGAGAAGGTTGAAATGTGTTTACTATTAATTCACACACTAATGTGAAGTATTTAATGCTATAATTAAAGCTTATTGGGCTCAGTCACTTCTCAGCTGTTCTTAGCATAGAGGTGAGAGTTTGAGTTACTACCTTTAGTGTAACTAGTTGGATACTCATCACTTTGACTGTGTACAGATATTCTGTTTATAATGTAACTACTTTTATGAGTGTCATACATTCATCCGTTCTATGACTGAGCTGACTACTATTGAGAAAAAGCAGTATTGTTTATAGATGATGTCATTTGTTTTCAGTTTTAGGATGAGATATCCCTGGTGCTGAAATAAAATAGTCCTTTCTTTCACCTACCTATCATTAGAACTGAAGTATTTCTGGGATATGGGAAACTGGCTTTTCTGATTTGACTTTCCCCCCATGGAGCTTGTCTTATGATGTATTAGGACATAAAGTAGCATGATTTATTTTACTATGTTTTGTGCCATGCTGATCATTTGAAGAATTTTGCATTGGGCAGATCTATGACCCTATGTGACCCCATAGATTTGACTCATAGAAATCATAATATCACACTGACTAATCTGCTGATCTAATCAATGGTGTCTCCAGGATCTCATTAGACCCATATTTCAGTTTTCCTTCTCAACTACCATAAACATTAAAGACTGCATGAAGTTTTTCTTTTATATCCTCCTAGTTGGCATTGTTTTCCTTACTTTCCCATTGCCAATCTTTCCCAATTCCACTCCTCATCATTTTCTCTTCTTCTATTCTGCTTCTTCTTGACTGCATCATTCTCAACATGGCTATGCATAGCTACTGAGATGATTTCATGTCAGTGTTGGCTTCTGAGATAGCAACAATATACTGAAGAAGAAAGCTATGGATAGTTCAAGAGTCATTATTTCTCAGCAACTAAATATTGCAAAAGAGTTAAAGGTTTTGTTAGTTTGTTTTTAATAAAACAATAAATTAACCTCTCATGTTTAAAAGTGATCATTAAAAGTAAGAAGTTGTATTACTAGAGGTTATTATGTCATATCCCTATATTCACACTTTTAATATTTACTCAAAATTGTCAAATATTTGATGTGCTTTATGATTAAAAATCCATGAGTTGAAATCAGATGACTGGGTTTCAAATATCAACTTTTTTTACTTATTAGCTATATGACCTTGAATAACTAAGTTAATCGTTCCAGAATTCATTTGACTCATCTATAAAATTGAGACTTGTGTTAGACTATCTTTGAGATTTTTCTGAGATCTAAATCAACAAAACCAAGTTGGTTAGCAGTGATCAAATACTATGTAATTTTTATATTCATATAGAAGAAGTATATGATTATATGGGTAAAAATAATCCTAACTGAATTCTTTATTAATCCATTGGACAAGATTACAAAGTCTTAATTTAGAGTACTACCATTCAACTAATGGAAGTTAAATAAAATAGCAAATATACCAGGAAAATCAACTTGCCTTCCTCATTTAAGGCTAATTAAGTCTGCCTTCTTTCATTTTTAAAAATATAACTTATTTTACTATCTTTTACATACAGTTTTTCCTGTTTCTTATATGCCTATTATGGTGGAAAGGAACATAGAATCAAGAAAAATCTGACAGGAATGCATTATGCATTTGGTGATTGATCTAACTCTTCTTCATTACCACCTGCCTATTTGTGTCCTGGAATTATCTCTAAAAAGAAAACTGTATTTTTCTTACTATTTAATTGTTAATTCATTATTTCTCAGGTAGCATTTTCTCTACCTTTATATCTTCATTTTGACTCAAATTATTAAATTATTGTTTATTTCTTGCTACTTTTTAAAATCATTACCTCCCATCTTAAAATCAATAATGTGTATGAAATCCAAGGGAGAATGGAAAGGGTGAGACATTGGGGATGTAAGTTTGTCACTCAAACCAATGAGCCACATAGTTGTCCCCTCCACTTTTTTATAACTTGACAAAGATACTTTCAATTTAAGTCCTGACTTTTAAGGTATTGTTTAATCAACCCAATTTTACAGTATGCATAACTTTATGAACATTATATCATTCTATCAATATCAAAATACCTCATTTAAAAAAAGATAGTAAATGGTCTGCCAATGGCCGGTGCTACACATTTTTAAATTGCCTCTGTTTTTGTTTTTATTTTTTCAAGGTGAACTCTAGTGCTTATGAAGATATGATTGAATGTTAAAAGATGTCAGGTTACTTATAGCTTATCTTTTATGTTTTGATTTGCATTAAGATGTTCTGGTGTTATAATGTTGTTTGCAGTCTAAATGCTAATGATTCTATTCTGTTGGACAGCAAGTAGTTCCACTTTCTATACTCTTTTCAGCTTACAATAATAATAGATTTTTTGTGTGTTTCTAGCTATAAAAATTATATCATGCAGTACTTATTTTAGCCAGTTACAAATGGATTGAGCAAATGTGGAAGATAAATAACTCAAATATAATTTTATGGTTGTTGTTAAATGTTCTATTTATCTTATTAGTTGTATTAGCACCATTTACCAAAACTATTAGAAATGCTATTTTCTCCATTTCTAGCTTAAAGATGATTATATGGTCATGCATCAAATTGACCAGCCCATTTGTTTTACTACAGACACCATAATTTTAAATATGATGCATCCTTCTGTTTGTCACAGAAGAGTCTATATGGAGGCAAATGGCTTAGAAAAGGATTAAAATTAGCAATATTTTTCAAATTAGTAGAAATACTTGATAATTAATTTTGTTCAAATGAATGAAAATGGGTACTTTCAGGCAAATAAACATCTTTTTCTGAAAATGAGAGAGCAGGCATGTTTCCTTCTTGGATTCTGACTACACATATTATATAGAAGAGGATACATCCTGGTATGAAATGTCAGAAAGGGTCAAGCTGGTCCCACATGTAGGATGATTGGGTGACTTCCTAGTTGCTGTGATTTAAGGAGTGGTATATACCTGCCTTATTGAACACATCAGACTGCTTAATTTTCCACATTAGTCACATGAGGAAAGGGCCCTGCTGAAGAGTATGTGTCGATAAATATCAGAATGGATTAGTTTTTCAAACTAGATAGCTCATCTTTTGAAAAGTAGGTGGGGTTTAAGAAAGTGTTTCAAGGTAAAGATCAGGGGAAAAGGATGCAGAAGTTCCTAGAGCATGTGGTTCTGTTTAGAAAAGTAAAAGAAAAGGGCAATATATCAACAAAGAGGAAAATGGTCTGAGAAGCTAAATAAAAATTAGGAATCACTGGCAATGAACTTATCTGCTTCTCAGTTTTGTCCAGGGAAGATTTGGAATTTCTGGCAAAATCAGAATCATGATGATATGAACTATTTTCAAATATGCTTTTGATAGCCAAGATGAATAATTGACAAATCTTTACATGTTTATTCTAAATTTTAAAATTGTTATTTTTATCTCCAGTTGGAACCAGGATCAATGGCTATAAAGTTCTAGAAAGTATATGCACACACGTATACATGTATACAACACATACATCCATATACAGATATATACACCTATATACATACATATATGTATGCATATGTATAATTATATGCATTCATGTATGCATACACATAGATAAGTGCACGTATAAACATATAATTGAATTGGGTATGTGTGGTGAGATTTTCCTTACAATTAGGATATTTCAGATATCCTCTAATAATGCTTTTATGGATTCTCAATAATGCATGTCATGATGCAAGTCATGAAGCTGATACTGAGTAACTACTTGCCAATTATGGTTTATTGAAGATTCCTCTTGGGTTTTGGGGGTCCTTTCTGACTATGAAATTATATTATCCCATTATTCTTCCTTGCTTATAGGAGGGTCCCAAATATAAATGAAAAGAAAATAATCCATTTTGAATAATTTTGTGAGTCAGTCAGTTACTAGTAGTAATTAAGCATCTACTAGTCACCAGTCATTGAAAGTACAAAGAAAGACAAAACAAAAACGAAATAAAACAATTCCTACTTTCAAGGTACTTCTTGGGCAGACAACAAGAAAAAAATACTATACATGATCAGGATATTTAATGATATATACAGGGTTAAATGTATATAGTCACAGACAGAAGGAATTAAGATTAAAGAGGAATAGGAAAGAGTTTTGACTTAAGATATAGCTTTAGTTGAAACTTGAAAAAGGCAATGAAGCTGGGAGAGAAGGAAGAAAAGGGAGAGGGTTCTAGAAATGTAGGACAGTCAGTGAAAGTACTCAGTATCAGGAATGTTATATGTGAAGAAAAACATGCAAGCCAGTGTCACTTGATTATAAAATGAGTAGAATATAGTAAATTATAACTATAAAGTAGGAAGAAACTAAGTTATGATATTTTCCAGATTATATACTGATATACTTTTTAATAATAAATCTTTCTTACATTTTGTGATCTATGTTTTCTCCCTCTCAATCCTTCCACCTCCACAAGATGGCAGGTAATATGTTTTAATTTGTAAATATTTTATCATACAATACATATTTTCATACTTGTCATGTTGTGAAAGAAGACACATGTCACATTAGAAAAATAAGGAAATATGTGAAAGAAATAATGTGAAGGAAATAAAATTCAGAATTCATCAATTGCCTCTATGGTGGTGGATTGCACTTTTAGTCATAACTTCCTTAGAGTTGTCCTAGATGCTTATATTGCTGATAATAGTTCATTTATTGAAGATTGATCATCATATATTATTACTGTTTATGATGGGTTTCAAAAAGCAAACAGAAGAGTTTATTTTGGATCCTGTAGGTGATAGGGAGCCATTCTATTTTATTGAATAGGGCAGCACTGTGGTCAAATGGTGGATTAAAGAAGATCAGTTTGATATCTTATTGGAAGATATATTAATGAGGAAAGAGAATTGATACATGACGACTGCAAGAGAACATATCTGAGGTGATAAGGATCTTCATCAGGGTGTTGGCTGAGTCAAAGAAGAGATGGGATGTAGGATGAGAGATTGTGAAGGTAGGACTAGGACTTGACAACTGATTGGATATGCAGTATGAGTGGGAAGAGTAGAAGAGCCATATAAGTTTAAGTGTATGTGAGTAGTACCCCCAATAGTAAAAGGGAAGTTAGAGACAGTTGAGGATTTAGGTAGAAAAACAATGAGTTCAGTTTTAGACATGTTGAATTTAAGATGTCTATGGGACATGCAGTTCTAAATGTGTAATAGGTAATTATGAATGAAAGATTACATGTTGGTTTTGAGCAAGTGAATCTGAAAGTCATCTGCATTGTAAGGGTTAAAAATGGTTTGACTAAATTAATGAATTATAAAAGGTTGTTGTTGTCACTGTTTATAAAATTTAAAGTTAAACTAAGAGTCAGTAGGCTGTTTAGTAGCTTTATTTACAACAAAGTAGAGATATTAAAGTTGGAAATATAGGAAGGAGGTAGAAAATGTCATCTAGCTAAAAGTACCCTAAATCCTAGTCTTATGCTTCCAGACTGGGAATGTAAATCAAATTGCAAATCTCATCAATCCATGACAGTGTCTCCAGTCAGGTGTTCCAACAACCAAAAACAGACAGGAAGAGGCTGAGCCACAAAGGGCAATCTCTCACACCAAGGAGGCAAGAGTCTCACCCAAATCAGCATCCCTCTTCAGCCCGAATCTCCAATGTAGGAAGCCAAATCTTCACCAGAATCCCAAATCCTGATCAGGAAGCCAAAAGGCAGGATCAGTGCTTGTGGCTTGTTAGGACATGATCTCTTTTTCTTAGTGACTTACTAACTGTTAAGTTGGGTAAGTTTTTGGTTGATTGACTTAAAATAGACAAAGGGAATAAAAATTCCCTTTCACAGCATGCAGATGATAATTGAATCTATAGTAGCAGAAGAGGATACCAAATAAAATAGTAGAGAGAAAGAAAAGGAGAGGGACCACTAGAGAATATTGGTAGACTTCCCCTGTTTAACAAGTGTGATTTGGATGAAAATATAGCAGAAGTGACAGACAAGGATTGGTTAGATACATTGACTGAGAATAAAGAGAGAGCAGTATGAGAAAACACATAAAGAGAAGAACATATGAAGGCGATGGTATTCAATAACATCATTTTTCAAAGAATTCAAGGAAGATGAAGACTGATAAAAGACTATTAGATTCATTTGCTTTGGCATTTAAGAGAATATTAATGTCATTAGAGAGAATATCTTCTTTTTAAACTATGAGGTTGGAAACCATACTGTCAATTTAAAAAATTTAAAAAGAATGGAAGTGGAGTTTATCTAAGGAAGATAGTCTTCTCAAGGAGCTTAATCACAAAAGGAAGGAGAATTATGAGATGCTAGTTAATGGGGTTGTACAGATGATGTGAAAGTTTTTCTGAGTATGAGAGTGGCATGAATGTATTTGACGTAAGTATGGAAAATGACAGTAGATAGGAAAAGATTGATAGAAGGGGTTATCTTCTGCAGAGCACAACATTGAATGGAATTTGTGAGGTGGGATGGAAGAGTAGATAATATGAAAATATTTTTTCTTTTTTTTAATAATTAAGAATACTTTTCAATGGTTACATGATCCATAATCCCAACCCCTTTTCTTCCCCCCTCCCAAAGAAGACAAGGAGTTCCACTGGATTATATATGCATCATTGTTCAAAACCCATTTCTGTGTTATTCATATTTATAGGAGAGTGATCTTTTTACATCAAAACACCCAGGAATATCCCCATAGAACCACATAATTGATCATGTGTTTTTCTTCTGTATTTCTGTTCCCACAGATCTTTCTCTGGATGCAGATAGCATTCTTTCTCAGAAATTCCTCTGGATTGTCCTGGATTGTGTAGTAAGGTGTTTGCAAAAATGCAGGAAGTTGCAGGGCTAACATTCCACTTTGAACTCTTTACTACAATTGCCCTTCAGAATGGTTGGACAAATTCACAACTTCACCAACAATGCATTAGTGTTCCAATTTTGCCATATTCCCTCCAACATTATCACTTTTGTGAAAGGAATATATTGCTGCATTTAGAAATTATAGTGTTTCAGAGATTAATAATTTGTATTTTGAAATCCCCCAGTTGTAAATCAAGAGATGGCAAGGAAAGGAAGACTACCATTCAGAGACTGAATTCATTAAAAGTGAGCACCGATATATATTTCATCATCTCAAAAGATATCTAGATATCCAATGATCATTACTTCAGGTCTGTCAGTTTGACAATTCATGTAATACAGAAAAGTTCTTCAAATTTTCCCAATTTATTTTTTCTTTTAATAATTAACACAGTAGATATGTACAAGTAAATAATTAAGAAAATAATTTTAAATTAAGTTTTTGAGATATGTATACATATATGTGTTTATATGTATTAGCATAATGAATCAGCAACTCTGAGGTGGAACCTTGCCTCTTGCTAAATTTCTGACCTAAAATTCCTTATTCTTAATACATAGACATAATATAATATATATTCCCCCATTTAAACATATGAACATGTATGCAATTATACACATATAATCCCTCTATGTGTATAAAATGTATAATATTTATTATATGCATACATGTAAAATGTGTTTGCCTATGTATTTCTAAAATCTAAAACATTATAGGAACTTAATAAATTCTTGATGGTTGATTATTCATTGATTGAGTACTGTCCCCACTTCATACTACTATTAATAAGACTGACAAAAGAAGGTTTTATAATTCCAGTATCAAGGAAAAAAGTTGGTCTTTTGGCAATATGTTGTTTACTCAAATATTCATTTATGGAATTGGGAGGGAGAAGGTTAAATGGCACTTAAAGTCTTCCAAACTTCAAGAACATTTTACATCTATATGTCTCTTGTTGTCTAAAAAGCACTTATAAAATATATGAATATGCATATGAATATATGTACATATAATACATGTTTATATATTATCAAGGTTTTAAGTGATTTTTATAATGTGAATCAAGTACACCACACCCTATTAACATAAAACTCTACTTCTGTTGTCTTTCTAGGATACAGAGAGACATAAAAAATGTTTTTAAGATATTCTTACCAACCTCTTTAAAATAATAATAATCAGTCATATGTAATGGGGGAAAAGAAAATGTGTTTATTTAGCAAAAATGTAGGAAAACTGTTGTCTGGGTATTTTACTAATGTACTAAAAACTCAGAAAAGCACTCCAATATTTTCAGTAGGTTCTTTAATGAAGATTTATAGAATGATATGGATGAGAATCACCCTGGCTAAGATTATATGCATTGGTTGTGATCTGTACAGACTGTGGGAGAGTCACATTAATAAGAAAATGAATCTATTGTAGTAATAGTTTCATTATGTATTAAAATTAGGAGGTTGAACTAAATGTCCTCCTAGGTTCCTCCCTACTTTGAATCTATGATCCCAAAATGATATGGATTCATACTGAATTGTACTAGTATTGCTGATTCAATGAACTAAAGAATGGATTTTAAATTTAGGGGCTACCAATCTTTCATAATTTTAGACATAGGAAGTCAATGTAATTCCATGACCTTTATGTGTACACACACACACACACACGCACGCACACACACACACATATACACACAGTGACCACATGCATCAATTTAAAAAATGGTTTATTCTTTCTTTCACCATGAGTGATGTCTCCCTATCTCTGTCTCTCTGTCTCTGTCTCATAAAAATTAAAATTAATGTACAATAATTTAAAATATTATATTTTAAAAGATTTATTAATGATCATTAGAAATAAAGTAAAAAAATAAAAACCACATGTCCATGACTAAGCAAACTGTTCAAAAACTTCCCTTACCACCACAGTTACAACCCAGGAAGCAAAAAGAATAAGACCAGGAACCTCATTCAATATATCCTTCTCTAAAGGAAGTATATAAGGACAGGAAGTCAGTGGGCTCCTGGGAAAAGTAGTTTTTAGGGTAACAGATTTCCAATTTCACAGTCAATACACACACATATACTCACAAATACATACATACAGAGATATATGCATGTATGTGCTTAGATAAATATAAATAAAATATAGAGATATTTTAAAGCTAAAGTATGTATATATTTTATCTCAATATAGTCAGAATAATTGCTGAAAATGCTCATTTATTTAATTTACTGAAAATATTTTGGTAAGACTAGATATGTTCTCTTCTCCTAGAGTGATTAAACTAGAACTGTTCAGCTCATTACAATGGAAATGGCCATCCCAGAGATCCTAATGTTGATCCTATAGAGATCTATTTTGAAGATGGACAGATTAGTTGTAAGCTCATAAAATACATAAAAAGTCAGAAAGGCAGATTTGTAATAAAGGTAGCTGAAGGCCAAAAATTTTAATGATCTCCATAATATTAACTGCTAAAAAATTTTAACAAAAAATCATAAATTGTTGCTATTGGTTATGTTGGACTTAGTGGATGGCATCAGAGACTATATCTCTTTCAGGCAGTGACAATTGTCGATGCTGAGTAGGAAATCAGCTATGACTGGAGTACATGGATGCTAACAGTGCTACACCACCAGTTAGGTAACAGAACATGGGATCTAACTATGACAAAAGACATGAGAACTAATAAATCAATTTCTTCTTTGTTTCCTGTAATCCTGTGATTTTCCTATTTTCCAGATTAGCATGTTTATAATACTTGAACTAAGGCTATAGTCTCAGTGTATATTGGAGAGAAGGACATTCTTTCTTCCTTGGGTCTGGATCTGATTGAGTTTGATATCACCTTCTTCTCACTTAAGTTTGTGTTCCTTTACCAGAGTTCGGATCCTCAGTTGCTGGCTCCTGAGAGATTCTTGCCAGATTCTTCCTAGAGAAAGAACTTCATTGTGAAGCCCAAATTCTAGGTTGGGGTAGTCAACATGGGAAAATTTCTCATTAGTGCATGGAATTAACATTGCATGGTGATTTGTGATAAAGCTTGACCCACTATCTATATCTCAGAAAAAGCTAATAAATGAACTCAATCTCTTCAGAAAAGAATGATGGCAAAGAGAGGCTATATGCTGAATCACAAGTATTCTCATAAATTTATTTATCTGAGGAAAGCTAGAAGATAACAACATTTAAAAGATTTTTGTGTGGTTTCATTCTTTTTTTAAATAAACAAAGGCATCAAGAGAAGGTGAACAGATGAAGTATATAGATCTATAGTCTAGAAGACTTGGGACTGAATACTGTCTAAATCACTTAATATCTATTTGGCTGTGCATCAATTTTTCCAAACCTCACTTTCCATATTTGTGTAGTAGGCTTAATAATAGCATAAATCTTATTGAAATATTGGGAGGGTCAAATGAGGGTGGGTGAATGAAGAAAAGAGATTTGTTAACCTTAAAGCACTATATACCTATCAGCTATTATTAATATTTACATTATGTAGTAATAGAATTCAGACATCTCAAATTAATGATATCTTCAGGATGTGTGCCATGAAATCAACAAATAGGTAGACTTCCTGGAAGAAATCTTCTTGGCAAGCATATAATCAGATATTTTTGAATGCAGTCCTGAATAGAGTTACATTATGTTAAACTATACTAGTTCATGAATGAAGAAGTTCCAGTGTGCTATTGCTTTGAAAATTCTTCATGCCTTTGCCATCATACATTTGGCAACCTTGAACATCACTTTTTAGAATAATTTTTCTACAGAATTTTACAGGCAGTTAAGGATGACTTTGACAGTGTCCTTATTGATGCATTTACTAAGAAAGATTATAAAAAAGATGTAAATTTTTCATTCTATGTTCATAATATAAATTAAGATGCAAAACAATACAAGAAAAGGGCTAATTTGGACACTGGACTGTAGGAAGTATAATAGGACTTCTTTTTCTTTACATAAACTGTATAATTTCTAAAGTGATTGTGGGTCAAGTCTAAATTGTTCTTAATCCAACTAATTCAGAAGTTGAAATTCAATGAGCATTCACGTATTCTAAAAACCAATTAAAAACTCCTTTACTAAATGAGAATTAAAACAACACACTTAAAAAATACACACACCTACAATTAAATGCGACCTCAGCTCCTCATGTAGAGTCAGTGGATCACACTGGTAACAAAAAAACAAACAAACAAACAAAAAAAAAAACAAAGTAAAACTTCCAAACTATTTTCACTTAGGTTAGGCACATACATGATGAAATATATTCATCCTCATTTTCCTCCAACTTTTCTTCCTCCTTTTCCTAGTACTAATACTAGTAGTCAACTTGGTAATTTAGTGGAGAGATAAAGTACTTAGATTCAGAACACCTGAGTGCAAATTTGACTAACGACACTTTCCAGCTATATTACCCCTGGTCAGTCACTCAGCCTCTGCCTTGGTTTCCTCAGCTGTAAATGTGGATAAAAAGAGCAGGAACTTACCAGAACTGTTTTGAGGCATTACTTAAAGTTGTTTGGAGAGAAATTTGGGAGAACTCAGGTGAATTTATGACTTTATTGCACCATCTTGTTTCTACTGCTTTCAGCAATCCTTCTAAGTTAATCATCCCAAATTCTCTGCAGCCAATAATATGAAAATGAATTGGATGATTTCATTGATAACTCAGAAGTATATGCAGTAGAAATTTTATGCACTACACTAAAAATTCAGGGAAAAATAATAAAATAATGTAAAATGTTGTTAGGATTAAAAAGTACATCAGAAAATGTCAATTTAATAACAATGACAAAGCAAATCTCAAAAAAACTAAAGTGACTGAAGAAGTGAAGAGTAACACAAAAACCAAAAATATACATTAATGCTTCAGTGGATTGAAATAAAAGAAATTAGAGGAGAGAGAAAACTCCTGAAGAAGTGAAGATGGATCATTTATTTGGTTTTATTTTTGTTTTTTTTAAATTTTATAATATTTTATTTGATCACTTCCAAGCATTATTCATTAAAGACAAAGAACATTTTCTTTTCCTCTCCCCGACCCCCAGTAGCCAACGGGTGATTCCACTGGGTATCCCATATGACTTGATTCGAACCCATTGCAATGTTGTTAGTATTTGCTTTAGAGTGTTCATTTAGAGTCTCTCCTCTGTCATGTCCCCTCAACTGCTGTAGTCAGGCAGTTGCTTTTCCTCGGTGTTTCTACTCCCACAGTTTATGCTCTGCTTATGAATAGTATTTTTTTCTCCTAGATCCCTGCAGATTGTTCAGGGACATTACACCACCCCTAATGGAGAAGTCCATTACATTCGATTATACCACAGTGTATTAGTCTCTATGTACAATGTTCTCCAGGTTCTGCTCCTTTCGCACTGCATCACTTCCTGGAGGTTGTTCCAGTCTCCATGGAATTCCTCCACTTTATTATTCCTTTTAACACAATAGTATTCCATCACCAACATATACCACAATTTGCTCAGCCATTCCCCAATTGATGGGCATCCCCTCGTTTTCCAATTTTTGGCCAAAACAAAGAGCGAAGCTATGAATATTTTTGTACAAGTCTTTTTGTCCATTATCTCTTTGGGGTACAGACCCAGCAGTGCTATGGCTGGATCAAAGGGTAGACATTCTTTTGTCGCCCTTTGGGCATAGTTCCAAATTGCTCTCCAGAATGGTTGGATCAGTTCACAACTCCACCAGCAATGAATTAATGTCCCAACTTTGCCACATCCCTTCCAGCATTCATTACTTTGCTTTGCTATCATGTTAGCCAATCTTCTAGGTGTGAGGTGATACCTCAGAGTTGTTTTGATTTGCATCTCTCTGATTATCAGAGATTTAGAACACTTCTTCATGTGCTTATTAATAGTTTTGATTTCTTTATCTGAGAACTGCCTATCCATGTCCCTTGCCCATTTCTCAATTGGAAAATGGCTTGATTTTTTGTACAATTGATTTAGTTCTTTATAAATTTGAGTAATTAAACCTTTGTTAGAGGTTTCTATGAAGATTGTTTCCCAATTTGTTGTTTCCCTTTTGATTTTAGTTACATTGGTTTTGTTTGTACAAAACCTTTTTAATTTGATGTAGTTGAAATTATTTATTTTACATTTGGTAAATCTTTCTATGTTTTGCTTGGTTTTAAAGTCTTTGCCCTCCCAAAGGTCTGACATGTATACTATTCTGTGTTTACCCAATTTACTTATCGTTTCCTTCTTTATGTTTAAGTCATTCACCCATTTTGAACTTATCTTGGTGTAGGGTGTGAGGTGTTTATCCAAACCTAATCTCTCCCACACTGTCTTCCAGTTTTCCCAACAGTTTTTATTGAATAGTGGATTTTTGTCCCAAAAGCTGGGATATTTGGGTTTATCGTATACTGTCTTGCTGAGGTCGCTTTCCCCCAGTCTATTCCACTGATCTTCCTTTCTGTTTCTTAGCCAGTACCAAATTGTTTTGATGACTGCTGCTTTGTAATATAGTTTAAGATCTGGGACTGCAAGGCCCCATCATATGTGAATTTTTTTTCATTATTTCCCTGGATATCCTTGATTTTGGTTATTCCAGATGAATTTTGTTATGTTTTTTTCTAAATCCATAAATAAATATTTTGGGAGTTCAATGGATATGGCACTAAATAGATAAATAAGTTTGGGTAGGATGGTCATTTTGATTATATTGACTCTTCCTATCCATGAGCAGTTAATGTTTTTCCAATTGCTCAAGCCTAGTTTTAGTTGTGTGGAGAGTGTTTTGTAGTTGTGTTCATATAGTTCCTGTGTTTGTCTTGGGAGATAGATTCCTAGGTATTTTATTTTGTCTAAGGTGATTTTGAATGGGATTTCTCTTTCTAGTTTTTGCTGCTGAGCTGTGTTGGAGATATATAGAAAAGCTGATGATTTATGTGGGTTTATTTTGTATCCTGCAACTTTGCTAAAGTTGTTGATTATTTCAATTAGGTTTTTGGTTGAATCTCTAGGATTCTTTAAGTAGACCATCATGTCATCAGCAAAGAGTGATAACTTGGTCTCCTCCTTGCCTATTTTGATGCCTTCAATTCCTTTATCTTCCCTAATTGCTACTGCTAGTGTTTCTAGTACAATGTTGAATAGTAGAGGTGATAATGCGTATCCTTGTTTCACTCCTGATCTTATTGGGAATACATCTAGTTTATCCCCATTAAAGATGATATTAGCTGATGGTTTTAGATATATACTGTTTATTATTTTTAGGAATGACCCTTCTATTCCTATGCTTTGTAGTGTTTTTAATAGTAATGGGTGTTGTATTTTATCAAATGCTTTTTCTGCGTCTATTGAGATAATCATGTGGTTCTTGAGGGTTTGCTTGTTGATGTGGACAAATATGTGGATGGTTTTCCTAATATTGAACCAGCCCTGCATCCCTGGTATAAATCCTACTTGATCATGGTGGATGACCCTTCTGATCACTTGCTGGAGTCTTTTTGCTAGTATCCTATTTAAGATTTTTTCATCTATATTCATTAGGGATATTGGTCTATAGTTTTCTCTCTCTGTTTTTGACTTTCCTGGTTTTGGAATCAGTACCATGTTTGTGTCATAAAAGGAGTTTGGTAGAATTCCCTCTTTGCTTATTATGTCAAATAGTTTATATAGTATTGGGATTAACTGTTCTCTGAATGTTTGATAGAATGCACTGGTGAATCCATCAGGCCCTGGGGATTTTTTCTTAGGAAGTTCTTTGATGGCTTATTGGATTTCATTTTCTGATATGGGATTATTTAAGAATTCTATTTCTTCTTCTGTTAGTTTAGGCAGTTTGTATTTTTGTATATATTCATCCATATCACCTGAATCAGTGTATTTATTGCCATATAATTGGGCAAAGTAATTTTTAATGATTGCCTTAATTTCCTCTTCATCGGAGATGATGTCCCCCTTTTCATCTTTGATGCTGTCAATTTGCTTTCCTTCCTTCCTTTTTTTAATTAGATTGACCAGTACTCTGTCTCTTTTGTTTGTTTTTTCAAAGTACCAACTTCTTGTCTTATTTATTAAATCAATAGTTCTATCACTTTTGATTTTAATAATTTCTCCCTTAATTTTTAGGATTTCAAATTTGGTTTTCTGCTGGGGGTTTTAATTTGTTCACTTTTGAGTTTTTTTATTTGCATTTCCAATTGATTGATCTCTGGTCTCCCTAGTTTGTTAATATATGCACTCAGGGATATGAATTTACCTCCGATTACAGCTTTGGCTGCATCCCAAAAGGTTTGAAAGGATGTCTTGCCATTTTCATTTTCCTCGATGAAATTATTAATTGTTTCTATGATTTCTTCTCTAACTAAATTATTTTGGAGTATCATATTGTTTAATTTACAGTTAGTTTTTAATTTGGTTTTCCATGTACCATTACTGATCGTTATTTTTATTGCCTTGTGATCTGAAAAGGCTGCATTTATTATTTCTGCTTTTCTGCATTTGTGTGCTATGTTTCTGTGACCTAATGTATGGTCAATTTTTGTGAATGTACCATGTGGTGCTGAGAGGAAGGTGTATTCCTTTTTAGCCCTATTTATTTTTCTCCATATGTCTATTAATTCTAATTTTTCTAAGATTTCATTCACTTCTTTTACCTCTTTCTTATTTATTTTTTGATTTGATTTATCTAAATTTGAAAATGGTTGGTTCAAGTCTCCCACTAATATGGTTTTACTGCCTATTTCTTCCTTCAATTCTCCTAGTTTCTCCATTAGAAATTTGGGTGCTATATTATTTGGTGCATATATGTTGGTTAGTGGTATTTCCTCATTATCTAAAGTCCCTTTTAACAAAATATAATTACCTTCCCTATCCCTTTTGAGCAGGTCTATTTTTGCTTTGGCTTTATCAGATATCATGATTGCCACTCCTGCCTTCTTTCTGTCAGTTGAGGCCCAGAAGGTCTTACTCCATCCTTTAATCCTTACCTTGTGGGTGTCAACCCGCCTCATGTGTGGTTCTTGAAGACAACATATGGTAGGGTTTTGGATTCTAATCCATTCTGCTATTTGTCTACATTTTATGGGTGAGTTCATCCCATTCACGTTCAAAGTTATGACTGTCATTTATGGACTCCCTGGCATTTTGATAACCTTCCCTAATTCTAACCTTTTTTTCTTTGGCTCTACCTTTTAGTCCAGTTATTTACTTAAATCAGTCCCCGTTATCCCCTCCCTTGATATGTTTCCCTTTTTAGTCCCTACCCTACCCCTCTCTTTCCCTCCCCTTTTGTTTTCCCTCTCCCCCTTCCCCCCTTGGTTTTCCCTTCTCCCTACCCTTATTGGGTAAGATAGAATTCAAGATCCCAATGGATCTGGATGTTCTTCCCTCTCAGAGTTGATTTCCCTGAGAGTACAGTTTAAGGAAAAACTCTCTTCCTCTCCTTCTTATAAGAGATTTCTTTCCCTCCCCTTCCCATGTGAATCTTTGTGTGAGAAAGATTATTCTATTTTGTCTTTCTTTTCCCCCTATTTACACATTACATTTTCCCCACATGTTAGTATACATAGATTTATATAAATGTAGTCCTTATAGAAGAGAGTTTGAGTAAAAGAAGAAGATTAGATTTTTCTCCTTTTCCCTTTCCTTCATATTTACCTTTTCGGGTATTCCATGCTCTTTGATTTTCGATATCGAACTTTCCATAGAGCTCTGGTCTTTTCATTGCAAAAACTTGGAAATCTTCTATTTTGTTGAATGCCCATACTTTCCCTTGGAAGTATATAGTCAGTTTTGCTGGATAGCTGATTCTTGGTTGAAGACCCAGCTCTTTTGCCTTTCTGAAAATCATGTTCCATGCCTTACAGTCATTCAGAGTGGAACTTGCAAGGTCTTGTGTGACCCTGATTGGCATTCCTTTATATCTAAATTGCCTTTTTCTGGCTTCTTTTAGGATTTTTTCTTTTGTTTGAAAGCTTTGGAATTTGGCAATTACATTCCTGTGAGTTGTCTTTTGGGGGTTTAGTGTAGAGGGTGTTCTGTGAGCTCTTTCAGTGGCTGTATTGCCCCCTTGTTCTAGAATCTCTGGACAATTTTCTTTAATTATCTCTTGTATTACGATGTCAAGTTTGCTGTTTATTTCTGGCTTTTCTGGCAGTCCAATTATTCTTAAATTATCACTTCTCCCTAGATTTTCCAAATCTGTCACCTTGTCAGTGAGATATTTTATGTTCTCTTCTAATTTCATGGCCTTTTGGTTTTGCTTTTTTAGTTCTTGTTTTAAGGCGTGGTTTTCCTTTTCAGTTTGGTCATACTGGTTTTGTAGACACGTGAATTTCTTTTGCATTATTTCCCACTTTTCCTCCCAGAAGGCTTCCATCTTTTTGATCATTTCTGATTCAAATTCTTCATGGGTTTGTGGAGAGTTTCCATTTCCTTTGGAAGGTTTTGGAGCATTTGCTTGTGTTTCCTCTTCTGTCTCCTTGTGTTTTGTATTTTTGCTCCATAAAATGTGTCCAAATTTGCCCCCTTCTTCTTGTTTCTTTTGGAATTTGGGGGCTTTTGTGCTTCAGTGTAGTTTGCCATCTCTATCTGAGTGGGGAGGATTAGCTTTTCTTATCTCTGTCTGGTGTTCAGAGGTTTTAGCCCCAGGCAGATTGTCCTTTCTATGAAGATGTTGTTCTCTCTTCCTGGGGTAGCCAGGAATTGCTGGTGTGTCCCTGGGTTGAATTGAGTGTGCCTGAGGCAGGGACCTGAGACTGGGATGGAGGCATCCAGCCAGGGGGTTATAAGCTCCCCCTGTCTCTCTGTTTCCCTGCTGTCTGGGTGCCCCCTCGACTGGGTCATGTTATTTTCAGGGTGTGGCCTTCACAATAGCCGGCCCTGGGGTCCTTTTGCCAGCCCTGAGGGTTACTGTTGTTTCCGAAGACCCTGCTCTCTGAGGGGGAGGGGCTGCGGCTTCCTGGAGCTCTGGGCGAGGACTCCTGATGAGAAGATTAGCTTTCCCTGGGTTGAACTGAGATTCTCATGGAAGGATCCAGCCAGGGGGTTACGAGCTCCCCCATCTCTCTCTGTTTCCCTGCTGTCTGGGTGCTCCCTTGTCTGAGTCAGGTTGTTTTCAGGGTGCGGCCTTCAGAATAGCAGGCTCCTGAGGCCCTTTTTCCAGCCTTGAGGGTTGCTGTTGTTCCACACAACCCTGCTCTCTGAGGGGGAGGGGCCGTGGCTTCCCGGAGCTCTGAGGGCTCCTCCCAGGGGGTTCGAGCTCCTCCATCCCTCTCTGTTTCCCTGCTGTCTGGGTGCCCCCTCGACTGGGTTAGATTGTTTTCAGGATGTGGCCTTCAGAATAGCAGGCCGTGGGGCTCTGAGGTTGCCTCTGCTGCCTCGGACTCGGCGCTCTGGGTTGTGGGGGATGGGTCCTAGGACCTTCCTTCTGCCTAGCCCTTAGGTCTGAGTGGTCTCGAGTTCTGCCTTTTGTGGCGGGCGTACCTTTTGATCCAGGTCCAGGTCCAGGAGGAGGACTCCCGGGGTCTATGCTGTTGATCATTTTGAATTTTGGTGTCCTAGGAACATTCAGTTTGAGATCGGTAAGGAAGGGTTTTAGGAGATCTGAACTTTAGCTTTCTCTAAGCCGCCATCTTGACCGGAAGCCCCAGATCATTTATTTGTAATGAATAAAATGAATAAAAATAAAAATGTAAGTTGTATAAAAAGAGAAATATTTACTTCTTATATAATACATGGCTTAATGATTATACCCATGGAGTACGGGAAGTATGCCTTAAATTCTAATTTCTATCCCAAAAGAAGTTATCACACTGATTAACAGAATAAAAAAGGAAAATAATAAATGTTGGAATATGTGTAAATTGGAACTTTAATACAAAGTTGGTGGAGCAGTGAATTGATATAGCCATTCCAGAAAGCAATTTGAAACAAAGACCCAAAGTTTATAAAACTGTGTATATCCTTTGATAATATAACTATAGGTCTCTATCACAAAGAAATCAAAGATAGGGGAAAAGGATCTACTTATACAAAGAACTGGTAATTGAGAAGATGTCCATAAATTGAGGAATGGTAGAACAGGTTTTGGTATATTATTGAAATGGAATGCTATTCTGCAATAAGAAATAATGAACAGGATGATCACAAAAACAAAATAAAACTGGGGAATCTTGTAGGAAGAGATGAAAAGTGAAATGAGAAGAACAAGGAGATGCTCTACGCAATAAGATAAATAATGTATTATAATCAACTGCAAATTACTGAATAATTATTAGTAATTCAAAACTACACAGGACTTATGAGAAAAAGGGAGTCATAGAAAGAATTGATGGATTCTGAATTTACTTCATTGGTTTCATAAGTTTATTTTTTTTTTCAGTATTACTGATATGGGTCTTCTTTTACAACCTGATGAACATGGAAATAGTATGATAGGACGTTTCCTTATTATATTTTTTGTCATCTTGAAGAGGAGAAGGAGGTAGAATATGGATCATTAAATGACAGAATACCATTAAAAAAATTGAATCTACTTGTAATCAGGAAAAATATTTTTAAATGTTTTAAAAACAAATAGAAAGAATGCATTTAAACTAATTAGCATTTTAACAATAATAGCATCCACATTGATAAAGTGGAGATAATAATAGCCCCTACATCCAAAAGTTATTGAGAGGATCAAATGATATAATATTTGTAAGTCACTTAACAGCCTCATGCCTGACTCATAATAAGTCTAAAAAAATGCTATTATTATCATTGTTGTTAATTTTGAATATATATAAATTTCTTTGAAAATTTAAAAGCACAATATAAATTTAGTCATTTTTTAAACACAAAAAGCCATAGAGTCATGTAATATCCATAGTTACTGGTTCAGATGCTTCATAGTGGCACACGAATTTCTATGAAATTATTTTATTGTTTCTCCTCAGATGTTAATCTTGTCCTAGTTTTCCTAACAAAAAAGGCATCATATACAAACTACCAAAAGATGAGAGCACCAATAATACCTTAATATATTGGCCAATTAAATTGCACATTTATATAGCTATACAATGCAATCATAGCTAATATTACCAAAAAAGAAAATCTATAAACACTTAACAAGAAAACAATTTACATAGGCTGAAGATCATAAAATGTACAACAGAAACTCTCAAGGGCATAAAGAACATAAAGAGCAATTAATTTAAAAAATTAGCAATTATTGAGCAGACTGCTATAATAATTATACTGTCGTTATTGATTAGTTTGCAGCCTTTGACTCAGTTTCACAATCATGGCTTGTTCATGAATAGCAAATGTTAAAGAATAAAAAAGAAAAGACCCAAGAGAGAATTAGAGTATTTGATGCTCATGTTGCAAATATTTCCCTACTTAAATTGGTATCAAGAAAATAATGTCATGAACAATTTATATAAATGATGACATTTTTTAGAAAGATAGTTTAGGTATATCAGGGTTCCTGACCCTAAATCTAGTATCTTTTCTTTTAACAGTAATTAAATATGAATTCTAGGTTAAAGAAGGATCTGAATCAAAATATTTTATTAATCTCCAATTTACAAAGGATACATTAACCTGTATGACTCCACATAAAACACATTAAACTATTTCTGAATCATTTAAAATCTTTCTCCAAAAATATTAAAATGATATTTAGACTCAATATGTCTTGAGATGCATCAAGGGAAAAAAAAGAAAGTGCCTAAAGGCTTCAAGATTGAATCCCTCAACACTTTTTTGCATTGCTTTCATTTCTTTTCTCAAAATTTCCCTCATCTTTCTTATTTGATTTTTTAAACATGTGTTTGTGTGTTTTTTAAATTTGGATCTCCTAAGATTTATTTTTGGAATTGTGTTAATCTGAAATTTTTTCCAATATTTTTACTTGTAGAGGGAAATGACAAAGGACTCCCTAAAATAAGCATGGGCTTTTCCCCAGAGGCTTATGGCATCCCTGTTATGAGGGATTTATATTGTTAGGCGTAGGGTGGAGGTCTTTAGCTTCCTGGTCATTATAGAATTTTGAATTATCACATTTTTATTATTGCTGTTTGCTCTTATTTTCAACCTATTTCTTGAATTTGAACTAAATGTTAGAGTGAGTTCTACTCACCTCTTAGTGGTGCTAAGATTAAAATTCTCTGGAGACTATATCTTAATTTATAAGTATTTATTAAATAATAAAAAGCAGCCCAGAGAAAGAAAAGACCTCTAGGTGCATGTGGCTGGTTATTCCTTTAGTAAGCCTCCATCAAGAACTTGGCTAAGAGCTGAGTGCCAGAAGTCAGGTCTACATATATCTTCTCCCTCAATAAAAATTTTAAAAAGCCTTTCTTCCTGTTAGGACTCAAATTTAGGTTCCTAGTGAGGTCCCTTTCTGAAGCCCCTCTGATAAGAAGACTTTGACATCACCCAGGGAAAAAAGTGACTCTTCTAGAAGCCATAGAGTCACTCATGGCAAAAGACAAAGATCTTCTGGCCTCCTGGAGTCAGGGAGACCTTTAGAAGGTTTCAAAGAAAGCATGTCCACTCCTCTCTTTCCTTTATCTCATTATCATAAGTTGTTTGTTGACAGATAAACAACAGTATTTGTCTGTTCATTCAGAAGGGATATTGTAACTTGAATTGTAACTTAATTCAATCTGAGAGTGACTTCAAACTTAATATCAAAACTCACCCTTTTTTAAATCCAAGATTAATCTTTAAATTAAAAAAAAATGGTAAAGACATGTCAATTTTCACAGTGGTATGGCCAGTTTGAGCTTCTTTAGTTCACTTGGGGAGAGTCTATAGGGTTTGTTTGTTTGTTTGTTTGTTTGTCCTTCTAAAGTGTTGTGAAAGGGAGAGAGATCTAGTTATTATCCTACTGGTCTATATTTTCGGTTTTTGCCCAGGAGGGTCTCTGTCCCTTAGTGACTGTGACTTCTTTCTACCCTAAATTTGCAACCTGGACCTGAGTAGTGGGATATAGAGCTGCCACCATATTCCCAATCCTTTGCTTAATTCTAGCACAGAGATACCCTAAAATCTCTATTTGATCAGGTGTTCCATTGCTTGACCATCCCCATGAGATGGGCCTGTCTGGTGCTTCAGCTGTCATTGCTATGGCAACTGACTCTAACCACCACAGCTGATGCAGACCCACTCTGAGAGAGCATTTTTCCATTCTAGTGTCTAAAGAACTCTCTAAATTTCCTTGGAACAAATTACTTATGCTGAACTTTCATTGCCTTTTTAGCTCAGAATTCTATTTGGAATTTTTTGTGGTTATTTTGTTGAAGAGGTTTTGAAGGAAGTTTTGTAGTTGTAACCCTTCATTCTGTCATTAACTCTAACCTTCACCCCCAGTATAAAAAGTTTATTATTTCCTAGCCAGAAAGGAGGAAGAAGCAATGAGAGGTAGTGTTAGAGTACATAATAAACAGATGAAAGCATGCAAAAATACTTTTAGAATTGGCTGTCATTATTTCAGGAAACAATAGTGCAGGTTAATAACAGGAACATAGCATCAGATTTGCAAGTCGTTAGCCAGAGTTTAGATGTTAAGATATTTTCCTTCTAAGTTTTCAACAATGACTATTTGTAGTAGTCTGGTTATAAACAAGATGCCTTTCTTCCTCTTGCCTTCCTATTTCATTATTATTTGAATTCAGCTAACTGGTTAACTAATATGTATTACTATTGACTAACATTTCCTCCCTCAATTAAGTGAATCTCTGAGCAAATTACAGGACTTCATTGACCTTACATTGTTTATGACCACTGTCTATAGAGAAGGAAACTAAACACAGGAAAGTTCATCTTTTTAGTTAATCATATGTTTCATCAGTATTGAAGTTCAGAGTAAACCAGATTTTCATACTATATACTAAATAACTCAATATTTAGTAGGAATATCATAATTCATTTTTACTAAAGATGAGTTTTCTGAAGAGAAAAGACCAGGTATTACAATCTGTGTGAGTTCCTTCTCCTTGGACATTTGCAGCTAATTTGGAGAAATCTTCCAAAAATATTGCTATTATAAATCCTTTGTTAGACACTGCAGACTTAAAAAAATGAGAGAAGAAGACAGAGAAAGATCATCATTATAAATTGTACTCGACACTCCTATATCACTATTGTAAAGTCCTACACCTACCTCAATTGATTTTGGAGAATATTCCAGGAGTTATGGTTGAAGATTTCCTTTAAATTTTCTTGGAAATACTTTGTGAATAGAAAGGTAGATGTTTCAGAAAAGAGGAATTGGAAGAGTTTGCATCAGACTTGATTTGAGATTTGATTAAAAAAACAACCTAAAATTACAACTACTTCCAGCTACAGATGCAAATATCTGAAAGAGGGAAAGGGTATTTCCCTCTGAATGTAAAGTGAAGTAACAATTATCTTGTTCTGATTAGGGAGAAAAGCAGTCAATAAAAGGAGGTTTATATTGTTAGCATAATAGCTTAATCCATAAGTGGTATCAATTAGAGATTAGAGAAAAAGTAACTGCTTTGTACATAAGAAGAATATATTTTTTATAATTTTGTTAGGCAGTTTATTCAATAAAGCCATCCTCTTCCATTAAACATTTTTAACTTCTTTAACAAATAATGATATTTTGTAAGCAGTTCAGGAAAATGTTCATGTGCTAATATCTCACTTTAATACTTTTATCATAGTCTATTAATTAATCAACAAAACTTTGACAGCACCTATTTTGTTATATAAAATAATAAAATACAATATTCTTATACATTATATATTTATAATTAATATATATTATTTATATTAATATTGTTTATACTTTTTATATATTTACAATTAAAGTTTTTTTCTTTTTTCATGTTTCTAAGCATTCAGGAATTATCCTTTAATAGTTGAGGGATGTATACACATTATACACAGATTTTTTAAAAATAAGCTACTATTTAGGCTGTTGCAAATAACATTAGACACATTATATCACAAATTAAGTCAGTTGCTTCAAAATAGTATTTTATTAAGAAAACAAAAAATTATACAGAAATACAAAAAGTACACCCTATTTTTCTGATGACCCATCTTGTCTATCTCCATTTTAACTCATAGTATTTCCTTGAAAAACTCCTTTCAAGTTTTATCAATGAGAAGCATAATTCTCTGGTTTCTAATCAGTATACCAAGTTTATATTATGTTACATATTTTTGTTATACTCATTATTGGATCCTAGAATGAAACCACTTACCATTATCTGGTGACAGAATAAACTAAATACAGAAAAAATGTTCTTAGGATGGGAAGGAAAGGTCAACTTCAATTAATGAAAATGATCGTAACTAATGATGTTTCAGAAAGGAAACAAGCTAAATCTGCCAAATAGCAAATTTTGTTACTAATAAATATTTCCATTGTACTTTAATTTATATGGAACCTCAAAGTTTTTAAAGCATTTGGTGTGTGTGTGTGTGTGTGTGTGTGTAGCCTTAATTTATATTATAAAGTATAGTGGTAAGGTGTTATCGTCCCATTACATAGATGGTGAAATTGTGACTCTCACAGACAAAATGGTTGCTTTAAATGAAAACTAGGTAATGATAAAGTTAAGGTTTGACACTTCTCGTTTTTTTGAAAATTTTATTTAATTAATTTAAAATATTGTTCCATGGTTACATGATTCATGTTCTTTCTCTCCCCTCCCCAACCCTTTCCCATAACCAACATGCAATTCCTCTGGGTTTTATATGTGTCACTGATCAAGACCCATTTCTATACCATTGATATTTGCACTAGCATGATCGTTTAGAGTCTATATCCCCAATCATATCCCCATCAACCCATGTGATCAAGCAGTTGTTTTTCTTCTCTGTTTCTATTCCCACAGTTCTTTCCTTGGGTGTAGATAGTGTTCTTTCTCATAAGTCCCTCTGAATTGTCCTGGGTCATTGCATTGCTACTAGTAGAGAAGTCCATTGCATTCAATTTTACCACAGTGTATCGATCTTTGTGACACAATGTCTCTTGATTACTCTCCTAGTTGATTGACAAAAAAAGACTATATTTTTCTTCTCTACTTACTTTAAGAAATATAGTATTTATTGCTGATATTTGTGATAGATTCTGATTTATTTTATAATCCAGAACTAGTTAGGGCTTAAAAAGACTACAAGGAGCATCTAGTTCAAATATTTCATTTTGCTAGTGAGGTAACTGAGGACCCAAAGAGGTTATATGGCTTGTCCAATGTCACTGATGTGACAGACACTAGTTAGTTCCTTTGACTCTGAATCTAATATTCTTTTCTTTATGGTCTCCAGTGTCCTGGTAAATATTGAACAATTTACTCTGGAAAAAAAAAAGAAAAAAAGAAGTTAGCTACAACACACCTACAAGTTTAACTTGCAATAAGATTTTCTCCATTATATTTTTAAATCTTTACTTTTTGGGGGTACATTTGAGATTCTAAGGCCTTTTGTCTTCCTTTCTCTATCCTCCCCACTAGAGAAGGTACTATTATAAAAAAGATACACACACACATACCCTTCCATATCATGAGGTTTAGGGGTATAGTCCCCCCAGAAATCTGAAAAATACAGGATAAAATTTTTGGTATTCCCAGTTGACTCATTAATGTTGTAATGACAGCCAACAGCAGCAGCCTTTCTGCATGAATGAAGCATATCTAACAATTCTACTTTTTCCTTCAAGTTCATTACTTTTCTGTTTCTATGGAACAGTTTTTTTTTAAATATTTTTAAACAATATTTTATTTGATCATTTCCAAGCATTATTCATTAAAGACAAAGATCATTTTTTTTTCCTCCCCACCCACCCCCAATAGCCGACGCATGATTCCACTGGGTATCACATGTGTTCTTGATTTGAACCCACTGCCATGTTGTTAGTATTTGCATTAGAGTGTTCATTTAGAGTCTCTCCTCTGTCATGTCTCATCAACCGCTGTAGTGAGGCAGTTGCTTTTCCATGGTGTTTCTACTCCCACAGTTTGTCCTCTGCTTATGGATAGTATTTTTCTCCTAGATCCCTGCAGATTGCTCAGGGATATTACACAGCCACTAATGGAGAAGTCCATTATGTTTGATTATACCACAGTGTATTAGTCTCTGTGTACAATGTTCTCCTGGTTCTGCTCCTTTCGCTCTGCATCACTTCCTGGAGGTTGTTCCAGTCTCCATGGAATTCCTCCACTTTATTATTCCTTTTAGCACAATAGTATTCCATCATCAACATATACCACAATTTGTTCAGCCATTCCCCAATTGATGGGCATCCCCTCGTTTTCCAATTTTTGGCCAAAACAAAGAGCTCAGCTATGAATATTTTTGTACAAGTCTTTTTGTCCATTATCTCTTTGGGGTACAGACCCAGCAGTGCTATGGTTGGATCAAAGGGTAGACTTTCTTTTATCGCCCTTTGGGCATAGTTCCAAATTGCCCTCCAGAATGGTTGGATCAATTCACAACTCCACCAGCAATGAATTAATGTCCCTACTTTGCCACATCCCCTCCAGCATTCACTGCTTTCCTCTGCTGATTTGTTTGCCAATCTGCTAGGTGTGAGGTGATACCTCAGAGTTGTTTTGATTTGCATCTCTTTGATTATAAGAGATTTAGAACACTTCTTCATGTGCTTATTAATAGTTTTGATTTCTTTATCTGAGAACTGCCTATCCATGTCCCTTGCCCATTTATCAATTGGAAAATAGCTTGATTTTTTATACAATTGATTTAGCTCTTTATAAATTTGAGTAATTAAACCTTTGTCAGAGGTTTCTATGAAGATTGTTTCCCAATTTGTTGTTTCCCTTCTGACTTTAGTTACATTAGTTTTGTTTGTACAAAAGCTTTTTAAATTGATGTAGTTGAAATTATTTATTTTACATTTTTTGGCTCTATGTCTTGCTTGGTTTTAAAGTCTTTGCCCTCCCAAAGGTCTGACATGTATACTATTCTGTGTTTACCCAATTTACTTATCGTTTCTTTCTTTATGTTTAAGTCATTCACCCATTTTGAATTCATCTTGGTGTAGGGTGTGAGGTGTTGATCAATTCCTAATCTCTCACACACTGTCTTCCAATTTTCTCAGCAGTTTTTATCGAATAGTGGATTTTTGTCCCAAAAGCTGGGATCTTTGGGTTTATCGTATACTGTCTTGCTGAGGTCGCTTGCCCCCAGTCTATTCCACTGATCCTCCTTTCTGTCTCTTAGACAGTACCAGATTGTTTTGGTGACGGCTGCTTTATAATATAGTCTGAGATCTGGAAGGATATCCTTGATCTTTTGTTCTTCCAAATGAACTTTGTTATGGTTTTTCTGAATCAGTAAAAAATGTTTTTGGAAGTTCCATGGGTATGGCACTAAATAGACAGATGAGTTTGGGTAGGATGGTCATTTTTATTATATTGGCTCATCCTACCCATGAGCAATCATTGTTTTTCCAATTGTTCAAGTCTAGTTTTAGTTGTATGGAAAGTGTTTTGTAGATGTGTTCATATAGTTCCTCTGTTTGTCTTGGGAGATAGATTCCTAAGTATTTTATTTTGTCTAAGGTAATTTTGAATGGGATTTCTCTTTCTAGTTCTTACTGCTGAGCTGTGTTGGAATTATATAGAAATGCTGATGACTTATGTGGGTTTATTCTGTATCCTGCAACTTTGCTAAAGTTGTTGATTATTTTGATTGGCTTTTTGGTTGAATCTCTAGGATTCATTTAAGTAGACCATCATGTCATCTGCAAAGAGTGATAACTTGGTCTCCTCCTTGCCTATTTTGATGCCTTCAATTTCTTTTTCTTCTCTAATTGCTACTGCTAGTGTTTCTAGTACAATGTCAAATAGTAGAAATGATCATGGGCATCCTTGTTTCACTCCTGATCTTAATGGGAATGCATCTAGTTTATCCCCATTAAAGATGATATTAGCTGATGGTTTTAGATATATACTGTTTATTATTTCAAGGAACGATCCTTCTATTCCTAAGCTTTCTAGTGTTTTTAATAGGAAAAGGATGCTGTATTTTATCAAAGGCTTTTTCTGCATCTATTGAGATAATCATGTGGTTCTTGATGGTTTGCTTGTTGATGTGGACAATTATGTGGATGTTTTTCCTAATATTGAACCAGCCCTGTATCCCTGGTATAAATCCTACTTGATCATGGTGGATGACCCTTCTGATCACTTGCTGGAGTCTTTTTGCTAGTATCCTATTTAAGATTTTTGCATCTATATTCATTAGGGATATTGGTCTATAATTTTCTTTCTCTGTTTTTGGCCTGCCTGGTTTTGGAATCAGTACCATGTTTGTGTCATAAAAGGAGTTTGGTAGAAGTCCCACTTTGTTTATTATGTCAAATAGTTTGTATAGTATTGGGATTAACTGTTCTCTGAATGTTTGATAGAATTCACTTGTGAATCAGTCAGACCCTGGGGATTTTTTCTTAGGAAGTTCTTTAATGGCCTGTTGGATTTCATTTTCTGATACCAGATTATTTAAGAATTCTTTTTCTTTTTCTGTTAGTCTAGGCAGTTTGTATTTTTGTATATATTCATCCATATCACCTAAATTGGTGTATTTATTGCCATATAATTGGGCAAAGTAATTTTTAATGATTGCCTTAATTTCCTCTTCATCGGAGGTGCTGTCCCTCTTTTCATCTTTGATTCTGTTAATTTGCTTTTCTTCTTTCCTTTTTTTAATTAGATTGACCAGTACTTTGTCTATTTTGTTTGTTTTTTCAAAGTACCAGCTTCTTGTCTTATTTATTAAATCAATAGTTCTATCACTTTGGATTTTATTAATTTCTCCCTTAATTTTTAGGATTTCTAGTTTGTTTTTCTGCTGGGTGTTTTTAATTTGATCACTGTTGAGTGTTTTTATTTGCATTTCCATTTGATTGATCTCTGGTCTCCCTCGTTTGTTAATATATGCACTCAGGGGTATGAATTTACCGCTGATTACTGCTTTGGCTGCATCCCAGAAGGTTTGAAAGGATGTCTCGCTATTGTCATTTTCCTCGATGAAATTATTGTTTCTATGATTTCTTCTTTAACTAAACGATTTTGGAGTATCATATTGTTTAATTTCCAATTAGTTTTTTATTTGGTTTTCCACGTACCATTACTGATTGTTATTTTTATTACCTTGTGATCTGAAAAGGCTGCATTTATTATTTCTGCTTTTCTGCATTTGTATAACATGTTTCTGTGACCTAGAGTATAGTCAATCTTTGTGAATGTGCCATGTGGTGCTGAGAAGGTGTATTCCTTTTAGTCCCTATTTTTTTTCTCCATATATTTATTAATTCTAATTTTTCTAAGATTTCATTCACTTCTTTTACCTCTTTCTTATTTATTTTTTATTTGATTTATCTAAATTTGAAAATGGTTGGTTCAAGTCTCCCACTAATATGGTTTTACTGCCTATTTCTTCCTTCAATTCTCCTAGTTTCTCCATTAGAAATTTGGGTGCTATATTATTTGGTGCATATATGTTGGTTAGTGGTATTTCCTCATTATCTAAAGTCCCTTTTAACAAAATATAATTACCTTCCCTATCCCTTTTGAGCAGGTCTATTTTTGCTTTGGCTTTATCAGATATCATGATTGCCACTCCTGCCTTCTTTCTGTCAGTTGAGGCCCAGAAGGTCTTACTCCATCCTTTAATCCTTACCTTGTGGGTGTCAACCCGCCTCATGTGTGGTTCTTGAAGACAACATATGGTAGGGTTTTGGATTCTAATCCATTCTGCTATTTGTCTACATTTTATGGGTGAGTTCATCCCATTCACGTTCAAAGTTATGACTGTCATTTATGGACTCCCTGGCATTTTGATAACCTTCCCTAATTCTAACCTTTTTTTCTTTGGCTCTACCTTTTAGTCCAGTTATTTACTTAAATCAGTCCCCCTTTTCACCTCCCTTGATATATTTCCCTTTCTAGCCCATCCCTTTTTGTTCCCTCCCCCTACCCCCTCTTGTTCCCTCCCTTTTTTGTGTTCCCTCCACCCTAATCCCCTTGATTTTCCCTTCTCCCTACTCTTGTTGGGTAAGATAGAATTCAAGATCCCAATGGATCTGGATGTTCTTCCCTCTCAGAGTTAATTTCCCTGAGAGTAAGATTTAAGTAAAAACTCTCTTCCTCTCTTTCTTATTGGAGTTTTCTTCCCCTCTCCTTCCCGTGTGAATCTTTGTGTGAGAAAGATTATTTTATTTGGTCTTTCTTTTCCCCCTATTTACACATTACATTTTTCCCACATGTTAGTATATATAGATTTATATAAATGTAGTCCTTATAGAAGAGAGTTTGAGTCAAAGAAAAGGATAACATTTTTCTCCTTTTCCCTTTCCTTAATATTTACCTTTTCAGGTATTCCATGCTCTTTGTTTTTCGATATTGAATTTTCCACAGAGCTCTGGTCTTTTCTTTGCAAAAACTTGGAAATCTTCTATTTTGTTGAATGCCCATACTTTCCCTTGGAACTATATAGTCAGTTTTGCTGGATAGCTGATTCTTGGTTGAGTACCCAGCTCTCTTGCCTTTCTGAAAATCATGTTACATGCCTTACAGTCATTCAGAGTGGAACTTGCAAGGTCTTGTGTGTCCCTGATTGGCATTCCTTTATATCTAAATTGTCTTTATCTGGCTTCTTTTAGGATTTTTTCTTTTGCTTGAATGCTTTGGAATTTGGCGATTACATTCCTGGGAGTTGTCTTTTGGGGATTTAGTATAGATGGTGTTCTGTGAGCTCTTTCAGTGGCTGTATTGCCCCCTTGTTCTAGAATCTCTGGGCAATTTTCTTTAATTATCTCTTGTATTACGATGTCGAGTTTGCTGTGTATTTCTGGCTTTTCTGGAAGTCCAATTATTCTTAAAATGTCTCTTCTCCCTTTGTTTTCCAAGTATAAGACTTTTTTGGTGAGAAAATTTATATTCTCTTCTAATTTCTTGGTCTTTTGGCTTTGCTTTATTAAATCTTGCTTGTTTTCTTCCAGTTGGCTGATTCTGATTTTTAAGCCTGATTTTCCTTTTCATTTTGGTCAAACTGGTTTTGTAGACACGTGAATTTCTTTTGCATTATTTCCCACTTTTCTTCCCAGAAGGATTCCATCTTTTTGATCATTTCCGATTCAAATTCTTCATGAGTTTGTGGAGAGTTTTCATTTCCTTTGGATGGTTGCGGAGCATTTGCTTATGTTTCCTCTTCTATCTCCTCTGTATTTTGTATTTTTGCTCCATAAAATGTGTCCACAGTTGCCCCTTCTTCTTGTTTTTCTTTGCGTTTTGAGGCTTTTCTGTGCTATTTTCCATCTCTATCTCAGTGGGGAGGTCTAGCTTTTCTTATCTCTATCTGGTGTTCAGAGGCTTTAGCCCCAGGCAAATTGTCAGTTCGTGGGTGTTACTGCTCTCAGTTCCCTCCCTATGCTTCTTCTTTGCCTTACTCCCATGCTCTGAGCCTGGCTTTGCACTATCCCCAAGGTATCTCAGAGCCTTTGTGGGCCAGAGAGGCCTGCACTCTGAGGGGGGAGGGGCAGAGGCTTCTAGGAGCTCTGAGGGCTCCTGATAGGATTAACTTCAGTTGGGTTAGATTGAGTGTGCCTTAAAGCAGGGTACTTCCCTGAGACTCGGACAGAAGGATCCAGCCATGGGGCCACAGGCTCCCCTCTGTCTCTCTCTGTGTCCCTGCTGTCTGGGTAACCCTGTGACTGGCTTAGGTTGTTTTCAGGATGTTGCCTTCTGAATAGCTGTCCCTGAGGGTTACTGTTGTTTTAGAAAACCTGCATTCTGAGGAGGGAGAGGCCATGGCTTCCTGGAGCTCCGAGGGCTCCTGATAGGATTAACTTCCCCTGGGTTGGATTGAGTGTGTCTTAAAGCAGGGACCTTCCCTGAGACTCCCATGGAAGGATCCAGCCAGGGGGTTACAGGCTCCCCTCTGTCTCTCTCTGTTTATCTGCTGTCTGTGTGCCCCCACAACTGGCTCAGGTTGTTTTCAGGGTGCGGCCTTCAGAATAGCTGGCCCTGGGGTCCTTTTGCTGGCTCTTAGGTTCCCGCTGCTACCTCAGACTAAGTGCTCTGGGTTGGGGGGATGGGTCCTGGGACCTTCCTTCTGCCTATCCCTTAGATTTGAGTGATCTAGGGTTCTGTCTTTTGGGGGGCCGTACCTTTTGATCCAGGTCCAGGAGGAGGGTTCCCGGGATCTATCCTGTTGTTTGTTTTGAATTTTGGTGTCCTAGGAGCATACAGTTTGATATCCGTAAGGAAGGAGTTTCTGGAGATCTGAACTTTAGCTCTCTCTAAGCCACCATCTTGACAGGAACTCCCTATGGAACACTTTCTAAACTACTTGGAACTCTACACTTGGGACACAGGATTTTAGGAGAGTTTGTGGTATTTAAACAACACAAGGTATTAGAAACTTCATATGCAAAGATCACTGCAATATTCCTAGGAGATGTCATGTGAGAAATTACTATAAACACACAGAATCCCCAAACGTGCAAAACCAAAATTATTTTACTACAAATTGATTTTTTTTTTAAAATGTAGCTGTTCATTTATATTATAAAATAGTAAAATATATGCTATAAAATAACATTACACATAATAGTGTATACATTTTATTCATTAATTACTAAACTTTTTACAATATTTCTATATTTCTTGCCTCTGTGTGTTGTCTGTTGGCTTTTGGATCTTTTCATTAACTTCACCTTTTTTTAGTTATTTGAATTTTAAAAATGTATGTACATATTTGTGATATTAAAAGATAAAATATGTCAATATTATACAATGCTATAAGCATATTTTATGCATTTCTGGTTTTCTAAACTTTTTTTCCTCTGTCACTATTGGCCTTCCTGTATCATTTGTGACTTGCAAAAACTCCCCCAAATTTCTCAGTTAATTTGTTCTGCATGTGATACATACATCAAAACTGTGATGGTGAAAGTTGTGATGTGGAAGAGATATCTGTACTTAACAAAAATGTATATAGTTACAAAAGAAACCAATTATATTGCACTAGAACTATTATTATTATTAGTAGTAGTAGTAATAGTAGTAGTTTGTTAAGTTCAGAGGGCCCAAACTAGGATCCCTGAGAGGGTTGGAGTGTTTTATCTGCATGGGCTAATTTTTTTAAGACATTGTGGTCCCTTTTCACTCAAATTTCATAACATAATATCTTCTTATAATAAATGACCTGAGTGAGCTTAAATTAGAATTCAAGTAAATCAGAAACAGTCATATCTGCTTTGAAGTACCATTGTCAGATTTAGATTCACTAGGCTCCTTTCCTTAAAGGAATGCTTTAGAACACCAAAAGTTTGTACCTTCGCATTACAGTTCTCTGTGCCTTGGTCCCTTCCAAGCTACTTATATCTCAACCTAAAAATTCCACATGAATTGATATGAACTCTGTAATTGGTTATGAGGTAAAAAATAGCTCTTAGCAGACTTAGAAATTTGTAAGGCACTGTATGGAGCCCCCAAACTCTAGCCACTCCAGTACTGCATAATGTTTCTTCTCCTTGGTCAAGGTTTAACCTTCACAAGTAGAAGAAAAATCTTGGACCCTCTCCACACAATTTAGCCATTCTCATTATTCCAGCCAATATAACAAGACTTGATGTATCCTCTAAGCTAATAGATTTCTTTTATTAGCTAGTCAAACTACAATTAATTTTCTAAGAAACAAGATCATTTTCTCTTCTCATTTTCACTTCTACTTATAGCTTTATGTACTGTTTAGCTTAGTGATTTTAGAAGCTTTTAATAGCAAAAGGTAAGATGCCTATTTGTACCTGTTTCTTCACTTTTCAATAATTACATAAAGTTCAGTCTTTCATTGATTAACTTGCAGAGAATTGCCCCTTTGTACTTAATGGACAAAAAAAACTAATCTGTGGCTAGAAATAGAAATCATTTATATGCCACATAATGAGATGACTGTTAAATGTTGTTTGCAGTGAAATCAATCCCATTGACATTTCCCAGATGATGTCTCTGTACTCTTTAGGCCAGTGGTGTTTTGGGTATCTTTGTACTCTGATAATTTTTATAGCCTTTGTTTCTTTTTTGTTCTTGGGAGTTCCAGTTGTGAACTGTGGTTATAAAGAGCAATTAAAGGAAAGTGTTTGAGTTTGGTCACTACTTTTCTTTTAAACAGTGCATATGAAAATGGCATATGTTTGCTTGCTCAATATGAAAAGCCTCATTTGGAGAAATAAATTTGTTCAACTTGATGACAGTCTCCAAATATTTTGAAAAATAGCAGAAAGGCACTGAAAAAATGGTCTGGAGATAAATGAATAAATGTGTTTGTGTATATTAAATTTTCATTTTAGATAACTTTTCTATTTCATTGCTTTGTCTTAGACTATAAAATAATCTAGTTGTATTAATGTCTAAGGTCCGTCCTACAAATCCTACAAAAAGCTTTAGATTCAGCAAAAACTTTAGTTATATTAAAAATCTTCCAATGCTGAACATAGAGCATTGCTTATTTTTTAATTCTAAATATTTTAAATTATATTTTATTCCCAATTATTTATAGAAATAATTTTTAATATTTGTTTTCTGGCATTTTGCAACTCAAAATTTCTTCTTCTCTTCCTCCCTTCCCGCCTCCTCCAGACACCAAGTAACCTGTTATAGACTATAAATTTTTCCAAATTCATTATGTCATGGAAGAAGATATATATATATATACATATTACACATAAAGAAGAAAGTGAAAGAAATAAAGTGAAAATTATATAGAACATTGCTTATTGTAGACATATAATTAATACTTTTTCAAAATTTAATTGAACCATGATGAATATGACTCAGTTTATCTTTAAAAGCCCTTCCCAACCTGGTTTCAGCAAAGCTTTACTGCCTTATTTCATATGTCTCCCTTTTCCATGGCTTCCTACTTTGCTTTTAATACTCTTCTCTTCTTTGGGGTCATTTCCTTTTGGAAATCTTAGGGATTAATCTTCTGTCTACCCTCAAATTTTCTTGTGTACACGTATTTAGATAAATGTTGCAAACTAAACCTCATCATCAATTGAATGTAAGCTTTTTGATTGAAGGAACTATTTTTTACTTTGATTTTATATCTATCATGTAGCAAAGTTCCTTGCATATAACAGTCAATTAAAAATTCTTTCTTGCACTAAATGAGACATTCTACAAATTGCAATTGTGTGTTTAATCAAAAGAAGAACCAGAAGGTAATAGAGAAAGGAAAAATGGGCATTTATATGTTATCTCATAGAATCATAGATTCAGAGTTAGAAAGGATTTAACAAGTCATTCAATTCAGCTCCCATATTTTGTAGATTTGGAATATGAGACAAAGAGATGTTAACATTTTTCTTCCAGGGTTATAATACTAGTAAGATATTGAAGAATGACTTGAAGTTAGATCTCCCTCACTGAAAACAAAGTGCTCCATCCACTATGCTTTTGACTACATCTGTCTAGGGCTAAATGAAACAGCTACCATTATAACTATCATTCTTTGAAATTTGAAGGTTTTTTTGTTTGTTTTGTATTAACAAAATGTTATTTTTCTAAAAGGTGTGTCAAATTTGTATTTATCAATGTGAAAGCCAAATGCTCTCAAAAATGTCTGAACTGCGGGCTAACTATTGCTATGTCTAGTAAACTCTCTCAAAATTTCCCCTAATCAGTAAAAAAACAGGAACTTCTCAATATTCAGAGATCTCTGCCCCAAAAGCCAGAAAAAAGACTGCTTTAATAACCAACAATGTTGATTCATCAATCTTGTTCTCCCATGAAATCTTGCTGAGTACTTTTTACGATCACAGCTCTATACTAGGTTCTAAGGAAGCAATTTAAAAAATGACCTCAACCAGCTTACTTTCTACTAAGGGAAATAAGATTTTTACAGATTGGCATCATAAACATTTAAACCTTGGAGGCAGTAAATAGATTTGAAAGCTGGAAGTCATAGACTCAAGGGGCAGAGCTAGAACTTGAATCTCAGTCTTCTATGTCCTTCTCCCTTAAATAAATAAATAAATAAGTCAATACCCATTGGGTGTTGAACAGTATAGGGCATGTGATATAAGAAATATAGAAAAAAGGTTTTAAAAAAAGAAAAGCACTTTTCATTGGAAAGTACATATTACATTAAGTTTTATGGAGACTTTAAAACTGATATATTCTCTAGAACACTGTTGGTGAACCTTTTGTATATTGTGTGTCCAAACTGACATTCAAGCTGCCTGTGAGTCCCCCACATTACCTGAGAGATGAAAGAGAAAGTGCTCCCATTGGACTGCTGGACACAGGAATGGGGCCTGCAAAAATGTCCTGAGGCAGGGTGAAGGGGGGAAACAAAGTGGCCCCTTATGGGATGAACCTTTGACAAGTTGGCTCTAGAGGATATTAAGATTTGGGGAAAAAGGGGATTAGATTAGAACATTCTAGGCCAGAACATGAGCAAAGGTAAGGAACTACTAAAGCAACAGGAAGTAGATGAAGGTAAATAGAGCCCTCTCCAGTCTTCCATCTACTATTCCATTCTCCAAGATTTGATGTGTTTTTAAAATCCTAAAATTTGCTTTCTATGTGTCAGAAGTTGCTTTCTTGTGACTGGCTTATCATTTTGATATTTTTGTTCTCTCAATGATTTTACCCATCCTCTTCGAAACTTTCTAATCTAAATGTCACTTAGTGAAGAGGAGAACATAATACAATTTTCTCTAAGAAAGCTGTAAGGAAGGGAGCACTGATATGTTTTGTATTTTAAAATATTTTTACTCATGCAGGAATTAACCAAATTCCTCCAACTTCTTCATTAAAAGAACTCAGAATAAACTATAAATATCCAAGACATGGTCACCCATCACCTGCTTGCAGATATCCACAGATATGAAACACATTCTACTTTTAGAAAATGCTAAATTGTAGGAAGCACTTTCTATATATAAATCTTAAATCTCTCTCTCAATTAACTTCCTTTCATTGTTTGTAGTTCTCATGTTTAGAGTCAAATAGTAAGTTTAATAAAAGAAAGAGATTAGATATAAATTATATAACCATTTGACAGTTTATTGTATCAATCAAAGGATATGTCAAACTTGAGGCAGTAAAACAGTTTTAGAGAGATAGACATTCAAATTCATAGAGCAAAAATTTTGCCATGTTTCAAAATGCATTTATAATTAAGTAAGATAAAATTGGCTCATATGCATTTGTATGGTAAAATGAATTAAAAGTTGTTATCAGAGTTAGGAAGAAAACCATTTATATCCTGCCTATCACAAATTTCAACTACCTGATTGGGGGCAAGTCACCTAATCTCTCAGTGCCCCAGACAACATTTTAATACTGCAAATTGAAGAGCGGTCTCCCTTCTATAATGAAAGAAGTCTATTTACCAGGTACTTCCTATACCAATGAAATCTCTCCTCCTCCAAAAGAGTATATTATTCAAATAACTGGCATGGATATTCTATTATTTTCTAAATATTATATTTAATGTGTTAAATAATATTGTATATTTACAGAAAAATTATTAATGAGTACCTAGAGAGTTACTGCTTAAAGGGAGGCATATATTTATAAAGTTGTTGAGGTCAATACTATATGAGCAATTAATGTTCAAAATTCACAATAGCTGAAAATAATTGAAAAATATAGTAGTAATTAGAATAACATGTACTATAGTCTTTAAAAATAAGTTAAAAAATAAAATAGCAACTGTTTATTGAGAATTAATTTAAGAAGCTAATTTGACTTCTTTCAGTTGTAAAAAAAAACAAGCCTGGAAGTCAGAAATAATATTAGTCCTTGTTCTGTATTTGATTGAATTTTGATTGAATTATTTTACCTGTTTGGGCCCTGAATTTTTTGAATATAAAGGAGTTACTACAGGTTTTAAGATCAGTTCAGCAAAGGAATTACTATTTTAAGGCAACATAGTAAGCCATGTAGAAAATATAAAGAATAGGATCTTGAATTTTTAATAAAGATGGATTTCTCTCTGACAAAAATTTAATTTCCCAAATATAGAAAGAACTAAGTCAAATTTACAAAAAACAAACAAACAAAAAAACACTCTATAATCAATAAATGGTCAATGGACATGAATAGGCAGTTTTCACATGATGAAATCAAAACTATCAATAAGCACATTAAAATGTGTTCTAAATCCCTCCTGATTAGAGAAATGCAAATTAAAACAACTCTGAGGTACCACTTCACACCTAGCAGATTGGCTAATATGACAGCAAAGGAAAGTGATAAATGTTGGAGGGAATGTGGCAAAATTGGGACATTAATACACTGATGATGGAATTGTGAATTGGTCCAACCATCCTAAAGGACAATTTGGAATTATGCCCAAAGGGCATTAAAATAATCCCTACCCTTTGACCCAGTCATACCACTGTTGGGTTTGTACCCCAAAGAGATAATAAGGAAAATGACTTGTACAAAAATTTATGACCCTGTAACCAGTCAAAGATTGGAGGTGAGACTGAAATGGATTTTCAAAACTTTCATTTCTAAAAGAAAGAGGAGTACAAATTTTTATTAAATTCATATACATAGATTTTCAAATATATAAGATGAGAAATTTCAAAATCCTATGAAAGTGCTAAATTTTCATTGTGGTTTCTTGAAATGTTCATATGTCTCCTTGAAGAATTAGGGAATGAAAAATCATAATAAACACATAAAACCATATACACTGTGAACTTTAAAAACTACTCCACCCTACTTAGACCATATTTTAGGTGAAGATAAAGTTGTAATCTCCTGATTGAACAATGAAGGTACTTAGTTCTCATAGTGAAGCTAGAACTTTAAGCTAAGTCTATTTTTAGATCTAATACAAAAAAGGTGTTAAGTAACTATAAAGGTTAAATTAATCACAAAAAAGATCAAGTAATTCACAAAAGGTGAACTTAACAAAGAAGTATTAAGTAACTCTAAAGATATAATCAAATCAAAGAAGATGAGAACTAAAAGTATGGGCAGTCCTGGAGAAAAAGCATTTAATGTGATTGGTAGGTGTGAAAATTTAGAGGAGGAGACACAAGTCTCTCTCTCTCTCTCTCTCTCTATATATATATATATATATATATATATATTTGAGATTTTTTGTCCCTCAAGGACACTCTCTCTCACTCTTCTCCTGATTGGCAGTGGAGTGTTAGCTGAGAGCTGTGTGCTGAGCCTTTGGCATCTTAGCATGGCTACAAGCTATTATTTGGTTTGGTGGTGAGTTTCTGGCTGAATTTTCCACCTTTACTTTTCTTTTTCCTCTCAGAAGCCTCTAATCTTCTGCAGAGACCTAAGGGCAGAGAGTTTTAAAACTCCCCCTGGCATAGGCCAGGTAGGAGAAATCCCATATCCTCTTTCCTCCTTTTCCTTAAATTCCTTCCCTCTATATTAATTAAATTACCATAAATTTCCAGACTGACTTGGGAATTTTATTTGGCGATCAATCAAATCTAGATTTAAAATCACAGCCCTAAAATTATCTGACAAAACACATACACCTAAAATACCTGTTTTAAAAAGATATTCTATTAGTTTCCAAAGGTAGACTTGAGCATAACTAAACATTAAATGCCATAGCAACATGTACAGTTAAAATTTAAAAAAAATACTTGCATGACAAACTGATAAAAATTTGTTCACTCCAATGTGCTGTCCATATCACATACACACACACACATCAAATATTATTTGTAATAGTATCTATTCTATTCTTTTATTTATTATATAATTTAGGATATATTAGAACCAAATCAATATTTGAATAAATAAGTGAATCCTGAGAGACACAAAATATGAAAAAATTGTGATACAGCCAGGAAATTTGTGTCATTGTTTAAGTTGATTAAAATGATATATGACTACTTATAAAAGTAATGTAGTATCAAGTACTTAGAGAGGATAAAACTAAAGAGAAAAAAGATCCAGAATTCTGTCCCAACATGACATTTTCATTATTAAACTATCTTTTGTCATTAGTTAATAAATACATATATCACTCATGAAATATAAATATATGAGAATATTTTTTCAAATATCTATTATTCTAAATAACTTGTTTTAGAAAATAAAATGATTTTGATAGACCTAATCATTTTGGTGCCCTAGGCAATGCTTTGAAAATTTCTGCCACCATTGAGTGTGAAATCATTCCAGCAATACAATAACTTTTAAATATTTTGCTATCCCAGAAAAATGATAGCTAATAGAAATATTTTTTCTACCTTTGTAGTTATTTCAGACTAGTGTAAACCTTAAAATTTCCCAGACCCTACTTTATAAGATTGGATTAAGACCATTCCCCATTTGGGCAGTGAACTCTACTTAAAGCAAGAATGTGAGAATTCTACTTTACCTACCTAGGTCTGCCCTAGGGGAAGATAAAGTTGTAAACTCTTTTCTGAACAATGAAAAGTACTTAAACCCATACTTTTCTTAAGCTAAGTACCTATAAAGGTCAAGCAACTTGTGAATTTACAAGGAACAAAGAACTGGAAAACTTACTCAGAGCTTTCCTGGTGTGAATTACTCAAAAATCCACACCTTCTTAGGTGTGGACTAAGAATGGGCAGTCCTTTATAAACATCTACAATGATTGGTAGATGAAAGGACTTAGGGGAGGTGACAGAGGAAATTTTGCCCTTAAAAATAAGAGCTCAGGGAAGAGCTGGGAAGTCATTCTGAAACATTCAGATTGGAGAGACTCATTCTGAGGAGACTGATTCTGAAACATTCAGATGGATGAGGGAGCTGGTGAAAGCAGCTGAGATGCTGCTGGCCTGGTGTCATTAGAAATCCTTACTTAGACAGATCTTATGGTGAGTTAAAAAACTGACTGATTTCTCTTTTAAGACTCAGGTCTAGGCCATATTGGCTTGAGGCCCTTCATATGTATTCCTTTCTTACTCTCTCTCTCTTTCTTTGATTACTCATTGTATTGTTAATTAAAATCTCTATAAAACCCAATTGACTTGGGTATTTGAATAATTGGGAATATTTCCCTGGCGACCACCTTATATTTGATTTAAAACCCAAGACACTGTAGTGAAACATATTTCTGTGGTCAAATTACTCACCCTCTCTTATATCTATCACAATTTATATCTTCCACTATTTTAATCACTACAGTTTAAGACCTCAACCATTTTAAATCTCACACTAGACAGATAAACACTTAATAAGCATACAAGGAAAAGAAAACCAATGATTAAAAAAGGAGGAAAAATAGAGCAGTAGAACAGAAACAGATAAGAAGCTCAATGAGAAAATGAATGAAGTGAATAGGAGGTAAGTATGATCTGCCTCTAAGGTAGAAAGATTTATTAGAGGTAATACTTTATTTTTAAAAAATAATTTTATATATTTTTCCAGATAACAAATTAACACAATTTTCAATAATTATTTTCTGGCATTTTGTGATCCATATTCTTTATCTCCCTTCTACCCCCTAAAGGAAAGTAATATGATATCATTTGTACATTTATTATAGAGTACATATTTCCATGTTCATCACATTGTGAAAGAAGACACATATCACTTACACTTGAGAAAAATTCATGGTGTAAATAAAGTGAAGAATCATGCATTCAATCTACATTCAATCTTCTTCAGTTCCTTCTATAGAAATCTGGTAGGTCATTTGGTCTTGTCCCCTGCTTTGCTGTCCAGATGTCTTCTGACATGCACAAAATATAGTAAGATTATTGCTACTCTAATCTGAACATCATCCTTCTTTGAATGAAGCCTTAATATTGACAGTCTGTATACCTACTGGATAGAAAGCTAACCTTGAAATTTAAAAGAGCTGCATTCATTTCATGCTGTTTACTCATTCTATTTGGAAATGTCACGTAAACTCTGGCAACTCTGAGCCTAAATGGCAGTGCCTACTTTGACCTGCATTGGTAGAAGGAGTTTCCTTAGAGTTCTCTATGCCCCATTTAAATTATTGGCCTGGTTTAACAATAACAATAAAGAAATCTATATACAGTTATCTGTAACTTATTGAGGGAGTTACATTTCAGAGATCCCTGCAACAGGTGAAAATCTGTTTAGTTGCAGTGTTGTGTATATATATATATATATATATATATGTGTGTGTGTGTGTGTGTGTGTGTGTGTGTGTGTGTGTGTGTGTGTATGTATATATATATGCTTTATAAACCATTCCCACTCTCATATAAACCTTTCCCACACTCGTTAACCTATAGTCACTGAGCCAATCAACTCCCAGGATACAGAACAGAGCACTGAGTACTGTGGTTGGTTGCCTTTCATTCTATCAGCCAAGAGTGTGCTGCAAAATTCTATCATATAGTGAAAACTCCATGAAACCGAATTAGATACATATTTTTAAAAACCTGATTTAAAAAATAATACATATACATATATATGTATGTATATATATATTAGCCATAGGACCATATGATGCTATTTTTAAGGAATTTAAGAGATTGTGTTTAATTGGTCACAAAAAGCTGAACTATCATCAAGTGACTGGAGTGTTTAAGTTTGATTAAAGAAAATCTCCCAAATTGTTGAAACTATCTAAAAGTGATATGATGTTACTAAGTCACTGTAGATCTCTAAGAAGCACACACACACACACACACACACACACACACACACACACAACTATTTCAAGAATACATCTGTCTTTCAGTTCTCTGGAGTTGGACATTCACAAGTATCTTTCAAACAATATTTCTTTTGTTGTATACAAGGTTCTCTTTGTTCTAGGATTATTCCTTCTTCAATTCAATACTGGTTCCAAGCAAGGTTCCAGGGAGATAGAAGATTTAGATAAGAATTGATTCAAAACTTTATGGAATTTACAGTCTAATAGCTAAGATTTGAATTCAAGTCCTCTGACTCTATGTGTCCATCTTCTACTCATTATATTATTATTGTTTATCTTTTTTAATTTTTCTTTATTTAAATTTTTAAAATTATTTAATTTTTTCAGATTACTTGTTAATTCAAGTTCAATACTCATTTTATGACATTTTGCTCTCCAGACAATTTGAAGTATAAATGTTCACAAAGGAATTTTAATAACTGGCTTTCTTATTCTGCATCAATTTGGCTACAGTACATATCTGCCTAACTTAAACTATATGCCATAGCTATCAGTTATAGAATCTGTTGGGTAGCTATGATCTCACCAATGATATTAGAAGGAAATATTAGATTAAAATATATCCTTATTTTTCTTTCTATCCAATTTCTCCTTTTTTAAATAGCTGAATGATTTTCATTGAAATTATTACCTTTTATATCGGTCAAAAACTGCTGGGAAAAGTTGTAAATAATGTAACCAGCCACAGACCAACACTTCACATAATATACCAAGTAAAAGTCAAAATGGTTATATGATTTAGAAATAAAGAATGAAATGATAAACAAATTAGATGAGCAGAAAATAGTTTACCTGCCAAGGGAAAAGCTTATGTACAAGAAGACATAGAGAACATTATGAATTGTAAAATGGAGAATTTTGATTACATTAAGAAGGTTTTTTAAAAAAGCAAATAATAACGCAATCAAGGTTAGAAGGGAAACAACAAAGTGGGAATTTTTTTTTCATAGCAAAGGTCTGTGACAAAGGCCTATTTCTCAAATATATAAAGAACTGAGTGTAATTTATAATAATACAAACCATTCCTCAATTGACAAGTGGTCAAATATGAACAGGCAATTCTCAAGTGAAAAATTAAAACTATTCTTAGTACTATGAAAAAAAATGCTCCAAATCACTATTAGTAAGAGAAATGCAAATGAATACAATTCTGTGGTGTCCCTGCACTCATATCAGATCAAATAATATGAGAAAAAAGGAAAATGATAAGTGTTGGTAAATATATGGATAATCGGGATATTGATACACTGCTAATGGAGCTGGGAGCTGAAAGAGCCAATCTGGAAAGCAATCTAGAGCAATGTCCAAAGGTTCATAAAATTGCATATGCTCTTTGACCCAGCAATTCCACTAGTAGGACTATATCCCCAAAAGATCAAAAACAGTGGGAAAGGATCTACTTATACAAAAGTATTTAAAACAGCTCTTTTTATGGTAGTGAACAATAAGGAACTGAAAGGATGTCTATCATTTCGGGAATCACTCAACAAGTTGAGGTATATATTAAGGCTTCATTCAGAGAAGGATGATGTCCCGATGACAGTAGCAATAATCTTATTATATTTTGTGCGTGTCAGAAGACATCTGGACAACAAAGCAGGGAACAAGACCAAGTGACCTCCCAAATTTCTTCTCACTCTGAGATTCTGTGTTTCAACTTTCTGTCTTATGGTTAGTTTCTACAAGCTAGCAAACTAATTAGAATCATGCACTCAGTGCCAAATTGTGGCATTAAATCAAACATCCTAGGCATTTTAACTCATATTTTAGTGCATTCAGGTGGTTCTGTAAAAACATTAGCTGCTGGAAGCAAATCACATGCTCATTATTGTTGCATTACAATTCTGATCAGAATTTTCTAGGGCTACACCAGTTAAACAGAACTTCCATGCTTCATCTTTTGAATTTTTACTTATTTATTTATTTTTAGGACACAAATCAGGAACTCTTAGGGAACAAAAATCTGAAAAACATGTTTCATATAGTTCAGGGCTTACCAACTGAGACACTGATTTTTTTTTTTTTTGAGGTGGGATGGGGAGGACATTTTGGATGGAAATCATTCTAAGAAAACTGACATATAACTGTCTGCTTAAGCAGAAGATACAGAACATAATTTAACCGTTCCTTGCTAGCTCACAGCCATCTTTATGAACATCAGTGAATTATCATACTGTGTTATAACAGTGATTCCCTTAGGCAGCATGTATGGTTGTTTTCTCTTGTACTAAACTGGCCTAAATACTGCACTTTTGAATTCATGATTTTTTTTTTATTATAAATAGACTTTTTGTATTCTCTTTTGTGACAGAGCAAGCTGACACTCCTTCCTGATGTTAGTATGCTTCTCTATAAGTAGCTCCTAACACACTTCCCAAAATTTTGGAAATCATGTTTAGAAATATTAGATTGAAGTGTATTGTGAACAGACCAGTGATCTGAGAGATGGGTCCTCCTTGGATCTTCAGAACAAGAAATATGTGCTCAGTATTTGGGCTACTAGTAAACCTTTATTGTTTTCTTACCACTTTAATCGATAATTGATTTAGAACTGGAGGGCAAATTGGAGATGATCTAGACCTATACCTTCATATAACAGAGGATGATATTGAGCAGTAAAAGAATGAAATGACACTAGTAGTCTGGATTCAAATTCTCATCTTGAGAGCAAATCCAGTGCTCATTTTGTTTTACAATGTTGGCTTTCATTGTTGTTCTTGGTTGTTTTAAGGTTAGTGGAATATTACTATATTTCTCTACAATGAGATGATCTATATAATTGATTCATTTTTATAGAGATGAGAGTATTAAATATTAGTTAGTACTATGTTGTTGAATCTGCACTATGAGATCAAACAATGTGAAGATTTAGGATTTTAATGAAATGTGTACACACAAACCATAGATTTTCATCTAAGTCATAAAATCCTATCAAGGATCAATTATTTACTATGTAATCTTCAATTTTCTATGCTTTCACAAGTGATCTTCATGAATATGAGTAAGAGAGGAACGAATCACCATTTCAGTGATGAGTATCACCATTCTTAGCTAAGCTAGTGATTTTTTATAAACAAAGATTATCACCAAGGGCCTGTGTGGCATCTTTGAGCTATTTTTGGCCTGTCAAACAAAGATTGCTTGTGTCATCTCTATTTTATGATGTGACGAATACAATTGACTTTTAGTAGAGGTTCTAATTATTCTGCTGTTAAATGTATTAAATGCTTTGTAATTCAAACCAGCAACTCAAAGAGGTACATGAGCGAACATTTGTTTTCTCAGGGTGCTTGCTCTTTTTTTTAAGTTTTTATTTTTTCAGATTAGAGGTTTATATGCTTTTAATAATCATTTTCTGATATTTTTAATCCATATTCTTGCCCATCCCTCTCTGCTCTCCAGGAAGGCAGATAATGTAATATAGGTTGTAAAGATGTTATCCTGCAGTACATATTTCCATCCTTGTCATTTTGTGAAATGACACATTTTGCTTACACTAAGGAAAACTTCATGGAGGAAATAAAGTGAAGAATGGCATGCTTCAATCTGCATTCATACTCCAGCAGTTCCTTTTATGGCAGTGGATAGCCTTTTGGTTATGAATCCCCGAGGTTGTTATTCTTATAGGCCACATTCTGATTCTCATGATGAAAATATTTCTAGAATTCTCTAAGAATTCCCTTTGACATTATTTCTCATATTATGTTTGAGAAAACTATGTTCGCTAACTAATCTGTGAAAATTTTCCTCATTATTTAGTCACACCCCATTTTTTATCTCAAAATACAAATTCTCATTCCCATCACCTACTTGGAATTGATTTTGTCTGTTTCCAAAAACTGAGTCAAAGGATTACTTTTGCCATGGATGAGACTATTACCAAGAAGATGTTGCATTTTCTAAAACCAGTGCACTTTTTTTTGTATTTTTAATCAAAAATACTATCTTTGATAGATGTGCATCATTTCAAGATTTGGCTACTTTGATAAGTATATAGGTTTTCTGTCATATGTGTTTTTAATCAATTATATGATTTTATAAGTTTAACAACTGTATATTTGCTTATAAAAGTTATAATTCTGCATCACTTCCTATATCTTCTCCCTTTCTTTTTGTTCATGACAACATATTGGAGAAAAGAAGTGAGAAATATTTTAAGAAATAATCAGTAAACTATCATCATACTGATCAAAATCCATAAATGAGAAAAAAATCACCTTTTTTTTTAAACAGGGAACAGAGTCAACTTGCTCTGACTATATCATCAATTCCATAGTAAACAAAATAAAGCTTCTATATATTAAAGGGGAGAATGGATATGATAGTGGGAAAATATCAAAGAAGCTAATAGCATTTTCATTTTCTGTGTGTCATTCTCCTATTATGTTATTATGGTTGACATTCCAAAATGATTTCCCCCATAAACATCCTCATTTCTTCATAAAATATACTTCTATCACATTTCATTTTCAAAATTTGCTCTGAGGTTGTGTAGGTCCTATTCTTACTTTTCTTAGGTCACGTCACAAGAGTACTGCTTTCATTTCTAATGGGTCACTTGTAGCTGATCAATATTTGAGGGATAATTATGTTTATATTGAATTACTCCTTTATTATATTAATTTTATTTTAGTAGTATGACATGAATAAACTTCTTTTATTTTTTTTATTATTGTAAATTGCCAAGTGATTTTTTCTTTCTATAAGTGCTCTCTTAACTGTTGCCCTTGCCCAAATTAAATGGACAGTAGTCAGATTCTCACTCATAAAAAATATACTGGATGAATAAAACTTCAAGTATAGAATTGATTCTATTTTCCCCCTCCTCCTACAGTTCACAAAAGACAACAACATACACTTTAGAGTTTAGATTTAATTTACATAATAGCCTGAAAATATATATATGAAAAAATATATTTTTTTCTTTTTTCTTTTCAACTTGAGAAAAGGAATACTTTCTAAACTACAGACTATTTAAAATATATATTTGAAGGAAACTGAGTAAAAATGCTTCTGAAAATTGTTTTCATAAATTTTTAATCAAATTTTTAAAAAATCATCAATCTAGGCAGTAAAAAAATAGAACTTAAACAAAATAGTTATTTATGAAAATTACCTCTCTAAGATATGTATGTAAATGTGTGTATACATTTATAATTTATATATACATATTTCTCTTTTGCTCTCTCTCCATCTCTCCAACTCACTCTCACAATAAGAGGGAACTATTATGAATTAGAAGAGGAGAGGTAAGAAAAAGAAATTAACTGTAGGTAGATAAATAGAAAAGTGAAGTATTTTTTCAGTCTCAAAAAAAGGTGGGGTCTGTGAGAGTATAGGATAAATGCAATAGTAGAAACTAAGATGGAAGCAATAGAAAAAGAACATGTCCCAAGAGGGGAAACAAAGATATGTCATAAAACCACGGTCTTGATGTTGGAGGTGGTTTTCTAGACTTAGATGATTTTGACAAGAATGTGTTATGCATTTATTTAATCATATATCACTAATTAGATAACACAGACACCACCACACTACTCTAGGAAAATTTTCCCTTAGATTTTTCCCTGTTACATTCTATTGAAATTCCTATAAAATGTCATATTTGATAAAAGTATAGCAGAAATTATATATATATATATGCATCAGAGCATTTTTACATTACTATACCCAACTATTCAGTTCTCCTCAAGTCTGGTATGAACTCCCTTGAGGCAGTATGAAGTACTGATTTTCTTTTCTATAATAAGATAGAAGTCAAGTCATTATTTAATTAGATAAAGTCACTGCACGAAGAGGCATAGCCGTGACAGTGCTCATAATTTGCACCCATTGAGAGTAAAATACGGGACTAGCTTATACCTTGAATAAAATCCAATGTATTGTGGTTTGGGTAAGTAGTTGATTGACAGACACAGCAACCTCAAAAATAACAAAAGAATGAGTATACTTTCTAATACTTCAAGTTCTTCAAGTGTGGGCTAAAGTTGTAATGAATACCACTTTCACTGGATGTCTTTTAGGAAAGATCAGCTGATTACTTCCAATATGTGTTGCAGAGTAGATAATTTTTCATCTATAATTGAACTAGGTGACCACTGAAATATACTCCAAATCTATAATTCTTTTATTTTATGTGATTTCTGAACATTTTCATCCTTGGCTACAGATTATAGTGTATATGCTTCAACTGTTTCAAAAGTGGAACTTTCATAAATTAGTTATCATGTTTACTGCAATACAATATGGTCAGGGATAAAGGAATACAACCTATATGTTCTAAAATATGTATAGCAGTTCTCTTTGATGTAGCAAAGAACTAGAAATTGAGGGGATATCCTTCAGTTAGAGAATGGCTAAACACGTTGATATATGATTGTGATGGAATATTACCACACCAAAAAGTAATAATAAGCAGGTTAGCTGAAAAAATCATGAAAAGACCTATATGAAATTATGAAGTACAAAATTAAAAACAATCAGAATCAGAAAATATTTTATTACAGCAAGGGAAATAGTTTGAAGAATAATTTGTGTTTGTCCACTTTTAGAGAAAGAACTACCTTCTCCAGTTTAGGGAGGTTGGGAGGGGAGGGAGTGAATGAGATACCTGGAAACTTTAATGTAACAAACAAACAAAAACATTTTTAAAAAACAGGGGGTCAAATATATAATTGGTATAAAGAAAGAAATGAAGAATGAACAGTTTTTTAGGGGGTTGAGTGATTCATATATGAGTAAATGGAGAATGAATCAAAAAAATACAATATAGTTGTGGCCTATGGGAAGTTATCTCTTTGTTGCTTTGGAATACATAATTAAACCAAATCTTCCAATTCCTCCTTTTCTTTTCAAAATCTATAGGATGTTCTTCAATTTATCTTCAACTTGATTTTCTCATCTACTTTGTCATTTAACTAAGTTAAATCTCATAGAGTCATTAAAATGATTCTTAAACTCCTTAGACTTTCTTTCCTCATTCTAAAAACAAAAGGCAATGGACACTTGATAGTTCTACAAATTATTTTATGTTTTTCTTTATTTCATAGGTAGTCATGACCAGATAATTAATCACCAAAAGGCAGACTGTTGGCAATTAACCACTCTGAACTCATCTAAGGAAAGAGAAGTAGCATGTTTCTGGGTCATAAATGGAATCTTTTTCACACAATAGAACCTACCTGACATTTTGATCCATGCATAAATCTGTAGGAATAAAGACTTAATGCCATGTTATAATGTGTTATCAAAGTAAGATTTTGTGGATGCATAGTTATTATAGAGAAAAAAATCAAAGTTGATGAAAAATATTTTAAAAATATTTTACATAGTCATGTGTGCCCTAAATGAATAGCATTTGAATAAGTACAACAATATCTACAAAGGCTGATTTTTTTCTCCCTGCCAATAATTCTAACAGAGGTAAAAGCTGGTGTTTTTCGTTTCATGCATAGCTTTTGCTATGCTTCTCAATCATGGCAAAATTATAATAGTAACATTTTTAAATAATCCTGTCAATACTTTTTTCATATGAAAGTTGAATTTTGATATAAAACAAATTTTGAAAAATTGATTTATGAACTCTTACAATCATGGTCAAAGTGCAGTGTAGAGTAAGATAAAAAGAAATAGAAATGCTATTTCATTCTCCCTGAAAAATCTTTTAGTATTTCAACTCTAATTTAGACATTTTATCCTCTAAACCTTTCCTTCTGTCATTCAAAGGACTTTTAAGCAACATCTACTCTAAGACCTTATATGTGCATATCATCTAAGAAAGTTGTTCTTAAATATAGCTAAGAAAAACTTTATATGTCTTTTTATTTCTGTTGTGATTTCTGACAGTCATTGATGACTTTTTTCTCTTTATCTAGCTATTTTCTCTTCCCTCTGAGTATGTAGGAGTCAGAGACACTGCCAAGAGTGCTCAACATATGCCAAATAGTGACAGGAGAGGAACTGGGAGGCAAAAATAAATCAACAATCAGTAAACAGAAAACACTCTACATATGAATGCTGCAAGTCAGAAGAGAGTGGGAATCAACTACAAACTAGGGAAAAAAGCTTTCAAAGTATCAGAAACATCATGTAAAAAGGAAGAAACCACCAAGATGCCCAAAAGCTAATATAAAAATAGGTAGGAGCTAGCAAATCTGAAGGATTTTAATTTGCATATATTGTATAGAATTTAATATTTGTGAAACAATGTTTTATTAAATATATTTGAAGTTACCTCAAAGATCATCTAGTCTTTTCCCCTTCCATTCCCACTATTTTTCAGATTGGAAAGCTAAGGTTCAAAAAAAGAAAGAGAATTGCTCAAGGACACATTAGTGATAGGTTGTTAGTGATAGGGCTTTGTATTATCTAAGGAATCATGATTTCCATCCCAGCATCATCTCCTTTATAGAGAACAGAATCTTTTAAATAAAGATTACAACTTGGGGGCATCTGGGTGGTTCAGTGGATTGAGAGCCAGGTCTAAAGATGGGAGGTCCTAGGTTCAGAACTGGTCTCAGACACTTCCCAGTTGTGTGACCCTGGGCAAGTCACTTAACCCCCATTACTTAGCCCTTACAGCTTTTCTGCCTTGGAACCAATACATAGTATTGATCCCAAGACAGAAGATGAGGGTTTTAAAAAATAAAATAATAAAAAAAGAACATTCACATGCAATTGGCAAGAAACTTTTGTCATTGGCTCAGACCCTACTATTAATTTTGAGTATTTGCCTGATTTTTAAAAAAATAGACTGAAACTGAACAGAACCAGAATTTATTTTGTTAGTGGCTGTACAGTTAGTTAGCTCTAAACACTGGTGGCCAAATCCTGGTTGGCAGGAACACAAATAACTGAGAAAAGTGCGAAATTTCTATATGCCATAATTTTCTTCTCAATGTACATTCCCTCCAATCAGGGGAAAATATAACTGAAGCAACTAAACTTTAATTCATTCAGTGTATTTCCCCATTAGTTGTATTCAGTGTCTATGAAAAGGGAATAAGATAAAATATCCTTCTGACAGATTGAGTTTTCTTGTTTTTGTTTAAATAATGACAAATTTTAAAATATTTATACTTTAAAATATAATGAGAGGCATTTTAAGACTATGCACTCTTCTGATGATTGATGACTACAGATCTCCTCAGGTTGGCCGGGTCTCCCCCAAGAAAATGTACAGTTCATTCCCCCACACACACACACTTTGTTATGTTTTCCCATGAGACTGTCATTCTGCTCACATAGATGCTGAAAACCAAATTTCACTTTTCTGCCATAATAAATTATTAGAACTTTCTATTGGGGATATATGGTAATATGTTTAATTAAATGTATATTGCCTGTGGATACTGGAATTCATGTATGAAACAACAAATAGCAAATGGAATATGAAACAATGTGTTTCCATCCCGGCTGTCAAAGAAACATTTTATCAAGTTAAACATATCCCTAAGATTTAGAGATTTATGTAATCGACTCAAATAGTAGTTTTCTCTCTTAAGCAATTTCAAAAAGTATATAGGTAGATGGACAATGTAGAGTCCAGTGTAAATTAGATTTCTATATTCAGTGACTTAATAAAATCAGTTCTAAGGTGGAAAGAGGAAGGTATATAATAATGTATAGCATAAAGTCAGTTTGTTATGAGATGAACTACTCTATTTCTGTTTGTATCATTAGAGAGGAAATATTATCATCATATTCAGACATGGATAAGAAGGATATTGAAAAGAAATTGACTGAAAAATATAAAGAGAAGATCACTGTACTTTCTATTTACTGAGGATAACAATGATTTAATAGAAAAATCATCCTATATGTTGTTTCTCATTCATGCCTATATCACAAAAGATTTCTTGATAGGTAGAAGAATAGATAGGACTGTTCAATATCCCTGTAATTATTCCTTTCAAGAGAAATACAAAACAGACAGGTGTGTAGGACAAAGGTTTTGCCACTATCATTGAGGAAATTCATCATTGTGTCCAAATGAATCAGGAATTTCTTATAGATGCTGAAATCCATTTCTTAGCAGATAGCATTTCACTGATTAAACCAAATCCTAATATAGCACACAGCTTCCTAAATTAGTTCTATAACTACTCAAAACAATCTGGACCTATAATTATCTACACAAGAGAAAAAAAACACAATAGATGAAAATGTAAATAACTTGGCTTATTACCTAGATATAGCTTAACAACTCAGTGTTAGCATATCTATTTTGCATAGGCACAATTGATATCTAAAAGAAGAAAACAACTTATTCTAGGATTAAACAGGATATGCAGGCAGAGTTGACTTTGGGAAATTGCACAGTGCTTTTAATGATTCCCAAATTCCTGTCTGAAAAAAAGATCTCCCACTCTTAGGAAGAAAAAAAAAAGCCCTTCTAAGACATAGGAACAATAAAGATTAGGCAATGGGGTATAATTGACTTGACCAGGGTCACAAAACTAAGGAGTGTCTGAGGTAATATTTGAACCCAGGACCTCCTATCTCTAGCCCTAACTAGTCCACTGAGCCACCTAACTGTTCCCCCACCACCCTGCTATGTTTTAGAAATGCCAACAATTTTTTCTGATGAAGCTGCATTACTGTGAGCTACACTCAAAAGAAGGCCCCCAACACATTGGGTTGGATTTGTGAGAGGATATTTCAAGGCTTTCATAAAATATGGTTATGAATACTGATGGATTAATAATAATAATTGGAATTTATATAACATGAAGTGTACAAAGCACTTTACACAATCTAATTTTCTTCTCACAGTCTTATTAGGGAGATGATATTATAATTCTAATCTTTATATATAAGAAAAATAAGGCTGAGAAATCTAAGTCATTTTGAGAAGATACAATCAAACAAGATATGTCAATGACTAAGTAATAGAGGCAAGACTAGGAATGAAAAGAGAAATGGACAGTTGCAAATTGTGAACATAAAAGAGGGCCAGAAAATGGAGGTTCATGAAAGTGAATAAGAAATTAGGACTTCTGATATTTTGGAAAGTCCAACTTACCCAATCACAATGGAGAAGATACTGTTTTAAATGATGCTATAAGAAAGAAAAGTGACTGCAGCCCTGAAAACATTATTTAAGGGAACCAGCTGTCAAGCAGCATTACACATAAAGACTAAACTAATTAATACCACCTTGTACAATATGTTGCCTTATGATAATATAAAGGTTGGCAAATCCATCACGTCTCAAATTGCTGAATCAGGAAAAACACTTTCCTGTATTCCATTCATCACACCTGCCTACTCACTCTCACACTAAAAATCCTGCTAAGCATCCTTTTATTTTAAATGCTCCTGATTTCACAGAATACAGCTGAGGAAATAGATAGACTCATCATTAATAACTGGAAAGATATTGCATAAAGGAATCATGAAATGAAATATAGATTTTAAAAATCCAATGAAAATTTTAATTATATTTTTCAGTTACTCAAAGAAACATTATCTGTTTATCAGTGGGATTATTTATTTTTATCATTGTTGTTATTCTTTTTATTTTCTTCATTCCCTCAAATAATTATAATATTGTATATCCACAAAGACCTTTATAGATGTTAAAGTGTGTTCACATATATGACATTGCCTCATCTTCAAATTAGATACTTTTGAATATAAGCCTAACTAGGAAGTCAAGTACCTGGGGCCAATTCAATTGAAGGATAGAAACAAAGAAGCTGAGACTCTAAGTTATACAAGCTACTAATACTTTTTATTTAATTTCTAATTATTGAATTATTGTTTTCCCACAAGGCATAGTTCTCTGGGCCTAGCAGGGTGATAGAGGCATTACACAATTTTCAGGTATGGTCATTCTAGTGAAGAAGAAGGTATATCCCAGGACAAGAATATGTATGGGAACTGTGATGTCAATCAGATCCTGTGGACTGGAAAATTGACCTAGGGCTGGATAGGTGGTGTTGGTATTCCTCTCTTTTGTTGGTTTTCTAGGAATAGTTACTATTGTCTGTAGGTGATAAAGAGGACAGATATTTTAAACACAGTTTTATGGATAAAGAAACTGACATATTGTAAGATTTATGTAGAAACTTAAGGTCTACTAACTCCTATTTGTATCCTATTTATCTTATTATACTTTCACATTTTGCTTTGTATTAAAGACACTTATGGAGTTTTATTTCTCTAATTAGATCATAAGTTTCTTGAAGGAGAGAACCAAACTCATCTCCCAATGAACTCCAAGTAAATTTTGTAATATTGAACAGTTTCTTGATTTGAGAACTCTAGATAATGAGTACTATGACAGAAAAAGGAAATGTGATGGCCCATTCTTTCCCATTATGGAGAACTGTGTGCCATCATTACTATATAATTAATACTATTTTGTCAATGCACAGAGACAGTCGCACTCTCTTGGCATTGGAAGCCTGGGTCTAGTGGCACGAAAAATCGTTACACCTGGAGACTTCCTCAGCTGCATTGAGTGGCCGTGTTGTCCTTTGTGCTCCAACACGCTCTAAGCACTCCACGGTGCCTTGCTGTATCGCCATCTCAGCCATTGAACCTTCTTGTTGGTTTCTTCAGCCTATTCCGCTGAAGCAGTCTTCACATGCTGGGTGAGCAAAGCCCTGGTTCACCAGGGGTCGATGACCCGATGGCTACTCTCACAAGGTTTAGCCGGCCTGTCCAAGCCATTGCCCGGGGTGTGGCTGCTGCCACATACTAGCAGCTACTGGGAGCCACAAGTGAGAGCTGGGTGTCTGGTGGGGGTCGGGGGCTGGAGAGCTGCCTTAGGAGGGCACGGCAAGCCCTCCATACCAAGGGTGCCAAGGGTGCTACCCCCTGAACATCCCATACACATCTTTTTTCAGTGCCCTCAAGACTGTCTATGGGCCATTAAAAACCGCCATCGCCCCCTTGCTGTCCTCTGATGGTGACACTCTCATAAAAGACAAAAAAGGCATCAGCAACAGGTGGAAAGAACACTTCAGTCAGCTTCTCAACCGACCCTCCTCAGTCGACCAAAGGGCCCTTGACCAGATCCCCCAAAACCGCATCATCGAGCAACTTGACGTCCCTCCTTCATTAGAAGAAGTCCAAAAATCCATTAAACAAATGAGTGCAGGCAAGGCACCCGGTAAAGACGGGATCCCAACCGAGGTGTACAAGGCCTTAAACGGAAAGGAGCTCCAGGCATTCCACATAGTGCTGACCAGCATATGGGAAGAGGAAGACATGCCCCCAGAACTCAGAGATGCCTCCATCGTAGCCCTATACCAGAACAAAGGCTCACGAGCAGCCTGTGACAACTACAGAGGCATCTCACTACTCTCCACTGCCAGAAAGATCTTCACCCGTGTTATACTCAACAGACTCCTGTCATCTGTTTCAGAGCAGAACCTGCCTGAATCACAATGTGGTTTCCGACCAGATCGCAGCACCATCGACATGGTCTTTAAGGTGAGGCAAATGCAGGAAAAATACCTTGAGCAGAACCTGAGTCTCTACATTGTCTTCATAGACCTGACAAAGGCATTCGACACAGTGAACAAGGATGCATTGTGGGTGATCCTCAGCAAGCTCGGTTGCCCAGCAATTCATCAAACTAATCCAGCTCTTTCATGTTGATATGACAGGGGAAGTCCTATCTGGTGGAGAGACTTCTGACCGCTTCAACATCTCCAATGGCGTAAAACAAGGCTGCGTCCTTGCTCCAGTGTTATTCAACCTATCCTTCACCCAGGTATTACAACATGCTGTGATGGATCTAGACCTGGGCGTCTACATCAAATACCGACTGGATGGCTCAATATTCGACCTTCGCTGCCTGACTGCAAAAACAAAGACAACAGAGAGACTCATCCTGGAAGCTCTCTTTGCAGATGACTGTGCTCTCATGGCCCACCAAGAAAATCATCTTCAAACCATTGTGGACAGGTTCTCCACCACAACAAAACTGTTTGGCCTGACTATCAGCCTCAGCAAAAAAGAGGTGCTGTTTCAACCTGTACCAGGGAGGCCAACGAACCAGCTGTGCATAACTATCAATGGCACGCAGCTTTCTAACATCAACACTTTCAAGTACCTGGGCAGCACCATCACCAACGATGGGTCCCTAGACCATGGGATCAATGCCAGGATCCAAAAGGCCAGCCAGGCACTCGGGTGGCTGCGCTCCAAAGTCCTCCAACACAGCGGTGTAAGCACTGCGGCGAAGCTCAAAGTGTACAACGCAGTGGTCCTCAGCTCACTCCTATATGGTTGCGAGACATGGACACTGTACCGGAAGCACATGAAACAGCTGGAGCAATTCCACCAACGCTCCCTCCGGTCAATCATGAGGATCCAATGGCAGGACCGAATCACCAACCAGGAAGTCCTCGACAGAGCCAACTCCACCAGCATCGAAGTCATGGTCCTCAAAGCCCAGCTACGATTGTCTGGATACGTCATCCGCATGGACCCACAGTGAATACCAAGACAGGTATTCTATGGTGAACTGTCAGCTGGACTCAGGAAACAAGGCCGACCAAAGAGAAGATTCAAGGATCAGCTAAAGTCAAACTTGAAGTGGGCTGGCATTACACCAAAGCAACTAGAACTTGCTGCCTCTGACAGAAGCAGCTGGCGAACTCACATTAACCATGCCACCACCTCCTTTGAAGATGAATGATGTCGACGTCTTGCAACTGCGCGTGAACGCTGACACCAGGCCACAACCGCATCTCCCGTAAGAACTGGTGTTCCATGCCCCCACAAACTCTGCACCTCAGTCTTTGGACTTCAAAGCCACATGAGGGTACATCAATAGATGATAATACACAAAGACAATCGTCATTCTTGGCTTCTGAGAGACTACTACTAATACTATTTTGTAATTTCAAATAGACCTAATATGAGGGTCAAGAATCAAATTGCTAATGATCTTCAACCAAAGAATTAGGACATGCAAAACTGACCTCAAAGTGACCTCAGACAATGTCTTAATACTTTATCAATTTTAAAATCTAGAAAGGGACTAAAGCCAATAATTATGGAAAATAAACAAAATTCATGACTCAGAAAAAGATGTGATCATTTTTGTGCTACTTGAAGGTGAGAAATAAAGGGATTCAGTTCTAGTTATTGAAAGATGCTTTGTAGGGATCATGTTTCAAAGGACCATTTCTCCTGGACATATAATTAGGTAAGTAAAATGTAATAGTTAGAATAAAAGAAAGAATTTAGCTCAAAACAATACATAGAAGACATCGAAAGATGTAAAATAGATAACTTTGACTACATTAAATTAAAACATATCTGAACCAACAAAATCAATTCAACCAAATGTAAAAGGGAAACAAACTGGGAACAATCTTCAGAGTCAATTTCACTGACAAAGGCTTCTTTTCTCAAATATATAGAGAACTGAGTCAACTACATAAGAATAAGAAGAATTTTTGAATGACAAATAGTCAAAGGTTCTGAACAGGGAATTTTTAGATGAAAAAAATTAAAGTCATATGAAAAAAAATTGCTCCAAAATCACTATTGATTAGACAAATGCAAATTAAAACAACTTTGAGGAACCATCTCACAGTCATAACACTAACTTTAATGACAAAAAAGGAAAAGGATAAATGTTGGAAGGGATATAGAAAAAATGGGACACTAATTCACTGCTGGTGGAGCTTGAAATTAATGCAATCACTCTGGAGAGCAATATGGAATCATGACCTCATCAAACTGTGCATTCCCTTTGATCCAGAAATACCACTACTAGGTTTGTAACCCAAAGAGATTAAAATAAGGAAAAGAACAGACATATAGAAAATTACAAACACTCTTTTTGTGCTAGCCAATAATTGAAAACTGAAGGGATACCCATCAACTGGAGAATGGCTAAACAAGTTCTGGTATATGCTTCTAATGGAATACAATTTTGCCATAAGAAATGTCAAGATGATCTCAAAGGAAAACATAGAAAGACTTAAGTGAAGTCATGAAAGTGAAGTGAGAAGAATCAGGAAAATGTTTTACACAGTAGCAATAATATATAATGATCAACTAACTCTGTGACTTAACTATTATCAACAAGGTGAGGATCCAGGACAATCCATCTAGGGACTCATGATGAAAAGGATATTCACTGCCATAGAAAGATCATGTGGAGTCTAAATAAAAAGTTAAAGATACTATTCTTTATTTCCTCCATGAATTTTTCCCTAGTTTGGCAACATGTCTTCTGTCACAACATGACAAACATGGAAATATATAGTGTATGATTATAAATGTACAACTAATATAAAATTCCTTGCCTTTTTTGAGGAGGTGGCAGAGGTGGAAGAGAGAGAGAGAGAAAGAGAGAGAGTGAGAAAGAGAGAGAGAGAGAGTAAGCATGGATTACTAAGTGTCAGAAGGAGAATATTAAAAGTTGTGTTGTAGTTTAAAAATAGCTGTGCTAAAGACCTTTGAAACAATCTGTAGCTTTTCTTGCCAGGGCTACAATAAAAAAGCATCTGGGTAGGGAGAGATGTACCCTTTATCTGCCCTCTTGAAATACACTGAAAAAGTTGAGAAAATAAAAGGAAATAATTTGGTCTTTTCAGTGATTAAAAGAAATAAACATTTGAGGAGAGCTAGGAGTACCACTATAATTTTTTAACATGAGCTAACTAAAAAGAAGTGGACCTTGCAAAAAAAAAGTGAGATTTAAATATTGCAACTAGTAATTAAAGTCAATAATTGATATAGTTGATTTTTTTTATTTTAAGACTAAAATATAAGGTATACTTTCAGTGAAATGGTACATTTACCCCTGATTCCCAGGGTTCTTGAGAGAAGTCCATAATTAAGAAATATTTAAATCAGTGCCTGGCTTATACAAAGGATAAGAACTGTAATAGTCAGACCCTATAGGAATTCATTTGGACAAAATGCTCCTGAGGCATTTTATAAAGCCTTTCCAAGTCAAGAATATAACTTGGCATGTAATAAGTACTATAAAAACTATTATGTTGTGACTAGTAAAAGAAAAATGCAAGGGTTAGATAAATGATTCTTCATATATTTGACTGAATTAACATCACCTGAAGAATAAGTATCAGAAGTGCCTTTTGAAAGGTGACTTCCCTTTTTATCTGGAAGGTATTATAAGAACTCTTGGAATAATGTGGCAATATTTTTAAAACTGTTAAAATTTTAATTAATGATATCATGTTTTAAATCAGCAAAAGAATGATAGTAATTTACTGCTGGGAAATAAGGTATCAAAATCCTCCTGAGAGATACTTGTATGTAAGATTCCTTAGGATGTCCTTCTTATACTGGGTCGTAAGATCTTACCAGTCTTTCTGACAGCATGTTGTAAAACTTTGTATTATTGTGGTGTGAGTATATAAGACCTTTTCCAACCAAAGTAGGAACTTTAAAAATTTAACTTTTAATGAGGAGTTTCAGATAATAAGATAATAAGCTACCATTTTGAACCAACTACTAATCGTATGAGTGAACTAGTGCTTACTACATACAAGTAAATTTCAGATTATAAGTATTCTTAAATGAAAGATAAATTGAATGCCCTAATAGCATATAAGCAAGGGACTTCCTCTACTCACCACTACAGATATAAAATACCACAAAAGGACAAAAATCAAAATCAGATGAGTGAAGGGGCTCATCCATAAGGTACAGCCTTGAAGGTAGGCAAGATCTGGGCATTTTCACACTATAAAAGGGTAAAATTACACCTACCAAAGTGTGAGCTGATCACCTTTCCCCCACTCCATCTATGGTGCCAGAGTCAGAGCAAGTGGAGGGCAATCACTAGGTTCTTGAGGGGCTAGCTGAGGACACCACAGACTTACCCTAGAGAACAGTAAGACATGGGACCCCAGGGGCTGAGGAACATGGAGATTGGGTGTGGATATAGAATAGTGAGGGACTGTACACAGAAGACTCAGCAAAGACTGAAAAATAGCCTCAGGCAAAAACAACTATGTACCTGTATACACAGAGAGCCTGCCCTACTCACTCAGACTTCTGACTGGGAAGGGAAGAAAGAACTAGCACAGAAATGGCCACCAACACCCAGGAACAACAATCAGCAAATACCAAAAAAATTAAGGAAAAAACCTTGACCCTCAATAATTTCTATGGAAACACACACACACACACACACACACACACACACACACACACACACTACAAAGGAGACAGCAGAGGATGACAAACAAGCAAAGACGTCCACACCTTCCAAAAAAAAATGAAAATTGGTCACAAGCTCTTGAGGAGCTCAGATTTGAGATCATGAAGAAGAAACTTAGCAAGAAAAGAGGGAAATAATTCAAAAAGAAAGTAACAGTCAAAAAGACAGAATTTCCCACTTGGAAAAAAAAGGCCAGAAATAAAATGAAATGATAAGCACATTGAAGATCAGAAATTACTTGCTGGAAGTCATGAAAAACAGTATAGATCAAACTGAAAAGGAAAATCAAAAGACCATAGCTGAAAACCAGTGTTTAAAAAATAGAATGGGGCAAATATGAGATAATGATCTCACAAAACAGCAAGAATTAATAAAGCAAAGTCAAAAGAATGAAAAAATTGAAGTATACATGAAATATTTCATTGAGAAGATGGTTGAATTGGGAAACAGATCCAGGAGAGACAATTTGAGAATCATATGCCTACCTGAAAATCTGGAAATAAGTAGAAACCTTGATATCATAAAACAAGAAATTATCCAAAAATAACTGCCCTGATATTCTTGAACAAGAGAGTAAAATAGACATTGAAAGAATCCATAGATCACCCTCTTCTTTAAATCCACAAAAGACAGCATCTGGGAATGTAATTGCCAAATTCAAGAGCTTCCAAGCTAAGGAGAAAATATTGCAAGAAGCCAGAAAGAGACAATTCAGATATCAAGGAGTGCCAATCAGGATTGCACAGGATCTGGCAGTCTCCACACTAAAGGACCACAAGACATGGAATATGATATTCAGAAAGGCAAAGAGAATTGGGTCTACAACCAAGAATCACCTACCCATCAAAACTGACTATATACTTCCAAGGGAAAGTATGAGCATTTAACAAAATAGAAGATTTCCAAGTATTTGTAAAGAAAAGACCAGAATTAAATAGAAAATTTGATGTCCAAATACAAAAATCAGGAGAATCATGAAAAGGAATAAAGAAAGACAGGGAAAATTTCAAGGGTTTAAGTAAGGTGAAATTATTAATATTCCTATGTGGAAAAATGATATTTATAACTCTCAAATATAGTATCAAATATCATATTAGTTAGAAGAATTATTCATAGGTAATGGTTGGGGTACTAAAATTTTTAAGATGATACGTAAAAAAAAGAAAGGGGGAATAGAAGATGGCAACAAGATAAAGATAAACTTGAAGGAATGAGAAAAATAGGATAAATTATACTACATAAAGAGTCACATGGGAGGAGGGGAAGAATAGTATTATAAGGAGGAGAGGAAGAGAGTATTAATAGATAATACTTAAACCTTACCCTCAGTGGAATCAGGTCTGAGAGGGAAGAGCATCTAGATCCATTCAGGTATCAATATCTATCTTATCCTATAGGGAATTTGAGAGGGAAAAACCAAGAGAATGAGTGGGACAGAGAGTACCAAAAGTGAGAGAAAGGGAAAGGAGAGGGAGTTTAGTAGATCCTAAAGAAAAATAAAAGGGGAATAAGAAGGGAGGGGTTGGTAAGGAAAGAAAAATTAGGGTGGGAGTTTGGGGGACTGATTAAAAGAAAAATGATTGTATAGAAGGTAATAGAGAATGAAGGAAGGGCAGGACTAGGAGAGGAAATCAAAATGTTGGGGCATACATAAGTGGCAATCATAACTCTGAATGTAAATTGGATGAAGTCACCCCAAAAATGAAAGCAAATAACAGAATAGATTAGAAACCAAAATCCTATCATATGATCTCTAAAAGAAACACATGAGGCAGGTAGACATACACACAAAGTTAAGGTAAGATGTTGGAGCAGAATTTATCAGGCATCAACTGAAAAAAAAGAAGGCAGGAGTCACAATCATGATATCTGACAAAGCTAAAGTAAAAATAGATTTCATTAAAAGAGATAGAGAAAGTAGTTACACCCTCATAAACGACAGTATAGACAATTAGGAAATAGCAGTACTCAACATGTATGCATCCAATTTTTTAAAAAGAGAAACTACTGGAGCTTAAGGAAGAAATAGATAGTAAAACTATATTAGTGGGAGACCTGAACTTTCCTTTATCAGATCTAGATAACTCAAACCAAAAATTAAATAAAAAATAGGTAATATATGTGAATGAAGTCTTAGAAAAATTAGATATAATAGATATGTGGAGAAAAATAAATAGAGCCAAAAAGAATTAACCTTCTTTTCAGCAACACATGGTACATTCACAAAGATTGACCATGTACTAGGGCTTAAAAACATGGCAAACAAATGCAAAAGAGAAGAAACAATAAATGCAATGGTTTCAAATCATAATGAAATAAAAGTAATAATTAGTAAGGGTACATGGAGAGGCAAATAAAAAATCAATTGGAAATCAGAAATTAAATAATATGATGTTTCATTATCGATTGGTTAAAGAACAATTCATAGAAACAAATAATAATTTCATTGAAGATAATGACAATAAAGAGACATCCTATCAAAATCTATGGAATGCAAACAAAGCAGTACTCAGGGGGAAAATGTATTTATCCCTGAGTGAATATATTAACAAATCAGGGAGAGAAGAGGTCAATGGATTGAGTATGCAAATTAAAAAAAAAAAGAGAACAAATTAAAAATCCCCAGATATAAACTAAATGAAAAATACTGAAAATTAAAGGAGAAACTAATAAAATTGAAAGTGAAATAACTATTGAATTCATAAATAAGACTAGAATATGGTACTTTGAAAAATAAATAAAATAAAGTACTGGTCAATTTAATTAAAAAAAAGATTAAAATTTTAAAAAAATTTAAAAAAGAAGAAAACCAAATTAACAGTATCAAAGATGAAAAGGGCAAGCTCACTTCTAATGAAGAAGAAAATGAGGTCATTCTTAAGAATTATTTTGCACAATTATATGGCAATAAATATGACAATATAGGGGATATAGATAATTATTTATAAAAACAAATCTATAACAGATCCTTGAATCAAAGACTAATTAAAATGATTTAAGAATGATGCACTACCTGATCATTAGCTAATAGTACAGAAAGTTTGCCACACCATGAAAGATGGAAAAGGGACTAGATTTTTGTGTGATAGGGAACTGTCATTCCCTGGTCTGATGTTTTATCATTCTCAAGGTTAGGGGGAGCCAGGATGATAGTCAAACTTCGGTACTTTTCTGTGAGTATTTCATAAAGAGTATAGTACATGGTGTCCTATATCTTAATATATGTCAAGTGTTGCAACCTTGAGTCTCACACTAGTTAAAGTCCTTTTGTTTTGGCTTTGAAATTCATCAATCCTAACTGGATTGGTTTAGTGCTCTTTGACCTTGTGTACCTTGGCAGGGTATAATGTCTCTTTTTGTATTTCCTTCTCCTGGTATCAAACAGAATCATTAAGCAAAGTCCTATTTTTTAAACAATGTATGGCATCATTTTTATAGTTTAAAACTTTTTCGGTATGTATTGACATTAGTGCAAATGTATTTTAAACTTATATTACTGCAAAATCAAAAAAGTTAAAGAATATCTTCTCAATACTGGTGACATATGCTTCAAATTAAAAAATGAGAGAAAAAATAAAAACTGAATTACCATATTGTACATACAAGCAAAAACAATAATAAAGTGTTTTTAATAAAAATATATAGCTTACAATCATTGGCACACTGTGTCAGGTAAGAAAAGGTAGAATACAAAGGTATCTCACCCAGAAAATGAGATCCATTTACTTTTTGAAATTGGCCAGGATCCACTGTTACAAAGTAAGAGTTTTTATAAAGAACAATAGTTAAAATGGCCCATTAAATGACAATAGCAAAAAAAAAAAACTATCATATTTTACATGAGTCTGCTGTACTACCTTTAAAGCTAATGGATATTGATCACAGGTTTTTCAGGCATAGTAAATAATTCAACCTTGTTTAAGATGTTTTTAAACAAAGTAAAACTTATTTGGGTCTAGAACATTACTAAGAAATCTATATTGTTATGTTCAAATTAATTAATTAAATTAATTAATTAAACTGAGAAGTTACAAATGAGAGATGCTCCCTCTTGGGAGCCATCCAAGGGTACCATGCCTTGGGATCAACTTCCCAGCTCCTTTGATATGAGACTGTTATGTCCCATCCATTCACATTTCTTTACAAATGTGGGAGGTGGGAATTATAATTGTATTTCCCTTCAGCTAATAAATGGACCCTTTACCTATTGTCACAAATAACTCAGAGGTAGGCAAAATGATCAATCAGAGTTGAAGAATTTTTTTAAATTGTGTCTAAAGATCCCTTAAAATCAATTTGAGATATTTAGCTCATTAAATTTTCCAAATATTGTTAACCAAGTTGACAGAGTCCATCAATCATCTGTGTGACAACTTACAAAGCCAAACTGCAAGAAAAAGCTGTTTTTATATGGGCTTATTCAATAAAATCTGTTCAGTATAGTTATAGGGGAAAAGAATATATCTAATAGTTAAAAACACAGTAGATTAAACTGATTCAGTGTAACAGAATAGTATTGAATACATTAATATGTGAACATAAAACAACAAAATTAAATCTTAAAGTAATCAGAAAAATACAATAAAATACAAAAAACTTTCATAAAGCAATTTTTTTCTGAAAAGGCTTAAAATTTTCACCTCAAGTCTCTTTAAAGTTCCTTCCCTGGGGTCTCCCATAGTGAGGTCAAACAAGGGTTTGAGGAATCCCAAACTGGATGAATCTTAGAGCCTGGGCAGGTCCAAATGGCAAAGAGTGGTAAGGAGATGAATTTCTCCCATGAATCCCAGGAAAGATTATTGAAAGAATCAGTGCACTCATGAATGGTAGAAGATGTTTGAAATAGGCAGTGCACTGCTCTGTCATAGAATGTGCCATGCTTGTAATTTTTACTTCCTTGTTGGAAGATTAACTTTCTTCTTCCCTTCCCCTCTGAGGTAAAATGCTAGTTTCCCCAGAGAGGGGGAGGCTAATTACTGCCTAGGGAAAGCACACCCAGGATTTTTACCAGCTTCTTGGTGGCAACAATCAGCAACACCAAAAGGATCAAGAACAGGAGCAGCTACCAGGGTCCAGCCAGGAGACAGAGGAGTAGCAGGATTAGGAGCAAGCAGCATAGGCAGCAACAACCAAAGGCAGCAGCAAGGAATGAGGAACATGAAAAAGGGCTCAAGCAGATGGGTAAGAGTCCTCAAACTGAGCCAGGCCTGTAGGGAGAATAACCAGGCCAAAAATAGGGACTGAAAAAGGCAGCAACTCCGGTAGAGAGTTTGGAGTTCTCTCAGAGTTTGGGAGGGCAGGTGGATAGGTGGGGGTGGGAAAAAGCCTCGGCAGGAGAAACATGGCTTAAAATTTATCTAGGCTATCTTTAAATAATTGAGAAGTTCTTATCTGACTAGTGGTTGCCAAAAACTGTAAAAACTGAAATTAATGTCAAATAATAAAAAAAAAATTTCATTTTAGGAGATTTAGTAAATGATCCTTAGAAATCAAGGAATAAAGAAGATACAAAATAAATCACGCAGTTCAAACGTCACCTTATCACCACCAAGCTTGGGACAGGAAGTAAAAAGAGCATGGGAGGAACATTCATTCACTTAAATACAAATAACGTGATCTTGCCAATGTGAAGACACGGGAGAGATTATAGGGAATTTTGGGAAATATTAAGGATTTCTGGGGAATGAAGTCAAAGGTTCAAAAGTCTTCATTTATACATAGTACTAGATCTTAAACTGTACTATAAAGCAGTGATCAGTAAAACAATATGGTACTGACTAAGAGACAAAAGGGAGGATCAATGGAACAGACTTGGGGTAAATGACCTCAACAAGATAGTGTACGATAAACCCAAATATCCCAGATTTTGGGACAAAACCACTCCATTTGACAAAAATTGCTAGGAAAATTGGGGAAAAAAGTATGGGAGAAATTAGGTTTAGATCAACATCTCACACCCTATACCAAGTTAAATTCAGAATGGGTGAATGATTTGAATATAATGAAGGATACTATAGAATATAGAATACAGAATAATTTACCTGTCAGATCTAAGGGAAAGGAAAGATTTTAAGACCAAGCAAAGATCAAAATATTATAAAATATAAATGGATAGTTTTGATTACATTAAATTAAAAAGGTTTTGTAGGAAGAAAACCTATATAACCAAAATTAAAAGGGGAGCAACAAATTGGGAAAAATCTAAAATAACAAAAACCTCTGAGAAAGGTCTAATTACTCAAATTCATAAGGAGTTTAATCAATTGAACAAAAAAAAAATCAAGCCATTCCCTAATTGATAAATGGGTAAGGGATAATGTATTGATTAAGAATCTTGAACCCTAAAGACTACATTTCCCATAATCCCCTCTTCCTTTTCCTTGTTGTGCATCATTGGTTAATTTGGTATTCAGTTTTCACTTCCCTCATACTGGTGTGCTCTCCCAGAACCTTGCTTTTGGGCTTCTATCAGTGTGGAGGAGGAGAATGACTGGTTAGGTTCCTCTGTATTTTTTTAATTTCCCTTTGATATAAGTTGATTTAATAAATAGTATTAAAATAATACATGAAGTATCAAATTATTAATTTTAACCTTTACAATTTGGAGACTTACAAAGGAATCTGAACTGATTTATTTTTTAAAGACTCCTCTGCTAGGAGTTTTCAAGCCCAGGCTGCTCTTAAAGCCTCTCCCAGCTGGGGCTCATTCTGAGGTTTAAAAACTGCTACTGGTTTACAGTCAAAGCTGCTTCCCACTGGCAGCCCAACCCCATGCAAGCATCCAGGCTGTGAGTCCCCATCCATTTCCCTGTTCATGCTGCCTGCCACCAATCTATGTTGGTCTCCACGCCCTACCCTGGACACTGCTGCTTCTATTGCCTATCCCACTAGTCCTAGTGCCTGCTGGAACCTAGACACACCAGGCTTGGCTTCTACTGCTGGAGGCCCAAACCCTGACCAAGCAGCCAGGCTGGAGACTTGGCCTTCCCTTGTGGTTTCAAGCCTGGCTGCAGCCAAGCTTCCCTTCCCTACTACCACAAGTAGCTATTGGAGTTTGTAGCCACAGCAAATTCCAGCTTAGCTCTCAGCTCTTGCTAGATTGCACAGCTGGAATACCCCAGTCCTTTCACCAGCTCGAGCTGCTACCTCAGCTCCAGGCGCCACACCCATGCTACTGCTGCCTCTGCCACTTTCTGCCATCTCTATCGACCCTGTTACTGTGCCCATCTCAGTGCTATTTCAGCTGATGATTATAAGCTTCCCTTACCCTAGCCCCAGGGCAGTGTGGAAGGGAAGTCCTTTTCCCTTCCTTTGCCAAACTCCTTGTTTTACCAACCTGCTTTATTCAATCACTCTCAGACCCCACCCAATTTTGTATTCATATAATCCATTTTGGTTTCTGGCAGTCCCTAACCAGACCCCTTACCCCCAAACCAACCATAACCATACCCTTAACTTCCTCTGTTGTAGTGCTGCCTCTTGGCCACAAGAGGTCAATATTGAGCACTACATTTTTTTTTCTTTTTCTGGTTAGTTGCACTGGCTGTTTGCTGCCACCAGAGGGCAGAAACAAATAAATACTTAAAATTTTCGCTTTTTTAAAACAAATAAAAATCCAATAAAATCATAATAAAATAAGTGAAATACCCTCACCTTACTCTATAACAATTTAAATCAATAAATATACATTATTTCTTTTCTTTTTTTTATCAAAATTCTAAGGAGCATAAATGCTACCATGCACGAAAATCTTCTAGTTTTTGCCCAATCAGAGGCATTTAAGATTCCAAATTGCCTCCTCCTGCTTGTACTCCTAAGACATTTTATTTTTATGATCTCCAATAATGACAAAAATACTACTATATGTGAGATTAAGGCAGAAATGCTGGCCAACAGGAAAGTTCAAACTGACACTTTCAAACACTCCTTACATGATCTAATGATAAATATTGATCCAATCCAAAACAAGTCTGAATTTTCCAAGGCTGTTCCTGAACCACAAATAGAGGAAAACCCTATTTCTCCCAAAATGGAGATGTGACACCCCTCTCATATACGTATAGACCCTTCTCTTTTGTACTCTACAGCATCTCTCTCATGCTCTACAACTCCTGGCTGATCTTATCTCCCCTGATCCTTCTTTGAATCCCACATCCTCTCCTGTGCCTTCTCCTACCCTACAACCAGCCTCAGCCCTGAAGAAATCTCATCCTGCTATGATACCTATTCCTATCCATGTTGCCTCAGTAACCCCACAGTCAATTTCTAAAGGACCACAGCCACAGAATGATTCCTATTAATTCCTATTCCCCTTAAGGGAAGTGCATGAAATAGGATGCAAAGGGGATGTGGTAACCCTAAGACACCATATACTTTTCACTCCTCAAGAAATTAGAGAATTGAAATATATGTACCTCATTTTGATTGTGAATCTATCATGGTAACCAAGAAAATGGCTGATTTTTTAAAAATTAATATGACCTGACCTATAAGAATGTTGAGAATTTGCTAATAATTTTTCTAAGAGAACATGAGAAAAATAAGATAATTTATCGTGTTATCAAGGTCTAGGGGAGTGGTGCAGCACACTGGCCAACTCAGGGTCCTGATTGGTATTACAATAGTCCAGAGGACCAGTTGCAATTACATCGTTGTAGGGAGGTCATTATAACAGCTATGTGAGAAAGCTTTGAGGATATGGAATTTGAAAGTCATAGACAATCAAATGATGTTATCCCTCATAATTCATGGATAAGCTCTTAGAACTTGGGGGTTGGTACCTACACCTTGATATTTCTAAAGACAAAAATATTAAGCAAATAAAAATACATTTTGTCAACAACTCTTGCAGGTTGGTCTATGATTATTTTAAGACACATTGCCCATGGGGGCATCAGATGGACTTTGAATACTTGAAGAAAACCACTGCTTATGTCTTTAAATATCAAAAAGAAAACTAGGAAGAAGCTAATAGTATCATAGAAACCTTGAAAAAAGAAATCAAATATTTAAAGGATACGTTTGACAAACAAGACAAAAAGGCATAATGCTCAACCAATTGCATTAGCTCCTTTCCAAGAATCTAACTATCAGTCCCCTACCTGTCATTTCTGTCAGCGAAAGAGACACATAATTACAGAATGTAGGAGTTTTTTCCAGGAAGTAAGAAACAATATTGACTGGGAAAATTATCAAAGAAACAATTATAGAAATAGTAATTATAATGATAATTTCAGGAATCATAATTTTAAGACTGATAATAATTCTAGCGACATAAATCAGGCACATGACATCTCATATAAAATGACCTCACAGCAATATATTTTGAATGGAGCTCACCCCTGAACCACCCACTTTGATATTCCAGACCCTGACATCTTACTGCCTGTTGTCCCTATCTATTGCCCCTCACCATACTGATGAGCCCCATGTAACATTGCAGGTTGGTAACACCTATTATGATTGTCTTTTGGACACTGGAGCTTCCTGGTCTATACCGAAAAGTACACCTGATTCAGATTGCAGTTCCATTGGTTCAATTAATATCATGGGGGTACAAGGGAAATCCATAGAAGTTCCCAAACTTTCCCCTAGAAAAGTGTCCATAGGACCCCTTAGTGTGGAACAGTATTTCCACTTAATGCCTGGATCCCCTATACATTTGCTGGGGAGAGACATTTTATGGAAGTTAAGGACCACAATAATTTGTTCTCCAGATGGCTCTATGACACTGGAATTGCCTGAGGAATCCTTAACTTTACTCCCTATACCTCTTTCAGATGCTCATGAAATGAAAGAGTCTGCTATTTTTGAGAACTCAGATGATATACCTGAGGCTTTCTGGGCCAGAAGATCTTCTCATGTTGGCCTACTTAAATTGGCTGACCCTGTCCAAATTCAAGCAAAATCTAGCCCACCTCCTTCCTTTCCTCAAGACCCTCTTTTGAAGAAGGCAATTGATGGCATTACACCTGTAATGAATTCATTGATTGACCAAGACATCATAATTCCCTATAAATCTGAATACAATATGGCCATCCTCCATGTTAAAAAGCCAAAACTGGAGCCTGATGGCAAGCATCTCTACTGATTTGTACAAGATCTGAGAGCCATGAACAATCACTTTATAAAGAGACACCTTGTAGTTTCCAACATAAATACTTTATTTATTCTATTCCTAGCATAGCTACATACTTTTCAGTAGTAGACTTGTGCTCAGCTTTCTTTTCTATACCCATACATGAGAAATCCAGACATATCTTGCTTTCACCTGGAAGGTTATCTCGGGGATTTATGGACAGCCCTACCCTGTTCACACAATTCTTAACTGTTGCTACAGATGCCATAAAATTAAAATATAGCCATTTAATCCAGCATATGGATGACTTACTCTTGGCTTTACCAAATGCTGAATCATATCAAGAAGATAGAAAGCACCTCCTCTTAGAGCTACATAAGCGAAGTCACAACTTCTCCAAAGACAAAGTTCAGTGGTGCCTCCCCAAGGTACAATATTTAGGCTTCATCCTAGATGCTTGGTTCTGTTTGATTTATCCCAAGCATATTGAAAATATCCAAAAGTTAAGAGCTCCTACCACTAAAAAAGCAATTGAGGGCAATTCTTGAAGCAACTATTGGCAGTGGATCCCTTGCTAAGGGGAAATTATTAAGCCCCTTATAGCACTCACAAAAAACTTGGCCCCTGAAACAATTAAATTAGAAACAGAACACCTGGCAACTCTATCAAATTTAAAACAAACTATTCTGTCTGGCCCTGCTCTAGGCATCCCAAATTATGATAAAAAATTTACCTTATATGTATATTATTTTACAGGTGGTTCTTCATTTATGAGGAATGGTGTGTCCTATGTAGGAACTGAAATAGTTATTGAATTTGATACTCTGTGGTCAGCTTCCTTACTCTCATGTGTAAGCTCACAGGGCGCAGAACTCACAGCTTTGAAACACACCTGTATCATTGCAAAGGATAAAAGAGTCACAATTTACACAGACTCCCTCTATGCCTTTGGCATATGTCACACCATTGGCATCCTGTGCCTTCAGAGGGGATTCTTAACAGCAGTTGGAAAGTGTATTGCCAATGCAGACCTTATTACAGAACTTCTTTCTGTCATCAAGCTACCTGAAGCCATAGCTGTCGATCACTGCTCAGGACACACAGATGGCACTGACCTGTCTCCAGGGGAAATGGCCAAGCAGATATCATAGCCAAACTAGCAAACTTAGAAGACCCTAAATTAATTTTGCCACTAAAACTTACTGATGATTTGAATCTATCTCTTTCTCATAATAACAAGGAAGTAGAAAAATGGAAGCAGAAATTTAAAGCAAAACAGATTAATGGAGTATTGGTATCATCAGATGGCAAACACTTGCTCCCTAGAGCTTTCTATAACCAAATTTGTCACTACATCCATAAATATGGTCATTTTGGCATGCAAGGCATTGTAGACTCTGTTAAAAGAGTATGGATTGTATTCGGAATAACTACAATTGCCTCCAAAGTATGTACAGTTTGCCCTACCTGCCAGACCTTTAATCAACATGCCTTATGAGGAAAACCTTTGGTGGACATTCTCTTGCTTAAATACCATTTGGGCACCTACAAATTGACTTTATGCCAAAATTTAGACAGTATAAATTTTGTCTGGTTATAATTGATCAGCTGACCAGGTGCCATGAAGCATTTCCTACTGCTCATGCTACAGTGGCTTTTGTTGCCAAAGTCATTTTGAAAGAAATTATTCCTCATTTTGGCCTGCCAGCATGCATTGATTTGGATAAAGGAACTCATTTTCCTTCTTCAATCTTATCTCAAATTTATTCCTTTTTGGGGATAACTACTAAATTTAATATACCATATCATCCCCAGAGCTCTGGCCAAGTTAAATGAATGAATAAAGAACTTAAAACCATAACTGGTAAATTGTACACTGTGACAAGGAAATCACTTTAAAAGACTGATATATATTAATTTAAGGTCGCCAAGGAATTCAGCTATGTAATTCCTAAATGAAAACTCAAGTCAGCAGTCAATCTTTTATGGAGTTTAATTACAAACAGGAGGAAGAAAGGTATGAGAGAGAGAGAGAGAGAGAGAGAGAGAGAGAGAGAGAGAGAGAGAGAGAAAGAAAGAAAGGGGAGAGAAGGGAATAGGGCTTAAATACCCCTTCTGTTTAGGCTGGGCCATAGGCCCAAGCCCTTAGATAGCTGAGGCAAAGGAAAAAAGATCAGTCCCTATCACTCACGTGACCAAAATGGAGAAACAGTCTCAGGGGCCTCCACCTCCAGCTTCCTTCAGAGCAAGCTTCTCAGAGCACCTCTCCAACCAACCACCCCTCAGTCCTCAGACCCCTCTATCTTTAAGGAAACCATCCAAGTTCCCTCCCCTCAGTTCTCACATCTACCAATCACTGTCCATGTCTTCCCTGTGCCAATGGTGGCTCTAGCTTAACCCAGGACCGCCCAGAGGTCTGTGGCTTTGCACATGTCTGTTGAAGGTCATATTCTCAAATAATTAAATTTTGATCTATGCTGCAGCCCTTCCTAAATCCTGTTACCCTGAGCAGGGTGGAAATTGTATTTTCCAAGACATGGTTCTGTCATTCCAAGTATCTCTATTGTATCAATTCTAAAATCAATCATGACTCAAAGAAATTCCTGTTCTATGCTTAAGCATAGGTCAAAGCCCTTTCCATTGTTCAGCAAAAGGTTTCTGTCCTAAAGTAATCTTAAGAAGGGAGGAGGAGGAACTTCCCATGCCAATGGGGTTCACATTCCAATAGAGTTCCCACTATCAATAGGAAATTTTTCAAGTATGAAATTTCCCAATGGTGAAATTTCCAGCATTTATAAGTCTAAGGAATTTTAAGGTTTACAATCCCCCCTGATGATCATTGGGAGACTAGTCTCCCCATTGATCATTTAACATAATCATTTTGTAGTTCTAAATTCACTTCTAACTAAAGATATACACAATATTCAATTTTCTAAGAGAAATTAGAATAGTGAGAGAGGAAATAGAAAAGAAAAGAAAGCAAAACCAATGTTTTGCTAGGTGCATTGACAGAAAGCCAAATTAGGGGCAGTCCCTTTTGGCATAAATGTGTACAATTACAATAAATGTTCAATCAAAAGTTCAGTCCAATCAATCACATCCAAAGTTCATTCTTGATCTTCTTGATGAAGTGTAGGTTTTTGGCATCTTTCTGCAACAGTTCATTCTCTGGATATAAAAGTTTTAAGCTTCTTTCTTGAAGATCTTTTCTCAAACAGAATAAAAATCTTTGAATTTTTTTTTTACTCTTAAGGCATTATTTATTTAGTTCTCTGTTGAGATTTCACATTAGCTAATTCATTTTGTGAGTCGTCTTCACATTTCTCTATTCTGAGCCTCCATTTAGTATGTTATATAAAAACAATTTTTCAGGAATCAGTATGTTTACCAGCAACCAAAAAGTGAGCTCTCAAGATCTGCCTCTTTGTTCCCTAAGTGAACCAGCTAGATGTTAATACTGCTTTACCACAAGATAAAAGTTCCTAACTCAATACCCATTGTAAAAGGAGTGAAACTTCTGCAAAGTGCACTTTAAGAAGAGGTACTTTTTGCTTACGAAAAGAAACCAGTGAGTGAGTCCTCTAAAAATAATAAAAGGGAGTATTTTACAGTTAAGCACATGATTTGGGGTGAAGAATTCAGATGTTGCTTCTCTACTTGTACAGTACATGGGTTATTAATACTCTTCTTGCTCCTCTTGCGGACCCCCTTCATCAGGTATCACAAAGCCTTCATCTGTGGCATAGAGAATCTCCACAATCCTCTGCAACACTGGATCACTTTCCCCTTCGTTTTCCTGACAAATCAATTCAATATTCCTTAGCTTTCCAAAGTAGAAGTCTCTCTCTTTCTCCAAGTCTTCAACAGTGAGTTTCAATACATTGATCTGCTGGATCAATTCTGCTGACTCATCATCTCCATTTCCCATCCCTGGATTCTTTCTGACCATACCAGGGCCTGTCTTGGAAGGTGCTGTAGATCTCTGTGTAGAAATGGGCCTCTGTGGAGCTGCACCACTGGAACCAAGAGGTTTTTTTGGCTTATTCAAAACTGGAGTCATGAGGGAGGGGGCTACTGCCGTTTCTTGGCCTTGACGAGCTGCTACAGGATCATAGTCTTTCCCATCATAGTTTGCATCAAAAAATTTCTTGAACCATTGAACAAATTCAAAATTGTCTTGAAATTTTCCTTTCACTAATTTGTCCACAGGAATTATTTTGTCCACACCCATCCTCTTAAAACCTGCTTGGAGAATCTTGAAGTTCTGAATATATTCATGTTCCAGTTTTGCTTGAAACTTCACTTTCTTCAGAGCAATGGAACCAGGGAAAAGCATATCCATAAACTGACAATAAGCAGCACCTGAACATAAGTGTTCAATCTTTGTCAAAGTCAACTGCAGAGATTCATTGATCCAGGCCAGCATATCATGTCGACTCAAATTATCGCTAGTTACTGAAGTTGAATACACGTTAACCGCCATCTTCTTCAACCCCTCCCCATTCATGATCCTCTTGAATTTTTATAACAGTAAAATCTTAAACAAAATTCAAAATTCTTGGATTTTTATAAAAATACAATCTCAAACAAAAAAAAATTCAAAAATAAAAAAAATTCTTAGATTTTAAATTAAAATACAATCCCCCCTGAAGTAAGTATTAAAAAAAATATCAAGTTTAGCTCAGAATGCAATGTTCAGTTATGGGGTTGTATGTATCAATTATCAAAAGAATAGAAAAATAATCAAAAACATAAGAAAAATTCAAAATAGGCCTTGAATAGGTCCAGTTTAAAGTAATGTCTATCCCACAAGTATGTAGGACAGGATGCAGTAATATTTCACTTAGTCATTTGTAGCCAAGACTACAGGAAGTTGCCATAATATAAGAAGAAAAGAATTAGAATTCTATTTTGATGGGGAAATGTCATTCCCTCATCTGATTTTTTTTCCTCAGGGATATAGGGAGCCAGCATGATAGTCAAGCTTTGTACTTGTTTGAGTACTTCAAAAAGAGTGTATATAAAAGGAAGTCCTACGACTTAAACATAAGTTAAGCATCGCAACCTCGAGACTCACTTTAATATTTCTTGTGTGCTCTATTGGCACTATTCAGGTTTAGTCTGTGCTCCTTGTTTTTATCCCTTTTCCTGGAATCAGACACAAACATTAATCACAGTCCTATAATATTTTATCAATAAATGGCAGGTTCCCATAGTTTAAAGCTTTTAGGCATATATTGATATTATAGCAAGAGTATATATATATTATCTTGTATTACTGCAGGGAAAAATAATATTAATATTAATTATGTGTACCTTCAGTACAAAAAATGAGAAAAAAATCAAATATTCTGATGAAAAAGAAAAGAAAAGAAATAAGAAAAATAAGAAAAAAAAATCAGTAATTCAATATATTCTTGAAAAAACAGCATCCATTTGTCTATGGATTATTATCTCCAATTCATATGATAAGATAGAGTCACAATTCATATGATAGGATAGAGTCAATCAGTCCCAGCAGAAGATGCTTTCTTCACATGTGAGCAGTGAATCCAAGAGTCTCTTTCTCCAATCTTTATAGATGTTGGAGTAGTTAATAATATTTGGAATGGTCCTTCCCATGAAGGTTGAATTGCTCCAGTTCACTTGAAATTCTTGATATAAACTTTATCTCCTGGGTTCAGGTCATGCAGAGAAAAGTCTAATGGTCCGGCTTGTACTGAAGCTCCAGATTCATGAAGTTCACGTAGTTTGTGCTGTAACTCCTGTATATAGGAAGCAATAGTAATATCTCCCCCTAATAGCGATGTATAAGCCGGGGAGAAAGGCTTAGCCTGTATAGGCGGATGTCCAAAAAGCATCTCAAATGGTGAAATATGTAAGTCTCCTCTGGGCCTGCTTCTAAGATAAAATAGGGCCAGAGGGAGAATTTCGGGCCATTTTAAATGGGTCTCAGTGCATAATTTGCCAACCATAGTCTTAAATTCTTTATTCATCCTCTCCACTTGGCCTGAGCTCTGGGGGTGATATGGAACATGGAATTTTGGAGTTATCCCCAAGCAAGAATATATTTGGTTTAAGACAGAATCAGTAAAATGACTCCCTCTATCGGAGTCAATACATGCTGGCAGGCCAAAACGAGGAATAATTTCTTTTAAAAGTATCTTTGCAACAAAATCTGCTATGGCTCGGGTTGTAGGAAATGCTTCCGGCCATCTGGTTAGTTGATCTACAATTACTAGACAAAATTTATATTGTCCAGCTTTGGCATCATTATGAAATCTATCTGTAGATGTTCAAAAAGTGTGTAAGCCAGAGGACGTCCCCCAAAGGCTTTTCCACGATATGTATGTTGCTTATATGCCTGGCAGATAGGGCAGGCTGAACATACTTTAGAGGCTATAGTAGTTATACCAGGGGCTATCCATACTCATGACAGAGTCCACGATGCCCTGGGTGCCAAAATGACCATTTTTATGAATAGGTTGGCAAATTTGGTTATAGAAACGTCTAGGGAACAGGGGTTTTCCTTCAGATGACACCCATACTCCATTAATTTGTTTTGCTTTAAATTTTTGTTTCCATTTTTCCACTTCCTTTTCATTATAGGAAAGTGATAAATTTAAATTATCAGTGGTTGTTAATGTTAAAATTAATCCAGGTCCTTCTATGGCTGCTAGTTTTGCAGCTGCATCTGCTTGGTCATTTCCTCTAGAGACAGGGTCAGAGCAACCTGTATAGGCAGAGCAATGAACTACAGCTAGGGCTTTAGGCAGTTTGAGAGCAGAAAGAACTTCATTAATGATTTCTGCATTAGATATGGATTTTCCAGCTGAGGTTAAAAATCCTCTCTGGAACCATAGCATCCCGACTGAGTGACAAATGCCAAAAGCATATCTAGAATCCGTATAAATTGTTTCCTTTTTATCCTTGGCAATTATACAAGCTTGTTTTAGAGCTATGAGTTCTGCTCCTTGAGCACTAATGTTAGAAGGTAGTGAAGCTGACCATTCAGTGGCAAATTCTGAGACTACGGCAGCTCCAGTGTAACATATGCCATCCCTCATAAAAGAGGAACCGTTGGTAAATAAAATCAGATCTGCGTTGTCTAAGGGAGTGTCCAAGAGATTATCTCGAGGCTTTTCTGCCATGGACACTAATTTTTCACAGTTATGTAATGGTTCTCCTGAAGTGGGTAAATCTGGAAGCAAGGTGGCAGGGTTAAGAGTTGAACAGCATTTCAAGGTAATATTTTCACTATTTAATAAGGTTATTTCATACCTTGAAATTCTCTGAACCGAGAATGCCTGTGTTCTATGTTTTATCAATAATGCTTCAATCTCATGTGGGCACATTATTGTTAATGGACATCCCAATACTAAATCAACGGTTTTTGTTACTAGTAAGGCTGTAGCAGCTAATCCTCTAAGGCATGGTGGTGCTCCTGCTGCTACTGGGTCTCGGGCAGAATAATAAGCAATTGGGCGCTGAGAAGGTCCCAAAGTCTGAGTTAACACACCAGAGGCTACTCCTCTTCGCTCATGCACATATAAAGTAAATGGCTTGTTGTAATCTGGGATGCCTAGAGCAGGGGCAGACATAATAGCCTTTTTTAGATCTGATAGAGCTGACAAGTGTTCAGGCTCTAACTTGAGGGGTTCAGGAACCAAATCCTTTGTTAATGCTATAAGGGGTTTAGTGATTTCCCCATAGCAAGGAATCCATTGTCTACAAAACCCTGTTGCTCCTAAAATTGCTCTCAGCTCTTTCTTAGTGGTAGGAGCACTTAATTTTTGACTATTCTCAATTCGTTTTGGAGAAATATAACGAGCACCCGCAGTCAAGATGAATCCCAAATATTCTACTTTTTGGAGACACCACTGAACTTTATCCTTAGAGGTTTTATGTCCTCTTTGTGCAATTCCAAAAGAAGGTGTTTGCTATCTTCTTGACATGTTTTTGCATCTGTTGAAGCCAAGAGTAGATCATCTACATATTTGATTAATTTGCTATTTTTAAATGTTATATTGTCTGTGTCTTGGCTCAAAATTTGCTCAAATAAGCTTGGACTTTCGACATAACCCTGTTGCAGCTGACACCTAGTATATTGTGAGCCCTTCCAGGTGAAAGCAAAAATATGCCTGGAGTTCTCATTTTTGGTATGGAAAAGAAAGCTGAACACAAGTCTACTACTGTAAAGTATGTAGCTATGCTAGGAATAGATGAAATAATAGTATGTATGTTAGAAACTATGGAGTGTCTCTTTATAATGTGATTATTCACTGCCCTTAGATCCTGTACGAATCTATAGAGGTGCTTGCCATCGGGCCCTCTTCTTGGTTTTTTAATTGGCAGGATGGGTGTGTTGTATTCAGATTTGCAAGGGATTATTATTCCCTGTTCTATTCATGAGTTAATAACTGGTGTAATACCCTCAATTGCCTCCTTTGAGAGGGGATACTGAGGGATAGAAGGAAGTGGGCTAGATTTAATTTTTATCTGCACAGGAACAGCAGATTTTAGTAAGCCTATATCAGAAGAAGATGTGGCCCAAAGAGACTCCGGTATATCTTTAGGTATTTCAAGAGTGGAAGGCTCTTTTGCCTCCTGGTTTTCGGAGAGAAGTACAGGGAGTAAATTTAAAGATTCCTCTGGTACTTCTAATGATAATGAGCCATCTGGGGAGCAGGTTATTGTGGCTCTGAGTTTGCATAGAAGGTCCCTCGCCAGCAAATTTAAAGGGGAGTCAGGCATCAAAAGGAAGGAGTGTTGTACTTCTAGGGGTCCTACAGACACCATTCTAGGAGGAAGTCTTTTAACTCTTTGGGATATTCCTGATACTCCCATTACATTCTCTGAGCCAACAGAATAACATTGTAAATCAGGTGTTCTCTTTAATACAGACCAGGAAGCACCGGTATCGAATAGACAATCATAATAGGTGTTACCCACCTTTAAGGTAACATGGTGTTCATTAGTATGGGGGGGGCAGTGGATAGGGACAACGGGTAGTAGGACATCAGGGTCCGGGAAATCAAAGGTTGTATCCTCTGATTCCTGTGCCCCAGCCCCCCTTGGACACCATCATTGTGTTTGGGATATTCCTTGGACACCCCCCTGAAGGGCACCTCTCTGAGGGTCATTAGTACCTCGAGTATTTTTTGGACGAGCGCCATTTCTCATATATTGTTGTTGTTCATTATCATTATAATTTTCTTCAATTGGAGCATTGTCATTATTTTCCCAATTCCTATTTCTATAATTCTGGTTTCTAAAGTTCTTATTTCTATACATGTCACTCATATTGAAAAGGTTTTTTTTAAAACTATTTTTACTTTGTGCAATATAATAAGCTATCTATTTACTTGGCATATAAAAGCATACCCCAAAAGCTTTGAACTATAGCAGTCTGCCTCTAATTAAATATTATGAGACTTTTACTCAATGATTACATATAATCCAAGGAGAAGTGGACTGCAAAGGAGCAGAGGACTTGACTTGTGAAGTGTCAAACAAGCACAAAAAGGTAAAAGAAGCTAAACCAATCCCATAGGGATTGCTGAAATTCTGCACTAAAAGCATAAGTAGTTGATCATTTGTGAGCCTCAAAGTTGCTGCTGTTTAACATGTGTTAAATGCAGGTCTTCCTTGTTCCACACCCTATATCAAGCATATAACATATATTGCTCTGGCTCCATTATACCAAAACAGGGAAGCAAATGGTTGAACTGGGAAATTCCATTTCCCATTTTTTCTCAAGATCTAGTCTCTTTTTCTATTTTCTCTCATGATGTGAAAACTTACTGTATTCCAGAATGCTAAATTAGATTAGTGAAGGATTCTTGTTGCACACTTATAGGACATGGATTGCTACAAGAACTTTTTTGGTGTGATTTGGGATTTGTGAATTTTTTTTCCTTTTTTCCTTTTTCAAATAATTTTTTCAAACTTTCTTTTTATACTTTATATTTCATTCAAAAGTTATTTTTTTATTTCTTTGATGATTTTAGTAATTGATTCATATGCCTTATCACTCGACCATGTATCCCTGTGTAATTCCTACATGTATCCCTGTATCTTCCTCAGGGGAGGATATAGTATTATTTTCCTCAGGAGGGACTATGTTACTATTGTGAATTTTGACTTGAAATTTAGAATTTAGAACAAAATCCTCCCTCCAAAAATCTAGAATGCTCCATGAAGATGCCTGCAGAGACCGCAGGCTGAACCAGAATATCCAGAGTGATCTTTGAGACATGGTAAATTTGAACTTTGGGGGGTTGAAATGCTTTTGTTTTGAATGTACATTCTCATGCCAAAGGGGACTGCCTCCTAATTGGCTTTTTGTCAATGCACCTATTATTGGTTTTGTTCCTTTCCTCTTTTATTTTTTCTCATCCCCAAATTATTGTAATTTCTCTTTAAAAACTGTAATATTTGGATATACCTCTAGTTGAAGCTATAGATTAGTTATGTTTTCACAAACCATTGGGGAGACTAGTCTCCTAAAGGATCATAGCCACATAACCCATCCCCAACATGAAATTGGTAAAATTTTCCTGTTAAAGGAAAAGTTTTGGAGACATTAATTTCCTGCTTTTCTAAGTTTTGTTTTCAGGTATATGTATCTGACCTCTTATAAGTCTATTTGTCCACTATTGAAGAGAATTCCATGTGCTCTTACAGTCTGAGAATGGCTATAGATTGGGATTTGTCTACAGGAATGTTGAAGGAATGATTTTGTGAAGGTGAGGGTAGGATTCTCTTGACCTGGTTTTTCATTTTGGAAAACAGACATTTTCTCATCCAGGTATAACTGAGAGTGGCTGTAGAATTCTATGGTTCATTATGAATCTTTCTTTGTGAATAGCGGCTGTTATAACCTGTAATTGATGTTAAACACCATTGAAAAACAGTATTAATGCTGCTATTTCTCTTTATTTTTTCTTACATGTCAAATTCCAATTATAAGGTCAAATGTGTAAAGATGCCTTGATTTTTCAGCATAACAAATATAAAAGATAAGCCCCACCAGTGATTTGTGTCTGAATATTATATATTAGTTCAACTATATTGAGAAATAATTTTAAATTGTCATTCAAATTGCAAGTAATAGAGACCATTCAAAATGTATCCTTGTAAAAATTAGGAAGACAGTTCCTGACTTAATTGATATGGTATTTAGTTTATAGGCAATGTATACTACAACATACTTTCTCATATATGATATTCATAATATCCTCCTTGGGGAGAAAATTAATTAGAATCATATTGAGATAAGTATAAATTAAGATAAACTTAAAATTCATAAAATGAAATGGAACAAATTTAAAAATATTTACCCCATTAGATGTAAAAACAATTTTTAACATTCATTTATAAAAGTTTTAAGTCCCAAATTCTCCCCCTTCTTCTGATCCTTTCCTCCTCCTAACATGCCCTCTGTCACCCTGAGATACCAAGCAATATGATAAAGATTCTACATGTTTAATCATGTAAAACATTTAACATATTAGTAATTTTTAAAGAGATCTTAAATTTAAAAAAGAAGGTATTGAAATACAGTAAGTTTCATTCTTCATGGAGACTCCATTAATTCTTTCTTGGAAGGTAGATGGCATTTTTTCATCATGAGTCTCCTGGAATTTCTTGAATTACTGCATTGCTGAGAATGTCAGTCAAAGTTATTCATGAAGAAATATTGCTGTCAGTGTATGTACTGTTTTTCTAGTTCTGCTCACATCACTTTGCATCAGTTCATGCCTTTCCAGTTTTTTCTGAAACCATCCTGCTTATTATTTCTTATATTACAATAGTATTCCATAACTATCATATGCCACATTTTGTTCAGCCATTTCTCAACTGATGGATAATCCCATACTTTCCAATTCTTGCTACCACAAAAAGAGTGACCATAAGTATTTTTACAAATGGTTCTTTCTTCATATTTATAATTCTCTTTGGAATACAGACCTAATCATGGTATTGATGAGTAAAAAGTTATGCATAGCTTTAGTATCTGTTGAGTTTAGTCCCAAATTTTAAGTACACAATATTGAGGAACAAAAAGATAATTATGTGCTCCCAAGTATAAATTACTTTAATAGAATATACTTTGGCTTAAAAAGACTTGATTTTTTATGTTTTAATTCTTAAATAAGAATGATACAGAAGATGACTAATTTTACACATAAGAATCTCATCTACTTCTTTTAGGATGAATAGAAATGATCATATCAAATACAAGGTATAGATAAAGAAAAAAATACTATCAGAGACCCCCAAGACTTAAATTCTCTGGTTTCAGATGCATATTCCCAATTTAATTTTACTAAATTACATTAAGATCTGTTTTGTAAAGGCTATAGCAGGAACACCTAAAAAATCCATACTGGCTAAACACCCCTTCTATTGAGACCCACATTCAGAGCTACTCTCAACTGAGACCTACTCCAGAATGAGAACCTGAGACATCTGAAACTCATCTGAAAATTAAACATACATTGGAAATGGACTCCTAGGATAAAAAGATATTTGATTACTATATTATCTGGAGAACATATAAATTCTGCATTTTCCATGTGCCATTTTCTCTTTAAGGTTAGCTTGCCAAATGGTATTGCTTCAAATGGATTCTGTCTATGCAATGGCCATAGATAGCAGGTTATAACATGTAAGCACTCCTGAGTCATGAAAATTTTTTTGTCAAATTCCATTTTGATGGGCTATTTGTAAAGTCAGATAGAACCAGCAAGAACTCTCATCTTGCTTATTGAAAGAAATGTTCAGCTTGTTGATGAAAAAAATGTTATCACTTAGATATGTAAGATGTGATATGTAAAATGATAAGAAGGAAACCTGAAATTTTCAGTTTGTATATGGGATCTTATTTCATTACCAAAATAGAATTCAATACCCTAACCAAAGCTGTCAACTGTCTCTCTTCAGGGACTAAGAGTTTGAGTAAAGCTGAATATGACTCTCATAGAATCTTCAGGTCATCACTAACTCTGTGATGCAATTAGTGAAGCAGAATTTGGACCAAATGAAGTTTTCAGACTCTCATTAGTTACCACTGAGATAATTACTGACTAGTATAATTATACTTATTTATTTAATATATGTTAAATATTTCTATATCATCATGGAGTCATAAAGGCCTTATGATCATACCGGTGGTTCAATTAAGATAAAATAATCATTTTGCAATATAAAAGAGTGTTGCCATTTTCTTTAATATTTTCCCAGTCACCTAGGCACTTGCAATTGTGTAATCTCATGCATGGGGAGTACCCCAATTAGACTTTGTCAATGTATAAACCTTATTGGTGATCCATGAACAGGCAATCTTTCAGGGATGATGAGGAGATTGTGGAATTGATTATTGATGACTATTTTTTATTGATTTATATTTGATTATTGTTCATCATAATAGTAATCATTATAATCAAGCTTTATAATTGTAACCAAGCTTTAAAGTTTTGATTTTTAGAGTTTTCATGTGCAGATCTAATGCCAATCCACAATAAATGAGCAAAACAAGATACCAGTTAAGGAAGATAAGAAGATGGATGAAGTGTAATTCAACCTGGTCACAAGATTTCTATTTTCCTAGTGCTTGATTCTGTTGATACTAGGGAGTGGTAGATAAGAGATCTCCTGGAGAATTTCCCAGGAAAAAGACTAATTTTATGTCCACCTCCAAAACACCATAAACTGCAAAATCTCTGTTCTGGGAGAATATTGTGGGGTTAGTTTTTCCCAGAGGATGCTGCCCAAATTTGGGTGTTTTGGTAACTATGATGTAAAGAAAATACTATTCTAATTTGAGTTTTCTGGTAACTGTGATGGGTGAAGAGTGGTCAGAGTAATGAAGAGCCAATCATAATCTTAATTTGGGGGACATTTCTGGACCTTATGTAACCACTAAGCTATATAAAAATGCTGTTCTAACTGCATCAAGGATCTTTGGTTACTGACAGACTATTGGCCTCTATTTTTGGTAACTGTTAGCCTTTCCAGAAAATAAATAAGTTCAGACCTTTGTTACTCAGTTTTTCATTATCACAGATTTATTGCAATATTATTCAGCTTTTGTGTGTGTGTTGTCTTCCCATAATAGATTCTAAAATCCCAGAGTCTTTCTTTTTTGAGTATGTATCCATAGTACTGAGGACAATGCCTATACATATTTGTTAGTTAATAAATATTTAACCTGTTGACATGTAGCTTCAGGATATGACAGATAGTTACATCTTGAATAAATCTGGAATAAATGCTCTTTGATGTATAGCTTAAAATTAAGGGATATTTGAGAAAGAAAAATCTTATGGAATTAGGAAAAGCAATTGTCAAGTGAATATTTTAATCAACAATTAAGTTAGTGTGGGACTAAAATAGGGTGCTGGCAAAAGAAACAAAAAGGAAGTCCAGTTTGAGGAGATGTTGAAAAAACTGATGATATATTTTCCTTACATAAAAGGTTTGAGGGAAATATTTGTTTGTATAATATACATAAATGTAACAATCATATTCACATACTAATTTAGAGATATTTTGTTGTTCAGGTATTTATACAGTCATGTCAGACTTCTTGTGTCCCTGTTTGGGATTTTCTTTACCAAGATACTTGAGGGGTTTGCCATGTCCTTTTCCAGTTCATTTTACAGATCAGGAAAATAAGAGGAAAAAAGGCTAAATGACTTATTCAGAGTCACACACCTATTGTCTGTAGATTTGAACTCAGATCTATTTTCGCTGTAGGCCAGCACTCTCTAATATACCACCTAACTGCCCATTTAGAGAAATGTATATGTATCTAGATATAGATACAAATATATTCACACAAAACTAGTTTTTCCTCCCAACTATTATCTTTGGGATGAAATTTGAACTCCATCTTCCTGACTCCAAGCCCACATCACTCTCCAATTTCCTTTTTTTTTTTTAAAAAGAGGATTAGATTATATGATGTCTGAAGTCCCTAGTAACTCTAATTCAATGTTCCTTTATTTTCTCTTTTAGGATACATTATAGTCAAACAGTCATCCTGAGTAAAAGTCTATTCTTGCATTTGTAATTCGAAAAGCAAAAATAGTAAAAGCTAACATTTGTATAATGGTATAAGGTTTGCAAAGTAAGATACATACATATTTTCCCAAAAACTTCTAGTTCCTATTTTTAATTCCTAGTAGACTAGCAAGCAAATTGATTGGTGACAGCAGTGTCCCCAGTTATTTGGGTATGTTATGGCTCAGCAATGGGGCAGTGCACTGGAATTTTTCTAATATTTCAACAATTAAAGCATTAAGTCTCATAGAGATGAAAGGACAGGATTACCTTCTGCCAAAATGTATTCTATTTCAGCTTACGTAGCTTCAGGATGTGACAGATAGTTACAAATCCAGAATAAATGCTCTTTCTGTGTCGTTTAAAAATACCTACCAAAAAATCTGATGCAACAAAAAAGATATTCAGGGAAAATAAAACTTTTCTTATTTTTTAAAGTTAGTGCTAGAGGTCTTCTACTTTACAAAGTTCATAATTATCTTTAGTTGTGAGTTTTAAAATTACTATTCAATAGCTAAGTATTATATTTTAAAAGTTTTAGTAATAATAACTAGATCAAAAGAACTGCCTGAATTCAACCTGGTTGCTAGTCAAAAAATGGGCAGAAGGAGGAGTTACAGCCACTTAAATACAATCGCGCAAAATACGGGGACACAGAAAAAGGGAATTTTGAGAAATACTAAGGGACTTCTGGGGGATGAAGTCCAAAGGCTCAAAATCTCCTTTTATACATTCCCCCATTCCCCTTCCCCCATGATCCTATTGGGAAAGCAACTTCCCCGAAAAAATCATGGAAACATAATCTACTTAAAAATTACAGTAATTTGTGGATAAAAGGAAAAGAGAACAAAACCAATGATTACTAAGTTGACAAAAAGCCAATTTGGGACAGTTACCTTTGGCATAAGAGTATACATTCAAAACAAAGGCATTTCAACCCCCCATAGTTCAATTCATATCCCAAAGTTCACTCTGGATCTTCTGATTCAGCATGTGCTCTCTGCAGGTATCTCTCTTCATGATGCATTCTGGATTCTGGGAGGTAGCAAGTTTCTTATCCTTAAATTGCTCAAATGTAAATCAAAGTTCACAACAACAATTTGGCCCCCCACGAGGTGAATAATAAGAAACACAGGAATCACTCAGCAATGTATAACTGAGTTTTGAGATATATGAATCAATTTGCAAAATAAAATAAAAAAAACATTAAAAAATCCAAATAAAAGAGAAAAGTAATTTGTGGATATAATACAAAATGTAAAAGTTTTATGCCTAAAAAAATCTAACTAAAGGAAAAACAAACCTATAACAGGTACTTGAATCAGTACCCAATTGAAATGATTTAAGAAATTATGCACTACTGTGAATTTTAGATTTATTCCACCCTACTTAGTCAAGCAATCAGGAATGTATACACCCCTACTTAAGAATTAAGTATTGAGGAGGATGGCCTATGGCAGACATGTGCTAGCAAGGGATAAATAACAAACAACTGACAGACCCCCTGGGCTATGCTACGTCAAGCTTAAGCTGCCATTGGTACATGTGAGACAAAGGAAGTGAGGTAAAAAAAAAAAGTCTATATATTCACATCACTTCCTCTTGCTGCTCACTCTTTTCCTGGAGAGGTGGCTCTGGCTCTCATTGGGCAGAGGAGGTATCTTGGCTTGGATGCAGCTATTGTCTGGGTTTGGTGGTGAGTGTCCCTAATACAGTCCTGGGAGAAGCTCAGTAGCGTGGTTCAGGTGAGGCATCTTCCTTGAGCTCTCATGGAGTTTAGGCTGATTCTTATTTCCTTTACCTTTCCAAAAACAATCTCCTCTTAAGAAGCCGAGCTAGTTTTAGTCTTCTGAGGAGGCCTCGTGCCTGAGTTCTCTGAACCTTCCTTGACTTAGGCTAGGCCAGAGAAATCTTATACCCCATCCCTCTCTCTTTTTCTTAATTCTTTCCCTCTATATTAATTAAACCACCATAAATTTCCTAAACTGACTTGAGTATTTCTATTGGGATTGAATTTAATCCCTGGTGACCAACTAAATTCATATTTCATTCAAAAACCCCTAAATTTACCCCTTATGCTACCCAATCAGTAGTGAGGACTTTAGAAAGTTTGCCACACTATGAAATATAGAAAAGGGACTAGATTTCAGAAGCAAATGAGAGCCTGGACGGCAGTGAAAAGGAGGTGCTTGATATAATGTAGCTCAGAGGAAGTCTAGCCTTTGACATATCAAAAAAGCTACAACTGCAAACCTCAATTACATCAATCCCACTGATTTGTGGTCTCTCTGACCTTGAGCTCCATAGGCACTGTGCAGGTGCTCGGTGCTTCTTTAGTACTGTACAGTGACTCTTTTTTATATTCCTTTCTTCTGGAATCAGACAGAATCATGAAGCAAAGTCCCATAATTCTTGTAAAAAATCAGTGGCATCCTTTTTAAAGTCTAAAGCTTTCAGTTATACTTTAATATTAGAACAAATTTATTTAAAATTTATATTACAGCAAAATAAAAAATTAAAGAAAAATCTCAATGTTGATATGTGCTTCAAATACAAAAAGGAGAGAAAAAATAAAACTCAGATATATTGTACATGCAAGTAAAAATAATAATAAAAATGTTTTAAAAATAAAAAGTATATAGCTTAAATTCAGTGACACACTATATCAGCCATGTGTGAGTACAAATTATTTTCAGTATAAAACAGTAATATAGTAGATAATGCACATTCAAAGAGCACCAAAGACCCCAAAATTCACAATAGCCCATTTAATTACAATAGCAAACAAATCCACTATCATATTTCACATAAGTTGCTGTATGACATAAATAAAAACCTATGAACTGATGGATATTTGTCACAATTTTTATAGATGTAGGAAATCTTTTGACCTTAGCAAACATATTTTTAAACAAAGTAAAACTTATTTGAGTCTAGAACATCATCAAGAAATCTAGATTGTTCTTATGGAAGTAAATTAAAATGAAAAATTTTGCAGGAGATTTTTTTATTTTTTTACTTCCTGCAAAATAGAAATACCTTGTCAGGAACATTTCTTTGTTTCTCTACCTTTAATACAACATTCTTTATAATATAAATATAAAATATCATCCATTCAGAAACCACTAGTTATTTAAACTTATTTCTGAAGACCCCTTAATATTACAATTAAATTCTTAGCTTATTAAATTCACTAAAGGATATATATAGTTTTTGATGAAGTCTATTCATCATCATCTATGTGACAATACACAACAGCAAGATGTCTTCTTTGATGGATCTAGTGAAAATTGTTTGGAAAAAGATGTTCATGGGCTTACAATGATATTTCTGTTCTTCAGCAAAGGTAAACGTATAATTTCAAGATCAATATAGTCAAAACATAGCTAAATTATTCAGCATAACAAAAATATATTGATTAAATTTAAAAAAAAGATAAACTTAATTTCAACCTTAAAGCAGTCAGTATATACAATAATATAAACAAATGAGAAAGTTCAGGCAGGCAGTGCAGTCAAAATCCATCTTTACCAATCTCAATAGACTTGTTCTTTATTATAGGAAGAGAATAAACTCAAAAAAGTTAGTAATAAACTTCCAGATCTCTTTTAATGTTTCCTTCCCCTCCCCCAGTATTTATCATCCATTTGCATCTCTTTTGTCAGAGCTCTGAAGCTTCTGATAGAAACACTGGACAGAATTTCCACTCCGCTTATTGAGAGTATTTAAGACTTTTAGAATTTTGTCAAAATATTTCAGTTTGGTTTGTAGTTTAAGTAGCATAGTTCCCTGCATATTCTTGAGGGGAAGTATACAGAATGAGAAATAGTCAATGAAAATACAAGATGCTAGTAAGAGATTCAAGCAGAGCTAATATGTGCTTCCTAATTCAAGCAATTCAAACTGTTCTTTGAGAGTTTGAAGAATGGTTTGGAATAGCATTTTTTTCCACAAAAAAAAAAAAGACAGAATGGAAAGGAATTAGTTAGGAGATGTGACAGAGGCTGGAACTAGAGAAAAATGCCAGGCTGACGAATATGTGAAATTGATTACTTCAATGGGGTAGGGGCCCCAGGAGTGGAATCCTGAGGAGGAGGAGACTCTGTCTGGAAGAACAGTGAGGGGCTCTAGGTCTTGAGAAGCAAAAGAGAGAAGTTGGGGGAAAGGCTTTCTCCTGAGGGTTACCCATTTCTCCCTTTTCCTGCTGGTGACTAGAAAGCTTAACCTCCCCCGCCCCAACACTTCCAAATTGAAGGGACTTCTGAAGATAAACCTGAACAGACTTCACCTCAGCTCCTGTTGCCCAGGGCTGAGTCAACCTGACTTTCTATCAGGGGGCTCAGGCTGCCAAGGCCTGAGTTTTCCCCAAACTCGAGGAGGGAGGAAACGGGTTTAGATAGAGACAGGGACCCCCTTTTCCCACATTCCTTTCCCATTCTTCCCTGCCTGTTATTTCCTTTTGTATTACCTGATTGAGTTGACATTAAAAGGTATTTATTCCCCAAGCTGAGTGTAAGTAGTGGAAGGGGTACAAGAGCAAATTTGGGAGAACAGCTTTAGCTAAGGAGGGAAGGCAGAAGGGGGAAAATCTTTGAACCCCCTCTCCTTTCTCTGAGCCAACCCTAAACATCAGCTATCTCCCCTGTACCCCACTTTGAGAAAAGGGTTCTCCTCTCTTTCCATACCTAAAGTCCAAACTTCCCTCGGGGTACAAAACTTCCCTTCTTTTGTCTTTTTTTAATACAGAGGCTTGGAAAAGTATTGCTCTTTCACCTCATCCTTAGGGGCAAAACTTTGAGGGAAACCAATAGCGCATTTGCATATGATAGAAAAAGTACTGTTCCTTGGTGTTTTGGGTCAAAAGAAAGGAGGAAAAAAATCAGGCTTATTTCCCAGAACTGACTAACACCCTTCTAAACTAGGAGTCTAAGATCAGCTTTTAAAAAAAAATATGCTTGAAAATTAGAAAGTGTGGGGTTCTTTTCTCCATGCTGAAAAATGGCAATGACAGTCTAGAAAAACACACAAATGGAGTGTGTAAAGGGACTGGGGCAGGAGGATTTTTATATGTCACCATCTATGGGAAAAAAAAATGTCTGGGATTGGCTGGCTCCTGTGGCAGGTCTGGTTTCCTCAAAAGGAGGCTGGAAGCTGGCTAGAGAGAGGTGAGGATTGCTGGCCAAGCCAAAGAACAGGAGAAACAGCAGGCAGTTGCAGGCTACAGAGTGGGGCAGGAGGACAGGCACACCTCGCCACCAGACCCTCATGGTGGATGGTGACTGGGCAAACTTACTATCTTTACTGTAAGGCTATCTGCTCAAAATTTTTTGAGAATTTGTAATCCCTTTGTGATAAATTAAATTGTGAGTTTTAAAATTAATGAATTCAATAACTAAGTAATATATTTTAAAAGTTTTATTAATGTCAACATGGAATTTAGGAATCCCAAACTTGTTACCTAGTGAGATCTGATGAACCCCAATTTTAGATTTACCTGGTAGATTGGAGACCCCAAAAGCTTGTCCTTGTTCCCTGTTCCCATGAGAATCTACCCTGAAGGGAAATGATAATCCTGGTTGGGTGAGATAAGCATATGCTTAGGACTTTCTTTGTTTTAGGTAGCATCCCCTATTGTATTAGAACCTTTCTCAGGAAGGTCAGACCTGGGCATGAACCATCCTTTAGTATCCATTGCAAGCAGCCTAGCTTCTAGCTATGATTGTATCTTGTCAGTGTAGTTTGAACACTCCCATTTTGCTTATAGCCATAGTGATGTCAATCATCTTTCCCTGCCCCTGGATTTCCAAAGGGTATATAGGTTCCGCAAGTTCTTTTGTTCCTTGGAGTCCAACCTGAGTCGGGGGCACTCCCAGGGGCTAGTGACCAGGGCGTCTTGACTCTGTGCAGTCATGGGAAGCAGCTCTGTTGTAGTATTAGTAGCACTAACCCCTTTTCCCTTGATTATAGAGTGATTTTGACTATTTAATAGTTCTGCATTTTTTCTAGTTGACATTAATAATAACTAGAGCAAAGGAAGTGCCTGAATTTAGCCTGGTCACAGGTCAAAAAAAAGAGGCAGAGGGAGGATTTACAGCACTTAAATATAATCACACCAAATAATCACACCAAATGTGGAGATGCAAGAAAAGGGAATTTTGGGAAATACTAAGGGACTTCTGGGGATGAATCCAAATGCTCAAAAATCTCCATTTATACAGTTGATTTATCTTTTGTGATGTAACAGCAACAATAACACAAAGCCGAAGTCTATACTAATTTTCCTTCTGAAATATCTTATTCTCACTCTCATGCTTCTTTATTTACAGGCTTGAATCTATAATACTTCATCATATGTTTAAAGTATTTTGAGCAATATGGCATATAGATAATATGAAATTAATCAATGGTATGTCTAGTTTATTATTTTTAATAAAACCAGCTCCTCTTTTTATTAATTCATTGGTTCACTTACTTTCAGTTTTATTCTCCATCTTTTAATTTTTAGGATTTAGAGTTTGGTATTTAACTAGTGATTTTAATTTGTTCCTTTTCTAGCATTTTTAGTTGCATACCCAATTCATTGACCTACTTTTTCACTATTTTATGAATGTAAGTATTGAGAAAGAGAAATTTTCCTCTAAGTACTACTTTGGCTACATCCCCAAAATTCTGGTATTTCATCATTCTCTTCAACCAAATTAATTGTTTCTATGATTTTTTTTCCTTTGACCCAATCATTATTTAAAATAAGATTACTTAGTTTCCATTTCGGTGTGTTAATAAAAGACATAAAATCAAAAGACCTGGTCAAAGGCCTGAATAACTATTTGACCCAACCAGTCACTTAACTATTCTGAACCTTACTCTTCTTATCTCTAAGATGGACACAATGATATTTGCACTAATAACTTCAAGGAGTGAATGAAAGGAACATACCTTGTAAAACTTAAAGCCTTATAAATTATAAGCTATTACAGTTCAGTTCAAAGATAATATTCAATATAGGACCCTCCCATATAAACCTCCCATTTATTTCAAGCCTCATTGGCTGTGTCCCATACTTGAAATGAGCTTCCTCCTAACCTCAGACCTTAACTTTTCTGGCTTCCTTCAAGATTCAATTCAAAAGTCAAATTTGGCAGGAGGCCTTTTTCTGTCCCACCACTGTTAATTGCCCTCCCTTTAAAGGTTACCTTTCATCTTCATTTTATGGATTTTGTTTGTATCTCATTTTTATGTATGTTGTTTCCCCAATTAGAATATATATTTCTTAAAGATAGGGACAATTTTGGAGTGTTTAGTACAGCATCTGGCACACAGTAAGTGCTTAATAAATGCATTTTAATTGAGATGCTATTTAATTTTCAGGAAATACTTGAAAGGAAAGTGGAAACTACTCCTAACTCGAAATGAAAGGTGGAAGAAAATGAAAGAACAGTAGGTATGGATCAATAAAACAACTTAATTAAAGTTAAGTGATTCACCCGGTGTGCACATTAGCAAATATCCACAGACTCATGGATTACATAAAATTAGATAGAGGACAAAGCTTACTGGGAAGCCTTTTCATTACAATTCTACTAGGTCTCTGAATTTCTATGTGTAAGGGAAAAGCATTTCATTCTAAGGGCAGATAAATGTAAGTTCTCTTTCCCTAGTGACGTTTAAAAAAGAAACAAAAAATTGTTAGAACAAACAAGGAGGGAAGCAGACCTTTTGCCAACTAAATGACAGAGATTATTAAAATCCTTTCATGAGGAATTTTTAACCCACCCTTTAGGAATCACTTCCTATCACTACCTAGTCTCATTCTGTAACAAGTATACAGTCTTAAACTTTTAATAGTGTTAGCTAGCTTATTGTTTCTAAATGTTAACTGTATATTGATTTTATATTTCCTATTATATTATAGTGGTAATACCTTGGAATTATAAAACTTTACAGATGGAAGGAACTTTCCAGATCCAGCTGCTTTTATTATTGGTAGAGTTAAGGAACAGAAAAGGAAATGAATTTACTTAAGGTAACACAGTGTTTTATTGCTAAAATATGAACTAGATATTTTTTCAGACTATATTTTATCTCACCTGTGGTTCCTAGTAGCTGCTAGCATGTGGCAGCGGCCACACCCCGGGAAATGGCTTTGACAGGCCGGCTAAACCTTGTGAGGGTAGCCATCGAGTCATCGACCCCTGGTGAACTAGGGCTTTGCTTACCCAGCATGTGAAGACTGCTTTGGCTGAACAGAGGAAGAAACCAATAAGAAGGTTTAATGGCTGAGAGGGCAACGCAGCAAAGCACTATGGAGTGCTCAGGGCGTGTTGGAGCACAAAGGACAACATGGCCACCCAATGCAGCTGAGGAAGTCTCCAGGTGTAACGACCTTTCGTGCCAATGGACCCAGGCTTCCAACGCCAAGAGAGTGGGACTGTCTCTGTGCATCGGCTTTTCCACTTAAATCTCCTTCATGCACGAGTGTCTTTGTGCAACTCATCTATCATAGATGAAAATACACAAAGACAAACGTCATCTTCAGTTACCAAGAGACTACTACTAATTTTATCTATATGTCTCTTAGGATTTACAAAGCTCCTTAATGTGTGTTATCTCACTTTATATTTGTAAGAAGTTTATGAATATATATATATAAATATATATACATACACATCTACATATTCACATGTATATGTTCATATATGGGGATGAATGATTTTCCAAAGGTCACATAGCCAGTTAGTAGCTAATTTGGTGGAATCTTGAATTCATCAATTCTAGCCCCCTGATAATCAGAGAGATCAACATAGCTACAAAAACAAGAAATAAAATTATGTATTAATTTGCTGTACATGGAAGCAGATGCTTGTGTTTTTATGCAGACATGCATAGTTTATACATAATAAAATCTCCCCTTCATTAGAGAAGTTCCATAACCATTTTAAATTCAATACACTTGTCTGATTATATTTAAATTTTTTTTAAATTTTTATTTGTTTTATTTTCTACAAAGGTGGTCTATTAAAAAGAAAAACAAATGTCCATTGGAGAGCCACCTATACTGTCCAGAGTACATTGGTTCAGTTTATTAAGGTTAGAGTCAGATCTTCACCTTCTCAGCATATCCCAAATTAGTTCTATCTATTGCTTTAAGTGACTTGTGCCTATATTACCATTAGTAACATTCTGTGTTTGCAGATATTATTTTTGTCAGCATTTTTGTTCCTTTTTTAATTAATCAACCAATTTCTTAATTTTCTTGCAATCATTTCTTTTCCTAATTTTTCCTATATCATTCATGTCTTCCTTTAACTTTTCTAGGAATTCTTATTGGCTTTATGTCCAATTCCCATTTCTCTTTAAAGTCTTGCTTGCAGCTTTTTCTTCATTGTGGTCTTCTTCTAAATTTGTCTTGGTCTTCCTTGTCACCATTGTAACTTTTTTACGCCCAAGTTCTTATTTTGTTCTTGTTGCTATTATTTGCTAATTTCTCCAGTCTGTATCTTGATTTTAAAATTTATATTAAAATTGGGCTCTGTTCCCCTTGGAGTGGAAAGGCTTTTTTCCAAGCTTCAGATTTTTTCATGCTGCTATTAGAAAATACAGTTCTTGGTTTCTGTAAATTTTCAATGCTTCTAAGGAGGTTTGAATCTGTGTTGGGTGTTTTTTTTTTTTGGTCTTTTCTGGGGGAGTGCTTCTTGCTTCTCTGAAGATTCAAGCACTCCTCTGAGCCCTGGATTTCTGTCCTAGACGCTTGTTCTTTTGTAACCACAAGTGCTACTGCTTCCTTCTTCCCTAATAGGTCACCAGCTAATGTGTGAATTACTACAAACTCTCCTTTCTGCCATGATAGGCAATCCATCAGGGTTTTGCATTGAATGCTAGCAAAGGGTCTCCTATAATAACTTTTTAAAAATCAGTTTTCTGACCTTCTTACTGTCTCTTGGTTAAAAACTTCTAAAGCTGCTGCTGTCACTGTCATAGCCACCTGCATGGTCCATGTTGCTTCCTTTGGTACCACTACTCCATTGATTCTGGCTGGCCCTACCTCAGTGTCCTGCTCCTGCCAACCTGTCAAGATATCTTAGGCAGGAAAAATGTTTCCTTCTGACCTTTTGGCTTTTTGCCCTTCCAAAATTTGACTTGACATATTATGTTAAAGATTTTAGGGAAGACAATGTTGAGAGGATTTCCTAGATTTGCTTCCTCTAATCTGCCATCTTGTCTTTGCCCCAATTGCTAAATTTTCAACGTGAGCATTTATCTATTGGAAAATGGAAAATTGCTACAAACCATGGCTTGATTTAATTATTTTGTTAATGTTCAGAGAAAACATTAATAATGTGGATTAATCATTAAAGTTTGTCCTGTATATTGTGAGGCTGATTATTAAACATTTACCAGTACATTTCTGTTATTATATGATTATGGGATAGTCATTTAACCTCTAAGGTTTAGTGCCTTCATTTGTAAAATAAGGATACCAATAAGAATTATCATGACATTTAGAAGAGTTGATATTTAAGAATTTAAGTATTATTATGGGCCTTATAAGTTAAAATTTTCCAAATGCCTTATAGATGTTCTCTTATTGATCTTTATAACCCTATGAGTCAGGTATTCAAAGTATCACTACCTTCATTTTATAGACAATGAAATTGAGTCTCAATTCAAATAAGTGACTTCTCTGTGGATTTTATAAACAGTAAGTACCACAAATAAAATGTCAATATAGATCTTTTTTACTACAAACCCAACATTCTTTCCATATAGCCATTCCTGTTTCCTTACCTCACAGGTTTTTATAAGCATCTGAGAATATGATATTGTGAAATGCTCTGTAAACTTGAATTGATTCTTAAATATTGGTTTCAATTCCATGAAAACAGATTTAATAATAGCTTAAGTAAACTGTCAAACACATTAATTCTTAATTCTAATTGAAAAGGAAATTGAGAAAGTCTGACTATGAATGTCTTTTAAGTAATTTTTTCTGGATTTTTTTTTACCTTTGGAAAAAAGGCATCTAAATTAGGGATTTAAGTTGCATGTGAACCCTTCTCAGCTGGCATTAAAGAAAAGGATTTTGCTCTAGAAGCAAAATATGTTTATTATGCAATAGTAGAGTTTATTCTTTCCATAATGAATTCTTGAAATAAATAACTGCTCAGAGAATGGATTTAAAAACAGCCTCAGATGGTCAAATGAACAGGTAAATTATACTTCTGAATTGCAAATCTTTAGAAAGGAATGGGTTTCCTCAGGCATCCTGTTAGTAGAATTTTAGCAAAGACCTTTGTGTTTTTTGCACATTAAATATACTGTAATTATGACAGAAAGGAGTTTATGAAACAACTTTGCAAAATGCAGGGGCAGGACTCCATTCTAACAGGTACCTTTTTTTATCCAGACCTGCAAGTGGCAAACTAGGGAGTCAGAGGAAAAGCTAAACCAGGATGCCCTTTAGGGAAAAAATGACAAGGTAAGCAGGAGGATAGATCACAGCCCTTAATTCATACATTCATAGCTGGCTTAAACATTAACTGACAGTTACTGCTTTTATATCTATTTGAAAGAACAGGCTGCTTCTCAAAATGAAGGCTTTTTTTTTTTTTCTCTTCCTCTTTTCAGCATAAAAGCTCCAAGGTTTTTGTGGGTTTAGAGCAAGGATGTTTCAAGGCTTCATGCCATTATGTTCCTTCTGGAAGTATTCTTAGCACATTTTATTTATTTCCCTTGTGCTAAGCTCTCACCCACAGAAAGCTGCAACCACAATTCAAATGGTATATGTTGAATGTAATTCAATAAATAAAACCAACATAAGCTTCTTTCTAAATAGTCGGTTCTTGGCTGAGGCACTAAAGCCACTGGGCTATTGAGTAGTGACAAAGACCTCTCTCAAAAACAGCTTACCCCACTCATCCCTTGATTATTCCAAGATTGGTTATTCAGCTTGGGTTTCATCCAGGGCTCTAATTCCTTTTGCTTCTCATTATTTTTCTTGTGTTTTAAACAGCCCTTACTGCTTCTTTTGCCTTCCTCTCTCTCCATTCCAAATATAGATAGGAAAAGCAGCAGGGGCAACAATGACACTGCAATGCATTGATTTCAGATCATTATTGCATCAGATCAGGGTAACAACTGAGTATAATCAGAGTATAATCAAACTATAATTACCTGGTGATTTATAAATTAAAGAATGTATTGTCTGAGCAATATTCTTATGAATTAGGTAATAATTCATTTCTATTTTACAGAGAAGGAAACTAAGATAAAAAGAGATAAGTCAATCTTCTCTTGGCCCTTTGATCAAAATGTGGTGTTTCTGTGTCTTTAACCCATGAATGCTGATGTCAAGTCCAAATATCTTTCCAAATTGGACATTAATCATATATTTCCATAGTTCTTTTGGATACTTACTCTTTCCACTGTTGAACAAAAACTTAGAAGTGATAAAATTTTGAATCATTCTTCCCCAGTTTCCTTTCCAGTTAGAACTAAAATAGATATTTATTATCATCCTTTTATTAATTCTATATCCAGTAGAAATTTTTAGGGATTATTAAGTACCAAAATACCAGTTCTAACTTTTTGTTTCCATTTCCAAAATTTTTGGGGGGTAATTGGCCATAGCAAACATCCAACCTGAATTTTCTGAGAAGGTCCTAGTTTCCAAAGATTCTATCCCTTTGTTCTCTTAAACAAAATCACTGCAAAAGTTGATTATTATCTTCAAAGACAGTGAAAATTATTCTTCATTTGGATTTAGAGAATCTGTGTTCAAATCTTTACTCTGGTAACTTTTCAGTTTATAAAAAAGATGGGTTTTTTTGTTTGATTTTCAAGATTTATCTATATAAAGTCAAGTCACATAGTATCTCAACATCAATTTCCTAAATATTTAAACCAAAAAAGTTGCAATAAACTAGATATTCTTAACATCTTCTCTGTGCTATATCTCTTTGGTAATCTGATGAAGCCTATAAATCACTTTTCATTTTGTTAAAATAATGAGTGGAAATCCATTTCAGTTAGAGATTATTGAAAAATAATGATGGCTTTATTTAGCTATCAAATTTCATATTTGACTAAAAAATCTGTCTGGATCTGTGCATGTCAGTTTTAGGACCCATTAAATGAGAGGAACTTTAACATTCCTTTAATGTTTTAATCTATAATACTATCTCCTAGTGGTTTATTGGTATTGTGATTATTCAGGTTGTTGTGTTGATCTGTGAGAAGATAAGATGTTAATAAAATAATGAAATGCAAAATAATTCCATACTTTAAAAAATTATTGGGTTTTTGTTTGTTTTGCTTCATTTTGCTCTAAACTATTTTTTTGCATTTGCCTGCTGGTATTTCAACATTTAAAAATAGAGGGGATTATCAACCCCTCTGAAGATGAACTTTATGTATCCCAAAACTATGTATCTCAATAGTATATTAGTTTTCTAGTTCATTTCATATGCATCTGAAAATGAGGTGATCCAATTTTGCAACTAGAATAAGTGAATTTGAATCTGGATTCTGATTATTAATACTGATATTTGTGAATGATATTCTTCTCTAGGTCTCAGCTTTCCCTTTAAAATGCTGAGGTCTCTTCCAGCTCCATAATTCTTTGACTTCTAATTATTCACAAATCTAGGGAGCTTTTCTTTGTAAATTAAGCAACTAAAATAATTAGTACAAGTCATCAAATAAGAATTAAAGACATATTAAAACAATTACTTTTCAAAAGTCATCTGATGAAGAAGTCATCTGTTAGTGATAGGCAATAGAATACATTAAGAACCTAAGTATTCGATTTAGAGAAAATAAAGCTTATATATACAGCTCTAACTTGATTATAGAAATAGAATATTAAAGCTATTAGGAAATATAGAGGTCAATTAATTCAAATCCCTCATTTTACAATGAAGAAACTGAAATGCAAAGGTTAAGTTCATGATATGTTATTTCCTGAAAGGGTGCCTGCAAAGATTTGCAATTGAGTCATGTTTTAATTGCAAGGGAACTAACTCTAAAGGAATCTAGTTGTTAGTGCTTCTATAGAGCAAACAATGATACCTTAACAGATATTTTAACTAATCTGGATTTGCCTTTTCACTTTTCTTGTCTCATGGTCAATTCACTCCTTATCAGAAAATGAGCCTTGGAAATGAAGAGTTATTTAAAACACTAAGGCTCTAGATAACATGTCATAATAAAATTTCCTGTGGGTTTGTTTGTCTCTGGTTTCCATAGTTTTGTTCTTGGTTTGATGTAAATATTTTTATCTTAAAACTATACTGAGAACAAGGTTTATAATAGGATTAGCATAAATATGCCTATATTATTTTTCCTGTAATTTTGACATTTATTTCATTAAGGATTTATTAAGCAGTCATATACTTAGGGCATTGTCCTAAGAGTCATGGAATAGGGGAAGGGAAATGAAAAATCTCTGCTCTCAAGAAACTTATATTCTTTTGAGGGAAATAAGATGCATATTAAAAATTCAAAATTTATAAAATTTGAAGGGAATATGAAAGATTTGGGACACTAATACAATCTTGATGGAGCTATGAACCCATACAACCATTCTGGAGAGCAACATGGAACCATGCTCAAAGGGCCCCCAAATGTGCATACACTTTGATTCACCAATACCAATATTAACTCTATATATCAAGAAGATTAGAAATAGGGTGGAAAGAATTTACCTCTACAAAATTACTCAGAGAAGATTATTCTGTGATGGCAAAAAACTAGAAACTGAAAGGATGCCAATCAAGTGGAAAATGGTAGAACAAGTTGTGATATATGTGTTCAATATAATACTATTGTGCCATAAGAAATGACAAAAAAGATGACAAAATAACCTGAAGAGTTTTATGAAATGATGCAAAACAAAGTAAATAGAACCAGGAAAATATTGTACACAGTGATAAAAATAATATATGACAATCAACTAGGAGTCAGAACTATTATCAACAAAGCAGGGAGCTAGAACTACTCTAAGGGACTCAGGATGAAAAAGGATATCCACCATCATAGAAAGAATAGATGGAATCTGAATGAAGATTGAAATATACTATTCTTTTCTTTATTTCCTCCATGAATTTTTCTCTACTATAAGAAATATATGTGTTGTTTGACAACATGATTAACATGAAATATATATTATGTGAAAAAATATGTACAACCTATATCATTTTATTAACATACCAATAATATATCAAATTACTTCCTTTCTTAGGGAGGAATGACTGGGAGTGAGGGGGAGCACATGTATTACAAAATGTTAGAAAATGAATGTTAAAAATTGAATTGATATGCAAATTAGAAAAAAATTAAAATTCATACAATGTAGTTTTTAGGAGAAGGAAACTAGAAACTGATATGATCAAAATGTTTACTGTAGTTAATCTGAGCTTCCTTCTCTGCTCCTCAAACATACTTTACAATTAGACATTAATTTACATTAATATTAATTTTTGTGAAAAAAAATATGTAGAAATCTAAGATCCTCCTATATGGTAGGATCCATTCTAAGCACTTGAAACATAGATAAAAAACTGTTATATTCTCTACCCTTATTGGGATATAATGTTCTAGAACTGAACATTGTTTTTTGTTTTATTTAAAAAATTTTCTCAATTCAAATTATTCTTATTTCATTGATGGTAGTGGCCAGTGTTGATTGAGTTCTAAGATCATAAGCAAGGAACTCTGCCTGTTGACTACTCAGGTGTATGATAATATGAAAAGGAGGAACTTTGCTTCTAATTCACAGTATACACATATATTCTATAACTGCCTTAGTGTGATTAATTTATGATGAAGAAAAGGTCTTTTAATTTTCTTCTGAGCAAAAATCGATTGAGTATATAAAAGGTAAGAAAAAGCCAAATTGTTTTGTCTTTTCTGGTAGTGATCAAGGTAAGAAATGTTGGAAACTTCCAAGTGAGCACCAAGTTGTTATCTCTCTGTCAATACTTGGACCTTATTATTTCTTCAATCTCTGCTATATTTATTCTTTTCCTTATTATTACTTTAATCTCTACTATATTTATTCTTTTCCTGATCTTGGATGGAAAAGACCTGAATAGATAAAACCTTCATAAAAGCTTCAGAAAGCTAATTAAGGAGACAGGAAAACGCAAAAGCTTAACCTACAGGACCCATTCTAGAGATGGCTAAAGCTGTCAGCTGAGAAGTTGTGGCTGAAAGAGAGAAACAGATTATATCCACTCTTAAATTTGAGCTCACTCTCCCCAGTGACTGAGGGGTTGGAAGAGAAGATAGACTCCCTTTGGAGGTTTGTACTTCATTTGTACATTGTTCTGACTACAACTTTTCAGTAAACATTGACTAAACAGGTGCAGGGGAAAATGATCATTGTCAAATGATACTAAATGGAGACACTATTGAAGGGTACACATTAGATTGAAATTTAAGATTATAGGATTAGAACAACCTTAGAGGGAAGATGGAGTAGCCTTCCTTTGTCTATGTTATTGTATTTAGAAGAGAAGCTCCTATGTCTTGATACATTGTGATTTCCTTTTGAATGGATACATTTTTGTAGCATTAAAGTGCTTAAAAATATGTTTAAAGACATTTTGGAAAGCAAACACTATACATACATACATACATACATACATATATATATATATATATATATATATATATATGTCAATAAATCAATGCTGAAGCACAAACTAGCATGCATACATTACATTAACAAAATGACATTATCACCCATTTTGGACTTTCAGCATTTCCATTTACCTTCCTTAGGGCAAAATGGTTGTTTACTCTTTATCCTTTATGAGGTCCAGTCACTAATTTTTACTGGGAAGAATGGGGAAGAAACCCAGCTAGGCCAAAACTGTTAGCTGTCCTAGACCACCCTCCATCTTTGCTTTACCACATAATTCTTCTATGATAATTGGTGTAATCTTTCCTTTGGAACTTTAGATTTGGGAGTAGGTTCTTTGGGAAAGCATAAAGGGAAGGACTTGGAAAACAAATAAACAGATTAGAGGAGCATAATTTGCCTCACAGATCTCTGGATAAGGGAAGAATTTATGTCCAAACAAGATGTAGAGAATATCATGAGATGTAAAATAGATAATTTTGATTATACTGAATTAAAAAAAAGATTTTGCACAAAGAAAATCAATGAAAATAAGATCAGAATGGAAACAATAACCTGGGGGAAAATATGGCAAGGGTCTCTGACAAAGGGCTCATTTCTAAATATATAGAGAACTGAGTCAAATTTATAAGAATACAAAACATTTCCCAATTTATAAGTGGTCAAAGGATGTGAACAGACAATTCTCAGATGAAGAAATTAAAACTATCCTTAGATAAATGGAAAGATGCTTCAAATCATTATTAATTATAGAAATCCAAATTAAAACAACTGTAAGTTACCAACTATACTTATATAGGACTGGCTAGTATGACAAAAATAGGATCATGATAAATATTGAAGAGGATGTAGAAAAATTGGGACACTAATACCCTGATGGTGGATCTGTGAACTGGTCAATCCATTATGATGAACAATTTGGAACCATGTCCAAAGAGCCATAAAACTGTCCATGCCCTTTCTGTATCACAAACTGATCAAAGATGGGGGAAAGGACCTACTTGTGAATATATATATATATATATATATATATATATATATATATATATATATATATATATATATATATATATATATATAGGGTGTATGGGGTGCTCAGGGAGGGGTAATATATCTGGTATGGAGGGCTTGTCGTGCCCTTCTAGGGCAGCTCTCCAGCCACTGACCCTCACCTGACACCCAGCTCTCACTTGTGGCTCCTAGTAGCTGCTAGCATGTGGCAGAAGCCACACTCTGGGCAACGGCTTCGACAGGCCGGCTAAACCTTGTGAGAGTAGCCATCGGGTTGACATTGACCCCTGGTGAACTAGGGCTTTGCTCACCCAGCATGTGAAGACTGCTTTGACGGAACAGGAAGAAGAAACCAAAAGGAAGGTTCAACGGCTGAGATGGCGATGCAGCAAGGCACTGTGGAGTGCTTAGGGCATGATGGAGCACAAAAGACAACACGGCCATCCAATGCAGCTGAGGAAGTCTCCAGGTGTAACGTGTTTTTGTTCCAATGGACCCAGGCTTCCAACACCGAGAGAGTGGGACTGTCTCTGTGCATCGACTTTTCTACTTAAATCTTCATGCACAGGTGTCTTTATGCACAAAAACGCACAAAGACAATCATCATCCTTGGTTCGAGAGACAACCAACAACAACAACAATATATATACCCATATACTCAGTGCTTTTTGTGGTAACAAAGTACTGGAAACTGAAGGGATGTCCATAAATTGAGCAAGCTCTGGTATATGGTTGTAATAGAATAGTGTTGTGCCATAACAAATGACAAACGAGATGATCCACCCCAAAAAATAAATCCTGGAAAGACTAATACAAAGTGAAAGAAAGTGATGTGAGCAGAACCAGGGGAATTTTGGAAATGTAAAGAATATTGTTGTAATGTTGTAGGAGGATGTTGTAAAGAGTAATAGAAACACAACACAATGATCAGCTTGGACTACTTAATGCAAGGACCCAGCACAACTCCGAAGTACTCATGATAAAAAGAAAAAGTTAATCACTGCTACAGTGGATGAAATCTGAATACAAATTGAAACATTCCATTCTTCACTTTATTTCCTCTATTAATTTTTCCAGTGGAAGAAATATGTGTCTTTTTTCGCAATATGATGAACATGGAAATATGTATCATATAATAACATGTGGTACCTATATCACATTATCTTTTTGGGGGATAACATTAAGAATATGAAAGAGGGAGAGAATATGGATTGCAAAATGTCAGAAAACATTTATTCAACTCTTTGCCAATATGTAATCTAGAAAAAAAATATTAAAACTTTTTAGAAAGGGAATGATTTCATCTAATGGAGAAATAATCATGAAGGTAATTTGTAGGACCTTGAAATTAGGGACAAGACTAGAAATTGAATAGAAAGAAACATATGGGAGGACTTGGGTAAAATTTTTAAAGGAGAAGAGATTAAAAATGAAAGGGAAAAATGTCATCACCAATTGAAAAATTCTTGGGATTAAAAAATCTCAAAAGGCTATCTAGTTTTATTCTTGTTCAAAAGAATTCCATCAATGTAATGATGTATATGTGGTTATGTACCTTGTTCTTAAACTGAAGGGAAGTCCATTAACTGAGCCATCTCATTTCTTTATTAGACCAATGTAAATATTAGTAATGCCCCCCCACATCAAGATTATATTTGCCTCAATGTTTTGTCTCATTGCTGCTGGTTCTTCCCCTTGTATACAAAATACAAGTCCAACCTTCTTTCATTTGATAAATCTTCAAATACCAGAAGATCTCTCTCAGACTGCCTTCAGAATCAAGCTGGAAAAAGGATCAAGGAGATAAAAATTGTACATAGAACACTGAACTTGGGTTCAGAAAGACCTGGGTTTCAACAATACCTCAAGGCCACTTCACTTTTTTATGCCTTAGTTTCCTCATTTATATAATGAATGGGGTTTGACTCTAAATAAATAATTATTTTATTCTGAGAAGAGATGAAGAAAAAAAGACCGTGTGAAGGTTAAGGGGAAAGATTCAAAGAGGAAAAGATACTTTGTGAAAACAAGCAATAAAAGAAAACAGCAGGGACTTAATACAAGGTAAGATAAATTATTAACATAAGAGTAAGATTAGGCAAAGATTCATATGGAAAAAAAAATAGGGATTTAATGGACTATAAATAATGGAGCTATATGGTTCAATAGTCATATTTTGTAGCAAAACCTACTTCTCCCTAGTTCCATCATCCTGCAAAATAAAAAAAAACTAATAAAATCATAAGCAACCTTAAAACAGGTATGGTATCCAGAACTGGGCAAGTGATTATTCTGATCTGCTTTACCTAAGTATAACATCTTATAAAACAACATTATTATGTTCAGATCTATAAGGCTTATTTCTATTTTAAGATATTAAGGATATTGCTAAACTGAAGAACCTATATGATTCCAATGATAATCATAACTCATAACAACTAACATTAATTTAGCTCATAAATACACAATCAAGTTTAGATATCCCAACACTATAAAGATGGGTTCTATCATTGTCTTCTTTTGCAAATGATAGAATATGAGTTCATAGAGGTCCAGTTAGTTTTCCATAGTTTATACATTAAGTAAGCAACAGAGGCAGAATTTGAAACTAAATCTTTATTGTTCCTAATAACAGTACTTTTTCTATATGCAATTATGCCATAAGTATATCAGCTAAAGAATCTTTTAAGTTTAACCAGGAGAAAAGACTTGGAAGAAAATGGCATTTGTCTGCAAGAATATGATGGCTATGATATGGAAGGAGAATTAAATTTGTTCTCTTTGACTCTGGAGGGCACAATTAACAACAGAGGATGGAAGCTGAAAAGAGTCAGGTTTGGATTTTCTATAAGGAAAGGGTACGGATTAGGTAGTACTATTCCAAAGAGGGCATATTTGGGAGCTACTGAGTTCTCGATCATGGTAACTCTTTCAGCAGATTGGGTTACTATCTTTCATGTATATTTTTAAAGAATTTCTTATTCAGTTAAAAGTTGGAATTAATGTCTTATAAAGTCCTCTTTAACTCTTAGATTCTGTGATTTCTCCTAACTACATAGACTTTTAATCTATAGCATTCTATTGAATACTTAAATATTATTATATCGTTTCTTATTTCATATATGCTATTAATTTTTCCTTCTAGAAAATAAACTCAAGAGAAAGAACCAGGTTTTAACTGCTTTTTATAAACCACAATGTGATATCACTATCAAAATTGTGAATACCTAAGTGGTACCCCAGCAAACATGTAAGGGAAATCTATAAAACATTGAACAATATTTTTGAGGTTTGTATAATATTTTTCATTAAATCTTATTTTTCTCCATTTTGCCTTTCTATCTTATCAAATAACACTATTCACAATATTTACTACTCATTATCCATAAGATTTCACATCACATTTGTATTATAAACTTGCCCTTTGAAACTTTTATATTTGCAGCGCTTAAAAGAAAGTTAGTGTTTGCTGCTTGAGAGAAACTCTGACTCTTTTGTTCTTTTTATTAAGGCTATTTATTCATATCATCGTGACTTTAGGAAATTGTGATAGTCAGTATTCATTTCTTTTCTTTTATCTATTGCTTTTTTCAATCAAGAGTTTGAATGGGGGCAATTATAACTGGGTCAATTACATATCACATCTCTTGAAGTAATAATGGGAAGTGGGAAGAAAGGGAACTAAGTCACTATATTCTGAAACATAAAGTCATACAAAAGGTGAAAGGGCTACTTCAGGAATTTATCAGTTTCTTCCTTAAGATTTGTTTTTAAAACAAAGCCTAGATGACCTTACACATAGTAGAAAAATAATAAATATTGACTAAATGAATTAAACAGATGAAAAGAGCCCAGAGGCTCTGTACCAATAATGGTTTGTTTTTTTTGATTGTTATTTTCTTTTTCCTCTTAAATTTGTAAAACTAATTGAGTTGGAGATATCTTGGTCATGCTTAAATGGATATAGGACTCAATACAATTAAATAGAACTATTTATAAAAATTCTAATTATTCTTTTGTAACATACTTTTCTAGAAATGAAATCAGTAGTGTTGAAGGTCTGCAGTGCTAAACATTGTTTGGGAATTTTATCCTAAGAGAAAAAATAAGATGAAATTTCTGCATACTTTATTTCAACTGTATTTGTAGTTTTGTTAAAATTAGAACATCTATTTCCACACTTACATGACTATATTAAGTAGATATAAATATACATGGATAAATGATAAGATGTAAATCATTAAAAGAAATAAAGAATCATCTAGTTATCTGTTTAAAATAAAAGAAAATTAAATCAGAGGGAGGTTTAGTTAGCCTGGAATTGTTATTGCTTACAAAGGTAGAAAGGCAAATTTCAAGCTAAAGTCTTTTAAATCTCAATATGGTACTTTTCCCACAATACTAATGAAAATTTAATTTCTTTGCTCTTGCACTGAAATTAAACACTACTTTTTAAAAGTCTGTGGTGCACATATTTTGAATGTGTTTCCTCTGGGAAAAATATTAATGAACATATTTTCTTAAAAAAAGGAATAGCTTTTGCCTTTTTTGCTGAAAATAAAACATATCTCTACATACAAAATCCACAATTTGATAATTTAATGGAGAAACATAAAAATTCAAATTCATAGCACACTTCTAAACAAATCATTTTAATAATAGCATGTCCAATATTTTCCTCGTGATAACCATATAGAAACAATTGATTTTTAATGCTTGCTAATCTATTTTTAATAAGATAGGATATTATTTCAGTAGAACTTTTCAGATTTATTGAAAATAAAAGTATACACAAATGTCATATATGCTCCAATTTAAAGTATTGGGAGCAATTTTTTCCATCTTCCATTCTTTTCCCCAACATATTACATATCAATTATGAAAAATCCAATCCATTCTAATTCAGTAGGCATAGAAATATGTCTGGTACTGTGAGTTCAATTATATTAGGAACTCCCAAGTAAAGAGATTTCCTTTCACAATGTAACTCTTCACTTCATTTTGAAGTTTATAATATTAAAGGGTTGTCTATAGAAGACTAAGTAGTGAAGTGAAATGCTATTGTTACATGGTCAGTAATTATCAGAGGTAGCACTTGAACTCTAGTCTTCCAGGCTTCATACTGGTTTTTTAACCATTATACAGCACAGATCTCATATAACCTGATGAAAAACTATAAAGTGCTTACATTTTATTCAAGGCACTGCCCTAAGCTTGGAGGTTATACCTACATATGAATTAGCTTTGGTGGGGAGGGAACACTAACAAATATGGTGATCAGAAATGATTATTCCCTTTGGAAATGGGACCTACATTGAATATAGGAAAAGGATTTGAGGATAGTGTTTGAGATGACAAAAGATATATCAATAGAGTTATTTTCAGATTAAATTCAATTCAAAACATTTATTCAGACCTTACAGAATGTCAGAAACCATATGAAGTGCTAGGCTTCACAGATAGGCTCTATGAAAAGACACTGTGGGAAAAGGTGGAAATTTATCCAGCCACTCTGGAAAATAATTTGGAATTATACTTTTAAAATCTTTTTATCCTTTTTCACAGAGGTCTTTGTTAAGAATCAAACACAGAAACTATATCCACAGGGCTAAAAACTGTGCAAATTCTTTGGTCCTGTAATACCACACTATATCTGCATCTCAAAGGGATAATAAAACAAGAAGAAAGGACCTAATGGTACAAAATTATTTATAGCAGCTCTTTTTATTATGGAAAACAATTCGAAATTAATGGAATGTCCATCAATTAGAAATGACTAAATAAATTGCTCTATATGATGGTGATGCAATACTATTGTGCTATAAGAAACCATGAGTAGGATGATTTCAGAAATAGGTGGAAAAACCAACATAAACTCATGTAAAATGAAATTAGCAGAGCCAGGAGAACACTGTACACAGTAAGAGCAATATTGTATGATGATCATCTGTGAAATACTTAGCTACTATCAGCTACAATAATCCAGGACATTTCTGAAGGACTTATAAAAAAGAATGCAAACTACCAGCAGAGGAAGAACTGTTGGAGTTGGATGCAGATCAAATACACTATTTTCATAATAGTTTAAGTTTTTATTTCAATGTTTTCTGAGTATTCTCTTGCTACAATGACCAATATGGAAGTATGTTTTGCAAAATAATACATGTATAACACAGATTAAATTGCTTACCATCTCTGAGAAGTGGGAGAGAAGGGAGGGAGGGAGACAATTTGGTTATTTAAATTTCAGAACACATGTTGAAAATTGTTATTACATGTAACTGCGAAAATAAAATCTTTGAATTATATATGTATATAAATATAAGTGAATTTAAATCAGAAATGTCAGACAAATAGAAATACTCCATTTATAGAAAATTTTCATGGTAGCACTTTTTATGGTAGCAAATAATTAGAAACAAGGTTGGCACCCATTGATTGGAGAATGGCTAAAAAAAATTGTATATAATGTAATGGATTATTACTCCAGTATAAGAAGTAATTGCAATATTCACAGAACAATAGGTAAACTTGCATGAATTAATACTAAGTTTTGCAGAACCAAGAAAATGGACTGCATTAATATGAAGTGAAAGAAAACTAAATGAAAAATGAATACCATGTAATTGCAATAATCAAGTTTTGATACAGAAAAGAGTTGAAAAAATATTCCTACTATTTTGAATTGTAGAAGTGAGATTATAGAATGTTGTATATACTGCCATATCTGCTCAATATATGAGATTGTTCTCTTGAGCAGCTTTTGTTCTTCCTTTTTGAGACTTTGTTAAAAAGGGATATGTGACTCATTAGGGTAGGAGGGTGGAATATATTTAGGAATGAGTGTGATGTAAAAACAAAAGGCATCCATTTAATAAGAAAAGGAAGCTGGACATTCTAAAATAGAAGAAGGTAAAAAGGAATACATTTTAGAAATTGATAACAAAATGAAGAAAAATATGGAGGCAGAAACTAGAATGATTGATCCTTGGAATACCAAGTAGGCTAATTTCTGTTGAATGTATATTATAGAAAACAAAATAATGGATACTAATTCTGAAATTATACAAACTGGGTAATACTTTACCTGCCAAAAAAAATTGCTTTATGATCTATAAAATGTCTTCAAAATGGAAAGTTATTACCTATCCATATAAAGATAATATTATTATGAATCTTTTAAATAGATTTCCAGAAAGTAAACTAGAATCATTTCTTCCCAGCAGAGAGGAGGCATAGTACTGGAATTCAATTTGGGAATACCTGAGTTCATATCCAGAATCAAGGATTTACTACTGTGTGATTCTGGGTAAATCATTTGACTTCTAAGGGAATTAAATTCCTTATCTGTGAAAAATGGCTAATAATCACACTTTGTTTCTTGGGATGCTGTTTACTGAGTATTTTCAAACTTTAAAGCATTACATAAATCCTAGCTATTATTATTCTAAGAGTGCCTACATAGTTTCGTTACTGTCAAGCCATATACTTATCCATACACTGAACAAAAGAGGATCAAATGAATGCTTTGATATATCTAAACATTTGAAAATTATTTGCTAAGCACTTCACATTTGTCTTTGTATATCTTACTGACAGAAGTCGCTTAATAAATGGTTGTTGATGATTGTCTTTTCTCCCAAGACTCAGTAAATTATAAATACCTAGAAGTAACCTAGGGGTTGATAAACTGGGGTACCTCCAAAATACCTTCTTCTATACAGAATCCTACCTTTTCCATTTCTTATAGTCTATTCATTTCTAGATCATCTATGATCCAGGTATGTTGGTTCTCCATGGTGTTTCATCTCCAGTCTTTGAGCCTTTTTATAAAATATTTCCCTAGATTCTCCCAGTCTTTGGATCTTAGAATTCCTGGTTTCCTTTTATGATTCAGCTGAAATATTATCCCACACCCTCTATGAACCCCTTTTTTCATCTCCTATTTGCTATTGCCAAATCTATGTACAACTACCTTCCATGGACTCAGCATTTTTCCTATGTATTCTGATTTATATTTGTTGTCCAATATCTGAATACAAACTCTTAGATTAAATTGTGTGAAAATTTGTACTTTGTACTCTCAGTGTTTAACATAGTATCTCTCATATAGTTAGTCCTTAATATTGTTTTGTTCATTAAGTGATTGATTTCTCATATATATAAAACTCCTGATTTGCTTTGTGTTTGAGATGGCTTAACAGAAAGCTGAAATTATTCAACATCTCTTTTACTTCCATCTTTTCTACCTACTGGAGGAGTGAGGAACAAATATGGCTAAGAAATAATTGAAGTCCAAGGTTACTGTAAAAATAGAAAGTAAATATTTTTTCTGTCTTAGATGAATTTGTCTCCAGGGGACTGAGTGACTTTAAGGTTTGATCTCCAAGCCACTTCTAGTATTCAAGATGTTAAAAGAAGAGCAGAAATTATACAAACTTTGAAGAACAGAAAAATGTCTCAATTTTCAAAATTGGGAATCTAAACTTTACCTACTAATTGTGAGTTTAATGCTAATTCCCAGCAAAATTCTAGAACCAATAATTAGAGTGCTCTTTTGAAAGCACTTAGAAAGGAAGAGTGATTGCTTATATCAAGTCATGCCAAAGTAAACTCATTTTTTGTGAGTACGGTAAGGCCGATAAATCAGTCAGGAAAATGTCATTGATGTAGTAGATTGGGATTTCAGCAAGACATTTAATATAACTTTCATGATACCCTCATGGGCAAAATAAAGAATGTCAAGTTGGGTTCCAGTATTGATTTAGAAGACTTAAAGGAGTTAGAAGAGGGACTTTTGATAACCTCAAAAATTCTCAGATATTTAGGAGGAGGAAACTAAGAACCACAGATGTGAAATGATTTGCCCAGTAATTATATTAGTAGTAATATATCACAGCAAAAATTTGAATATAGGTGTTCTGATGCCAGGTACATGGCCCTCTTTCTCCTTTATCAAAATTGCTCTACAATGTCACCTTAGAGGGAGATTTCTAATAGAAGGTCACAGGCCTCAATTTTCATTGTGTCAGTCTTCAAGTAACATTTCTATCAGATATATGAAGTCTTGGATTTCATGCCTATAAAAGTAGAAGATTAATCACAACAGAAAGATTAAAAATTGGCCCAAGAAAGTGGGGATTTAAAAATATTTTTAATTTTGATTTTTCCCAAATTACATATCAATATAATTTAAATGAAATGGCATTGAATAAGTATATTAGGTTAGGTAGGATTATAATTTTAAATATTGGCTCTGCCTACCCACAAACAATATTCTCCTATTATTTAAATTTGATTTTATTTGTAGAAAAAGTGTTTTTATAATTATCATCATGTAGTTTCATCAGTCTATGATTATTTTAAATGTTACCTCTTATTGCACAATTTTATTGGTGATATATAGAAATGCTGATGATTTATGTAGGTTGTTAAAATATATTACTTGAAGAATAATTTGTGATTGTTCACCTCCAGAGAAAGAAGTGATAAATAGAAATATGCACGATATAGTTTTATATATACTTAAATATTTTTGTCAATTGATACTTTCTCTAATGGGAGGAGAGGAAAAAAGGAGGAAGTTTCATGGGTATTTTAACATAATAAATTAAAAAAATAAATTTAAATTAAGGGGAAAAAATCAACTGCACAATGCAATGGGAATGGAAGATCTTGATTAACCAAAGCTCATGGGGAAAAGACTTGGCCACAATATTCAACAGATAAAAGGTAAAGACATTCAAAAGATACATGCAACCATAGGCTGTTTTGAGAGAATATAATGTCCCAAAACAAAAGAAATAATTAATGGTTCATTCTTTTGTACTTTGTACTATTCAGATCACATCTGGTATATTGTCCTCCATTCCGGGTACCACATGCTACAGGAAAAAATGACAAGGCAGAGTGCATTAGAGAAGGTGATGAAGGTGAAGAAGGACCATGGCAAAAGATAAAGAATCAAAGAGTTATTTAACCTGGAGAAAAGAGTTTTCTCCAAGTTTTAAGTTTGTCCCTGCCCCTTGAGAACTCAAGTACCAGGCACACCTTTTTTGAACTGAACTATAGACCTTGAAGTGTTTGGGAACCCCAGTTTGCACAGGATTAGTAGATCTAGTAAAATGTTGAGTACCCTTATTTGTTTTGGTAGCTTCTCCCCTTGTTCAGCTCTCAGGAAGCCCAGTTCTTGGCTTGACCCTTTCCTTTTGTATTCATTGTAGTTGACTGATGCCCCAGATGCTGGTTGCAACCTCTTTGCATCTTGTTTGCAGCTTGTCTATGCATGCTTGCTGTTCCAAGTTCTCCAGGGGGTATACTATATTATAGTATATACTAATTAAATACTATAACTCTTTGGAGAATCATCTCATGAGGTGCATTCTTCAAGAGATACTGTCACTGGAGCCTCATGGTTCATATTCTGTGTAGTATCTTGGTGTTTCACTCTGCATAACCACCAATTATTGGACCTATCTCTTTACTGATTAAAGACTTGTGTTTTTTTTTTTTTACTACTTTAGTTTTTCTGTGTTTTTCCTAGGTTAAGAGATGTATGATTGTGGAAATGTTCTCTGATTCCAATTCTGAATTAAGGTGAATTCCTTAAGTTGACATAGTATGACTTCTTTATCAAGATGAAGAGTTGGCCTTGCACTTTTTGTTTTTGAGCCTCAAAAAAAGAAGTTGAATTTTTAATTCTTTTTTGAAATAGATGCAAGTTCTTCATACACACAGAAAAAGAATTTAGGGAAAATCTCAAACCTCTACTATTTCCTCTTCAGAAGTAAAGAAATCTATTGATCTCAGATTCATAGAATATGGGGAGATTTTCTCACCAGTAAGAGTTTCCTGTCTCCAGAAACCAAACTTTGGAAACAACAGACAGGGCTGGAAAGCTAATTAAGTAGAACTTGAGGACATTTAATCTGTCTTTTAATCTATCATATCTGAGACTGAATTATAATTTATTTTTCTGAGGAAACTGACTGAGTGTTGTAAACCTTAAAATTTCACAGACTTATGAATGTTAAAAATTTTACTCCACATTGAGGAATTCTCCAAATCCCTACTTGAAATAATTCCATACCAGATAGTGAGAACTCTACTTGAATGTGAAAACTCCTTGCTATGGGAGGATCTCTACCCCATCCCTACTTGGGACTGCTTTAGGGGAGAAAACTCCTTGCTATGGGAGGACCTCTATTCTACCCATACTTAAGAATGCTTTAGGGCAGAAAACTCCTTGCTAAACAATGAAAGTACTTGAAAACCATACTTATAAAGGAAAGGAGTTCTTTGAGCCATGCCTGTTTTTGGAATTGACACAATGGGGTGCTAAGTGCCTATAAAGGTGGGGCAACTTGTAAACTACTTAGACCTAAAAGGTGAAAACTTACTCAGAGGTTTTCTCTTAATGAAATTAGTCAACAGGACACAGCAGCATTTTTTCTGATTTACTAAAGAGATTTAATCTACTCAGCTGTGAATTCAAAATGGGCTGTCTTTTGGAAACATCTACAGTGATTGGTAGATGGAAGAACTTAGGGGAGGTGACATAGGACATTTTGCCCTTAAAAATAAGAGCTCAGAGAAGAACTGGAGGTCATTCTGAAACATTCAGATTGAGGAAGGACTGATTCTGAAACATTCAGATGGAGGAGGGAGCTGGTGAAAGCAGCTGAGATGATGCTGGCCTGGTGTCACTAGAATCCTTGCTTAGACAGACCTTTTGGTGAGTGTTAAAAGACTGACTGACTGATCTCTCTCTCTTAAGACTCAGGTCTAGGCCATGTTGGCTTAAGGCCCTTCATACTTATTTCCTTTTTCTCTCTTTCTCTCTTTACTTCCACATTTGTATTAATTAAAATCTCTATAAACCCAGTTGACTTGGGTATTTGAATAATTGGGAATGTTTCCCTGGCGACCACCTTATATTTGATTTAAAAACCAAGACACTGTAGTGAAACATATTTTCTGCGGTCAAATTTACTCACCCTCTCTTATATTTATCACAGTTTATATCTTCCACTATTTTAATCACTACAGTTTAAGACCTTAACTATTTTAAATCTCACAGTGTCAGAAATCTCTTATAACTGTTTGAAGGTTCCCTACAGAACAATATTACCAAAAACTAGAGATCTGAAGTTATCAAGAAGTAAATGAATGACCAAGTCAAAGGTTGTAGAGAGTTAAAGATATATGAGGATGGAGAAGGGGTTATTGGATAGAGTAATTAAAAATTTAACATGATGAGTTTGGTCTCTTCATTAGGAGTAATCAAATGCTAAATCAATAATTCTATGAACTTTTCTAGGATATGGTTTCCCAATTTGTAAAGAGAGATAATATTCTATTTTATTAATTCTTTCCAGTTGTGTCTAATCCTCATAACCACATTTGAGGTTTTCTTGGTAGAAATACTGGTGGCTTGCCATTTCTTTCTCTAGCTCATTTTACAGATAAGAAGAATGACCCAAACAGGATTAAATGATGCATGAAGGATTACACAGCTAGCTAGTGTTTGAGGCCAAATTTGAAATCAAGTTTTCCTGAATCCAAGCCTGGCACTCTATCCACTTTGCCACCTACCTGTCTCAAAACAGATAAAACTACATAATCCCTAAATTCTGTCCAGTATTTTGATCTTGCCCAGAGGAAAGAATTGTAGGAAAAGAAAACAAATGGGGATATTGAAGGCATTGGTAATAATGTGTTAGACTAAGGTAAAAGGACCTCATTTTAAATCCTACATCATAAAAAAATAACTTTATTAGTAACTATACTCTTAAAAAGTCACTTAAATACTATGTGCCCATTTCTTTCTATGTACACTGAGGGGGTTGAATTTGATAATTTCTAATGTCTGTTCAAAATTCTCAATTTATTCTAAAGGTTAAATTAAGGCATTTGACAAAGTGAGGAGAACAGTCTAACAGAAACTTTGTTTAATTTAGAACGAAGTACAGATTGAATGATAGAAAAGAGGAGATATTATTAAATTTATACCCTATAAATATACCTAAAATTCCTAATAATTGCCTAAAATTTCCTAAAACTATCTCTAACTGTCTCTTCAGGAGAGGTTCTTCTGCCTGAAACAGCAGACTTAATCTACTATACTCCATCTATAAATTATTTACTAATTCCCTAACTCCCTAAAATAATACAGTCACTGCTCATGCTCACTCACTTCTTCAATCAGTTTTCTATAGTATCCCAAATGTCAGTAGCCAACTTCCAGTAGCTCCTTGCCTAAGAGACAGACCTCCTGTTCTCTAGAGGTCCCAGAGGTAAAAGACCCTCAATTGTAAGCAGCTGCTTCCTTATCTCCTCACTGACCAACTGTCTCCCCTAACTTCCTGTCAGAAGGCTGGCTACTTCCTCTCCTCAGTCCTGGTCTCTCTGTTAACAGAATCTTCAGCTCTGCCTCACTAACTCCTATCATTTCTGATCTACTCAGAAACCCTGCTCTCTAACCTCTGAAGGAGACAGAGGGAAAGATTAAGAAAACCCCTTTAATCTCCCCTGATGATTGAGGAGACTAGTCTACCCAATGGATCTTTCAAACATAACTCTCTTATACTTATACTCATATTCCCTAGTCAAAGTTGCCTATACTATTAATTCTTTCTAATAGAAAACTATATGAATGTGAGAAACACGGAGAAGTAAATAGATAAAGAAAGCAAGTCTCAATTTAAAATTACAGTTATAAATACCATTATTATATACAAAAAATATATAAGAATATTGTATTTGTATCCCCTCTGAGGTGGGTGTTGACCAACACTTTATAATTTACCTATCATTCAATTATTTTAACTTTTCTATAATCCTATAAAAGTATATTAATAATAATCATTTCCAACCAAAAATTCTATAATATAAATTATATAATTACCTATTGGCTATTACTCATTCTATTTAAAAAATCAAACCTTTTATTGAAAAAAATATAAGTTTAGGAGTTCAATGTCATTGAAAATAATGTCCAGTTGTCTCTGTAGTCTTATCCTTGATGAATGCAGTCAATCATTTACAATGGGAGGTATTCTTTTCACATGAGAGCAATGGATCCACAATGCCTTTTCTCCAATTTTTATCACTATTTGGGGTTGTTAACAGTACTTGGAATGGACTTTCCTAGGTCAGATGAGTTGTTCCTGTGAGCTGGAAGTTCTTTTCATATGCTGTGTCTCCTGGATTTAAATCATGAAGAGAAAATTATATTACTCTAGCTTGTACCATGGCTCCAGATTCCTGAGATTTTCATATTTTGATATGCAGATCTTGTATATATGAGTCAATAGAAGTATCTCCTCCTAGCAATGAACATACAGTTAAACAGTTTAGCATGTATTGATGGATTACCAAACAGTATCTCAAATGATGAGATGTATAAATCTCCTCTGGGCCTGCTTCAAAGAATAGGACTAGAGGGAGAATCTTCAGGCCTTTTCAAATGAGTCAGTGCATAATTTTCTAATCATGGTTTTAAGTTCTCTGTTCATTTTTTCACCTTGCCCTGAGCTCTGAGGATGCATGGTGCATGAAACTTTGGAGTAATCCGTAAACATGAGTGCATTTGTGACATGATTATTAACAGTCCTTAGGTTTGTACAAATTGATAAACAAGTTTTCCATTTTTATCCAATTTCAGTTTTCTAAGAGGCAAGATAGGCATATTGTATTCTGATTTGCATAGGATTACTATTTTCTGTTCAATTAAATAACTTATTACTGGGATAATTCCCTTGATTGCTTCTTTTGATAATGGATACTGAGGATTGGAATGAGGTAGGCTACCTTTTGTTCTAATTTGACCTGAAATAGATGATTTAAGAAGGCCCAATTCAGAAGAAGTTGTAGCCCAGAGAGATTCAGGTATATCTCTTGGTATTTCAAAGGTGGGAGTTTTATCCACCACCTGAGTGCATATTATTGTGGCTTTTAATTTATACAAAAGTTCTCTCCCTAATGAATTCATAGGGGAATTAAGCATTAAAAGGAATGAATGTTCCATGGATAAAAGTCCCACAGGCACCATTCGTAATAAAAGCTTTGGGATTTTCAGAGATACTCCTGATACACTTACAACATTTGTAGAGCCAATAGAATTATAATTAGAATCAGGTGTACTCATAAGCACAGATCTTGATGCCTCAATTTCTAGAAGACAATCTTTTAACATATTTCCTACTTTTAATGTCACATGTGGTTCAGTGCTATCTGGGAAGGGGAATGTACTGGGATGACTGGTGTAATTATATTGTTGTCTAGAAAATCAAATATTTCAATCTCTGATTCCAGAATCCTTTCTCCCCTCTCAGACTGTCATAATGGTTCATGTGTACCTCTTTGATATTCCTCTCATTGAGGAGGATTTACATTTTTCTTATTATGTAGATGAGTTCCTTTTTGGATATAGTGTAACATGTCATTTGCCTCATTTTGATTATTAGTTCTATTATTATCATAATTTCTTCTTTATATTACTCCACCCTACTTAGATATACTTCAGGAGAAGATAAAGTTATAATCTCCTAATTAAACAATGAAGGTACTTAGTTTTCACCTTATAGTGAAGCTAGAACTTTAAGCTAAGTCTATTTTTAGAACTTAATACAAAAATGTGTTAAGTAACTATAAAGGTTAAATTAATCACAAAAAGGTCAAGTAACTAACAAAAGGTAAACTTAACAAAGAAGTATGAAGTAACTCAAAAGATATAAACTAATCCAAGAAAGTGAGAACTAAAAGTATGGGCAGTGCTGGAGAAAACCTTTGATGTGATTGGTAGATGTGAAAATTTAGAGGTGGAGACACAAGGGTGAAAGGTCTATATATTTGGGATTTTTTTTTGTCTCTCAAACACTCTTTCCCTGCTGATCATTTCCTGTGAGCAGCCTAGGCACCAGTTCGATTCTGGAACTCTGCCTGTACAAGCTCCCTCAGATAGCTTCCTTGAGATGGTCTCGTGGTGAGTTATATGACTGACTTCCTTTTCCCTTAGGCTCAGGGAGGCCCCTTTGGCCAAGGCCTTTAACTCCTGCCTGGCTCAGCCTGAGCCGGAATAGTTTAAATTAACTCTTTTTCCTCTCACTTTCTCTTCTCCTTAAATTCCTTCCCTCTATATTAAATTACCATAAATTTCCAGACTGACTTGGGAATTATATTTGGCAACAATTTAAATCTAAATTTAAAGTCACAACTCTGAATTCATCTTTACAGAGATAGTTTCAGAAAGTTGAACAATAATTCAGATGATACAATCTTCAACATATATAATTCGAGTCTCCATAATCTATCTTTATATTGATTCTTCTTCTTAGGGAGAAACAGGTAAATAATTTGTTAATTTGATATATTTGAAGTAATCCTATCAGAATAAGTATTCCCCCAAATGATGACAGCCTAAAAAAATCAGAAATTGGGAGCTGTGCCAGCTCATCCATGATCTCAGGGAGCAGGAGTTGTTTGAAATAGGCTGGAAACTCTTCCTTCACTATGTGTGTCATAATTTCTAGCAGCATATTGAATTGCCTATAAAAATTTCCTGTACTTCTAATTTTGCCTATGAATTCTTGAAAAGTAGGGATAGTATAGTAAAAGGTAAGGAAAAGAAGATTAACAGGTTAATCAGATTCCTAGCTGCTTCCCAAGTATTATAAGGATTAAATTAAGGAGTTTGACAAAGTGAGGAGAGCAGTTTAAGAGAAACATTTTTTTTAATTTAGAAACAATATAATCTTGTAAATGATTTAATTAATTATATTTATGAACATTAATTGAATTATGTTCATAATTCAAATGTTCAAATTCATTTTCAAATTCAAAATTCAAATGTTCAATTTCATTTTCAAATTCAAAATTCAAATGTTCAAATTCAAATTTAAAAAAATGTTCAAAAAACAAGAATTAAACTAAATTATTTCTCCCAAATATTCACACTGGGGCATACAGAATTTTAGCTTAATGAAAACTTTCTTTTTTTATTTTATTTTTATTGTAATGCAAAACAAACTTCCATATTGGTCATTATTATATGAAGAAACTCATATATTATCCACACCCCCAAATAAAGTCATAAATACACTTATTTTCATATCCAATAGTTCTTTCTCTGGAGGTGGATAACATTCTCCATCATAAGTCTCTTAGGATTATCCCAGATCTTAATGAAAACTTTTTGAGGACAAAATTTAGAAGCTGCTTAAAATAGAGAATTAGAGAAGAGAATCCATTTCATCCCTAAATCTGGGTAATGCCAATACAGTGATTACATTATGGGTTTCTCATTTGGTTTCATTTGCTCTATGTTGTCTGACTTCATTCTTTTTCAAACAATAGAGTCAGTGATGCCAGGAACAGCTAGCACTTGCATCATTTTCTACTGTAATATATGGGCCACCTTTCTATAAATAATGCATATCAAATTAACTAGCATCAACAGTACTGACATGCAAAGTATTTCTTGGCTAAGAGTTCCACTGTAGAAAAATACTTGTACAATGTATAATTACTAGACTGTATTACTGCTGGAGCTCTAACTTATTCTTTGCCACTTACACTCTATTTTCTAGTAGAAAATTAAATTTAAAAAAATCCTTGCAATATACTTCTTTCTTATACATCACAGTGTTCTCCATATTTTTCAGCAAACATACTCTCCATTGTCCACACTTTCTTACTAATCTTCAGTATTTTCTTTTCCTTTCTACTGCTTGTTTTCTATTGCCAGTCAACAGATCCATATCTCTCTTATTCTAAAATAACAAGAAAAACTTTCAATTGATCCTACCATCTCTGCTAGGTCCTGCTTTTGTACCTAAGCACCATAAGAAAGACATAAAATTTGTTCCTCTACTTCCTCTCCTTTCATTTTTTTCTGAAGTCTCTTTAGTTTGGCCTCCTACCTCATGATTCAAAAGAAATTTTTCTCTTCAAAATTAACAGTGCTCTCTTAATTGACAAATCTAAAGACTTTTTCTCAGACTTGGCCCTTTTTGACCTCCTTGCAGCCTTTGAAGCATAAGACACATTATTCCTGAATATTACTAATAATAATAGCTAATAACATTTACAAAGTGAATTAAAATAGTATTGTATTTAATTCTTTATTTTAATTTTTATTTATTTATTTTTAATTTTTATTTGGTCATTTCCAAACATTATTCATTGGAAACAAAGATCATTTTCTTTTCTTCCCTCTCCTCCCTCCCACCACCTCTCCCATAGCCCATGCACAATTCCACTGGGTATCACATGTGTTCTTGATTCAAACCCATTTCCATGTTGGTATTTGCATTAGAGTGTTCATTTAGAGTCTCTCCTCAGTCATATCCCCTCCACCCCTGCTTTTCATCGGTATTTTTGCTCCTACAGTTTATGTTCTGCTTGTGGATAGTGTTTTTTAGATCCCTGCAGATTGTTCAGGGACACTGCATTGCCACTAATGGAGAAGTCCATCACCTTCGATTATACCACAATGTATCAGTCTCTGTGTACAATGTTTTCCTGGTTCTGCTCCTTTAGCTCTGCATCACTTCCTGGAGGTTGTTCCAGTCTCCATGGAATTCCTCCACTTTATTATTCCTTTTAGCACAATCTTTATTATTCCTTTTAGCACAATAGTATTCCATCACCAACATATACCACAATTTGTTCAGCCATTCCCCAATTGATGGGCATCCCCTCATTTTCCAATTTTTGGCCACCACAAAGAGTGCAGCTATGAATATTCTTGTACAAGTCTTTTTCCTTATTATCTCTTTGGGGTACAAGCCCAGTAGTGCTATGGCTGGATCAAAGGGCAGACAGTCTTTTATCGCCCTTTGGGCATAGTTCCAAATTGCCCTCCAGAATGGTTGGATTAATTCAGAACTCCACCAGCAATGAATTAGTGTCCTTACTTTGCCACATCCCCTCCAGCATTCATTACTTTCCATAGCTGTTATGTTAGCCAATCTGCTAGGTGTGAGGTGATACCTCAGAGTTGTTTTGATTTGCATCTCTCTGATTATAAGAGATGTAGAACACTTTTTCATGTGCTTATTAATAGTTTTGATTTCTTTGGCTGAGAACTGCCTGTTCACGTACCTTGCCTATTTATCAATTGGAGAATGTCTTGATTTTTTCTACAATTGATTTAGCTCTTTGTAAATTTGAGTAATTAAACCTTTGTCAGAGGTTTTTATGAAGATTGTTTCCCAATTTGTTGCTACACTTCTGATTTTAGTTACATTGGTTTTGTTTGTACAAAACCTTTTTAATTTGATGTAGTCAAAATTATTTATTTTACATTTTGTGACTCTTTCTAAGTCTTACTTGGTTTTAAAATCTTTCCCTTCCCAAAGGTCTAACAGGTATACTATTCTGTGTTCACCTAATTTACTTATAGTTTCCTTCTTTATGTTCAAGTCATTCACCCATTCTGAATTTATCTTGTCTGAGGTGTTGATCCAAACCTAATCTCTCCCACACTGTTTTCCAATTTTCTCAGCAGTTTTTATCAAATAATGGATTTTTGTCCCCAAAACTGGGGTCTTTGGGTTTGTCATAAACTGTCTTGCTGAGATCATTTACGCCAAGTCTATTCCACTGATCCTCCTTTCTGTCTCTTAGCCAGTACCAAATTGTTTTGATAACCACTGCTTTATAGCATAGTTTGAGATCTGGGACTGCAAGTCCTCCTTCCTTTGCATTTTTCCCTTCTTTTGGTCAGTTGATACCCAATAGATTTGGCTACACCCTCTTACTTTCACCCTATGTATATCTACCTTTCTCATATGTGTTTCTTGTAGACAGCATATGGTAGGGTTTTGGAATCTAATCCACTCTGCTATTCGCTTGTGTTTTATGGGTGAGTTCATTCCATTCACATTCAGAGTTATGATTACTAACTGTGTATTTCCCAGCATTTTGATTTCTGCTTCTTTACCTGCCTTTTCTTCTTTCACTATTTCCTTCTACACCAATGTTTGCTTTTGAACAATACCCCTTGTTCCCACCCTTATTTTACTTCCCTTTCTACCCCTCCCTATTTATCCCCCCCTTATTTTCCCTATAGTCTTTCTAAAATTAACCCCCTGCTCCCTCCCTCTCTTGTACTGCTTCCCTCCCCACCAGACCATTTATTACCCTTCTACTCCCCTATAGGGTGCAAATCTATTCTCTGCCCCCAATGGATTGGATTTTTTTTCCATCTTTGAGTCACTTTCAAAGCACGTAAAAGTTGAGTATTTCCTGTCTCTGACCTCTTTACCCTTCCAGTGTATTGATGTTCTCCCCCCTCCCACCATGAGCTTCTTAATGACATGTAAATTTACCCCCATTTGTTTCTTTTAATATTAACCTATTTTTAAGTTCTAGTTATATATATATATATATATGCATACTCATGCGTATGTATTTTTGCATGCATATATCTATATACCTATTTATGTCCTGTCCTTTCATCCTATACAATTTGTTGCTGTTCCCTCTAAGTATTCTTCTTTTTTCTGCCCAGGTAATAACAACAGTTTTTAAGAGTTACCAATGACCTCTTTTCTTATAGGGATACATATCATTTTAACTTATTGAGTCTCTTAAATTTTTTTTCTTTTTTCCCCTCTTTTTTAATTACCTTTTGATGATTCTCTTGAGTTCTGTGCTTGGACATCAAATTTTCTGTTGAGGTCTGGTCTTTTCTTTATGAATTCTTGAAATTCTTCTGTTTTGTTGAATGACCATACTTTCCCCTGTAAGAATATAGTCAGTTTTGCTGGGTAGTTGATTCTTGGTTGTAGACCTAGTTCCCTTGCTTTCCAGAATATCATATTCAATGCCTTTCATTTTTTCAGTGTGGATGCAGCTAAATCCTGAGTTATCCTCACTGTGGTTCCTTGGTATCTGAATGACTTCTCCTTGGCAGCTTGTAATATTTTTTCTTTGGTCTTATATTTCTTGAATTTTGCTATAACATTCCTGGGTGTTGTCAGTTGGGGATTAAGTACAGGGGGTGATCTGTGGATTCTATCAATTTCCACTTTTCCCTCTTGTTCAAGGATTTCAGGGCAGTTTTCTTTAATAATTTCCTCTAGTATAATGTCCAGGCTTTTTCTTTTGTCATGGTTTTCTGGTAGGCCAATAATTCTTAAATTGTCTCTCCTTGAATGATTTTCTAAATCCTCTGTTTTGTGAATGAGATGCTTCATATTTTCCTCAATTTTTTCATTCTTTTGGTTTTGTTTTATAGCGTCTTGCTTCCTTGTGAGGTCGCTTGATTCAAGTTGTTGTATTCTGGTTCTTAAAGACTGGATTTCATCCTTAGTTTTTTGGTTGTCCTTTTCCTTTTGGTTGGATTTTCTTTGGAGGTCATCTTTCATCTTCTTCACCTCATCTTTCATCTCCTTTGCCTCATTTTTCCAGCTGGTTGATTTTGGCTTTCAAGACACTCTTTTCTGTTTCCAGATGACTTATCTTAGTTTTTAAGTTCTTTTCCCAATTGTCTTCAGCCTCTCTTAATTGTTTTGAATTGCATTTTGAGTTCTTCCAAAGCCTGTATCCAATTCGCTGGGATTTCTGATTTTTTCTTTGCTGGGTCCTCCCCCTCTGTTTCATTTGCTCTTTGCTCATTACCTGTACAGAAGCTGTCTATTGTAATTTCTTTCTTCTTTTTCTGTTGTTTGCTCAAGTTTACCCCTTCTTTGCTCCTCGTATTTGGCTGTGCTCTTGCTCCTCTCATTTTGTTTTGGTTTTGGGGCTGTCAGTCTCCCCTCTTAGAGCTTTGTCAGATCTCTTGGTACAGTCTCAAGGGGAGGAATGTTAGCTTCCCTGTCCTCTGGAGGCTTTTGATTGGATTGAGTTCAATTGGGTTGGGCTATATGTGGTATGAAGCACTGAGGCTCTGAAGACTCCTGGAAGCCTGGGCCACCCAGGCTCTCTCCAGTTCTCTCCAGCTGCTTCTCCAATGTCCTCAAGTGCCTTTGCCTGCCTCTCTAAACTCTGAGGAGTTCTGATGGGATTAGTTCAACTGGATTGGTCTGGATGTGCCCGAGGCAAGGGTGAGACTGGAGCCGATGGAGGGACCCAGTCACTGCCCGTTTCTCCCTGGCTTCCTCCCTGCTGACCAAGCTGGATGCTCAGAGCCCGGCACCCCGCTGCTCCCAAGGTAGACCCTGCAAACCAGCACCTTTGCCTGCTCAGAGGTTCCCGCTGCTGCTGGGGGCTCAGCCCTCTGGGTTGTGGGGGAGGGGTCCTGGGACCTTAGCTCTGCCTTCCCCTTGGCCCTGAGTATTCTGGGATTCTGGCTTTTGGGGGGGGTGTACCTTTTGATTTGCGTCCAGAAGGAGCGTTCCCCACTTCTGTCCTGTTGTTCATATAGAATTACGGTGCCCTAGGAGCATTCAGTCTGTATCGGTAGGGAAGGGTCTTCCATGAGGTCTGAACTTTTGCTGCTTGCTAAGCTGCCACCTTGACTCCGCCTCTATTTTATTTAATTCTGACTGGGAGATAGGTGCTATCATTATGCCAATTCTACATTTGAGGAAAGTGACTTAAGTAAAGGTTGAGTGCTTTGCCTAAGGTGGATAGCATAGAAAATAAATGTTTGAGGTAGTATTTGATCTCAGGTTTTCTAGATACACTGTTTATAGCCAGACTGAGTCATATAATTCCTCTTTAGATGATGCTGATATCATTTTTATCAATCCATACAACTAAATGTTGATGTTTCCCAAACTCGGTCTTTGACCCTTTTTTCCCATCATCTATACTACCTTCCTATATAATCTTAAGTATTCCCATAGATGCATTGACCACCTTTAAAGAAGTAATTCTCAGATATATCCAATCATCATATCTCTTTTGAACTACAGTCTCTGTCATCTATGCTAGACATTTCAGACTATATGTCCATTAGACATCTCAAACTCAGCATATCTAAAATTGAAATTATCTTTATCCACAAATATTATTCTCTTACAAATATTTCTTTAATTTTTTATTTTAATTAATTTTTAATATTCTTTATTGTCAGTTCCAAATTCTTTCCAACTCCATCCCTCTTTGACTCATTAAGAAAGCAAGTTATATGACACCAATTATACATGTGAAGTCAAGCAAAGCATACTTCCATATTAACCATTTATAAAGCATACAAGAAAAAGAAAGGAAAAAAAACCTAATACTTCAGCTAGTACACTGAGTTCATGAAATATCTTTCTGAAGGTGTATTACATTTTTCATCATAACTTCTTCAGAATTGTTTTAGATCACTGCACTGATCAGAGTAGTTAACTCTTTCATGGGTGATCATCATTATAATATTGCTTTTACTGTGTATAATGAAATATTGGTTTGACTTAATTCAATTTACACAAGTTCATATATGTCTTCCTAAGTTTTTCTTAATCATCTTACTTGCCATTTTTTGTACTCTTCCATCAAAATCATATAACAAAACTTGTTTTTCTATTCCCCATTTTATAAGCTCATATCTTCAATTTCCATTTTTTGCCATCACAAAAAAAATCTGTATATATTTGTGCAAATAGCCTCCTTTCCCTTTTCTGAAGTAAATGGCATTTACAGTAGAATATGACTTTAAATATAGTTTCAAATTGTTCTCTAGAATTATTGAAACAGTTCACACCACCAAGAACAATATAGTAATAGTTTCTATATTTCCACCTACTCTCCAGTTGTTATCATTTTCCTTTTCCATCATGTTTAGTTAATCTGATAGGTATAAGGCATCATCTGAGAGTTGTTTTAATTTATATTTCTTTAATCAATAATGATTTATAACAGTTTTAATATTATTGTTGATAAATATTATTTCTTCCAGAAACTGTTGATATCATTTGGTTATCAAATGGAGGAATGCCTCTATTTTTATAGATTTAAATGAATTCTATTCTCAACATATATTTGAGAAAGAGGCCTTTCTCAAAGAAGTTTGTCTTAAAATTTTCTCCAGTTTTCTTTTTTACTTAAAATTTTCACTGCATAATTTTTTTTTTTGCAAAACCTTTTAAAATTTTATCAAAATAAAATTATCCATTTTATATACAATGATCATCTCTATCCCTTGTTTGGTCATAATTTCCTCACTTTTCTATATATATACAGGTAAAATTCTGCATGCTTCCCTAATTTACTAATGCATCTTCTCTTCATACCCATATCATGTTCACATTGTGATCTAAAATATATGATGTGAGATATTAGCTTATGTTTAGTTTTAGTTAAATTAATTTCTTTTTTTCAAAGCAATTTTTATCAAATGATGAGGTCTTTCTCCAAAAATGGATCTTAGGATTCATCAGAAACCAGGTTGATTTGATAATTTGTATTGGGAATATAATATATTCTACTAATACATCACTTTCTTTTTATACAGTATCAGATTCTCTTGTTGATTTTAACTTGAAATCTAGGATCACAAGGCAACATTAATTAATTTTATTCTCCTTCATTTCCTTGATATTTTTATCTTCTAGGTGTTTTATTTGTTATTTTTGCTGTCTCTATGGAATATTTTTGGAAGTTTGATTAGTATAGAAGGGAATAAATTGGTTTAGACATAACTGTTTAAATTTGTCATTTGTGTGAAAATTGTCATCTTTTTGGAAAGAATTCTATTTGGTTTCCACTGCTTTTGATTTTAGATAGACACTATCTTCTTAAGAAAAGCTCCAATAATTTCTATGTTTTCTAATGTTTTTTAATAGGAATGGGTTTTGCAATTTCTCAAAAGCCTTTTTCCTGAATTTATTGAAGTAATAATATGATTTGTTTTATTGATATGGGAAATTTTGCTTATAAAATTCCTAATATTGAAATGGCCCTATATTCCTGGCATAAATCCCAACTATTTTCATAATGGGATTCATAATCTCATATATACAAATTTCCCTAATGAATATTGTTGCAAAAATATCAGCAAGGAGATTAATAATAATATTACACAAAGGTTATGACCATTTCCTTTCCCTGTTCTGCTATAAAACTGTTTATTTTAGGCATCTAAACTATATCAGTATCAAAGAGTAAATTTGACAGGTCTCTTTTGTTATCTGTGTTTCCAGATACTTTATATAATATTGAATTTAATTATTCTTTAAATGTCTTGTAGAGTTTCCCTCTAAATCTATCTGGTCCTATGGATTTCCCCCACTTACTTATGGCTTATTAAATTTCTTTTTTTAAAAGAAAAGTTTATTGAATATTCAATTTCTTCTTCGAAGAGATTTTCTCATACAAAATACTTTGTTTATAAAAGTTAATCTTTTTGTAGATATTCTGTTTCTTTTGTTGTCATTTATTGGGCAAAATTTGCTCCCAATTATTGCATTAATTTTATTTTCATTAATGGCACATTACTCCCTTTCATTTTTGATGCTACTGATTTTGCTTTCATCTTTCTGTTTTTAAAAATCAAATTTATCAATGGTTTATTTTATATTTCTTTATAAAATCAACTCCTACTTAAAATTTTTATTTGAATTTTTAATTTTTTTACTTTCAGTTTTATTGATTTCTCTTTTGATTTTCAGGTTTTCTATTTTTATTACAAATTTTAATTTGTACTTTTTCATTCTTTCTCTTTTTATTGATAAAATAGTTAAATGATAGAAATTTCTGCCTAAATACTATTTTAGTGGCATCCCATAAATTTTACTATATGGAAATTGTCATTCTCTTTAAGAAAGTTATTGATTGTTTCTATGGTTTGTTATTTTATCCTTTTATTCTTTAGGATTAGATTATTTTTAATTACTTTTTATTGTATATTTCCTAGGCTCTTGATTGAATGTATCCTTCGTTAGTGATTCCTTAATGTAAATGTTGTCAACAGTGGGAGGTGATAGTCATGGGGAATTCATTTCAAAGTTGGTTCCTTAATGCTCTTCATTTTATGAGCAACTAAGTGAAAAATTAGGAAACTGATGCTAAGACTATTGATGAGCTTCATTCTCTTGAGTCTCATTGAGTTTCTCTATAACAAAGCCCTTGCCAGGCAAGAATACAGAAATATGCAATCATACAAACCCCCAAAAAATCCTTTCCAAATCAAACAGCCACATTATTAATCAAATCATCTCTTTCTTTTTTTGGGTTATGGGGTATTAAATAGGCTGAAGGACTATTTATCAATGGCATTGTCTTGTTTCTGCATCTAGAAGGGATAATCACTGCCCTGGGCATGACCATTACCCAGCATCTCATATGACATTATTGAGGACCTCATATAAATGTGTACTTTTTCATTAATATAATCTTAGCTAAGAGCTAAGGTCCTAAATATTTGGCTTCAATTTAGATATACTAGGAATCTGAATAATTGTGTTATGATTTATTTTAATAATTAAATTTATGGTTATAAGACTTATAATTAAATTTATGTAAACATATTTATGTTACATCAATATGTTAGGAATTTCTTCATAAGCTAGTAAGCAATTCTTAAATAATCAACATATGCCAAGTACTATGCTACATTATGTCTGTCATGACATAATTTTATGTCATATGTTATATTAAATTGTTTTGTGTTATGTCATGTTATATTACATATTATTATGTGATGTGCATTGTTATACATGTGAAATTATATTATACCATGTCATATTATAGTAATAATGTGCACATATGTGATATACACACAATCATGTGTGTGTACAAATGTGTGTGACAGTTGCATTCAAAGAAGTTGGAAGATAATCAGAAGGAAGAAACTGAGGGATTTGGGTTTAGTAAAGGCCTCTTGCAGAAAGTGGAAACAGAAAATAGGAATTGAGCTGAATCTCTTAAGAGAACTTAAGAAATGGAAATAAGTTAGGAGAGTATTGTTTCCATAGGATACAGTCACTGTAAAAGCTAGAGTTAGGTGAGTGACTGAGTGTTATGCGTGAGATGACTATTAAGCTCAGGCAACAGCAAGAAAGGAATCTCTGAATTGCAGAACACAGGGAAGAGAATCTTCAGTGTGGATGTGGGTATGATTGGGATTTTGTATCCCATTTTGATTTAGTGTGAGTTCTTCAAGAGTGTCAATATCTAAAATAAAATGGAAAGAAACATTATGTGGTTGACCTTGTGAGAATTCTCTCCAAACTTTTCTGGACTAGTCTTCTGGACATAAAAAAAGTAAAAAATAATTATCAGGTGCAATTTCTCCAAAAGCTTCAAAATCTGTACTCTACTGGAACAGTTTTTAGGAATTAAAGGTTACCCTCAGTTATTTATGTGGAATCAGACTCAAAATTAAATGAAGGATTTACATTATCATAAGCAATTATATGGAATAAATTTAGGCTATAAATTATTTTTCTTATACTTAAATTATATTGCTGTTGTGAAGACAGCCATCAAGGATATCATTATTCCTGGACTTAGGCTAAATTTATATTAAAAAGTCACTTAATTTATTCACTTATGTTGTATTTATTGTGTGAGACACTGTTCTATGTCTCATAGGAGTAAACAAAGATAATAATTTCCTGATAGACACTGCACATTTTCTCCCAATTGAACTATGAGCTGTTCTCTGGTCTCACCTCACCCTGTTCAATTTGTGTGTATTTGTACATCCTGTTCCAAGTGTCTGGAAAAGACTCTCACCTTGTACTTGTTTAATTCAATCCTTCAGTCTTTAAGTCACAGATCAATTGTTACATTCACTCTGAAGTGTCTTTTCCTTGATTTGTCCAACTGATGTTTTTTTTTATCCTTATTCATTTTCTTAAAAAAAGTTTCCTGCATCTCTTTTTGGCTTTAACTCATTCTTTCTTATTTATGCCTATCATGAACAGATGCATTTTTTTGCTCTGTAAATGTCAAAATTTTCTTTCTAGATTTTAAATTCCTTCAAGTCAGGAAAGGAAAAAAAATTGTTTTTGATCTGTGAATACTTATTACATATCAAGATGACTGGCAAATAGTAAGAATGTAGTGACTATTTGCTAATTTAAAAGAGATAGTTCTGAGTCCTAAAGAATTTTTAAATATAATTATCAATTACAATACAGAAAATATTTATTCTTACTAGAAAAAGTCATATTTACTTTTCCCCTCAATATTCTGTTGTTTTCTCCCTTTATATTAATGCAACACACTTTATCAGAAGAGGTGGTTGAAATCTGGTGTGTATCTGTGTGGGGGTTCTAAAACTTTAGCCTTTTGTGTTCAGAAGAAAAGAAAAGATTGCAAATTTTAAAGTTCCTTGAAAAAATACTAAGGGCTATAACAATTGTGTTATTTTTCCTTATAATATAAACAAAATCTGAGTTGTTTATAAAAAATGATATAAAATAAATGCAATATTTGTGGTCACTTATCTGGTACTGGGAAAGGGAACTTAACTGTATATCTGTATTTTTTATCCCTATTATGTTCCTCTAAGAAATACCTGAGCAGCTTTGCTGAGAATCTGTCTTTCATTATGATCCATAAATATATCTCTGTCTAGAATACTTCAGTGTCATACAATTCCCAACACTTTATTAAGAGTTACTGAGTAACCTAATTTTTCCCCATTAATAAATGTATTATTTTGTTTTTTCTAACCCAGAATATTATACAGCCTGCACAAACTGGCTTATTAGAGTCAAATAAAATTAATATTTGGGCATTACATCTCTGAAATTATAAATTTATTACAATTAATTATTATACAAATAATACAAAATCACAAATAAATTTATTACAAATCAGACTTCCTTATTTTGTTTATTATATATACATGAAATTAAATTAATAAAATGTTAATGTAGATTAAACTTAAAAGTGGGCTATGTGTTTTTACATACATGTGTATACATACACTATACCACATGTATTTTACATTACAAAAATACATATTATGCTTTATATAAGTTTATTTATGTTTATTTACATATATAGTATGTGTATATATACTATCTGTGTATCTATATATCTATCCACCATCTATATGTTTGTCTATCTATGTATCTTCAGAGAAGTTGAAAAAACTGAGAAAAAGGAAAAAGTGCTTCCTAAAATTCTGCTATCTAGAAACTGTGAAGAATTATTGAGCACAAAGACATTTTATGAAGATTATTTTTCTCTTTCTGACTCATCATAAAGATTACATCTTTTTTATTTTGGGGATATTTTATTTAATTAGTTAATTTAAAAGATTTTTCCATGGTTACAAGATTCATGTACTTTCCCTCCCCTCCTCCCACCCCCCTCCCATAGCTGAAGTGCAATTCCACTGGGTTTTACATGTATCATTGATCAAGACCTATTTCCATATTGTTGATATTTGCACTATGGTGATTGTTTAGAGTTAAAATATGAAGAAGATTATGGCCCATAGTCTGGAAGATGATGTCACTGGGGATATTTCTGGATACTGCCAGAGGATGTTGTTTCTTTTGCAGGCTAACTAGACTCTGATAGAAGACTCAATGAAGATGAAGTAGAACATGATGCTAAGGACCTTTACCAAGCTAGGAAGCTGAAACTGGGGAAAGATGGGGGGGGGGGAATCACCCTTCTTGAACATGGGCATGTCTCACTTAAAAAAGGATGTTTGACAAATACATAATAATATTAGGATTTGAAACTGAAAGAAACCAATGACAAGGAAACATGGGGTCATCTGGAACAGCTGCTTCTTGCTATTGTAAAATCTATATGAAGTTCAAATCTGGACTCCTGACTTTTCCTAGCTGTGGCCCTGGCCAAGTCATTTACCTGTGTTTGTGTCAGTTTCTTTAACTGTGAGATGAGCTAGAGAACAAAATGATAAACCACTCCAGAATATCATATATGTCTATATGTATATGTATGTATGTATATATATATATATCCAAACATAATCTAAATGGAGTCACAAAGAGCCAGAAATAAATGAAAAAAAATTAAAATCACCATGGTAAATGTTGGCTCTGTATAGGCACAAATAAGATCACCTGCTCATGACATTATAGTACAGTATGGTATAAAACAGACATCTATGTAAGTACACAGCTTTAGAACACCAGTGGCCTAGTGGACTGAGTGTTGGTCCCGGAGGCAGGAACCCAAGTTCAGAGAGGACTTCAGACATTTATTCATTTTGTAACCTTGTCAAATCACTTAAAGTTCAGTTTGCCTCACTTTCCTGAACTATAAAATATAGATAATAACAATACCTGCCTCAAAGGGTTGTTGGGAGACTCAAGTGAGGAAATATTTGTAAAACACTTATAGACCCGGCACATAGCAGACACCATAATGCTTATTCTTTTTCTTTTTCTCTTCCCCTAAGCATAGAGTATATAAAAGTGACTCAAAATAATTCCAAAAGGAAGAAGAATATAATGGAAAGAATTAGTAAGGGTCTCTTGCAGAATGTAACATCTATGTCAAAAATCAAAGAAAATTGAAGATTCTATCTAGCAGAGGTCAAGAGAAGTTTCATTGCAAATACAAGGAGCTCATTTTGTTGAATCACTTTTTGTGTATGACTCAAAGATACTAGAGTGGTTTGCCATTTTCTTTTCTAGTGTAGTAAGGCAAACAGAGGCTAAATGACTTGCCCAGGGTCACACATCTACTAAGTGTCTGAATCCAGATTTGAACTTAGGTCTTCCTGATGTCAGACCCAGTGCTCTTTCCACTGATTCATCTAGATGCCCATATATATGAGGAGACAGTTTTGCAGACACAGACCATAGCAAACAAAGAATGGCTAGAAAGTAAGTTTGATTAAAATGGTGAGGGGAGGCAAGGAAAGAGTAATTCTTGTAAGGGTGAGGGAATGTCAAAACCACAGCTCAGAAGGTTTACAGGGCCACATTGAGGAATTTAAATTTTATTGACTTTTTGAAATACACGAATTTGCCATATCTATTTAAAAATATTTATTTGACAAACAAGTAAATACACTGGTGAGGGGAATATGGGAAAAGGGACACAATATAAAGACTATTGCTATGTCAATGAATGTTGCCTCCATATAAAGGAAAAGATACTGATTGGAAAGAAGGGAACAGATTTTTGAAAAAGACACTAGTGGAATTGCCAAGACTCATTTGGCCAACATAAGAACCATTACTGAAAATTCACTTATTCTTCAAGTTTCATTACTATGAAAGAGGTCAGAAATCATCATTTTATAGTACATTGAAGTATATACAGTAAATAAAAATTTCTCTGGTTATTTTCAGCATCAGAGAATAATTGACAGGTTCATTGCTATTAATTTATTCATTCATCAAACATATATTTAGCTCTTATTCTCACATTTGGAAGATAAAAAGTCTTTATTATATACAGTCTCTGGAATCATGGTGCTAACTCTAAGAGGCTAGAAAGGGGAATAAAATCCAATAACAAAGCATACTAATAAAAGTGAAATACTTTAGAGAGGGAAAATAAAATGTTAAGGGAAAAGCAAAAGTAAATTAGCTCACACTTCAATGAACCTTTAAGAATTACAAAGAACTTTTCTCATCAAAATACTGGAGTTAGCACAGTGTTCCTATGTCCAAACTATAGATGAAAATAAAAACTTGAAGTTTAGAAAGGATAGGTGACTGTGGAGTTCCCTCTTTTGAGTCAATTGTCACCTTGAGTCTCACTTTTAATCCAATTCCAAATAATTCACTGCATCCAGAAAACTATTAAGTAAATCCTATCACTTTTCAGTACCATTTGTAGTTTCTGCTAGGTGAGGGACTATGCAACAGGTTTATCAAAGGCTATAATTGAAAGGATACAAGAGGCTCTTTAAAATCCAAATTACATTTCCAGAAATGAATAAAGCAACATCTTATTTCTGACCCTTTTTCTAAACACGATGCTGGAAATCCATTGGGGGGGGGCAACTTTGTTTTGCAATTTAGACGCCTACAGTAGATTAGAAAATAAAGCTATCAGTGGTCTCCTTTGGATTTATCAGTATGATTAAGGGAGTCATTTTCATTTATTTTTATCAGAAAAAGACTTCTGTAAATTACAGTATGGAGAGAAAAACTCATTCTTCAAATACATACCTCTCTGATCCTATAAGGAGGTAATAGTGATTAAATAAATCACAGGAAGCATTCATCATGATATTCCAGTGTATGATCCATTTCTTGCTACATCTCTGTATGTTTATGGTGTTTTTTAACTTTAAATATTTCTGAACTGCACTAAGAGAAAAACAGTCAAGGGCTAGTATTCTCTTATTTAATAGCAGGTACCTGTCTTTTCACCATATCCCTATAACTGGCTTCAGAGGACAAATTTAGGCAAAATAGCAATTTTCCTTTATGTGACATCTTAATGAATTTAATTACTTACACTAATGTTAAAAATAAAACTATTTTGAGACATTCTGACAAAATGTATTGTGAGACAATAAATATACCTTGAATTTCAAGGAAACTATAGGAGCCATAAGAATGGTGACAGGAATTAGATTTTTGTATTAAAATTATTTGTAAATTTGAAAGCAATTGTGCAATTAAATGAGATAATTGGGAAAGACAAAAATGCTATTAACTTCCTTGCTACTTTTCTTCTGCTCACTTGAAATCAAATTATTTTCTGAAAATAAGAAAGGATATTTTTAATAAATCAATCTGGCCAAATCAAGTCAAATCATAAAATATTCATTAAGCACTTACAGTGTGCCTAACACTATGTTAAGCACTTTGAATACAATAGAAACAGAAAAAAAAAATGCTACTGTCCTCAAGGACCTTTCATCCACATAAAAAGAAGTTAAAAATTGGATTGGGGACAGAAGTGTACCCAAAAGGGAGTATGTTAGAAAATGTTGAGAGTGAGACTAGAAGAGGAATGAAGGCATAGCTTGCTTAGATGAACTCTTTAAAATAGAGGTTCTGGGAGAAACTAGTGAAACAGAGGATTAGTCAGGCATGTACTTTCAGTGTGAGTACTTCAGGAATAGAGTAAATTTCTAGGTGGAGATGTTTCTGTGATATGCGTAGAAATTAGAATACTTTTATCTCAAGCACCCACCACATTCCAGGCATGTGCTTCATTTTGGGGACACAAATACAAAGAATAAAGCAATATTAACTCATAGGGATATTACATCCTAATGAGGAATTTATAATGCTACCTAGAAAAAATAAATTGAGAGTTTGTGGTCATTGGAGCAAAAGACATTAGAATTAGAATGGGAAAAAAACATAGCAAACAATTTATACAAACACCTTTTATAGATATTGAAACCAAGTATCAAGAAGAGATCCTGATTTTACTATGGATATGTTGTGGATAGTGAGTATCAGAGATGTTATGCTAGCTCTTCTCCAGTTTCAGGTGTCCTCTTCTATTACTATAGTGTCTTCATGGTATACTTGAGGAAAGTAATTTAGGATGTATGACAAACTGGAAGACAATAAAGGTTCACATTCCAAGGTGCTTTATAGTCAGTCACTATTTCTTAAAACTTATTGATCCTAGCTCAGTATTATTCTACTTTCTACATTACTATTCTCATTTGTAACATAGAAAATGATTGTGAGTTCTAATGTTTCTGAAAAAATTAAATATACATGATTGTGCATAATTTGTATACCAAAATTTTATTTTCAGTTAGTGCACCTGTCATTTTATCTCATTTCAGGAGATGGGATGGCGATAGAGAAGAAAGGGTGCAAAATGGTATTTGAAAAATAGTGAGTTTTTTTCACAGAATAAGAAACAGAAGGTACATAAGAAATTGTCTAATACAATGCTACTTACTATTTTACTGAGGAAAAATTGAAGTCTGTGGAGTGATTTGCTGAATGTTACATAGGTACTGTCAGAAACAGAAACAGAATGAGGTAGTGCTCTTTCTATTTAACAAGGGCACATGCTACAAATTCCTTAATGTATAAAAGAGAATAGTTAACTCATCACTTCAATTAGACTCTGGTTGTTTGTGACAGCTACAAACTCGAGATTAAAAAATAAAGAATGATGAAAACATGTTAGCTAAAAAGTCAGAATAGAAAAGGAAACAAAGTGTACAATGAATAAAACATAACAAGACCCCAAGACAAGATGTAGGAAGGCAGCTAATGCTTTGAAAAGATGAACTATGGAAAATGTATGTGAAGCTATAGATAAGAATCTTAGAAAATATGCAGGTATAGATGTTAGATACCATTGGAGGGAGCAAACAATTGAATGAGATCATATGAATAACAAAGTATTGAGACAACTGAAACAAAGAGTAGCTTATAAATTGGCACTAAAAGTGGCCACTTATGTAGAATGTGTGACACCTAGTAGATCTTATAATTCCATATGTATTCTTAATGAATTCCATGCTAATCTACAATAAAATATTCACTTTTTGAATTATTTCCTTTCCTTCATTCCCTCCTTCCTTCCCAGCTTCCTTCCTCCCTTCCTTCCTTCCTTCCTCCCTTCCTTCCTTCCTTCCCTCCTTCCTTCTACTTCTTTCTTTCTTTCTTTCTTTCTTTCTTTCTTTCTTTCTTTCTTTCTTTCTTTCTTTCTTTCTTTCTTTCTTTCCTTCTTTCCTTCTTTCCTTCTTTCCTTCTTTCCTTCTTTCCTTCTTTCCTTCTTTCCTTCTTTCCTTCTTTCCTTCTTTCCTTCCTTCCTTCCTTCCTTCCTTCCTTCCTTCCTTCCTTCCTTCCTTCCTTCCTTCCTTCCTTCCTTCCTTCCTTCCTTCCTTTCTTCCTTTCTTCCTTTCTTCCTTCCTTCCTTCCTTCCTTCCTTTCTTTCCCCTTTGTAGAAATAACACATTAAGAGCTTATAAGGTTCTTATTGAGGGAAATTAAAGAGAACAAAGAGATATAAGTAAACAATTCATTACAAAGCATTTGTGAGGATATGGATAAAATCTCAAGAATAAATAAAGGGTATTGTGGGAGATTGCTTCTATAGGTTATTAGGAAAATAGAAAACAAAATTATCTGCTACAATTAAAGAAAATGATATTATACTTGGAGCTTGAGAAGAATGAAGAAGGTTCATAAAGACATTCTGGTGAATAAAACACAGGGTCAAGAAAGATGAACTCATCTAAAGTTCTCTGATTAGAGAAATGCCAAACAAAACAACCCTAAGGTACCACCTCACACCTAGCAGATTTGTCAATATGTGAGTAAAGGAAATTGGAGGGGATGTGGCAAAATTGGGACACTAATACATTGCTGGTGGAGTTGTGAATTGATTCAGCCTTTCTGGAAGGCAATTTGGATTCATACCAAAGGGGCTTTAAAAGACTACATGCCAGCAATACCACTTTAATCCAGCAATACCACTACTGAGTTTGTATCCCAAAGAGATAAAAAAGTTTGTACCAAAATATTTATAGCCACACTTTTTTGTGGTGGCAAAAATTGGAAAATAAAGGGCTCTCCATCATTGAGGAATGACTGAACATTTCTGATATCTGATGGTGATAGAATAGCTTTTTGCTATAAGAAATGATGAACTGGAGGATTTCCATATGAATTGGAAGGACTTCCATGAACTGATACAGAGTAAAATGAGCAGAACCAGGAGAACATTATACATAGAAAGTGAAACATTGTGGTACAAGCAAATGTAACATATTTTGCTACCAATAGCAATGCAATGATCCAGGACAATCCAGAAGTACTTATGAGAAAGAACCCTATGCACATCCAGAGAAAGATCTGTGGGAGTAAGTAGAAACACAAAAGAAAAACATGACTAATTACATTGTTCAATGGGTATATAATTTGGGAATTTTTAAAAAATATTTGTTTTCATTTTTAAAAATCTATTAATTAAGGATATTTGTTTTTGGTTACATGATTCATGATTTCAATCCTCCCTCCTTATCCTCTCCCAGAGCTTACAAGCAATTCCACTGGGTTTTACATGTATCATTGCTTGAAACCCAATTTGGATTTTGGCTTTAAATGATCACTCTATTACAAATATGAATAATATGGAAATGAGTTTTGAGCAATGATACATGTATAACCCAGTGGAATTGCTTGTCAGCTCCAGGATGGGGAAGGGAAGAGGGGAAGGAGAAAACATGGATCTTGTAACCATGGAAAAATATTCTAAATAAGTATATTTTTTAAAAAGAAACATGAACCCCTGAAAAAAAAAAAAACTAGCTGAGGTTTAATTACAAATTTGTGAATGACTAGGAGACTAAGAGGCAGAAAAGGGTCTCAGTGGATAGAGCACTGGGCCTAAAGTCATGAATACCTAAATTCAAATCTGGTCTCAAACACTTACTAACTCTTGTGTGTGACCTTGTACAAATCACTTAAGCTCTGTTTGACTTTATCCAATAGAAAATGAAATGACAAACCATTTAAGTATCTTTCCCAAGAAAATTCCATGGACAGTATGGTCTTGGGGTCATGAAGAATTATGCAGGACTGAACAATAACATTATTAACAATAACATTAAAAATTATTATTATTTTAGACAACCAGGTGGCCCAGTAGAAAGACTTCTAAGCCTGGAGTCAGGAAAACTCATCTTCCTGAGTTCAAATCTGGCCTCAGATACTGACTGGCTATGTTTCCCTAGGAAAACCATTTAATCCTGTTTGAATTATTTTTTTAAACCCTTACCTTCTATCTTGGAATCAATACTCTCTATTGGTTCCAAGGCAGAAGAGTGGTAAGGGCTAGGCAATGAGGTTAAGTGACTTGCCCAGGGTCACACAGCTCAGAAGCATTGGAAGCCAGATTTGAACCTAGAACTTTCCATCTCTAGGCCTGGTTCTTAACCCACTGAGCTACTCAGCTGCCACTCCAGTCTTTTCCAAGAATGCTTAGAAATGCTTAGAAATCTTCTATTTTATTAAGTGATCATATTTTCCCTGAAAGATGCTCTGTGGAAAATGTATGAGAAGATATTGATAAGATACTCAGAAAACATACAGGTATGATTGTTATATGTATTATTGGAAGCAGTGAACAAATTAATAGGATCACAGATCCAACAAAGTATCAAGACAACCCAAATAAAGAACAAACTATAAATTAATGCCAAAGGCAGCCATCTTTGTAGTAATATGTGTGGCATCTGGAAGATCTCTCTTTCCTCTCAAATGTCTTTCCCATTCATTTAATGCTATTCTACAACAAAATGTTCATTTCTTTTTGTTAGAGATTTTATTCTTCAATATTAAAATGCAAACACTACTTGGAGAAGTAACACATTAAGGGCTTAATCATATTTTTTTCTCCCATGGGAGTTAAAAAAAGACTAGCAAGAGAAGAAATTAATAGAAGTCTAAAATGTGAGTGGGACAGAAGAAAGTATGTTGGAAATGGAAAATAAAAAGAAAAATACTGGAAGTGTTAAGAAAACAAATTTGGTCTACTTTATAATGGCTTTTACATAACTGGTTCTGGCAGTAACTTATTGTCTGGACAGAGACAAAAAGGAAATGGATGAGATGGTTGGGGTATGTTTTGGGTGACAAGGAATTCTAGACCTCTTTCTATACCTGACAAAAGCATTTATTATAGTACAGTTAAGTAGTAAGAAATTGTTCTGGGCAATAACTTTTAATGCTTTTGTGAGCCCTTGACAAGACAGCACAAACATTATACTATAAGTCAAGAAAGGAGAAAGGAGAAATTCATGAGGAATTCTGAGTGTGATAAATTTCCTCTTTGAAGTGTGGAGAATAGAGATATTAGAAAATTGCAAGTTTGCTAGAAATCTCAAAAGTTTTAAGTTACCTGAAATACATAGAAAATAAAAATATCTATACTCTGAAAGATTTACTTTTTGGAGAGATATTACAAAAGTGACTCAGGAAATACATTGGGGCAATAAATACAAATGAAGATTGAATGAAGATTTCATATTGTACTCAGGCCTTCTAGCTATATAACTAAGCAACTAGGAATTCTGAAGAAAAAATAAACAGGAAGTGAGTGACCGACAGGGGAAATTTTGACAAAATATATTTAATCATTCACATACCCCCCAATAAAAACAGAAAGCAATGAAGAAATATGGTTCCACTTTGGAAAATGTGGTCAACAGCCAATACTTACTATATATCAACCTAGAAAGGATATACTGGAAATTGACCTAGTGACTTGGAATTAGGAAACTTAAATTCTTCCTATGGCTTTGCCTTCTTGATAATTTCACTAACTTTTCCCTAGTAATGTATACATTTTTCATAAGGCAGAGAATCTTAATAACTTTTGAGTTGTAGAGTCCTCTGGTAATCTATTGAGAACTCTGGATCCCTGTTCAGAATAATTCATATTTGGAGAAAATATTAAATACCAGTTAGAGATAAAGAAAGAGAAGATTTTTTTCTCCTGTATCTAAGTTCACAAACGCTTTGATATAGAGAGAATTAATGGGTCTGAGAAACCTTGTGAATATCTGCAACAGGAGAAGGCCCAATATAAAATAGAATCAGTAGTGTTAAAGAGGGGCCTAGATTTAGTGCTGGAAAGTAAATCAGAGATCTTTTAAGACAGTTTCTTTATTTCACAGGTTGGGAAAATTGGTTAAGGAAAAATTAAAGTGGATTACCCAAGGTCAAGTGTAGTGTGGAAATTAGCTTGATAAAAATCTTGATATGCTTGAGTTGCTCTATTATGTGAGTAATGAAATGTGTCAGGTTAACTCTGTTGACATGGGGACCCAGTGATTTGGAGAAAATCACTCTTTGTCACCTAAAGTCACCTGAAGAAGCTGTCTTTGAAAAATAGAGCCTGGAAGCAGTCGCCATGGGAGTCAGATCTCTTAATGCTGGCAGAGTAGACTGAATTTGGTTTCCACCTCCCCTGGTTTGTTCTATAACTGTTCTCAGTCTCTCTGGAAGGAGCTAGCCAAGTCTTTGGGCTTTGAGTAAACACTCCTGTCTGGTCTCAGACCTGGTGTCTCTGGTAACATCTTCTATCCTTGGTCCCAGACTCATTATCTCCTGTTTATCTATTTCAGTATCATTCACTGTTAAATTTAAGCTTAGCAAGGCACCTGCTGGAGTCATTATTTGACACCATATTGTGTTCTTAAGTACAGAAACTAATTAGTTCACATTTGTTTTCATGCTAAAGAATGTAATATTGCACCCCAAAAATATGTTCCAAAGATGAATTTGTTCCCGCTTGCACCTGTAGCAGTTCATCACCTCTGTTCCTGGTAATTCTCCACCCATACCTCCCCAGTGCCCCCTCCCTATATCAGCTTTGTTCCCACCTCTATATTGTGAAGAATAGGTATAACTGCTGACCAGCTAAGAATTTTGAGTTTTTTTGTTTTAGAACGATTTGTTCCCATATCCAGTGGGTTCTTGCTTAATAAAAACTCTTGTTTGTCTTTCTGTTCAGGGAAAGGGGGACAGAGGTCTCAATTGAGGCCTGTTCTTGTTACAGTGTTTGGAGGTGTTACTCCCTTTGGGGTGGAAAAGCCCCAAGTCCCATGGAGTTCCCGCTTCTCTTTTTGTCAGGTACATTTGCCAGAGCCAGGATTCAATCCTATATGTATTAGTGTTTCCACTACAAAATGGTCTCTTTGAAAACCTGCATGTATGCATACATGCAAGAATTAATTAATGAAAAAATTTATTAGGTGCCTCCTACTTATGATGGTGTTAAGTGCTAATATAAAAAATAAAAATGAAAAGTCTGCCCTCAACACAATTACCTTTTAAAGCTAGTGAGAATACATATAAAGGAGTAGTGAAAAGGGTGGGTTAATTTAGTTTGGAAAGTTACAGAGATGGTGAGCAGGGCTATTGGGAAATGGATTAACATACCCTTTTCATAATATTGGCAGTATTGATATGATTATAGTTCTAAAATTGGAAAGGGAGTGGTGGGGGTAGCTTTCAATTTGATTTCAAATTTTGATTGCAGGAAGCAACTTGCCTCTACAAATATATTGGGGGAATATGAGAAGCAAGGCTAGAGAAAATGAAATTCATATTGTGGGTCACATATTAGACAATCACCAACTAGAACAACAGAGAATCCAGATGGATGGATTAAGATCTTCAGAGTATACTCTTTAGAAAATAAATTATTTTGTCCTGCAAAATATTACAGTGAAAAGTACATCAGTACTTTGCTATTCAGTAAAATCTGCTACTTTGGGGCACATTTTAGTTGATACACTAATTCACTTTTCCCTAGATGACATGAATGCCAACTTTGGCTACTTTTCACTAAGAATTCCCTTAGATCACTGTCAGCTAACTAAAGCCAATCCTTTCTCTAAAGGGCTAAGACGGGAGGAAGCAAGAAGATGAGATGTTATCAGAGAAACAAAAAAATGGCTTAGGGCAAGGAAGGAGAAACAAGAATCAACAGCATAAATCAGCAGTGCCCTGAGACTACTGTGCTCCTTCTAGGTTCACAATGTATCCTTTCAATCTTTCCAGTCCTTCCTCCCTCTCCTTAGATTGCACTTCCACTGGACAAAATGTCCTTTTTTATGTTCAGTAAAGGAATTTGAGGAAAGTACCCTAAATCTTGCTCTTCTTAGAATATTCTTTTTAAAAGAGATACTCCCTAGGATGGGAGGGTAAAAGTAATACATTGCCTTAATAGCTCATGTCCTTTTTCTGCTTCATTGCAAAACATACAATTAATTAATAATGAAAAAAAGAAAAAATCATAGTAGAATATATATGATTATATTAATGATATTGCCTATGTGGAGGAATTCTTAGTGCGGCAATTCTTTTCACTAATGAAAATATAACCACTTTGTGTCTTAATAGCTACGTCCTCAGGAATCTAGTATTTAAGTCACTCATATAGGTTCTCTCAAAACCAGTAAGGATCAGATGCAAGAATTGACCTGAACTCTTCCCAGTCCCAAACTTTATCTATTCTGCATTACTTGATGATGATGATGATGACGTAGATGATGATTGTCCCAATGATGATAACAGGTGGAAAAGAATTTTAAATGAATATCCAGATTTGTTTTTCCTTGTCTACATGATAGATATTGTCAACATCTAATAACCACATTAAATCTGTCTTTGTCTGTTTCCTGTTCTCTACTATCATAATATGGAAAAGTTTAAAAGAAAAATATAGCCCTTATGAAATAATAGTGCCCTGAAGCTGCTTCAAATACCAAAAAATATCTCCTTGTTGAAAAGAGAGATATGATTTCCAAGGTCAAGCCCAGTTTTGTGAATAAATTCATTTGCAAAATATTACTAAGGGGAAGTTTAAAGATAATAACAATATACTCTCACAAAACCTTTTAAATTATTTGAGGAGACAAATACCTTTCAGATTACTCGATGTGAGATATAACTAAGATAGGTCACTGTGAGTCAGTATATGAATGAAAATGAAAGGACAAGAAATGTGAAATGGAAAAGATCTTTTGATATCAAGAGAGGTTAGATTATTCATTAGGGTCATGAATCTAGTAAGTATCTCAGACTGAATACAAATTTACATCTCCTCGACATCATATCTAATAATACCCTATCTCCCTAGCTTCCATATATTATATTCTTTGTATGCATAGTTTTCTTAGTGTTTTCATGGTGCTGGATACATAAGCTTAATAAAACTTCTTTTCTTACTTCTTCCATTCCCTTCTCTCTTTCCCTTCTTACTTCATTTGTTTTTCCTTACTTTTTTCTTCCATCTTTCTTACTTTCCTTCACCCCCCATATCATCTCCCTTTTCTGTTTGTCTTTTCCTATTTTCCCTTTATGATTTTGAATTCCTTGTATTACATATCAAGATGTGGTATCTTTGAGTAAAAATGTATTGGCGAGAGGACTTCCGGTCAAGATGGTGGCTTAGAGAAAGCTAAAGTTCAGATCTCCAGAAAACCTTCCCTACCGAACTCAAAATATATGCTCCTAAGGCACCAAAATTCAAAACAAACAACAGCATAGTCCCCAGGAATCCTCCTCCTGGACCTGGACCTGGATCAAAAGGTATGCCCGCCCCCCAAAAGCCAGAACACGAGATCACTCGGACCTAAGGGGTAGGTAGAAGGAAGGTCCCAGGACCCATCCCCCCAACCCAGAGTGCTGAGTCCGAGGCAGCAGAGGGAAACTCAGAGCCTCAGGGCCAACTATCCTGAAGGCCACTTCCTGAAAACAATCTGACCCAGTCGAGGGGGCACCCAGACAGCAGGGAAACAGAGAGAGACAGAAGGAGCCTGTAGCCCCCTGACCAGATCCTTCCATCTGAGCCTCACTGAAGGTCCCTGCCTCAGGGCATACTCAGTCTGAGGTTAATCCTATCACCAGCCCTCAGAGCTCCAGGAAGCCACAGCCCCTCCCCCCTCAGAGAGCAAGGTCCTCTGAAACAACAGTAACCCTCAGGGCTGGTAAAAGGGCATTGGGAGCCGGCTATTCTGAAGGCCACAACCTGAAAACAACCTGACCGAATCACGGGGGCACCCAGACAGCAGGGAAACAGAAAGAGATGGGGGAGCCTGCAGCCCCCTGGCTGGATCCTTCCATCCAAGTCTCAAGGTCCCTGCCTCAAAGCATACTCAGTTCAACCCAGAGAAAGTTAACCTTATTAGGAGCCCTTGGAGCTCTGGGCAGCCACGGCCCCTCCCCCCTCACAGTGCTGGCTCTCTTGGCCAGCTAAGGCACAGAAACAAACACTCCTCGGAAAGGGCCAAGCCAGGCTCAGAGTGTGAAAGTAAGGCAACAGAGAAGCATCGGGAGGGAACTGAGCAGGGCAGTAACATGGAAACATCAACAATTCCTGGCTTCCCAGGGAAGACAGAACATCAACTGCATAGAACGGACAATCTGCCTAGGGCTAAAACCTCTGAACACCAGACAGAGATAAGAAAAGCTAGTCCTCCCCACTCAGATAGAGATGGCAAACTCCACAGAAGCACAAAAGCCCCAAAATACCAAGAAAAATAAGAAGAAGGGGGCAACTTTGGACACATTTTATGGAGCAAAAATACAAAATACAGAGGAGATAGAAGAGGAAACACAAGCAAATGCTCTGAAACCTTCCAAAGGAAATGGAAACTCTCCACAAACCCATGAAGAATATGAATCAGAAATGATCAAAAAGATGGAAGCCATCTGGGAGGAAAAGTGGGAAATAATGCAAAAGAAATTCACACATCTACAAAACCAGTTTGACAAAACTGAAAAGGAAAACCAGGATTTAAAGTAAGAACTAATAAAGCAAAGTCAAAAGACCAAGAAATTAGAAGAGAACATAAAATATCTCACTGACAAGGAGACAGATTTGGAAAACAAAGGGAGAAGAGATAATTTAAGAATAATTGGACTTCCAAAAAAGCCAGAAATGAACAGCAAACTTGAAATCATAATACAAGATATAATCAAAGAAAACTGCCCAGAGATTCTAGAACAAGGGAGCAATATAGCCACTGACAGAGCTCACAGAACACCCTCTACACTAAACCCCCAAAAGACAACTCCCAGGAATGTAATTGCCAAATTCCAAAGCTTTCAAACAAAAGAAAAAATCCTACAAGAAGCCAGGAAAAGACAATTTAGATATAAAGGAATGCCAATCAGGGTCACACAAGACCTTGCAAGTTCCACTCTGAATGATCGTAAGGCATGGAAAATGATTTTCAGAAAGGCAAGAGAGCTGGGTCTTCAACCAAGAATCAGCTATCCAGCAAAACTGACTATATACTTCCAAGGGAAAGTATGGGCATTCAACAAAATAGAAGATTTCCAAGTTTTTGCAAAGAAAAGACCAGAGCTCTGTGGAAAGTTCTATATTGAAAAACAAAGAATACCTGAAAAGGTAAATATGAAGGAAAGGGAAAAGGAGAAAAATGTTATCTTTTTTTTTTTACTCAAACTCTCTTCTATTAGGACTACATTTATATCAATCTATGTATACTAACATGTGGGGAAAATGTAATGTGTAAATAGGGGGAAAAGAAAGACCAAATAAAATTATCTTTCTCACACAAAGATTCACACGGGAAGGGGAGGGGAAGAAAACTCCTATAAAAAGGAGAGGAAGAGAGTTTTCACTTAAACCTTACTCTCAGGGAAATCAACTCTGAGAGGGAAGAACATCTAGATCCATTGGGATCTTGAATTCTATCTTACCCAACAAGGGAAAAGTGAAGGGAAAACCAAAGGGGGAGGGGGAAGGGAACACAAAAAAGGGAGGGAAGAAGAAGGGGGAGGGGGAGGGAACAAAAAGGGAGTGACTAGAAAGGGAAACATATCAAGGGAGGGGACAAGGAGGACGGATTTAAAGTAAATAACTGGACTAAAAGGTAGAGCTGAAGAAGAAAGGTTAGAATTAGGGAAGGATATCAAAATCCCAGGGAGTCCACCAGTGACAGTCATAACTTTGAAAGTGAATGGGATGAACTAACCCATAAAAAGTAGACGAATGGCAGAATGGATTAGATTCCAAAACCCTACCATATGTTGTCTTCAAGAAACACATATGATGCAGGTAGACACCCACAAGTTCAGAATTAAATGATGGAGTAAGACCTTCTGGGCCAACTGACAGAAAGAAGGCAGGAGTTGCAATCATGATATCTGATAAAGCCAAAGCAAAAACAGACCTGATCAAAAGGGATAGGTAAGGTAATTATATTTTGTTAAAAGTGACTTTAGATAATGAGGAAATATCACTAATCAACATGTATGCACCAAATAATATAGCACCCAAATTTCTAATGGAGAAACTAGGAGAATTGAAGGAAGAAATAGACAGTAAAACCATATTAGTGGGAGACTTCAACCAACCATTATCAAATTTAGATAAATCAAATAAAAAATAAATAAGAAAGAGGTAAAAGAAGTGAATGAAATCTTGGAAAAATTAGAATTAATAGGCATATGGAGAAAAATAAATAGGGATAAAAAGAAATACACCTTCTTCTCAGCACCACATGGCACATTCACAAAGATTGACCATACATTAGGTCACAGAAACATGGCACACAAATGCAAAAAAGCAGAAATAATGAATGCAGCCTTTTCAGATCACAAGGCAATAAAAATAATGATCAGTAATGGTACATGGAAAACCAAATCAAAAACTAATTAGAAATTAAACAATATGATACTCTAAAATCATTTAGTTAGAGAAGAAATCATAAAAACAGTTAATAATTTCACCGAGGAAAATGACAATGGCGAGACATCCTCTCAAGCCTTTTGGGATACAGCCAAAGTGGTAATCAGAGGTAAATTTATATCCCTGAGTGCATATATTAACAAACTAGGAAGGGCAAAGATCAATCATTTGAATATACAAATAAAAAAACTCAAAAACGATCAAATTAAAAACCCCCAGCAGAAAACCAAACTAGAAATCCAAAAAATTAAGAGAGAAATTAATAAAATCGAAAGTGATAGAACTATTGATTTAATAAATAAGATAAGAAGCTGGTACTTTGAAAAAACAAAAAAAATAGACAAAGTACTGGTCAATCTAATGAAAAAAAAGGAAAGAAGAAAAGCAAATTAACAGTATCAAAGACAAAAAGTGGGACATCACCTCAATGAAGAGGAAATTAAGGCAATCATTAAAAATTACTTTGCCCAATGATATGGCAATAAATACACCAATTTAGGTGATATGGATGAATATATACAAAAATACAAACTGCCTAGACTAACAGAAGAAGAAATAGAATTCTTAAATAATCCCATATCAGAAAATGAAATCCAACAGGCCATCAAAGAACTTCCTAAGAAAAAATGCCCAGGGCCTGATGGATTCACCAGTGAATTCTATCAAACATTCAGAGAACAGTTAATCCCAATACTATACAAATTATTTGACATAATAAGCAAAGAGGGAGTTCTACCAAACTCCTTTTATGACACAAACATGGTACTGATTCCAAAACCAGGCAGGTCAAAAACAGAGAAAGAAAACTATAGACCAATCTCACTAATGAATATAGATGCAAAAATCTTAAATAGGATACTAGCAAAAAGACTCCAGCAAGTGATCAGAAGGGTCATCCACCATGATCAAGTAGGATTTATAGCAGGGATGCAGGGCTGGTTCAATATTAGGAAAACCATCCACATAATTGATCACATCAACAAGGAAACCAACAAGAACCACATGATTATTTCAATAGATGCAGAAAAATCCTTTGATAAAATACAACACCCATTCCTACTAAAAACAGTAGAAAGCATAGGAATAGAAGGGTCTTTCCTAAAAATAATAAACAGTATATATCTAAAACCATCAGCTAATATCATCTGCAATGGGGATAAACTAGATGCATTCCCAGTAACATCAGGAGTGAAACAAGGATGCCCATTATCACCTCTACTATTTGACATTGTACTAGAAGCACTAGCAGTACCAATTAGAGAAGAAAAAGAAATTGAAGGCATCAAAATACGCAAGGAGACCAAATTATCACTCTTTGCAGATGACATGATGGTCTACTTAAAGAATCCTAGAGATTCAACTAAAAAGCTAATTGAAATAATCAACAACTTTAGCAAAGTTGCAGGATACAAAATCCACATAAGTCATCAGCTTTTCTATATATCTCCAACACAGCTCAGCAGCAAAAACTAGAAAGAGAAATCCCATTCAAAATCACCTTAGATAAAATAAAATACCTAGGAATCTATCTCCCGAGACAAACACAGGAACTATATGAACACAACTACAAAACACTCTCCAAACAACTAAAACTAGACTTGAGCAATTGGAAAAACATTAACTGCTCATGGATAGGATGAGCCAATATAATAAAAATGACCATACTACCCAAACTTATTTATCTATTTAGTGCCATACCCATGGAACTCCCAAAAGATTTCTTTACTGATTTAGAAAAAAAAAAAAAACATAACAAAATTCATTTGGAATAACAAAAGATTAAGGATATCCAGGGAAATAATGAAAAAAAAAAACACAAATGATGGGGGCCTTGCAGTCCCAGACCTTAAACTATATTACAGAGCAGCAGTCATCAAAATAATTTGGTACTGGATAAGAGACAGAAAGGAGGATCAGTGGAATAGACTGGGGGCAAGAGACCTCAGCAAGACAGTATACGATAAACCCAAAGATCCCAGCTTTTGGGACAAAAATCCACTATTCGTTAAAAACTGCTGGGAAAATTGGAAGATAGTGTGGGAAAGATTAGGATTAGATCAACACCTCACACTCTACACCAAGATAAATTCAAAATGGGTGAATGACTTAAACATAAAGAAGGAAACGATAAGTAAATTGGGTAAACAGAGAATAGTATACATGTCAGACCTTTGGGAGGGGAAAGACTTTAAAACCAAGCAAAACATAGAAAGATTTACTGAATGTAAAATAAATAATTTCAACTACATCAAATTAAAAAGCTTTTGTACAAACAAAACCAATGTAACTAAAATCAGAAGGGAAACAACAAACTGGGAAAAAATCTTTATAAAAACCTCTTACAAAGGTTTAATTACTCAAATTTATAAAGAGCTAAATCTATTGTACAAAAATCCAAGCCATTTTCCAATTGATAAATGGGTAAGGGACATGGATAGGCAGTTTTCAGATAAAGAAATCAAAATTATTAATAAGCACATGAAGCACAGAGGAGAGACTCTAAATGAACACTCAAATGCAAAAAACATGACAATGGGTTCGAATCAAGAACACTTGTGATACCCAGTGGAATTACGCGTCAGCTATGGGTGGTGGGGGGAGGAAAAAAAATGAACTTTGTCTTTAGTGAATAATGCTTGGAAATGACCAAATAAAATATTATTTTAAAAAATGTATTGGCATTTTACTCACATTGCTGGAATAATTAAAATTTTATTTACAGAGTAGTAGGACCTTTTCACAGCTTTACTAGCAGACTATTCCTGTTCCTATATTTCCTCATCCTTATTATATCCATATTTTTTTCACTATTGACAATTTTTTGTCTATTAGGTAATGCCTTTGAATTGCATTGTTAATGATAGAAATTTTCACTTTTCTTATGAGTATTTTGTATAATATGTTTAATATAATTCATATTGCCGTAATAGTTTGTATATAATTTTTAAAACTGCTTATTTCCTCTGAACACTTGTTTATTGGGAGATAATTTTTATTCTTCACATATTCATGTTATTTTCCTATAAGGGTACCACTTAATATTTATTAAATAATATCAATTAAAACCTCATTGGGAGAAGGTAATCCTCTTACATCTCTAAAGTATTCACTATCCCACTCACAAAGTGAGTTCCCAAATCTTTTTTATCCCTCTTTGAAACTCCCCAAATTTCCAATCTCTGCCCCCAATATCTCAGCTAAGAACCTTGTCTCATATTTCACTGAAAAAAAAAAGACCATTTGCTAAGAGGTTGCTCTTCTTATCTCATTTTACAAAAATTCCTTTTGCCATTACTACATCCCTCAACCTGGTTTCAAATGAAAGTATATCCCTTCTCTTTTCCAAGGTCAACTCCTCTACATGCACCAATAATGCTATCCCATTCTATCTTCTCTAGTAAATTTCCCTCTCTATTACCATACTTTTCCACCATCTTCGGAAGCTCCCTTCCTGCATCCTTACAGTCTACAAACATACATTGGTCTCTCATTCTTATAAAAATGAAAATAAAAGCTAAACAAAAACTCTCATCCAATATATCTTCTCTGTTTTATGACCAAACACTTTGAGAGGGCCACTTATAATAAACAGGTGCTTCTACTTCCTTATTTCTTACTTTCTTGTGAACTTTTTGCTACCTACCTACTGTGGTGGATAGCTTTTCTTCGCCATGAGTCCCTTAGATTACTTCTAAATATTTTCTGGGTTGATAATTTAATTCATTTATTGTTGGTCATCTTACACATCCTGGTTCTACTTATTTCACTTTGCATAATTTCATCATTCTATCTCTAAATCTTCACTGGTTTTTCCCCATTCCAGGAACCCTCTAATTCCTTATCCACTTCATTTGATTCTTCTATCCTCACTATTATTCTATTTCTTTTCTGTCCTTTAAACTAAACTCATTGAAATTTCTACAATAGGTATCGCCACTTTCCTCTAACTTTCCTTTTAACTCCTTAAAATTAGGTTCCAACATCATTCCACTGAAATGATTCTTTCCAAAATTAGTAATCTCTAAGTTGCCAAATCCTTTTAACTTTTCTCAATTCTTATACTTCTTGACTACTTTGTGACCTTTGACACCATTAATCACTTTCTTCTCCTTGATATTGTTATCTTTATGTTTTCAAGACCCCTCTCTCTTCCTACCTAATCACTTTGTCTCTGTTCCTCTTGACTGGACTCATTAGAATCATACTCTCTAATAATGTGTGTATTTCAAAGGTTCTCACTTGGACCCTTTCTCCTTTATTCTCCTTCATTTGGTGATTTTATCAGCTCCCACAGATTTAAATACTATCTCTATGTTGATGATTCTCAAGGTATTTAATCTACTCTTGTAAAGATTAAAATTTAGGAATATGGGGAGATTGAGGCAGGTAGAAATTAGTTTCTCTCTGCAAGGAGTATTATATTTTTTAGAGGTTTATTAAAGGTTAAAGATTAAAGAAAGTACAGAATAAGAAAAAACATGTGCCTAGGCCAGAGGCCTAGGCCAGATAACCTCACATCACAGAAAAGATGCATCTGCTCCAAAACGGAAGTCCAAAAGAGCCCTCAAAAGCCTTTGAATCAGCTTAAATACCTTCTCGATCTCGGCCCAGGTGAAATTACAAGGCATTCTGGGGAAGTGGAGCAAAGGCTTGTGGGGATTGTAGTTCTGTATTCTAGTCTATTTTTTTACATTCGCCCGCTGATCGTTTGAAAAAATTAATTTTTTTCCAAAGGATCATGAAAACATAATCAATTTAAAGATTACAATAATTTGAGGATAAGAGAAAAAAAACCCAATAATTGCTGAACGCATTGACAAAAAACCAGTTAGGGGGCAGTCCCCTTTGGCATGAAAGTACAGATACAAATAAATGTTCAATCAACCATACCCAAAGTTCAATTTTGTGCAACTTGTGGTCTGGAGGCTTCTCCATGGTGGTTTCTCCAACAGTTCAGTTCTGGATTCAGAGAGGTAGCATCTTCTTTACCTAAAATTTTTCTCAAAAGGAATTTAAACTTTGCAATTTAAATAATGGTATTTTTTTTTACATTCCCCCCATTAAGAGGGTGATTTAAAAAAAAAAAAGGTTCACTTAGGGATGCATGGCTGAGGTATGAGGTATATGAATCAATTGGCAAGAGATATTAAAAAGACATCAAAAAAATCAAAAAGAAAAGAAAAATTTCTGGATGAAAATATAGACTATCAAAGTGTTATGTGTTAAAGTTGCAAGTAAAAGAAAAATAATCTATAACAGGTCCTTGAATCAGGGCCCAATTAAAATGATCTAAGTAATGATGCATTTACCCAGTCAGTAGCCAGGACTACAGAAAGGTACCACACTATGAGAGGCAGAAAAGAAAGGGACCAGATCATAGAAGCCAAGAAGGAGCCAAGTTTGGGGATACTCATCTCTGAGTATCTTCAGAGTGAGTGTGGACACAAGGAAAGCCTATGTCTAGCAATGATAAACATAGCAACCTTGAGTCTTCACACTAGGTTCAACAGCTTTGTATTGGCCTAGACGTGCATCAGTCCATCCTGGATTGGCCTTTCTTTGGCTCTGTGCAATGGCTCTTGTGTGTATATCTTGTCCTGGATTCAGACAGAATCATTAAGCAAAGTCCCATAATTTATTTAAATAATTAGTGGCATCATTTTTATAGTCACAAGCTTTTTAGGGTTATGCATTAGCAAATGTATCTTAAACGTATACTACTGAAAAGTAAAAAAGTTAAAGAAAATCTTAATACTGGTGACATGTGCATCAAATATAAAAAGGAGAGAAAAATCATAAAAAACTGAAAAATTATATTGCACACGCAAGAAAATATATATTAATAAAAGAGCTTTAAAATTCAAAAATATAGCTTATAATCATTGACACTGTGTCAGCTAAGAAAATATAGAATATAAGGCTTTCTCACCAAAAATGAGATCCATTTCCTCTTAATATCTGGCCATGATCACTGTGAGTAGAAGGCAAATGAATTGAACAAGGTTAACAATTTTTCATTTTTAAAAATACAGTAGTACAAATATGTAGTTATCAATATCCCCAAAATTCTCAATAGCCCAATCAATTACAATAGCTAACAAACACACTTTCACATTTCACATAAGTTGCTGTATGACATTTTAAAAACCTATGAATTGATGGACATTTGTCACAATTTTTACAAACATAGCAATCTTTCAACCTTGGTAAATAAAACATATTTTTTTAAACAAAGTAAAATTCATCTTGGGTTAAGAACATAATCAAGAAATCTAGATATCATTCTGGTGCAAGTAAAGTAGTGAGCTGAAGAGTATAAATAAAGGGGTGCTCCTTTTGGAGGCTTTTAGGGATACAAATGCCCTGAGATTAACTGCCCAACTTCCATTCACATATTTAGAAATGTGGGAAGGTTGGGGGTTATAAAATGTATTTCACTTCAGCTACTATTGGCCTTACCTCATGGTAGGGGCAGGCAAAATAACCAGGTTGTTAAAAAAAATTCCAAAAATCATATTTAAAAAACCCTTAAAATCAAATCATTTGAGGTATTTAGCACATTAAATTTTTCCAAGGTTGTTAATACAATTATAACCAGTCCTGAAGTCCATCTATGTGACAATTTTACAAAGGCAAAATAGAAAAACTGTTTTTTTTTCATATATGGGCTTAATCACTAATATTTTTTCAGCACAGTTATAGGGGAAAAGCAATAGAATTTCAAAACTCAGTACATTCAAAATAAATTCAATCGACCTTCAGTGTAAGAGAATAATATTGAATCCAGTAACATATGAACTTAAAATCACAAAGTTAAACCTTAACAAAAATGCAATAGAATACAGAGTTTTTTAATAAACCATTGGAGTCTGAAATGCCTTAGAATATAGCCTTTAGTCTCTTCAAAGTTCCTTGGGGTTTTTTTGTTTGTTTTTAATTATCCATTTAAATATCTATTGTCTGAAGGCAGAGTGGTAAGGGCTAGGCAATGGGTTTCAAGGGACCCATCCAGGGCCCCATAGCTGGGAAGTATCTGAGGCCAGATTTTAACCCAGGACCATGCTCTCAGTTCCCTGAGCCACCCATTTGCAAATTCAAAGTTGAATCTTTGGGCTGAATCTTTCTTCTGGCATGCAGGTGAAATCAATGAAATTACCAGAATAGTCAAAAGGTATCATTTTAAACAGCCCATTGCTTAAAAGTCTGTTTGAAAAATCTGTTTCTTCTCCTCTCCCTTTTCTCTCTCCCCTGCTCTGATACCTACTCCTGCCCCAGTCCACGTGGAGCCCAGGCCACCCACGTGGAGCCAATACACCCCATCCACTTGGAGGCTTAGCCTAAGGGAAAAGTGCCTGTTCTCCTTTCCCTCTCCTCTCTCCCCTCCACCCACGTGGCCAATACTGTTACCAGCTGATTGAAATGAGTCCTGAGTGAACTGCTCCAAGGATCTGGGTGATGAGCTGTCTGGGTCTGAGGCCAGATGGGTGAGAGTCAGACTGCCAGGATGGGCAGGGCAGGGGCCAGAGCCAGAGCGCAGACAAACAGGGTTGGGAGCTCGGGCACCAGGTGAGAGGCTAGGAGCAGAAGCAGGAGAAGCAGGCAGGCAGAATTTAGCAGCCAGGGGCCAGGTGGGTGGCAAATGCAACAGGTCTGGATCGGGGGCTGAAAGCCCCCAGGCAAAAGCGGCTGAGCTATCTAATGGCTGGAACTGAACGAGCAGCAGCTTTGCAAGGGTAAAAAACAAAAACTTGGCCAGAGAGATGTGACTGAAATTAAAAGCTGAACTAAAGATCAGAAAGAAATCAGAAGATTGAGAGATTTTTTCCCCCATTAGGTCACCAAACTGTAAAGATTAAAATTAGGGAATATGGGGAGACTGAGGCAGGTAGAAATTAGTTTCTCTCTGCAAGGAATATTATATTTTTTAGAGGTTTATTAAAGGTTAAAGATTAAAGAAAGTACAGAATAAGAAAAAACACGTGCCTAGGCCAGATGCCTAGGCCAGATAACCTCACATCACAGAAGAGATGCATCTGCTCCAAAATGAAAGTCCAAAAAAGAGCCCTCAAAAGCCTTTGAATCAGCTTAAATACCTTCTCGATCTCCGCCCAGGTGAAATTACAAGGCATTCTGGAGAAGTGGAGCAAAGGCTTGTGGGGATTGTAGTCCTATATTCGAGTCTATTTTTTTACACTCTTATCTCTCTATTGACCTCGAATCTCATTTTTCCAGGTGCCTTTCAGACATCTCAGAATGGATGTCCAGTAGACATTAAGCTCAATATTTCAAAAACAGGACTAATATCTTTGCTTTTAATCTCTCCCTGACCCCATACCTTCATTATTATTGTAGAGGTCAACACTATGCTCCCAAACCTCAGGCTCACTCACAACTTTGGATACCTCAACATCATCACTCAGTTCCATATCTAAGCTATCACCAACTCTACATTTAACCATTGTATTATCATTGGAAGGTACTCACTTTTCTCCTGAAACCATTCTAGAACAGATCCTCTTCACATCATCCCTTGATTATTGCAATAATTTGTGAGTCAGTCTGTTTGCCCCAAGTATCTCCCAACTCCAAACCATCTTTCATTAAACCACTAAAATGAGTTTCCTAGATTTTAGGTTCAAACATGTAAAATTGAAAATCTGTTACCCTAAAAAAGAACTATATTTTCTGGGTGCCCATTGACTTCCTGGCATTATGTACTTCCTGTAGACAAGGGATATTAAGCAAGGACATGAAGGGTCCCACTTCTTTACTTCCTGTCCCAAGCTTGGTGGTAAGGCAGATATTTGAACTGATTGATCAGCCATGGGCACATGGTCTTTATTTTGTATCTTCTTTATTCCTTGATTTCTAATGATCATTAATAAATCTCTTAAAATATAATATTTTTATTATTGAGATTTCATTTTAATTTTTACAATCATATTCCTCTGCTACTCAAAGAATTTTAGAGGTTTAATTTAATATCTAAGAGCAAATGCAAAATATTCCATTTGACATTCAAAGTTCTTCATAATCTGTTTTCCTCTAACCTTTTCAGTCTTCTTAGACCTTAATCCCCGGCCTGTATATTTCATTTTATTGTTTTAATTTAAGTATTTTTCATGGTTACATGATTTATGTTTTTTCCCTCTCCTTTTCTCTCCCCACTCCCAGAGCCAACAAGCATTTCTACTAGGTTATACACATATTATCACTCTATAACTATTTCCATATTATTTATTTTTGTAATAAAGCAATCTTTTTAAAACCAAAACCCCACATTGTGTACTCATATATATAAGTGACAAATCAAATGTCTTCCTTCAGCATTTCTTTCTTTCAATGTTCATAGCATTCTTTCTCATAAGTATAAAAGCTGGCACTCTGTCTCAGCTCTGTTTGAAACTAATTCTTTCTCAAGCTAGCTTCTCTACTTCTTATTTCTAAACTAATATAAAGCTTGTTTTCTAATGTAATATTTATATAAGTCCCTTGGGATTTCCCTGTATCATTGCAATGCTATTAGTAGCAAAGTATATTACATATGATCATCCTATAACATTTTAGTTTCTATTTACAATGTTCTTCTGGTTCTGCTCATTTCACTCGACATCAATTCTTGGAGGTCTTTCCAGCTTGTATGGAAATCAATATCAACTCTTTTGGCATAATAGTACTCCATCACCATCATATACCACATTTTGTTCAGCCATTCCCCAATCAAGGGACATTTTCTAATTTTTTGCCACCACAAAGAGCATAGCTATGAATAATTTTGTACAAATATTTTTCCTTATTATCTCTTTGGGATACTAACTTAGCAATGGTATTACTGGATCAAAGGGTATCCATTCTTTTAAAGGCCTTTGGGCATAGTTCCAAATTGCCTTCCAGAATGGTTGGGTCAATTCACAACTCCACCAGCAGTGTATTAATGTCCCAATTTTTCCACATCCTCTCCAACATTTATTATTTTCCTTTACTGTCATACTGACCAATCTGCTAGGTGTGAGTTGGTATGGAAGGGTTATTTTGATTTGTATGTATCTAATCAGAAGGGATTTAGAATACTTTATCATGTGGTTATTGACAGTTTTCATTCTTTCATCTGAAAATTGCCTATTAATGTCCCTTGCCCATTTATCAGTTGGAGAATGGCTTGATTTCTTAGACATATGATTTAGTTCCTTATATATTTGGGAAACTAGAACTTTGACAGAGAATTTTATTATAAAATTTTTCCAAGTTTGTTGCTTCCCTTCTAATTTTGATTGCATTGGTTTTGTTTGTACATAACCTTTTTAATTTAATGTAATCAAAATTATTCATTTTATATTTTATAATGTTCTCTATCTCTTGCTTGGTTTTAAATTCCTTAGTTTACCATAGATTTGATAGGTATACTATTCTATGTTATCTTCATATACAGCATGAGATATTGATCTAAACTTATTTTTTTTCCATACTGTTCTCCAATTTTCCCCAGTAGTTAATGTGAAATGATTAGTTATTTTTTTCCCCAAAAGCTTGGCTCTTTCGATTTATCAAACACTAGTTTACTGAGGTAATTTACTCCTTGTCTATTCCATTAATCTATCCTTCTGTCTTTTAGCCAGTACCATATTATTTTGATGATCACTTCTTTGTAGTACAGTTTAAGAACTAGTACTTATAGGCCCGCATCCTTCATTTTTTATTAGTTCCCTTGATATTCTTAATCTTTTGCTTTTTCAAATGAACTTTGTTATAATTTTTTTCTAATTCTATAAAAAGATTTTTTTGGAGTTTGATAGGTATGGAACTGAATAAGTAAATTCTTTCAGGTAGGATTGTCATTTTTATTATATTATCAGACACATACATTTCAAACAAGTAAAACTGGCCGCCTGGCCATTCCATGAACAAGACACTTCTCTTATGATCAGGCATTCTTTTTGACTATTCCCCATGCCTGGAATGTTCTACTTGTTCTACTCTGACTATTGACCTTAACTTCCTTTAAATCACAATTAAAATATTTTCTTTTACAGGAAGCATCTACCAACCCCTCACGTCCTGTGCCTTCTCTCTGTTAATAATTTCTTATTAATCCTTTATATGTTGCCTTTGTATATATTTTCATGGTGCCTCCTCTGCTAAATCATGAGCTTTTTGAAGGTAAGGTCAGTTTTCTGCCCATTTTAGACTCTCAAGTGCTTAACAAGTGACTGGCACGAACTTAAATTTTTAATAATTGATTGATTATTACTATTTCTGAGTCTTTCCTTAATTCCTTCAAGTTTCAGCTAAAGTCCCACCTTCCGCAAGTAGTATTTGGCATTCCTATTTTATCTTTATGCCTTCTCTTTGAAAGTGATTCTAATTTTTCCTTTACATTTCTTGTTTGTACATTTTTATTTTTATATTATCCTCTGCTTTATCATGTGCAGTCTTTGAAGGCTGTTTTTTTTAAAACTTTTATTTTTGCCTTTATTTGCAACACCAGAACTTATAATAGCTGGCACATTATTTTTAAAATTTTTATAACTTTTAATTGGTGGCAGTTGACTAATATACATTTTGTATATCAGAAACTTAATACACATTTTTGATGAAAATATTTTTGTCATTCTATACTTTCCTTTCTTGTTCCAATATTATGTAAAGAAAATGACAAATTCTGCCTTTACCTTGGATGATTGCTTCTATGTCTTACTTAATTTAGAGATTAACCTGAGATTTAGCCAGAAAAATTCCTTATCTGTGTCTTTTCCATTTTTATTTTTTTCTTAAATGAAAAATTTCTTACTTTTTTAGATCACATATGCCTTTGAACTTACTCTAATATATGACATAAAATCACAAAATATTAATCTAAACTTTTGCCAGACTCTTGTTCTGTTTGTCTTTCAGTGTTTGGCACAGTTTCTGGAACATGACAGGCAATTAATGAATGATTACTGATTGATTGACTTGTTGTTTTCAACAGTTTATTAAATGAGTAATTCTTTCTCATGCAATGGATTTTTTGGATTTTTCCAAATCTGTGTTTACCAACTGAATTTTATTTTCTTCATTCTTCTTTATATCATATATTCCACTTTTCTATTGTTTAAGTAGAACCAATTACTTTTGATGAATTCTAATTTAATAAGTTGAAATCTAGAAACACTATTTCTACTTTCTTCCTACTATTTCATTATTTCCCTTGAGATTCTAACCCTTTTATTATTCACATGAATTTTTATCACTTTGGCAATTTCTATACAATAACCCCTTGCTAGTTTACTAAGTATGCCATTGTTAGTAAATTAATTGAGATAGTATCACCATTTTATTATATCAGTATGGCTAAATGATGAACAATAATTATTTATCTGATTTCATTTTAGTCATCTTTTGTAATTTTATTTACACATTTATTATATTTATCTTCATAGTTGTGACTTTCAGACATTCTATATCTTTCTTTTCAACCTTTCTAGAATTTCCTCCTGGATTTTATTGCTGCAATAGGAAGTGCTGTTGATTTGGGGGGATTGATTTAATATCTTTTTTTTAAAATATATTTTATTTGATCATTTCCAAGCATTATTCGTTAAAGACATAGATCATTTTCTTTTCCTCCCCCCCCACCCCCCATAGCCGACGCGTAAGTCCACTGGGCATTAGATGTTTTCTTGATTTGAACCCATTGCTTTGTTGATAGTATTTGCATTAGAGTGTTCATTTAGAGTCTCTCCTCTGTCATGTCCCCTCAACCTCTGTATTCAGGCAGTTGCTTTTTCTCCATGTTTCCACTCCCATAGTTTATCCTTTGCTTATGAATAGTGTTTTTTTCTCCTAGATCCCTGCAAATTGTTCAGGGACATTACACCGCCACTAATGGAGAAGTCCATTACGTTCGATTATACCACAGTGTATTAGTCTCTGTGTACAATGTTCTCCTGGTTCTGCTCCTCTCACTCTGCATCACTTCCTGGAGGTTGTTCCAGTCTCCATGGAACTTCTCCACTTTATTATTCCTTTTAGCACAATAGTATTCCATCACCAACATATACCACAGTTTGTTCAGCCATTCCCCAATTGATGGGCATCCCCTCGTTTTCCAGTTTTGGGCCACCACAAAGAGCGCAGCTATGAATATTTTTGTACAAGTCTTTGTGTCCATTATCTCTTTGGGGTACAGACCCAGCAGTGCTATGGCTGGGTCAAAGGGTAGATATTCTTTTAGCACCCTTTGGGCATAGTTCCAAATTGCCCTCCAGAATGGTTGGATCAGTTCACAGCTCCACCAGCAATGAATTAATGTCCCTATTTTGCCACATCCCCTCCAGCATTCATTACTTTCCTTTGCTGTTATGTTAGCCAATCTGCTAGGTGTGAGGTGATACCTCAGAGTTGTTTTGATTTGCATCTCTCTGATTATAAGAGATGTAGAACACTTCTTCATGTGCTTGTTAATAGTTTTGATTTCTTTATCTGAGAACTGCCTATCCATTTCCCTTGCCCATTTATCAATTGGAGAATGGCTTGATTTTTTGTACAATTGATTTAGCTCATTATAAATATGAGTAATTAAACCTTTGTCAGAGGTTTCTATGAAGATTTTTTCCCAATTGGTTGTTTCCCTTCTGATTTTAGTTATATTGGTTTTGTTTGTACAAAAGCTTTTTAGTTTGATGTAGTCAAAATTATTTATTTTACATTTTGTGATTCTTTCTATATCTTGCTTGGTTTTAAAGCCTTTCCCCTCCCAAAGGTCTGACATGTATACTATTCTATGTTTACCCAATTTGCTTATGGTTTCCTTCTTTATGTTTAAGTCACTCACCCATTTTGAATTTATCCTGGTGTAGGGTGTAAGGTGTTGATCTATTCCTAGTCTCTCCCACACTGTCTTCCAATTTTCCCAGCAGTTTTTATCGAATAATGGATTTTTGTCCCAAAAGCTGGGATCTTTGGGTTTATTGTATACTGTCTTGCTGAGGTCGCTTTCTCCCAGTCTATTCCACTGATCTTCCTTTCTGTTTCTTAGCCAGTACCAAATTGTTTTAATGACTGCTGCTTTGTAATATAGTTTTAGGTCAGGGACTGCAAGGCCCCCATCATATGTGTTTTTTTTCATTATTTCCCTGGATATCCTTGATCTTTTGTTCTTCCAAATGAACTTTGTTATGGTTTTTTCTAAATCAGTGAAGAAGTATTTTGGTAGTTCAATGGGTATGGCACTAAATAGATAAATAAGTTTGGGTAGGATGGTCATTTTTATTATATTGGCTCATCCTATCCATGAGCAGTTAATGTTTTTCCATTTGTTCAAGTCTAGTTTTAGTTGTGTGGCGAGTGTTTTGTAGTTGTGTTCATATAGTTCCTGTGTTTGTCTTGGGAGGTAGATTCCTAGGTATTTTATTTTGTCTAAGGTGATTTTGAATGGGATTTCTCTTTCTAGTTCTTGCTGCTGAGCTGTGTTGGAGATATATAGAAAAGCTGATGATTTATGTGGGTTTATTTTGTATCCTGCAACTTTGCTAAAGTTGTTGATTATTTCAATTAGCTTTTTGGTTGAATCTCTAGGATTCTTTAAGTAGACCATCATGTCATCCGCAAAGAGTGATAACTTGGTCTCCTCCTTGCCTATTTTGATGCCTTCAATTCCTTTATCTTCTCTAATTGCTACTGCTAGTGTTTCTAGTACAATGTCAAATAGTAGAGGTGATAATGGGCATCCTTGTTTCACTCCTGATCTTATTGGGAATGCATCTAGTTTATCCCCATTGCAGATGATATTAGTTGTTGGTTTTAGATATATACTGTTTATTATTTTTAGGAAAGACCCTTCTATTACTATGCTTTCTAGTGTTTTTAATAGGAATGGGTGTTGTATTTTATCAAAGGCTTTTTCTGCATCTATTGAAATAATCATGTGGTTCTTGCTAGTTTGCTTGTTGATGTGGTCAATTATGTGGATGGTTTTCCTAATGTTGAACCAGCCCTGCATCCCTGGTATGAATCCTACTTGATCATGGTGAATGATCCTTCTGATCACTTGCTGGAGTCTTTTTGCTAGTATCCTATTTAAGATTTTTGCATCTATATTCATTAGGGAGATTGGCCTATAGTTTTCTTTCTCTGTTTTTGACCTGCCTGATTTTGGAATCAGTACCATGTTTGTGTCGTAAAAGGAGTTTGGTAGAACTCCCTCTTTGCTTATTATGTCAAATAGTTTGTATAGTATTGGGATTAACTGTTCTCTGAATGTTTGATAGAATTCACAGGTGAATCCATCAGGCCCTGGGGACTTTTTCTTAGGAAGTTCTTTGATGGCTTGTTGGATTTCAATTTCTGATATGGGATTATTTAGGAATTCTATTTCCTCTTCTGTTAGTCTAGGCAGTTTGTATTTTTGTATATATTCATCCATTTCTCCTAAATTGGTGTATTTATTGCCATATAATTGGCCAAAGTAATTTCTAATGATTGCCTTAATTTCCTCCTCATTGGAGGTGCTGTCCCCCTTTTCATCTTTAATGCTGTGAATTTGCTTTTCTTCCTTCCTTTTTTTAATTAGATTGACCAGTACCTTGTCTATTTTGTTTGTTTTTTCAAAGTACCAGCTTCTTGTCTCATTTATTAAATCAATAGTTCTATCACTTTCGATTTTATTAATTTCTCCCTTAATTTTTAGGATTTCTAATTTGGTTTTCTGCTGGGGGTTTTTAATTTGATCGCTTTCCAGTTTTTTCATTTGCATTTCCAATTGATTGATCTCTGCTCTCCCTTGTTTGTTAATATAAGCATTCAGGGATATGAATTTACCTCTGATTACCGCTTTGGCTGCATCCCAAAAGGTTTGAAAGGATGTTTCGCCAATGTCATTTTCCTCGATGAAATTATTAATTGTTTCTATGATTTCTTCTTTAACTAAACGGTTTTGGAGTATCATATTGTTTAATTTCCAATTGGTTTTAGATTTGGTTTTCCATGTACCATTACTAATCATTATTTTTATTGCCTTGTGATCTGAGAAGGCTGCATTTATTATTTCTGCTTTTCTGCATTTGTGTGCTATGTTTCTGTGACCTAATGTATGGTCAATTTTTGTGAATGTGCCATGTGGTACTGAGAAGAAGGTGTATTCCTTTTTATCCCTATTTATTTTTCTCCATATGTCTATTAATTCTAATTTTTCTAAGATTTCATTCACTTCTTTTACCTCTTTCTTATTTATTTATTTTTTGATTTGATTTATCTAAATTTGATAATGGTTGGTTTAAGTCTCCCACTAGTATGGTTTTATTGTCTATTTCTTCCTTCAATTCTCCTAGTTTCTCCATTAGAAATTTGGGTGCTATATTATTTGGTGCATACATATTGATTAATGATATTTCCTCATTGTCTATAGTCCCTTTTAACAAAATATAATTACCTTCCCTATCCCTTTTGATCAGGTCTATTTTTGCATTGGCTTTATCAGATATCATGATTACCACTCCTGCCTTCTTTCTATCAGTTGAAGCCCAGAAGGTCTTACTCCATCCTTTAATTCTGACCTTGTGGGTGTCAACCCGCCTCATGTGTGTTTCTTGAAGACAACATATGGTAGGGTTTTGAATTCTAATCCATTCTGCTATTCGTCTACGTTTTATGGGTGAGTTCATCCCATTCACGTTCAAAGTTATGATTGTCATTTGTGGACTCCCTGGCATTTTGATTGCCTTCCCTAATTCTAACCTTTTCTTCTTCGGCTCTACCTTTTAGTCCAGTGATTTACTTTGAAACAGTCCCCCTTGTCCCCTCCCTTGATGTTTCCCTTTTTAGTCCCTCCCTTTTTGTTCCCTCCCCCTCCCCCCTCTCTTTCCCTCCCTTTTTGTTCTCCCTCTCCCCCTCCCCCCCTTGGTTTTCCCTTCTCCTTACCCTTGTTGGGTAAGATAGAATTCAAGATCCCAATGGATCTGGATGTTTTTCCCTCTCAGAGTTGATTTCCCTGAGATTGAGGTTTAAGTAAACCCCCCCCCCCCTTTCTCTCCTTCTTATAGGAGTTTTCTTCCCCTCCCCTTCCCATGTGAATCTTTGTGTGAGAATGATTATTCTATTTGGTCTTTCTTTACCCCCTATTTATACATTACATTTTCCCCACATATTAGTATACATAGGTTGATATAAATGTAGTCCTTATAGAAGAGAGTTTGAGTAAAAGAAGAAGATAACATTTTCCCCTTTCCTTAATATTTACCTTTTCAGGTATTCCTTGCTCTTTGATTTTCGGTATCAAACTTTCCACAGAGCTCTGGTCTTTTCTTTGCAAAAAGTTGGAAGTCTTCTATTTTGTTGAATGCCCATACTTTCCCTTGGAAGTATATAGTCAGTTTTGCTGGGTAGCTGATTCTTGGTTGGAGACCCAGCTCTCTTGCCTTTCTGAAGATCATGTTCCATGCCTTACGATCATTCAGAGTAGAACTTGCAAGGTCTTGTGTGACCCTGATTGGCATTCCTTTATATCTAAATTGTCTTTTTCTGGCTTCCTGTAGGATTTTTTCTTTTGTTTGATAGCTTTGGAATTTGGCAATTACATTCCTGGGAGTTGTCTTTTGGGGGTTTAGTGTAGAAGGTGTTCTGTGAGCTCTGTCAGTGGCTGTATTGCCCCCTTGTTCTAGAATCTCTGGGCAATTTTCTTTGATTATATCTTGTATCACCATGTCCAGTTTGGTGTTTATTTCTGGCTTTTCTGGGAGTCCAATTATTCTTAAATTGTCCCTTCTCCCCCTATTTTCCAGATTTATCACCTTGTCGGTGAGATATTTTATGTTCTCTTCTAATTTCTTGGTATTTTGGCTTTGCTTTATTAATTCTTGCTCTTTTACACAATCATTGTCTTCCAGCTGCCTGATTCTGGCCCTTAAAGCCTGGTTTTCCTTTTCAGTTTCATCATACCGGTTTTGTAGATGCGTGAATTTCTTTTGCATTATTTCCAACTTTTCCTCCCAGAAGGCTTCCATCTTTTTGGTCATTTCTGATTCAAATTCTTCATAGGTTTGTGGAGAGTTTCCATTTCCTTTGGAAGGTTTTGGAGCATTTTCTTTTATATTATCTTCTATCTGCTCTGTATTTTGTATTTTGGCTCCATAGAATGTGTCCAAAGTCGCCCCTTTCTTCTTATTTTTCTTGGTATTTTGGGGCTTCTGTGGTTCTGTGGAGTTTGCCATTTCTGAATGTGGAGGATTAGTTTTTCTTGTCTCTGTCTGGTGTTCAGAGGCTTTAGTCCTGGGCATATGGTTCTATGAGCTTTCCCTGGGTTAAACTGAATATGCCTCACTGGAACTGGAATGGAAGGGTCGGACCACGTTGCTTTCCGGAAGTTGCCTTCAGAATCGCTGGCCGTGAGGCTGTTTCGTTGGCCTGCGGGGGGATGGGCTGCAGCTAGCCCAAGCTCCGAGGGCAAGGACTTTCACTGAGACTTGGATAGCAGGATCCAGCCCGTGAGGCTGTCTTGCCCGCCCTGAGGGTTGCTGTTGTTTCGACCAGCTCTCTGCAGCTGAAGCCCCAGGCAGTAACATTCACCTGGACTCGAAGGCCCTGAGGGTTGTTGTTCCGAGGGAGGACCCTGCTCTCTGAGCCCGGCCGGGCTGCGGCTTCCGGGAGCCTTGGACTCTGCGCTCCTACCCCTGAGGTCCGAGGGATCTCGGGTTCTGGCTTTTAAGGGGAGCCGTACCTTTTGATCCGGGTCCAGGTCCAGGAGGAGGGTTCCCAGGGTCTGTGCTGTTGATCGTTTTGAATTTCGGCGCCTTAGGAGCTTATATTTTGAGATCGGTCGGGAAGGGTTTTCAGGAGATCTGAGCTTTAGCTTTCTCTAAGCCGCCATCTTAACCGGAAGTCTTGATTTAATATCTTGCTTCTTAGAAACACATGTGACAAAGTCTCATTCTATTCTTGTGGACAAAATAGGGATGAAGGATAGTTGGTAGTATAGTTAGTTCAAAGTATACAAAGTAAACAGTATAACTGTTTAAACATCCAAACTTATGAAATTGTTATTAATGTCACAGAAGAGGGAGGTCTTTCTTTTAGAATGCTTATTCCTATACTTTTTAATATATTTTAATCAATAACTTAAATGACATGCTTCTAAAATCTGCAGTTGGTGCAGTGCTTGAAGGAATAACTAATTTGTTGCATGACAGTTAGAATACAAAAATGATCTCAGCAGGATAGAATGTTGTGGTGATGCAAATGAGATGAATTTTAATAGGGACAAGTGTAAAATCTCACATTTAGTTCCAAATAAATCAATTTCACAAGTATAACTTAAGGGAAGGAGTAGTTAGATAACAGTTAACCTGAAAAAGACCTGGCTTTCTAGTAGAAGCAGTCTCAGTTTGGAATAATGAAATATAGAGCCCCAAATTAATGAGATCCTTTGTGGCTATAAGAACTACATAGTATCAGTAATGAGGGAAGTAAAATTCTATAGTTGCAATATTGTGTTCGATTCTAGGCATCATTCTTTGAAAAACACATTGAGAGGCTGGAGCACAATCAAAGGATGGCAATACAGATGGTAAATGAAGCAGGTACATGGTGCTCTTGGTAAAGCACTACATCTGGAATCAGGAAGAATCAAGTTTAAATGTGACCTCCAACACATACTAGCTGTGTGACTAGTCAACTACCAATTTATTTCTGTTTGATTTGGTTTTCTTTCTATAAAATGGAGGTACCACTATCACTTATCTTCTAATATTGCACAGATAGAATAATATATTATTTATAAAATGCTTTGCTAATTATGAATCTCTGTATAAATACTAGTCATCATCATCACTATTAAATTATTTTGAGATTCTGACATATTTGAATTAATTGAAGGCACTAGAATGTTTAGCCTGGAGAAAATAAATTTTAGAAGAAATATTATACCAATGTTCATGTATGTCAATTGTTGCTAAGAGGACAATCCAACTTCCAATTCTTGATATAATAGACCAAGAAACTTAGTTGAAAGATACTGAGAATCAGTTAAATTTCATGCAAGGAAGTCTTCTTAATGACTAGAGCCATCCCAAAGTGGAAGAAGGCTCCTTAGAAGGTAGCAATTTCCATCTTATTAAAAGTTAATTAAAGTTCTATCTTCATTTATAATGTCATCTAATATTATATTCTTCACATTGGTGCCAGATCAGCATTTCTAAAAAACCGAAACTATAACTACAACTCTTCATTGATTAAAAATCCTTTATTAGCAAGCAATTACTTCTGAAATCAACTAAATTTTAACAAGATATTTAAAATCACTAACAACTTGATCTCAACTTATATTGTATAACTAATATCACAACATTTTCCTAAACATATACTTCCAGCTTCATTAGACAACATATACGACTTGCTTGGGTTTCTTTTTAATGTCCTCCATAAGGGTTTATTGAATGATTTAAATACAATAATTTATTCAATTCTAAAATATAACATTTTTGGAGTTGAAAGAGAGCTCAGCATATCTCTATCAAAACCCCTTCTAAAAAAGACTCCCCTTGGGAGTAATTATCAAAACTCAGTTTGATGTTATTTAATAAAGGATATTCATTACAAATTGAAGCTTCCTAATGTACAATTGGATAGCTACAACTATTATTGATTTGTGAGATTTGCGTGTTTGTTAATTATGTATAAAACAACAATATAGTTTTCTACTTTGTTTTAATTTTGAAAATGAATATATTTTTCATCTATATTGTGAGTTAAATAGACATTGCAATTCTAGGAATGTCAACCTTTTTTGTGATGTTGCAATGTGACAATATATTGCAATTGTCAAGCAAGTAGTTTATATGCTGTTTATGAATCAAGACTTAACCTACATAAATAACTATTATATCTTTTGATCTTTTAAGTTTTAAAAAATTTAGTGTGAGCTATATCTTCTTCTTAATAAACTGTGGATATAATATCTTTTTCATTAGACTAATTTTATTTGATCTGGAAATTACATTCTTTATTATTCAATGTAGTACATAGAAGCATTAGAGAGACTGTAGATTAGAAAGTGAAAATTGAATACAGAGAATATCAGTTTAGTAGTCATTGCTTTTCATGACTTCCTGACTCAATAATGAAAAATAAAAAGAGTTTAAGGAGTGGATAAAAAACTTAAATCCTAAAAAACATCATTTAATAATTTTAATGTGTTCATTGCTAAATAGGATAAACATCATATTTTATTCTACTATCTTTTGAGGAAAATTTGATTTGGATAACTGTTTGCTTTAGGCACTGAATCTTTGCCTGTGAAGTTTCATCTTAAATGTTCCAAGCTGATATATTTTTACCATATAGAAGACCCATAACTGACATTAAATTGAGTCTCTTAGAAATGATATGCAAAAAATTAGCAGGATGATTTTTCAGAAAAAGCTGGACAGACCTACATGAACTGGTACAGAGTGATATAAGCAGAAGCAGGAGTATATTGTTTATAGTAACAGCAAAATCAATGATGATCAACTATGATAGACTTAGGTACTCTTAGCCATAAAAAGATATAGGAAAATTCTAAAGGACTTAGAGCAAAGAATGCTCTCTATCTCCACAGAAAGAACCGTTGGGGTCTTTTTTTTTTTTAAACATTATTTTATTTGGTCATTTTCAAACATTATTCATTAGAAATAAAGATCATTTTCTTTTTCTCCACCCCCCCACTCCTCCCAATGGCGATGCATGATTCCTATGGGTATCACATATGTCCTCATTCCGAACTCTTTTCCATGTTGTTTGTATTTTCATTAAGGTGTTCATTTAGAGTCTCTCCTCAATCATATCCCCTCCACCCCTGTAGTCAAGCTGTTGCCTTTCCTCGGTGTTCTTACTCCCCCCATTTGTCCTCTGCTTGAGGGTAGTCTTTTTATTTTCTAATTGATCCCTGCGGATTGTTCAGGGACATTGCATTGCCACTAATGAAGAAGTCCATTACAATAGTATTCCATCACCAGCATGTACCACAATTTGTTCAGTCATTCCCCAATTGAAGGGCATCCCCTCATTTTCCAATTTTTGGCCACCACAAAGAGTGCAGCTATGAATATTCTTGTACATGTCCTTTTCCTTATTATCTCTTTGGTCTTTTATCGCCTTTTGGGCATAGTTCCAAATTGCCCTCCAGAATGGTTGGATCAATTCACAACTCCACCAGCAATGAATTAATGTTCCTACTTTGCCACATCCCCTCCAACATTCATTACTTTCCTTTGCTGTCATGTTAGCCAACCTGCTAGGTGTGAGGTGATACCTCAGAGTTGTTTTGATTTGCATCTCTCTGATTATCAGAGATTTAGAGCACTTTTTTAGAGCTTATTAATATTTTTGATTTCTTTGGCTGAAAACTGCCTGTTCATGTCCCTTACCCATTTATCAATTGGAGAATGGCTTGATTTTTTTGTACAATTTATTTACCTCTTTATAAATTTGAGTAATTAGACCTTTGTAAAGAGGTTTTTGTTATGAAGATTGTTTCCCAATTTGTTGCTTCCTTTCTAATTTTGGTTACATTGGTTTTGTTTGTACAAAACCTTTTTAATTTGATGTAATCAAAATTGTTTATTTTACATTTTCTGACTCTTTCTAAGTCTTGCTTGGTTTTAAAGTCTTTCCCTCCCCACAGGTCTGACATGTATACTATTTTGTGTTCACCTAGTTTACTTATAGTTTCCTTCTTTTTGTTCAAGTCATTCACCCATTCTGAGTTTATCTTGGTGCAGGGTATGAGGTGTTGATCCAAACCTAATCTCTCCTACACTGTCGTCCAGTTGTCCCAACAGCTTTTGTTAAATAGTGGATTTTTGTCCCAAAAGCTGGGGTCTTTGGGTTGGTCATAGACTGTCTTGCTGAGGTCACTTACCTCAAGTCTATTCCACTGATCCTCCTTTCTGTCTCTTAGCCAGTACGAAATTGTTTTGATGACCACTGCTTTATGAAATAGTTTGAGATCTGTGACTGCAAGGTCACCTGCCTTTGTTTTTTTTTTCATTATTTCCCTGGATATCCTTGATCCTTTGTTCTTCCAAATGAACTTTGTTATGTTTTTTTATTTTTTCTAATTCAGTAAAAAATATTTTTGGAAGTTCAATGGGTATAACACTAAATAGATAGGTAAGTTTGGATAGGATGGTCATTTTTATTATATTGGCTCATCCTACTCGTGAGCAGTTAATGCTTTTCCAATTGCTCAATCTAGTTTTAGTTCATTGGAGTCTTACTGCACATAAATGTATACTATTTTTCTTTAATTTATTTTTGTTTTTATTTTGGGTTTTGGTTTTATATGAGTATTTTTTCAGAAGAATGATCAACATGGACATATAATCCAGATCAACTTGCTTTCTATCACTGGAAGGGGAGAAAAGAGAGAGAGGAAGACAATTTGGATCTTATAATTTCGTAAAATGTATGTTGAAAATTTTTATTTCATGTAATTTTGAAAAAAAAATAAATTTTAAAAATAAATTAAAAATAAGTCTCCTGTTTGTATCCTACAGCTTATTCATATCCCCTTTTCCACATGAGCCTCTCCATTATAATCTTCATGGTACTCATTTTCAGTTCACTGAAGACTACAGTATCCAATGAGTCACTCTCATAACAGACTAATAGCAGAAAATTGATATTTAAATATGCTTCTTAGTTTAAGGAGCTCTCTCTCACTTTCAATTTTTTAAGTATAAACCCAGACCAATATTAATTTGTTCTATAAATACATGCACATGTATACATACAATTATGTAAGTGCATATGCTTTATATATATATGTATATATGTATATATATATATATGTATACTATTGATGCAAACAGTGGTTGCTTTAATTTAATGGAATGCCTCAAAAAGGGCTATATTCATTCTCAGAAGGTATCTACAAGGACAGATTTGATGCCCCCTTTGCAGGTGTGACTGATTCAATGAGTAGCCACCCACTGAGAATATTAAACAAAGAATTTCAGAACATGAGCTACAGTCATTGATGTAATCCTACTGATTCTTTAAGGAAGAGGCTGACTTGCTTTCTGCCTTTCTGTATGGCTATAAAGCTCATATTCAATATTCTATCAAAGTTCCCTCCGAAAGCATTCTGGAACAATAACTTGGATTAATTTATATCTACTAAAGTATTGCCAGCAGAAAATTCAGGATTAAGTGTTACTTTTGAATATTTATGATGGCAATCTAGGTGTTATTTTTCTGTTGCCATTGTATCCTGCACAAATGCCATCTGCTTGCTAACTGTAAATTAACTAGACCCTCTGAACTTGTTTATGGAGCAAAGGGGGCTAAATAGGTTTCAAATCTTCTGGTGATTTACTGAGCAACATAATTTGAATCATATTTCAGTCTTGTTTAATGGCTCAAAACACATTAATCAGCAAAGTGACTTCTTATAGATTTATATTTCAGCTAAACAAAAGACTCTGTGGAATTCCTCTTTTCCACTTCAAATTTCAGTTCCATGTTGAGAGAAGAAAGCAAAAGAAAGTTGAAAGAGGGGAGAAGAGAGATATAGACAGACAGACAGACAGACAGAAAGACAGATACAAAGACAGAAAGACAGAGGCAGAGACTAAAGGAGTCAGAGACACAAAGAGGGAGACAGAGAGAGTGAAAGGAAGAAGGAAGGGAAGGAGAAAGGCAGAGAAAACGAGAGAAAAGGGAGTTTGACAGAGAAAGGGAGGGAGAGATATGTAACTTTAATTTTTAAATGCAATAGTTTTTACTAAGAAACATTTGTAGATTCACAGATATTGCCATGACATTTTATAATCCATAGACATGCTGAAATAAACACAGCCCTCAAGGAAAATGCATTCCAGTCCAGGGAGAGAAAAGAAAAGGTCATTTAGCAATAATTAAAAGTTATATTTATTAGATTGATATTTCAATTACACTTTATTTATGATCTATCTATCTATATACATATATTAATATCAGAGTTTTTATCTAATTTGAGTTGTTTTTAAAATTCATAATCACCAATAATACTGAACATTTCTATATAAAATGATTAGAAAATATAATTTCAATAAACTTTGAATTTCATTAAACTGTTTTTATTGAGGAGTATTGTAGCTTTATTTATTCATATGCTAAATTCAGCATTTTATTTCCAAAGCTATTCTATTTATATTTCCCTCTAAACTATTTTCTGCTAATTAATTAGGATTATTTTTTACCTTAAGATAACTAAGTGGGATAGTGGACAGATAGACTGTTGGGTCTTGTGGAAGAGGCATGCATGCAAAGGACAAAAAGTCTGGAGTCAAAAATTCCCAAGTTCAAAGCTGACTTACAGACACTATGGGACCTTGAATAAATTGCATTACCCTTGTTTACTTTATTTAAATATAACATGGGGGTAATTATACAACCTATCTTGCAAAGTTGCTATAAGGATCAAATAAGATAATATTTGTAATGTTCTTAGCTCAGTTCCTGACATATATTGGTGCTAAATGCTAATTCTGTTCCCTGTGGGTAAAAGAAATTCCACTGATGCTCTTTTTTATTTCCTTTTTTTGCACTTCTATTACTATTACTACCTTACTATAATCCTCTCCTCCTTCAGTTTCCCTACTTTTCATGTCTCTGTCTCACCTATTTGTCTCTCTCTCTCTCTCTCTCTCTCTCTCTATATATATATATATATATATATATATATATATATATATAAATCTCTCTGTCTGCATATGTGTGTGTTCTCATTTAGGAAGGAAAAAAATTAAAAATCAATTTAGATAAAAGATATATGGATGATGATCTAATATTGACTGGATGAAGTTTAAAAGAAAAAAAATGTTGCTCCCCAGAATTATATCTGTTTGCAAACCAAATTCTTTCCCCTTGTGTTCCTTATATTATAAAATGGTCATTTCAAGATGACTTGTCTGCCACTTAAAAAAATTAACTTGAAATAAATAGTTAATAAAAACATGCTAGAATTTCTTTTAAAATCTCTCTAAATTTCTGTAATCAGGGACTCAACCTAGGGTTGGTGAATATTTTTGAACAATATTTTAGTCACTTTTTTAATTTAAATATTTTCCTATATAATATAATGTTTTTGGTTTAATGTATTTAACAGTAAGGTTCTATATTTTTGTGAGTGCCAAAGAATTGTGTAACATCAAAAAATGGTAAGAATCCATTCATTCCAAACCATTGCTTTGAAAGACAGGATGGTGAAAGGAAAGGGGCACTCAGTGTGGAATGTGAGAGCCTATGTTAAAATTCCAGTAGGTTACTATCTTTGTGACCTTTAGCAATTTTATGTTATGTAAATTAAGAAATACTTCCTCTCAAGAATTTCAGTCTTTACGCTATACACAATACACATTTAGATATCTTAATTTTTTTTGTATTTTAAGGATTCTGGGAAGCTGGGAAGGGCCTATAAAAACCTCATATTGTGACAAAGGAATCCATTAAATTAATGAACTAAAAATAAATAAATAAATGAACAAACAAAAAGGTTAAAGAATTCTGACTTAAGAGTTTCTCTATTTTAACTCAGATTCTAACAAAAATTCCCCCAGCAAAACACCTGAGAAGTTTTTATCTAGGCTTTACTTGAAGACTTAAGAGTATGGTGTGGGGTGAAGAACCTAGGGAACTTATTAACTTCCTCAAGGAGCCACTTCATTTTTTTTAAAATATATTTTATTTGATCATTTCCAAGCATTATTCGTTAAAGACATAGATCATTTTCTTCCCCCCCCCCACCCTCCATAGCCGACATGTAAGTCCACTGGGCATTAGATGTTTTCTTGATTTGAACCCATTGCTTTGTTGATAGTATTTGCATTAGAGTGTTCATTTAGAGTCTATCCTCTGTCATGTCCCCTCAACCTCTGTATTCAGGCAGTTGCTTTTTCTCGGTGTTTCCACTCCCATAGTTTATCCTTTGCTTATGAATGGTGTTTTTTTTTCTCCTGGATCCCTGCAAGTTGTTCAGGGACATTACACCACCAGTAATGGAGAAGTCCATTACGTTCGATTATACCACAGTGTAATAGTCTCTGTGTACAATGTTCTCCTGGTTCTGCTCCTCTCACTCTGCATCACTTCCTGGAGGTTGTTCCAGTCTCCATGGAACTCCTCCACTTTATTATTCCTTTTAGCACAATAGTATTCCATCACCAACATATACCACAGTTTGTTCAGCCATTCCCCAATTGATGGGCATCCCCTCGTTTTCCAGTTTTTGGCCACCACAAAGAGCGCAGCTATGAATATTTGTGTACAAGTCTTTTTATCCATTATCTCTTTGGGGTACAGACCCAGCAGTGCTATGGCTGGGTCAAAGGGTAGATATTCTTTTGTCACCCTTTGGGCATAGTTCCAAATTGCCCTCCAGAATGATTGGATCAGTTCACAGCTCCACCAGCAATGAATTAATGTCCCTACTTTGCCACATCCCCTCCAGCATTCATTACTTTCCTTTGCTGTTATGTTAGCCAATCTGCTAGGTGTGAGGTGATACCTCAGAGTTGTTTTGATTTGCATCTCCCTGATTATAAGAGATTTAGAACACTTCTTCATGTGCTTGTTAATAGTTTTGATTTCTTTATCTGAGAACTGCCTATCCATTTCCCTTGCCCATTTATCAATTGGAGAATGGCTTGATTTTTTGTACAATTGATTTAGCTCATTATAAATATGAGTAATTAAGCCTTTGTCAGAGGTTTCTATGAAGATTTTTTCCCAATTGGTTGTTTCCCTTCTGATTTTAGTAATATAACTAAAACCAATATAGGTTTTGTTTGTACAAAAGCTTTTTAGTTTGATGTAGTCAAAATTATTTATTTTACATTTTGTGATTCTTTCTATATCTTGCTTGGTTTTAAAGCCTTTCCCCTCCCAAAGGTCTGACATGTATACTATTCTCTGTTTACCCAATTTACTTATGGTTTCCTTCTTTATGTTTAAGTCACTCACCTATTTTGAATTTATCTTGGTGTAGGGTGTGAGGTGTTGATCTATTCCTAGTCTCTCCCACACTATCTTCCAATTTTCCCAGCAGTTTTTATCAAATAGTGGATTTTTGTCCCAAAAGCTGGGATCTTTGGGTTTATCGTATACTGTCTTGCTGAGGTCGCTTTCCCCCAGTCTATTCCACTGATCTTCCTTTCTGTTTCTTAGCCAGTACCAAATTGTTTTGATGACTTCTGCTTTGTAATATAGTTTTAGGTCAGGGACTGCAAGGCCCCCATCATATGTGTTTTTTTTTTTCATTATTTCCCTGGATATCCTTGATTTTTTTGTTCTTACAAATGAACTTTGTTATGGTTTTTTCTAAATCAGTGAAGAAGTATTTTGGTAGTTCAATGGGTATGGCACTAAATAGATAAATAAGTTTGGGTAGGATGGTCATTTTTATTATATTGGCTCGTCCTATCCATGAGCAGTTAATGTTTTTCCATTTGTTCAAGTCTAGTTTTAGTTGTGTGGTGAGTGTTTTGTAGTTGTGTTCATATAGTTCCTGTGTTTGTCTTGGGAGGTAGATTCCTAGGTATTTTATTTTGTCTAAGGTGATTTTGAATGGGATTTCTCTTTCTAGTTCTTGCTGCTGAGCTGTGTTGGAGATATATAGAAAAGCTGATGATTTATGTGGGTTTATTTTGTATCCTGCAACTTTGCTAAAGTTGTTGATTATTTCAATTAGGTTTTTGGTTGAATCTCTAGGATTCTTTAAGTAGACCATCATGTCATCCGCAAAGAGTGATAACTTGGTCTCCTCCTTGCCTATTTTGATGCCTTCAATTCCTTTATCTTCTCTAATTGCTACTGCTAGTGTTTCTAGTACAATGTCAAATAGTAGAGGTGATAATGCGCATCCTTGTTTCACTCCTGATCTTATTGGGAATGCATCTAGTTTATCCCCATTGCAGATGATATTAGCTATTGGTTTTAGATATATACTGTTTATTATTTTTAGGAATGACCCTTCTATTCCTATGCTTTCTAGCGTTTTTAATAGGAATGGGTGTTGTATTTTATCAAAGGCTTTTTCTGCATCTATTGAGATAATCATGTGGTTCTTGCTAGTTTGCTTGTTGATGTGGTCAATTATGTGGATGGTTTTCCTAATGTTGAACCAGCCCTGCATCCCTGGTATGAATCCTACTTGATCATGGTGAATGATCCTTCTGATCACTTGCTGGAGTCTTTTTGCTAGTATCCTATTTAAGATTTTTGCATCTATATTCATTAGGGAGATTGGCCTATAGTTTTCTTTCTCTGTTTTTGACCTGCCTGGTTTTGGAAGCAGTACCATGTTTGTGTCGTAAAAGGAATTTGGTAGAACTCCCTCTCTGCTTATTATGTCTAGGCAGTTTGTATTTTTGTATATATTCATCCATTTCTCCTAAATTGGTGTATTTATTGCCATATAATTGGCCAAAGTAATTTCTAGTTTTCTGATTTGCCTTATTTCTGATTTTTGCCAATTTCTGATTGCCTTAATTTCATCATCGGAGGTGCTGTCCCCCTTTTCATCTTTAATGCTGTGAATTTGCTTTTCTTCCTTCCTTTTTTTAATTAGATTGACCAGTACTTTGTCTATTTTGTTTGTTTTTTCAAAGTACCAGCTTCTTGTCTTATTTATTAAATCAATAGTTCTATCACTTTTGATTTTATTAATTTCTCCCTTAATTTTTAGGATTTCTAATTTGGTTTTCTGCTGGGGGGTTTTAATTTGATCGCTTTCAAGTTTTTTCATTTGCATTTCCAATTGATTGATCTCTGCTCTCCCTAGTTTGTTAATATAAGCATTCAGGGATATGAATTTACCTCTGATTACTGCTTTGGCTGCATCCCAAAAGGTTTGAAAGGATGTTTCGCCATTGTCATTTTCCTCGATGAAATTATTAATTGTTTCTATGATTTCTTCTTTAACTAAACGGTTTTGGAGTATCATATTATTTAATTTCCAATTGGTTTTAGATTTGGTTTTCCATGTACCATTACTAATCATTATTTTTATTGCCTTGTGATCTGAGAAGGCTGCATTCATTATTTCTGCTTTTTTGCATTTGTGTGCTATGTTTCTGTGACCTAATGTATGGTCAATTTTTGTGAATGTGCCATGTGGTGCTGAGAAGAAGGTGTATTCCTTTTTATCCCTATTTATTTTTCTCCATATGTCTATTAATTCTAATTTTTCTAAGATTTCATTCACTTATTTTACCTCTTTCTTATTTATTTTTTGATTTGATTTATCTAAATTTGATAACGGTTGGTTTAAGTCTCCCACTAGTATGGTTTTATTGTCTATTTCTTCCTTCAATTCTCCTAGTTTCTCCATTAGAAATTTGGGTGCTATATTATTTGGTGCATACATGTTGATTAATGATATTTCCTCATTGTCTAGAGTCCCTTTTAACAAAATATAATTACCTTCCCTATCCCTTTTGAGCAGGTCTATTTTTGCATTAGCTTTATCAGATATCATGATTACCACTCCTGCCTTCTTTCTATCAGTTGAGGCCCAGAAGGTCTTACTCCATCCTTTAATTCTGACCTTGTGGGTGTCAACCCGCCTCATGTGTGTTTCTTGAAGACAACATATGGTAGGGTTTTGGATTCTAATCCATTCTGCTATTCGTCTACGTTTTATGGGTGAGTTCATCCCATTCACATTCAAAGTTATGATTGTCATTTGTGGACTCCCTGGCATTTTGATTGCCTTCCCTAATTCTAACCTTTTCTTCTTCAGCTCTACCTTTTAGTCCAGTGATTTACTTTGAATCAGTCCCCCTTGTCCCCTCCCTTGATGTTTCCCTTTTTAGTCCCTCCCTTTTTGTTCCCTCCCCCTCCCCCCTCTCTTTCCCTCCCTTTTTGTTCTCCCTCTCCCCCTCCCCCCCTTGGTTTTCCCTTCTCCTTACCCTTGTTGGGTAAGATAGAATTCAAGATCCCAATGGATCTGGATGTTTTTCCCTCTCAGAGTTGATTTCCCTGAGACTGAGGTTTAAGTAAAAAAGAAAAAGAAAAAAACCCTCTCTTCCTCTCCTTCTTATAGGAGTTTTCTTCCCCTCCCCTTCCCATGTGAATCTTTGTGTGAGAACGATTATTCTATTTGGTCTTTCTTTACCCCCTATTTATACATTACATTTTCCCCACATATTAGTATACATAGCTTGATATAAATGTAGTCCTTATAGAAGAGAGTTTGAGTAAAAGAAGAAGATAACATTTTCCCCTTTCCTTAATATTTACCTTTTCAGGTATTCCTTGCTCTTTGATTTTCGGTATCAAACTTTCCACAGGGCTCTGGTCTTTTATTTGCAAAAAGTTGGAAGTCTTCTATTTTGTTGAATGCCCATACTTTCCCTTGGAAGTATATAGTCAGTTTTGCTGGGTAGCTGATTCTTGGTTGGAGACCCAGCTCTCTTGCCTTTCTGAAGATCATGTTCCATGCCTTACGATCATTCAGAGTAGAACTTGCAAGGTCTTGTGTGACCCTGATTGGCATTCCTTTATATCTAAATTGTCTTTTTCTGGCTTCCTGTAGGATTTTTTCTTTTGTTTGATAGCTTTGGAATTTGGCAATTACATTCCTGGGAGTTGTCTTTTGGGGGTTTAGTGTAGAAGGTGTTCTGTGAGCTCTGTCAGTGGCTGTATTGCCCCCTTGTTCTAGAATCTCTGGGCAATTTTCTTTGATTATATCTTGTATCACCATGTCCAGTTTGGTGTTTATTTCTGGCTTTTCTGGGAGTCCAATTATTCTTAAATTATCTCTTCTCCCTCTATTTTCCAGATCTATCACCTTGTCGGTGAGATATTTTATGTTCTCTTCTAATTTCTTGGTGTTTTGGCTTTGCTTTATTAGTTCTTGCTTTAAAGCCTGATTTTCTTTTACAGTTTGGTCAAACTGGTTTTGTAGATGTGTGAATTTCTTTTGCATTATTTCCCACTTTTCCTCCCAGAAGGCTTCCATCTTTTTGGTCATTTCTGATTCAAATTCTTCATGGGTTTGTGGAGAGTTTCCATTTCCTTTGGAAGATTTTGGAGCATTTTCTTGTATATCTTCTTCTATCTGCTCTGTATTTTGTATTTTGGCTCCATAGAATGTGTCCAAAGTCACCCCTTTCTTCTTATTTTTCATGGTATTTTGAGGCTTCTGTGCTTCTGTGGAGTTTGCCATCTCTGAATGTGGAGGATTAGCTTTTCTTATCTCTGTCTGGTGTTCAGAGGCTTTAGTCCTGGGCAGATTGTCGGTTCTATGAGCTTTCCCTGGGTTAAGCTGAATATGCCTCACTGGAACTGGAATGGAAGGGTCGGACTAGGAGGCCACACTCTCCCCCCGGCTCTCTGGGTTTGGTTGCTTTCTGGAAGTTGCCTTCAGAATCGCTGGCAGTGAGGCTGTTTCGTCGGCCTGAGGTGGGATGGGCTGCAGCTTCCCCAAGCTCCAGGGCAGGGACTTTCACTGAGACTTGGATAGCAGGATCCTGCCCGTGAGGCTGTCTTGCCCGCCCTGAGGGTTGCTGTTGTTTCGACCCTGCTCTCTGCAGCGGGAGCTCCAAAGGCAGTCACTTTCACTGGGACTCGGATAGAAGGCCCTGAGGGTTGTTGTTCCCAGGACCCTGCTCTCTGAGCCGGGCCGGGCTGCTGCTTCCCGGAGCCTTGGACTCTGTGCTCCTACCCCTTAGGTCCGAGTGATCTCGGGTTCTGGCTTTTGAGGGGGGCCATACCTTTTGATCCGGGTCCAGGTCCAGGAGGAGGGTTCCCGGGGTCTGTGCTGTTGATCGTTTTGAATTTCGGCGCCTTAGGAGCTTATAGTTTGAGATCGGTCGGGAAGGGTTTTCCAGAGATCTGAACTTTAGCTTTTTCTAAGCCGCCATCTTAACCGGAAGTCCCCACTTCATTTTTTTAAGGAAAGTTATTAATCCCTTACATTAATTCTATATGTACTTCTTTGAAACAAACCCACTGCTCTTAGTCCTGTCCTTTTAAGTGCTACAAAATATGTTACATTTCTTTGTAAAATTAAAACTCTGTAAATACTTGAAGGCAGTTATAAATTATTCTATTTTCTCTAGTCTCTTCAATGATCACCATATAGAAAGAACTAAATGACCCTCAGCTTCCTGTTTGCTTCTTCTAGAAACTCTCCTGATTTTGAATGTCCAACCCTGACTGTGGCAGTCAGAACCAAAAACAACACTTCAAAAATGGCCCCACTGATTTATAACTGTGCCATTTCCCATTGATAAGAGAAACAGACACAGTGACCACTGTCTAAAGCAGCTGAGCTTCCATCCTTCTCATGCTATATATCATCCTCCAATGTTTCTTTTGAAATACTGAGAACCTAAGTTGTTCCTTCTACCTTTGTGCTTCCTAAGATCATATTCAATAATCAATACAATTTCTAAACAAGACCACCTTAGAAGTCTCTCAACAATGAGGAAACTCTAAGAACTTGGAAATGAGTATGACACAGGGAAGAGGAGTTGGAGCCCCTTACATACCTAGTCAAATGTCCACTGATTTGCCTGTTCTTCTAGCATGTCTTTGCAAACCAGTTCCTAAATAGTTGAAAGTATTAGAGCCCCAAGAAAACTACTGTGTTCCTCAGAGGAAGAGGTGAATGGTAGGACTATCGATCACACATATCTCATTGAAAAAGCCATTTTATATTGAAGGAGACAAATGTGTCAAAGAATGCCCCGGCTTAGGTTCTAGCACTCAGTGCTTTGCCTTTGGTGCCTGGCTGATTGATCCATGCCTTACATTCACTTCTGCTCTTCTGGTACATTGCCTTATATCAACTGGCCTGAAGACAACATTAAACAATGCTTTGAGTCTTTACTTTCAGTTTATCTCAGATTGTTTGACTACTAACCCTTTAGGTGCCAGATTGACATCTGAGACTCACAAATGCTCTTTCGTATTAAACCTAGCAGAAAACTAATATTAGCTAATAAGTCAAATCCATGCCCATCCAGATTCCATTTTACAAAAAAAAAAAATCCTTATCTTTCTCCTTGCAGAAATGGAGTCTGGTTTTTGGTTTCATAGGCAAATATAGCTCCATATCCCAAGGCCAAAACCAAAAATAATGTTATATTTTTTTTACTGAAAATGAAGAATGTATCTAGATTAAGGGCCCAGAGCTTCAATTTCCTACTTTTTTAGTTTTTTTGTGACCATTTGATGTAATTTCTGGTCTAGGATCATCAGTTTGACAGCTGATTAACAAGGTTTTGACTGATAGATATATGTGACAAGCCCAAGCCCTGCAGTTATTTGTAATAGCAATTAACAAGTATGAGAACAGAGCAATTAACCTTTACAATCAGATCATTAATCTCATATGCCCCAGTGTTCCCCAAGCCCCAGAAATTTACTCAGAGCCCAAGGGCTAGAACATCAACAATGTTTGCAACTTGTGTATGGAAATGACATAAAAAACTATTTCTTACACTTAGATATTTTAAAGTTTCTTAGCCAAAATATTTGAATCAAGTAGATGTAGAACTCCAAAAAAGAGTAAAAATGGCAGAGCAAGGAAGAGAAGGAAAAGGAAAAATGGAAGGAAAAGGGAAAGGATTAAACTTTTATATTATATATATTTTTGTTCAGTTGTGACTAACTCATTCTGACTCTATTTGGTGTTCTCTTGACAAAGATACTGAAGTGAATTACCATTTCATTCATCAGCTCATTTGACAGATGAGGAAAATAAGACAGTGTTAATTAACTTGTGCAGGATCACACAACTAATATGTGTCTGAGACTAGGTCAAAATCAGGAAAGGGAATCTTCCGAACTCAATGTCCAGTTCTTTATCCACTATGACATCTAGCTGCACTATATAATGCATACTACCTGCCAAGAACTATGCTGAGCACTGTACAATTAGCTTTTTTGATGCTCACAAAAATTGTGTGAGGTAGGTGCTATTATCATCCCAATTTTATAGATGAGAAAATTGAGGCAAACAGGATGAGTGTTTTACTCACAGCTATAGCTTGTAAATGTCTGAGGCAAGATTTGAAGTCAGGTCTTCTTGACCAGGACAAATACTCTAAAAATGATTTTTAAATAAAAACTTGCACTTTGGAATTATCTTGAAGGCTCTTCAAAAATCAGATACATGTTCCATTATAGTTTAAAATCCTTCAATTTCTTTGTGATAGATAGATACTTAGATTAAATGATTGAAAGATAAGTAGATTAAAGAGATGAACATTAGATGATAGGTGGGTAAGAGAAATATACAGAGGCTGAGAGATAGATAGCTGAGAAAGCCAGAAGGATGAATAATTATATGGATAGAGAGATTGCCACTTCAAGCAGTGAAGTGAGTTGGAAAAGGCACTGAATTTGGAGTCTGATGGCTTGAATTCAGCCCCTGGATCTTCTTCCACTTTTTTATTATTTTTAATTATTTTTTCTATTTTTTAATTCATTATCTTGTAGTCGACATTCACAGGTGCTTCTTCAAATATAAATTCTGTAGCTGTATATTATTTTCTCTTGTTTCTATTTATTTCACTTTTTGTTACTGCATGTATTTATCTCCAAGGTTTTTTTTTAATTAATCTATTCATTGTTTCTTACTAAGCAGTAGTATGTGTTTCTTATAAACAATATTGTTGGTTTTCAGTTTTTGATCCATTCTGCTATCCATTTTTGTTTTATGGGTGAATTCATCCCATTCACATTCAAAGTTATAACTATTAATTGTTTATTTCCTTTCATTCTATTTTCCCTCACTGTTTGTCCTTTTCTCCCTCTCCTTTTGCCTTATCCCTCATCAGAAATCCATTTTCTTCAGGCCACTATCTCTCCAATCTGCAATTTGCAATATGATTCTACGAATCTCTCTTTGCTCTCCCCATTCTAAATCAACCCACTCTTCCGAAGGTCTTCCTTTTATCCTGTCCCTCCTTTATCCCTCACCCTGCTCTTCTAATTCTTGATATGAATTTCATTCTACAAATCCCTTTCTTATATTATCCCCTTGCCCTTGTTTCTCCTAATTTCTACTTCTTTTTCATAATCTGTTAGTGCCTTAAGGAGACTCTATTCCTCCCTCACTTTTTCCCCTTCTCCCTCTGGTTTCTTTGTAAGCTAATAAGATTTTTACCTTCCTAGGTATATATGTTGTTTTCTTTTTAACCCAATTTGATGAGAATAGGGTTCTAGCACAACTAACCCTCAACTCCTTCTTCTCTTTTCTCATATCTCTTCTGAATGAGGTGTGTTCCATTATATCTCATGCTACCCTATTTTATAATTATTTTAGTCTTCTATCTATGTATGATCTTTCAAAGTACCCAACTAGTGTTATCTTTCTTACATTCTTAAAGGTATAGATAGCATTTTCCCATATAAGTTGTAAACAATTTAGCCTTATTGAATTCCTTATAATTGGTCTTTCATGTATCTTTTAATGAGTTATTTTCTTAGTTTTTTTTACTAATTTTTCCTCAATACTTTTCATTTATTCTTTGAAATCTTTTTTTAATTTTTCCCCAAAAACTCTTTTTTGGTTTGTAACCATTGACATTATTCTTTGCTATTTTGGAAATATGCATTTTAATTTAACTATCTACTGAGTTTGAATCCTTCTTGTCTCTGTTCCATTATAAGCTATCTATAATTGTGTTTCTCTGCTTTTGCTTACTTTTTTTTTTAAATTTTAGCAGCTAATTCTTTTAACTGTTAGCTTTATGCTAGTATCAGTATCTGTTTCCAAGCTGTTGGGGGGATGATGCTTCCAATTTCAGACTTTTTTGTGCTTGTTGCTCCCTGCGCCCTACTTAGTTATTCTAGTTTCTATAATCCAGTATCATATGTAGTTTCTGATCCTTTAAGCTCAACCTTCAGTCTGTAACTGACCTCAAGGACTCCAACCATAGTACCCCAAGAGTTCTGCCACTGCAAGCAGACAAAACCATTCCTCATAGTCTCCAGCTGTTTGTAAGCATCAGCTTGTCTTCCCCTAGAAAGATACCCAAGGAAACTGTTCTTTGGGAGGTGACCACAACTAGCAGGTACTTTGCCCCTCAGAAACCCTCTTTGCTCTCCATTCCTAAAGCTGCACTACCTCATCATCTACGCCTGAAGGTGCAGCCTCGAAAAGAATGTGTGGCTCATCTGTTTAAACTCTCTAGGTGTTATTTTCATCCAAGGTAAAAAGATAATTTTATACTAGATTATCCCTAAACTTTCTTCTAAAATTCCTGGAATCCTAGACTATCCAACATCACAAACTCTCTGACACACACAATTGACAAATAATGTTAAATTCTTAGTAAATGCATGTTGATCTGGGAATTAAAGATCCCATGTCAAAGTTTTACTTTCTGCTTTTATGTTAAATGTTTAAATGCATTTAAATTTAAAATTCAAATAGTTTATTATAGGGAAATACTTTGAACCTAGTTAGTCTGGACCATTTAAATCTGAAAGGAATGTATATTAAAAGATATTTTGAGGTGATTTATAAAGGTCCTATTCTATTTCCACTAAGGCCAAGAGAGAATAAAAGAAACCTGGGGCAAAGGAGGAATGAGTCAAATACTTGAAACAATTTCCTAATTACAAGACTGAGTCTGATTCATTTGGATATTTTGACTGAAGTAACTATTGATTACTATAGATACAACTAAACTATTTTAAATCATATAGTGAGTGATGAAGATTGAATGTATAATCTTTATCTAGTAGACATACTGTCTGGAAACATATTAGAAACAATAAATTCGACTTCCGGGTAATCATGGCTGCAATCTAGACTCCACACGCTTCCTCTCCCCGGCACCGAATGAAACAGACTACATCAAAGGAGCATAAAAATCACCTTTGGAGGAACAGAAGGACACCCCAGTACTCCCCAGTACTCCACAGAGGTGAAGGTACTTGGGGTTTGAACATTTCCACACTATAATGAGAAGGAGGGGAAGCTTGCACAGAAATGTGAACTGAGCCGCCCTTCTCCCCCACATCCCCCACCAAACCAGAGTGAGCTACCTGAGCACTCACTGGGACAGTGAGTGAGTGGGGAATATCTCTGTCTGGGGGGGGGGGCATTCCAGGGTCCTTGGGATGTGGGGACTGCCAGGAAAAAAACGTCTCAGGGCTGTTTCACTGGAGAACCCAGAGCTGAGCATGGGGGTCAGTGGAGCTGTACTTGGGGAGCTTGCGCTGAACATCTCTGCAGAGCTAAACACCAGGGGAGGACCACGCACTGATTATCTGGGTGGAGCTGAACACCTGGGCAGTATGGCTGTGATGAGGGCCCCAGCACTCTAAGAAACCTTGGGGACTGGAAAGAACTAGTCTGAGGTAACCTAAAATCACAGAAAACCTGCCCACATCACCCAGACCCCAGACCAAAAAGGAAAAGGGAATAAAACCACCAAAGGGATGGCTCACATGGCCCAAAATCAAGCCTCCAGGAAGAAAGGGAAAAAGGTGACTATTAAAACTTTTATGGTGGAAGTACCCAAGGAAAAGAAGAGAATAAAGAGGAAATCCAAAAAAAAAAAAAATCAGAACATGCCTCCCAAAATGGAAACTATCAACAAGCTCTGGAAGATCTCAAACTGGAGCTTACCCAAAATATGGAAACCTGGAAAGAAAAATGGGAGAAAGAGATCAGCAATCTGACAGATAAGACTGCTCAATTGGAAAAAGAGCTCGAAGCATCCAATAGAAGGGCAGACAAAGCTGAAAAGCAAAACCAGTCCCTAACAACCAGAATCAAGCAACTCGAAGAAAGTGAGATGATAAAACAGCAAGAATCAATAAAGCAAACCCAAATAATTAATGAATTAGAAGAAAACATAAAATATCTCACTGAGAAGGTCACTGATCTGGAAAATTGAGGGAGAAGAGAAAACCACTGAATTAACGGTCTCCCAGAAAAATCAGAGATAAACAATGAACTTGATATTATTCTACAGGAGATTATAAAAGAAAATTGCCCCCACATTCTGGATCAAGGGGGCAAAATAGAAATAGAAAGGATTCATAGAACAACTTCTATACTAAATCCCCAAAAGACAACCCCTAGGAATGTAATTGCCAAATTCAAGAGCTTCCAAGAAAAGGAGAAAATCCTACAAGAAGCCAAGAAGAGGAGCTTCAGATATAAGGGGGCTCCCATAAGGATCACACACGACCAGAACTTAGTGGAAAATTTGATATCCAAGCACAGAAAGCAAGAGACACATGAAAAGGTAAATATGAAAGAAAGGGAAAAGGAGATAAATCTTATCTTTTTCTGTAAGGCAAACTCTCGTCTATAAGGACTACATTTACATCAAATTATATATATATATATATATTAATATGTGGGAAAAATGTTTTGTGTAACACTCAAAAATTGTAGCATCATAAGAGTAGTTAGAAGAAACATGCATAGGGAAAGATTGGGGCATTAAGAAGATTTGGGGAAAGTGGGGGCAAAGAAAGTAAAAGGGAAGGGTGGGAACCATTGATAATACTAAGACTTACTTCAAGAAATAGGGGGGACTTAATAGAATAATATTTCCCATATAAAGATACACATGGAAAGGGGAGGGGAAGAACACTCATATGAGAAGGAGAGGAAGAGAGCGTGAAGTGGAATTACTTAAACCTTACTCTTATGAAATCAACTCTGAGAGGGAAGAACATCTAGATCCAGTGCAATCCTGAATTCTATCTTATCAATTAGGGCAAGAAAGAAAGGAAAATTAAGGGGGGGAGGGAGCATAAAAAGGGAGGGAAGAGGAGGAGGGAGGGAGCATAAAAAGGGAGGGAAAAGGAGGGTGGAGGAGAAGGGAGCACAAAAAGGGAGGGGTGAGAAAGGGAAGCATCTCAAGTGAGGGGTCTAGGGGGAATGACCTAAAGTAAATCACTGGTTCAAAAGGAGATAGCTAAAGAAGAAAGGTCAGAACTAGGGGAAGTTATCAAAATGCCAGTGAATCCAGAAATGACAATCATAACTTTGAACGTGAATGGGATGAACTCACCCATAAAATGTAGACAAATAGCAGATTGGATTAGAACCCAAAACCCTACCATTTGTTGTCTTCAAGAAACACATATGAGGCAGGTTGACACTCACAAGGTTAGAATTAGAGGTTGGAGTAAGACCTTTTGGGCCTCAACTGATAGAAAGAAGGCAGGAGTTGCAATCATGAATTCTGACAAACCAAAACACAAATAGACCTGATCAAAAGGAATAGGAAAGGTAAATATATTCTGTTAAAAGGGAGTATAGACAATGAGGAAATATCACTAATCAACATGTATGCACCAAATGTTATAGCATCCAAATTTTTAATAGAGAAACTAGGAGAATTGAAGGAGGATATAGACAGTAAAACCATATTAGTGGAAGACTTGAACCAACCACTATCAAATTTGGATAAATCAAACTAAGAAATAAACAAGAAAGAGGTAAAAGAGGTGAATCAAATTTTAGAAAAATTAGAGTTAATAGACAGATGGAGAAAAAAAATAGGGACAAAAAGGAATACACCTTCTTTTCAGCACCACATGGCACATTCACAAAAATAGATCATACACTAGGTCACAGAAACATGGCACTCAAATGGAGAAAAGCAGAAATAATAAATGCAGCCTTTTCAGACCACAAGGCAATAAAAATATTGATCAGTAAGGGTACATGGAGAGCCAAATCAAAAATTAATTGGAAATTAATAATATGATACTCCAAAATTGGATAGTTAGAGAAGAAATCATAGAATCAATTAATAATTTCATTGAAGAAAATGACAAAGGTGAGACATCCTTTCAAACCTTATAGGATGCAGCCAAGGCAGTACTTAGAGGAAAATTCATATCCCTGAGTGCATATATTAACAAATTAGGGAGGACAGAGATCAAGGAATTGGAAATGCAAATTAAAAAACTTGAGAACAAACAAATTAAAAACCCCCAGAAGAAAAGCAAACTAGAGATGCTTAAAATTAAGGGAGAAATTAATAAAATTGAAAGTGACAGAACTATTGAACTAATAAATAAGACTAGAAACTGGTACTTTGAAAAAACAGACAAAATAGAAAAAGTACTGGTTAATCTAATTAAAAAAAGGAAAGAAGAAAGGCAAATGAACAGCATCAAGGATGAAAAGGGGGATCTCACCTCCAATGAAGAGGAAATTAAGGCAATCATTAAAATCTACTTTGCCCAATTATATGGCAATAAATACACCAATTTATGTGATATAGATGAATATATACAAAAATACAAACTGCCTAGACTAACAGAAGAAGAAATAATCCCATATCAGAAAATAAAATCCAACAAGCCATCAAAGAACTTCCTAAGAAAAAATCCCCAGGGCCTGATGGATTCACCAGTGAATTCTATCAGACATTCAGAGAACAGTTAACCCCAATACTATATAAACTATTTGACATAATAAGCAAAGAGGGAGTTCTACCAAACTCCTTTTATGACACAAACATGGTACTGATTCCAAAACCAGGCAGGTTAAAAACAGAGAAAACTATAGACCAATATCCCTAATGAATATAGATGCAAAAATCTTAAATAGGATACTAGCAAAAAGACTCCAGCAAGTGATCAGAAGGGTCATCCAACATGATCAAGTAGGATTCATACCAGGGATGCAGGGCTGGTTCAATATTAGGAAAACCATCTACATAATTGACCACATCAACAAGGAAACCAACAAGAACCACATGATTATCTCAATAGATGCCGAAAAAGCCTTTGATAAAATACAACACCCATTCCTATTAAAAACACTAGAAATCATAGGAATATGATTTAGGGTATTTCCTAAAAATAATAAACAGTATATATCTAAAACCATCAGCTAATATTGTTTGCCCATGGGGATAAACTAGATGCATTCCCAATAAGATCAGGAGTGAAACAAGGATGCCCATTATTACCTCTATTATTTGACATTTTATTTGAAACACTAGCAGTAGCAATTAGAGAAGAAAAAGAAATTGAAGGCATTAAAACAGGCAAGGAGGAGACCAAATTATCACTCTTTGCAGATGACATGATTGTCTACTTAAAGAATCCTAGATATTCAACCAAAAAGCTAATCGAAATAATCAACAACTTCAGCAAATTTGCAGGATACAAAATAAACCCACATAAGTCATCAGCATTTCTATATAATTCCAACACAGCTCAGCAGCAAGAACTAGAAAGAGAAATCCCATTCAAAATTACCTTAGACAAAATAAAATACTTAGGAATCTATCTCCTGAGAGAAACACAGGATCTATATGAACACAACTACAAAACACTTTCCACACAACTAAAACTAGACTTGAACAATTGGAAGAACATTAACTGCTCATGGGTAGGACGAGCCAATATAATAAAAATGAACATCCTACCCAAACTCATCTATCTATTTAGTGCCATACCCATGGAACTTCCAATTTTTTTTTTTTACTGATTTAGAAAAAATCATAACAAAGTTCATTTGGAAGAAAAAAAGATCAAGGATATCCAGGGAAATAATGAAAAAAAAATACAAAGGAAGGGGACTTGCAGTCCCAGATCTCAGACTATATTGTAAAGCAGCAGTCATCAAAACAATTTGGTACTGGCTAAGAGAATGAAAGGAGGATCAGTGGAATAGACTGGGGGCAAGCAACCTCAGCAAGACAGTATATGACAAACCCAAAGATCCCAGCTTTTGGGACAAAAATCCACTCTTTCATAAAAACTGCTGGGAAAATTGGAGGACAGTGTGGGAAAGATTAGATTTAGATCAACACCTCACACCCTACACCATGATAATTTCAAAATGGGTGAATGACTTGAACATAAAGAAGGAAACTATAAGAAAATTAGGCGAACACAGAATAGTATACATGTCAGACCTTTGCGAAGGAAAGACTTCAAAACAAAGCAAGAATTAGAAGGAGTTACAAAATGCAAAATAAATAATCTGGAATACATCAAATTAAAAAGTTTTTGTACAAAAAAAACCAATGTAACCAAATTCAGAAGGGTAGCAACAAATTGGGAAACAATCTTCATAAAAACCTCTGACAAAGGTTTAATTACTCAAATTTACAAAGAACTAAATCAATTGTACAAAAAATCAAGCCATTCTCCAATTGACAAATGGGCAAAGGACATGAACAGGGAGTTCTCAGCCAAAAAAATCAAAACTATTAATAAGCACATGAAAAAGTGCTCTACATCTCATAATCAGAGAGATGCAAATCAAAACAACTCTGAGGTATCACCTCACACCTAGCAGATTGGCTAACATGACAGCTATGGAAAGTAATGAATGCTGGAGGGGATGTGGCAAAGTGGGGACACTAATTCATTGCTGGTGGAGTTGTGAATTGATCCAACCATTCTGGAGGGCAATTTGGAACTATGCCCAAAGGGTGATAAGGGACTGTCTGCCCTTTGATCCAGCTATAGCACTGCTGGGATTGTACCGCAAAGAGATAATAAGGAAAAAGTCTTGTACAAGAATATTCATAGCTGCACTCTTTGTGGTGGCCAAAAATTGGAAAACGAGGGGATGCCCATCAATTGGGGAATGGCTGAACAAACTGTGGTATATGTTGGTGATGGAATACTATTGTGCTAAAAGGAATAATAAAGTAGAGGAATTCCATGGAGACTGGAACAACCTCCACGAAATGATGCAGAGTGAAAAGAGCAGAACCAGGAAAACATTGTACACAGAGACTGATACACTGTGGTACAATCGAAGGTGATGGACTTCTTCATTAGTGTCAATGCAATGTCCCTGAACAATCTGCAGGGATCTAAAAAATACTATCCACAAGCAGAGGATAAACTATGGGAGTAAAAACACCAATGAAAAGCAACTTCTTGACTACAGGGGTTGAGGGAATATGACTGAGGAGAAACTCTAAATGAACACTCTAATGCAAATACCAACAACAGGGAAATGGGTTTGAGTCAAGAACACATGTGATAATCAGTGGAATCGTGCGTCGGCTATGGGAGAGGGAAAGGTGGGGGGGGGAAGAAAATGATCTTTGTTTCCTGTGAATAATATTTGGAAATGACCAAATAAATTAATGTTCAAAATTTAAAAAAAGAAACAATAAATTCTTGGTAATTCATTCAACCTTTGAAAATTAAAATTTATGGCCACTTTTTTAATCAGTCATTTATAGTTTCCTCTATTTGTAGCAGGAGAGTGGACTGAATGACCTACAAAGTTTCCTTCTAATACTGAGATTTAATTATAATCTCGAGTGGCATATAAAAAAGTTATTTAATTTGCTAGAAAGTTATCAAGAATAGAGTGCTAGTTCTGGTCCTACTTTTACAATTGAATTAACTTAGAAGGATCACATAACCATAGCTTCCTCTTTTGTAAAATAAGGGCATTATGCTAAAAAAAATCTTTCCCATTTCTAACATTATACATTTCTATGATGCATGATTGCCTAACATTCTCACTGTTTTTTTTTCTTCTTTAATGGTTGTCATATATCTTTTCCACACACCACACCATAGGTATCTCATTTCACACCGAGAAGCAGAGATCAATCTTCTAGCTTAGCTTTCCAATATAACCTGATCCTTCTACACTGTGAACTTGGATAAAGTGAAATTCACTCCTTTTCCTTTCCTCCCACACATGTAAAACTCAATCTCTGAAATGAAAGAATAGAAACCAAACGAAAAGCCAAACTAATTTTGCTTAAGCAGTTACAGCTTTCAGAGTGAATGATTTGAAGTCTTTTCGGTGTTACTCTGTGAATGTAATCACACATATTTGTCTGGCAGAAAATTATGTTCTGACATATGTCTAGTAAACAGACCTGCCATTATACCAATTACTCAAGATTTTTACTTTGAAGATGTAAAGTATACTAATGGTAGAGTTGGGAAGGGAAGAGAAGAGGGAAGGAAAGATGTATCAAGAATTAGCTATAATGGTTTCTTTACAAATAAATCATATTTTCAAACCTAAAAAAATAAGATCATCTCAGAGAAAAGAAGACAATTTATAAATCAATATATAAAAACAATGATGACAATTTGCATTTTTCCAACCATTATTTTAGCAAAAATATATACATAAATGACTGACTTTGTGATTTGGACAACTTATTCCTCTTTCTTAACCTGTATCCTAATTTGTAAAATAAAGTAACTGAACTGGATGATCTCAAAAGCCCAATCCAGGTCTACAAATTCAATTCTAAAATTATTCAGTTAAGAAAGTACTTTGATTCAGCATGATGTACCATAAAAGAACTGTACTTGAAATCAGAAGGACTGCATTTATTCCTAGCTATTCCAGAAGTTTCACAGCCCAATATTTAATTTTTCTGATCCACTTTAGGGTACTCACATGTAAAATGTCGGTGATAATTTCACTCACTATCTTCCAGGGCTATTGTGAGAATGAAATACTGTAGAACATGCAAAGGGCTTTACTAATATTAATCTGTTATACAAATCCATGCTAGCTAATATTATTGTTGTTACTCCACATATTATTGTTTTCATTAGAACAATTTAATCAGTGCTACAGATCAATGCCAAAAGATTTCAATTTCTCTCAGCTTCAATATATTCATTTCAATGAAAATTATTTTGAATCTTTGCTGAAGAGCTTCAGGATGGGTCAACAACATATTTGATTTTAAACATTTAACTTCTATTCCTTTTGTTTTCCAGTTCAACAAGAGTGAATGAAGTGATTATTATGGTTAACTCTTAATTATTTGTGTCAAGTAATTCATCTTAAACTATCCTTTTATTTCTTTATCTCCTTCTGTAGCTCAATTTCAGCTTTCATTTTAAAGGGAGCAAAATGAATTTTCTAAGGAAAATTGATGATTCAGGTAAAATTTAGACAAAATTAGTTTAAAATTTGAATTTTGAATTTTTCTCTCTTCTAGTAATATGCATTCATTTCTGGCAAACACAGATTTTTGCATAGTGACACCATGTTATGTGTCACAAGATACAGAAGCCTGACTTTTAAATATATTATACATGTGTAGAACATGATTTTGAATAATTCAAAAGGTCCTGAATATATTAGGACCTTGTTTTATTTAAGCTCAACACATGCAAATAGAGGTATATGCAGTTGGCAATAAGAAAGGAAGAAAATATATAGGATAAAACTTTATAATTATGTGCTGAATCTACATCATTTCCTCAAGCTTCTTTATGTTCTCACAACAGTTTGCCCAATCATGCTCATTCTCTCTCTGAGAAGTATTAGTGCAGGTCATTACATTGTTTTGCCTCAAACAATAGCTCCCATATCTGGCTTTGTCCACATTTCTCACTTAAAACAAAATATTCCAGTCAAGATGGCAGCTTAGAAGCAGCAAAAGTTCAGACCTCGGAAAACCCTTCCTTACTGATCACAAACTGAATGCTCCTAGGGCACCTAAATTCAAACTGAACAACAGGACACACCTGGGGAACTCTCCTTCTGGACTCAGATCAAAAGGTAAGCCCCCCAAAAGCCAGAATCCTAGATCACTCGGATCTAAGTGGTAGGCAGAAGGAAGGTCCCAGGACCCCTCCCCCCAACCCATATTCCTGAGCCCACAGCAGCAACGAGACCCTCAGGGCCAGAAAAATGGCCTCAGGGCCAGCTATTCTGAAGGACTTACCTTGAAAGCAATGTGAGCCAGTCTCAGGGGCCCCCAACACAGACAGCAGGGAGACAGAGAGAGATGGGGGGAGCCTGTAGCCCCCTGGCTGGGTCCTTCCATCTGAGTTGCTTCCTGCTTCCATCTGAGCAGATTCCTTCATCAGGGCACATTCAGTCCAACCCAGGTGAACCTAATCCCATCAGGAGCCCTCAGAATTTCTGAAAGGATAGAAACCTTAGGGCTGGAAAAGGGGTTGCTCAGAAGGGAGAAGGGCTTACTTGAAAGTAACCTGAGCCAGCCTCAAGGCATCTAACACAGACAGCAGAGGAGGTTTCCTTTGCTTCAGGGCTCATTCAGCCCAACCCAGCTGAACTAAATCCTATCAGGAGCCCTCAAAACCCAGGGAGGCCATAACAACTCCCTCCTTAGAGTACAGGGTCTTCTGAAAGAACAGAAACCTCAGGGCCAGCAAAGGCATTGAGGTACCTTGTGGACAGTGCTCTGCCAGGCTCAGAGTGTGGAAGTAGGGCAGAGGAGAAGCAATTGGAGGAAACTGAGAGCAGTAACACCTGAAACGCTGGTAAGCAGAGGAGGGCAGGCTCTGGGCTTCCCCAGTAATACAGAACAGCTGCAGAGAAAGGACAATCTGCCTGGGGCTAAACCCTTGGACCATCAGACAGATACATAAAAAGCCAGTCCTCCTAATTCACATAGAGATGGCAAACAGTACAGAAGTACAAAAGCCTCCAAACACCAAGAAAAGCAAGAAGAAGGGGGTGACTTTGGACACATTTTATGGAGCAAAAATACAAAATACTGAGGAGATAGAAGAGGAAACACAAGCAAATGCTCAAAATCCTTCAAAGGAAATGGCAACTCTCTAAAACTCTTGAAGAATTTAAATTGGATGTGATCAAAAAGATGGAAGCCTTCTGGCAGTAAAAGTGGGAAATAATGCAAAAGAAAATCAACAATCTCAAACACGAAAAAATGCAACTACAGAAACAGTGTGACCAAACTGAAAAGGAAAACCAAGCTTTAAAGGTCAGAATCAGCCAACTGGAAGACAATGCTCTTGCAAAATAGCAAGAGTTAATAAAGCAAAGCCAAAAGACCAAGAAATTAGAAAATAAATTAAAATATCTCACTGCCAACATGATAGATCTGGAAAATAGAGGAAGGAGAGACAATTTGAGAATAATTGGCCTACCAGAAAAGCCAGAAATAAATACTAATCTCAACCTCATAATACAAGATATCATCAAAGAAAACTGCCCAGAGATGCTAGAACAAGGGGACAATACAGGCATTGAAAGAGTTCACAGAACACCCTCTACACTAAATCCCCAAAAGACAACTCCCAGGAATGTAATTGCCAAATTCCAAAGCTTTCAAGCAAAAGAAAAACTCTTATAAGAAGCCAGAAAAAGACAATTTATATATAATGGAATGCCAATCAGGGTCACACAAGACCTTGCAATTTCCACTCTGAATGACCATAAGGCATGGAACATGATTTTCAGAAAGGCAAGAGAGATGGGTCTTCAACCAAAAATCAGTTATCCATCAAAACTCACTACATACTTCCAGGGGAAAGTATGAGCATTCAACAAAATAAAAGATTGCCAAGTTTTTGCAAAGAAAAGACCAGAGCTCTGTGGAAAGTTCGATATTGAAAAACAAAGATCATGGAATACCTGAAAAGGTAAATATGAAGGAAAGGGAAAAGGAGAAAAATGTTATCTTTTTCTTTTATTCAAACTCTCTTCTATAAGGACTACATTTATATCAATTTATATATATTAATATTTGGGGAAAATGTAATGTATAATTCTCAAAAATTATATGCATCATTAGAGTAGTAAGAAGAATCACACATAGGGTATGTTTGGGGCATCAAGATGATATGGAGAAAGGGGGGGATAGAAAGAAAAACGGAGGGGGGAATCATTGATGGTACTAAGGCATACTCCAAGAAATGGGGGGGGAACTAAAGATACACATGGGAAGGGGAGGGAAAGAAAATTCCTATAAGAAAGAGAGGAAGAGTGTTTTTATTTAAACCTTACTCTCAGTGAAATCAACTCTGAGAGGGAGGAGCATCCAGATCCATTGGGACGTGAGAGACTTCTGGTCAAGATGGCAGCTTATAGGCAGCGAAAGTTTAGACCTCAGAAAACCCTTCCTTACCAATCACAAACTGAATGCTCCCAGGACACCAAAATTCAAACTGAACAACAGGACAGACCCGGGGAAACCTCCTCCTGGATCTGGATCAAAAGGTATGGCCCCTCCAAAAGCCAGAACCGTATAACACTCGGACCTAAGGGGTAGGCAGGAGGAATGTCCAAGGACCCATTCCCCCCAACCCAGAGTGATGATACTGAGGCAGCAGTAGGAACCTCAGGGCCGGCAAAAGGGCCTCAGGGCTAACTATACTGAAGGAATCACAATCAAAGCAACCTGAGCCAGGCTCCGGGACACTCAACTCTGACAGCAAGGAAACATAGAGAGAAGGGGGAAGCCTGTAGCCCCCTGGCTGGGTCCTTCCATCTGAGTCTCAAGGGAGGTTCCAGGTTTAGGGCACCAGCTGAACCCAATCCCATCAGGAGCCCTCAGAACTTCTGAAAAGACAGAAACCTCAGGGCCAGAAAAGGGGTTTATCCAAAGGGCTTTCCTTGAAAGTAACCTGGGCCAGTCTCCCGGCATTCAACACAGACTGTAGAGGAAGAGTTTTTTGTTTTTGTTTTATTTTGTTTGTTTGTTTCAGGGATCATTTGGCCCACACCAGTTGAACTTAATTCCATCCGGGGCCCTCAGAACCCAGGGAGGCCACGACCCCTCCACCCTTAGAGAGCAGGGTCTTCTGAAAGAACAGAAACCTCAGGGCCGGCAAAGGGGATGCTCCAAAGGGCATTCCTTGAAAGTAACCTGGGCTATTCTCAGGGCATTAAACACAGAGCACAGAGGAGGATTTTTTGCCTTAGGGCTAATTCTGCACAAATCAGTTGAAGTTAATCCCATCAGGAGCCCTCAGAACCCAGGGAGGCCACAACAACTCCCTCCTTAGAGTACAGGGTCTTCTGAAAGAACAGAAACCTCAGGGCCGGCAAAGGCATTGAGGTACCTTGTGGACAGTGCTCTGCCAGGCTCAGAGTGTGGAAGTAAGGCAGAGGAGAAGCAATTGGAGGAAACTGAGAGCAGTAACACCTGAAACGCTGGTAGGCAGAGGAGGGCAGGCTCTGGGCTTTCCCAGTAAAACAGAACAGCTGCAGAGAAAGGACAATCTGCCTGGGGCTAAACCCTTGGACCATCAGACAGATACATGAAAAGCCAGGCCTCCTAATTCACATAGAGATGGCAAACAGTACAGAAGTACGAAAGCCTCCAAACACCAAGAAAAGCAAGAAGAAGGGGGTGACTTTGGACAGATTTTATGGAGCAAAAATACAAAATACTGAGGAGATAGAAGAGGAAACACAAGCAAATGCTCCAATACCCTCCAAGGGCATCTTGAATACTATCTTACCCAACAGGGTAAGGGAGAAGGGAAAACCAAGGGGGGTAGAGGGGAGAGAACACAAAAAGGGAGGCAAGGAGAGAGGGGAGGGGGAGGGGACAAAAAGAGAGGGGCTAGAGAGGGAAACATATCAAGGGAGGGGATTAGGGGGACAGATTTAAAGTAAATCACTGGCTTAAAAGGTTATAGCAAAAGAAGAAAGGTCAGAACTAGGGGAAGATATCAAAATGCCAGGGACTCCACAAGTGACAATCATAACTTTGAACGTGAATGGAATGAACTCACCCATAAAATGTAGACAAATAGCAGAATTGAATAGAATCCAAAACCCTACCATATGTTGTCTTCAAGAAACACACATGAGGTGGTTGGACACCCAAAAGGTCAGAATTAAAGGATGGAGTAAGACTTTCTGGGCCTCAACTGATAGAAAGAAGGCAGAAGTTGCAATCATGATATCTGACAAAGCCAAAGCAAAAATAGACCTGATTAAAAGTGATAGGGAAGGTAACTATATTTTGTTAAAATGGTCTTTAGATAATGAGGAAATATCACTAATCAACATGTATGCACCAAATAGGATAGCAGCCAAATTTCAAATGGAGAAACTAGGAGAATTGAAGGAAGAAATAGACAGTAAATCCATATTAGTGGGAGATTTGAACCAAACAGTATCAAATTTAGATAAATCAAATAAATAAATAAATAAGAAAGAGGTAAAAAAGTGACTGAAATCTTAGAAAAATTAGAGTTAATAGACATATAGAGAAAAATAAATAGGGACAAAAAGGAATACACCTTCTTCTCAGCACCACATGGCATATTCACAATGATTGACCATACACTAAGTCACAGAAACAAGGCATACAAATGCACAAAAGCAGAAATAATAAATGCAGTCTTTTCAGATCACAAGGCAATAAAAATAATGATCAGCAAGGGTATATGGAAAACCAAATAAAAAATTAATTGGAAATTAAATAATATGATACTTCAACATTGGTTATTTAGAAAACAAATCATAGAAACAATTAATAATTTCATCTAAGAAAATGACAATGGTGAGACATCCTTTCAAACCTTATGGGATGTAGCCAAAGCAGTAATCAGAGGTAAATTCATATCCCGGAGTGCATATATTAACAAACGAGGGAGACCAGAGATCAATGAATTAGAAATGAAAATAAAAAAACTTGAAAGTGAACAAATTAAAACACCCCAGATGAAAACCAAACTAGAGATCCTAAAAATTAAGGGTGAAATTAATAAAATCAAAAGTGATAAAACTATTGAACTAATAGATAAGACTAGAAGCTGGTACTTTGAAAAAACAAACAAAATACACAAATTACTGGTCAATCTAATTAAAAGAAGGAAAGAAGAAAAGCAAATTAAAAGCATCAAAGACGAAAAGGGGGATATCACCTACAATGAAGAGGAAATTAAGGTAATCATTAAAAATTACTTTGCCCAATAATATGGCAATAAATACACTAATCTAGGTGATATGGATGAATATATACCAAAATACAAACTACCTAGACTAACAGAAGAAGAAATAGAATTCTTAAATAATCCCATATCAAAAAATGAAATCCAACAAGCCATCAAAAAACTCCCTAAGAAAAAATCCCCTGGGCCTGATGGATTCACAAGTGAATTCTATCAAACATTCAAAGAACAGTTAATCCCAATACTATACAAACTATTTGACATGATAAGCAAAGAGGGAGTTCTTTCAAACTCCTTTTATGACAAAAACATGGTACTGATTCCAAAACCAGGCAGGTCAAAAACAGAGAAAGAAAGTTATAGACCAATCTCCCTAATGAATATAGATGCAAAAATCTTAAATAGGATACTAGCAAAAAGACTCCAGCAAGTGATCAGAAGGGTCATCCACCATGATCAAGTAGAATTTATACTAGGGATGCAAGGCTGGTTCAATATTAGGAAAACCATCCACATAATTGTCCACATCAACATGCAAACCAACAAAAATCATATGATTATTTCAATAGATGCAGAAAAAGCCTTTGATAAAAGACAACACCCATTCCTATTAAAAACACTAGAAAGCATAGTAATAGAAGGGTCCTTCCTAAAAATAATAAACAGTATATATCTAAAACCATCAGCTAATATCACCCAAAATGGGGATAAACTAGATGCATTCCCAATATGATTAGGAGTTAAACAAGAATCCCCATTATCGTCTCTATTATTTGATATTTTACTAGAAATACTAACAGTAACAATTAGAGAAGAAAAAGAAATTTAAGGCATCAAAATAGGCAAGGAGGAGACCAAGTTATCGCTCTTTGCTGATGACATGATAGTCTACTTAAAGAATCCTAGAGATTAAAAAAAAAAGCTAATTGAAATAATCAACTTTAGCAAAGTTGGAGGATACAAAATAAACCCGCATAAGTCATCAGCATTTCTATATATTTCCAACACAGCTCAGCAGCAAGAACTAGAAAGAGAAATCCCATTCAAAATCATCTTTGACAAAATAAAATACTTAGGAATCTATCTCCTGAGACAAACACAGGAACTATATGAACACAACTAAAAAACACTCTCCACACAATTAAAACTAGAGTTGAGCAATTGGGAAAACATTAACTGCTCATGGGTAGGTGAGCCAATATAATAAAAATGAACATTCTACCCAAACTTATTTATCTATTTAGTGCCATACCCATTGAACTTTTGAAAAATTTCTTCACTGATTTAGAAAAAAAAAACCATAACAAAAATTCATTTGGAAGAACAATGGATCAGGGATATCCAGGGAAATCATGAAAAAAATACAACGTAAGGAGGCCTTGCAGTCCCAGATCTCAAACCATATTTAAACCAGCAGTCATTAAAACAATTTGTTACTGGCTAAGAGACAGAAAGGAGGATCAGTGGAATAGACTTGGGGCAGGTAAACTCAGCAAGATAGTCTATGACCAACCCAAAGTCCCCAGCTTTTGGGACAGAAATCCACTATTCGATAAAAACTGCTTGGAAAATTGGAAGACAGTGTGGGAGAGATTAGGTTTGGATAAACACCTCACACCCTAGACCAAGATAAATTCAAAATGGGTGACTGACTTGAAAATAAAGAAGGAAACTATAAGTAAATTAGGCAAACACAGAATAGTATATATGTCAGACCTTTGAGAAGGGAAAGATTTTAAAACCAAGCAAGACTTAGAAAAAGTCACAAAATGTAAAATAAATAATTTTTACTACATCCATTTTTAAAAGGTTATATTCAAACAAAACCAATGCAACCATAATCAGAAGGGAAGCAACAAATTGGGAAAAAATATTCACAACAAAATCTCTGACAAAGGCCTAATTACTCAAATTTACAAAAAGCTAAATCAATTATACAAAAAATCAAGCCATTCTACAATTGATAAGTGGACAAGGAAGATGAATAGGCAGTTTTCAGATAAAGAAATCAAAACTATTAATAAGCATATGAAAAAGTATTCTAAATATCTTATAACCAGAGAGATGAAAATCAAAACAACTTCAAGGTATCATCTCACACCTAGCAGATTGGCTAACATGGCAGTAATATAATGAATGCTGGAGGGGATGTGGCAAAGTAGGGACATTAATTCATTGCTGTGGGGTTGTGAATTGATCCAAACATTCTGGAGGGCAATTTGGAATTATGCCCAAAGGGTGATAAAAGACTGTCTGCCCTTTGATCCAGCTATAGCACTGCTGGGTTTGTACCTCAAAGAGATAATAAGGAAAAAGACTTGTACAAGATTATTCATAGCTACACTCTTTGTGGTGGCCAATAATTGGAAAACGAGGGGATGCCCTTCAATTGGATCATGGCTGAACAAATTGAGGTATATGTTGGTGATTGAATACTATTGTGCATAAAGGAATAATAAAGTGGAGGAATTCCATGTGAATTGGAAAAACCTCCAGGAAGTGATGCAGAGCGAAAGGAGCAGAAACAGGAATACATTGTACACACAAACTGATACACTGTGGTACAATTGATTATAATGGACTTCTCCATTAGTGACAATGCAATGTCCCTGAACAATCTGCAGGGATCTAGGAGAAAAACACTATCCACAAGCAGAATACAAACTGTGGGAGTAAAAACACTGAGGAAAAGCAACTGCTTGACTCCAGGGGTTAAGGGGACATGTCTGAGGAGAGACTCTAAATGAACACTCTAACTCTAACACCATCACTGCTCTCCCAGCCAGAGTCTTCTCCTCCTCTGGATACTATCCTGTGTTCCCCCCATCATCAAGGTGATCAATTTCACATACTCTTCAACCTGGCACTTTTTTTCTAGTGCCGGCCTCTATCACATAACACAGTAATGGACACCAACATCCAAGAACTATAATCTAAAACAACCAAAAAAAAATAAGAAAAAGCCTCTGACACTGGATAACTTTTATAAAAAAAAATAGAGTACAGAGGCAACAGCAGAGAGTGACAATCAAACACATCCAAACTTTCAAAAAAATGGAAATTGATCACAAGTTACCTAAGAACTCAAATTGGAGTTTAAAAACTCAGTAAGCATGTTGCAGGAACAATGGGAAGAAAAATGGGAGAAAGAAATGTAAGTAATTCAAAAGGAAAATGATAATTTAAAAGACAGATTCACCCACTTGGAAAAGAAGCCCAGAAATTGAATGAAATGATTAGCAAACTGAAGACCATAATTGACCTTCTGAATGCCATGAAAAGCAGGATAGAACAAACCAAATACAAAAATCAAAAGATTATAGCTGAAAACCAGTCTTTAAAGACTAAAATTGAGCAATTAGAAGCTAATGATCTCACAAGACAGCAAGAATTAATAACATAAAGTCAAAAGAAGGACAAAATAGAAGGAAATATGAAATATCTCAATGAGAAGACAACATATTTGGTGAAATCTAGGAAAGTCAATGTGATAATCATTAGTCTACTAGAAAACGTGGATAAAAATAGAGACCTTTGACAAGATACTACAAGAAATTATCCAATAAAACTGCCCTAATACTCTTGAACAAGAAGGCAAAATACACATTGAAAGAGTTGATAGATCAACTCCTACACTAAATCTTCAAAAGACAACCCCCAGTAAAATAATAGCCAAATTCAAGATCATCCAAGCTAAGGAGAAAATATTTTAAGAAGCCAGAAAGAGACAATTCAGATATCAAGGAGCACCAATCAGGATTGCACAGGATCTGGTAGCCTCCAAACTAAAGGGACACAAGGCTTGCAATAAGATATTCATAAAGGCAAGAGAATTGGATCTACAACCAAGGATCACCTACCCATCAAAACTGACTATATACTTCCAGGAAAAAGTATGGACATTTAACAAAATAGAAGATTTCCAAGTATTTGTAATGAAAAGACCAGAACTAAGTGGAAAGTTTGATATAGAAACACAAAGATCAAGAGAAACATGAAAAGGCAAACAAGAAAGAGGGGAGGGGAATTTTTGCTTTTAGTAAGGTCAAATTGTTTATATTCCTATATAGAAAATTTTACATTTATAATACTCCAAAACTATTTTCACTATCATAGTAGATAGAATTATTCAAAGGCAGAGGTTTGGGTACTAAGTGGTTTACGATATGAAAAAAAAAAAAAGGAAAGGGGGATAGGAAAATAGATTGCATGAAGAAATACTTGAATGATTAAGAAAATTAGGATAATTTATACCATAAAAAGAGGTGCACGGGAGGGGAAAGAGAAGAGTATTATAAGGAGAGGAAGAGAATGATAATAGGTAATGTTTAAAATTTACTCTTAGTGGAATCAGTTCTGAGAGGGAAGTGCATCTATATACATTGAGGTATTAAATTCTATCTTACTCTTCTGGGAAGTGGAGAGTAAAAACCAAGAAGGAGAGTGGAGAGGGGGGGGAGTACCAAAATGGAGGGAAAGGGAGTGGGGAGAAGATTTAATAGACCTTAAAGAAAAATAAAAAGAGATTAAGAAGGGAGAGGGTTGGAAGGAAAGTAAAATAAGGGTGGGAAATGGTGGGACTGATTAAAAGCATAAGACTGGTGTGGAAGTAAATTGTAAAAGAAGAAAGGGCAGGATTAAAAGAGGAAATCAAAATGATGGGGAATACACTGGTGGCAATAACTCTGAATGTGAATAGGAGGAACTCACCCATAAAACTGAAGTAGATTGCAGAGTAGATTAGAAACCAAAATCCTACCATATGTTGTCAAGAAACATATGAGGCAATTAGACACTCACAGGGTAAAAGTAAGAGGATGGAGCAGAATTTATTGTGCATCAACTGAGAAAAAGAAGGCAGGGATCTTAATCATGATATCTAAAAATTCCAAAATAAAAATAGATTTCATTAAAAGAGATAGGGAAGATAATTACATCCTGATAAAAGGCAGTATAGACAATGAGGAAATATCAGTAATCAAAATGTATGCATCAAATGGTATAGCATCCAAATTTTTAAAGGAGAAAATAATAAGAAAGAGGTAAGAGATGCAAATGAATTCTCAGAAAAAATAATTAATTGTTATATGGAGAAAAATAAATAGGGACACAAAAGAATACACTTTCTTTTCAGCAACACATGGTACATTCACAAAGATTGACCATGTGCTAGGACATAAAAACATGGCAAACAAATTCAAAGAGCAGAAATAATAAATGCAACTATTTAAAATCATAATGCAATATAAATAATAATTAGTAAGGGTACATGGAGAGGAAAATACAAAATCAATTGGAAATTAAATAATATAATTTTCTATAATTGGTTGGTTAAAGAACAAATCATAGAAACAATAATTTCATTGGAGAGAATGACAATGAGGAGGCATCGTATCAAAATCTATGTAATGCAACCAAACCAGTACTCAGGGAGAAAATTTATATATCTGTTAGTGCATCTATTAATAAATCAGGGAGAGGAGAAGTCAATGATTTGGACATGCAAATTAAAAAAACTAGAAAGAGAATAAATTAAAAATTCCCAGATAAAAACTAAATTGAAAATCTGAAAAATTAATGGAGAAATTAATAAAAGTAAAAGCAAAAAAAATCTATTGAATTAATAAATAAGACTAGGAGCAGGTACTTTGAAAAAATAGACAAAGTGCTGGTTAATCTAATAAAAAAGAAAGAAGAAAATCAAATTAATACTATCAAAGATTAAAAGAGAGACTTCACCTCTGCCCAATTACATGTCAAGGAATATGGCAATCGAGTTGATATGGATGAATATTTACAAAAACAAAAATTGCATAGATTAACAGAAGAGGTATAAGAATACTTAAATAATCCCATATCAGAAAGAGAAATTAAACAGGCTACCAATGAACTCCCTAAGGAAAAAATCTCCAGGGCCAGATTTATTCACAAGTGAATTCTATCAAACTTTTAAAGAACAAATAATTCCAATACTATACAAACTATTTGACAAAATAAAAGAAGAGTTTTACCAAATTCCTGTTATGACACCAATATGATGCTGATTGCAAATCCAGGCAAATCAAAAGCAGAGAAAATATACTACAGAACAATCTCCTTAAAGAACATAGATGCAAAAATCTTAAATAGAATAATAACAAAAAGACTCCAGCAAGTGATCACAAGAATTATCAACTATGTACAGGTGGGATTTATACCAGGAATGTAAGAATTGTTTGATATTAGGAAAACCATCCACATAATTGACCATATCAACAACCAAAACAACAGTAATCACATGATTATCTCAATAGATGCAGAAAAAGCTTTTGACAACTCAAAACACTTATTCCTATTGAAAAAAACTAGAAAATATAATAAACAGTATATGTCTAAAACCATCAGCAAGTATCATGTGCAATGGGGATAAAATAGAAGCCTTCCTAATAAGATCAGCAATGAAGCAAGGATGCCCATTATCACCTCTATTATTTTACATTGTACTAGAAACACTACCAGTAGCAATTAGAGAAGAAAAAGAAATTCAAGGTATTAAGATAGTCAATAAGGAGACTAAACTATCAATCTATGATATTATAGTCTACTTAGAGAATCCTAAAGAATCAAATAAAAAGCTAGTGGAAATAATCAACAACTTTAACAAATTTGCAGGATACAAAATAAACCCACATAAATCATCAGCATTTCTATTTCCAACACAATTCCCCAGTAAGAGTTAGGAAGAAAAATTCCATTTAAAATCACCCTATACAATATGAAATATTTAGGTATCTATTTGCCAAGACAAACATAGGAATTATATGAACACAATGACAAAGCACTTTCCACACAATTAAAATTAGATCTAAATAATTGGAAAAAAAACATTAACTGCTCCTAGGTGGGATGAGTTAACGATAAAAATGACCATCTTACCCAAATTAATTTACTCATTCAATGTCATACCTATCAAACTATCAAGAAACTTTTTATTCAGTTAGAATTATAACAAAGTTCATTTGGAAGAACAAAAGATTAAAAATTTCAAGGGAAATAATGAAAAAAAAAATGTGAAGGATGGGGTCCTAGCCATATCAGATCTTAAACTGTACTATAAATCAGTGGTCATCAAAACAATGTGGTACTGGCTAAAAGACAGAAGGGAGGATCAGGGGAATAGGCTTGGGGTAAATATTCTCAGAAAGATAGTATAGGATAAACCCAAACATCCCAGCTTTTGGGACAAAAACCAACTATTTGATGAAAACTTCTGGGAAAAATTGGAAAACAATATGGGAGAGATTAGGTCTAGATTGACATCTTACTCTCTACACCAAGATAAATTCAGAATGGGCAAATGGCTTAAATATAAAGGAGGAAACTAAGTAAATTAGATGAACATAAAATAGTATACCTGTCAGAACTATAGGAACGTAAAAAAATTAAGACAAAGCAAGAAATAGAGAATATTACAAAGTGTAAAAATGAATAATTTTGGTTACATTAAATTGAAAGGTTTTTATACAAATAAAACCAATAAAACCAAAATTAGAAGGGAAGAATGGGAGAAATTTTTTATAACAAAAACCTCTGACAAAGGTCTAATTTCTCAAGTTCATAAGGAACTAAATCATTTGTTTGAAAAATCAAGCCATTCCCCAATTAATAAAAGGGTAAAGGACATGAATAGGCAGTTTTCAGATAAAGAAATCAAAACAATCAATAAGCACATCAAAAAAGTGTTCTAAACCTGTTATAATTAGAGAAATGCAAATCAAAACAACTCTGAGGTACCTCCTCACACCTAGAAGATTGGCTAATATGACAACAAAGGTAAATAATAAATGTTGGAGGGGATGCGGCAAAATTGGAGTTTTGAATTGATTCAACCATTCTGGAAGGCAATTTGTAATTATACTCAAAGGGTGCTAAAAGACTGTCTGCCTTTTGATCCAGCCATAGCACTGCTAGGTTTATACCCCAAAGAGATAATAAGGAAAAAGACTTATACAAGAATATTCATAGCTGCACTCCTTGTGGTGGCAAAAATCAGAAGATGAGGGAATGCCCTTCGATTGGGGAATGGCTGAACAAATTGTGGTATATGTTGGTGATGGAATACTATTGTGCTAAAAGAAATAATGAACTGTAGGAATCCCATGTAAACTGGAACTATCTACAGGAAGTGATGCAGAGTGAAAGGAACAAAACCAGGAGAACACTGTACACAGAAACTTATACACTGTGGTACAATCGAATGTAATGGACTTCTCTACTAGCAGCAATACAATGATGCAGGACAATTCGGAGGGACTATGAGTAAGAACGCTATCCACATCTAGAGAAAGAACTGTGGGAGCAAAAATGCAGAAGAGAGACATTTCATTGATCAATGGGAATATGATTGAGAATGTAGACCCTAACAATCACTCTATTACAAATATTAATAATATGGAAATTTGTCTTGATCAATGGTACTTGTAAAACCCAGTTGAATTCTGCATTGGCTACAGGAGGGGAGGGAAAGAACATGAATCATGTAACCATGGAAAAAATATTCCAAATTAATTAAATTAAAAAAAGAAATTATAAATGATGAATTCATAAAAATATGGAAAGACATATATAGACTGATGGAAAATGAAATTATTACAACCAGGAGCAGAATGTTTCTAGTAATAGAAATATGGTATGTTGATTAAATGAAAGGACTAAACTATGATCAGCAAAGCAAGTTTTCAAAATCCCACAAGGGAATCACAATGAAAAATACCATCCTGAGCTAAAAAAGAATGCTATATGAGTCTTTGGATCAAAGTATGCCATCTTCCATTTTAAATCCTTTGAGTATTTTATTGTATATGTGATATGTGTCTCCTGTCATGGGATGATCCATATGGAAACTTGTATATTATGAAAACTCTGATATAAACCATATCAGATTATTTACCACCTTGGGGCAGGAGGAAAGAAGAAAGGAGATCTGAATCATAAAATGTCAGAAAAAATTGTCAAAAATTGATTCTACATGTAATTAAAATATATTATATATAGTAAAAATGAAAAAGAAAAAGAAATTAAACATCTTGTCCTCATCAGAACAATGCTTTTATTTGTTTCATAGAGTATATTTAATTATTAATAATGCTTCCAATGTACAATAACAGTGCTGGTAGTTGTGATAAATCTAAGAAAAGTTGTAAAGTGCCTAGGTATGTCATATAAGAACTATTTATTAAATATTGGGTTTTACTATCATGCATAATTTTTAACTTATGGAAAGGGTCTTGGGACAAATTGGTTATATAAAAAAGGTACTACTATACTCAATTACATTTTATAAATCAGAAAAAATAAAAGAGGGGCTGTCCTATTAGTTATTCTACTCTTTTACCCATCTAAACACAGAGATAATTTTTTAACCTAGAATTTTTTTAGTTTTATTTTTTCAATATTAAATGTTAAAATTTTTAATACTAATTTTCTGGTATTTTGTAATCCATGTTCTGTCCCTCTCTTCTACCTCTCCCCTCTCCCAAAGAAGACAATAATATCATATTGGTTGCATATATGTTATCATACTATATGTCTTTCAGGGTTCATCATAATGTGACAGAAGACAGAAATTACTTACCCTGGGGAAAAATTCTCTGAGGAATTAAAGTTAAGAATGAAATGTTTCAATCTCCATTTAAACTATAATTTCCATTTACAACAGTGGATAGTATTTTTTTATCATGATACCATTGGAGTTGTCCTGGTCGTCATTCACAACTGATCATCATAATTTATTGCTATTACTGTGTACAATGTTGTCCTGGTCCTATTTACTTCATTTTGCATCACTTCATATAAGCCTTGGAATTTTGTTTGTGATCATTTACCCCTAAGAAAAATTTTTAAACAAATAATTCATTTCAAAATACCTGTAAATGAAGATATACCATGTTATTTTAAATTAGATTTCATAAGACATCTTTCAAAAACCTGTTACATTAAAAATTACTGTATTTTTTGTTTCTGTAGGACATAGGCATGCTATAGAATGATGGAATATTAGAATTTATCTAGTCTAACTGAAAGAAAGCTAAAATGGTATCTATAATAATCTGGGGAAATAATCATCCAGGTTCCATTTGAATAATTAATGATAGGAAATTTATTGTCTACAAAATTAGCAAATTCTAATTTTTTTAAATTCTCTAAATCAAGTTTGCATTTAGTTTGTCATAGAGAATGGATTATTATCTATGTCATAAGACTGATGAATGAAGCTTGGAAAAACTCATCCTCCTTTTTGCCTATAGTTATTATTATAAAATGGATAAACTGTAAGTTCTTTGCAATGGTACTAATAGAAAGAAGAACAATTCAATATCAAAATGCACACCACAAAACCTCCTTATGGCAAATTGACATAATAGTAGCTTATGGAATGGGGGTATACCTAATCTTTGCTGCTCTCAACATTGTTCTCTTATCTAAGAACTCAGCACTTCTTCCTATGGTTGGGCATTAGGATTTTTATTCTTTATTTCATGACTCTTATTTTCATGTGCTGCCCATTGAATTTATGTTTTTAATTTATAGCTATATAAAATAGATTTTTTAAAGCCTTACCTTCCATGTTAGAATACTGTGTATGGGTTCCAAGGCAGAGGAGTGGTAAGGGCTAGGCAATGGGGGTTAAGTGACTTGCTCAGGGTCACACAGCTAGGAAGTATCTGAGGCCAGATTTCATCCTAGGATTTCCTATCTCGAGGCCCGACTCTCGATCCATTGAGCCACCTGGCTGCCTCTTCAAACAGAATTTTTTAAAGTACTCATCGTTTTTTAGACTTTCCCCATCTCCTGTCTATTCTGTCTAATAATATCACATTATTACTCAATTAATGTTTCTAAAACACCCTGATGTGATCTTATCACCAACCTATTCATAAAATTTTAATGGAACCTAATTAACTTAAGAATAAATTCCTTAGCTGGCATTCAAAGCCCTCCATAATTTGACCCCAAATTCCCTCTTCAGCCTATTGCTAACATATGTGCTAATTAATTGCAACTCTGTTGTCTGATGACACATTTTGTTTCCCGGCCTCTACATTTTTTTCCTCATTTTATTTGGAAAACTTGTCCCAACTTCTAGTGCTTGTAGAAATCATACTTATCCTTCACTAGCCAGCTCACATGCCTACATTATGCCTTCTCATATCAAAACATTCTCTTCTTTCACTTTTTCATCATCATAATATTTAATTCTTCTACTGAATCTCCTACTTGCCACACTTCATGTTTTATTATGGATAATCAATCTTGGGTCCTACCTAAGCAACTAAGACATAAAAACAATCTCTTTGATATCAACATCATTTTCTATTTATCATAAAAAGCAAGAAATGATGAGAGGAAATGAAGGAGTAAGGGAGTGTAAAAGAAACAATATCCTAACTCTTGCTCTCCTGCAAGTAATGTTAATTTTTCTCTTACAATGTATCGAAACAATTCTTAAAATTATTTGGTTCAAAGCACTAAAGACATAGTTAGTCTTTTGACATAATTTTCTTGATGACTGATGATAAAGCAGCCGCGATTTGTTCCCTATCCATTCTGATGCTCTGTTAATGGAAACAGTATCAGTTCTAAGGTTCTGGGAAATAATGATTTAGATAATGTGTCTGTTATGGGATTCTAACATAAGTATCTATAGCATCACATTATCATACCTATAGACCTAGATGGACCTCTCAAGGTTATTGGGTTCAACACATTTTACAGATAAGGAAATTGTGTCCCATTGAGGCTCAATGAGATTGGCTCAATGTTATACTGTGACAGACATGGGATTTAATCTCAAATCCTATGACTTTAAGTTTATTGTCCTTTCCACTAAACTATAAAGTCTTTCAAATGTAATGGTCAGTTAAATTAAGTCAAGGTATGAGAAAGGACTTAGGCCAACATCATATCTTATTTCACAAATAAAAGAATATTTCCTTAAAAGGTTATGTGACCTTCAGACTTTCTGTGCAATGGGCTTTTCCTATTTTAAAATGGAACAATCCTTATCATCCCTAAGATATGAAGGAAAAATTCCTGGCTGGAGATATGTTTCCCCTGCTTTTGAAAGGCAATTAAATTGTACTGATTTGAATTCATTTCTTTAATATCTTTTTTTCTCCTGAAGGTTTTTTTTTTTTTGGTATAACATATTGAAAATCACTGCCTTTCGAAGTTCAGGGAAGGGAGTTCTGAAATCCTCTCTTTTGACCCTCTTCAAAGATTTTCAACAAAAATTTACTCATCCAGGAATTTAGTTATAAAAATTCCTATCATGTTTCTAATTACATAGTATTAAGTGTCAAGCAAACATTCTCTTGGCGAGAAACACAATATGAAATTTCTACCTTGTCAGTTGCTTTAAGATTGACAAAGCAAAATATATGTTAGAAACCATTGATTATCTGGAGTGAAAGTAGAGAAAGCCTAGATAAAGGACATGAACATAAAATACCAATAGTTTGAGTGACAGTGTCTACCTGTCATTTTTCAAGTCTACTGTCAGAGTTCCTTAAAGGGAACAGAAATAGAATGCTATTCCTATTCATTGCCCCTGACTATCTTCTGGAAAAGCTAAATGATGTTTTGGGAATATCTAAAATGTGAATGGAGGAAGAAAGAAAAGTAGATGGCCAAGAGAGAAAGGTGCTTTACAAAATTCACAAAAGGACAAATAATCCCTGAAAGAAACCCCAAATTAATTATACAGTACTAATGCCTTCAAAATATTGGACTATTATCTTTTAACAAAATGAAATTAAATCCAAATCTAAACTAGTTCTTTTTCCCATAAAATCTTCTCCTCCTTCTGACTTCAATGTTTCTGACAGTAATTATATCATTTTCTTCCATTTAAAGATGAGTCTTATCCTTGCCTTTTTTGTTTGTTTGTATGTAGTAATTTTTTAAAAATATAGCCTTATTATAAATTTGGGAAATATGACAAAACAGGAAAGTTTCTCCATGCCAAAAATAGGAAAAAAATTATTTGTTGTAAATTTCTACTATTTTCATCTTTTTCTCCATTTTTCAAATTCAACTCACTAATTCCAAGACTGTTTTGCTTATTATTTACTCTTCAAATTTTCTCTTCTCTTCTTTTTATTTAAATGATTAATATCCATTTCGTTCTTTTATTCCTCTTAAAAGGGTTATCCCTTTGTTTACTCTGACAGACTAGTCTCCTTGTCATTACTCCTAAAATTCCCTCACCCTCTCTTCATTCCTACTGAAATATCATTCAAGGCACCATTCTTTACTGAAGAAATTGAAGACTGTGATCAACTACCCTAACTATAATTTTAGCTGGAAATGACCTTCAACATTTTTGTACTTTGCTTATGGACTCATGTCCCATATTTTTTCTACTAATTTAAAATGTGCAGGTCTCTTTGAAAGACATTTAACTCAGGATAGAAGGAGGCTGTGAAGAAGCTTGGGAATATTTGTGGTAGTGACTCCTCTTTATGTTTTTAACTCCCACAGTACCTCCCACAGTGACCTATGTATGCATCAATGGATCAATCTAATGTCAAATCAAATGTTCTGCTTTACAGTGCAGATTATGAGTATTTTAAATTCTATGAATATTTTTTTGGTAAATCCTCCATTAAAGATATACCTTCCTAAGATCTTTCCCACTTTTCTATTCACTTTTGGGAATATAAACACAATATATTTACATATATACATATATATAAATATATAATATAGATTTTTACATATATGCTTGTGTTTATATATGTGTTCATAAATCTATCATGTGTAGTGTAATGTAAATGTATATGTGCACATCTTAATTTTGTCTTTATGTACCACACTCTTCCAGGTGTCTTAAGTTCTATGTGTCTTATGTAGTTCTAGTACTACAATCCCCAAAGAACTAAACTTTTTAAAAGATGGGATTAGGAGAAAATGAGTCATGGAGGACAGCAACTGATTTAGGCTCCTGAATGGTATTTATATTACCTTATTAGTTTTGTCTATTTGATTCACTCTGTCTATCTATCTATCTATCTATCTATCTATCTATCTATCTATCTATCTATCTGTCTGTCTATCTATCTGCCTGTCTGCCTGTCTGTGTGTCTGTGTATTTGTGTTTATCAATCTATCTATCTGTCTGTCTGTGTGTCTGTCTATCTATCTATCTCTCTATCTTTTGGCTCATTTTAAGAAAATAATATTTCATGTAAATTATTTAAAGAATGAAGGGGAAAATAAGATGATAGGAGGAATGGGTTTCTTTTTCTTTATAAGACTGATGTAGCAAGATTCATTTAGTATCATGGGAAGAAGATAGCTATAGTAGGACCATAGGAATATTTAATGATGAAAAATCAAATGAAGGTAAGCAAATGATGATAAGATTCACTAATATACAGGCTTATTTAGACTATTATCAAGTCAGTGGAGGATTGCATTCCCTAATCTAGACTAATAATATTCAAGACTAAGCTAATATGTATCTATTATCATATGATAAACATAAGTAACAACAGAGCCAGGTAATTTAGATCAATGTTTGAGTGACATTTGGGAAAAGGGGAAAGCAGGAGTAATGTCTGTAAGTATAAGGGCTATAGAAAGAATGTAAATACAGTCCTAAACCTGGAGTCATTAAGACCTGAGTTCAAATCCTACCTCAGATACTTACAATCTATATGACATTCAGCAAGTAAATTTAAAATATGACTCAATTTTTTCATCTGTAAAATAATGATAATAATAGCTAACTCCTCCCAGGATTGTTTGAGGATAAAATATTCTACATAAATACTAGATATAATATATAAGTTTTCTGTAATATATATATATATATATATATAATATATATATATATATAAGTTTTCTAATTATGAAATCTTGAATCCAAAGGAAAAATTAAACTCAAGCCCTGGATTAATGACAGGCTTTTTTCCTACAGTTTTATTTCCTACAGTAGAGAGTTTTAACTGAAGGATATAATATCTTATTTAAAATAATAGTAATAAGAAGGTCAGATGACAGAGTAGAGGAATAATTCCATTGAGCTCTTCAATAATCCCTCTCCAAATAATTTTTAAATAATGTCAACTTAAAGTCTGGAGGGGGAAGAACCTACAAAAGGGCAAAATGAGATATTCTTGCAGCCCAAGGCAACCTAGGCCTGAAAAGAAAATGACAACTGGTCAGAAAAAAGATTATAAAGGATACTTATGTTAGCTCTCAATGTAAGCCTATATGTTCTCAGGCAACTCTACTGCCTATATTGACTTCAGAGGTGGAGAGGACTTTCACACAATAGGGACAAGAGCTCTGAAGAGAAGTATATTTTTAGTCATGAGATCAGGGAAACTGAAGAACAGAATATTTTGCAATTCAAAGGTTTCAGGGGCTTTTCTTCAGTTAAGACCAGAGTACAGACTGGGCGAGCAGTGACCATACCAATGGATCCTTAATTAAATAGGGGACTTTCAAATATTCCTTTTGAAATGACCAGAGATCACTATGAACTAAAATTTCGAGTACAGGATCCAAGATAAATGTAAAAAAAGAGAAATCATAAGGGACTCAAAAAGGCTTAATTTTATATATGAAAATAATAGATGTAGCTCCTAAGAACCTTATTATTATTAAAGTAATTTTAAAAAGATTGGAAAAAGAGAGCATTAGAGTGAATGGATTATATTGAAAAGATGTAAAAATATAGAAAGGCATGAAATAAAAATGCCTTCTGAGAAGGGTTAAAGAAGAGCAAGAATTGGGAAAATTACCCCCACATAAAAGGAATGAGTAAAGATTTCTTGCTGTGGAGGGAAAGATATTGAGATTGGGGTGGATAAAAATGGAAATTTTCTGATGTTATATTAAAATATCTGTACCTCCAAAATTGTTTACGGATTTAGAAAAGATATCATATTCTGAGGGTTATTGAATTATTAGCCTTTAAATAATGTATTGTTGAGCTGGGAGTCAAGATGGCCGCTTAACAAGCTGCAAAAGTTCAGACCTGGGAATACCTTTCCTTACCAATTACAGACTGAATGCTCCTAGGACACCGAAATTCAAGCTGAGCAACAGGACAGAGGTGGGGAGCCTTCCTTCTGGACTCAAATCAAAAGGTATGCCCCCTAAAAGCCAGAACCCGAGAATACTCGGGTCTAAGGGAAAAGCAGAGGGAAGGTCCCAGGATCCCTCCCCCCCAACTCATAGGGCTGAGTCCCCAGCGGCAGCGGGAACCTCTGAGCGGGCAAAGGTGCTGGCTTGGAGGGTCTACCTTGTGAGCAGCGGGGCACCGGACACTGAGCGTCCAGCATGGACAGCGGGGAGGAAGCCAGGGAGAGACCAGGGCATGGCTGGGTCCCTCCATCAGGCTCCAGTCACACCATTGCCTCAAGGCACATCTAGACCAATCCAGTTGAACCTAATCCCATGAAGACTCCTCAGAGCTCAGGGAGGCAGGCAAAAGCACTGGGGAACCTTGCAGACAGCAGAGAAGCAGCTGGAGAGAACTGGAGAGAGCCTGGGTGGCCCAGCCTTCCAGGAGTCACCCAGTTGAACTTAATCGATTAAATAATGTATTGTTTAGAAGTTGTGAATTTTAGATTTACTCTACCCTGCTTAGTCTTTAGAATTGTAGCAACCAGGAATGTATACACCCCCACTTAAGGATTAAGTGTGGGGGAAGAAGGTCTGTAACCTGCGTCTGCTATTAGACAAATCAGAAACAACTGACTGACCTCCTGGGCTGTCCTAAGCCAAGTTTAAGCCACTATTGGTACATGTGAGATACAGGAAGTGATGTAAAGAACTGCCTTTATGTTTCACATCACTCCCTGTGAGAGGAACTTTTGGGGGTGGTTCTTGACTTGGAGGGCTGGAGTGTGGAGACCTGAGACTGCTTCCCTTAGGTGAACACATGGTGAGTGTAAGGCTGAAACCTCTTTCCCTGACTTCCTGAGGGCACCAGTCTCCAAGGAGGCCCCTAAACTTGGAGGAAGCCTCGTGGCTGGAAGCTGAGCTAGATTTAATCTTCTGGGAAGGCCCCTTGGCTGAGGCCTTTAAATTCCCCCTGGCTCAGGCCAGGCTGGAGTAGATCTTCTACCCTTTTCCTTCTTTCTCCCTCATTCTTAATTTCTTCCTTCTATTGTAAATAAACCACCATAAAATTCTATTCTGACTTGACTATTTCATTGGGATTTAAAATTGAAATCCCTGGAGATGATTAAATAATATATTCAGTCTCAATCCTAAAAATTTACCATTAGCAAAGCATAGGAGCTAGTAGTTTGAATATTGTGAATCAATGAAACTGAGAATATACAAGGCTAAAGAGAGTGACATATGCTGGGGTCTCAAATGTAAAGTAATGATATTTAGAGATGGGGGAAGAATGTAGCAGGTTTTGCAATCATGGTGCAGGAAGAGAAACTGAAAATTAGTCCCAGACTCTGAAGATAATTTAGAGGACTCTCAAAAATGAGACCTATCTGAGAATTGTGGTTCAATTCGGCATAGTGCATAGGAATTCAGTTATCCAGTCAAAACAAGGAATTGAAAAGGAATGGATAAGGGCCAAATCACATTAATGCCAAATAAAAGAGGGAAAATAAAAACAGGTAAAGTATGGACCTGTAGAGACCAATTAAAATTAGCAGACAGAGATTAAAACTACTAAGGAATTATTTTTCACCAACTGCAAAAGAGACCATATAATTTAATATTGATATTTCATTTATAATGGTTGCCAATGCCTTAGCACCATTCAGAGTCTGGCTCCCCATATTTCCATATTTCCATATTTCCAAATTTCCTGATAATGTAATACTCTTGCTCTTATACCCTGTACTTCAGTTAACTTTGCCTACTTGAAATTTTTCATACACATTCCTCCTTTGCCCAAGCTGAATCACTTGGAATGCTTGGAATGATTTCCTTTCTCATGTCTGCCTCTTGACAAGCATTACCTTCCAGATCAAGGAATGAGCCATATCTTTCTAGATTCCCCCTATTATAAGTGATGCTTATTTTTTAATGAATATATGTGCTCTTATTTTCTCCCTAGTAAAATGAGTGTCTGATGATAGGGAGTATTCTAGTTTTGTTTTTTGTTTCTTTAGTACTTGGCACAGTACCTAGTATAGAGTAGGCAGTTAATAAATTATAGATGGATTGAATTAGGACCCATTCAATGATAAGCTAGTGCCTGTCCTCAAGGCAATAGAAGGCCACTGACAATGATTTTTACAGAGAATCATATAATAAAAGTGGTGTTTGAGGAACATTAATCTGACAATGACGTGCAATATGGTCTAGAGAGGCTGTGGAGATTGAAATAATTTGGATATCAGCTGATAAGGCATGCACTGTGCTTGTTTCAGTGGGAATAGAGAAAAGAGCCATTTTTCAGAGGTGTTATGAAAAGGAATAAAAAGGACTCAATGACTGATTTGGAGGGGAGGGATGAGAGAGAGGGGAGAATCTTAAATGACTAAGATTTAAAATCTACATCTCTCCTTTTCCCTACTGGACAATGAGATGTCTGAGCTTAGTACTATAGAGAGAAATAGGGCTCTAAACTCAGCTTCATAACTTATGAGACAAAGAGGACCATAACTTACCTTTTGAATTAAGATATATTTGACAATTTCAAATATCATTTGTACATTCCCTGGTCTACAATAGAACTTTTGATAGCTAGATTACTATTGTGGAGGTGATGATGGCTTTTATCTGAAGCCATAGGTTCATGGGTACAAGAATATCCCAGTAAGGATATGCACCAAAACTTTTATTGATCAACATTGTTCTTCGCTTACACAGTAATTTTTACTCTGAAGCATTTGGTTCTTCGAAGCATGAATCCTTACTTATTAGAAATACATATTTATTTCTGCAATGGTATTTGTTTGTAATGTAAGATGGACTAACAACAAAATGTTTTTTTAGAAATTTTGAATAAAAAAGAAACATATCAGATTCAGTGTTTTAGTAGTAGAAGGTTAACAAAATAATAAACTGCTCTGCAAGATGACTGGCAAGTAATGATCTAATATTAGTTTTGAAGACTCTAGAAAGGGATATTTGGAGTCCATTCAAGTTTTGCATAGCTTCTTTTTTTTAAATAATATTTTATTTGATCATTTCCAAGCATTATTCATTAAAGGCAAAGATAATTTTCTTTTCCTCCCCCTCACCCCCCATAGCTGACGCGTGATTCCACTGGGTATCACATGTGTTCTTGATTTGAACCCATTGTCATGTTGTTAGTATTTGCATTAGAGTGTTCATTTAGAGTCTCTCCTCTGTCATGTCCCCTCAACCACTGTAGTTGGGCAGTTGCTTTTCCTCAGTGTTTCTCCTCCCACAGTTTGTCCTCTGCTTATGAATAGTGTTTTTTCTCCTAGATCCCTGCAGATTGTTCAGGGACATTACACCGTTACTAATGGAGAAGTCCATTACGTTCGATTATACCACAATGTATTAGTCTCTGTGTACAATGTTCTCCTGGTTCTGCTCCTCTTGCTCTGCATCACTTCCTGGAGGTTGTTCCAGTCTCCATGGAATTCCTCCACTTTATTATTCCTTTTTGCACAATAGTATTCCATCACCAACATATACCACAATTTGTTCAGCCATTCCCCAATTGAAGGGCATCCCCTCATTTTCCAATTTTTGGCCACCACAAAGAGTTGCGTAGCTTCTTTAAAAAAAAAAAAACTATTTTGTTGTTGTTGTGAGTTTCCCCCCTTAAGTCAAGACTAAATCTTGCTCTATGAAACCCCCACCTATTATTCCTTGTTTTGTCTTCTGGACATAAACACACTAAATCTATTCCATCTTCTATGTTACCCTCCTTTGACCCATTCAAATTCATGAAAATAACTGCCTTGTCTCTTTAAAATGTTCTTTATATTAGGCAAAACATTTTAATTTTCTTCCATTAATCCTAAAAAAGTATAATCTTGAGACCAACTATTGTATTAATCACCCTACTTTGAATGATCTTATTAATGTCCTTCCAAAGATATAGCAACCAGAATTAAATGCAGCATTCTGAATATGGTCTAAACATTCCGTATAATTGTAACTCTCAGTTCCCTAGTACTGAAACCAATGACATTCTTAATTCAACCTATATTAATATTGTATAGTATATCTGATATATCTACTTTGGGCTCATATTGAAATTTCATTATTTCTATACACACATATATATATGCACATATAAAACAGGTGTATATATTGAAAGAGTGAGAGAAAATGAGAGAGATTATTTTCACAGTGCCTACTTTTTCCTGTCATCTATTCCTCTCCCATTTCTAGAGAACAATCCAATATAATGAATATGTTTTTATTGAAAAAAAGAAGTACAAATTAGCAAAGTTCATAAATATATCAAACAAGAAAATATATGCAATATCTCATATCCATGGACTCCTTGGGAGTTATAACAATATAAATGCTTAATAAATACTAATCTTCCCCTTCTAGAAAGAAGCTCATTATTAAGAGGAAACAAGAAATAATTCTTACAGAAAGTAGAATTTCAATCAAGCCTTAGGGAAAGCAAGAGGTAGAGATGAGAGAGAGAAATTTAGACAAGGAGAAGATCCTGTAAATAATGCCTGGAATTGGGAGAGGAATGAGTCTGTTATAACTGGATCATAGTACATATAGGTGAATCAATTATAAGAAGGGAAAGATAGGGCACAGATAATGACAATATTTTAATATAAAAGAGTGCTATATTTTATTTTGGATAATAAGGAGTTACTGAAGTTTGCAAAAGGTCTGATATGCTTGCTTTTTTTAAATACAATTTTATACAAGTCTTGTAATTTATATATGAATTCATCACTTTCATCATTTCACATGGGGCAGTTAAATTGCATTATTTTCTTATGACACATTTTGATAATCAAACCTCTGATCATGGTTCATATTTCTAACTAATCATTGTTTTAGTGTTTTAGAAACTTTACTATTTGCACAAAGTTTCTGAGTCTTTTAAATGTAGGTAAAAAAAAATCCAAAATATTAAAAAATGGGAAAAAATAAGAAATGAAGGGGGATATTCTTTCCAGACTTTAATGTGTATTTTAAAAATAAAATATCCAAATCATTTGGCATTGGTTTGAAAATTTAAAAAAAATAAATTTATAGAACCAAACAAAGGAGAAACAGAAATAATGAAACTCAAAAATTCTGTATTATATAAACCTGAAAAAAAAACAAGAATTACTCAGAAAAGAATGACTTATTTGATAAGAACTGCTGGGAACAGAGGAAATCAGCATGTTGGTGGTTGCTGTTTAGTTGCTTTCAGTCATGTATGATTCTTCATGATCCCATGGATATTCTTTTTCTTTTTACAAAGGAACAAAAATAATTTTTTTTCAGTGAAAGAATTTTTTAAAAGTCCACAAGAAAAATTTTACAGAGTGACTTTTTATCACTTTGCAGAATATTCCTTTTCTTTTCTTTTTTTTTAATTTAAATTTTTAATTTTTTAACATTATTTTACTTGGTCATTTCCAAACATTATTCATTGGAAACAAAGATCATTTTCTTTTCTTCCCCCACCCTCCCACCACCTCTCCCATAGCCCACGTGTGATTCCACTGGGTATCACATGTGTCCTTGACTTGAATCCATTTCCATGTTGTTAGTATTTGCATTAGAGTGTTCATTTAGAGTCTCTCCTCAGTCATATCCCCTCAACCCCTGTAGTCAAGTAGTTGCTTTTCCTCGATGATTTTACTCCCACAGTTTGTCCTCTGCTTGTGGATAGTGTTTTTTCTCCTAGATCTCTGCAGATTGTTCAGGGAAATTGCATTGACACTAATGGAAAAGTCCATTATGTTCGATTGTACCACAGAGTATCAGTCTCTGTGTACATTGTTTTCCTGGTTCTGCTCCTTTAGCTCTGCATCACTTCCTTGAGGTTGTTCCAGTCTCCATGGAATTCCTCCACTTTATTATTCGCATGGGTATTCTTAAATCATTGTAGTGATTTGCTATTTCCTACTTCAGCTCATTTTATAGATCAGGAAATTGAGGTAAACAAGGTTAAGCGATTGCCCAGAGAAGTAGAACTAATAAGTGCATTAGACCAGATTTGAACTCAGGAACATTAGTCTTCCTGACTTTAGGTCCAGTCCTCCTTCCACTGCACTGCCTTGTTTCTTCAGTATGGTAGGAATTAAAATAAAAACTTATATTCCACAAAAAAATTCAAAATGAATATGGAACCTGCATATGGTATGTAGTTGGGATTTTATCCATAATTGGTGTTTTCTGTACTGCTGCACATGTAGGAGTACTGACTTTAAATTTGAGTCAAGATTTCTAAGCAGTACAAAATGTAGAATACCTACAGGATTTGTGTCAAAGCTTCTTAGAGGCAGACATATACAATTCTGGTTCTTGAGGAAGATGCTGGAAGATGTGGACATATAAGAAAAGACAGATTCTCATCATGTCTCTGATTTCAGTGATATGATAATTTGCAAAGAAAACACTAAGGAACCAATTTAAACCAATTAATTCACACAATTTCAATAAATAAATAAAACCACATACACCATCAGCAACTATAAAGAGAAATTTCATTCAATAAGAAACAAAGTATAGAAGATAGAAAATATTTTGCTACATATCTACAAATACACACCCAAAACTTAAGGGGAACGGGAAAAGCACTCAGACCATGGAGGCAGCTGAAATTACTTTATCTCATAAATAGTTCTTCTTTTGGAAAGCTATTAAACATCACAAAGATCAGAGAAACTGTTTGGTTGTCCAACTTATAGGTCACATAAAACAGAAGTAATCCCATTTATTTGCTCATTTTTATGTTAGTTGCAAGTCCAACTTATTGATATGATTTTTTCTCCTTTATTGATGTAAGCTTTTAAAAATAACTCCTCAATTTTTGCTTTGGCCACATTCCCCAAAATTGGTATGTTATCTCATTGTTATTTTTTAAATGAAATTATTTTATTCATGATTTCTTCTTTGATCCACTCATTCTTTAAAACTGGAAATTTAGATTCAAATTAATTTTATTATGTTTCAGTGGTTATTTCATATATTTTGCACTATCATCAGAAAAAGATACATAACTCTGTTTTGCTGCATTTATTTGTGAGATTTTTGTGCTGTTTCCCATGATCAGTTTTTGTGAAGCTGCATCCATACTTGAAAATTAGTATTAAGTTATCTCCAGAGGTCTATCATATTTAACAATGCTAAAATTATATTATCTCCTTAATCATTTTCTTTTTTTATTTTATGGTTAAATTTATCTGGGTCTGGGAAGAATAAATTGAGCTAATCCACTACAATATTTTGTCTGTTTCCTCCTGAGACTCATCATTTTTTTCAATACTTTAGATGTTATGCCTTTGGAACCATATATATTTAGTATTTATTTTAATTCACACTATGTCAAAGTAGTAATTTTCTGGTTTATATTTTTATTAGATCCATTTTTGTTTTTTGAGATAATGGATATTTTTATTGTTTCGATGAATTGTGTCCAGCTTTTTGTGATCTGGTTTGGAATTTTCTTGTTAAAGATATTGAAATGATTTGCAATTTCTTTTTCTAGTCATTTTACAGAAGAAGAATGGAGGCAAGCCTAGTTTAGGAACTTGCCCAGGGTCACACAACTAATAAATGAGGAAGGACAGATTAGAATCCAGGTCCTTGGTCTTCCAGTCAAGATGGCGGCATAGAAGAAGCAAAAGTTCAAACCTCTGAAAACCCTTCCTTACCGATCACAAACTGAATGCTCCTAGAGGACTGAAATTCAAACTTAACAACAGGACAGAGCCGGGGAAACCTCCTTCTGGACTCAAATCAAAGGTATGCCCCCCCCCAAATCCAGAATCCTAGAACACCAGGTATAAGGGAAAGGCAGAAGGAAGGTCCCAGGGCCCCTCCCCCACAAACCCAGAGCGCTGAGCCTCAGGGAAGCAGCAGGAACCTCAGGGCCAGCAAAAGTGCTGTTCAGAAGGGTACACCTTGAAAGCAACCTGGGCCAGTCTCGGGGTGTCCAATACAGATGGCAGGGAATCAGCCTGAGAGACAGGGGGAGCCTGTAGCCCCATGGCTGGGTCCCTCCATCAGAGTCTCACCAGAGGTATTAACCTCAGGGCACATCCAGACCAACCCGGCTGAACCTAATCCCATCTGGAGCCCTCAGAGCTCAGGGAGGCCAGGACCTGTCCCCCCCTAGAATGCATGGCCTCTGAAAGGACAGGAACCTCAGGGCAGACAATGGCACTGTACTTTGTGGACAGTGCTGTGTCAGGCTCAGAGCATGGAAGTAAGGCAGCAAAGAGTTGCAAAGATGGCAAACAGTGCAGAGGTGCAAAAGCCTCCAAACACCAAGAAAAGCAAGAAGAAGGGGGTGACTTTGGTTACATTTTATGGAGCAGAAAATACAAAATAAAGAGGAGATAGAAGAGGAAACACAAACAAATACTCCAAAACCTTCCAAAGGAAATGAAAATTCTCCACAAACTCTTGAAGTATTTAAATCAGAAATTATCAAAAAGGTGGATGCCTTCTGGCAGAAAAAATGGGAAACAATGTAAAAGGAACTCAGCAATCTGAGAGACCAAAATATTCAAATGCAGAAACAGCTCAAAGCCTCAAAAAAACAGGTCAGACCAAACTGAAAAGGAAAACCAGTCTTTAAATAGAACTGATTAAAAGGTATAGGGAAGGTAAATATATTTTGTTAAAAGGGACTATAGATAATGAGGAAATATCACTAATCAATATGTATGCACCAAATTGTATAGCACCCAAATTTCTAATGGAGAAACTAGGAGAATTGAAGGAGGAAATAGACAGTAAAACCATATTAGTGGGAGACTTAAACCAACCACTATCAAATTTAGATAAATCAAAAAATAAATAAGAAAGAGGTAAAAGAAGTGAATGAAAATAAAATAAATAAGAAAGAGGTAAAAGAAGTGAATGAAATCTTAGAAAATTAGTTAATAGACATATGGAGAAAAATAAATAGGGACAAAAAGGAATACATCTTCTTTTTGAATGGTCTCGTGCTATGATTTTATTACTTTGCAGTTTTATCTGAGACTAATGGTTGGAACTAAAGCTGGACTCTGTTCTTGGAGAAATACAGTTATGCTTTCAGAAACTGTTTAGAGCCCCATAGACAGGGAGGAGCCCTTCTTTCCAGATTTCAATCACTCTTCTCCACATAGAAATAAATTATGACCTAGAAATGGTGTAATAGGCAACAGAATTTATTATAGATGGCACCAATTCCTTCACCCCATGCTAAGCATTCAGGGGGTCCCCTGAGATTTCTTTATAGTAAGGCATTCAGTCTCCTTACTATATTTTGGTGTTGGGCACTGTTATACTTGGCACTGCTGCCTCTGTCAAAATCCACTGCTAATTCTAATAATTATAGTTTTGCTGCTGCCCTGAAATCATGGCCAGGCTCTACCATTTTTTTTTTCATAGACCTCTTTGTCTTTCTAAGCTGCCATGGGATGGAAAAATGTGTGAATTTTTCTTGGATTTTTTAATCAGAATTCAGTTTGATGCTTTTTCTTTTGTTTGTTGTAGATGGGATGTATTAGAAAGGATAGGCACAAGTGTTCTCTTTTGACCTATCATTTTGATTCTGCTCAAATTCTGAGGACTTTAAATAGTTGAGAATTTATTACTTACTTTTCAGGTATAAATAACATTGAATTTTAACTAACAAATAATCCAATATAGCTGGAACACAGAGTTTCTGAAGAACAGTGGTATGATTTAAGTCTATTCAGTTATGTTTTAAGGGAAAATAGCAGAATACCTTGAATAATAGGAAACAGAGTTTATATTTTATGAAGTAGGCAGGGAAATGCCACTTGTGATTTTAGAAAAGCACAGGAATAAGATCTTACCTTTGAATTAGGTAAATTCCATATGTTGATGCAGAAGTGGGAATAGTAGAAGAACAGAGTGAAGGGTGGGAGATTATTGGAAATGTTATATGGATTACTCATTTAATTAGTAAGCAGGACCAACAAGATGATATAAATGCAAGGATATCAACAATTGTCTCACTTAAGATAGTGAAAATAACACATATTTTTGGTGCCATAGCAAACAAAAAAAAAAGGAACAACCTCTTTAAATCTAATTTGTGTTCTATATCAGAACAATGGTTTAAGTGGAATTGGAATTTGTTTCAGAGCTTCAGTGGCAAGAAGGGGTGAAGGTGAACAGTTATAATGGAGGGATTTAAGGTCTTGGGAAGTCTTAAGGCTGGATGTGAAAAGTTTTCAAACAAGACATATGGACAAAAGAAAATTCCCACTTAACTGAATTGTCATTTCTAAAATAATAAACAGGCTAGCTTTTGACAAGGAAGCTCATTAAGCTTTGCTAAACAATATTACTATCCATTAGCTTATCCAGTAGAATATTTGATTGAGCTAATTACTTTTTGACCAAAATGCAAATGTAACTTTTCATCATTGCAGAACCTAGATTAAAGTTTATTGTATTCTCACCTTGAATTAATCTCATGGCATGAATATCCACTGCAAATGCAGCTTTCATATGCTATTAAATATTGAACAGATCTTTCTAAAATAATGTCTCCATGTAGGATACTGTCCTTTTTAGAGCTGAACTCCCACTGTTTTTTGATGGGTTAATGAATAAAAGCTATTACATGAAGACTTCAACACTTCTAAACACTTAGAAACATTATTTTTCTTGTGGTTTATACCTCTTTAGATGGCTTGCTGCTACTGTGTAAGACTTTTTACATTATTCATTAGACAGGGTGTAGCCTTCCTAAAAAACAAAAATCAAAAGTTTATATTGGCGTATTACAATCAGATAAAAAATCTTAGGAAAAAATAGTTTTTCTAAGGCACAAAATACAAATGAAAACTCTAAATGACACTATTTTCACAGAGCTTAGTAAAATAGTTTGCTTAAAAATAGATACTTTCTGGAGAAGAGTAACACATTTACACCACAAAAATAAATGAATTTATTTTAAGGGGGCAAATGAGTAATTTTCCTTTTTAAATATTATATTTTCTAAAATTTCTGCTTCAAAATTTAAAAAAAAATTGCTTAAATTCTCAAGTAGTAGAGTGCTATAAATTCACAGAGAATACTCTTTTGAATTTGAAGGCTGTAAATCCTCAGGCTACCAGAGTAGAAGGGTACCTTGGTGGTCTAAGGATGTACAGTCTTCTAATTTCCAAAGACTTGTAAATGGCTATTATCTGTAGCCATTGTGCTCTGAGAAAATTAATATTCCAGTACAAAGAATAAAACCTTTTTTTGTTTACAAAGCAAAAAGCTAATTAGCAGAGCCAAAGAAAACATTAAGTAAATTGTTACAAATAGAAAAACTAAGTTGTTTTTACAATATGTAGTAGTAGTAGTAGTCTCTCGGTAACCGAGGATGACTATTGTCTTTGTGTGTTTTTGTGCACAAAGACACTTGTGAATGAAGATATAAGTGGAAAAGTCAATGCACAGAGACAGTCCCACTCTCTCGGCGTTGGAAGCCTGGGTCCAGTGGCACGAATTTTACAATATGATTAGGTGGCAAAATAAATAGATTGTAGACTCAGAAAAAAACATTACAAATTCTGTCAGATATTTTTTAATTTTCACCTTGCATCCACTCACCTAATTCCTTCCAACTCAACTTCTTTGTCTATATAATGGGGCTAATATCAGTACTACTCTCAAATAGTTGCTGTAAGAATAAAATGAAATAATACATGAAAGGTTTTGTAAACTTTATAGTGCTTTATAAAAGTTAGGAAGCTCTATAATTATACTAGCAAATTATCTAAACGTTCAGTTCATATATTATTAAACTGTAGATGCAGAGAAGTATAACTTACTCAAGAGTATACATAGGCAGAGAAAAGAATAAAAACCATTATTTTAACCTCCTAGCCCTATGTTGGTGAACCTAAGGCATGGGTTCTGGAGGAAGCTGCTCCCTTCTGCCTCTTCACACATACTTAAAGACATTCCTCACATTATCTACCTCCTCTGCCCAGCAGCCCCTTGGGAACACTTCCTCCCTATCCTATTTGGAGTAGGGTGGGGGTCTCACATGCGGCATGAGGATTGCAGTTTGAGCACTTGGTCTCAAAAAGATTTGCTATCACTGCCCTAGATTCTCTATACTCCTCATGCTTCTTTCAAGATGATATTTGTTCTCTACCCTGGCACACACACACACACACACACACAAGTTATTGAAAAAGTGAAAATCATTATATTATTTTAAGTTGCATAATCAGTTCAGGTCTGATATGAGGAAATTTTAAATCAATGATGGCTATACTAAACATCTTAATATATACTGTCAACTTCTGAAACATTTTCATCTAAAGTTCTTTAGATAATTTCAAATTTTTAATTCTATATTCTTCTATACTTGTCTGAATATTTTTCTAGTTGTACTTGTTTCCTTTCATCAGCATCCCTTCTAGTTGTACTTACTTGTATCCTCTCATCAGCATTCCACATCTAAACAAAGTTGAAATGATTTTCCAATAGTCTCTTTTTATTTTATTATCTTTCAATATTTTTGAAAAACAAAAATGTAACTGGTATAGAAGGAAACAAGGAAATAGCAAGATAACTTTGACCAAATTTGAAAGATATAAAAATCAACAATATTCTTAGAAGATTAGGAAACATTTGCTCATTTGTTCACTCATTTGTAAATTCTTTAATTTACTTATCTGCTTAATTAATTAAAAATAAGTTAACATGTGATCAGTTCATATCAAAGTTCTGATTTTATTTTCTTTTTTATCGTATCTCCTGTATTAGAATCAATATTGTGTATTGGTTTCAAGGCCAAACTTTAAGGGTCAGATTTGAGCATAGGACCTCCCATCTCTAGGTCTTACTCTCAATCCACTGAGTTTCATAATTGCCCTCTCTTATTTTCTTTACTTTTGCTTATCAAATTTCTACTAAAAAAACTTTAAATAATCACTCGTTTGAGAAGTTCAACTATAGTATCTCCAAGCCCTAACCCAATTCATAAATGTATCTTTATCTTTATGTACTCCATATATCTATCATCTACATGTGTGATGTGTGCAGGTTTATATCTACATGTATATATGACACATGTGGGTTTGAATTTCAATGTATCTCCTGAAAATTAAGTTTGGTGCATAGGTGGTATTTCTGTGGTAAAATAAGATGAACATATTTTACATTATGTTCTATACAAACCCAGATATTTATTCAAGTGGTGAATTTTTCAATTTCTAGTCACATTAATCAATAAATGAAAATTCTCCTTCCAAAGATATCAATTACTTCTTAATAGCCAAATACATTTTTTACTTCAATTTTCACTCTTAATTCTCTTTATCATTAGACATGGTTAACCATGTCTCCTCTCTCTGTCTCAGTCTTTCTCTCTATTCTCTCTATGTTATAATAATAATAATTCTTTCTTTTTCTTGGCTTTTCTCAAGACTGTCTTGAACTCTTCTGTATTTTCTTCTCTAGGGATCTCTTTAGCTGTTGTTGATATAGTTAGTGAATCTTTTCAGATGAATCCCAAATAAATATCCCCAATTATAGTTCAACTCATTCTTCTACACTCTAGTCTTTAATCACCATCAACCTTTTGGAAATTTCCTGCACAATTTCCAATGAGCATTTCAAAATCAGCATACTTAAAAGATAATTCATATCCATTCCTACAAAATTTTCCCTTCTTCTTACTTTTACTATTTCTATTCAATATACCACCACCATTTTCCAAATCAGGTTTGTAAACTCATCTTGTTCCCTTATTCCCTAGGCACATGGCTCCTACTATCTTTTATCTGTTCTATTTTTGCATTTTCCTCAACTCTATGTCACTCTAATCCATTATCCATATAGTTTCTGAAGTGATATCATATAGGTATAAGTATGCAATTTCTCTGCTCAATAAAACTCAATAGTTTCCAGTGGAACCACCAGCAAACTTATTTGTTCAACATTTGAAACCCTTAATCATTTGGAACCACTCTGTTTCAAGATATGCTATACTTTTTCCTTTTTCATATACTAATTCTATTGGATATTAAAAAATAAATGGGATATTTAAAAATATATTAAGCTTTTTCTTAGAAATTTATCAGAAAGGGCAAAGAGAATGGGGTGAGTTTCTCGAATTATTCTAAGTCCCAAGATTTCTCCTCTTCAATCTTTTTTAGCCAAACAGAATTTATAGCAAGCTACTGATAAAACAATAGGGAGTACTTGATGTAAAACAGGGACATTTAAAATATACAACATATAATTTTAAACTGTTATATTTGAATATTTTCATTAGTTAGCCAGTATGTAAAAGAATGGATATTCTCAATCTTTCTTAAGCACACTATAGTGAATTCAGTAGATAAATAACTTTTGCATAGGAAGAATACTACTTAGTCTCATGTATTTTAAAAATATAGCCATTTAACCATTTATCTAATTTATTATCGAGTCCTTCAACTTAATTTCTTTCATGCAATTTCTTTCAAAAAGTTAGCTCCTTTCTTTCTTTATTGGTGAACTCAGAAATCTTCTTTAGAAATTCTTGTTTTGACTTCCAGTCAAGATGGGGGCTTAAAAGCAGCAAAAGCTCAGACCTCTGAAAACCCTTCCTTTCAGATCACAAAATGAAAGCTCCTAGGGGACTGAAATTCAAACTAAATAACAGGACAAAGCCGGGGAACCCTCCTTCTGGACTTAAATCAAAAGGTATACCCCCCAAAAAAGCCAGAATCCTAGAACACTCAGGTATAAGGGGAAGGCAGAAGGAAGGTCCCAAAACCCCTCCATCCCAAACCAGAGCTCTGAGCCCACAACAGCAGCTGGAAAATCAGGGCCAGGAAAGGTGCTGTTCAGAAGGGCACACCTTGAAAGCAACCTGGGCCAGTCCCGGGGCATCCAACACAGATGGCAGAGAAACAGCCATAGAGAGACAGGGGAACCTGTAGCCATGTGGTGGGGTCATTCCATAGGAGACTCTGGAGGGTTTTGCCTCAGGGCACATCCAGACCAACCCAGCTGAACCTAATCCCATCAGGAAACCTCAGAGCTCAGGGAGGCCATGACCCCTTCCCCCCAGAGTGTAGGGCCTCCGAAAGGATGGGAGCCTCAGGGCCGGCAAAGGCACTCAGGTACCTTGCGGACAGTGCTGTGCTAGGCTCAGAGCAAGGAAGTAAGGCAGAGGAGAAGCAACTGGAGAGAACTGAGAGCAGTAACACCCAAAATGCTGACAGGCAGTGGAGGGCAGACCCTGGGCTTCCCAGGGAAGACAGCACAGCTGAGGAGAAAAGATAATTTGCCAGGGGCTAAAGCCTTGGATCATCAGACAGATATACTGAGAGCAAGTCCTTCTCACTCAGATTTCTGACTAGAAAGAGGAAAAGAAACCATAGAGATGGCAAACAGTGCAAAAGTGCAACAACCTTCAAACTCCAAAAAAAGGAAGAAGAAGAGAGTGACTTTGGACACATTTTATGGAGCAAAAATACAAAATACAGAGGAGATAAAAGAGGAAACACAAACAAATGCTTCAAAACCTTCCAAAGGAAATGGCAATTCTCCACAAACAATTGAAGTATTTAAATTGGAAATTATCAAGATGATGGAAGCCTTCTGGCAGGAAAAATGGGAAACAATGCAAAAGGAACTCAGCAATCTGAGAGACCATAATATGCAAATGCAGAAACAGCTCAAAGCCTCAAAAAACAGGTCAGACCAAACTGAAAAGGAAAAACAGTCTTTAAAGGTCAGAATCAGGCAACTGGAAGACAATGATCTTGCAAGAATTGATAAAGCAAAGTCAAAAGACTAAAGGATTAGAAGATAACTTAAATATATCTCACTGAAAAGGTGACAGATCTGGAAAACAGAGGAAGGAGAAAAAAATCTGAGAATCATTGGTCTACCAGAAAAGCCATAAATAAATAGTAATCTTAATATCATAATACATAATATCATCAAAGAAAACTGCCCAGAGATTCTAGAACAAGGGGACAAAATATGAATTGAAAGAGTTCACAGGACACCTTCTACACTAAATCCCCAAAAATACAAGATTTCCAGGGGTTTGTAAAGAAAATACCAGAGCTCTGAGGAAAGTTTGACATCCAAACACAAAGAGTAAGAGAAACATGAAAAGGTAAATATGAAGGAAAGGGAAAAGGAGAAAAATGTTATCTTTTTCTTTTATTCAAACTCTCTTCTATAAGGACTACATTTATATAAAATAATATATATATATATATATATATATATGTAAATATGTGGGGAAAATGTAATGTGTACCTCTCAAAAATTGTATGAATCATTAGAATAGTAAGAAGAATCACGCATAGGGAAAGTTTGGGGCATCAAGGCGATATGGAGAAAGGAGGGATAGAAAGAAAAAGGGAGGGGGTGGAATCATTGATGGTACTAAGATATACTCCAAGAAATAGAAAAAAAAAACTAAAGATAATAATCTTTCTCACACAAAGATATACATGGGAAGGGGAGGAGAAGAATTCTCCTATAAGAAGGAGAGGAAGAGAGTGTTACTTAAATCTTACACTCAGTGAAATCAACTCTGAGAGGAAAGAGCATCTAGATCCATTGGTGTCTTGATTTTATCTTATTCAACAGGGTAAGGGAGAAGGGAAAACCACAGGGGGAAGAGGGGGGAGGGAACACAAAAAGGGAGGGAAGGATATGGGGGAGGGGAAGGGAAAAAGGGAGGGGCTACAAAGGGAAACATATCAAGGGAGGCAACTAGGGGGACTGATTTAAAGTAAATAACTGGCTTAAAAGGTTATAGCTAAAGAAGAAAGGTCAGAATTAGGGGAGGATATCAAAATGCCAGGGACTCCACAAGTGACAATCATAACTTTGAACGTGAATAGGATGAACTGACCCATAAAACATAGATGAATAGCAGAATGGATTAGAATCCAAAACCCTACAATATGTTTTCTTCAAGAAACACACATGAGGAGGGTAGACACTCACAATGTCAGAATTAAAGGATGGAGTAAGACCTTCTGGGCCTCAACTCATAGAAATGATGCAGGAATTGCAATCATAATATCTGACAAAGCCAAAGCAAAATAGACCTGATTAAAAGGGATAGGGAAAGTAAATATATTTTGATAAAAGGGACTATAGATAATGAGGAAATATCATTAATCAACATGTATGCACCAAATAATATAGTACCCAAATTTCTAATGGAGAAACTAGGAGAATTGAAAGTGGAAATAGATAGTAAAACCATATTAGTAAAACCATAGAGATTTGAACCAACCACTATCAAATTTAGATAAATCAAATAAAAAAATAAATAAGAAAGAGGTAAAATAAGCAAATGAAATCTTGGAAAAAATCAGAGTTAATAGACATATAGAGAAAAATAAATAGGGACAAAAAGGAATACACCTTCTTCCCAGTACCATATGACACATTCACAAAGATTGACCAAACACTAGGTCACAGAAACATGGAATACAAATGCAGAAAAGCAGAAATAATAAATGCAGCCTTGTCAGATCATAAGGCAATAAAAATGATCAGTAAGGGTAAATGGAGCACCAAATCAAAAATTAATTGGAAATTAAGTAATATGATACTCCAAAATCAGTTAGAGAAGAAATCATAGAAACAATTAATAATTTCATAGAGGAAAATGACAATGGTGAGACATCCTGTCAAACCTTATGGGATGCAACCAAAGCAGTAATCAGAGGAAAATTAATATCTCTGAGTGCATATATTAACAAACTAGGGAGGGCAGAGATCAATGAACTGGAAATTCAAATAAAAAAATTTGAAATCAAACAAATTAAAACTCCCGAGAAGAAAACCAAAATAGAGATGCTAAAAATTAAGGGAGAAATTAATAAAATCAAAAGTGATAGAACTTTTGAACTAATAAATAATACTAGATGCTGGTACTTTGAAAAAACAAACAAAATACACAAAGTACTGGTCAATCTAATTATAAAAAGGAAAGAACAAAAGCCAATTAAGAGCAACAAAGATGAAAAGGGAGCCTCCAATTAAGAGGAAATTAAGGCGATCATTAAAAACTACTTTGCCCAATTATATGGCAATAAATATACCAATCTAGGAGATATCTATGAATATTTAAAAAATATAAACTGCCTAGACTATAAGAAGAAGAAATCGATTTCTTAAATAATCCCATATCAGAAAAAGAAATCCAACAAGCCATCAAATAACTCCCTAAGAAAAAATCTACAGGGCCTGATGGATTCACAAGTGAATTCTATCAAACATTTGAAGAACACCTAATCCCACTACTATACAAAATATTTAACATAATAAGCAAAGAGGGATTTCTCCCAAATTCCTTTCATGACACAAACATGGTATTGATTCCAAATCCAGGCCAGTCAAAAACAGAGAATGAAATTTATAGACCAATCTCCTTATTATAGATGCAAAAATCTTAAATAGGATACTAGCAAAAAGACTCCAGCAAGTGATCAGAATGGTCATCCACCATGATTAAGTAGGATTTATACCAGGGATGCAGGGCTGGGTCAATATTAAGAAAACCATCCACATAATTGACCACATCAACAAGTAAACAAACAAAAATCACATGATTATTTCCATAGATGCAGAAAAAGCCTTTGATAAAATACAACACCCATTCCTATTAAAAACAGTAGAAAGCATAGGGATAGACGGATCATTCATAAAAATAATAAACGGTATATATCTAAAACCATCAGCTAATATAATCTGAAATGGGGATAAACTAGATGCATTCCCAATAAGGTCAGGAGTGAAACAAGGATGCCCATTATCACCTCTATTATTTGACATTATACTAGAAACACTAGCAGTATCAATTAGAAAAGAAAAAGAAATAGAAGGCACTAAAATAGTCAAGGAGGAGACCAAGTTATTGCTCTTTGCTGATGACATGATGGTCTACTTAAAGAATCCTAGAGATTCAAACAAAAAGCTAGTCAAAATAATCAACAACTTTAGCAAAGTTGAAGGATACAAAATAAACCCACATAAGTCATCAGCATTTCCCTATATTTCCAACACAGCTCTGCAGCAAGAACTAGAAAGAGAAATCCCATTCAAAATCACACCAGACAAAATAAAATGCTTAGGAATCTATCTCCTGAGACAAACAAAGGAACTATATGAACACAACTACAAAACATTATACACACAATTAAAATGAGACTTGACCAATTGGAAATGCATTAACTGCTCATGGGTAGGATGAGCCAATATAATTAAAATGACCATCTTACCCAAACTTATTTATCTATTTAGTAGCATACCCATTGACCTTCCAAAATTTTTTTTACTAATTTAGAGAAAAACATAACAAAGTTCATTTGGAAGAACAAAGAATCAAGGATATCCAGGGAAACATTGGAAAAAAAAAACAAAGGGTTCCTTGCAGTCCCTGATCTCAAACTGTATTATAAAGCAGTGCTCATCAAAACAATTTGGTACTGACTAAGAGACAGAAAGGAGGATCAGTGGAGTAGACTTGGGGCAAGTGACCTCAGCAAGATAGTATATGTTAAACGCAAAGATCCCAGCTTTTGGGACAAAAATCCACTATTTGATAAAAACGGCTGGGAAAATTGGAAGACAGTGTGGGAGAGATTAGGTTTGGATCAACACCTCACACCCTACACCAAGATAAATTCAAAATGGGTGAATGACTTGAACATAAAGAAGGAAACTATAAGTAAATTAGGCGAACATAGAATAGTAGTATACATGTCAGACCTTTGGGAAGGTAAAGATTTTAAAACCAAGGAAGACTTAGGAAGAGTCACAAAATGTAAAATAAATAATTTTGACTACATCAAATTAAAAAGTTTTTGTACAAACAAAACCAATGTAACTAAAATCAGAAGGGAAGCAACAAATTGGGATACAATCCTCATAAAATCTCTGACAAAGGTTTAATTAGTCAAATTTACAAAGAGCTAAATTAATTGTACAAACATTCAAGCCATTCTCCAATTGATAAATGGGTAAGGGACATGAACAGGCAGTTCTCAGCCAAAGAAACCAAAACTATTAATTAGCACATGAAAACGTGCTCTACATCTCTTATAATTAGAGATGCAAATCAAAACAACTCTGAGGTATCACCTCACACCTAACAGATTGGCTTACATGACAGCTATGGAAAGTAATGAATGCTGGAGGGGATGTGGCAAAATAGGGACCTTAATTCATTGGGAGTTGATCTCACCATTCTGGAGGGCAAATTGGAACTATGCCCAAATGGTGATAAAAGACTGTCTGCCCTTTGATCCAGCCATAGCACTGCTGGGTTTGTACCCCAAAGAGATAATAAGGAAAAAAGACTTGTACAAGAATATTCATAGCTGCACTCTTTGTGGTGGCCAAAAATTGGAATATGAGGGGATGCCTTTCAATTGGAGAATGGCTGAACAAATTGTGTTATATGTTCGTGATGTAATAATATTGTGCTAAAAGGAATAATAAAGTGGAGGAATTCCATGGAGACTGGAACAACCTCCAGGAAGTGATGCAGAGTGAAAGGAGCAGAAGCAGGAAGACATTGTTCACAGAGACTGATATACTGTGGTACAATTGAATGTAATGGAATTCTCCATTAATGTCAATGCAATGTCCATAAATCATCTGCAGGAATCTAGGAGAAAAAAACACTATCCACAAGCAGAGGACAAACTGTGGGAGTAAAAACACTGAGGAAAAGCAACTACTTGACTACAGGGGTTAAGGGGACATGATTGAGGAGAGACTTTAAGTGAATACTCTAATGCAAATACCAACAACTTGGAAATGGGTTCAAATCAAGAACACTTGTGATACCCAGTGGAATCACACGTTGGCTATGGGAGAGGTGGGGGGGGTAGGAAAAGAAAATGATCTTTGTCTCCAATGAATAATGTTTGGAAATGACCAAATAAAATAATGTTAAAAAAAGAAATCCTTGTTTTTAAGTACCATTAACAGATATAGATACAAGCCTCTCTATATAAATATTTTAAGAGCATTTACAAGAAATAAACTTTATTTTAGTATTTCTTATCATTTGAACATATATCTTAAAGTTTTTTAATACTTTTACTTTTTTCTTGACCTGAAAAGTTTGGTGCCAATGATGATAGAACTTTTTCTTCTCTGCTTGTCAGTATCAGTATTTATTTTAATTCTCCATTTTAGTATCAAACAAATATTATAATGTACCAGCAAACCAGAATCACAAAGAATTTTTTCCTTGGTTGCTATGCTTATTTAATAATTTTTATGGAATAAAGTTCATATGAAATCAAGAAATGAAATAAAAATTTTATGTGACTACAGTGTAGTGTCTCAGTAAATTTTGCTCTAATAATCACCTTCCATCCAATCAGATAACATGTTACATTATTTAATGAATCTCACATATATAAATATATATAAAATCTTTGGAGTGCACATTAAAATGGAAAAATTAAATTAATATATTGCTTGCATGAATTAATGTACCTATAGAAACTTTTGACAATGTCAGCAAATAAAACATTACTACTCAAAAATCTTTACATATGAATAATTTAGTCTGTTTTTATTGAAAAAAATTTGAGAACATGTTTAATCTTCTATATCACCACTTATAATTTACATGCTAGCTCTATTGACACTTTAGCTGTCAGAACACATTTGAATTACAAATTATGTCACCTCTAATTAAGCCACATCTAAATGCTAAACACTTACTTGTGTAATCTAAATATTGTTTTCCTGAAGACATTTGAGTTAGGAGTAGAAATTTGTTGTCTTGAAACACAGATATGCCTTTATGATCTGTTCTTGAATTGTTAATTTTTTAAAAAAAGTTTCAATTGAGAAAAAAATTAGAAAAAATAAGAAGAATGAAAAGAAATCAAGAATACTATGAAAGAAAGATTACACAAATGGAAAGAGAGATCTAAAAATTCACAGAAGAAAATAATTTATTGAGAGCTAGAATTAGACAAGGTGAATCTAATCATTTACTAAGACCACAAGAAATAATAAAAAAATAAAAGGCTTAAACTTATAGATGAGAATATAAAACATCTTATAACAAAAGCAATTATCATAAGAAAAATAATTATCAGGAAAACTGCCCAGAAATTCTAGAATCTGAAAATCTATACTTGGAATCAGAGAAATATAAATTGGAAGAATACACTGATCACCACCTCAAAGACACCCAAAGATAATAATACTAAGTTCTTTAGCTCCCAGGTTAAGGAGAAAATACTACAAGTAACTGGGGGAAAAATTAAATACCATAGAGTTACATTCAGAATAACATATGACTTAGCAGTCAGAACATTAAAATAATATAGGGCATGGAATACAGCATTTTGAAGAGCAAACGAACTGGGCTTATAACCAAGAAAAACATATCCAGCAAAGAGAACCATACTTTTAAAAAGTTAAAAAATAGACATCTGGGGGCAGCTGGGTGGCTCACTGGATTGAGAGTCAGACCTAGAGAAGGGAGGTCTTAAGTTCAAATCTGGACTCAGCCACTTCCTAGCTGTGTGACCCTGGGCAACTCACTTGACCCCCATTGCCTAGCCCTTACCACTCTTCTGCCTTGGAGCCAATACACAATATTGATTCTAAGACAGAAGGTAAGGGTTTAAAAAAATAGACATCTAATGAACTAAAGGAGTTTCAGTTATTCCTGGAAAAAACAGAGAACTCTGCATAAAATTTGATCTATAAAAACATATGATGGGAATAATAGACCAAATAGCAACCTGAAAGATCAAATAGTTTGATTCCTATATGAGAAAATGTTTTCTATGATCCCTGAGGATGACATCTTTGCCTAGCTATTCTGAAGGCATGTGTATGGATAGAAGCCTCAAGATTTAGGTGAATGTAACAGAATGAGCCAAAATGCTAATGGATATAGACCAACAGGCGGTAGGGCAGAATCTCTAGCTCATATGGATTAAGAATAATTGGAGGCACTCTAATGGAGAAGGGAAGGAGGAGATAGAGGGCTGGTGGTATTAAAACTCTTCTCTCATCAGACCTTGGTTAAAAAGAATACAAGATATGCAATTAGAAGAGAAGAGGGCAGCAAGATGGATCAGCGGATTGAGAACCAGGGCTAGCAATGGGAGTTCCTGGGTTTAAATCATGCCTTAAACATTGCCTTGCTGTGTGACCCTTGACAAGTGACTTAATTATTGTTGCCTATCCCTTACCACTCTTCAGCCTTGGGCCAATGCACACTATTGATGCTAAGATGGAAGATAATGGCTTACAATGAAGGAAAAAAAAAGACTTCTTAACATACAGATAAACATGAGGTAAGGGAGATGGGTAAGGGAAGGACAGCACATCCCCTTGGAAGACTGAGGGAATGAGTGAAGGAATGATGGGATAAGATAAAATATGTCAATAGGATAAGAAAAAAGAGGGAAGTAAGAGTTATCTTGAGAGGAATGCATATCAAGAGGTAAAGTGAAAGATTAAGGGAGAGATTTTTATTGTAAAATAGAGGAGAGACTGCAGTGGAGTCCAGTCACAGGCCAAATCTCAAGACCTAAAACATAGGAGAAATATTGGAGACCCAAACTCTACTCTTTCTCCTGAAATCTTAGAATAACTAATCTCTAAATTCCTTAATGCTTAATCTTTAAATCCAAAAATCAATTTAGATGTTTTTAGAAGTTAATATAATTTGGAATCTTTAATTTAGGTATAAATCCATAAATTCCTATATGAATTTCAGGTATTTCAATAATGCTTAATTGTTCACTTCTGATCTATTTTCTAGATCAATTGTTTTTGAATGAGATACATGGTTTTTTTCTATTTTTTCATTCATTTGGAAACATGTTTTGTTTTTTTTTTAATTTCTGATGAAGTTATTAGCATCCACTTACCCAATTCAAGTAATTATTTTCTTCAGTGACCTTTTGAACATTCAGTTATACTTTTAAAGAAGTTGCTTCCCTCATATATATATTTTAATTTTACTTCAATATCAACTTGGTCAGTTCTACTTTTTTAAGAGATCTTCCAGTGGATTTTTGTGCCTACTTTACCATTTGGTCAATTCTGCTTTAGTTGTTATTTTCTTCTTACATGGCTTCCATTTATTTTACTCATTTTTTTCCTTTTCCTCTCTGATTCTTGAAATCTTTTTAAAATTCTTTTACAACCTGAAACCAATTTAGTTTTGCATGAAGCTGCATTAATTTCATTGTCCACTTCTGAGTTTGTGCCTTGCTCTATTTTGTCTCCATAATAATTCTGTATGGATTTTTTATGTTTACTCATTTTTCTAAACTTTTTCTTGACATTTGATTTTATATAAAATGTGGGGTATGTTTTTATGGTAGAGAGGAATCTCTTGAACTTCATTGTTTTCTTGCTGCTACTCAGACCTAATTCTAGGTGTCTTCAAGTTTCCTATGTTTTTTCACCCTCAGGAAATTAATTGATGGCTTTTCCAGGAGGGAATTGTGAATTCCACTTCCTCTTCACTCAGATAATTCATATTTTTAATTCATATATGTCAGAATTATTTGCATATAATTGGGAAAATAATTTCTAATAATTGACTTAATTTCCTCATGATTTATTGTGAATTTACTCTTTTCATTGTGGATATTGATAAAGTGGTTTTAATCTTTGTCTTTTTTATCAAATTAAAAATAACATTTATAATTTATTTTTAATAAAAGTGACCCTGCTGTTATTAATTAATTCACTAATTATCTTATTTTCAATTTTATTAATATCTCCTTTAATTTTCAGTATTTCCAACTTAGTGTTTAATTGGAGATTTTTACTTATCTTGTTGTTTAAAATGTTAGTTGCATTCACAATTCATGTATGTGCCCTTTCTCTGTTTTATTAATGCTAGCATTGTCCACTAAAAATTGTTTTGACTGTCTCATGTTAATCTTGATATGTGGTCTCCTTGTCATTATCTTTAATGAAATTTCCAATTGTTTTTATGATTTGCTCTTTGACTCACATTCTTTAGGATAAGATTATTTAGTTTCCAATGAACTTTAGTGAGTTTTTTTCTATATTCCTTTATTGCCTATAATTTTTAAGCACTATGGTCTGAAAAGATATTATGCTTTATTGCTATTACTCATTATAGGGTTCTTCTGGTTCTGTTCACTTCACTTTGCATTACTTCATATAAATCTTTCTAGGAAATTTGATGATCATCTGGTCATAATTTCTTATGGAACAATAGCAATACTTTTCCTTTCTTTGATTTCTTTGTGCAGTGATTTCTTTCTAGCAGTGGCATTACTAGAACATAGGGAATACAGAATTTTATAGCCCCTTAGGCATGCTTTCTACAATATTCATATCAGTTCATAGCTTTACCAACAGAATATTAGTGACCCAATTTGTCAACAACATTTCCACCCTTTATAGTTTGCCTTTTTTGTTATATTAGCCAGGCTGCTTTGTATGAAGTGGTACCTAAGAGATTTTCATTTCTCAAATTAACAGTAATCTTTGAGAATTTTTTCATATAATTAGAGATTTTTTTAATATTCTTTAATCTGAGAATTAACTGTTCATATCCTCTGACCACTTGTTGATTAGGGAATATTTTAAAATATTTTTAAGGTGATATTTTGGGTTTTGGGGAGGATTTTATTTAATTAGTTAATTTAGAATATTTTTCCATGGTTATACAATTCATGTTCTTTCCATTCCATCCCCTAACTCCCTCCCATAGCTGACACACAATTCCATATTATTGATATTTGCATTAGGGTGATCACTTAGAATCTCTATTGTAAAAATAAAAAAAAATGGTGAGCTAAACAAAATAGATAGAAAAACTGTGCAAAACTGTTCAGATACTTTCAGATATTTTTGATAGAGGTAATCAAAAGTATCCTGAGTGATGAAGTGAAGTTCAAATGTGAACTTTCCTTCAGAGCTAGGTGCAAAGACACTAAAGTGACTTACTAAAAACATAAAATATTTATTGAAATATATAAGGATAAATAAAATATTTCTAATTCTAATGGATTCTAAATCCACCCAATTAAATTCCCTAGTTCCACAAGGAACTGCTTCTCCTGTGTTTCAAAGGCTACACTAACCCTCCCTGATCTGACTAACCCAAATTTATACTACCTAAATAAAAACTATTACTATTATCCTTATACTGCTTAACTTCACCTTCAAATTATAAAATAGTAAAGGCTAGCTGATTGTGTCTCAACAAGAATACAATTAGGACTCTTAGTCTTAAGAGACTCAGAGTCCAAACCAAAGACCATGTTTTACTTTGGCCTTCTCAGTGTCATGCAATCTCTAAAAACCACAATAGATATTGAATGGTGTCTCCCCAGTTAGGAAAGAAAAACACTGAACTCCTTCAGATCTTTCCCTCAGACAGAGAGGCAAATATGTTACCTCCTCCAGCCCTGAGAGAGAGTCTCTGAGAGTGAGTCTCTGCCAACTGCCAGAAAGCAACTTCCAACTGCGAGAGAGTAATTGACATAGAAAAATGGTTATAACTGTCATATCTGAAATTAACATGCTGTCTCAGATCTGTTTCAAACTCCAGTTCTTTTCTCAAGCCAACCACTTTACTTCTTATCCCTAAACTAATAAACCAATACTTATTTTCTAATATCATCCTTACAATTTCCCCAATCATATCCACATCAACCCACATGATCAAGCCATTCTTTTCTTCTGTGTTTCTCCTCCCACAGTTCTTCCTCTGGATGTGGATGGCATTCTTTCTCATAAGTCCCTCAGAATTGTCCTGCATCATATTGATGCTAGTAGAGAAATCCATTACATTAGATTGTGCCACAGTGTATCAGTCTCTGTGTATAATGTTCTCCCAGTTCTGCTCCTTTCACTCTTCATCAATTCCTGGAGGTCGTTCCAGTTCACATGGAATTCTGCCAGTTCATTATTTCTTTTAGCATAGTAGTATTTCAGCACCAACAGGTACTACAATTTGTTCAGCCACTTCCCAATCAGAGGGCCTCCCCTCATTTTCCAATTTTTTGCCACCAAAAAGAGCAGCTTTAAATATTTTTGTATATGTATTTTCCCTTATTATCTATTTGGGGTAAAAACCCAGAAGTGCTATGGCTGGATCAAAGAGCAAGTAATCTTTTATCACCCTTTTGGAAAAGTTAAAATCTTATTAAGATGATATTTTAAAGTCATTTAAGGGGGATACTGGAATAGCTCAGTACCATCTCTATCTCAATATCTTGGCTGACCCTCCAAAATTGGGATAGAGATGGTACTGAGCTATTCTGAGCTTGTGTTACTCCTCAATTCTTGTTGATAGACATCTAAAAATTTAAAAAACCAATATTTACTATGAAATATTTCCCATTAAAGGGAATATATGTGTTATATATATATAAACACCCACCCACACCCACCCACATATATATATATATATGTATATATATATATATATATTCTTACAAATATACGTAGGTTATACGTACGTTTCCTTTGATGGGAAGATGAAATTATTCTCAGGAATGGTATAGCTTTTTGTTGTTAGTGTGTTTTCTGTAGTACTCCTTATAATGTCAAGCTGTTGCCCTTTCTTAAGTGTATCTAGGTTGTCCTTAATTCACACTGAAGGCATGGAACTAGCTATTTTCTTAATACTACTAGGATTAGGATACATTTTGATATCCCAGTGTTACATTCAAACTATGAGGAGATATAGTATAATAAAAACCCAAGTAAATGTCATTTAAAGTAGAAAATAGTTGTAGAAAATTCTATAGAACAAAGTTTTTTTCCTAGAAATACTATACACTAATTAAATTTTATTTAATATTCTTCCCTTTAAGAACTTTATTTTTCTACTCAAACTGTCTTGATTACTGTTTTGTACATAATATTAAATCTCCCATTCCTTTCCAATGTCTATACAGCAGTCTTTCTTCATCTACAAATCCTGGAATTGCTACCCTTCATTCAAGATAGATATTAATTTATTATTCCCCATACCAATGTATTTATGTCCTCTTCTTTATGAAACTCTTTATTAAAGTCTTGTATGTTTTTGTACCTATTTTTTTCTATGAAAATATTGTTTCCTATTAGGTAAAATATGTTAGTTGAGAGCAGAGACTATTTCATTTGGGTGGGGTTCTTTTATATCTCTAAGGTATGGGAAGGACAAAAAGAAAGGGGCAAAGTAAGTATTTACATAGAACCTATTATGTGCCACACACTGTGTGCTAACATTTTGCTACAAATATTTTAGAAACATGACCTTTGTGAAAATCCTAAGGTAGCTGCTATTATTATCTCCTGTTTTACAGTTGAATAATCTGTAGCAAACTGAGGCTAAATGACTTGCTCTCTGTCATACAGATTATAAGTGCCTGAATAAATGGCTTGTACATTTCAAGTACTTAATAAATGCTTATCAATATGAATATAATTAAATTTTGAATGCACTTTGGGTATAAATGTCTAAATTTGAAATAGTGGGATTTGAATAATTCTCCTGAAAGGATTATCCTATTCCTTAATAAATGGCCATTCTTGTTAGAAGATTATTTCCCCCCAGGTTTTGGTTGTCTGATTCTACAATGTGTCACTATGACTGTGTATTTATCTTTACTTTCCACATTGTATATCAGTTCTGGAACCAAGTAATTAATAACTGTCTCTGTAAAGATTCCATTTTCTTTCTCCCTTTCTTCACTCTCATATTGCTTACTCTTTAAGTGCCTCAAGTTTAACTATTCATTGTTTGCTCTATATCTGAAAAATGAAACAAAGAAAGATTCTTTGTCTCTGTTAAGAGATTCATTTCCCTAAACATTGCTAAACTTCAGCCAGAAACAGTTTGGGAATCCTCTGTAATGTCAAAATAATTCATGATTTGCTGGAAAAGTTTAATTTGGGGTGAAAGGAGAGAAGAAGGATTATAGGTGGCTTAAGTTTGCATACTTGTATTATTTTAGAATCTTCTTTCATACTTCATATGTAAAAAGCAAAAAGATGAAGCATTTCTCCCCACTGCCTAGTCCCTTTCCATTAGTGAGCATCCTTGGGCACATGAAACTGAATCTCTCTGGTAGCTTCCATGACTTAAATATACAATTTTGTTTGTCCTTTTTGTTTTGTTTTGTTCTTCAGAAAGTGTCAGCTGTGTGAAGATCTTAAATAGGAGAGGGACCATTAGTAATGATAGTTCATTGCATTTAGTGTTTCATAGATCCTCTATGAGAGGAAAGAGCTTCTTAATCTAAGAATTAGTCAATTAAGCATTATCCATGCTTCCTTTCACTAAAAATTGATGAACTCCTCTACCCAGTAGTACATCACATATTTCATTATTAACTGCTTTTCTTGATAAAAATACACTTTTCTTTGAACAAAGAAAAAGCAAATTGTCAAGAATTTATGTTAGCTTTTCCTCTCAAAGGACAAAACATTGCAGTTATAGGGAGGGAACAAAGGTAGGCATTCTCATCTTATTCTCTCAGCCTTTACCTGTCCATAGAATATCTACCTTTTTGCCCAATTCCCAGGTTATACCACAACAGCATTAGTGTTAACAAAACACAATCAAGACTGTAAATCTTTCACCAAAATATTTTGCAATGTACCATTAAGTACAATAGAGTGTGTGCTTTAGGAACTTACCAGTGTCACAGCTCCCCTCCATTAGCACAGATATTAAATAGTTGACAATATCTATGTATTATTGCAGAGAAGATTGACAAGTTTAAAGGGAGTCTAGTTTACATTAGTTTGTTTTTCCCCCCCAGGCTAATCATAGTGTGTGTTCAGTTTCAGTATGACATCTTGCCTTCAGTGAAGTTATTGATGTCCCAAAGCACTACTTTGCAAGAGAAGTTTTGGATACACATTTGGACAGCATATCACTCTAAGGATGCAAAGAACAGTTAATGGTTTTGGGCACTGATATTTATAATCAATCAGCAGGCTTTATCCATTTGTAACAACAAACAACAAGCCTTAAGTAATTCCCTTTGGTTTTAAATCATGATCAGATCCCTTTATCCACCCCATTCCCTCAACCAGCTCTGCTGAATTCTCTTATGTGACACAGGACACAATAAAATAAAACAACATAGGTAGCTATTGTGTAGTATTTTAAGATTTGAAAAGGCCTTTATAAATACTATCTCATTTGATATCATAGTAATATTATTGTCCATTTTACAGATGAGGTAACTGAAGAAAATAAAGGTTAAGTAACTTTCTCAAAGTAATAAAACTCCTCAAAATCTGAGGCATGATTTGAAGCCAGTTCATTCATGACCCTATATCCAGTGTTCTATCTCCTGTACCACTTAATTGTCTACTAACAATTCATGTGATGCTTACACCTGTTGTGGCTCACTCTTTATTAAGAGTAGAAGATGTGTTTTAATCACTTGTTCTCCAAGGACAATATTAGCATAATTAATAAATACAACAGATATTTTAAAAAATTTTTTCCACTTTAAATGACTGCAGTCAATGTGTTTGGTCTGTTTGCCTTTGTTTTCTCAGCCTTCATATGAACATTTTCTTAATAGTACAGCTTCTTATGTTTCCACCAAAAATAACTTGGTATATATTCTATATTTACTTATACTGTATATATTTCACATAATAAAATGAGAGCTTCTTGTGGGTCAGTAACAGTTTCATTTGTTTTTGGATCCTAAGTACTTAATGCACTTAATACAGTAACATCTAATGTTTAATGATATTAGAGTGAATATTTCTATGCCATTATAATTGTTTGATCTTGAAGTCATTTTCTGATAATTATCATGGCCTGGAGGTGATTCTTCATTCTCAAAGATTAGCAGAAGTACAAACATTTGAAGGCTCAACAAAGCTTAAAATGCACAAGTATCTAATGAAATAGTATTTTCTTTCACAAGCCTCAGCATGAAGAGGTTTAACCTGACTAGGAAGAACAACAAACTAAGGTCTCCTTTGCTTAATCACAACATCTAAACATACACACACATATAGTTACCCCATGTATGTGAACGTCTGTGTGAAATATGCAGGTAATAACATCCAACCTAATGTTGGATTCTCTGACCCAATTTTATGGATTCATCTTCCTCCAAACTACCCAATTAATTCAGAGGTTAACTATTTAAAGGTGTGACCAATTTTTGTACCTCACAACAAATTACCTTTTAATTTTAGTATAAACATGTAAAACCCAGTGGAATTGCATGTTGGCTATGGGAGGGGGGTGGCAGGAGGGGCAGGAAAGAAGATGAATCATATAACCATGGAAAAATTTTCTTAATTAATCAATAAAATTAAATTAAATTTAAAAATAAAATAAAAATAAAAACATATAACATCTGAAAAATAAAAATAAAATATAAAAATAATTCTAGTGTAGAAAGATGTTTTCAAATGGATTCAATTCATATTTCCCCACATTTGAAATTCTTCATTTTCATCAATTCTCAGTTTTGATTACTATTATCTTCATAAAATCATGAGGTCTTCCTCAAAGCCCAAATTATAAATTATTTCTATTTCCTGCCCACCTTTTTAACCTCTTCTATGCACTTATGACATTCCAACTGATATCAGAATTATATTCAGTGTTTTACATGACTCAATATGTAAAATAGATATCATATTGCTTATAATATCAAGGAATGATTAGGGGTACATTGAAGTGATGGGGTTGGCAGAGTGGGAAAGAGGAAAATAATTTGTATTTAATTCATAAGTGCTAGGCTCTGTACTGGGATACAGAGTACTTGGATACACTGGGAATACAACTAATAACAGTCCTTGCTCTCAAATAATTTATAATCAAAAGGGGAAGATAGCACAAAGGGAAGCAGGAAATAAGGGGATATCAAAACAGCAGGGTACACCTGTTTGTTGGGCATCTTCTTCTATGGAGTTAATACGAGGCGGGGCAACAGATGCAAATGGAGAGTGAAATTTGTGTATTCATGTTTGTGTGTGTGTGTGTCTTTATTGTGTGTGTTTTTATGTAAAACCCTTCTTTTATTGAAGCCTTGTTCTCCCACAGATAGACTAACATTGCTTTAAAAGTATTAATATTGGTATCTCTGTCAACTAATTCCTTCCTTTGGACATCATAGATGCTTAATAATTGTGGCTACATGCATGAATGATTTCTCCATCTAGGAGAGAATTAAATGGATTTATATTCTTTTCTCACAACTGTACTACTATAGCAATAGTGATGTTTTATTTGGTAAAGGTACTGACTATGCTTTTGTCACATTTTCTTTTTCCAGTTTCAAAGCATGCTCTGTCTATCTTGCACCCTGTCAACCATGACTCATGAATTATAGCATAGACTCAACTTATGGCTTCTCTGTTATTGTTGGTGGTGGTATATTTTTCCCAACCAGAACTATTTGTGTCTGTTATCAGTCAGAGTAGGAGTGGACAGTTGTACCGAGACTTTGCTAGACCTTGGCATAAGGATTTACTGTATTGACTGTCTGAAATGATCTTAATTTTTTTATAAAAATTGAGAGGGATCCCTCCCTGCTAGCCTTCCAGTAAGGTCACCACTGTAAGCACATAAAGTTGCACATTTTCAAAAAGTAATTGACAAGGTGAGATAGGCCTTCTTTATCACAACAATGACATTTGTCTAGTAAAGCTATGTCTCAGAAAGCATGTGAAATACAACATGAAATGAAAAACAGAAATGGCCTAAAAACTTGTAATATATGCTGTAAAAAGAAACAGTAAAAATGGATTCTGATTTTTCTAACTCCAGTATGATAGCCAACTTTTAAAGTAAAATTTAATTTGAAAATTGATTTTAGGTACCTACAGTTTACAAGGCAGTGAGTCAGCTGAGTTAAATATGACACAAGTCATTCCTCTTCTTAAAGAGTTGAAAATCTGAGAGAAATGAAAAATACAAAAGTAAACATAATAAAATTGATTATGACATGAGTACAGTGGAAAAGTTAAGATAAAATGCAATAGATGAGGAAACAGTGAACACTTTCAGCAGCGTGTAGTGAGGGTTATGGAGAAGGGCATTGAGTCTGAAAATCATAGAAAAATAGACTGTTTTCTACCCATGAGAGCATTATGAGAGGAAATTAAAATACAGCAAGATTTTAAATGAGACCTTCCTTTGAGCTTGTTATACATGTTCCAAGCCTAAAACAATCAAGGTACAAGAAGCATCAGCAAAAACTACCAGTAAAAGCTGAATTCCTTGAGAATTTTTCCACTAGAGCTGAAAAGCCTAGCTTTTCTTTGATTTCTTATATTTTTATATAATAGAGGGATAACCTATGTTACATACATGAGTTTTATTTAATTACTCAATATTTTTCCTCAACTATTCTCCAAATCATCTTTCAGTTACTATACTTAGCTCATCAATAAAAAGTTTATATCTAATTACTTTTTATCATTTTTATGAGTCAGGATTGTGGATTTGGGTTTGTTTTACTCTCAGATATTATAAAGTTCAAATTAGAGTTGCATTTTATATAGTAACAAGTTAATCTTAGTGATTTCATATTTTTCTGCCATTGTTATTATTCTAAAGAATTCTTCAGTGGGGTTCCAGGTTTCAGAGATAGTCTATGTCTTCTGTTCTTTGTCTAATCAAGATAAACATGCTGAATATTGTCACCAAATATCACCAGGAGAATAGTTCCAAAACTTAGCAACAGAATGAAACAAAGGAAAACTATACATACATGTAATAGATATATAATAGAATATAAATGCATACATGTAGGTACATACACATATGTACCTACTTAATGTATGCACATTAATTCTAGCAGCTTCTTCACTTATCTTTTATGACCTGTGTTAAATGTAGTCACTTCCATGCCAGGTAAGTATAAACTATATACACATATGCACACACACATATATATATACACACATATATACATGTGTATAAAGTATATATTCTTATGTTCATTCAATATATTCTAAGTGCTATGCTAAGTTCTAGGGATACATTTAATAAGAAGAAAGTATTTGTCCTCAAGAGTCTTATAATGTAAAGAGAGGAGATACCACAGAGAAGGTGTGCGAAAATAGGTGGGGGGGGGACAAAGAGGCATATCTCATTAAATGCTACTGAAACCAGGCAGAGCAGGAGATGCAGAGTGTAGTGAGCTAAAAGTCCAGTTTCATCCATCTATAAAGGAAGACATTGGTAGAAAATGAGTACTCTATCCTCTTCCTCTACATTCAAAGGTGAGAAGAGGCTGAGGGAAGTGATTTCTGTCAAGGCTTGAGTTAGCAATAAGGTAATGAGATTAAAAGTTTTGAGCATACATATGTGTGTATACGTGCATAGATAGATATATAAATGGAGATAGATAAGATAGATAGATGATAGATAGATAGACAGACAGACAGGTAGATAGATAGATAGATAGATAGATAGATAGATAGATAGATAGATAGATGGAGAGATTGATAGATCTTTAGTCTTATTGCAATTCTTTTGATTTCCACAATGGAAATGTGAAGGATTGGAAAAGGAAAAAAATGTTCCATTACCCACATAGTTTTTAAAACACCAATAAACATTAACTTATGTTTTAGTGGTATAAACATCAAACCTTTAGCAAATGATCAGCAATGGAAAGATCATTTGTCTGAAGTCAGAGTATGTATTTCAAATACCTCCCAAATTTTTTGACTCTGGACAAATCACTTAAACTCTTTATTTTATTCCTTAGTTTCCTCATGTGTAAAATGAAAAGGCCAACACTGTGGTCTCTGGGTTATCTTATAGCCATAGACTAATGAACATATGAATTGGTAATATACATTCAAATCCTACCACTGATATTTATTACCTTTTAGTGTGACCATGGGCATCACTTAACTTCTCAGAGCTTCAGTGTATGTCTCTAATCTATTTATCTATCCATATATAAATATTATATTACATATGAGAGAGAATATTAAGGAGAAGAGAATTAAAGTTAAAAAATGATTCTGTGACATATGATTGGATGAATGGAACCACACCTATATATATATGCTGATTTTTCATACTGCCAGAAAAAAAAAAGAAGTTACAGCTGAATTGAAGAATGAATTGCATGCTTTCTTTGGAGAGGTAGTCATAGCCTTGGATGAATTTCTTTTATCATGCAACCAAAACTAATGACAAATTTAATGGGTGGTCTGGCACCCTGTCTTATATTGCTCATTATGAACACAAGAAAACATAAAAAATATCAGAAATGCAATGGCAGGGTTTGAACAAACATCAACAGAAGTAGATAATGTAATGAAATTCTATGCTAAACTTGTTAGACACCAAATCTAGTCAAAGATTATTTCAATTTTCTTTGTGAAGGTAACAAAATCACAACATGGAAATTTACATTATTTCTTTAACCCTTACCTTCCATCTTAAATTCAATACTATATATTGGTTCCAAGACAGAAGGGTGATATGGGTGAATTGACTTGTGCAGGGTCACACAGCTAGCAAGTGTCTGATACCAGATTTGAACCCATGACTTCCCATTTCTAGGGCTGACTCTCAATTCACTGAGTCACTGAAGTGTCACTAAATTTACATTATTTTATTGGAAAAAAATGGCTTGCTGCCAAGAAGGACATCATATGAGAATTAGTCAGGCAAATGATTAACTCTTCCAAGCAATAGACAAAATTACCTTCAAATTTAAAGAAAAGTAATGCAAGTATTGAGTAGAATTATAATAAATTTAATTTGTCATTTGAACAAAAATTCAAAACTCAAAATTCAAAAACTGAAGAAAGGAAAAAGGTAAAGATATTTAACTTGATACATTTCTTGTAAGAGTTTAAGCAGTAAAAAATAGTTGATCTGAAAAGAAGAGTGACTTTTTTTTTTAATCTGAAAATATACCTCAGACAGAAGTAAAGGTCTTCCATGGAAATTAAGCATAGCATGATGAAAAAAAGTTTTGGTATAAAAGGATGAATTAGGATCAATCTAATTTCCTAAATTTTTAAACTTTTAACTTCCCTCACCTTAGTTTTCTTATCCATAAACAAAGGAATAGTTGTACCAGATAACCTCTGATGATTCTCCTAGATCTATTATCTTATCATACTTCATAATCATGGAGACATTATGATTAAAGATAAGCTAAGTTATTTGACACTAATTAGGAAATAAGCAAATATAGAATGAAGAGTGGGTTAAGCTATAAGCAACATTACTTTGTAAAAAATTGAAAACAAATGGAAGCAAAGTCAAATGAGGATGGTATTAGCATTATATAATAGGACTGATATCTACCAGGATTCCCTCTTGCTAAACAGATCATTTGTTAGTTTTTTACTTTCTTTTATTTTTTCCCAATAGCATGTATTAGAAATTTTTTACAATTGTTTTCTATCATTTTGAAATTCAGATTCTCTCTCTTCTTTCTTACCTTCTCCTCTCTGAATCATCTATCATAGTTAATACCAGTATGTTCAAGTGATACATATTTGTATACACACTATGCCATGACAGAAAATATGAAAAAAAACAACTAATGAAGGAAATAAAATAGAAATATGGTAGCTACATAGATTGTTATGGAGGGGGTTGTTTGTTAGTTTCATTTTGTTTTTAATTTTCCTTTTTTTCCTTTTGAGTGATAAAGCTGCTCCCTGGGATTTGGGGGATATAGATTGTTAAGGCTCAATTTTTATATTCATTGAAGTAAACTCTGGGTGGTTTCTGGCCATACATATAGTTCCCTTGGTTTTTTAAGGAAATAAAAAGTTACTCTTTTGGAGTAAAGGTCTTTCAGAATTGGAGAAAGTCCTGAGGTCACTCATAAGAGGCTCTGTGGTCTGCCCTGCTGACCAAATATTCCTCTATTTGGGGAGAAGAATTCTGTGTCTAGATGAGCTAAATACACCTGTATTGCTTTATATGTATGGAGTACTGTCCTGAATTAAGTCTTTTCCCAACAGCATAGCATTCACAAAATGACCATTAGTATTTATAAAAAAATATTATAAATACCATATCATTTTGGGTACAGCTAAGTGGCTCAGAGAGCCAGATCTAGAGATGGGCTCAAAATTAGCCTCAAACTCTTCCTAATTCTGTAAACCTGGGCAAGGTATTTAAGACCCTTTACCTAGTCCTTACTACTCTTCTGTCTTGGAACTAATTAACAGTATTTATTCTAAGAAGGTAAGACTTTAAAATACCTTATCATTTGATTTTGATTGTTAACCTATGGTATTGCTTCTACTGACTAAGACCAATATAACTTCCCTGGTAATCCTGGGGTTAATCTAGCATTCCTTGCCCTGGAGCATCTTCTTAATTGGTAAAGGCTTTTCCAAACTGAGAATGAATTGTATTCTCTGTAAACAGAACTGACCTGAATAGGATGATGACCAGTAAAGGTGGGCTTGTGTCCTTGTTCCAAGTGTAGAACATTTGGTCTACCACAGTCAAAATTTAACCAAATCTAATGGAATTTTCATAGCAATATTAAACTCTCAAGGCTTTCCCTTTCTCCTCATATGACTCCCCTGACCACCACAAAGTAATCAGGGAGATACTGGAAAATATTATCCCACATTGTGCTGTCCAGGGAAATGCTGAATAATGAACTTTATGAAAGACAGAAATTGTATTAAATATGGAAAAGAATCTATTTTTAAGAGTTTCTGGTTATTACAATGGAAGTGTGTAAGTAAGTAATGTTTAGAAGTTAATACAGTAATTTTCAAAAACATCCTCATGAAACCTACAATTACTTAACCAATTTATACAGCTACAAGAGGATTAATTTTTTTCCTTATCTATGATACAGACAAAAGGTTTTTCTGTTCAATGGATTAGTATATCAGTTTTTGAACAAAGATAGTGAACTGAACCCAGGAATAAATGAAGGTGGTCTGGACAAGGAATTTATTTCAGTAATTAGGAAATGATGATAATTATTCCAAATGTTTTTCTCATGCAAAAACTTACTTGAAAAAATAATGACAGTCCTGCTTTAATGTTTGTCAGCAGTATGTAGAAATGAAAGTCCCATTCTCCAAGTAATCAATCAGTGTTGCAGAAGACCTAAGGCCAGTGAAGTATGGTAGGCATAAGGATGTCACATCATGTTTCCAATGACAAAGTATCCTAGCAAAGAATCAATACCTTCCCTTGATTCAGCTGTTTTCTCCCAGTGTTCCAATAGATGAATGCTATCTCAGACACTCTTCTTGTAGGAAGTTTAAACCAGTTTCACAATAAGAACTTCCTTGACCATATTTTAATACTCCAAAGATTTGCAATTCCATTATGACATCTATTTGGCTGTGAATTTTTGAACATCACATTCTCAGATGAATCACAGTTGGAGGTGACTCAAAGAAAATCTAAAAGATATTGCATAGGTGTAAACTTAGTTTAAAGCACATTAGCACTTATAAACTGTATATAAGGGGTGAAAAAGAAATAATCAAAGACATTTACAACTGGGGGGGCAACTGATCATGAAGAGGGAGTAAATAATGGTCAGATCATTATTTGCACTACTACTTAGAAAATGTTAAAACAATAGAAGGACTTCATAAAGACCCTCTAGAGAAGATTTGTGGGAAAAAGAGAGGGAAAACATAGATAAGTATCAAATAGAATAAGAAGGAAAACATGAAAGTATTGTGAATTGTAAGAGGGGAAGGAATATCAGGGCCAGTGAAATTATGGACTCATTAAACTACTGAACAGTGAAGGCAAGGTAGCAATATAATTGGTAATTTTTTTTAATTTTATGAATTGGAACAAAAATATCTCTGAATATGTTTTGAGCTTCCATCTAAAATAGATCACAATAAGCCACAATCTTTAAACCAGTCAAATTTAGTGTGTGGCTGGACATTTTTTTCACCTGAAAGGACAATCAACTTGATTGTCCTGAGAGAAGTATAATATTTTTTTTTCTTTTCTGAGAGCAATATAACGCACAGTGGCCTGACCTGCTATTATGAGGTACTATTAATGTGGATTTCGGTTAAATTACTTTCTCATCTAACATTAACTATTAGAAATATCACTAAATGAACCTTGAAATGTAGTCAGAAGATGAAAGATTGTACTATCAAATGTCTTCATTACAGTTAACCTATTTTGAGTTTAGTATACATATGGAATCACAAATACACTTAATATATGAAATACATTGAAGATAATATTTAGGTCTGAAGCAGTGGAAATCAATAAATGAATCTCTCAATTAATCATTTAAGGCAATTGTCTCTATAACCATATAGAATTTTTCAAAATAAATGAATGCATTTTGAGCAATCATATTAGGATACATTCTGTTAACAGTGGAGCAAGCTGATATGAATCAGATATTATATTTTATATATGTGATGTGGAAAATTTGGTAGACCCTCTTCCAGGACAGATTACCTACGTATACAACTGACATGAAATCACTTTTCCCCTCTCTTATCTTAGTTTCTTGATCAGAAAAATGTAGAATTTGGAGTAGACAAGGCTAATGATTTTTTGAGAATATTGATTCATGATTTTTCCATAGTGCTCACTAGAGGATGACTATGGGTTCTGCTGCTTCATCATGGTATGATGAAAACGATGCACAATGGCTATCTCAGTGGAGCACATGCTTTTTCCAGTCCTGACACTGACTGTTAGCTAAATGCAGAGAGCAAGTCAACACTCAAGGTGAGCCACCAGGTGATGAATGCTTTGACCACAGCAATTCATTAAATCATCCATTGTGATGTGGAAATTTTGCAATCATGTCAGTGCAGAGAGGACCCACACTGATGAAGTCACTAATCTTCTGCTCTATAGAAGGATAAGGTTACACAGGGGTCTCATACAACTGTTGCTAACTTTGAAAGCCTGGAGACAAATGACTGGTCTTAAATACCATAAGAGATTGGACTGGAGATAGGAAACTTCCCTAAAAGATATTGGACTGTCCTCATCTTCAGTAGGCTATCATTTATCAAAGAGATATTGATTTCATGTATCAAATGTTATATTGCTCCCCTGGGTAAGTGGTAGTCTTACAATTGTATCCTTGTCTTTTTGCATAATGATAATTTCCAATAACACAACCATTAATGTTTCTCTCCTTCAAGTATTATCACCCTATGGGCCAAGTTCAACAAAATAAGGAAACTTATTAGGGCCTTTCCTCTATGGGTTATTATGAGGATCAAAGAAACTCATAGATTAAGTGCTTAATGCTTAACACATTTTGGCTATTACTATTCAATAAAAACTCCCTGTTACAGAACTAAAATGTTTTCCAACATGTGTTTTTTAGTAGTTTAGGTCAGTATCAGTCTCTGTCCTCCCACCACCATGGGCCCAAGTTTTTGTTTTGCTTTCTATAGACTTGTATATGTGTTTGTGTATACACATGCATAATGCATGCATATGTATCTGTGCATCTATATATACAGATATTAAATACACAAGTAAAATTATATGTATATATTTATACTTCTAAATATATGCTTGTATGCATAATAAAGGCTTAGATTTATACTAACTTTCTTTCCACTCTATTAGAGATAAAGAAGAAATTGGAATGTCCTATTGTGAAGTGTAAGAGAAGAGACATTCTACATTGAGGAGAGAACAGTCTCTGAGAGAGACTAGCTGAAGAGAGAGTGAGGGAGGAGCAAGAAGAAAAAACTGAGAATTCTAGGGGAGAATCAGAAGCTTGAAGATTCAACTGGCAACTTCACTTCCAGCTGGGAGCCAGAGGAGAGAGGTGGATTTCTTGAAGCTGGGAAGCAGTTTATTTCTTTGGAGATCTCTATCCTATCTGAAACCCTGAATACCTCAACTAAGACCTTCACTCACAGCAACCTAAATTCCTCAAGGGGGGACCCTGGATTTGGACTTTCAAACAGTCATTCACAGACCCCTTTTCTAAGATTTCTCCTTCTCTCTCTCCCTTAACTGTTCCTGGACATACATTTTCAAGACTTAGCTTGAGAGTAGGGACTAAAAGGCAGTTGGCAAGAAAGAGGAGTCAAGGCTGAGAAGCCTTGAACCCCCAGTCTTTGGAGGGCCAACCTGCTAGAGGGGACAATCTGTAGGGATTCCTGTTTACCTACTTTCCTACCTGATATCCTTGCCACCCCTTCCCTGCTTGAACCCCTATAAATTACCTGACATTTAAGATTTAGATGTGGGCCAGTCTCTAAGCAACATAGTTAAGGGGATTGAAGATTTGGGGTCTTCACCAAGGGTCACACCTCTCCCCCAAAGTGGGTTGACCTTTAAAGTGCAGTGATTTAAGATTATCTGACCAAATTAATTGGCATATTTCCTTGACATTTGAGGAGTCCTAAGACCCTGCAAGTGGCTGACAGTTAATGCCCCTGGGGGAAACAGAGGCAAAAGAAATCATCTTGCCTCTCAAGGAGAGACTGGACCTCAGGAGCCCTGGGGTCCTCTGAGGGAGGCTTCTTGCCATCTCACTGAGGCATTCCCACTCTAGTCTCCTGTCCTCTATCTCCCAGAAAACATCTCTGGGGAGACATACTCCCTTTTCAAAAGGAAAGTATCTGGCTTATCTCCCCCAGGAGGAAGGGAGGAGAAGAACAAATAGAATAATCACTTCACTCTCTCACCCCTATTCCCTCTTTATCCCCATCATCAGCATCTCTTCTCAAACCCTCTTATTACAGAAAGCTAAAACAATGTCCTGAGTATTTTTCCACTACCAAAATCTCAGCTTTCCTTCTCAAATATTTCATTACCTGTTCCATTGCCAAATATTGCCTATTATTGAAATGTCCCTCTTGAAGTATGTAGTGTTCCTGAGTATGTATGTAAGCAAAAGTGAGTGGGTGAGCATGTTATTTAATGCTATATACTAGTTGACTTTTTTGTTAGTATCATTGTAAATATATATATATATATATATATATTATATTTATTAGAATGAACTTTGGAAGAAAAGTTAACAAAAGGTGATTGAGTGATTAATGATCCCCAGATGGAATAGTAATTTAATATTTGCCAATGGAGGAAGACAATGAGGTGACCAGCATATATTGGATTAAGTATCTATATAGCTGCCACATTTATGGTAAATTAGGAATGAGCCTGCAAGAACCAGTTCAAAAGTTGATAGTAAGTCAATTTTAGGGAAACAGTCATGTAGTAAGGAAGGTAAAATCAAAAGGTTCTACTGTAGATTCTGCCATAGCACTCTGGTCAACTTGGTCAAAAACAAGGAAAGCAAATTTAGTTCACAAAAGTGACAAAAATGAGAAACAGTAATACAAAATTCTAAACAATTTCTAAATGACTAGAACATAAGAGTCCTATAGATAATAAAAGGTACCAAAACCTGACATCTAAGGAAGATGGAAAATTTAAATGAGTCATTTTTAATGGAAATCAAAGGAGATATTGAGTGGAATAGGTTCTATCAAACCATATAGGTTGAGAATGAGGAAAAATGGATCTAGAGTCATTAAGGAAGAAAAATGCCCATCTAGAATTGTAATGTCACACAATAATGAGAACAGATTCTAGAAGAGTTGAGAAGAAATTTGAAGGTTATTGTTGTAATTCTTCTGTCACTTTGATGAATTCACATCTGGTTATACAGAATTTAATTTTGAATGCCATATGAAAATGTTAATGTGTCTGAAAAAATAGTAAGGAAACTAAATATCATATTACACATTTTAAAAGGATAATAGGCTACTTGGCCTATAAAATAAAATAACTTAGAAATATATCATAGTTGTTTCTAAATATTAGAAAGTTAGTCTTATAGAAGAATTAGATGGGTTCTTCTTAGTCCAAATGGACAGAATTAGAATCAGTGAAAATTTGAAGATACATATTTCACTTTCTATAAGGATGTAAATTTTTTTCTTTTTTTTTTAATTTTAAACATTTTATTTGGTCATTTCCAAACATTATTCACTGGAAACAAAGATCATTTTCTTTTCCTCGCATCACCCCTCCCACCAGTTTCCCTCTCCCATAGCCAACGCATGATTCCACTGGTTATCACATGTGTTCTTGACTCGAACCCATTTCCCCTATGTTGGAATTTGCATTAGAGTGTTCATTTAGAGTCTCTCCTCAGTCATATACCCTCAACCCCTATAGTCAAGCAGTTGCTTTTCATCGGTGTTTTTACTCCCACAGTTTATCCTTTGCTTGTGGATAGTATTTTTAGAGCCCTGCAGATTGTTCATGGACATTGCATTGCCACTAGTGGAGAAGACCATCAACTTCAATTGTACCACAATGTATCAGTCTCTGTGTACAATGTTTTCCTGGTTCTGCTCCTTTCGCTCTGCATCACTTCCTGGAGGTTGTTTCAGTCACCATGGAATTCCTCTACTTTATTTTCCTTTTAGCACAATAGTATTCCATCACCAACATATACCACAATTTGTTCAGCCATTCCCCAATTGATGGGCATCCCCTCGTTTTCAAATTTTTGGCCACCACAAAGTGTGCAGCTATGAATATTCTTGTACAAGTCTTTTTCCTTATTATATCTTTGGGGTACAAACCCAGCACTGCTATAGCTGGATCAAAGGGAAGACAGTCTTTTATCACCATTTGGGCATAGTTCCAAATTGCCCTCCAGAATGGCTGGATCAATTCACAACTCCACCAGCAATGAATTAGTGTCCCCACTTTGCCACATCCCCTCCAGCATTCATTACTTTCCATAGCTGTCATAGTAGCCAATCTGCTAGGTGTGTGAGGTGATACCTCAGAGTTGTTTTGATTTGCATCTCTCTGATTATAAGAGATGTAGAACATTTTTCATGTGCTTATTGATGGTTTTGATTTCTTTGGCTGAGAACTGCCTGTTCATGTCCCTTGCCCATTTATCAATTGGAGAATGGCTTGATTTTTTGTACAATTGATTTACTTCTTTGTAAATTTGAGTAATTAAACCTTTGTCAGAGGTTTTTATGAAGATTGTTTCCCAATTTGTTGCTACCCTTCTGAATTTGGTTACATTGGTTTTGTTTGTACAAAAACATTTTAATTTGATGTATTCCAGATTATTTATTTTGCATTTTGTAACTCTTTCTAAGTCTTGCTTGGTTTTGAAGTCTTTCCCTTCCCAAAGGTATGACGTGTACTATTCTGTGTTCCCCTAATTTTCTTTTAGTTTCCCTCTATATGTTCAAGTCATTCACCCATTTTGAATTTATCTTGGTGTAGGGTGTGAGGTGTTGATCTAAACCTAATCTTTCCCACACTGTCCTACAATTTTCCCAGCAGTTTTTATGAAATAGTGGATTTTTGTCCCAAAAGCTGGGATCTTTGGGTTTGTCATATACTGTCTTGCTGAGGTTGCTTGCCCCCAGTCTATTCCACTGATCCGACTTTCTGTCTCTTAGCCAGTACCAGATTGTTTTGATGACCACTGCTTTATAATATAGTCTGAGATCTGGGACTGCAAGTCTCCCTTCCTTTGTATTTTTTTCCATTATTTCCCTGGATATCCTTGATCTTTTGTTCTTCCAAATGAACTTTGTTATGGTTTTTTTCTAAATCAGTGAAAAAATTTTTGGGAAGTTCCATGTGTATGGCACTAAATAGATAGATGAGTTTGGGCAGGATGGTCATTTTTATTATATTGGCTCATCCTACCCATGAGCAGTTAATGTTCTTCCAATTGTTCAAATCTAGTTTTAGTTGTGTGGAAAGTGTTTTTTAGTTGTGTTCATATAGTTCATGTGTTTGTCTCGGGAGATAGATTCCTAAGTATTTTATTTTGTCTAAGGTAATTTTGAATGGGATTTCTCTTTCTAGTTCTTGCTGCTGAGCTGTGTTGGAATTATATAGAAATGCTGATGACTTATGTGGTTTTATTTTGTATCCTGCAACTTTGCTAAATTTGTTGATTATTTAGATTAGCTTTTTGGTTGAATCTCTAGGATTCTTTAAGTAGACCATCATGTCATCTGCAAAGAGCGATAATTTGGTCTCCTCCTTACATATTTTAATGCCTTCAATTTCTTTTTCTTCTCTAATTGTTACTGTTAGTGTTTCTAATAAAATGTCAAATAATAGAGATGATAATGGGCATCCTTGTTTCACTCCTGATCTTAATGGGAATGGATTTAGTTTATCCCCATTGCAGATGATATTAGTTGATGGTTTTAGATAAATACTGTTTATTATTTTTAGGAATGACCTTTCTATACCTATGCTTTCTAGTGTTTTTTAGTAGGAATGGGTGTTGTATTTTATCAAAGGCTTTTTCTGCATCTATTGAGATGATTATGTGGTTATTGTTGGTTTGCTTGTTGATATGGTCAATTATGTGGATAGTTTTCCTAATATTGAACCAGCCCTGCATCCCTGCTATAAATCCTACTTGATCATGGTGGATGACCCTTCTGATCACTTGCTGGAGTCTTTTTGCTAGTATCCTATTTAAGATTTTTGCATCTATATTTATTAGGGAAATTGGTCTATAATTTTCTTTCTCTGTTTTTGGCCTGCCTGGCTGTGGAATTAGTACCATGTTTGTGTCATAAAAGGAGTTTGGTAGAACTCCCTATTTGCTTATTATGTCAAATAGTTTGTATAGTATTGCAGTTAGCTGTTCTTTGAATGTTTGATAGAATTCACTGGTGAATCTGTCTGTCCCTGGAGATTTTTTCTTAGGAAGTTCTTTGATAGTCTGTTGGATTTCTTTTTCTGATATGGGATTATTTAAGAAATCTATTTCTTCTTCTGTTAGTCTAGGCAATTTATATTTTTGTAAATATTTATCCATATCACCTAGGTTGGTATATTTATTGCCATATAGTTGGGCAAAGTAGTTTTCTCTTAGGAAGTTCTTTGATGGCATGTTGGACTTCTTTTTCTGATATGGGATTAAGAAATCTATTTCTTCTTCAGTTAGTCTAGGCAGTTTATATTTTTGTAAATATTTATCCATATCACCTAGGTTAGTATATTTATTGCCATATAGTTGGGCAAAGTAGTTTTTAATGATTGCCTTAATTTCCTCTTCATTGGAGGTGAGATCCCACTTTTCATCCTTGATGCTGTTAATTTGCCTTTCTTTTTTTCCTTTTTTTTTAAATTAGATTGACCAATACTTGTCTATTTTGTCTGTTTTTTCAAAGTACCAGCTTCTAGTCTTGTTTATTAGCTCAATAGTTCTGTCACTTTCGATTTTATTAATTTCTCCCTTAATTTTTAGGATCTCTAGTTTGGTTTTCTTCTGGGGCTTTTTAATTTGTTTGTTCTCAAGTTTGTTGATTTGCATTTCCAATTCCTTGATCTCTGTCCTCCCTAGTTTGTTAATATATGCACTCAGGGATATGAATTTTCCTCTAAGTACTGCCTTAGCTGCATCCCATAAGGTTTGAAAGGATGTCTCGCCATTGTCGTTTTCCTCAATGAAATTATTACTTGTTTCTATGGTTTCTTCTCTAACTATCTGATTTTGGAGTATCATATTATTTAATTTCCAATTAATTTTTGATTTGGCTCTCCATGTACCCTTACCGATCAATATTTTTATTGCCTTGTGATCTGAAAAGGTTGCATTTATTATTTCTGCTTTTGTGCATTTGAGTGCCATGTTTCTGTGACCTAGTGTATGATCTGTTTTTGTGAATGTGCCATGTGGTGCTGAAAAGAAGGTGCATTCCTTTCTGTCCCTATTTATTTTTCTCCACATGTCTATTAACTCTAAATTTTCTAATATTTCATTCACCTCTTTTACCTCTTTCTTGTTTATTTTTTGGTTTGATTTATCTAAATTTGATAGTGGTAGGTTCAGGTCTCCCACTAATATGGTTTTACTGTCTATTTCCTCCTTCAATTCTCCTAGTTTCTCTATTATAAATTTGGATGCTATACCATTTGGTGCATACATGTTGATTAGTGATATTTCCTCATTGTCTATACTCCCTTTTAACAAAATATATTTACCTTCCCTATACCTTTTGATGAGGTCTATTTTTGCTTTGGCTTTGTCAGATATCATGATTGCTACTCCTGCCTTCTTTCTATCAGTTGAGGCCCAAAAGGTCTTACTCCAACCTTTAATTCTAACCTTGTGAGTGTCAACCCGCCTTATATGTGTTTCTTGAAGACAACAAATGGTAGGGTTTTGGGTTCTAAACCAATCTGCTATTTGTCTACGTGAGTACATCACATTCACGTTCAAAGTTATGATTTTTATTTGTGGGTTCGCTGGCATTTTGATATCTTCCCCTAGTTCTGTCTTTTCTTCTTTAGCTGTCTCCTTTTGAACCAGTGATTTACTTTAGGTCAGTCTCCCTAGTCCCCTCCCTTGAGATGCTTCCCTTTCTAGCCCTTCCCTTTTTATGCTCCCTTCCCCTCCCCCCTCTCCTTCCCTCCTTTTTTATTCTCTCTTCCCCCTCCCCCTCCTTAATTTCCCTTTCTTTCTTGCCCTAATGGATAAGATAGAATTCAGGATCCCACTGGATCTAGTTGTTCTTCCCACTCAGATTTGATTTCACTGAGAGTAAGGTTTAAGTAATTCTACTTCATGCTATCTTCCTCTCTTTCTCATATGAGAGTTCTTCCCCTCCCCTTCCCATGTGTATCTTTATATGGGAAAGATTATTCTATTAAGTCCCCCCTATTTCTTGATGTAAATCTTAGTGTTATCAATGTTTCCCACCCTCCCTTTTCCTTTCTTTGCCCCCACTTTCCCCAAATCTTCTTAATGCCCCAATCTTTCCCTATGCATGTTTCTTCTAACTACTCTTAAGATGCATACAAATTTTGAGAGTTACACAAAACATTTTCCCCACATATTAATATATATAATTTGATGTAATGTAGTCCTTATAGAAGAGAGTTTGACTTAAAGAAAAAGATAAGATTAATCTCCTTTTCCCTTTCTTTCATATTTGCCTTTTCATGTTTTCTTGCTTTCTGTGCTTGGATATCAAATTTTCCACTAAGTTCTGGTCTTTTCTTAGCAAATGCTTGGAAATCTTCCATTTTGTTGAATGCCCATACTTTCCCCTGGAAGTATAGTCAGTTTTGCTGGGTAGTTGATTCTTGGTTGGAGACCCAACTCTCTTGCCTTTCTAAATATCGTGTTCCGTGCTTTGAAGTCTCTTAATGTGTTAGCCGCTAAGTTGTGTGTGATCCTTATGGGAGCCCCCTTATCTGAAGCTCCTCTTCTTGGCTTCTTGTAGGATTTTCTCCTTTACTTGGAAGCTCTTGAATTTGGCAATTGCATTCCTGGGGGTTGTCTTTTGGGGATTTAGTATAGAGGGTGTTCTATAAACCCTTTCTATTTCTATTTTGCCCCCTTGCTTCAGAGCATTTGGGCAATTTTATTTTATAATCTCCTCTAGAATAATACTGAGTTTATTGTTTATTTCTGGTTTTTCTGGGAGACCGATAATTCAGAGGTTGTCTCCTCTTCCTCTGTTTTCCAAGTCTGTGACCTTTTCAATGAGACATTTTATGTTTTCTTCTAATTCATTAATTTTTTGCGTTTGCTTTATTGATTCTTCCTGTTTTATGATCTCACTTTCTTCGACTTGCTTAATTCTGGCCGTTAGGGACTGGTTTTGCTTTTCAGCTTTGTCTGCCCTTCTATTGGATGCTTCAAGCTCTTTTTCCAATTGAGCAGTCTTATCTGTCAGACTGCTGATCTCTTTCTCCCATTTTTCTTTTCAGGTTTCCATCTTTTGGATAAGTTCAAGTTTGTGATCTTCCAGAGCTTGTTCATAGTTTCCATTTTGGGAGGCATGTTCTGATTTTTTTGGATTTCATTCTCATTCTCTTCTTTTCCTTGGGTAATTCCACCATAAATGTTTTCAATAGTCACCTTTTCCCCTTTCTTCCTGGAGGCTTTATTTTGGGCCATGTGAGCCATCCCTTTGGTGGTTTTATTCCCCTTTCCTTTTTGGTCTGGGGTCTGGGTGATATGGGTGGGTTTTCTGTGAATTTAGGTTGCTTTAGACTAGTTCTTCCGAGCCTCCGAGGTTTCTTAGATCACTGGGCTCCTGATCACAGCCAAACTGCCCAGGTGTTCAGCTCCACCCAGATAATCAGCTCGTGGTCTGCCCCTGGTGTTTAGCTCCACCCAGATGCTCCGCACAACTGCCCTAGTAAGGCTCCCTCGGCCCGCTGTGCTCAGCACAGGATTCTCCTGTGAAACTGCCCTGGAATGTTTTTTCCTGGCAGTCCCCAGATCCCAAGGAACCTGGAGTGCCCCCCCCAGATAGAGACATTCCCCACTCACTCGCTGTCCCAGTGAGTGCTTCGGTAGCTCCCTCTGGTTTGGTGGGGGAAGTGGGGGGGGGAAGGGCGGCTCAGTTCACATTTTTGTGCAAGCTTTTCCTCCTTTTTATTATAGTGTGGAAATGTTCAAACCCCACATACCTTTGCCTCTGTGGTGTACTGGGGAGTACTGGGGAGTCCTTCTGTTCCTCCAAAGGTGATTTTTATGCTGCTTTGATGTAGTCTATTTAGTTCGGTGCCGGGGAGAGGAATCGTGTGGTGTCTAGATTGCAGCCATGATTACCCCTAAGTCCAAATTTTTTTTTTCTTAAGCAATTCTCCCTAAATGGAATCGGGTAGCTTGGATAATACTGAAGTTCCCTTCACTGAAGATCATCAATAGTAGGCAGAATAGCATCTTGTTAAGTATTTTTTGGGTGGAAGACATGATCAAGTAGGGTTAGAAGGCAATGTTTCCAAAGAAGAGCTTTGTATTTGGATTTAGGAATCTTTGTTTAGATTTAGCTGTGCCATTTATAGGTTATGTGATATTAAAGAACTTAATTTACCTTTCAGAACTTTACTTCTCTCGTATATAAAATAAAAGGATTAGATAATATGTTCTCTCCATCCTTTTTAGCTTTAAATCTCTCCTAGTATGATTTTATGACATTTTCTGAAATTTTTCATGCTAAAGGTATAGTTCCAAGATCTGATTGAGCATGTTTAATATGTGTATAGGCTTCAAGAAACCATGGCCATTCCCATGCTGTAATGAGAAAGTAGAGTTTAGTCAATGAAAAAAAATCTTTGAACCTAATTCCTCCTACAGAGAATAACAGGCATCATTTTCATCTATAGGGGAGCTCTTTTACCATATCAAGCCCTTGAAGACTGTAATTGTAGCAATGTATAAACCATGGGCACCATCTGTCATGCTGATACCACTTCATAAATGTTAATAGCTTCATAACATGAATAGGCATATGATAGGTGCTCGATAAATAATTATTATTTGAGTCCACTGAGCTCATTCTATTCTGTAAATTTTCTGCAATAAAGCAGCATGTGTGGAAATCATATTGCCATCTGGCAAAATAAGAAACACATTATGTTTTAACAGTATGCCTAAGTAAGTCATTGTGATCAAAGGTCTTAGATATTATTCTTTGTTTTAGAAATGTTCTTGCATATTAAAAACTGTATTTTTGGTTTTTAAATCACTGAAGTTCTAATTAAAACACTGGGTTTTTTCTTTACTGCAATCTATCAAGTTAAAGTAGTTTTGTGCACATTAATATCCTAGGGCTATAAGACTTTATTTTGTTTTTGTAGTTTTAGCAAACTTTGATATATGAATTGTCCTGATGACTGATCTTCCTCCATTTTTTCTTCCCAAAATAACAACATAGATCTCATTAATTTCCCTTGTTATATTTGTATTAGCTCTTTTTACTCTAATTTGATCTGTTTATTACAAAGTGTCACATATCACAATTAATTTTTACATGTTATATTGTTCCTCCATCACTATCTTTCACTTATTGAAAATCTCTTCACATTTCTTTGTGAAATTTAGTTCTATCAAACAAAAGGCAAGACATCTAATACCTTTCATTTGAATTATAAGTTCATTCACTGCATGTTCTTTAATTTAATAGATATTTATCAAGTACCCATGTAAGAACTGTGTTGAATAAAAAGTAGAGAAAACAAATTTGAACAAGTGAGACAAAGTATCCAAGATGCAAAGAAAATTGAGGTAGTGTTTTTATCACTAACTAGATGGAATTTCAACAGGTTGAGAAAGGTCTGCATACTTGCAAAACTTAAGATAAAATGTTAATCAAGACAAGTATCATAATGCTCAGAACACCTTCACAAATAGTAAGTAGAACAGTCTGCCTGGAGAAAAGGAAAATATCTTGGCCTAGATTCAAACCATCCCTTTACAGCCTATGTGATCTTAAACAACTCACTGTACTTCTTACAGGTTCACTTTCCTCAGGTGTAAAACAAAAAATAAGATTAAGGCTACTTCCTTTTCCAAATCTACTTTCTGAAAGTAGAAAGAAAAACTAGGAATGAGGGATACAAAGAAGCAGATTTGAACTTGTAAGGGAAAATCATTCTAATAATTTAGAAGTGGATTCTTCCCCACATGAGGTTTTCAAGTAAAAAATAAAGCCAGGTAGCCAGTTATCAAATAATCTGAAGAAGGGGTTCTTGTGCAAATATACATTACACAAGAACAACTCTGAAATCTCTCCCAACTCTGAATCTCCAAGTGAAATGTAGTCACAACCAAAATCTTAGTGCCCCTAGTAGAAGAATTATTTGGCTTTGGCAATCCATTGAAATAAAGAAAAATCAGAAAATGTTGCTTAGTCTTAGGCAGCTCCCCAATATTTTTTCTCTTCTTTAGATGATCAGAAAGTGATGCAAAATTGGCTAGAGGGACTCAGAACCATATAGTCTGGGGACAATTCATAAAAATAATTTTCAGATGACATTCTAAATATGAAATCTTTATTCAGTGACTAACAAGGGGACTGATTACTAGAGGAAATGAATTTCAGGAAAGCCTTTGCATCTAAATAAATTCCTCTGTGAAGGTTTAATAGGCACATTTATTGAGCAATTACAAAAGATTAAATGGCCTGTTCAGGTCACCATTTCATCAGGGTAGTTGAGTGAGAAATTGGTTAGCATACTGGGCTTAGTTGGAATCAGCTAGACCCTAATTCAAATCTGGCTTCAGATAGTTATTAGCTATGAGATCTTAGAGTAAAATGGGGATAATGATAGCATCTTTCTCATAATAGTTATCTCATTTCATATATATATATATGGGAAGATAAAGATATATATATAAGGGAAGATAAAGAGAAGGAAGGGAACAATTGTTTATTAAATATTTACATATGCTAGGTTCTCTCTTAAGTATTTTAAAAATATGTCACTTGATCCTCACACCAATCCTGAGAGGCAAGTAGTATTATTATTCCCATTTTGCATTTGAGGAAGACAAAGATTAAGTGACTTGCACAGTCACATAGTAAGAATATGAGGACAGATCCAGTGTTCTATACAGTGGGATCCATCTAGCTTCCTTCTAGGAAATAAAAGACAACCAAATGTCAAAAAGCACTTATGATGTATTTGTGTTTAAGAGTACTGTAGTTACCCAGAATGATTTGAAGAATTCCAAAAGTATGAGATAATTTCTTTTTTGGAAATATCCAGTAAAGCTTCAGGAAGGAAAGAGCTCGTGAGCTAGGTGCTCATGAAGACAAAATTTTCAAGTAGAAATATGGACGGAGTTCATTCTAGGCATGGTAAAGTAATATGCACAAAGGTTCAGAGAAGAGAGAGGATAGGACAAATTTGAGGCCCATTTAGTGGTCTGTTTTTGCTTTATTATAGAGTGAATAAAAATGGTATTATATGAAATAAGACTGTAAAGGAAAGTTGAGGTCAGACAGTTAAGAGCCTTGAAATTCATGATAAGAAATGTGTTTTTATCTTATAAAAAATAGTTTAACACTTAAAATTCTAGAGTAGGAGATAATTAGGCTTGTATACTATCTGATAAAAGTTAGAAACCAGAAGTATACAGACCAATTCATAATCTATTGTAATATTGAGATGAAATAGAAGCTCAGATAGTTCTGAGCTATTGGCAAGAATAGGAATGGAGAAGTGAGAGATGTCAGAAATATTACAGCAGTCTAGTGTGCACCAAAGTTGATATTTCTAATAAAGATTTCAAACACATGACCTGGCGTCCATGTGTATGCTGCAACAATCCTGAGAACAGCAAGAATATGATGAAAAGATCATTGGGATATATCTACCCAAATAAATAAAACAATAAAGCATAGATAATATTAGTTTTGAACTTAAATTAATATCCAAGGCACAGGGATTCCTATGTAGTATTTATTCTGAAATTTTTAGTGAATGTCATTATCTAGAGTAGCACAAACCCCACTTTAGGGCATTAAGTCACTCCACCTATGTAATGACTTTGTATTTCCTTTCCAGCCTAATTTTTATAATTCATTCTTGAGAATAGATATCAGTCGTATGAACTGTGAGTATAGTTCAATGCCAGAGCAAAGATCTCATATATGGATTAATGAAGGATATCAAAGTAGAGCAATTTTGCTGTTGTATAGAAGTTTCACAACTCATCAATAAACCACACATCATAATATATTATGTTCTAATGAAATTTAAAATGATTTAAAAAAACAAACAGGCCTATTTATATCTCAAAATGTGTTCAGGAAAGTCCTCTGTAAATTAAAGGAATTGTGATTATGTTAATAAAAACAAAATTGTATTAGAAAATAAAACAAATATCTTGCTTAATAAGGTCGATAACATGAAATTGCTTCATTATAAAATTTATCAGAGGTAAATAAAATGTTTTACACTTACAGAAAAAATTTTGTTAAGATACATAGAAAAATACAGAAGGCATAAAATTGGAATCAGGAAAGTTTTACATCAAATTTTCCTAAGGTTTTTAGTTCTACTACCATGGGGAAGCCATTTAATCCTCTCACATGTGCTTTTTCCTCTGAAATGTAAATAATCATTATAGTTCTTATCACATTCTCATCTAGTAGGTCTAGAATTCTTTCTAAACTTTTAAATATAGTATGAATATTGACTATTGTTTAAGTTAAATAATTTCTTATTTCAACTGCTATTTAGTCCTAAATTTTCCTTGTACAAAGGAACCTGAGAGGAATTTATTTGCTGTAGATCATAGTAGTTAAAGTCAAACTAAGAAATACAAATCCTTAACTCCAAATTTAGTGAATACCACTCTATATCTATATCTCTATAGGGTGCAAGAAGTATTGCTTTTTTAAGAGGAGAAACTTTAGAAGGGACAGGCAAATTATCAGACTTGGGATTTGAAACAAATTTCATTAAGAATTTACAATGGAAAATTATTTCTCTTGTCATCTCTTTTGGAAGAGAGAGATGTGGAGAAGATGCAAAGTAAGAATTGAACAGCTATATCTTCTCTCTCCTTTCAGTGATAATCATTATATCTACACTTAGCAGTGATCTTAAACAGGCTTTCTTTCACACAATGGAGTTTAAGAAAGACAAAGAAACAATAAAAAGCAAAATTTCAGCCTACCCTAAGCCTTAGCAAACTCAAAATAGATTTCTTTGTCTGTTTCATTAATTTTCAGTTATCTTGATTTTTTTATCTTTTTCTATACATCTTTTAAATTAGAGGTAAGTTAATGTGTTCCCTGATTATTGTCATCATTAGGCTTTTATGATTCTTATTTCATTTGGAATTATTTACTTTCCTTCATTCAATTTAAGTATTGAAAGTTTCTCATAATACTTGTGCTATCTTCCATAGAAAATTTTAATCTATAAGATTATATGTATTCATATTCTGGAACTTTTGAAATTTTTTTCTTAAAATCTAGTGTGTATCATAATATGCTTTTGATTTTTCTTCTCTCTTTCACTCATGACTCCCATTATTTCTATGCCATCAATTTCTTTCAGTTAATGGATATACCAAAGATAGAAAATTTCCTCATTGATTCATCTGTCTTTTGAAGACATCACTTTTATTAGGGGCAGTCAAAGAGTTATTTTCTCTGACTTGTCAGAAGAAATGGTCAATCCAGTTCCTGGTTAATTAAAATTTCCTTCATACCATAACATCCTTTTATTGTGTCTTGTGCCTTACTTTTCAAACTTCTCATCCAGTTCACCTTATTCCCATGAGATCTGAAATATAATTCAATGGAAAAAATGCTTCTTTTGCTGCCCCTATTGACCTTTCTCCACCTGTGCCCTGCTATACTACTTCTCTCTGGTTCCTGAATTTTCTCACACAAGCATGCAATTTTATTTCTTTGAATATTTTATTTAATTAGTCAATTTAGAATATTTTCCCTTGGTTACAAGAATCATGCTCCTTCCATCCCATCACCTTATCCCCTCCTGTAGCTGACGTGCAATTCCACTGTTTCACATGATTAAAACCTATTTCCATATAGTTGATGTTTGCACTAGGATGATCATTTTTAGTCTAGATCACCAATCATATCTCCATCATCCCATGTGGTTGTGAAGATTGTATTTAGCTATCTCCTGATTGTAACAATGAAGATACTTAGCTCTTCCTTTTGTTGTGAAGATTAAATTATAATCTCAGATTGTAAGAATGAAGTGAAGTTAGAATTGTAATCTACAATCTATTTTTAGATTTTAATCTACAAAAGGGTGATAACTCAGTATTTTAAGTACATCTACCCATTTTAACCATAAAAAGGTCTTAAGTAACTACAAAAGCTATACTTACCAAAAAAGGTGTTAAGTAACCCCAAAAGATATAATCTAACCAAAGAAGGTAAGAACTGAAGAATGGACAGTCCTGGAGGAAAGAGTCTTCTCTGATTGGTAGATGTGAAATTTAGGGGAGGTGTCACAAGAGAAAAAGATTCTTTAAACAGAGGATGAAAGGCCAGAAGAAGATATATTCGATTCGAATTTCAAGTTGGAGGAGGCTCTGATTCGGAGGAGAGACTCAAAGATAGACTCTTGTGGAATGACCAGAAGACAGACACTCAGACTTCTTTCATTTAGATGATTACTATTGGTGAGTAAAAGACTGACTTAGTGGCCCTGCCTTTCTGGAGGAGTAAAGCCTCCAGGTAAGGCCCATCTTCTTGAGACTCTCTTTCCCTGGCTGGGGCTTAGAAATTCTAAATGGTATCAGAATAAGCCAGATCTCTCTCTCCTGTCTCTCTCTCTCTCTCTCTCTCTCTCTCTCTCTCTCTCTCTCTCTCTCTCTCTCTCTCTCTCTCTCTCTCTCTCTCTCTCTCTCCTCTCTCTCTCTCTCTCTTTCTCCCTTTTGCTCTCTTCCTTAATATCTTCCCTCTATTGTAAATAAACTACCATAAATTCCATTTACTTTAATAATTCATTTTGGGATTTAGAAATTAAATCTCTGGCAACCACCTATATAAATATTCATAGTCCAACCACAATTAATTTTAACATGATCAATCCATTGTTTTTCTTTTGCGTTTCTACTCCCACAGTTTTTCCTCTGAATGTAGAAAGTGTTCTTTCTCATTAATCCCTCTATTGCCCTGGGTCATTGCATTGCTACTAATAGAGAAGTCCATTACATTCAATTGTACAACAGTGTATCAGTTTCTGTATATATTATAATCCCAGTTCTGCTCCTTTCACTCTGCATCAATTCCTGGAGGTCATTCAAATTCACATGGAATTCCTCTAATTCATTATTCCTTTGGACACAATAGTATTCCATCATCAATAGATACCACAATTTGTTCAGCAATTCCTCAATTGAAGGGCATCCCTTCATTTTCCAATTTTTGCCACCACAAATAGCAGGACTATGAATATTCTTATACAAGTCTTATTCCTTATCTCTTTGGGGTATAAACCCAGCAGTATTATGGCTGGATCAAAGGGCACACAGTCCTTTAGCACCCTTTGGGCATAGTTCCAGAATGGTTGGATAAATTCACAACTCCACCAGCAATGCATTAATGTCCCAATTTTGCCACATCTCCTCCGATATTCACTACTTGCATTGACTATTATGTTAGCCAATCTGCTAGGTGTGAGGTGGTACCTCAGAGTTGTTTTGATTTACATTTACATTTTGATTATAAGATATTTAGAACACTTTTTCATGTGTTAATTGATTGTTTTGATTTCTTTATCTGAACATTGTCTATTCATGTCCCTTGCCCATTTATCAGCTGGGGAATGGCTTGATTTTTTGTACAATTGATTTAGCTCTTCATAATTTTTTGTAATTAGACATTGTCAGAGTTTTGTGTTATCAAGATTTTTCCCCAATTTGTTGCTTCCCCAAGTATACAATTTTAATACACAAGAGTATTCCAATTATTCATCCTATTTCCTTTTAGAGGTATGCATCCAGAGATACATTTCAATTATAGATTGTATCCCTCTAAGTTTAAGTCATACCAATAAACCAAATTAGGCTCCTTTTTGGCAACTTCAATTTCTTAGTGTTTTCTAAACAGTGTACATTTGGATAGACATTTGAGGACCCAGATTTTTAATTACTGACTCTTTTTCCTAAATTTTGCCTCTTAAAAATTCTGGGTATCTTGACTAATATCCTTCCTCAATTATTATAGTATTTATCTAACAAAAATATTCTTCCCCTTTACCATTATTATTGTTGTTATTAATATTATTATTTTCACAGAACCCTTTTAGTGACCTGGTGAATCCCAATGACTCCCCTGAATAATGTTTTAAGATATACCTTATACCTAAGTTTACAAAAGAAAGAACATTTTTGATAAAACTATGGTAACAATATTTAAAAATGAAAGTTTATAGATTTTAAGTTAAGACTGGCTCTTAATATCTAGCTTGGTAGATGTTCATTGAGCATATATTTTCTTCTTCAGCATTTTAGTTTAATGACCTTTAATTATATTTTCAAGATACTCAGTAAATAAAATATATTCTTAACAAATTTATGTATCCTACATCCTCACCCCAAAACCCATTATCCTTGTACTTGAGGCTTAGAAATTAATATACTATTTGTATACATCATTCTTTAAAAACTATTGGTTTGATAAATATTTATTCCTAATACATTCCCCCCCCTTTCATGGCTACTTATCATTTATGGACAATGGTAAAGAAAACATAAATTGTTTCTTTATGATATTCATTTTTTGCCCAAATATTCATGAAATTCAGGAACACTTTTTAATGATTAATATAAAAACACTGCAGTTCTGGTAAGTGCACAGAGTGTCTAAAATGGCATATATGGAGATAGAGAAATTTAGAAATGTGCTTCCCAAAATTAGTGATGAACCATAAAAGGGAAGAACTTTGGAAAGACTGTGTATAATACACAAACATTACATAACTTTTCTCAATCTGCTAATGAACTACATAATGAATGGGAATCTTTTTGACAGGTTACAGAAACATTCCAAGAGCCTTGGTGGGGTTCCTCAATGATTCTCTTGCTTTAAACCTTTTGATTACTCTTTCTGGTGATTTGCTTTCTTTGCTCACAGATACCAGTGAGAGACAATATGTATAGGCCAAAGTTTTGGTGATTTCTCCTCTCTGAAGCAATGTGGCCATGAAAAAGTCCCCAATTCTTGATGTCTGTTTTTTCTTCTTTTCCTTCTATAAGAGCACATAAGATTCTCCTAATTTTTTTCTGTATTACTTGTTGATACAATTTTCAATAATCATTTTCTGACATTTTTAATCCATGTTCTTTCCCTTCCTCCTGTCTTCCTTCTCCATCATCCTCCTAAAGATGGCAGGTAATATGGTATGTCTCACATGTGTTGTCATATAATATCTATATCCATGTTCATCATGTTGTGAAAGAAGGCATGCATCACTTACACTAGAGAAAATGTCATTGAGGAAATAAAGTGAAGACTGGCATGCTTTAATCTGTATTCAGACTCCTTCAGTTCATTCTGTGGTGGTCGATAGTCTTTTTTATCATGGGTTCCTTGGAGTTGTCCTGAACACTTTGAATGCTGCTAATAGTTGACATCCACATCATATATTATTAACCGTCATATGTTATTGCTGTTACTGTATGCAACATTCTTCTGGTTCTGCTCACTTCACTTTGCACCATTTCATCTAGGTTTTTTGTGATTATTTTATTTGTCATTTATTGCAATGCAATAATATTCCATTCTAATAATATACCACAACTTGTTCAGCCATTCCCCAATTTTTGGAAACCCCTTCAGTTTCCAGTTCTTTGCCACCATAGAAAGAGTTGCTATATTTTGTGTTTAAATGGGTCTTTTTCCTCCTATCTTCCATCTTTTTGGAATACAGATTTAGTAGTTTTGCTAGGTCAAAGGGGAGGCACAATTTTATGACCTTCTTTTGTTGATTTTGTGTGGGATAAAACTGAGCACTCACCCCACTCAAATTAAATACCTGGAGTCAGAAAGTAAGAGTAGAAGAGACAGAAGTTTATTTCTTCTTTCTCCTAAGAAAGTTTACCCTGCCTTGATGGGCAGAATGCAATGCATGGGCATAGCTAAAAACATTATATTGGCTCCTAAAGAGAGGCCCCCCTTCTTCCTCTCTGCAATCTCCCCGTTGTCTGTAAGCCAGGATTTACAATCTAGGCATAGGTCAAAACCAAAAAGAAAAGAGCAAGATACATGCCATGAACTCATCACTAGCCTCTACTTGGTAGAAGTAAAGTTTAAAACTGTCTCTCTAAATGTTCAATGGCATGAAGAGATAACGAGGCAGCTGGGCTGAGTAATATATGCTCTCCCTTGCTTTTTTGAACCAGGGCTTCCCATCTCCCACCCTCACCAGACCTACTTCCTAAATCTAATAAGCAAATAATCAAGGAGTCCTTGAAATTAAAACACACTTGCTTACACATTCCATTCCTGATTGGGGTATAAACTGGATACTTTACCTTGAGAATAACACACTTAATTCTATTTCAATTCAGTTCCAAATTGTTCTGCAAATCAACTGGATAAGTTCACATATCCAATAATACATTAGTGTCCCAATTTTTTTTTTATATTCTTTCAAACATTTATTACTTTCCTTTTTTGTCATATGTTAACCCATCTGATAGGTGTATGGTGGTGCCTCAAAGTTGTTTTAATTTGCATTTCTTTAATTAACAGTGATTTGGAGCCTGTTTTGATATTACTGAAAATAGTTTTAATTTCTTCATCTCCAGGCAGGCTGTTCATATCCTTTGACCATTTGCTAACTGGTGAATTCTTGATATTCTTATACATTTTACTCACTTCTCTTTGTTTTTGAGAAATGAGGCCTTAGTCAGATATACTTACTAAGAAGATATTTTTTTCCAGTTTGTTGTTTCCCTTCTAATATTGGTTCTATTGCTTTTGTTTCTTTAAAAGCCTTTTTATTTCCCTTTCAGTTCCAAATATATAACCCTATGATTTCATCAGTAGAGGTATTCCCCTCTAGATTCACAACCACAACCTCATTATAAATATATGAACTTTTGAAAATTATGGTTAAATATTATCACTCTCCTGTAAAGATCCTCTTTGTACTTAGGTAGGCTATTCCTCAAACAATAGGCTTTATAGGTGTCATTGGCAGAATATTCTTCTAATAAACCCTTTCCCTATTCCATGACAAAACAAGGAATCTCAGTAAGATTTTGCTTAAAATGCAAACCACACTAAATTTATTTTATCCTAACTCAAGGAATATAATTTTCTTATTTTATGTAGTCAATGTTATGTATTTATATTTCATAATATTCTCTCTATCTTATTTGGACATAAATTCTTTACATATACATATGTCTGAAATGTAAATTATTTTATACTCTCTTACTTTGTTTATGGCACTATACCTCATTTCTGAATTATGTATCCTTCATGACATTACCTTGGTATGTGGTGTGTGTTGATCTGTGTCTTAATTTCTGCCATATTGTTTTCCCATTTTCCTAACAGTTTTTGTCAAATATTGAGTTATTCTTCCAAAAACTTGCATCTTTGGATTTTTCAAACAGTAGTTTACTGTTGTCATTTACTATTACCTACTGAGTGCCTAATGTATTCCGTTGATTCACTACTTCATTTCTCAGCCAGTGTCAGATTCTTTTGATAGTTGTCACTTTATAATACAGTTTGAGTGGAAATTAGATTCTCCATGCTTGTGAGTTTCAAAATCTTAGGAAAACAAGCAACAAGAATCTACTAATTAAGAGTCTAGGATTGGATTTGCAGCCAGCCCAGCATCAATTCCCAAAGAAGCAAGGAGTCACCTCCAGGTGTGACTAAGTAGACACAGGCCAGGAGAAGATTCATGAGGTAGTTAGACGGAATCTGACTGTAAACTTGATGAGATCAATGTTATGTAGTAATTCATTTGAATTCCTAGATTATTTCTAAAGAGACTAAGGTAGTACAAGAGAGAATACAGTTTGAGGTATTTGGGAAAATGCTTATATCTTATTCTAGCAATATCTTTGAATTAAATATTTCTTTGTAAGAATAATTTTAAGAACTTAAATGGATCTAGAGTATGAGACGTTGTCATCTAACAATGAGAAGGTGCAGGCAAGTGGTGCTTGAGCCAAAACCATCAGAGAAAAGACCATTGCAAAACCTCAGTGTATTTTAATACTTTGAAAGAGAGATGTGGTCATCTTGGCTTTGAGAGGGTGGTCATGATATGAATATGAATATTTATATATGTATATGTATGTGTGTATGCAGACCAAGACTTGTAACTCTGGATGAACAAAATTTTATGGCTTAAACAAAGAAATAATCAACAATAAAACATATTAAAGAGACTAATGAGGAAAAATAGTGTGCCTTTATCACCAAAGAACAGTAGATTTACAATTTCTGTTTTATTATCTCAAAGACCACTACCTTTGTTTCTAAATTGCTCTTATTTGTTTGTGCCATATTTTGTCTATTAGTATTTCTAGACATATTCAATGAAGTCATCATACGAATAATATTCCAGAAAAAGAACCAATAAAAACTAGACCATTGGACCTTCTTGCTTTCTGAAAATTTCCCCTCTATTTCTTATCTTGAAAAGTCAGTATGTCCATTCAAAATTATAAAAAAAACTCAACTCACCTACTCTACATTAGCTAGTTTTAAAAGAGAAACCTAGATTTTTATTTTTCACTATTCTAATAATTTATTTAATCTAGGATTTTTGATATATTCCTTCTTGTGATGCAGATTGTATATTTTCCATGTCTGGCAAATAAGTGTAATTCTAACACTCATAAATTCATCAGTTCATCATAGACAAGTCATTCATTTTCAAAGTCCATATTTCTATTATCACCCAAGTCATACATTTTTTTCTTTTTTATTCATTTTCTCCTGTAATACATCATTTTAAAATGATTAAAAAGTTTATTGATAATCTCCAAGCCATTGGTGATATATATATGTATTGTTGCTTTATATATGTATTATATGTGCATATTGTAAATAAACAAGGATGTACATGCCTATGAGCTTCAATCACCTACAAATTTTCAGCTACTCTGACCTCTGAGGTAAAGCACCATGGAAGAGAATTTCAAGTAAACTTCCTGGTCTAGAACTTTACAGTTTACATCTGGTTGGCTACAGGTATTAAGAGTAAAGACTCTGTTTTAAACTCAGAAGGGCAAAGGGAGCTGGACATTCCTTAAAGAACCAATCTAAGGTAAGCAGACCTCATGCCCTAATTCCTCTCTTGAAGCCTAGGTCCTTATTACTGGTTGTCTTCTGGACTTCACCTAGACATCCCACAGAAATATCAAACTCAACATGTTTAAAATGGAATTCATTCCAATACCTTGTTTTTAAAACTTTGTAGTCTTCTTGTATAGGAGTAGAACTTTTACCTATGAATGGTGATGGGGATATAATTTATTTGATATCAATAATATTTTATACATTCTAGTATTTCCTATACAATTCAATATTAAATCATTCAAGAAATCTTAGTTGCATATCTATTGTGTTTCAGGGACTCTTGGTTTATATGGATAGTTACAAAATAGAATATCATGGTCTGACTCTTAAGGGTTAATCAGAGATTAGATCTGAACCCAAATCAACTGACTCTATAAGCATTACTCTTTGCATTGTATTTAGGAAAATGAACTGATTAGGAAGATTTTTATTAAGTACTTTGCTAAGTTCTGAACAAAAAGAAAAAACAAACTCTCCCTGTTTTCAATTAGAAGAAACAATATATAAAAGAACCTCAGGAAAATAGTTGGTTACTTTAGCAATATGAACAATGAAGTAGGTTCTAAATGGCCTCTGCAAGGGAAAGGAGGATGGGCTGAATGAGAGGAGGGAGGTGGAAAGATAGATTAAGGATTTCCATAAGGAAGGTCTTCCTGTCCAGGGATGGCCCTAGATGGCTCTAGGAATTTGTCTGAATCACAGAATAGGACAGAGGATCAGATGTCCGATAAACCCTTATCTGCTTATGATTAAAGAAAAGTGAGGAGAAATTTGATTGAAAATTTTGTTCACTTTGAAGAAATGGGAGACATTATCATTTCAGCATAAACTAATGCATTGTGTGTGTGTGTGTGTGCATATGAAAGAGAAAGAGAGAGAGAGAGAGAGAGAGAGAGAGAGAGAGAGAGAGAGAGAGAGAGAGAGAGGGAGACTGTTCCAATTGGACTTCTCCCCCAATAAGGTATTATGATCTAGACAAATTCAAACATGCCATGAAGAAGAATGAATGCATAAATATAGTCCACAATTTGTATTTACTTCTAGAATGAAAAGAAATAGGGATATTTACAGGAAATAGCATTAAGGAAATGAGGAAACTTCTCCACCTAAGAATCACATGCTCCTCTTTAGCTAAACTTTTTTTAGTTCTGTTTATTGCTGTAACTATCCATGTACACATAGTTATATAAATTCCCAAGTGATTTTATCTATTAGAAATTACACTGTGAGGTACTGGAACATATAAATTACAAAGTGACATGGACTAGGTTTTTTATTTGCTTAAATGCTCCTAATATTTCTTTTTTGTTTGTTTAAATCTTTTTGTGTGTTTGTTTTAAAATGATATGGAAGTTATTGGAACTAAAAATGTTTTAGTACAAAATCAACTAAGTTAATTGCTTTATAGATAATCTTCCTTAATATTCACACTAATGATGTCCCCTTCAAATTCTCTTTGCAGGAGGCAATACATACTTGTTTCTTCCTATCTAGTATTTTACTGAACCACATTAAGCTGATTTTGTGGTGTAAACTATGCCACTTGGTAAAGGATTATAGAAGACGGAACTCTAAATTCCACAGGGTCAACTATATTCATTTCCTTGGGAATATGACAAGAGTAAAAGGACATTTGGAGAAATCAATACAAAAAGATGACATCCATACCCCAGAAAACAAGAAGAGAAGATTATGTAAGTCCTGTAAAGTTAAGTAACTTTCTGTTTATGTACATATAAGAGTATCCCCGTTGGAATTAATATCCACTTTGGGGAATATGACATCATTCACTGAAATGAAATTGAGTGATTAGGACATAAAGTCTATATTTTTCACTAAAAATAATTACCCAAGTACATTTGGAATGCCAGTTTTACTTCATTCTTTCTCTGATTTCTTTCATTCAAAATTCAAATTAGAGTTCAGATTTATTTCTTCTACCAGAAGTCTTTGTTGGAAGGATGATTGTCAGGCTCTTTTTAAAATCATTTCAATTTCAATATGATGCCAATGACAGTCTTATAGATCTGAGAGAGGAAATCCCATTTTTATTTCTTGCAAAACTATAGACTTCTGTTGCATTTTTCATAAAAGAATGACCTTTTGGGGGAAGTGTTTGATATAGTGGATCTTCATGCCTTTGATGTTTTAAAGAATTGAGAATTATAGTTACTCTAAAGGTCCTCAATCATTAAGCATTGTCTAATTGTATGTGTGCATGTATATATGAAAGTGCATGAAAAATATCAAATTAAACATGCTTTGAAGTTATATAATGTGTAAAAGTTGTAAAAATATATCAGTTCATCTGATATTAATTTTTAATTCTCTCTACTATATGATAAAGGGCATATGATTCCCTAGGAGGAGTACTAATTCAGATACCAAAGCATCTACATCTATAATACTGCAATAAATATCATTTGTATAGTAATTTAAAGTTAACTAACATTTTAGAGGAATTATTGTATTTGATCATCTCAACAACCCTCAGAGGTAGGTGTTATTGTCTATATAATTTTATAGATGATGAAACTTAGGCTGAGAAAGGTTAAGTGACTTGCCCAAGGTAATACTAGTAAGTGACTAAGGTATGATTTTTAAACAAGGTAATCCATATTCAAATCTAATACTTTGTCCTCTGTACTGTTAATTTTAATTGTGGTTGGACTTGCAAATATTTAATTGGTGGTCTCCAGGGATTTAATTTCTAAATCCCAAAATGAATTATTAATGTAAAATGTAAATTTATGATAGTTTATTTACAATAGAGAGAAAATATTAAGGAATGAGAGAGAGAAAAAAAATAAAAACTCCATTTTCCTCTGAGTGAGGTAGAAATTCTAAGGTCCTAATCAGGAAAAAGAGTCTTAAGACAATGGGCATTTCTTAGAGGTTTACACTTCCAGAAAGGCAGGGTCACTAAGTCAGTCTTTCACTCACCAAAAGTGACAGTCTAAAAGGAAAGTAGTCTGAGGTCTCCTGCATGAGCTCCTCCAGGGTTCCAGTTCCACAGCCAAATCCAAGTGTCCATCTTCCAGTCTCTCCTCAAGTGTCTGTCTTTCCTCCAGCACCAAGTGACTGATCCTTCACTCCAAGTCGGTGTGACTGACTGTGTCTTTAGTCTTTGTTTCATCTATTTAAAGACCTTTTTCTCTTTTATCAACTCCTCTAAATTTCATGTCTACCAAATCAAAGCAGACACTCCTCTCCAGGACTGCCCACTCTATCACATGTGGGTCACAAACCTCCCTCTCAATGCATGAAATGGGTGTTTACACCTTTTTGTGTAATACCTTTTGTGTAACACCTTTTAGTTAACACCTTTTTTGGTTAGTTCATCTTTTGTAGTTATTTAACACATTTTTGTAGGTAAAATGGGTAGATATACTTAAAATGCTGAGTTACCACCTTTGGGGGATTAAAATCTAAAAATAGATTGTGGATTACAATTCAATCTTGCCAATAAAGGAAGAGCTAAGTGCCTTCATTGTTACAATCAGGGGATTACAATTTAATCTTTACAATAAAGGAAGAGCAAAGTATCTTCATTGTTAAACTCAGGAGATAACTAAATCCAATCTTCACAGTACCACCTAGCTGTTATAATATATAACTGTTTTAAATCAAAGGAAATTTAGCAACTTTCCCAAGACTGCATAACCAATAAATATCATACATAGGATTTGATTCTTATTCTTATTGGATCTAGTTTCTGAAATTTCCCAGGTCAACAATCAATTAACAAATATCTATTGAGTACTTTTTAGTGGTAGGCCCTGGGCTACAAACTAAGAATTGAAATACAAAGAATGAAAGAATTTGTTTTTCTAAGGAGTCTGTAAGAGGTTGTTTCTCTCTCACCAAATTAATGCATTTGGATTTGATCATTCTAATTCTGAAAAAGCAACTTACATTAATATCTTTCCTTGCATCAGTATTCCAAATGTTCTCATCATAATAATTGCCAAATGTCTTTTCAACTCAAAAATGCTACTATTATATTATTTGAATTAATGTGATTTTTGCCCAGAACAATGGAGGGGGGAAAAGTTTTTTAAATACTCATTTAAGCACTATCTCTGAGTTATCATGATAATTTTGAACATTATTTTTATATTTCTTTGTATTGTCTCTCAAAATGGCCGCTTTGAATGTAAGGATTTGAATTAATTTAACTACTTGACTCTAAGAAAGATGTTGAGATTGCAGTTTATCTAAGTCTCTGACTTGAAAGATTTAGTTTGATGAATCATTGATGACAGTACTGAATTTTAGTGATTTTTTTTCAAATTTGCATCCAATTATTTAATAAAAGCCGTATAGTTAAAGGGAATTGTATAGATTATTATGTGTACAAACTGTATAAAATCATTAGCCATAGGCACCATACTTATTCTCTCTGCCTCAGTTTCCTCTTGTTGTCACATGAGTAAAATATGAATAATAAAATCTGTACTCCTTATCTCCCTGTGATGTTCTGAGGTAAAAATGAGATAACTGAATAGAATTTTCCAAAACTTAAACATTATATACAAATTTCAAGGGTTAGCATTCTGTATACCTCAGTGAATTTTGTGACGATTAAATGTGATCTCCTTTAAAAATCAACTACAAGTTTCTACCTATTTGTTTTCCATATTTCCATAAAATGTTCACCCAACATGTGCACCTAATGTTCTCATGAATATATTAAGAAAATGGGGTAAGGGGACAGCTGGGTGGTTCAGTGGATTGAGAGCAAAGCCTAGAGATGGGAGGTCCTAAGTTCAAATCTGGCCTCAGCCACTTCCTAGCTGTGTGACCCTAGGGAAGTCATTTAACCCCCATTGCCTAGCCCTTACCACTCTTCTGTCTTGGAACCAATATGCGGTATTGATTCCAAGATGGAAGGTAAGTTTAAAAAAAAAGGATATGAGGGTGAAAAGAGTCATTGAGAAGTAATAATATAATAACAGAATAAGAACTTAAGGTGTATTGTGCTAGCACAGACTTATTATTTAATGCTTCAGTAATTTATTTTCCTCCAATTACATGTAAAAATAATTTTAACATTGGTTTCCTTAAATTTTAAGTTCCAAATTCTTTCCCTATTTTCCTTTTCTCCAATCTCCCTGAGAAGGCAAGTAATTTCAAATGGGTTATACATGTGATATCATCCAAAACATATTTCCCTATTGCTCACGTTGTAGAAGAAAGCATACCCCCAAAATTACTATGAAAATAAAGTGGAAAAATATATGATTCTTACTGTATTCAGACTCCCTCAGCTCATTCTCAGGCAGTGGATAGCACTTTCTTTTTATCGTATCACAGGCTATTTTTATGGAGTCTAATACTATGGAGTCAGTATATCTCAATTGGGAAACAAAGGTTCGATGGAGGTTAAAAAATATAGCAAAAGTCTTTTCTGTCATAAATCAGTTATGATCTTTGAAAATACTGATCCTAAAGGTCAGAATTTCCTTAGGCCCTCAAAAACAAACTTTTAAAATAATTGTCAGGTCTACTATATATTTCTTTTTGATGAGATCTTAAATATGAACCAAAACTAGAATTATTTTTCTGAAGGGCTCTGGCTTGCCTAACAAACTAAGCCTTTTAAAATTGGTCCATAGCTAGATGTCTTGTGGAAGAAAATGATCAGCATCACAGACCTGTGTCCAGCAGTATTTCTTTGTTTATACATAAATGTGAATGTAAAATAAGTACAGAAGCTTCTGTGTGTTTGTCTGGATTAGGGGGATGGGGTCAACAAGAGCAGCTAAAGGCATCAGAGACAGCCATATATTGAATATACACTTCCACTGAGCTTTCAAAAAAGCTAAGAATTCTAAGAGTTGGAAATGATGACAGTCTAGAAGAGAAAAAGTGGTGGGAGGTCAACTGTTACATGTGAAGAACCACAATAAGGCATATTTGGGTGGACCATACCAAGCATAAAAGAAAGCAGTAAGGCTTAATTAAGCAGTATTTTCGGGTAGTGAATGAGTAGGGTTTGGACTGCCAGAGTAATTGTATTGCTAGAACCAGTGGGGCTTTATGAGAATGAAAATGACAGGGTCAGACCTGTGTTTTAGGAATTTCATTTTGTCACTTTGTGGAGGATGGAATAATCAAAGAATACTTGAGACAGGGAAATCAATTAGGATGTCATTACAAAAGACATTGAAAAGTGTTACCAGTGTGGAATGCCATTACAGGTCCTCAAATTATGAGAGAAATTTTTCTCACACTGGAAGGTACTGTAGTCAGCTATGTTTTATTGATATCAAAGTAAAGTATGTACCAAGCAAGGAAAGATTCTAGAATGCAACAAAGTAAGCGAGGTCTTTTTATCCCCCCCCCAAAAAATGAATTCAAGGAATGTTGTGATACATACAATGTCCAACCAAATATTATTTTTCTATTCTATTATTGCACACACACCTAATTAAGACAATTAGTGCTTGAACACTTTTATAATCTTGAGAAAACAAAGTGCAATTAGTACCCTTTGGAAGTATGCCAGTCTAGAGTTATCCAAATTACATACCTCTAAGCAAATTAATCATGAATAAAGTAGATAAGAATTTTTGAAGGCCTTAATAAAGCAAAATGTTATTGGTGCTTATTCATTATATCTATGGATTCATCAGTTACTCTGGCCTATCTTGAAGTACCCATTATTAATGATGTCTCTCCACATCCTCCCCATACAAATATCCCTCATTTTGTGAAAGAGGAATCAGATTAACTAGTTAATTTCAATTGCGAGATCATGAGAGGTTTTTTCTTTTAGTTAGAAAGTTTGAAAAGAGGAAAGTTTTCTTTTTCTAGAAGATAGCATGATAACTATTGAACATTCATATCATTTGACTTTTTTTCTGTAAGCAATTTCATTACCCATTTTTGTTTTTGTTTTTATTTTTTTTTTGAAAATTTTATTTAATTAGTTAATTTAGAATATTTTTTCTTGGTTACAAGAATCATGTTCTTTCCTTGCCCTCTCCCCACCCCTTCCCCTAGCCGACATGCAATTCCACTGGGTTTTACATGTTTTTTTGGGGGGGTTTTACATCAAAACCCATTTCCATATTATTGATGTTTGTACTAGGGTGATCATTTAGAGTCTACATCCCCAATCACATCCCCATCAACCCATGTGAACAAGCGGTTGTTTTCTTCTGTGTTTATACTCCCACAGTTCTTTCTCTGAATGTGGATAGTGTTCTTTCTCATAAGTCCCTCAGAATTGTCCTGGATCATTGCATTGCTGCTAGTAGAGAAGTCCATTACATTTGATTGTACCACAGTGTATCTATCTCTGTGTATAATGTTCTCCTGCTTCTGCTCCTCTCACTCTGCATCAATTCCTGGAGGTTATTCCAGTTCACATGGAATTCCTCTAGTTCATTGTTTCTTGGAGCACAATAGTATTCCATCACCAACAGATACCACAATTTGTTCAGCCATTTCCCAATCGAAGGGCATCCCCTCATTTTCCTTTTTTTTTTTGTAGCACACAGACAAATAAATTTGGGTAGAGTTGGCCACTGTATAAACTATTTTATCCATGTAAGAGAAATGAGGGGAGAGACAAGGAGAAAAAGAGACAGACAGAGAGAGAGAAACAGAGATAGAGAATGACTTTCTGTTGCTATGGCTGACAGCAACCTCTCTGGGAAAATAACACTGCAATTCAGAGCTCAGTATTCAGTCTGATGGCAAGGAGGTGAGGATGATCTGTATTGTCACTGATATATCACAATAGATTGCAATCAACCTTTCCAGATTGCTCACTTTAAGCATAGGAATTGAAGCAACTGTATTCTAATCCTCTCCTCCCACAGTGGCTTTAGATAACTGACAATCTTTCTCTGTCCTTTACTTGGCTGAACAAAGAGGATAACAATGCTGAACAATCTGCAGAAGCTGTTATAAGAAATAAAGATTCTTACTTCTACTCCCATGGAGAAAGGGGTGTTATCAGTGTGAACATTTCATCAGGCTACCCATTCTCAGAATATCCCATTTTTTGAAGAGCAATTTGGAAAGAAAGGAATTCTAGAAGGTCAACTACATTTTCCAATTTAATTAAATCACTGTTATTAGCTCATTACCAAAGTGAATGAAGTAGAATATCATTCATGTAGTACATCCATCCATCCATATTCCTTATATTGAGATAATTAGTTCTCTAAAGATACCAGTGTATGATAGGTTATTAAACAATCTGATGCTCATATTAAGATTTTACTCAGAAATATCTCCATTGTTTAGATTTCTAAATTGGTCCAGTGGTAAGCCTTTCTTTAAATATTGAAATATTACTTAAAAATAAAGAAACATATCTGATTGGGAGTATTTGGCATGCACAGGCAGATCTAATTTTAGCACCTTCATTTGTTGAAGGAGAAAGTTGTCCTTAAAAAAACCAAATCAGTTCTGACCTTGCAATGTCATATGAGAGGCATTGTGTTGATTCCCTTCAGTAATGAAGTTGTGACAGCAGAAATAACTGTTGCTCACAGAAACCAGCAAGAAGGAAAAAAAATCCTTCTGCTCTTTGAAGATAAGCTGTATAGAAAATCCCACTAGATATTTACATCATTGGATTTAAATTGCTCCCCAGAATTACTGATGCTTTGGGATGCTTTTATTCATGGTGCTATGATAAATCTAAAAACACATGTAGATATAAGCAATTATAAATATGTAACTAATTGTTCTTCTCATCTAAACAAGATGCCTCTGCTTTTTATTGATTAAATTGATAAGCTATTTTGCTTTTACAAATACCTTTATGCCCTTCCTATCTTCCATAAATGGGAACTGCCACTTTTGACAATTACTGTAATACCCCCTATGGCTAAGAAGAATGGAGTGGATTTTTCATGACTATAGAATACTTTGTTTTGTTTTATTTTCCTTGAGTTATCCCATTACTTTCTAGCCTAAAATTGAGGTCAGCTTCTAATATTTTAACCTTTAACTATTTATGTACCTCTTCAAATTTTATATTTTTCAGTAAGAAAAAAATGAATATTATAAACTGTCAGAGATCGAAGGGAGCTCTATGACTACTAGTGAGGTTTGAATTAAACAAGCAGACTAGGATGAGAGAACTTCACTGTGTCTAGAAGCAACTGACTCCACTTTAGGATAGCATTCAATAATAAATATATTTTCCTGACATGAAGGCTGAATATACTTCCATGTGATTTTTGAACATCATTTTAGTTCTTCGAAGAAAAATGCAAACTATTTCATGACAATCTTTCAACCACTAGAAGACAGCTATCATCTTACTCCAATATCTTTGTTCTTCCTTGCTAAATATCTTTTATTTTTTCAATTGATTATTATATTGACTAGAGATACTTCGCCAACTTGGTTTGGGATCTTTGGATACTCAAGTTTTTCGATGCTCTCCTAGAAATGAGACCCCCAAACTAAATACAGCACTCCCCAAGTGACTGAATCAGACAGAACACACTGTTTACCAGCTGCTGAATCCTGGTACAATGCATTGGTTACCAAAACTTGTTTCCATTAACCTGTCAGCTTACCCCTTGGCCTGTGCTTGTAATGAACATGGTGCCCTGTATGGTGTCAATCTGGAATTGGAATCGGTCTTTAATGATACATTTTTTAGAATTCTTCCTTTCCATAGAAGGATCAAATTGAAGTGAGTTTCTAGGATTTTAGGAGGTATATCTCAACTCCAGAAGTAAAAACTATTATCACTGGGTGATAATTTTCAGGTGAATATGAACAAAAAAGTGTATTTCTATTAATATAGTAAGTCAGTTCTCCTACAGAGACTCCAGCGGTAATCTGAAGACACAGACCAAGCAATGATCCAAAGATACTCCTCAAAAAGCTCCTTCACTCAACACAAATTTTCATAGAAAGATCACCAGATTCAGCAAGCACTTAAAACATATATTTCACTAGAAAAGTCAGCATGTGCTCAGATGAAGAGGCCAAAAGTCCAAAACAGTACAACTTGGAATACGGACAGTCAAATACAGAGTTCTGACCAAGGACACTTCCAAGGCTCTGGGAACAGTCACTTTAGGGGAAAAGGAAGTCGGCATCAGAAGCAAATAAAAATGAGATAATAAAAAAAAGACTGTCTAACCGTGTCATCAAGAGTATGAAGGGGGGCAGAAATTCCCTAAGAACAAAATACCCAATTAAAATTAAAACCAGAATATGATAAATAGGAGACATTATGAAGATATAAGTGAATAAAGAAGTACTCAAGAGGTAATCTGAAATAAGAATCGTTCTTCTAAAATTATAAGCAGGGTCTTTGAAGGAAAAAAAACCTTCTTGTATACAAGGACTATAAGAGTATCTGTAAGAGATGAAAAAGAGATCAAATGTGTCATTATAAATGAAATAAGAATTCTGGAAGGAAAGAATTCAAATGAAGATAAATATCTTAGAAACGAAGGTGGAAAAAAACTTACACAAACCATAGATACATAATTAAAATAGATTGAACAAAATTTAATCCATAAGACAATAGGTAATATTAAAATGAAATTAAAATATTTTAAAAATTAAGTTATCTAAGATCTAGAACAACTGACTTGGAGAACATATAAAAGAATAATAATTAAATAATTGAACTTCTTGAAAACCATTTCCAAAAAAATATAATTTTGGTTAACACATTTCAAAAAGTCAGCAGTGTAAAAAAATCATTTAATTGGGGCCAGGGTACAAAGTCAAAATAAAAATATTCTACTCTTCATGTTCTAAAACCCTAAAATGAAAATTCCAAGGAAGATCATAACCCAAACACAGAGCTTACTAATCAAAAGGAAAAGTACCAAAACAACAAACAGCAAGAAAAAAAAGAAGAAAGTATCAAATTAACTATTGTCATAATAACATAATAATTGACAGAAACTACCTAAAAGAAAAAAATTATAGAATACAATATTCAAGGTTTATAACCAAATAAATAAAGGCATATAACCAAAGTTATGTCTGATGCTAAAATTAATACTTTACACAGAAAAGATGGGTTTTTAATGAAATAGTTGACTGACTTCATGAAGAAAAAGCTACAGCTAAGAAGGAATTTTTAATTGTACAACAGGTATTCAGAGAAACCTAGGAATATAAGCAAATTTAAGTTGTAAAGAGACTAAATAAAAAATCGAGCTTTTCCACTCTAACAGGAATGAAAAGACAAGTATCCTTTCAAAATATTAATGTCTTCAAGGATCACTGTGGGAAATTAATAAGACAAAGAGATGGACTAGATAGTCATTTGTTCTGTTTTCATAGTCTTAATATATTACAGCAGGGTTGTGCCAGAGCCAACACTTAAAGAAGAATGATGGAGAAAATTACAAAAATTTAGTTTAAACTTAAAATATGTTGTGCATTTTTGGAGATCTAGTTGTGAAATATTTACCATCATAGCTATGAGAGGAAATGAAAGGAAGTGAAAATGAAAGTTAATTGGGTGTAAAATTTTCTATGTTCCATGATTAAAGTGTGCAAGAAAAGTATATAAATGTGTAGGGAAAATGGGGTATATGATGAACCTCAATCATATCTGAATCAGAAGATTAAATAAACATATGCAGAATTCAATGAAGTTATATAGTAAATTCAGCCAAGGAAGAGGTAGAATATGGGAGAGAGGATTTTAGAAAGAGCATAAATAGTGATATAAGCTCAAAAAAGGTAAAATTGAAATGTTTAAAAAGAGAAAAATATGACATTTTTCTTTTTTTTTAAAGACCTTACTGCCAATATTAGAATCAAATCCATGTGCTGGTTCCAAGGCAAAAGAGTCATAAGGGCTAGGCAAGGGGAGTTAAGTTAAGATTTGCTCTAGGTCATACAACTAGGAAGCATCTCAGACTAGATTTGAAACCAGGATATACTGTTTATAGGCCTGGCTTTCAATCCAGTGAGCCACATAGCTGCTGCTGATACCAAGTTATTCTTTAAGTTTGTGGAGATAATTAAATAATATAAAAACTTACTTTATATGCACTAAAAGAATACTTTACATGTACCTAAAGGAAAAGATAATCAAGTTATGAGGAGAAATAGTTAATCTTTTTCTGTTTTGTATACTGAAATATTCATTAATTTGTATTTAATTCACATTACTTGGTTCTTTGATTCTTCCACAATAATCCACTAAAATTTATTTTCTCTCCACATCTCTGCCTAACAATTCCCCATTCACAATTATCTACTTGGAAAGCTGATTTTTTTAAACAATGATTTATCTTAGAGATGGAGATTTCTATATATATAATTTTAATTCCCTACTAGAACATGCATGGATAACTATTATCAACCACCAATCAAAGATATTCTTTCATATTATATTAAATATTGCTTATTAGAATCACCACTACAACTGGTAAACACTCAGTGAAAAGATCATATGTTTCTATTACTCAAAAGGTTCCTGGTTTTATAGGAAATTTTAGTTTTAATCACTCACTTATTCAAAACTAGAACAAGATATCCTTGCCTAATTCTTTGTAGCTTTACCTAATCTACATTGCTTCCCTCTACCCATAAGTTACCTCTCTAAGTATATTCAGTCATTCAAAATGTAAAATTGTAATCTGTCTTCAACAGAATACATTAGATAATAAGGCAGGAACAGTCAATTGCTTTAGATCCAATATTAACTCTATATTTTTCCCCATTTTATAAATATATCTCTTGTATATTGAATAATATCAGGCAAATTATCTAATTGAGGCATAATAATTTGCCTTGAATGATACAGATACAGAAGGTGTTCAAATGAAGCAGGAGATTGGATTAAAGGTATTCTACATTACTTTCAAATATGTTACCATAATCTTGAATTAATTATGATTCTTCTTTGTTTTTCACTCCTATATTGAAGAAATTTCCAATTCTACATCCATAACATCTCTCACATACTCCTTTTTAACTCTAATTGTATGGTAGTCATTATCTTTCACTTGGACTAATGTAAATAGCTTTCCACTTAGTCTTTGTCTTTATATTCACTTTTCTTTCCAATATGTCCTCCACAAGTTTCCCAACAGGATCTACTCAGGGCAAAGATTTTACCATTTCCCTCTCTGCTCAAAATACTTAATAGCTCACTATAACTTTTGGAGTAAAATATTAATTCAACTCAATTAACTCTAGATTTTGAAGTCCTCTACAGTATAGCTCCCAGCTATCTTCCTAATTTATTCATATTTTCCTTTCACATGTTTCCCAAATAAGATTATTATATATATTCTCAAATTTAATATTTTATTTGATGCCTCTGTGCATGTAGGAAAACAATCCCTTATGCCACCATATACTTCCTCCTAAATTTATCTTTAAGATTCCTTACTTGATACTTCTGTCATGTAACTCTCCTTAATTTCTCCTGTTGCAAGTTCTCATTCTTAATAATTGGTAAAACATTTGCAAAAAATGCAGTTCCAGTAAATCTCTCAGAGGATTAAGACTCTTATTATTTATTTATTTTAGCTCTTTTGTCTGTCTTTGCATCTCCAATACCCAAATAGAGACCTGCACACACACACACACACAAAATGAAACAAAAAACAGGCTTTAAGAAACACATGATGAATTTAATTTAATCAAGTGTTTTTTTTAAACTAAAATCAACTAGCTAGTAAATAAAAAAGCCTAAATTTTATATCTGGATTTCTGTAGCTGATATATTTATTTTTTTAACTTTTTGATGTATAAGAAAATTTTTATTATTTTTGGCTTTATATGACAATATAATTTTAATGTTCATTTATGACATTTTAAAATCCATATTCTCCCTCTCTCAAACTCATCTCATCCCAAACTCACCTCCCTCCAGAAAGGCCAGCAATATGATATAAGTTGCACATATATTATCATTCCATACATATTTCCACATTTGGTGTATTTTAAAAGAATATGCAATTTTCCTACACTAGAAAAAAGATCATGGAGGCATTAAAGTAAAGAATGGCATGTTTTAATTTGCATTTGGGCTCCAAATGTCCCTTCTATGGCAGTGGATATCCCTTTCATTTTTTTATATCATGAATCTTTTAGAATTGTTCTGAATCCTTGCCTTGTTTATAATAGTTAAGTCATTCACAGATTTTTATTATAAATTATTGTTATTGTGTACAACATTCTCATTATACTCTTCACTGCATTTGAGATCATTTCATATAAGGTTTTCTTTGTGAACATCATATTGATCATTTCTTTTTTTTAACACTAAACATTATTTTATTTGGTAATTTCCAAACATTATTCACTGGTAACAAAGATCATTTTCTTTGCCTCCCTGCCCCCCATCCCACCACCTCTCCCACAGCCGATGCACGATTCCACTGGTTATCACATGTGTTCTTGACTTGAACCCATTTCCCTATTGTTGGTATTTGCATTAGAGTGTTCATTTAGAGTCTCTCCTCAGTCATATCCCCTCCACCCCTGTAGTCAAGCAGTTGCTTTTCATCAGTGTTTTTATTCCCACAGTTTATACTCTGCTTGTGGATAGTATTTTTTAGATCCCTGCAGATTGTTCAGGGACATTGCATTGCCACTAATGGAGAAGTCCATCACCTTCGAATGTACCACAAAGTATCAGTCTCTGTGTACAATGTTTTCCTGGTTTTGCTCCTTTCGCTCTGCATCACTTCCTGGAGGTTGTTCCAGTCTCTATGGAATTCCTCTACTTTATTATTCCTTTTAGCACAATAGTATACCATCACCAACATATACAACAAATTATTCAGCCATTCCCAAATCGATGGGCATCCCCTCATTTTCCAATTTTTGGCCACCACAAAGAGTGCAGCTATGAATATTCTTGTACAAGTCTTTTTCCTTATTATATCTTTGGGGTACAAACCCAGCACTGCTATAGCTGGATCAAAGGGAAGACAGTCTTTTATCACCCTTTGGGCATAGTTCCAAATTGCCCTCCAGAATGGCTGGATCAATTCACAACTCCACCAGCAATAAATTAGTGTCCCCACTTTGCCACATCCCCTCCAGCATTCATTACTTTCCATAGCTGTCATAGTAGCCAATCTGCTAGGTGTGAGGTGATATCTCAGAGTTGTTTTGATTTGCATCTCTCTGATTATAAGAGATGTAGAACATTTTTCACGTGCTTATTAATAGTTTTGATTTCTTTGGCTGAGAACTGCCTGTTCATGTCCCTTGCCCATTTATCAATTGGAGAATGGCATAATTTTTTGTACAATTGATTTAGTACTTTGTAAATTTGAGTAACTAAACTTTTGTCAGAGGTTTTATGAAGATTGTTTCCCAATTTGTTTCTACTCTTCTGATTTTGGTTACATTGGTTTTGTTTGTGCAAAAACTTTTTAATTTGATGTATTCCAGATTATTTATTTTGCATTTTGTAACTCTTTCTAAGTCTTCCTTGCTTTTGAAGTCTTTCCCTTCCCAAAGGTCTGACATGTATGCTATTCTGTGTTCGCCTGATTTTCTTATAGTTTCCTTCTTTATGTTCAAGTCATTCACCCATTTTGAATTTATCTTGGTGTAGGGTTTGAGGTGTTGATCTAAACATAATATTTCCCAAACTGTCGTCCAATTTTCCCAGCAGTTTTTATGAAATAGTGGATTTTTGTCCCAAAAGCTGGGATCTTTGGGTTTGTCATATACTGTCTTGCTGAGGTCACTTTCCCCCAGTCTATTCCACTGATCCTACTTTCTGTCTCTTAGCCAGTACCAGATTGTTTTGGTGACCGCTGCTTTATAATATAGTCTGAGATCTGGGACTGCAAGTCCCCCTTCCTTTGCATTTTTTTTTCATTATTTACCTGGATATCCTTGATCTTTTGTTCTTCCAAATGAAATTCATTATGGTTTTTTCTAAATCAGTAAAAAATTTTTTGGGAAGTTCCATGTGTATGGCACTAAATAGATAGATGAGTTTGGGTAGGATGGTCATTTTTATTATATTGGCTCGTCCTACCCATGAGCAGTTAATGTTCTTCCAATTGTTCAAGTCTAGTTTTAGTTGTGTGGAAAGTGTTTTGTAGTTGTTGTGTTTGTCTCGGGAGATAGATTCCTAAGTATTTTATTGTTTCTAAGGTAATTTTGAATGGGATTTCTCTTTCTAATTCTTGCTGCTGTGCTGTGTTGGAATTATATAGAAATGCTGATGACTTATGTGGGTTTATTTTGTATCCTGCAACTTTGCTAAAGTTGTTGATTATTGCTATTAGCTTTTTGGTTGAATCTCTAGGATTCTTTAAGTAGACCATCATGTCATCTTCAAAGAGTCATAATTTGGTCTCCTCCTTGCCTATTTTAATAACTTCAATTTCTTTTTCTTCTCTAATTGCTATTGCTAGTGTTTCTAATACAATGTCAAATAATAGAGGTGATAATGGGCAACCTTGTTTCACTCCTGATCTTAATGGGAATGGATTTAGTTTATCCCCATCACAGATGATATTAGTTGATGCTTTTAGATATATACTGTTTATTATTTTTAGTAATGACCCTTATATTCCTGTGCTTTCTAGTGTTTTTAGTAGGAATGTGTGTTGTATTTTATCAAAGGCTTTTTCTGCATCTATTGAGATAATCATGTGGTTCTTGTTGGGTTTGCTTGTTGATGTGGTCAATTATGTGGATAGTTTTCCTAATACTGAACCAGCCCTGCATCCCTGGGATAAACCCTACTTGATCATGGTGGATGACCATTCTGATCACTTGCTGGAGTCTTTTTGCTAGTATCCTATTTAAGATTTTTGCATCTATATTCATTAGTGAGATTGGTCTATAATTTTCTTTCTCTGTTTTTGGCCTGCCTGGCTTTGGAATTAATACCATGTTTGTGTCATAAAAGGAGTTTGGTAGAACTCCCTCTTTGCTTATTATGTCAAATAGTTTGTATAGTATTGGAGTTAGCTGTTCTTTGAATGTTTGATAGAATTCACTGGTGAATCCATCAGGCCCTGGGGATTTTTTCTTAGAAAGTTCTTTGATGATCCGTTGGATTTCTTTTTCTGATATGGGATTATTTAAGAAATCTATTTCTTCTTCTGTTAACCCAGACAATTTATATTTTTGTAAATATTCATAGATATCTCCTACATTGTTATATTTATTGCCATATAGTTGGGCAAAGTAGTTTCTAATGATTGCCTTAATTTCCTCTTCTTTGGGGGTGAGATCGCCCTTTTATCCTTGATGCTGTTAATTTGCCTTTCTTTTTTCCTTTTTTAAATTAGATTAACCAGTACTTTGTCTATTTTGTCTGTTTTTTCAAAGTACCAGTTTCTAGTCTTGTTTATTAGCTCAATAGTTCTGTCACTTTCTATTTTATTAATTTCTCCCTTAATTTTTAGGATCTCTAATTTGGTTTTCTTCTGGGGATTTTTAATTTGTTCATTCTCATGTTTTTTGATTTGCATTTCCAATTCCTTGATCTCTGTCCTCCCAAATTTGTTAATATATTCACTCATGGATATGAATTTTCCTCTAAGTACTGCCTTGGCTGCATCCCATAAGGATTGAAAGTTTTTTTTGTCATTTTCCTCAATGAAATTATTAATTGTATCTATGATTTCTTTTCTAACTAACTGATTTTGGAGTATCATATTATTTAATTTCCAATTAATTTTTGATTTGGCTCTCCATGTATCCTTACCGATCAATATTTTTATTGCCTTGTGATCTGAAAAGGCTGCATTTATTATTTCTGCTTTTCTGCATTTGAGTGCCATGTTTCTGTGACATAGTGTATGATCTATTTTTGCGAATGTGCCATGTGGTGCTGAAAAGAAAGTGCATTCATTTTTGTCCCCATTTATTTTTCTCCATATGTCTATTAACTCTAAATTTTCTAAGATTTCATTCACCTCTTTTACCACTTTCTTGTTTATTTTTTGGTTTGATTTATCTAAATTTGAGAGTGGTTGGTTCAAGTCTCCCACTAATATGGTTTTACTGTCTATTTCCTCCTTCAATTCTCCCAGTTTCTCTATTAAAAATTTGGATGCTACTCCATTTGGTGCATACATGTTGATTAGTGATATTTCCTCGTTGTCTATACTTCCTTTTAACAGAATATATTTACTTTCCTATCCCTTTTGATCAGGTCTATTTTTGCTTTGGCTTTGTCAGATATCATGATTGCAACTCCTTCCTTCTTTCTATCAGTTGAGGCCCAAAAGGTCTTACTCCAATTTTTAATTCTAACCTTGTGAGTGTCAACCCACCTCATATGTGTTTCTGGAAGACAACAAATGGTAGGGTTTGGGGTTCTAATCCAATCTGCTATTTGTTTATGTTTTATGTGTGAGTTCATACCATTCACGTTCAAAGTTATGATTGTCATTTGTGGAGTCCCTGGCATTTTGATATCTTCCCCTAGTTCTGACCTTTCTTCTTTAGCTATCTCCTTTTGAACCAGTGATTTACTTTAGGTCAGTCCCCCTAGTCCCCTCCCTTGAGATACTTCCCTTTCTAGCCCCTCCCTATTCATGCTCTCTTTCCCTCCCCCCTCTTCTTCCCTCCCTTTTAATTCTCCCTCCCCCCTACCCCTTCCTTAATTTTCCTTTCTTTCTTGCCCTATTGGATAAGATAGAATTCAGGATTCCACTGGATCTAGATGTTCTTCCCTCTAAGATTTGATTTCACTGACAGTAAGGTTTAAGTAATTCCACTTCACGCTATCTTCCTCTCCTTCTCATATGAGAGTTCTTCCTCTCCCCTTCCCATGTGTATCTTTATATGGGAAAGATTATTCTATTAAGTCCCCCCCTATTTCTTGAAGTAAATCTTAGTGTTATTGATGGTTCCCACCCTCCCTTTTCCTTTCTTTGCTCCCACTTTCCCCAAATCTTCTTGATGTCCCAATCTTTCCCTATGCATGTTTCTTCTTACTATTCTTATGATGCTACAATTTATGAGAGTTAAACAAAACATTTCCCCACATATTAATATATAATTTGATGTAAATGTAGTCCTTATAGAAGAGAGTTTGACTTAAAGAAAAAGATAAGATTTATCTCCTTTTCCCTTTCTTTCATATTTACCTTTTCATGTTTCTCTTGCTTTCTGTGCTTGGATATCAAATTTTCCACTAAGTTTTGGTCTTTTCTTAGCAAATGCTTGGAAATCTTCTATTTTGTTGAATGCCCATACTTTCCCCTGGAAGTATATAGTCATTTTTGCTGGGTAGTTGATTCTTGGTTGGACACCCAACTCTCTTGCCTTTCTAAATATCGTGTTCCATGATTTGCGGTCTCTTAGTGTGTTAGCCGCTAAGTCGTGTGTGATCCTTATGGGAGCCCCCCTATATCTGAAGCTCCTCTTCTTGGCTTCTTGTAGGATTTTCTCCTTTTCTTGGAAGCTCTTGAATTTGGCAATAACATTCCTAGGGGTTGTCTTTTGGGGATTTAGTATAGAGGGGGTTCTATGAACCCTTTCTATTTCTATGTTGCCCCTTTGCTCCAGAATGTGTGGGCAATTTTCTTTTATAATCTCCTGTAGAATAACATCGAGTTTATTGTTTATTTCTGGTTTTTCTGGGAGACTGATATTTCTTAGGTTGTCTCCTCTTTCTCTGTTTTCCAAGTTGGTGACATTTTCAGTGAGATATTTTATGCCGTCTTCTTATTCATTAAGTTTTTGGCTTTGCTTTATTGATTCTTCCTGTTTAATGATTTCACTTTCTTCGAGTTGCTTAATTCTGGTCGTTAGGGACTGGTTTTGCTTTTCAGCTTTGTCTGCCTTTCTATTGGATGCTTCGAGCTCTTTTTCCAATTGAGGAGTCTTATCTGTCAGACTGTTGATCTCTTTCTCCCATTTTTCTTTCCAGGTTTCCATCTTTTGGGTAAGCTCCAGTTTGAGATCTTCTAGAGCTTGTTGATAGTTTCCATTTTGGGAGGCATGTTCTGATTTTTTTTGGATTTCCTCCACATTTTTTTCTTTTCCTTGGGTACTTCCACCATAAAAGTTTTCAATAGTCACCTTTTTCCCTTTCTTCCTGGAGGCTTGATTTTGGGCCATGTGAGCCATCCCTTTGGTGGTTTTATTCCCCTTTTCTTTTTGGTCTGTGGTCTGGGTGATATGGTCCAGTTTTCTGTGAATTTAGATTGCCTCAGACTAGTTCTTCCGAGCCTCCGAGGTTTCTTAGAGCACTGGGCCCCTGATCACAGCCACACTGCCCAGGTGTTCAGCTCCTCCCAGATAATCAGCGCATGGTTTGCCCCTGGTGTTTAGCTCTGCCGAGATGTTCTGCGCAATCTCCCCAAGTACAGCTCCACTGACCCCCGTGCTCAGCTCTGGGTTCTCCAGTGAAACTGCCCTGAGATGTTTTTTCCTGGCAGTCCCCAGATCCCAAGGACCCTGGAGTGCCCCCCCCAGACAGAGACGTTCCCCACTCACTAGCTGTCCCAGTGAGCACTCCGGTAGCTCACTCTGGTTTGGTGTGGGAGGTGGGGTAGGGTAAGGGCGGCTCAGTTCAGGTTTCTGTGCAAGCTTTTCCTCCTTCTTATAGTGTGGAAATGTTCAAACCCCAAGTACCTTCGCCTCTGTGGGGTACTGGGGAGTACTGGGGAGTCCTTCTGTTCCTCCAAAGGTGATTTTTATGCTCCTTTGATGTAATCTATTTCATTTGGTGCTGGGGAGAGGAAACGCGTGGCGTCTAGATTGCAGCCATGATTACTCGGAAGTCCTCATATTTATTATTTCTTATAGCATGATAATATTCTATACATTCCCCAATTGATGGACATCCCTTCAGTTTCCAGTACTTTGACATCCCAAAAGACCTGTTATAAATATTTTGTTAAAGGTAGATTCTTTTCCCCTACCTTTAATTTAATTGAGAGTGATTTGGAGCATTTTAATATGAATAAAAATAGTTTTAATTAATTCATCTGAAAATTGCCTCTTCATATGCTGTGACCATTTGTCAATTGGGAAAGGATTTATATTCTTGTAAATTTGACTCAGTTCTGTATATATTTGAGAAATGAAACCTCTGTCAGAGAGTCTACTTTTAAAGATTTTATCTTAGTTAATTATAAGACAGATTTCTATTCCTGAATGTGGATGTTATTCCTACTTTGTGCCAATTCCAATGAGAATTTAGCATTGCTCACTGCTTCCCCCATCTTCCTTTCACTATATTGATTCTTACATGCCTCCTCATGTGAGATAATTTCCCCCCAACTTTCTCTCCTTTTCTCTCTTCCTAGTGCATTGTTCTTTCTTGTCCCTAGATTTTTAGTACCATCCCAATATATTCAACTTACTCCTTATTCTCTATTTTATTCCTCTTTATTGTTCTAATATTGATCAAGTTCTTAAGTATCTTCAGTTGCATAAGAATCCTAAGTATTTTAGGTATCTTAGGTAATTCAAGTACTATTGATATCTTAATCATCTTAGTTATCACCTTTCTTTACTAGTTTACTAGTAAAGTATAACTTTAAATTTTAAATTAAATCATTTAACTACATTGTTTCTGTAAAAATAGACTTGAATCCAGGACATCAATCCCCAGAAGTCCTTGCTCCACTTCCCCAGAATGCTTTGTAATCTCAGTGAATTCTCCCCTGGGCCAAGAGCAAAATCATTATTTAAAGGGTATCTGCCGACGGCAGGGTCTCTTCTCTTCCTTGCTCTGCTGGCAAACAGATGCATCTCATGGTGTGAATGAAATTTGTGTGGGCCTCATGGTCCAAATAGCACATGCTTCTCTTGCTTGTATTTTCTTTAACCTTTGACCTTTAATAAATCTCATAAAAATAATACTCCTTGCAGAGAGAAACTAATTTCTACCTGCCTCAGCTTCCCCAAAATTTTAATCTTTACATTTCCTTTGATTACTTAAATTATATTATTTTAAGTATTTTTTGTACTTTATAAATTTAAGTGTTCCTCTTATGACTTTAGTTTAAGCCCAATGATTCTCTTGATTTTTTTTTCTGTTTACCTTTTTATGCTTCTTTTGAGTGTCAAATTTGATCACTAAATTTTTTTTATAGTTCTGGTCATTTTCATAGATACATTCCTTTATTATATTAAATATCCATTTTTCCCCTGTAGTGTTATACTCAGCTTCACTGGAGGTGATATTTGGTTGTAGGCTTAAATACTTTGCCTTTCCAAGTATCATATTCCATGCCTTCCAATCCTTTAATATAAAAGCTGCTAATTCTTGTGCAATTCTTATTGTAGTTCCAAAATATTTGAATTTTTTCTACCTCTTTGGATTATTTTCTCCTTTACATGATATTTTCTGAAATTTGAATTCAATAATCCTGGGATTTTTAAATTTGATAATTCTTTCAGGATGTGATTGGTGGATTTTCTCAATTTCCAATTTCTCCTCTTGTTCAAGAATATTGTGTCAAATTTCCCCTGATAAATTCTTTTGATATGCCATCTAGGTTCCTTTTTTTATCATAGCTTTTATGTAATCCAATAATTCTCATATTCTTTCTCCTGGATCTATTTTCCATGTTAGCTATTTTTCAACTGTGATATTACAAATTGCTTTCCTCATCTAAATGTGGATAATAATAGCATCTAACTTCCAGGCTTGTTGTGCAGATTAAATGAGAAAGTATTTGTAAAGTTCTTTTTATAAATGCTATAGAAATTATAGTTGTAATAATAAACTCATTGTTATTATTTTTTATTATTACAGACTCACAATTACTTAAAGGAAGTGTTTATTGTCTGTTTTCATTAGTTGTATAGCACTGTAAAGAATAAACCCTATAATTATAATATTCACAATTAACATTTAAGATTTGGACATTACAGTAATTGTTTCTAAGAAACTGAAAGATAATTATACCAAATTTGTGGTCTATTCTATTACACCATGAATATTATGGTCATTGTATTCAATTAGAAGGAGATACCATATTATTCAATAAGCACTTGTTATTGCAAGTCAAATCCAGAAGATAAAAAAAGGAAAAAGTGTAGGCAAGCTGAAAAGTTTATCCAAGGGAAAAGTTGGATAAGAGGTCTGGTCTGATATAGGGTTGTCTAGACATAATGGGCTCAATGACTTTGAAATCACTCAATATTCATGAAATTATGTAATTCAAAGAAATGAGTATGAAAACTTTAGATAACCAAAGAAATATTTTGATGAACTAACTTCTGTAGAGCAAAAAGAACCAGGAAAATAATATATATGAGAAAAACTTAAGTGAAAAGTAGGAAACACATGAAAATTAAAATAAAAAATGTCTTTCAATAGCAAAGCTTCTTCCTAGAGAAAATGCACCTTTATCCTTTTTTTTGGCAAGGTGAGAAGACTAAAGGTATAAAATAATGAATATGCTACCAGATTTGAGATGTTGGATAGTTTTTTTTTTTTCAGTGAGTGTCTCCCACAACTATTACTTTTCAATAAAAGGGACAACTTACAATATAGAGAAATGATGCAAAAATGATGTATAGAAGGATATATTTATTAATAAATGTGATGTGAATTATAGAAAAAGATCAACAGTAATAATGATGAGAATGATGAAGAAGAGAAGAAGCAGACAGACATCATTCTCAGGCTGGAGATCCATTATTCAACTTTTCTATTTCCTTAGTAAGTATTTGTCAGGTAAATAATCATCATATTTAAGTCAATTCAATGTAACACTTAAAGTCATGGACAAGAGCTATCTTACAGAATGGAGATACCACTTGGGAAATATTCAATATTGGCTTAAATGAAGTTTTATATTAATTCATAAATATGCTCATTGGCTGATTAAGAAAGGCAAACATCAGTAGCCATTCACATGTTAATGCTTAGTCATTTTCAGTTATGAGTGAGCAATCATACATAATAGGCAGTTAAGAAATGTTTGTTGAATAAATTAATGGAAGTCATAAATGACATCAGTAGTATAAAATAATCATTTGTCCTAATTATTTTGAAACAACATATACACTAAAACAAAAATGAAATGATAACTTCTTACAGGAGAGTATTTATTCTTTATTTTAATCAGGTACACATCACTTTAGAAATAAATGAACTCAGTAATTATAATATCCACAATTAAGATACATGATTTGGGAATAACAAATGTTTCAAGGAAATAGAAAGGCTGTTGCTTTATATATTGGTCTATTCTATTCTATTTCATTTAAAAATTCAAAGAAGTGAGGTACAGAACCAAAATGACTGAGAAGTTATATAGACCAATTTGATCTCTACCCCCCAAAAAATCCTTGAAAAACTATGAGATAATGAATGCCTCAAAATAAATTCTGCAGCAGCACAAACCCCATAAATATGGGACAAAATTTTTTTTCAGACTAAAACAACTTTGAAGGCTGGCTTGAAACATTTACTATACTGAGGTGGAAGAGGAGCACAAAGAAGTACACCAATGAAGTCCCCATGGTGGCAATACTACTTAGGTTGTTTCAATCACCAGCAAATGATTTTTGAAGCTCAGCACCAGACATCTGCTCAGACAACTGCTCAGAATGAGATTACAAGGGTCTCCTTACTGGCTCTTGGCAAGGCTGTTGTTGCATGGCCCAAAAACACATTCAGAATATAATCCTGGGTCATGGTCTCAGGGTGAGGAGGTTGTGCTTGTGGTTGTTGAGCAGCAGGTTGCTAAAATTCTAAAGACTATGCAGAGTGGAGTGAATCTAAATTCACAACAGCTAGTAAGTATCTAAGGGCAGATTTGAATTTAGGTCTTTCTAATTCCAAGTCCAGGACTTTATTATTCACTGCTCCACCTACCTGTCTCACCAATTGTGTCCCGGGATGGTGCCTGACCCCATCTTGAGTTTAGGTAGTTTCAGTTCTCTAGGAGGAGACAATCCGCCATGGCTCCATAGTTCAGCTATAGCCTAGGCTCCATCTCTGCCAAATAAAACTGAAATTCTATCCCCTTCCTCTTTTGGTCCCCATTATGTCCTTTGTGCTTGGGTTTGAGCATAGATATCACCAGTAGTTACCCTTCCCAATCCCTACTCACCCTTCAATTTGTGAAACTGTATCTTTCATATTTAACTCATTGAATTGCTGGAGATAATAGTATAAAGGCATGACTAACAGGGATTAGAATTGTGATCATCTGGAACAATGCTTTGTTTTGGTTTGGGTTTTTTTCCTGGTATACAGTAGATGTTTGAGACATTTTTTGACTAAAAGTTTTTATCAACACTCCTATTGTTATCTGTAATACAAATGGCAATACAAAAACAAATCTTAGCAATGGAAATTATTCTTCCCCATATGATCCCCAAAGGATATTTTTTAAAAGTGTCTTATTAGGGATTTATGGAATTCTATTTTAAAATGTGTTGACCCTATCAATGCTTAATAGCTATATATTGTGACAATTATCTTCAAATTAATACTTCATTGGATAGTTTTTCCTATAAATTATTTTCAATTTTTCAAGTACATAAATTTCCCTCCCCTGGGGAAAAAGTGTTTTTCAGTGTCTTAATTTTTTTTCATTTTCTCCCAAACATCAAACCTATGTAGGTCCTTAGCAGTGGTCATTTAATAAGTATTTCTTGAATTGAATCATTTCTGCCTATTTTTGCTAATATAAGGGTAAGAAAAAATAAAGTATTTATATATTATATATTATTTATCAGGATGTACATACTTTTGTTTTGCTATGATTAGATCATTAACATTACTGATTAAATCACCTATTTATTTCTTTTCACTTGCTATAGGTTACATGCTGATAAATCATAAGTTCAGTTTAAAGAACACTTCAATTTAATCAAACAACACTTAAGGATGTGGTAGGATAAGAATACATATGATACCAAAAATTAACTATACCTGTGATTTTCACTTTCCACCTAAATGCTTCTGCAGTTTATAGAAGTGGCCTCTATGTAAAATATAAAAGTACTTAAGAAGTGTTGAATTTTAAATACTAATTCTAGGATGGATCCACTTGTGAGATCCCTGACATGAGACTCCTTCTCTGAGTGAAGAATGCAACCCTTCAAGTATTCTCATCTCAGATATTGTGTAGAACAGGGATTATTAATTTTTTGTGACATCTACACCTTTGGCAATCTGTGAAGACCATGGACCTTATATTTAAAATGCACAAATAAATAGGCTTATGAATTAAACCAAAAGTTAGTGTATTTTCCCTTTATTTGAATTCAATGATCCCCTGACATCTACTTTAAATTAAAAGTCTATAGAGGTTCTACCCAAATGTTTTCAAGAATTTCTTTGGTTATTTTAATAGTTTCTAGACCACAGATTATTTTGCACCATCTGAGTTCACAATCTGTTATCACTCACTCTTGTTACATGATTGGGTCACCTACTTTTCTGTTCACATCAGTGATTTTGTTATTTCTCATACCCATTTCAGGTGCTATGCCCCAATCCACTTAGAGCCATCATATATATTATCCTTGTTTTGGAGTCATCTTCTGTTGTGACTCTTTTAAATATGTATTCCATAATTTTTGTTCATATAACACTACCAGGAGACAATTGAACACATATTGTAATGAGATTTGGAAGCATTCACTTGCTAAGAATGCAAAATGAGTTTTGGAAGTCTGTAGTATATCTAGGTTCCATCCTTTCTCATAGAAGAAACTAAGTAAATATTAAGTAAAGAAAATTGGTTTATTAATCCTACAATGCTATGGAAATATGTGGGTTATCATTAGCTTAATGGGACATCTTATATTATTGCCTCCCACAAAAATCTGATTTAAATTACATTAACTAATGTGATGGTTGCTCCTCTATTATATAAACACTCTCCAAGAAACCCAAATAGTATGGAACACAGTGATGCCAAAATGAGGAATGTTGCATATTTTCTGTGGCAAGTATTCTTCCCTGAGTGTTGTCTGAGAGAAAAAGGGAGAGGGAGAAGGAAAAGGAAAGGGAGAGGCAGAGAGAGACAGAGACAGAGACAGAAACAGAGACAGAGACAGAGAGACAGAGAGAGAGAGAAAGACAGAGACAGAGAGACAGAGACAGAGAGAGACAGAGACAGAGACACAGAGAGAGACAGAGAGAGAGAGAGCACTTCAGCTCTATAAACTTATCCAAAACTTCAAGCTAAACTGAATGTGATGAAAAGAATGCTGTATTTGGAACAGAAAAACTAGAAATGCTCTTCTCTTCTCCATTTACACAAATTCATTTGGTGACCTCATCAGCCCATATGGATTGAGTTATCATCTTTATGCCAATAATTCAGCATGTATTTTTCAGCCCCAACCTCTCTACTGACCTTCAGTCTCACATTTCCAGCTGCCAATTGGACATCAAAAACTTGATATCCCATAGGTAGCTTAAACTCAAACATGACAAAAACTGATCTCATTATCTTTAATAAAAAAATCTCTATTTTCAATTTTCTCTATTTCTATCATGAACACACCATCTTCCTAATCATCAAAGCTGGAAGCTAAGGTGTAATCCTTTCCTCCTCCCTTTCTCAACCCTTTGTCTTTATTCAGGCTGCTAAAAGTATCTATTTTACCTTTAGAACACCTCTTTCATATTGTCTCATCTAAGACTATCATCACTGTCATACAGACCCTCATCACTTTATATCTAGACTATTACAAAAGCCTCATGGCTAGTCTCACTACCTCAACTCTTTCCACACTCCAGTCCATCCTCTACTCAGCTTTCCAGGTGATCTTATTAAAACATGGGTCTGTATCATTCATGATCCAGTAAACTCTAGTAGTTCTGTATCACTCCCAGGATCAAGAATAAAATGTTATTTTAGAGGTTCAAAACCCTTCATAACCCATCCTCTATTTTTAGTTTTCTTGTACTTGATATCCTTCCAGTTCTCTGACATCCAGTGAAACTGATATCCTTTCTATTCCTGAAACAAGATGCTACATCTCCAAGTTGGGAATTTTCCCTGATTGTCCTCTATGGATGGAATATCATCTTTTCTCATCCTGCCTCCCCTGGGTTCCTTTAAGACTCAACTAAATTTAGAAAACACAATGAAAATGGAATATGTATTTTATGATAATGCATATATAATCTATATCATATCACCCCATTGATTTGGGATTGGGTAGGAGGGAGAGAGAAAATATCATCAGTATGTAAAGAAATAAAAAAGGTTTCCAGTAAAATCTATTCTACAAAAAGCCTTTCCCAGTCCCTCTTAATGCTACTGCCTTTCCTCAGGTGATCGTTTCAGTTTTATCTCTATATCTATACCTATATCTATATATATAGATGTAGATATATAGAGAAATATGTAATGATATTTGTATACCAGATATTTTCATATTTTATTCCCCCATCTCATTGAAAGCACTGATTATTCTTTATATTTTGTTTGTATTCCAATGCTTGGCACAGTTACTGGCACATAGTAGGCCATTAATAAATTATTATTGACTGACTGACTCTGATCCTTAAAATCTATATGACCCTAATTACATTGCCTTGGATCATCAAATTAGCTCTATAATCCTAGAAAAGTCATTTAACTATTCTGAGATCCAGAGTCTTCACAAGAAAGATGACAAAAATTCATTAATGAGGCATAGGGTTACAACATAAAATGAAGTACAACACTATTTTTTTTTTGTAAAGTAGAAGGAAACAAGGCTTCTATCTGCACTCAAAGCATATGCAAAACTTAGATTTCTTTAAGAATACTATTTTTTTTTCTTCCTGGATAGGTAATAGATATAGAGATTATGTTCAAAGCCACTAATGAATGGAGTGAAAGAGAGGTGAGTCATATTGGGAAGGCAGTTTCTTACTCCCATAATGCCTTTCACTGACATGTTGAGTTACAAAGACTCCAATTAGTATTAATTACTGTCATGTTCATCATCATCAAAAAATTTTTAATTGAGCATTTACTGTCACAACTGAAGCTCTTTGGGATTAAAGAACAAAAGGAAGTGTTCCCTAAATGACTTTTACCTCAACCATGAAAAAAACAAAGATGTTAATGTTTTGGGGTGTCAAATCAAAGTATGCTTAATATTATGAGAAACAATTGAAAATCTCTGTTTTTAGGGAGGGAAGGGGGAAGGAGTCCATGCTTTATAACTGTCTCCCTAAAATTGGTAAAGCAAAATAAATAAACTTAATTGATGTTTACACTTACAATTACAATTTAGTAGTCTTTTTTTTTAAGAGCATTAACAAGAGGTAAACCCAAAAACTCAGAGGAGGTTTGAATTTAAACATTAAAACTGTCCTAAGGGTTTGGGGATATCTTCAATTCCAAGATTTATATTCATTGATGATTCTTGAAATTTTTTTAAAATATAAGATGGGTTAATACAATTGATCTCAAAAGTCTATTAATACATACATAACAAATTATCTCCAAATGGCACATTAGAATTCAATTTGGAGTATTTGAAAAAAAAACTCATAACAAAGTTCATTTGGAAGAACAAAGGATCAAGGATAGCCAGGGAAATAATGAAAAAAAAAATACAAAGGAAGGTGGCCTTTCAGTCCCAGATCTCAAAGTATTTTATAAAGCAGCAGTCATCAAAACAATTTGATACTGACTAAGAGACAGAAAAAGCTAAATCAATTGTACAAAAAATCAAGCCATTCTCCAATTCCAAAGAAATAAAAACCATTAAAAAAGACATGAAAAGGTGTTCTAAATCTCTTATAATCAGAGAGATGCAAATCAAAACAACTCTGAGGTATCACCTCACACCTAGAAGATTGGCTAACATGACAGCAACAGAAAGTAATGAATGCTGGAGGGGATGTGGCAAAGCTGGGACATTAATTCATTGCTGGTGGAGTTGTGAATTGATCCAACCATTCTGGAGGACAATTTTGAACTATGCTCAAAGGGTGCTAAAAGACTGTCTGCCCTTTGATCCAGCCATAGCACTGCTGAGTTTGTACCCCAAAGAGATAATAAGGAAAAAGACTTGTACAAGAATATTCATAGCTGCACTCTTTGTGGTGGCCAAAAATTGGAAAAAGAGGGGATGCCCTTCAATTGAGGAATGGCTGAACAAATTGTGGCATATATTGGTGATGGAATACTATAGGGCTCAAAGGAATAATAAAGTGGAGGAATTCCATGGAGACTGGAAAGACTTCCAGGAACTGATGCAGAGTGAGAGGAGCAGAATCAGGAGAACATTGTACACAGAGACTGATACACTGTGGTACAATAGAATGTAATGGGCTTCTCCATTAGTGGCATGCATTGATCCTGAGTAACCCAGAGGGATATAGGAGAAAAAACAGTATCCACATTCAAAGGAATAACTTTGGGAGTAAAAACACTAAAGAACAACAACTGCTTAATGACATGGGTCGAAGGGGATATCATTGGGGATGTAGACTCTAACTGTACATCCTAGTGCAAATACTAATAACATGGAAATGAGTTCTGATCAAGGACACAAGTGATACCCAGTAGAATTTTGCGTTGGCTATGGGAGGGATAGGTGTAGGGGAGGGAGGAATAGAAAATGATTTTTGTAGCCAAGGAATAATGTTTGAAATTGACCAAATAAAAAATAATATCAAAAAAATTTTAAAGATATGAGCAGACAGTTTTCAGATGAAGAAATAAAAGCATATCGAGGTAAAAATAATCATATGATTTCTGCTATTTTTTAATAAAATGGTAAACTACGCTAATGATTTTCCTAATATTAAACCATCACTGCATTCCTGGTATAAAACATGCCTAATCATGGTATATTATTCATTTTATAAAAAAATGCAATTCCCTTCCTAGTAGTTTACATATAATTTTTGCATTATGTTCATTAAGGAGATTGGTCAATAGTTTTCTTTCTCTGTTTTATCTCTTTCTGTTTTAAATGATATGAATTTTAGATTTTCTACACCCTGATTAAATCCTTTAAATACTAACAAACAGGAATAGCTATACCCCTACTTAAGGATTAAGTGTTGAGGAACATGGCCTATGACAGACATGTGCTAGCAAGTGACAAATAAGAAAGAACTGACAGACACCCTGGGCTGTCCTAAGTCAAGATTAAGCTACCACTGGTACATGTGAGATGCAGGAATTGATGTAAAAAATGATCTATATATTTCACATCATTTCCTCTCTCTGGCCTCTTTTTGCGTAGGTGGCTCTGGCTCTTGTGCAGATGTAGCTCTGGCTCTCTCATTGAGTTGTGGTTCTCACCCTGTCTCTTGCTCATGGAGACAATGTTCTCTGTAGGCAATGTGGGGAGTGCTGGGCAGCATTTGTTGTCTTAGGCCTTGGGTCCTGGCATCTTGGTGGCTTGGCATGAGCATGCTAGGTGAGTGAATTTAGACTAATTCCTTTTTCCTTTACCTGCTAAAAGCACTATCCTCTTATAAAGCCCCTCATCTCAGAGTAGTCCTCTTGGCTGGAAGCCAAGCTCATTTTAATATTCTGAGGAGGCCTTGTGGTTGAGGTCTCTGAACTTCCCTTAGCTTAGGCTAGGCCGGAGAAATCTTATACCTCCTTCCTCTCTCTCTTCTTCTTAATTCCTTCCCTCTGTTGTAATTAAACCACCACAAAATTCCCAAACTGTCTTGAGTATTTTTATTGGGATAGAATCAATCCCTGGTGACCACTAGTATAATATATTCAGTCAAAAAAAAAAAACCCTAAATTTACCCCTTAAAGTCACCTGGTCATGGAATCTTCTTCTTAGGGAATTGTTTGATGATTTGTCCAATGTCTTTATCTGTGATGGGGTTGTTTAAATATTTTCTTTTTTTTTTTGTTAATCTAGATGGTTTATATTTTATAGGTATTCATCTATTTTACTTAGATCATCAAATTTATTGTCATATAGTTTAGCTAAATCCAATATCTTTAATTTCTTCTTTGGTTGTGATTTTACATTTTTCATTTTTGATATCAGAAAATTTGTTTTTCTTTTTTAAATGAAACTTTTCAGTAGTTACCTATTTTATTTTTTTTTCATAAAACCAATTTCTTATCTAACTTATTAGTTCAATTTTTCTATCACTTTTATTAATCATTCCTGTGGTTTTTGAGATTTCTAATTTGGTATTTAATCTTTGAATTTTAATTTGTTCTTTTTTATAGTTTTCTTAGTTGCATGTCCAATTCATTGATCTGCCTTTTCTCTAATTTATTGATGTAAGCATTAAGAAAAATTAATTTTCTGATACGTGTTCCTTTGGCTGTATCCCATAAATTTTGATTTCTTCTTTTCTTTAATGAAATTATTGAATGTTTCTATTATTTGACCTTTGACCTATTTTTTCCATTGGGAAAAGATTTAGTTTCCAATTTATTTTTATTTTTTCTTTCTTCTGCCCTCTGTTGAGTGTAATTTGTATTGCATTATGATCTGAAGACCACACATTTAATATTTCTACATTTCTACATTTAGATGTGAGGTTTTTATGCTCAATTATATGGTCAATTTTGTAAAGATAACAATATTGTTAAGAAATATAAGAATTCCTTTCAATTCCTCTTAAGTTTTCTTCAGAGGTCTATCATATCCTGCTATTCTAACATTCTATTTGCCTCTGTAACTTTTTTTCTAGTTCATTTTTAGTTGGCTTTATTTACTTGGGACAGGGGAAGCTTGCGGTCCCCTATGTGTATCATTTTACTTTTTTTTTTCTTCCTGTAACTCCTGTAACTTTTCTTTTAGGAATCTGGATGCTATGACATTTGGTGAATATATGTTTTAATAGTGATGTTTTTTTTTCTTCATTTTCTATGGTACCTTCTATACCAATGCAATTTCCTTCATCATCTGAGTAGATCAATTTTTACTTTTGGTTGGTCTGAAATCATGATTGCTTCTCTGTCTTTATTTACTTCAACTTTGTGTCTCCCTTTTTTCAATGTGTTTTGATAATGAGATTCATAACAAGTATAGGATGGGATAAAATAATCTCTGGGGTCCCTTCTAACACAAAATTTATGATTCTTTGATTCCTTCAATAGATTCTAAAGTATATATATATATTTATTATTTACCTTAATAAACTGTAAGCTTCATAAAGACATTGATTGTCTAAAATTTGTATCTATCCTATCACCCAGCACATTATTCTGCCTAAAGCAACTACTTAGGAAATGTTTGCTGATAAAATTGAATAGAACTGACAGTTTTACTTTTATAATTATGGATTGCCTATCTTAATCTAGTCTACAACTTACATTTTCTAAATGACTTTCCTAAATGCCCTAGATATAATTATTCATGAAGAAATTCTATTTTTACCTCTCAAATTAACACATAAATAATGTAAATAACATTAATTTAAAGGCTTTCTAAAAAAATTAATGGCCTTAAGTCACTGTTATCAATTGGCTAGTTGTTTATTGGTCAATTTTGTTAAAATAATCAAAACATTTGAATATGTAAATGTAACTGCAGTGCTGTATCAATATTATAAAAATATTAAAATGGAACTCAATGTTTAAAAGTCAACATTCTTTTAAAATGCATAGCATTGTAAGGGAGAAGTTCATAAGGCTTGGCTATGCACAGATTATACACTTTACACTAAGAACCAGAATTCAGGCTTTAGCCTAAAATGATCTTTGAGTGGGCTACCCATAATGACGTGCCTAAAAATTAAAAGCTTGAGATAGAAACCCATAAATTTCAACAAAGATTGCTGACCTTTTAATTTCTTATGAAAATGAAGGTGACTTTCTGGCTAATTAATAAAAATAAACTGCAGTGAGAGTCTTTAAGTTAATGTTGCTTACATCAATATTTAGTAGTGCAGTGGAAGAATTATTTCATTAATAAAATTAATGTAGATCATTTATTAACCCAACTCAAAAAGAGAAACCAAATATTGGAATGAACATTCCCTTCTTCCCCAATGCATACACTTTGACTGTAAGTTAACAAAGTGATCATGGAGGTGGGGCTCTCTTAAAATCTCTAGTACATTTTATAGATGAACAATGACTATCCTAATGAGAGATAATACTTCAGTACATTTTGTCTGAACTCCAAACTGAGAAACGGATGGGAAAGTATCTAGTTAATCATAAAAATGATAATTTCCCCCCAATCCACAGCTTAATGAAGTGAACAAATGACAGGTCTGGCATCTGCAATTAAAAAAAAAGTACTTAAGAACTTTGAAGACTCTTTGCTTTTCACTGCTAATTCTCCAGAAGGATAGCAAGTAAGTGTTTACATTTCTATGGGCTGTACATAAACATATCAATAACTAGTTAGAGGAGAGAGCATAAAATATGATAATTATGATAGAAGCTTAAAAAATGGATCTCAAGGAAGTACAGTTATTTTTTCACAACTGCATAACACAAGTCTAGTTGAGTACAAATGATTGCTTTCTTTTCCAGAAAAGTCTATTAGGATCAGATAATTATTACAGAAAAACAAAATTTCAGAGATGGAAGGGACTATAGAGGACATCTAAGCCAACCTATATCTCCAAGGTAATCTACATTAAAAATACCCTACTAACAACCATACAGATTCCATTAAGGGGGAACATACTACTTCCTAAGGTATTCCATTCTTATTTTGCTTAACTCTAATTATAAACTTTCCTCTGCTATGTAGCCTAAATACCTCTTTTTGGAATATGTATCCATTGTTCTATTCCTCTGTGCATATAAAGAAGTTTAATATTTTTGTTGGATAGACTTTCAAAATACTTGAAGAGAGGTACTAAATGTCTCCTGAAGATTCCCTTCTTCAGGTTAATTACCCACTGTGCTACCAACAGATGCTTATTTGGTATGGATTCATGAATCTTTTAACACTCTTATTTCATTATACTGGATATTCTTCAACTTATTAACTATCCTAAGCTGTAGCTTAGAAACAAATACATTGATGTCATGATTAAGGTGAAGTATAGCAGAGAACAGGTAGTTAGCTCAGTGGTGTGAGAGTCACATATAGAATCAGGAGGACCTGAATTCAAATTTGTCCTTAGATACTTCTTAGCTGTGTGATACTTAAACCCCATGGCCAAGCCCTTATCATTCTTCTTCCTTGAAGTCAATGTGCAGAATTGATTCTAAGATGGAAGATAAAAAAAAAGTTAAAGCAGAGCAACCCTATAATAACTCCTCTTTCTATTCTGAAAACTGTATCATCCTTCTTGTCTAAAACCTCATTGTTTTATAAACTATTAGGTTGGAATTCTTTTAGGAAACAAAAAATTGGGTTCATAATAAAATACTAGCAATTTTAAAAGTATTGAAAAATCTAAAGGGAATCAATCAAAGACAAGAAATAGGCAAACAAATAACAAGTTCTAAGCATTAAGCTTTAAAAATACTAATATAACTTTGGCTTGTAAATAAAAAGTATATGAATTGGAGGTGGTTGATGTTGAAATGAAAATTAATGATAAAAATTTTCTTCTCACAATGGTACAAGTAATTGAAAAGGAAAATTCTAAAGATCATATTGTGCTGTCTAAGTAGGACTAATCATTTGAGTTTCCATTTTCAGCTCATTGGATCACAGCATTTGAATAATCTAGACTTTTTCTTTAGCCTTTTGACTTGATAAGCTTTTTTGAACCTTAACCTCCTTGTTTAGCTCTATATCTAAAATTTTGGCTGACCATTGCGCAGTTCCTTCCTGAATATTCCCAAAACATCTAAAATTCTAACTTTTCCAGTACTTATTCTGAAATCTGCCTCTTTGTTTGACTTCCTTATATCTATCAACAGTTCTACTGTACAATCTACCAACAAAGAACTGTCACAGTCTGAATGCAGATCAGAGCATACCATTTCTCTATTTAACCCTGTGAGTATTTTTCCCTTCTAAAAGAGATATGTATAATCTTTCACAACATGCTGAACATGGAAATATTTATAGCATCGTAGCACATGTATAACATATTCTATATTGTCTCTCATCTCAGAGAATGGGGAGAAGAGGAATGAAAGAAGGAAACATGGATTGCAAAATTTCAGAAAATGTTTGTTAAAAATTGTATGGGGGGCAGCTGGGTAGCTCAGTGGATTGAGAGCTGGGCCTAGAGACGAGAGGTAACTAGGTTCAAATCTGACCTCAGACACTTCCCAGCTGTGTGATCCTGGGCAAGTCACTTAACCCCCATTGCCTAGCCTTTACCACTATTCTGCCTTGGAACCAATACATGGTAATGATTCCAAGATGGAAGGTAAGGTTTTAAAAAAAATTGAATGTACATATAATTGGGGGGAAGTAATACTGTAGAATCTAATTTTTATATGGATCTATTATCACTGTCTCTTCTTCCTCCTTCATTGGTAATGGTTGTTGTGCTTTGTTCTTGAAGAAGACCAACATGACATCATAGGTGATGTCATTGACTTGTATATAAATTGGATTTAAGTGAAGTAGAATTGCACAAATGTTAGTCTCACTCTCTTCCAGGGTATTGAAAGTCCAGTGGAAAGACAAGAGTCTAGATGGCTGAGGTTGGCTCTAGATGCAGTGAATGACATTGACTTCTTCAAATTCTAACCAAGAGGGAAGCAAGGCACAGGACTGCTTCCTTAACCTTCATGGCCACTACAAAAAAATTGTTCTGGAATAAAATAGAGAAAAAAAACAAAATAAAAAAGAACAATTATTCTTATCTGTCCCTTCCCTGGGGTGGATGGGTCTTTTATTTAGGGTAGAAACCTCGCTAACTCACCAATGGGTTTGAAATCCATCAGATACCCTCAATATGGTTTAGGCTGCTTGCCTGCAACTTCTTGGAGCCACAGGTGAGAGCTGGGGGAGAAGGTAGATACCAAAGGAAGACAGCATCCCTAGAAAGGGCTTGGCAAGTTCTTATCCCATAGGCACTGGTTTTCCTTGAACACCCCATAAACTCCCATATTATCTAACTTTCAGTGTATCCAATGAGCAAAACTTCATTAAGTGAATGCTCTTGTAATTAGTGGGGATGATACAAAGTTGAGATGATGGTTCCCAGTCTACAAAAATGTTGCCAATCATAGAAAGGTTGACAACAGCGGAAGTAACATGAAATTTAAAGAAGACCTGAATTTGAATCCAACAATGCTTACAGTACATATGACTCTGAGCAAGTCATTTTCCCCCTTGGTATTCAGTTTCTTATTTTTTTAAAATTTTCTTTAATTAGTCAATTTAGAATATTTTTCCTTGGTTTCAATTATCATGTTCTTTCCCTCCTCTCCCCCCAAACCCTGTATCTGAACGCACAATTCCACTGGGTTTTACATGTGTCTTTGATCAAAACTATTTCCATATTGTGGATGTATGCACTAGGATGGTCTATATCCCCAATAATATCCCCAACAACCCATGCGATCAGACAGTTGTTTTTCTTCTGCGTTTCTACTTCCACAGTTTTTCTTCTGAATATGGATAGTGTTCTTTCTCATAAATCCCTCTGAATTGTTCTGGATCATTGCATTGCTATTATAGAGATGGCCATTGCATTCGATTGTACCACAGTGTATCAGTCTCTGTGTACAATGCTCTCATGGTTCTGCTCCTTTCACTCTGCATCAATTCCTGGAGATCATTCCAGTTCTCATGGAATTCCTCCAGTTCATTATTTCTTTGGGCACAATAGTATTCCATTGCCAACATATACCATAATTTTGCTTTCTCTCTCTTCTATTTGGCCCTTATCTCTAACTATTGTAGTTTCCTCTTAGAAGGTGAAATTTTGTATACTCCTGTAGATTTTAGAGGTACAAGATGATTATGTTAAGTAATCAATTGGGGAGACTAGTTCCTCAATAATCATCATGGGGGTTGTGACTTTTAGATTTTACTCCACTCTGCTTAGTCTTTAGAATTTTAGCAACCAGGAATGTATACAACCCCACTTAAGAATTAAGTGTGGGGGAGGAAGGTCTATGACCCACACGTGCTAGCAATTGACAAATCAGAACAACTGACTGACCTCCTGTGCCATCCAAAGCCAAGTTTGGTACATGTAAGACACAGGAAGTAACATAAAGAACTGCTTTTATATTTTGTGTCACTCACTGTGAATGGGATTTGGCTGTGGAACTTGACCATGGAGGAACTCGAGTTTGAGTCCTGAGACTGCTTCCCTTAGACAATCACATGGTGAGTGATAATGCTGACTCCTCTTTCATTGGCTTTTCTGAAGGCACCAGCCCTTGGAAAAGCCGGTCTCTTGGGATTCCCTTTCCCTTGGTTTCTGGAGTCACTAGTCTTTGGAGAGACCCCTTTACTGAGACCTCTGAACTCCTGCAGAGTTCAGACCAGGCCAGGGCAACTATCCTTCCCTTTTTCCTCTCTCTCTCTCTCATTCTTAATTTCTTCTTTCTATTATAAATAAACCACCATAAAATTCCATTCTGACTTGAGTATTTCATTGGGATTTAGAATTTAAATCCCTTCATGGTCACCAGACTATAAGGGGTAATAAATATTATAGTTGAACTGAAAAAAAAAATATACATATGTATATATATAATTTAGTTAGTTGCCAGGGATTTAAATTCTAAATCCCAATGAAATACTCAAGTCAGAATGGAATTTTATGGTTCAACCATAAATTTACCCCTTCCACCCCAATCAGAGGACATCCCCTCATTTTCCAATTTTTTTTTTTTGCCACCACAAATAGCGTAGCTATGTATATCCTTGTACAAGTCTTTTTTCCTTATTATCTCTTTGGGGTATAAACCCAGCAGTGCTGTGGCTGGATCAAAGGGCAGACAGTCTTTTAGGGCCCTTTGGGCATAGTTTGAAATTGACCTTCAGAATGGTTGGAATAATTCATAACTCCAGCAGCAATGCATTAATGTCCCAATGCTGCCACATCCCCTCCAACATTTATTACTTTCCTTTGCTGTCATGTTAGCCAATCTGTTAGGTGTGTAGCAAGGGAAATTACAGGGCGCAAGAGAATGATTGACAGGACATGAGACTCAGAATTTTCCTGAGCCTGGTTGAGTCAGAACTCCTAGGAACAGACTACCAACTGTCACTCTGGAGCTGCAAGTTGAAGGTGAAAGATGTGTCGCTGAGACATCCTGGAAATCCATCCATCAAACAACTGGCCTTGAGGATTCACTAGCTGTGATAAGAGAATATCTCCAGTTTCCCTGGTGGACAGCTGGACTGGGGAAAAGATCTCTACCTTCCTGGGACATCTGAGGACATCATCTGGACTCCAGTACTGGATTCACCAAGGACTCTTTGTTTGTGAGAAATATGGTTACCTTTTGGAGTTGCCTTTTGGAATTTGTGTAATTAGTTAAGGTAGTTAAATAATGGGTTTAATTAGAGGGTAAAGCAGATTTCCCCTTCTCCCATTTTCCTTCCTCCCTTCCTCCCTTCTCTATTAATAAATTCAATATTATTTATATGTGCTGTTTTCCCTTTGTTTTACCTTCCTTCCCTCTTTAAAAATACAGATTTAACAGTTGGACAGCCAGCTAATTTAGAAAAAAACATTTTTTTTATATTTATATAGAAAATTTATATAGGAAAGTCAATTGAAGACTGGAAGATTCTATTTTGACTCAGAGAGTAATATATCCTACAGGAAGGGGCCAGCAAAATTCTGAGACTCTAGCTATGCTGGGAGGAACATTTAATCTTTAACTACCCTCTGCCACATGGTCTAGGCTGCCATATTTGTGGCCATATTTGATTTTTTCAATTTTTAAAATAATTTTTCCCTTTTGTTAATTGTTTGTTAATAAGTTATTCATAGCAGATTGTAACAACTCAAATTCACTTGGATATACTTTATTATCTATGCATGTAAACATGTCTAGGGAAATGGTAATGGATTTTCTATGTTGTTATGGGGATATGTTTTGCATATCCTATATATTGTCTTTGTGCTTTTTCCTAATGTATGTTATGTGGGTTTGGATCATAAGTGGATGAAACCTTTTATGGAAATTACAATGCAAACTGTCCTGTATCATATTCCTGTGATGTGTATCTGTCTTTGTTTTCTGTATAAGTGTAGACTACTGTTCTTTCTTATTGGCAAATGGTTTAAAGCAATAATGATTTGGTTGACAAAGAATTCAGAGTTCAAACTAAAAGTAATATATATGAAACAACAGCTTGACCAGATGGAACTATATATAAAGGAGAAAAAGTTTGTGAGTACAGAATATGGATGTGGGGAAAAAGTAAATACTGAAATAAATGGAAATTTGAATAGGTTATAACAAGAAGAGGCTGGAGGAATGGTTACTCTATTTCAATTAAGAGATCTCCCTATAGTCTCAAGGAATGAAATCTTCCAAGTCAAGATACACAAAAGATACACCCCAGAGGACTTGGAATCCATAAAGAAAAGAGCTCTAGCCTTTGTAAATGAATCAAATCAGGTAATTAAGGAGATGAAGAGGACTATTGATTTATTTGACCCCAATTATAAGGATTTTGCCCTCTTAATGAAAGGGCAATTAACAAAACAGGAATGTAATAAGGTGAAAGAGGAAGCCAGACAGGATCCCATGTTACCATAATGGCCAGAATATTATTCAGACACTGAGATGAACAACAAAATGCGATATGAAACAATGAAGGAATGTAGACAAGCAATAATAGAGATCATGTGTAAGTATTGTAACATTTAAAATAGTTGGAGACATAAACTGTAATATTTAAAATAGTTGAAGCTATAAACTGTAATGAGTTAAAGTGGTTGATGTTGTAAACTGTAGTGAGTAAAATATAGTGGAAGATATAAATTATAGTAGATATAAGAGTGGGTGAGTAAATTTGACTGTGGAAAATATGTTTCACTACAGTGTCTTGGTTTTAAATCAAATATAAGGTGGTCACCAGGGAAATATTCCCAATCCTGAATATGCCCAAGTCAACTGGGTTTTATAGAGAATTTAATTAATAATACAATGAGTAATCAAAGAAAGAGAGAGAGAAAAAGAAGTATAAGTATTAAGGGCCTTAAGCCAACATGGCCTAGACCTGAGTCTTAAGAGAGAGAGAATCAGTCAGTCAGTCTTTTATCACTCACCACAAGGTCTGTCTAAGCAAGGATTCTAGTGACACCAGGCCAGCTCCATCTCAGCTGACTTCACCAGAGAGAGTTCCAGCCAGAGTCCTCCTCAAAGAGAGATCCAGCCAGAGCCTGTTTCAAAGGGCCTCTCTCCAGAGCCTCCAGAGGGACAGAGTCCCCTCAGAGGAGCTCCAGTGAGACCTCCTTAGAGATTGTCCTCCAAGAGCTTCCCTTCTCCAGAGCCTCTCTCAAGAGATTCTTCCCAAGCAATCCTCATCAGAGATCTTCCAAAAGGATTCCTTTTCAAGAGGTTCTGCTTTTTCTTATATAGGGGGTTTTCTCCTATGTCACCTCCCCTAAGTCCTTACATCTACCAATCACAGTAGACGTTTTGCAAAGGACAACCCAATCTAAAAACACTGCTGGGTCGACTAATCCCCTCAGTAAGTCTGAACCAGAGAAAACACAGCTGAGTCGACTAATCCCCTCAAGAGAAAACCTCTAAGTAAGTTTTCACCTCTTTGCTCCTGGCAAGTTTGCAAGTTGCCCGACCTTTATAGGTACCTAGCATCCCATTGTATCAATTCTAAAAACAGGCATGGCTCAAAGAACTCCCTGCCTCATCATAAGCATGGGTCCAAGTACTTTCATTGTTTAGCAAGGAGTTTTCTCCCCTAAAGCAGTCTTAAGTATGGGTAGAGTAGAGGTCCTCCCATTTCTGATCCTGGCGAGTTCTCACAGTCAAAATGAGGAATGTTCCCACTAGGGAATTGTTCCAATTGAGAATTCCCCATTGGGGAAAATTTTTAACATTGACAAGTCTGAGAAATTTCAAGATTTACAGTATACAAGAAGACTTTGGTCCAAATTTGAATCTATAAAAAAAATCCACTGAAACACCTACATCATTCCTGGACTGAATCACTGAAGCAGCTGAGATATATCTGAATATGGATGTCCTTGAAGAAGGGACAATATCACATATAAAAAGGGACTTTATAAAAAACACCATTCCCAAAATAAAATTATTTTTAAAAAACAATTTTCCTGATTGGGGGGACATGGAGCTGGAGGACATTAGATGAAAGAAAACATACTTTACCACAGATAATGAAGAAAAATATGAGGATAGAGACACTATAGTGGAAGATTTTAAAAGAAAAATTAGGGAAACTGAAATTAAAGCTAAATAATATGAGATAAAAGAGGTTAAGGCAGTGGCTATATTAAGATTAATGAAGCCTAATAATAATTATTATTATAAGCCAAAAGATAGAAGATCAGTTCCCCAAAATATTTTCCTCTGCAATAGGGTTGGCCATTTTGTAAAAGAATACGATTATGGAGGCCAGTTTGCAAACCAAATGAATAGGTATAGAGTATTTAATAGGAATAATAATTGGAATAATAACTATAATAATAATAATGACTGGAATAATAATAACTACACAAGGAAAAATAATGGAAATGTGTGTCAAAATGCCTGTTGCCAAGGACCATAAGCACCAGATCTCAACACTATGTAGGACTGGGTTAAGTCTGGAGCAAGGCCTAAATATAGTCAGGTGGTTAAGGGTGATGAGAGCAAAGGGGCATGTTCCTTATGAAGGTTTCCCTGGTGTACTTCTATAATTAAATAGAGGGATAATAAATTGAGAGTAAATGAATGTGAGTGTAATGGAAATAAGAATAATGAAAATAAAGATGAATTGATTGAATCAAATGATAATATAATTACTGTTACTAATTGTAAGGAAAAAGAAAATTGTAACATAAATTTAGTAGAAAATTCTAATGAACTTAAAATAAGGGAAACTACTGAAGGATGTAAATTGGATAATGATAATGAGATTGTAAATAAGAAAAATGATACCAAGGTAGAGATTATAAAGACCATTGACACTGGTGAAAAAGCTGATGATGGAGTTAAAGATGCAAAATTCTGGTAATATCATGTAGTTCAAGCAGATGCAAACTTGGATGGACATGGAATGACTGAGCTTTGTTCTGATATTACTGTGCTAGCACCAATATTAGAAACATTTCAACCTTCAAACATTACAGAACCAAATGTATCTGTCACTATAGATAACAAGATTTATGATCTTTTGGTTGATACTGTAGCCAGTAAGCACTTTTGCAAAGTCTTTCTAAGAATTTTAGAGCTGTGGGTGCAATGGAAGTAATATGAGCACCTGAAAAATCAGAGTGAGTAGCAAAATCACAAGATAAAATGATGTCTTTAGGTCCTTTATCTGTGGAGCATGCATTTCTTTGTATGTCAGATTGTCCCATTAATCTACTAGGTAGGGATTTATTATGTAAATTACAAGCAACAATCCAAAGCATTAATACTGTTGATATCTCATTATATCTACCAGAAGAATCTCTGAAGTCTTTTCAACTGCTATTCTTAGATTCAGTCAGTACAGAAGATGACTAGGATTCAATCTGTCCTATAACTGAGGATGTCCCTGATGACTTATGGTCAAAGTCTTCCATAGATGTAGGTCTATTGAAATCAGATATTTCTATAAGGGTAAGGACTAAGGAAGGACCAGTTCCTTGTGTAACTCAATATCCCTTAAGTAAAGACGCAAAAGAGGGTATAAGACAAATCATGGAATCCCTAATCCAAAAAGGGATCATAATACCTTGATCGTCAGAATATAATACACCTATACTTCCAATCAAAAAGCCAAAGCTAGATCAAAATGGCAAAGTAGTATACAGATTCATACAGGATTTAAGAGCAGTAATGATCATGTGATAAAGACACACCCTATTGTACCAAGTCCAGCTGCTATAATTTCTTCCATTCTGACTCAGGCAAGATATTTTACCATGGCATATTTATGCTCAGTGTTTTTCTCAATACTGATTCATGAGTATTCTCAAAGGATCTTTGGTTTTACTGGGAAAAAATGAAGGGGATGTGGACTCATTTTCCCCAGGGATTCACTGATTCCCCGAGTGAATTCTCACAAATTTTAAATAGAGATCTAAAAACCATAACATTCAAGGAAAGTAAAATAATGCTTTTTGTTGATAATATTCTCCTTGCAAACCCAAGTGCTAAAGTGTGTCTCAGAAATAGCAAGATTGTTTTGACAGAATTATATGAATGTGAGCATAAAATCTCCAAGTCAAAATTATGGTGCCTTTTGCCTCAAGTGCAATATCTTGGATTTGTGTTATCAGAGGGTTCTAGAAGTATTACACAGAAAAGAATACCAGACATCCAGAAACTGAGTGCTCCTAAGACCAAAAAGCAACTCAGAGATGTTCTTGGAACAACTGGTTTCTATAGGCAATGAATACCTGGGTATAGTGAATTAACAAAGTGTTTAACAGATTTAACCAGGAATACAGAACCAGAACCTCTGAAACTAAAACTTGAACATCTGTAAGCCTTGAGCAACCTTAAAGAAGGCCCCAGCATTGTGTATCCTGGACTAGACAGAATCATTTCAACTGTGTGTCAGTGAAACAAAAGATATTGCTTCTGGTGTACTGACACAGACTTTAGGACAAAGTTATCATCCAATTAGATATTATAATTGTCAGCTTGCTCTAATAGCTGCTGGTACAGTTCCTTGTCTAAGGGGTGTGTAGCAGCTACAGCTGTGTTAGTCCAGAAGTCAGCAGATTTAGTTTTGGGGTATATATTGACTGTATATTGTTCACATCAAGTGCATCGACTTTTCCACTTAAATCTCCTTCATGCACAAGTGTCTTTGTGCACACTCATCTATCATAGATGAAAATGCACAAAGACAATCATTATCTTTGATTACCAAGAGACTACTACTAAGGAAATTTCATGCTTTAAAACAAAGACTCAATGAATTACATGATATGGGAGTATTGATCCAAGTTGTTCCATTGGATTATTCTCTCCATAATTTCAAACTGGGAGATATCATATATATTAAAAATTTTGTTAAAACATCAGCAACACAAGAAAATTGGGTAGGTCCTTAAATCATTGAGTTAGTATCTTCATCTTCAGTAAAAGTTTTGGGTATAGATTCATGATATTGTTCATGTATAAAATCAGCACATGGTATAAATAATGAAAATGTAGAAATATTGAACAGGAAGAAATTGAAGAAGAATAAATAGTAGAAAGTGAGAACCATCAGACAAATTGAGTCTATAATCAGAAAGATCAGTAAGGGGAGGACCATACCAGTGGAAGAGGACATTTGGAAGTAGACAATGCAGATGAAGAAGAGAAAACAGAAAATTGATGGACATTGTTAAAAGACTGAAACTTATAAATTTAAAAACTTTGAGAAATTTTCAATGAAAAGGACCAGAGAATTAATGGACTAATGAATTAAAATTTTGGGTAATATATTATAACACAAAAGAATATAACAAATTCACAAATATTCATAAATATATTTACTACCAAGGATTTGGAGAAGAGGAATTATTCAGTCAAGCAAGGTAAGATAAAAAGAAAAATCTGAAGTAGTGGTAAATATATTACATGCAACAGTAACATAAAACTAGTAAAACAATGCAACAGCAAAAATAACAATATAACAAAACATAAAGACAAATGCAAAAACATGGTTATGTTAATGTTACATTGATTCACTATGTGAATGAGTAAAACAATGTATAGTTAGGGTACTAACAATGTTATAAGTAGTTATAAATTAGTTAGTTACAAAAATTAGGTAGATACTTAGTTTACTATAGAAAAATAAATAGGAGAATTTTATAAATATAGGGCTTTATTTTGATGAAGATTATAATTTAAGATAAATAAGATAGGATAAGTTACTGACTTACATTACAGCATATATAAAAGTGTACATTGCATAACACAAATAATGAGATGGAATTTGAACTCAGTTTCTTTAACCACAGAGTCAATGCTCTTACTCTTATACAATAATGGCACTTATCTTTAGATAGGAATGGCTATCTTCCAATTATGTTTGTGTATTTGGATTAGGACTTCAAATGGACTAAAATATCTGGTCAGCAGAAATATATTTAATGATAAGTTAACTGCTTCTCTATTTTAAAAGGATTCTCATATAGATTTTGCTTTTGAGTGGTATAAAATTGAGGTCTCTTCTTTGCTGAGTGTCAGAGCAGGGAAAGTGAAGGCATTGATTAAGGCATCTTGCCTTACTTCTAACAATATGTCTTTGTTTATACCTAGCTGTGCCCAAAGGCAGTGGTGATGGGCAGATTTCTTCATGAGTACAGAACTGTTTAAGGAATAAAAGGTACATGAAAGTCCAAATGGAAACAGATAAAGCAAAAGTACTGCAGGCGACCAATAAATCTTCAATTCTGGGCACTAGCCATTCCTCTGGCTGGCATCCTATATTGCCCAAGCTTTATTAATAACAGGTGATGTGTAGGAGGGAAAATAATACAATGCCATTTTGAGGTTTGTTTTGACAGCTTTGTTACCCATAAGTTTATGCCCAGATGCACACACATACTTTATATGAGGTTATTGCTCAGCCATGGCTTGTGATGGCAAAAGCCCAATCTGCCCATCTTCATCACTCTTAACAGACACTGTTGTCAGAAAGCAGTTTTTTTTTTTCTGAAGGGAAGCAACAAAAGAATAAAGGACAATTTGAAAGTAAAAAGATCTAGTATGAACATAGGTTATAATATATATATATATATATATATTTCTACACACACACACACACACACACACACACACACACACACACACATATATATATATATATATATATATATATATATATATATATATATACATGTTCTATGTATTTATACAGGTTAGGTCTAAATAGTATGAAGTAGCAGAGGTTCTAAAAACTCCTATCATCCTTTAAGAAAGTTTCTCTCTCCCTCACCTTTTTTGCATGTTATGATTAAGGTATTATCTATGTGAAGAGATATTTGAAATAAAAATGAAAAGCAGTTTAATAGCCAATTTGAATATTTGAACCAAAATGCAACAGAAGTATACAGTCAAGAGTGATGTAATAACTTATAGGTAAACTGATTTAATCCAAGGAAAACTGAATATGCATATCATAGGACTAAATAGTATCTGTTTCTATACTTACTGATTTGATAAAATTCATTTAAAACAGATGAAAATTAACACAAGTTGAAATATACACCTTGAAAACAAAAAACAAGAGGAAAATACAAGACTTATTCATAAAACAAGTTAATTTCCCATTAGATTATATGTGTGTGTATGCAGACATAATGGCTAGGAAATTCACAATTATTCCTCAATAAATAGTATTGTCAAGCTATACAATATACTGATTCTATTCACTTCCCTTTGCATCAGTTCATTATTTCATAGGAAAGTTGCATCTTTCAAGGTTTTTTCTTTATTTTTCTGAAATCATCTTGTCATTTATCACAGCAAAATAGTATTTCAAAACAGTTATGTATACCATAACTTGTTCAGCCATTCCCCAATTTATGGACAACCTATCAGTTTCCAATTCTTTGCTATCACAAAAAGAGCTACGTTAAATATTTTTCTACAAATAAAGCACTTTTCACCTTTTTATCTTTTAGCAAAGAAACTGAGTAGCCATATTGATGGATCAAACCTCGCCATCCAAAATGTGCCCAGACAGTTCGCACATTTTACAATGTGAGTCGTCTTAGAGATCCATCTTATTTGCAAACATTCCAGTCCTGCCTGGATGACAAGCTGTCTGCCAAGGGACCACTCACTGGAAGCTCAACCAAGGAATGGAAACAGTTCAGAGACACAGTGAAGGAAACATCAAAGGCAGTCCTAGGCCCCAAACAACGCAACCACCAGGACTGATTTGAGGAGAACAACACTGCTATTGAAGACCTGTTGAACAAAAAGAACAAAGCCTTTATGGAGTGGCAAAATAACCCAAACTCTGCTCCTAAAAAGGGCAGATTCAAATCTCTCCAAGCCACGGCGCAGCATGAGATCAGGAAGATGCAAGACCGATGGTGGGAAAAAAAGGCAGAAGAAATCCAGCATTTTGCTGATATGAAAAACTACAAACAATTTTTCAGTGCCCTCAAGACTGTCTATGGGCCATTAAAACCCACCACCACTCCCTTGCTATCCTCTGATGGTGACACTCTCATAAAAGATAAAAAAGGCATCAGCAACAGATGGAAAGAACACTTCAGTCAGCTTCTCAACCGACCCTCTTCAGTTGACCAAAGTGCCCTTTATCAGATCCCCCAAACCGCACCATTGAACAACTTGACGTCCCTCCTTCAATAGAGGAAGTCCAAAAAGCCATTAAACAAATGAGTGCAGGCAAGGCACCCAGTAAAGACAGGATTCCAACCGAGGTGTACAAGGCCTTAAATGGAAAGGTGCTCCAGGCATTCCACATAGTGCTGACCAGCATATGGGAGGAGGAAGACATGCCCCCAGAACTCAGAGATGCCTTTATCGGAGCACTATACAAGAACAAAGGCTCATGAGCAGCCTGTGACAACTACAGAGGCATGTCTCTACTCTCCACTGCTGGAAAGATCCTCGCCCATGTTATGCTCAACAGACTCCTGTCATCTGTTTCGGAGCAGAACCTGCCTGAATCACAATGTGGCTTCCGACCAGATCGCAGCACCATCGACATGGTCTTCACGGTGAGGCAAATGCAGGAAAAATGCCTTGAGCAGGACCTAAGTCTGTACATTGTCTTCATAGACCTAACAAAGGAGTTCGACACAATGAACAGGAACGCATTGTGGGTGATCCTCAGCAAGCTCGGTTGCCCAGCAAAATTCGTCAAACTGATCCAGCTCTTTCATGTCGACATGACAGGGGAAGTCCTATCTGGTGGAGAGACTTCCGATGGCTTCAACATCTCCAATGGCGAAAAACAAGGCTGTGTCCTCTCTCTGGTACTATTCAACCTATTTTTCACCCAAGTATTACAACATGCTGTGATGGATCTAGACCTGGGCGTCTACATCAAATACCGACTGGATGGCTCATTATTCGACCTTCGCTACCTGACTGCAAAAACAAAGACAACAGAGAGACTCATCCTGGAAGCTCTCTTTGCAGATGTTTGTGCTCTCATGGCCCACTAAGAAAATCATCTCCAAACCATTGTGGACAGGTTCTCCACCACAACAAAACTGTTTGGCCTGATTAACAGCCTCAGCAAAACAGAGGTGCTGTTCCAACCTGCACCAGGGAGGCCAACTAACCAGCTGTGCATTATAATCGATGGCATGCAGCTTTCTAACATCAACACTTTCAAGTACCTGGGCAGCACCATCGACAACAATGGGTCCCTAGACCATGAGATCAATGTCAGGATCCAAAAGGCCAACCAGGCACTCAGGTGGCTGCACTGCAAAGTCCTCCAACACAGAGGTATAAGCACTGGGACGAAGCTCAAAGTGTATAATGCAGTGGTCCTCAGCTCGCTCCTGTACGGTTGAGAGACATGGACCCTGTACCGGAAGCACATGAAGCAGTTGGAGCAATTCCACCAACGTTCCCTCCGGTCAATCATGAGGATCCAATGGCAGGACCGAATCACCAATCAGGAAGTCCTCGACAGAGCCAACTCCACCATCATCCAAGTCATGGTCCTCAAAACCCAGCTACGATGGTCTGGACACATCATCTGCATGGACCCACAGCGAATACCAAGACAGGTATTCTATGGTGAACTGTCATCTGGACTCAGGAAACAAGGCCGACCAAAGAAAAGATTCAAGGATCAGCTAAAGTCAAACTTGAAGTGGGCTGGCATTACACCAAAGCAACTAGAACTTGCTGCCTCTGACAGAAGCAGCTGGTGAACCCACATTAACCATGTCGCCACCTCCTTTGAAGATGAACAACATCGACATCTCTCCACTGCGCATGAACACCGACACCAGGCCACAACTGCACCTCCCATAACAACTGGCGTTCCATGCCCCATGTGCCACAAACTTTGCGCCTCAGCCTTTGGACTCCAAAGCCACATGAAGGTACACCGTAGATGAAACTGCACAAAGACAATAGTCATTCTCGGTCACCGAGAGACTACCATTACTATACTTTATTATCCTTTGAGTATAGTTCTAAATTGTTATCCATAATGTTTGTATCAGATTGCAACTGTACCAACAGTGTATTAGTATATCAATTTTCCTCCATCTTCATTAATATCTATCATTTTATTATTTTGCCATATTAACCAATATTATATAAATTATTTGGGAAAAAAGGCAAAGAAGGATTCTTGCCAAATTACTTTTATGATACAAATATGGTGCTGTTATGTATAATAGGAAGAACTAGAAAAGAGAACGAAAACTATAGAACAATCTTACTAATGAATGTTGTAAAAGTAATTAAATGAAATACTAGCAAGGAGATTACAAAAATATATATTATAAGGACCATTCAGTATCACTAGGTGGATTTCATACCAATAATGGAAGGTTAGTTCAATATTAGGAAAGCTAACATTATAGTTGATTGTATCAATAATAAAACCAAGAGTAATCATCTGTTTATCTCAATAGATGCAGAAAAAGCTTTTGACAAAATACAATATTCATTTCTATTAAAAACACAGTGGAACATGAGAATAAGTGAAGACTTCATTAAATCTAAAAATCATCAGCAAACATTATCTTTAATAAAGACAAGTCAACAACCTTCCTAACAAGATCAGGAATAAAGCAAATATGTTCATTATCAACACTCTTATTCAATATTGTAAAAGAAGTGCTAGCTATAACAATAAATGAAAAAGAAATTAAAATAATTTTGGATAGAACAAATAAGATCATCACTCTTCATAGATTATATAATGGTATAATTGGAATATTCTAGATAATTAAAATTAGTTGAAAAATTAACAACTATAGAAAAGTTTCAGGATATAATCAAATAAACACACATAAATCATTGGCATTTCAATATGTTATCAACAAAAATCCATCATCCAAAATTGGAAAAAAATATTTGCAATTGATATATCAATAATTTAAAGTATTTGGAAATTTACTTGCCAAAAGAAGACTAAGAACTCTGTGAACCTAAAAAACAAACAAACAAAAAAAAACATTTCACACAAATAAAGTCAGATCTATGCAATGAGGAAAAGTATTAACTGCTCAAATGTAATAAAAAATATAATAAAAATTACAAATTCACTTACACTAACCTACTTATTCTGAGCCATATCAAAGAAAGTGCCAAAAAGTTATTTTATTGCACTAAAAAAATAATATCAAAATTAATCAGGAAAAACAAAAAGTCAGTAATATCAAGTGAATTCATGAAAAAAAAAATGTAAAGGGAGATGGCCTAGGATTACTATAATTCAAATTGTATTGTAAAGCAGTAATCATCAGAACAATCTGGTACTGGTTAATAAATAGACTGGTTCATCAATGGAATATATTAAGTATATAAAAACCAAGTAATAAATGACCATAATAATTAAATATTTAATAAGTCAAAATATCTCAGGCTTTGGGACAAAAATAACTATTTGATAAAAATCTGTTAGGAAAATTGGAACAGTATGGCAGTATGGCAGAGATGGGGAATAGACCATTATCTTACACCATATACCAAGCTAAAGTCAACATGGGTACTTAATCAAAATATAAATGGTCATAATGTAAGTATACCAGGTGAGCATGAAATAATTTATCTCTCTGATATATGGATAAGGGAAGTATTTAAAATCAAGCAAGAAATTAAAAACATTATAAAATATAATCTAATTTTAATTATATTAAATTAAAAACATTTTGTACAAACAAGTTAATTAGGATTAGAAGCAAAGCAGAAAAGTGGGAAAAATAGAGCAAGTCTCTCTGATAAAGGTCTAAATTATCAAAAATATAAAGAACTAAATAAAGTTTATAGAACTATTAGTCATTTTCCAATTGATAAATGGTAAACAGACAGTTGTCAGATGAAAAATATTATAGTTATCTATAGTCATGAGAAAAAAAATGATTTAAAACAGTCTTAATTTGAGAAATTCAAGTTAAAAAACTGAGCTACTACATTGCACCAATCGATTGGCTAATATGACAGGACAGGATTTTGCCAATGAAAGAGTTCTATCTATTCTCTTTCCAATAGCTATGCCCCTTTACTTTGTACAACAATTCTTGCTAAGAATCATAGAACATTTTAGCCCTAAGGACATGGAAAAACAAGTAGAAGAACCTAAACGGTTAGCTTGTTAGTATATCATGATATCTTTGTTGCTAAGATAGAGATGTGATTAAGGAATTTAAGGAGATTCCTATCTAGTCAAATTACTGGACCAGAAAAGTAACTATTAAAAGTTCTTCAACCTGGAAGATTTCCAACAGAATGCCCCAGAGTTTTTCCCTTGGCTCCGTGTTATTTCACTTTATTAGCAATAACTTAGGTAAATATCTGAATATCATACTTACCAATTTATCACTTGTTGTGAATTAAGTATTAAAAAGTTATGAAGAAAAATCTCAAAGGACTAGGAAATTTGGATAAAGCATAATATTAAAATTTAAATAAGAACAGACATAAAGCCCTACATGGATTCAAACAGTAAACTTCAGAAATATAATGCTGAGGAGAGATGGCAAAGTATTGGTTCATATGAAAATGGAAATATTAATTATTTCCTACTTCCTCATCATAAAAATCATCAGTATTAATTAAAGATATATCAAGGGCATCATTGGTGAAGTTATTAATAGAGAAAAGCATTATAATAAAGCATGTAGGTTTTTTAATATACTTTCATTTTGTCATAAAACAACTACCCATTTCATTGGGCTTCTTCTCATTATTGTGTTCATTTCTCAAAATAATTGATAGTATCTGTTTTTCAAACTAAGATTTTGTTGTCAGTTTGAATAGAGGTATGGATCCCTCTTCCTTTTTCATTCCTGAATCCCTCTCATTTCCCTCCTACTTTCATTTACTAAGGATTCTGCTGCTACAACATACTGAGCTGGTAACATTAGTTCTAGCTAAAGAATGATTCTATAGCCCCAAACGTTTTATTAGACATCATTCAGATATCTCTTCTAGGACTAGACTCCACAGTAAAGAGTTTGAGACATTAGATCATAAGAAAAGTATCAAGAATATTAATAATAATGTCCCTAGAGGACTTGTTTAGCATTCCTTTTTTAAGTTGATTGTGATATTAAGGATGTCAAAAGGAGCCTCAGAGCTAGAGTGGGGAAAAAGAGTAGGAATTTATTAATCCAATAAGGTGCATCTCAAAGATATGTCAAAATTATTTACAGTTTCTTGAAATATAAAACCAAAAATGATTGTATCTGAAAATCTCTTATTTTAAATCGTAGACAAAGAATAAATTACAAGGTGATAGATATAAATCAAATGTACTCATAATGAAGGACCAGAGCACTGTTCAAACTGAAGTATACCTGAGGATTGGACAAGTTCTCATATTTAAGGATATAAGTGCACCAATTGTATTTAGTCCTGGACCTTTGCAGAACACCTATAAAGAATAGCCAATATTATCTACATCTTGATCATATAACAAAAATGCATGAAATGAGCCTTTTATTTCAAAAAGGTGAAAGTGGACTGGATTGCCTTTGATAAATCACTATAACAATTCCATTTTTTTTTTGCAAAGGAAAGCATATTAAGAAAAGTCCAGTGATCTAGTATAAGCTCCTATTTTATGGGTACCAAATCATTAAAAATAGAGTATCAGGAGAATTTTTAAAAATTATATCTACAAATGACGGGATAATGGAAGGATAGTATTGGGTGTGATTGGGTTGAAACATATAACATTAACATAGACTCCTAAGAAGAAGCAGATTAAACACTGTAGTCAGAGAAATGAAAAATATAAAAAGAAGATAGTCTATCAGGAGGTTTGACTAAATAATAACCAGTGTACAACCTATGTGCTCTACTTGTATACTCTGCATGTAGGGAGAAAGGAAGCAAGGGCCAAATTAGATGGTTCACATTCTGTGGTAAAGTTATGGGAGGGCATGGATAAGAGATATATATTATAGGCAAGCATACATGGGCTACAATCTGCATCTAAGAATGAGGGACTTTCACCGTTGATAAGGTCACAAATGTATTAAATATTTGCATAAGGAAAACAAACAATTACTCCTTAAACAGTAGAGTCATGGAAATGTCTAAGGGGATGCATCAGAAGACATATAAGGGCTATTTTAAAGTGATTTTTAAGTGGAATTTGGAAATATGAACTGTTAGATGACACCAGTTTTACCAGGGGTCCTGCCTCTCCACTTAGAATTTATTCTATCAAGAAACTAGCCTTAGAGAAGGAAATGAGAATTTTGTTAGATTAGATAACTTGCTGTATTCTTCTAAACTCTGAAATCCCATGATTCCCATATCCTATAAATACTTTCTGTAATATACTGATTGTTAATTAAAACCTTGTTTTTTCAGTATGTGGGCTACATTCAACATATCACAGTAGAAATAATTTTAGTACTTGATGTTTGAGACTTCTATTTAAACATTTCCCCTAATATTTATTAGTTGTTTGACTATAACTATGCATGCAAATTCTGCCACAAATGAAAAAAGGAAAATATTCTCTTTAATGCCTACCTTGAAGGTTTGTTTTGAAAATCAAGTGAGATATTTTTTGTTTTTAAAAATAATTGAAAAAAATCTCTATTTTATTCTTATAACAAATTTAAACATAAGTTTTCTAAAGTCATATGATTCATTTTGTTTCCCTCCCCTCTTCCCTCTTCCCTCTTCCCTCCTGGAGCTGACAAGCAATTCTACTGGCTTATACAAGTAGAGATAACATATTTAAAATGCTACTTATTTTTTTTTTGGTAAATAAAAGGCAGCATCTTAAAGATTGATCTAGTAGAAGTGTTAATTTGTCAAAAAATTATAAATTTGTCAGGAAGTACAGTAAAAAATACATATATATATATGTATATGTATTCAACCAAATACCTCTTGCTTCAATGATTTTGTAAAATATAAATCATGATTAGCATTGTTTTACTGTCCAAACCATTCTAGTTATACCTCAAGCTCATTAGCTTTCTTTAAGCACTAATTTTAAAAAAAAGTAGTAATATTAAAGGAAAGATGAATAGAAAGTATTTGTGTTTTTAGCATCCCAAAATTCAACCTCTTTGACAGATTTAGCTATATAATAATAGAGGTGAATAGGCAGCTCCCTATCTGGTGTGATGATGATATGGATTTATGTAGTGGTAGATATAAAGGGAGTTATCTCTATATCTTTTGTATAAAATCACCTCCATGCCAGAGATTCCCACTGTTAGAGATTTTTACTCTAGGCAAAAAGTCTCTTAAGATTCCTGTTTTTTTTTCATTCAACAAATATTTATAAAATTTATATATATATATGGTACTAATGGGAGATACAAAGTTAATTAAACAGAGACCCTTGGTTTTACATTAAAATAGCAGATGTAGGACATGAATGCAAAATTATACTACAAGTCTCAATGTGAAAGGGTATACACATAGAAAATTTGCCATCCTGGGAAGATAGTGGAAGTAGAGGTCTTCTAACAGCAACTCTCTTAAAATATCTTTCCTACAAATAATATAATTTAAGAACCAAAAATAAATAAATAATATTCAGTCATGACAGGAAGAAAAAAAATCCAAGCATGGAGTAACTGATTAGATAGTTATCCATGTGACATATTCATCAAAAATGACAGAATTAGCCCCACAAAAAGTAACAGAATTAAGTAGGATGAGTCCCCTTTGAAGAGAAGTGATAGGATAAATAACAAAGTCTTGTGATGTAGTGTCAGTCTTAATTGGGGAGAGAAAATGTTGGAAGTGAAAAACAATTGAACAAAAGCAATAATTTAACACTGATATATATATATATATATATATATATATATATATATATATATATATATATATATATCCTGCAAAGCTGAGCTTAAACATAAAAGAAACAAAAAATAAAGACAACATCAAAAACATTTTATATAGTAGGAAAAAATTTAATAATTCTTTCCAAAGAATCCATAGATGAACACCAATTTTAACATGTAGACCAACCAAATAGAAAAAAAAACTAAAAGTAATGAAAAATTTATTTTCATGTGGCTCGGGCAATATAGTCTATATTTTATTAGAAGTATACAATGACTTGTAATTGACATTATGGGTCATTTTTTTAGTTTATCTCAAATAAAGCTTGAATCTTAGGTAGAATATGAAATATCTACTTTTAAAGAATTAAATATTGGAGTATACTGAGGTGTGTGGATGTTGTTATCCACTAAGGGGTATCTCAGTCCCCTTTAGTAAAGTAAGGCAGACGGGGCCATATTCCACTAGGCCAGGACACAAACCAGTCTTCCAAAAACTTCTTTATGTAAAAATAACAGGTTTATTATTAAAAACAAAAGGGAGGGATGGAGGATTTAAGAACAAGGATGCCCTAATTTCTAAGATATACTACTTCCCTCTTCCTTCTAAGACCATAGCAAGATGGAGACTTTTGTTTATTGGTGCTCCCTGACACTCCCTGCTTCTGACTAATTATCCCCAAAGCCCTCTCTATATTACCTGACACTAAAATCCTCCCTTGTTGGTTATATAGATATTATTATGTTTCAAGATAGATACAGATGAATTCTAGGTGTCTGAGTTCACCCTGGCTGGACCAGGTCTGAGGTGAAGACCTTAGACTTCACACAACAATGGACTCTGCATAACACTTCTTCTTTGTAGAGGTTGATGATCTGCAGATATTCTTCAAGTGTGTTCCTTCTGTGGGAAAAGATATTCCCAAAGGAAATCAAAAAGTTTCCCTTCTCTCGCCAACAGGCTAGGTTAGACAGGATCAGCAAGAGAAACTCCTACCTCTCTGGCTTCAGGACAGAAAGCAATTGCAATTAAACCTTGCAACTTCCAAAGCTCTCCTTCTTCTGTCACCACATTCCAGAATCCCTTCTCTAGAGTTCCTAGCATGTGCTTATGCTAGTCCCTGCAAAACCCATTTTTAACTACACTTACATTCTTTCTATTTCTATTATTTCTACCATGACAAGACAAAAGGTATCCAAAGGTAAAAAGTTAAGTATTTAAGGAAATTTAGAAGAATTAATCATCAATTATGACTGAGTATCAATGAATCCTCCTTATATTACACCAACAAATTTTTTTCTTTTTTTTGTTTTCATGTACTTGGTACACAAAACTCATAGTAGGTACCTAATAACAATTGTTGAATTAAATTAAAAACAGTTCATATAAACTGAGGAAATGGAATTATCTGATTTACCTGAAAGTACAATGTATGAAAGGACTGTTGTGGCAGCTTCCACATTGATAAAAAGGAAAATTTGGATCTGAAGTTCATTTGACTTCCTTGAATAAGAGAGTGAATGAAAAAATATTCATTAAGCACTTAATGTGAACAAAACATCTGTGATGAGTATACAACCAATTAATTGATCAATCAACATTCACTTTTTAATTATGAACAATGTACCAAAACCTGTGCTAATTTCCAGGGATGCAAAGAAATTCAAGTGCACAAACACAGACCTTGCCTTCAAGTATCATTAAGTTGTAGTAATAGTTGTAGCAACAGTAGCAGTAGTAATTAGTGACCTAGAAGGAAGACATTACTAGAGGGAAAATCTGAAGTGTCTTGAGGAAAATGGGAAGGCATCCTGCAGAAGATAATAATTGAATTGAGTACAGAGAGAAGCCAAGGATGAGAAAATGAAGAGAAAAAAAATTCTAACGATAGGGGTCAGGCAGTGTGAAGTTACAGAGCTGGTAAATGAAGTGACTTCATTGAGGAATAGCAAGTAGGGAGCAAGGTGTAAGAAGTCTTGAAAATTAGAGACCTAAAAGAAGAGCCGTAAATGCCAAAGAAAGGACATTGTGTGTGTGTAAAGGTAATACAAAGCCATTAGAATTTTTTTTTTGTAGAAAGAGAATGGCATGATCAGACATGTATTTGGAAAATCACTCTGGCAATTTAATGAATAATTGAAAGTAGTGGGGAGAATTAGAAGATTACTGAATTTCAAACAAATAGAAAATGGAGTCAAATGTGTATGAATACAAAACATTTTCCAATTGGCAAATAGTTAAAACAGTGGTTCTCAACCTTTCTAATGCCGTAACCCCGTAATACAGTTCCTCATGTTGCAGTGACCCCAATCCAAAAAATTATTTTGGTAGCTACTTCAAAACTGTAATTTTGCTACAGTTATGATTCAGAATGTAAATACTTGATATGCATTATGTATTCTCATTGCTACAAATCAAACATAATTTAAACATAGTGATTAATCACAAAAACAATATTTAATTATATATTGAGAAATATTAATCCAACAGGTGGCAGCCTGAGTGCTGGGGCAGGAGGTAAGTCCTTCCTGGGGAGGGGGTCTGCAGACACTTCCTTCTTCTTCCTGTCATTTCCCTCCAGCTTGAGCTGAGGCTTCACTTTGCTGGTATTACTCGGCTCCATTATCCACTCCAGGAGTTATCTGCTCCAGGACTAGTTCTTAACCCCTCTGGAGCCAGCACCCTGGTGCTCTCTGGGTCTCTGTTTGAGTCCGGTCTCCAGGCAACTAGGTAAATCCATCGCCCCTCACAGGGGGAGTGCTGCTGATAAGTAACTAATATTAGTACATTGTGTGGGCAACAGGGTCCCTATTCTTTCCGAGATCTTGCTGTAAAGTAGCACAATTTCTCAGAGTCTAAAGCCATCAGAAATATGTATTTTTTGATGGCTTTAGGTGGCCCCTGTGCTTTGGTCATTCGACCCCCACTGGGGTCACGACCCACAGGTTGAGAACCACTGAGTTAAAGGATATGAACAAGCAATTCCCAAATAGAGAAGCAAAGAATATCTTCAGTCATATGAAAAAATGCTGCAAATGACTATTCATAAGAGAAATGAAAATTAAAACAACTCTGAGATACCACTTGACACTTATCAAAATGACTAATATGACAAAATAGAAAAGTGATTAGTGATAGAGGGGATATGGAAAAATTGAGACCCTAATACACTATTGGTGGAGCTGTGAACTGATACAACTGTTCTGGAAAGCAATTTGGAACCATGCCCACAGGACCGACAAACTGAGTATACCTTTGACCAAGAAATACCAATACTATTTCTGTATCCCAAAGAGATGGGGGACACAAACAATTTGTACAAAAATATTTGTATCAGCTCTTTTTGTGGTGGCAAAGAATTGGAAACTGAATGACTGTTTGAGCAAGTTCTGGCATTATGTGCTTATAATGGAATACTCCAGTGCCATAAGAAAGGACAAACAAGATGAATGCACACACACACACACACACACACACACACACACACACACAAATAAACAATTAGATCAATTAGAAGATTATTGTATTTAAATACATAAAGAACTGCCATAGAATGAATTGATGGAGTCTCGAGGCATAACATTGCTTCATTTTATTTCCCCCATACATTTTCTCTAGTGTAAGTAAAATGTGTCTTGTTTCATAACAGAATGAACATTAAAATTCATTTTGTATGACAACATGTGGACAACCTATATAATAATACTTTCAGTCCTGGGGAGAGGTAGAAGGGAGGGAGAGAACATGGACTGCAAAATGTCAAAAAAATAATTTTTAAAAATTGTAACAAAATGTAATAAGGAAAAATATTTTAAATTTTAAAAAGGTTTTTGTAATAGTCCTGTAAGTGGGCTTAGAACATATAAATATGAACATCTGAATAAGAAAAATAAAACCTAATTTACTAACATTGTCAAAGGCCTTGAATGACAGATTATGAAAATCCACTGAACTACCCAGCCACCTCAAGGAGCTTGTATTTTAATGGGGGGAGATATATTTTGTCATAATTCTCTTCAGAAACAATGGGTAATATACTATTTCAACATTCTAGAAGTAAAGGGGATTGGGAATAGCATCAGGAATGGGGTGACTGCTGTGGAAGTGAACTAAATTTCTTTCTCAGGATTTTCCTGAAAATTTGTTTTACACAGACAGTCACTAATAAAAATATCAAGGCAGAAGTTTCTTTAGGACATAGTCCCTGATAAGAAATAAAAATTAATTTGTCAATCATGTATATAACAGACTAAGAGACAAAAGAGGTAACCATAGATAATATTACTTATAATAAATCTAGTAAACAATAATTAACATTTGAATTAATGTAAAAGTCTGATATATAGTACAGAATAATTTAAATAAAATTGAATGCATGATATGAAAATAGAGGAAAAAAACAAATTTGAAAATGATTCTGCAGTTTTAAACCTCAAGAACTGGGAACATGTGATGCTGAGACAGAGACAGAGACACAGAGAGAAAGGGAGAGACAGAGAGATAAAGACTGAGAAATGAATCAGAAAGAGACTTTTGGTGGGGGTTGAAGGGGCTGAATACTTGACACTGGGGTATTTTGATATTGAGGCCAGAAGTCAAAAATTTTGGGAATGGAGGTATTCAGATAAGAATATTGTCTGAAACTAAAGATATATGTGTCATCTGCATAAAATGGCAAGTCACAGGAGGAGATGGAATTTCTATGGGAGAAGACTATAACAAAAACATATAGGTTCTATAGCCACTCTTTGCATATGGCAGCTATTGTGTTCCTAAATGAACCTTAACCTTGGCATCAGATTACTGAAGAACTTTTATACCTTTTTTTTTTAACTCTGTGCATACATGACCAAAATGCAATCATGAGAGATGAACTTTTCATATACCTTCAGTGATCTACAAGTTTCTGGATTCTCCATCAAAAGAGAACTATACTTCAGGATAAGTCATTACAATGTTTCAAGGGATAAGAAGATAGATAAGATAATGTCCCTTAATCTTTCTCCAACTTGTCAAAAGATAATGAATTTGAGGGACTTAAACAGGACAGAGTTGAAGAAGAGATGAGATATATTCTTAACTATAAATACCTTAGTATCGATCTCCTGGGATGGTATGACAGTAATTGTCAATAAATAATCTTGTTTTGTTTTTTGTAGATCCATTCTGGGATATAGAATTTTGGGCATTTCTTCTAACCATTTATTTTGCATGGAAGTAATAAATAACTACCCTACATGCGATCTATGCTATAAGTGGCTTTTTATATTCCTATTTGGATGGAGATCACCTATATGAGCTTTTGGTGATGGTTCATAGAACTTTGGGATGAGGGTATAAAGAAGTGTTGGGTGTTTTTTGATGGAGAATTCAGTACAAAATTTTACTTGAAGAACTTAATAATTATAAATGCTTAAATACCTTGTGAATTAAGAAACAAACCAGTTTAAACCACTATATATACAATTGAAACAAAATTGTTCAAGTCATGAAACAAAAGGATAATGGGTCCAGAAGTGAATTAGAGGAGGAGGTTTGACTCAATTACATTTGGAAGATTGTGCTGTGTTTGTAAGGATCCAGATTGCCCCTCACTGCCAACGTTAACCTTTATAACACCAAAAATTATAAAGGTAATTCTTCATGCTGAAACTCAGGTAATCTTGGTTTCAGAAGAATCTCAATTCCACATGGCTTGAAGAACAATGTCAAGGATTTTTTGGTGTTTTTTACTCAGGACATAGCATAATACTGTCATGACTTTCATGGAAGGAAAGATATATCCATTATCATGAATACAGATAAGAAAAGAGCAATGGGTCACTCATTTAAGCAGAGAACAGGACAATATCTATGTATCTTGAGTGAAGCACTAGCATCAATGAACTATTAAATAACCATGTAAATATCTTTGTCATATTAGGCTTAATGTCCAAGAAAGATTTATGAAAAGACAGAGACAAGTATCACATCAGATGAAAAGGTGTCTGGGGCTTGCAAACTGCAGGAATAGAGCCACCTGCATCTTGGGAAGCATGGATCCTTCAATATTTCATCTTGTTATATTCAGCCTAGGGATCCTATCTATAAGACAAGTATAGCTCCATAAGAAAGATACAAAGTGCTATAGCTATTTAGATGAAAGATCAATCATTTCAGGTCTGGGGGAAGCAACCTTGAAGTGAGAACCTATTCATATTTCACCCTCGAGGCTCATAAATCAAATTGTGATGATCAGCTGACATGGATACCTATTCTGACCCCATATATAGTTATCTCTAGGTAGAAGAATGGTACATAGTGATTTGAGAAAAAGTTGATGCTTCCTCCAGTGGTCAGTCAATCAATAAACATTTATGATACAACTGATGCATCTTCCAGAATAGAACATGTGTTTTTATTTTTTAATTTTTATAATTATATTTTATTTTTCCAAATTACATACAATGATTTTTAGCATACACTTAAAAAATTTGAGATTCAAATTCTCCCCCTCTTCCTTCCCCTTTCCCTAAGATGGTAGGTAATTTGATCTAAGTTACACATGTATGATCATGCAAAATATATTTACATTTTGGTCATGTTGTGAAAGAAGACTCATAAACAAAAATAAACAAATACAGAGAAGAAAAGTAAAAAACAATATGCTTTGATATGCTTTCAGATTCCATTAGTCCTATTCTGGGAATGGATAGCATTTTTCACCATAAGTCCTTCAGACTTGTCTTGAAACATTGTATTACTGAGAATAGCAAGTCTCTCACAGTTAATCATCATACAATATTTCTGTTACTGTGTACAATAGTACTCAGAATTTCATAAGATAATTGACTTACTATCTAAGCAACTATCAACAGATAAATGATAGAGAATTAGAGAGAAAACAAACAGTAGATAGATTTAAAGAGAGACATGAGAGATCAATAGATGATAAATGGATACACAGAAAGATATGTAGATAGAGAGAATAATTCCATTAGATTATGAGATCCCCAGGGGCAAGGACTATATTTTGTCTTTTTTGTATCTCAAGGGTTCAGCATAAGATGGCTAAATAGTAAGCCAAATAAACTAATAATGCATCAAACCATTTAAAAAACATTGAAAAATGTTTTGTGAAACCTTGCCATTTAGAAGAAGAAAAAAAGCTAAATTCCTCTAAATTCTAGGTTTAGGTATTCATTCTTCTCTCTCTCTCTCTCTCTCTCTCTCTCTCTCTCTCTCTCTCTCTCTCTCTCTCTCTCTCTATCTGTGTGTGTGCATGTATACTTAAAAGAAAATATTTCATCCAAAACAAATTAAAATTCCATTCCACTGGTAAAAGGCACATGAACCCCAGATTTAGTGCAGGGAGATAAATCACTAGGACACTGTAAATTGACTAGAGGGGAACAAACACAAAAGCCAGGAACATTGCAGCACAACTAGGCCATCTATTCACTTCAACAGGAATCGATTCCTTGCGGCTCATTTGTAGAGTTGAGTGAGAATAGAAGTATAACCTTTTTCTTCCCAGATTTTGTTTTCCCATCATTATCATCAGCATCAATACAATTACTTTGTTATTACTTAATAATAAAGTGCATTATTCTAAGTAGCATAATCATAGTTTTATTGAAGGAGAAAAAATAGATTCTTCATTTTTGTATAATTCTAGTCAAGAAAAAATGAATAGACTTTCATATCAAGTTTTGAATATCATAAACCCTTTCTTTCTTCCCCATGCCTGAGGTGATTGCTCCTTCATTTGAACTGCTATTGTATTTTGTATCCCCTTAATTCACATTGACATTCAAGCTTATAGTATCATTATATGACTAATTCCCTCTCTTAGTTCTGAAAATTTGATATCAATAAAAATCAGTTAGACCTTCTATTCATTCATCAAATAGATTTTCATCAATAACCTCTTATGTTCTAGTCATAAAAGGTTAAAAAAGATAATTATAATGTGTGTCTTTTTTAACCTTTTGTGACTGGAACATAGCTGGTCATTAAGTAAGGTCTATTAAATGAATGAATTTATAGTCTTAATGATTTTTGTTTTAATCAAGATTTTTTCATTAACTTTCTAAAATATTTCCTAAAACATTGGAACTTAAAAATATAAATAAATTTAAAAGGAAAAAGAATTGGCAGCATGGATGATACAAAGGATTAATACAAATTTATGTGCTAAATTTTTCTTCTAAGTAATTATTTTAAATCCAGTTTATTAAACAAAAAGTGAAATGATTTGGCTAGTTCAGCTGCATTCCAAAGACATCACCATTATCTATTTCCTTTTGCATTACATGTGGGAAAACATAATATACTTATTTTCCTCTTCCTTTCAGTTGTTATTATTGAGGTTAGAGGTTCATGAGCAAGGCAATAAATTTTTATTGAGAGCCTACAATGTGTTAGACATTTTGCTAAAAAGTGGAAATATGAAGAAATGCCAAGCACACAGTTTAAGAGGAGAGACAATGTAAAAAGCAATGCGTAAACAAATTATATACAGGATAAATAGGAGAAAAGATCAGGTAATAGTTTTACCATTTTTTTCATAATAGGAAATATATTATAATATTTATAGAAGAAGGAATATATCAAAGGAAATTTTTAAAAATATGAGATCTGAATTTGTAAGGAAAAATATATGCAAAGCATCCTTAGTAATAAATATCTCACTGAATAATGTTAATATCAGAAGTTAAACATGTAAAGTTTTCTATTTGTAATATTGTATATATTTCTAAACAAAACCATGAATTTAGCAGATAAAGAAAGGAAGCATAAAAAAATCAGCCCCTGTCCTTCAAAAGAATTCATTCTCTATCTGGGGACTGCATTATTTTTTTTAATTCTAATTTTTTTTCTCTTTTGGAAAATGTTTATTTAATTAATTAATTTAGAATATTTTGACATAGTTACAAGATTCATGTTCTTTCCTCCTCCTCCCCCCATACCATTACCATAGATGACATTTAATTCCACTGGGTTTTACATGTGTCATTGATCAAGATCTATTTCCATAATATTGATATTTGTACTAGGGTGATCATTTAAAGTCTACATCCCCAATCATATCCCCATCGACTCATGTAAACAAGCAGTTGTTTTTCTTCTGTTTTTCTACTCCCACAGTTCTTCCTCTGAGTATTAATAGTGCTCTTTCTCATAATTCCCTCAGAATTGTCCTGGATGATAGCATTGCTACTAGTAGAGAAGTCCATTACATTTGATTGTGTCACAGTGTCTCAGTCTCTGTATATAATGATCTCCTAATTTTGCTCCTTTCACTCTGCATCAATTCCTGGAGGTCATTCCAGTTCACATGAAATTCCTCCAGTTCATTATTCCTTTTAGGAAAATAGTATTCCATCACCAATAGATAACACAATTTGTTCAGCTATTCCCCAATCAGAGGATATCCTCTAATTTTCCAATTTTTTTCCACTACAAAGAGCATAGCTGTACTGCATTATTTTTTTAAGTTCTAATTCAGAAGCAGAAAATAGTGAGAATACTGTGGAGGGGAAGAGTCAAGATGATAGATTAGAGGTAGGCACTATGCTGAACTTTCCCAACATTTCCCTGAAAACAATTTAAAAATAACTCTTCAAATAAAATTTTGCAGTGGCAGAGCAAACAATTGGTAAGACCAGACATTTTTTATGTCCTAAGTCAGCTTAGAAGATTGAAAGGAGAGGTCTGACACCAGGGTCAAAGTTGCCACAGAATACCTGAGCAGGGAGCCTTGGATGTAGTTGTGGAAGATATGGCATTAGCAGAAGTAACAGGAACAACAGGAGGTTCAAGGGCTTTCAATCTAAAGATAACAGGAAGACTTATCAGAAATTGATAAAAGAAGACACTCTGATGGGATTGGGTACAGCTAGCATTGATTGGTAGCTCCATTGCCCATATGTAGTTCTGGGTTGCAGCTCTAAGGCCAGGATGAGTGCTTTTGAAAGGTCACAAAAAAGAGGGATCTTAGTCCCAGTGCCAAGGTAGAAAGGAATACTAATACTTGAGGCTATAGACCAGGGGACCTAGGATCCAGGGACCAGAAGATGGCTAGTATTTGGGAATACAAATGAACAGGGTAGACCAGAGCACAGACAAGGAGAGCAGTAACCATAATTCTGTATCACACCACCTTGAAAGTACTAAAAATTTGCATACCATCAGATCTAGTCCTGAAAATCATTGTATGAACAAGCCTAAAGCTTAGGAAAATGCCTTCTAAAACTTACATGAAAAAGCCATACTTCTATATTGAAATCAAAGTCCAGAATCTTGAAAAATGAGCAAACAATGGAAAAGAACCTGACCATAAGTAATGATAAGGAAGACCAAAATATAAACTCATAAGACAATAATGTGAAAAAAGCTACCAAATAAGCCTCAAAAATGCTAATTGAACTCAAGCACAATAAAAATCCATGTAAGAGTTAAAGAAATAAATAAAAGTAATACAGGAAAATTGAGGGAAGAAATGAGAGTAATGTAAGAAAATCATGAAAAGATAATTCACAGACTGACAAAAGTAATCATAAAATCCTGAAACAATGTAAAAAACTACATTTGACTTATTCTAAAAGAGGCACAAAAATTGCCTAAAGAAAAACAATGGCAACAACTCTGTAAAAAGTGGAATAGGTCAAATGGGAGGGGAGGTGCAAATTTTACTGAATAAAAAATCCTTTAAAAGAAAAACTGATCAAATGGAGAAAGAGGTACAAAAGTTCACTGAAGAGAATAATTTCTAAAAATTGGAATTGGGCAAGTGAAAGTTAATGACTTCATGAAGCATCAGGAAACAATTAGAATATATTAAAAGTGAAAAAAATATGGAAAAATGTAAAATTTCTCATTGGAAAAACATAGAAAAATGGTCAAAGTGATATAGTTTAAGAGTTAATGATCTACCAGAAAGCTGTGATTTTAAAATCACCCTAATATCTTAAATCAGAATATAAAATAAAAATTAAGAAATTGAAATATTACATAAACCTCCTGAAAGATATCCCAAGTGAAAAAGCCAAGGAGTATTATAGCCTAATTCCAGAGATCCCGGGTCAAAAGAATAAACTTCAAACAACTAGAAAGAAACATTTTAAGGAGCCACTTGGTGTTGGCATCCCACAAGATTTAGTGGATACAATCTTAAAGCAGCAGGGGATTTGTAATATAATATTCCAGAAAGCAAAAGAGCTAAGAATACAACCAAGATTACCTACAAAGCCTGCAAAACTAAGTATAATCCTTCAGGAAAAAAAGAGGATATAAGAGATTTTCAAGCAATCATGAGGGAAAGATCTGACATAAGACTCAAAAGAAACATTTAAAAAGGTAAATGTGAAAGAGTAATCATAAGGGACTAAATCATCTCAATAAACTATTTGCATTCTTACTGGGAAAATAGTACATATAACTACTAAGACTTTTATCATTATTAATAATGCAGTTACAAAGTAAACATAGGTGAATCCTCATGTTAGAATGATCTATTAAAAATAAAAGATTGAGTAAAAGAATGCAGTGGGAGAAAGTGAAATATAATAGAATAAAGAATTTTTTCTTACATAAAATGTGTGAAAGGGATATTTTTTTAATATAGAGGCAAATAAGTTGACCATAGTAGGCAATACTTCAACTTCACTCTCATCAGAACTGATTCAAAGAGGAAAATACACACACACACACATATTTGGGTAGACACATACATTGTATTGATTATTAAAAGAATTCTATTTCCAATAGGAAGATAACGGGATGAGAAATATGGGAGAAAAAAAAGGGAGGATGGATTAAGGGAGACAGTAGCCAGAAACAAACTGTTTAGAGTGGCAGGATAAAAAGAGAGTGGAAAAATAAAGATGAGAAAATTCGATGGAGAGAAATACATAGCAATCATAACTGAATGTGAATGGGAAAAGATCACCAATAAATGGGACGTAGAACAGAATGAATTAGTAACCAGAATCCACACAGAGTTAAAATAAAGGACTGAAGCAAAATATATTATGCCTTAGCTGGAGTAAAAATGGTAGGGGGAGTAATCATGATTTCTGACAAAACATGAGCAAAATAGACATAATTAAAAGAGATAGGTAGAGAAACAACATTTTACTAAAAGGTACCACAAAATGATGTAATATTAAAAATTTTATAAGATTTTTTCATAAATATATATGTGCATATATACATGTACTTATATATGTATATACATAATATAGAACTTAGTCAAAGTTCTAAAAGTAAGAGTCATTCCCCAATTGATGAATGGTGAAAGATACACCAAATGGTCAATGGTGCAAACATGCTCCAAATCACTACTGATTAGAGAAATTAAAATTGAACAGCTCTAAAGTACCACATTAGACCTATCAGAAATGACAAATGCTGGATGGAATAGGATAAAATAGAATAATAAATTGTTGATGGTAGAGTCAATATAGTCTCCTAGAAGCTGTGAAAGTCCAGACCTCTATGAAAAACCTTCCACACTAATCAAAAACAAAATGTTTCAAGGGGATAGAAAACCAAATCTAATGATACGACAGAGCCAGGGGACCCTCCTGCTCGATTCAACTTAAAAGGTACATAGAGAAGGCTAAATTCTCAGGTTTAAGGAAAAGGAAGAAGAAAATTCCAAAGATCACTTCCACACCTACTGTGTGGAGAGCTGCTGTAAGAATCTTGCTGACAAATATCCCAGGGCAAAGACTGCAACCACAATAGAATACCTTGATAACAGGGCATTAAACACAGCAGCCTTCAGGCTTCACAGCTTCATTTACATCTTCAGCTGCTGCTGGCAGCTGGGAAAGATCTGACTTCAGGTTTATTTAATACTTCATCAGCCTAATCTGGTCAATCAATAGAGCAGAGAAGAAACCCCTTCAGGACCAAAGAGCCCAAACCCACAGACCCAGCAAATAATCAGAGGAACAAAATTACAGCCAATGACAGAGGGGAAAGAAGAAACAAATATATAATCAAACAACAGAAAAAGAAAATAAGGGGGGCAGAGTCAAGATGGCAGCTTAGCAAGCAGCAAAAGTTCAGACCTTGTGGAAGACCCTTCCTTACGGATTCAGACTGAATGCTCCTAGGGCACCAAAATTCAATCTGAACAACACAACAGAAGCTGGGAACCCTCCTTCTGGACTCAAATCAAAAGGTACGCCCCCCCAAAAGCCAGAATCTGAGAATACTCAGGGCTAAGGGGAAGGCAGAGCAAGGGTCCCAGGACCACTTCCCCACAACCCAGAGGGCTGAGCCCCCAGCAGCAGCAAGAACCTCTGAGCAGGCAAAGGTGCTGATTTGCAGGGTCTACCTTGGGAGCAGCGGGGAGCTGGGCTCAGAGCATTCAGCTTGGACAGCGGGGAGGAAGCCAGGGAGAAAAGGGCCATGGCTGGGTCCCTCCATCGGGCTCTAGTCTCACCCTTGCCTCAGGCACATCCAGACCAATCCAGTTGAACTAATCCCATCAGAACTCCTCAGAGTTTAGGGAGGCGGGCAAAGGCACTTGTGGACAGCAGAGAAGCAGCTGGAGAGAACTGGAGAGAGCCTGGGCGGCCCAGCCTTCCAGGAGTCTTCAGAGCCTCAGTGCTTCATACCACATATAGCCCAACCCAATTGAACTCAATCCAATCAAAAGCCTCCAGAGGCTTCCTCCCCTAGAGAGACTGTACCAAGAGATCTGACAAAGCTCCAAGGGGGGAGACTGACAGCCCCAAAACCAAAAGAAAATGAGAGGAGCAAGAGCACAGCCAAATACAGGGAGCAAAGAAGGGGTAAACTCGAGCAAACAACAGAAAAAGAAGAAAGAAATTACAATGGACAGCTTCTGCACAGGTAATGAGCTAAGAAAGAATGAAACAGAGGGGGAGGACCCAGCAAAGGAAAAATCAGAAATCCCAGCAAATTGGATACAGGCTTTGGAAGAACTCAAAATGCAATTCAAAACACAATTAAGAGAGGCTGAAGACAATTGGGAAAAGAACTTAAAAACTAAGATAAGTCATCTGGAAACAGAAAAGAGTGTCTTGAAAGCCAAAATCAACCAGCTGGAAAATGAGGTAAAGGAGATGAAAGATGAGGTGAAGAAGATGAAAGATGACCTCCAAAGAAAATCCGACCAAAAGGAAAGACGACCAAAAAACTAAGGATGAAATCCAGTCTTTAAGAACCAGAATACAACAAATTGAATCAAGCGACCTCACAAGGCAGCAAGATGCTATAAAACAAAACCAAAAGAATGAAAAAATTGAGGAAAATATGAAGCATCTCATTCACAAAACAGAGGATTTAGAAAATTGTTCAAGGAGAGACAATTTAAGAATTATTGGCCTACCAGAAGACCATGACAAAAGAAAAAGCCTGGACATTATATTAGAGGAAATTATTAAAGAAAACAGCCCCAAAATGCTTGAACAAGAGGGAAAAGTGGAGATTGATAGAATCCACAGATTACCTCCTATACTTAATCCCCAAATGACAACACCCAGGAATGTTATAGCCAAATTCAAGAACAATAAGACCAAAAAAAAAAGATATTACAAGATGCCAAGAAGAAGTCATTCAGATACCAAGGAATCACAATATACACAGTGAGGATAACTCAGAATCTGGCTACATCCACACTGAAGAAAAGAAAGGCATGGAATACGATATTCCAAAAATCAAGGGAACTAGGTCTACAACCAAGAATCAACTGCCCAGCAAAACTGACTATATTCTTACAGGGGAAATTATGGGCATTAAACAAAATAGAAGAATTTCAAGAATTCGTAAAGAAAAGACCAGACCTGAACAAAAAATTTGATGTCCAAGCACAGAACTCAAGAGAATCAACAAAAGGTAATTAAAAAAGAGGGGGAAAAAGAAAAACAAAAAAAAAATTTAAGAGACTCAATAAGTTAAAAAGATATGTATCCCTATAAAAAAAGAGGTCATTGGTAACTCTTAAAAACTGTTGTTATTAGCAGGGCAGCAAAAGAACTATACTTAGAGGGAACAGCAACAAACTGTATAGGATGAAAGTACAAAACATAAATAGGTATATAGATATATGCATGCAAAAATGCATACACATGAGTATGCATATATATATGTATATATATATATAACTAGAGCTTAAAAATAGGTTAATATTAAAAGAAATGGGAAAAGAAACAAATGGGGGTAAGTTTATATGTCATAAAGAAGCTCATGGTGGGAGGGGGGAGAACATCAATACACTGGAAGGGTAAAGAGGTCAGAGACAGGAAATAGTCAACTTTTATGTGCTTTGAAAGTGACTCAAAGAGGGGAAAAATCCAATCCATTGGGGGAAGAGAATAGATTTGAACCCTATAGGCGAGTAGAAGGGTAACAAATGCTCTGGTGGGGAGGGAAGCAGTACAAGAGAGGGAGGAAACAGGGGGTTAATTTTAGAAAGACTACACGGAAAATAAGGGGGGGGGATAAATAGGGAGGTGGGTAGAAAAGGAAGTAAAATAAGGGTGGGAATAAGGGGGATTGTTCAAAAGCAAACATTGATGTAGAAGGAAATAGTGAAAGAAGAAAAGGCAGGTAAAGGAGCAGAAATCAAAATGCTGGGAAATACATAGCTAGTAATCATAAAACACAAGTGAATAGCAGAGTGGATTAGAGTCCAAAACCCTACCATATGCTGTCTAAAAGAAACACATATGAGAAAGGTAGATACACATAGGGTGAAAGTAAGAGGGTGTAGCCAAATCTATTGGGCATCAACTGACAAAAAGAAGGAAAAAAATGCAAAGGAAGGAGGACTTGCAGTCCCAGATCTCAAACTATACTATAAAGCAGTGGTTATCAAAACAATTTGGTACTGGCTAAGAGACAGAAAGGAGGATGAGTGGAATAGACTTGGCATAAATGATCTCAGCAAGACAGTTTATGACAAACCCAAAGACCCCAGTTTTGGGGACAAAAATCCATTATTTGATAAAAACTGCTGAGAAAATTGGAAGACAGTGTGGGAGAGATTAGGTTTGGATCAACACCTCAGACAAGATAAATTCAGAATGGGTGAATGACTTGAACATAAAGAAGGAAACTATAAGTAAATTATGTGAACACAGAATAGTATACCTGTTAGACCTTTGGGAAGGGAAAGATTTTAAAACAAAGCAAGACTTAGAAAGAGTCACAAAATGTAAAATAAATAATATTGACTACATCAAATTAAAAAGGTTTTGTACAAACAAAACCAATGTAACTAAAATCAGAAGGGTAGCAACAAATTGGGAAATAATCTTCATAAAAACCTCTGACAAAGGTTTAATTACTCAAATTTACAAAGAGCTAAATCAATTGTAGAAAAAATCAAGCCATTCTCCAATTGATAAATAGGCAAGGTACGTGAACAGGCAGTTCTCAGTCAAAGAAATCAAAACTATTAATAAGCACATGAAAAAGTGTTCTACATCTCTTATAATCAGAGAGATGCAAATCAAAACAACTCTGAGGTATCACCTCACACCTAGCAGATTGGCTAACATAACAGCTATGGAAAGTAATGAATGCTGGAGGGGATGTGGCAAAGTAGGGACACTAATTCATTGCTGGTGGAATGGTGAATTAATCCAACAATTCTGGAGGGCAATTTGGAACTATGCCCAAAGGGCAATAAAAGACTGTCTGCCCTTTGATCCAGCCATAGCACTACTGGGCTTGTACCCCAAAGAGATAATAAGGAAAAAGACTTGTACAAGAATATTCATAGCTGCACTCTTTGTGGTGGCCAAAAATTGGAAAAAGAGGGGATGCCCTTCAATTGGGGAATGGCTGAACAATTTGTGGTGTATGTTGGTGATGGAATACTATTGTTCTAAAAGGAATAATAAAGTGGAGGAATTCCATGGAGACTGGAATAACCTCCAGGAAGTGATGCAGAGTGAAAGGAGCAGAACCAGGAAAACATTGTACACAGAGACTGATACTTTGTGGTACATTCGAAAGTGATGGATTTCTCCATTAATGGCAATGCAGTGTCCCTGAACAATCTGCAGGTATCTAAAAAACACTATCCACAAGCAGAAGATAAAGTGTGGGAGTAAAAATACTAATGAAAAGCAACTGCTTGACTACAGGGGTCGAGGGGATATGACTGAGGAGAGACTCTAAATGAACACTCTAATGCAAATACCAATAACATGGAAATGGGTTTGAATCAAGAACATATGTGATAGCCAGTGGAATTGCGCGTGGGCTATGGGAGAGGTGGTGGGAGGGAGGGGAGGGAAGAAAAGAAAATGATCCTTGTTTCCAATGAATAATGTTTGGAAATGACCAAATAAAAATAAAAAAAAAGAAAATAAATAAATTACAACCAACACTTTCTATTCAGGTAATGAACAAAGAGCAAATGGAACAGAGGAGGACCAAGGAAAACCAAGGAAAAATGTAGAAACTCCAGCAAATTGGACTCAGGCATTGGAAAAACTCAAAATACAATTAAAAAAAAACAATTAAGAGAGGCTGAAGACAATTGGGACAAGAACTCAAAAAGAAAAATGAGTCATCTGGAAACAGGCACATGAACTAAAACAAGAAAATAGAATCTTGAAAGCCAGAATTGACCAGCTTGAAAATGAGTCAAAGAAAGTGAAAGATGACCTATAAAGAAAAACAGACCAGAAAAAGAATGATGACCAAAAATTTAGGGATGAAATTCAGTCTTTAAAATTTAGAATCCAACAAATAGAAGAAAATTATTTCACAAGGCAGCAAGAGTCTATAAAACAAAATCAAAAGAATGAAAAAATTGACGAAAATATGAAACACCTCATTAATAAAACTATAGACATAGAAAATAGATCCTGAAGAGACAATTTAAGAATTATTGGACTACCTAAAAATCAGGACAAAAGAAAAAGCCTGGACATCATTCTACAAGAAATTCTCCAAGAAAACTGTCTTGACATTCTCAAACAAGGGAAAAGTAGAGATTGAAAGAATCCATAGATCACCTCCTACATATAATCCCCAATTGGCAATGCCCAGGAATGTTATAGCCAATTTCAAGAACTAGTAGATCAAGGAAAAGATACTACAAACTGCTAAGAAGAGACACCATTCAGATATCATGGAACCACAGTTAGGATAACAAAGGACCTGGCTGCATCCACACTGAAGGATCAGAAGTTATGGAATATGATATTCTGGAAAGCAAGGGAACTGGGTCTGCCACTTAAAAACAACTACCCAGCAAAATTGACTATATTCCTGCAGGGGAGTGTATAGCCATTTAATAAAATAGGAAACTTCCAAGTATTCCTAAAGAAAAGACCTGACAAACAGAAAATCAAATGAGACTCTATTTCCCAAGAAATTAGAACAGTGCATTAGTCATAAGTGCTTAGTAAATCATTTTTTCCTTCTTTCCTTTGGCCTGGGTTGAAACGAAAGAAAGACATAATCATTGATAGTGTCTTTGGTAGTGTTTAAAAGAGATAGAAAAAGAAAGAATTGAGCCTTTTCAACATATACTACTGGGTAGTTTATGCATTTTTCAATCATCATGAACCAAAAAGTGTGACTTCTATAATTCATCATTTAAGAATGCCATTGATTTTCATTTTCATGCAATTTCAACTACATGAAACCATCTGACAGGTAGATAATTACTGAGTATTAGGTTGGTCCCACTTTTCCCCTAAAAGATAATTTCAATAAAACTTAGTCTTACTTTACATCAGCATACAGTAGTAAGGGAGCAGGAAACAAACATTTATTAAGTGCTTACTAAATTCCAAAAATTGTCTTGACATATGCATGAATTTGATGTAAGTGATGCAGAGTTGCACATTCATGAGCCTCACTCTCTCTTCCAGTCATCAAAGTCCAGTGGCAAGACAAATTCAAGAAGACTGTTAAAGGCCAAGGAATGTGATGTCTTCAATATTTTACCTACCAATAACACTCCCTAGATTCAGTTTTAGCAACCATTATGGCCACTGAAACAAACTGTTGTCATCGATCTCTTTCGGGGGGGGGGGGCATCTTCACATACTTGGGATATGTACTTCCCCTAATTCACTGATGAGTTTGTAGCTCAATGATTATCCTCAATCTAGTTTAGCCTATCTGCTGAGATGGTTTACTAGGGTGTAGCCACTATACATCCTATATTTTGGCACATAATGGGTATTTTATAAATACTTATTCTATTCACTTTCTCCCTTACTATGATTTTGAGATATATATAGCTGAAAAAATAGTCTAGTTCTTTCCCAAATTGATCCATGCACCACAGCATAAGAACCCCTAATTGTGTCTAAGCCTCTGATTTTTCAGCTGAAAAAAAACTGCTCTAAAATTTAAGTTATTTACTCAAGGCTATATTATATATTCAATCACAAAGTCTTGTATTCAGGAGAAATTATTGAAGGTTTTGGAACAGTAAAATCACAATCAGATCTATGCATGAGGAAGTTTAATTTGACAGCAGTATATATGAATGACTAATTGAAAGGATGGGAGATGAATGGTCATTAGAAGCTCCTTAAAATAGCTTTCTGCTTGGGAAGAACAATGAAATTAGGAGAGCCTCTTACACTGACATAATATTATCTATTCAGCAAATGCTCCTTTAAAAAATTCTACCCTACTATTTGTACCTCCTGATATAATATTTAGTAGCAAAAACTAAAATAAAAATAAACCTTTTTAAATGCAGATGTTAAATCTACCAGTGGAAATGTAATGCTTAAGAAAGGTCTAGTCTCACAATATCCACAGGAAAGAATTACCCTGTTGATGACAGATTTGACTAAGCAGAAAAATGAATTCTGTGAAGCATGCTTTGGGAAATGAACTGTTTAAGATAATGGGAAAAATTACTTTGTAGAATACATATATCTGCTACTATTATTAGTTGTAGGAGACATTGTGCTGGCAATCAGATGTTATCATCAGTGATAACGATAAAAATATTAGCAGTCATACTTTAGAACCTTATTGGAATGTAATTTCCAACAACTTCCACCTTCCAAGTTTTCACAGGAGATGTTAACATTTTAACAAAGTTAATCAGGTTATAGATTAATATAATGCTATTACCCAAAATGCATTCAGGTATTCTATCCTTATTTAGTAAAAAATGAGTAAAATAAAGCATATTCCAGAGAATCAAAAACTGAGAAACAGAAATTAGTGCAAGATAATTAAATATAACTGTATCTTCAAAGTTGTTTTGATTCATCTTCCATTGTCACGTGCTGTGTGGCAGGGATCTGAAAAAAAAAGATTGAAAATTACTTTGTTTATCTGTGATGTTATCCACCTAAATCACAACATGAAAATTTGAAGGAGAAGAAAAACAAGAAGAAAAGAAACAACAACAATACTAACATTTATATAGCACTTATTTCTCTTCCTGGCACTATGCTGGGCACTTTACAAATATCATCTCTTTTGATCCTCACTAAAATGCTGAGAGCTTAGGTGCTATTATTATACTCATTTTACAGTTGAAGAAACTAAAGTTAAGAGATCTTAAGTGGTTTTCCCAAACACATACATTCTGTAAATATCTGACTTTAGATTTCAACTCAAATCTTCTTGACTACCTGCCCAGCACACTATCCACTGGGCCACCTAGTTGTCTTATGAAAAATAAAAATGCAAATAATTGGGGAAATATGATTCAGTTTGAAGAGTTTAGGATCTGGAATCAGGTCTTGGTTCTGCCACTTATGGATTAGATGACCTCTGAAGTTCTTTCTACCTCTAAATATATGATTCTTTGATTCACAGGAAATCACGATTAAATAATAGTTGTCCAGAGAAAAGAGGTAAGGAAGAACTGAGACAAAATGGAAGAGACAACTCAGACAGTCCTTAAAATAATAAGGAAACTATTCTTTTCACCAAGAACTTTTGGATTCATAGATGTTTTGTCTTATAGACTTTTACACTTCTAACTCTCACTTCACACACCCTGAATTTATAGTTGAACTATGATAACTCTCAGGAAAAAGCATATCCCTAATAAGGGAGGAATATTCCTGAAGTTTGAAAAAATTCTGAATTATATATATTATCATATTTTACCCTTGTCTGACTATGTAATAGGTATTTTGTTCTATTCTCAGTATGACATTTAAGGGAAGCCTGATAAACTGGACAGAGTTTGGGCAAACACAACTTGAATGGTGAAGAGTCTTAAGGTCAAGTTCTATAAGTTAGGGCTGAAACAATTAGAACATTTTGATGGAGGAAGGCAAATCTTGGGGATGGAGTGGGAGAGCCAGGGAAGGTTAAACAATTCATATCACTCACTATTTGAAGGGCTTTCAGAGGAATAAGCCATTTGATTTCTGTAATTTGGCACTAGATGGCAGAACTGGGAACAGCAGATAGAGATTACAAAGAAGGAGGTCTGTGATAGTGTAAGAGAAAGTATCACTAATTATAAATTCACAAGTGGAAAATGAAATGCCTTGAAAAGTAAAGAGTTCCCTTAGCTGGGGAACTTTTTTATTTTAAAGCAAAAAGTGATTTTTCCTTGAATTTTGTAAAGGAGGTGTTGTTTTTCAGTTTTGGAATCGATGGACTCATTACTACACTCAGATTCCATTAATCTATGGATCATTAAAAGTGTGTATCAAATTTCTAGGCCTTCAGTTCCAGCAAGCATACTTATCTGCACAAGGTAACATAGGTCCTATGAGAAAATGGCATAGGAGGTCCTTGCTGTTGGGAATCTGGAGGGCCCAGAGAATGAGTTTTATACTGTAGATTTTCTGTTTGAAATGGAAATGACATTGTCTTAGTGGACTTAAACTGCTGATTCACTCAGCTCAATGTTTTCCCTGGTTCAGTTTGGCCCTAAAGGGTTTTTCTCTATGCAGAGTAAGGGGTGAATTCCAGGGGGACTCTGATTCAGGAAGAAAAAGGATGAAAGGAGAAACAGATCTTTGTACAGAGCTTCCTCCAGGGAAGGAGTAAAAATGGTTCAGTGAATAGAGGAGCTAAGAGAGATCAAGACATTTCCCCATTTGAATTTCTTCTCTCTATTCCTGAACACTTCTGAGACTTCTTAGAATTTGCAACTTTTCCCCTTTCCTTTGTAATTTTAAGGTTTTTGTTTTCTGTTTCATTGTAGATATTCCCAGTAAAACTACCTGGATAATCTAAGGAAGGGCTGAGTATTTACATCCTAGATACTTATCAGGAGCAGAGAAGGGGAGAAACTAGAAACCTAGAGTCTCTCATAACTAGAAAATCTCATGCCTCAGAAAATCATCTCGTTTATGTGTGTGCAGTTGTGTGTGAGACTGTGTATGTTTGGATCAGTGTTGGGAAGTCTGTCTTAACATAACAGGAATTTAAACATCATAAAGTACAATTTCCAATAAAAAGCTGTTATAAGGATCTATTTGTAAACAGGATTATGTAATAAAATTTCAGCTAATGGGAAGTCTAAGAACCAATCATTCAAACAGGTAAGATATGTAATATGTACTTTGTAAAGAGTTAGTTTGTAATTATTTATTGAAAAAGTATTTTATGGACTTCCAGGTAATCATGGCTACAATCTAGATGCCACATACTTCCTCTCCCCAGCACCGAACGAAATAGACTACATCAAAGGAGCATAAAAATCACCTTTGGAGGAACAGAAGGACTCCCCAGTACTCCCCAGTACCCCACAGAGGCAAAGGTATGTGGGGTTTGAACATTTCCACACTATAATAAGAAGGAGGAAAATCTTGCACAGAAACTTGAACTGAGCCTCCCTTCCCACACGCCCCACGTCCCCTGAAAAAACCAGAGTGAGCTACCAAAGTGCTCACTGGGACAGCGAGTGAGTGGGGAACATATATTTCTGGGGGAGCACTCCAGGGTCCTTGGGATCTGGGGACTGCCAGGAAAAAATATCTCAGGGTGGTTTCATGGGAGAATTCTGCGCTGAGCACAGTGGGCCCAGGGAGCTGTCCTCAGGGTGGTTGTACTGAGCCCTGGGTGGAGATAAACATCAGGGGCAGACCACGTGCTAATTATCTGGGTGGAGCTGAACATCTGGGCAGTTTGGCTGTGATCAGGGGCCCAGCACTCTAAGAAACCTCAGGGGCTGGAAAGAACTAGTCTGAGGCAACCTAAATTCACAGAAAACCCGACCATATCATCCAGACCGCAGACCAAAAAGGAAAGGGGAATAAAAGCACCAAAGGGATGGCTCACATGTCCCAAAATCAAGCCTCCAGGAAGAAAGGGAAAAAGGTGACTATTGAAAACTTTTATGGTGGAAGTACCCAAGGAAAAGAGGAGAATGAGGATGAAATCCAAAAAAAAATCAGAACATGCCTCCCAAAATTGAAACTATCAACAAGCTCTGGAAGATCTCAAACTGGAGCTTACCCAAAAGATGGAAATCTGGAAAGAAAAATGGGAGAAAGAGATCAACAGTCTGACAGATAAGACTCCTCAATTGGAAAAAGAGCTCAAAGCATCCAATAGAAGGGCAGAAAAAGCCGAAAAGCAAAACCAGTCCCTAACAAACAGAATTACGCAACTCGAAGAAAGTGAGATCATAAAACAGCAAGAATCAATAATGCAAAGCCAAAAAATTAATGAATTAGAAGAAAAGATAAAATATCTCACTGGAAAGGTCACAAACTTGGAACACAGAGGAAGAAGAGACAACCTACGAATGATTGGTCTCCCAAAAAAAACAGAGAAAAAAATAAACTCAATGTTATTCTACAGGAGATTATAAAAGAAAATTGTCCACACATTCTGGAGTAAGGGGGCAAAATAGAAATAGAAAGGGTTCATAGAACACCCTCTATACTAAATCCCCAAAAGACAACCCCCAGGAATGTAATTGCCAAATTCAAGAGCTTCCATGTAAAGGAGAAAATCCTACAAGAAGCCAAGAAGAGGAGCTTCAGATATAGGGGGCTCCCATAAGGATCACACATGACTTAGCAGCTAACACACTAAGAGACCTCAAAGCATGGAACACGATATTTAGAAAGGCAAGAGAGCTGAGTCTCCAACCAAGAATCAACTGCCCAGCAAAACTGACTATATACTTCCAGGGGAAATTATGGGCATTCAACAAATTAGAAGATTTACAAGCATTTGTTAAGAATTGACCAGAACTTAGTGGAAATTTTGATATCCAAGCACAGAAAGCAAGAGAAACATGAAAAGGTAAATATGAAAGAAAGGGAAAAAGAGATAAATCTTATCTTTTACTTTAAGTCAAACTCTCTTCTATAAGGACTACATTTACATCAAATTATATATATTAATATGTGGGGAAAATGTTTTGTGTACTCTCAAAATTGTATTCATTGTAAGAGTAGTTAGAAGAAACATGCATAGGGAAAGATTGGGGCATTAAGAAGATTTGGGGAAAGTGGGGGCAAAGAAAGGAAAAGGGAGGGTGGAAACCATCGATAACACTAAGATTTACTTCAAGAAATAGGGGGGGACTTAATAGAATAGTCTTCCCCATATAAAAATAGTCATGGGAAGGGGAGGGGAAGAACTCTCATATGAGAAGGAGAGGAAGAGAGCTTGAAGTAGAATTACTTAAACTTTACTCTCAGTGAAATCAACTCTGAGAGGGAAGAACATCTAGATCCATTGGGATCCTGAATTCTATCTTATCCATCATGGCAAAAAAAAAGGAAAATTAAGGAGGGGGAGGGGGTAGAGAGTATAAAAAGGGAGGGAAGGAGAGGGGGGAAAGTAAGGGAGCATAAAAAGGGAGGGGCTAGAAAGGGAAGCATATCAAGGGAGGGGACTAGGGAGACTGACCTAAAGTAAATCACTGGTTCAAAAGGAGATAGCTAAAGAAGAAAGGTCAGAACTAGGGGTAGAAATCAAAATGCCAGCAAATCCACAAATGACAATCATAACTTTGAATGTGAATGGGATGAACTTGCCCATAAAACGTAGACAAATAGCAGATTGGATTAGAATCCAAAACCCTACCATATGTTGTCTTCAAGAAACACATATGAGGCGGGTTGACACTCACAAGGTTAGAAATAAAGGTTGGAGTAAGACCTTATGGGCCTCAACTGATAGAATGAAGGCAGGAGTTACAATCATGATATCTGACAAAACCAAAGCAAAAATAGACCTGATCAAAAGGGATAGGGAAGGTAAATATATTCTGTTAAGAGGGAGTATAGACAATGAGGAAATATCACTAATCAACATGTATGCACCAAATGGTATAGCATCCAAATTTTTAATAGAGAAACTAGTAGAATTGAAGGAGAAATAGACAGTAAAACCATATTAGTGGGAGACTTGAACCTACCACTATCAAATTTAGATAAATCAAACCAATAAATAAACAACAAAGAGGTAAAAGAGGTGAATGAAATCTTAGAAAAATTAGATTTAATAGACATATGGAGAAAAATAAATAGGGACTAAAAGGAATACACCTTCTTTTCAGCACAAAATGGCGCATTCACAAAAATATATCACACACTAGGTCACAGAAACATGGCACTCAAATGCAGAAAATTAAATAATATGATACTCTGAAATTGGATAGTTAGAGAAGAAACCATATAAACAATTAATAATTTCGATGAGGAAAATGACAATGGCGAGACATCATTTCAAACCTCATGGGATGCAGCCAAGGCAGTACTTAGAGGAAAATTCATATCCCTGAGTGCATATATTAACAAATTAGGGAGGACAGAGTTCAAGGAATTGGAAATGCAAATCAAAAAATTTGAGAATGAAGAAATTAAAAACCCCTGAAGAAAACCAAACTAGTGATCCTAAAAATAAAGGGAGAATTTAATAAAATTGAAAGTGACAGAACTATTGAGCTAATAAACAAGACTAGAAGCTGGTACTTTGAAAAAACAGACAAAATAGACAAAGTACTGGTCAATCTAATTAAAAAAAGGAAAGAAGAAAGGCAAATTAACAACATAAAGGATGAAAATGGGGATCTCACCTCCAATGAAGAGGAAATTAAGGCAATCATTAAAAACTACTTTGCCCAACTATATGGCAATAAATATACTAATCTTGGTGATATGGATGAATATATACCAAAATATAAATTGCCTAGACTACCAGAAGAAGAAATAGAATTCTTAAATAGTCCCATATCAGAAAAAGAAATCCAACAGGCCATCAAAGAACTTCCTAAGAAAAAATCTCCAGGGCCTGATGGATTCATCAGTGAATTCTATCAAACATTCAAAGAACAGCAAACTCCAATACTATACAAACTATTTGACATAATAAGCAAAGAGGGAGTTCTTTCAAACTCTTTTTATGACACAAACATAGTAATAATTCCAAAGCTAGTCAGGCCAAAAACAGAGAAAGAAAATTATAGACCAATCACCCTAATGAATATAGATGCAAAAATCATAAATAGGATACTAGCAAAAAGGCTCCAGCAAGTGATCAGATGGGTCATCCACCATGATCAAGTAGAATTTATACCAGGGATGCAGGGCTGGTTCAATATTAGGAAAACTATCCACATATTTGACCACATCTAAAAGCAAACCAACAAGAACCACATGATTATCTCAATAGATGCCGAAAAAGCCTTTGATAAAATACAACACCCATTCCTTCTAAAAACACTGGAAAACAGAGGAATAGGAGAGTCGTTCCTAAAAATAATAAACAGTATATATCTAAAACCATCAACTAATATCATCTGCAATGGGGATAAACTAAATGCATTCCCATTAAGATCAGGAGTGAAACAAGGATGCCCATTATCACCTCTATTATTTGACATTGTATTAGAAACACTAGCAGTAGCAATTAGAGAAGAAAAAGAAATTGAAGGCATTAAAATAGGCAAGGAGGAGACCAAATTATCGATCTTTGCAGATGACATGATGATCTACTTAAAGAATCCTAGATATTCAACGAAAAACCTAATCAAAATAATCAACAACTTTAGCAAAGTTGCAGGATACAAATAAACCAACATAAGTCATCAGCATTTCTATATAATTCCAACACAGCTCAGCAGGAAGAACTAGAAAGAGAAATCCCATTCATAATTACATTAGACAAAATAAAATACTTAGGAATCTATCTCCCGAGACAAACAAAGGAACTATATAAACACAACTACAAAACACTTTCCACACAACTAAAACTAGACTTGAACAATTGGAAGAACATTAACTGCTCATGGGTAGGACGAGCCAATATAATAAAAATGACCATCCTATCCAAACTCATTTAACTATTTAGTGCCATACCCATGGAACTTCCAAAAAAATTTTTTTTTACTGATTCAGAAAAAAAACTATAACAAAGTTCATTTGGAAGAACAAGAGATCAAGGATACCCAGGGAAATATTAAAAAAATACAAAGGAAGGGGGTCTTGCAGTCTCAGATCTCAGACTATATTATAAAGCAGCGGTCACCAAAACAATCTGGTACTGGCTAAGAGACAGAAAGGAGGATCAGTGGAATAGAGTGGGGGCAAGCGACCTCAGCAAGACAATATATGACAAACCCAAAGATCCCAGCTTTTGGGACAAAAATCCACTATTTTATAAAAACTGCTGGGAAAATTGGAGGACAGTGTGGGAAAGATTATGTTTAGATCAACACCTCACACCCTACACCAAGATAAATTCAAAATGGGTGAATGACTTGAACATAAAGAAGGAAAATATAAGAAAATTAGGCGAACACAGAATAGCATACCTGTCAGACCTTTGGGAAAGGAAAGACTTCAAAACCAAGCAAGAATTAGAAAGAGTTACAAAATGCAAAATAAATAATCTGGAATACATCAAATTAGAAAGGTTTTGTACAACCAAAACCAATGTAAACAAAATCAGAAGGGTAGCAACAAATTGGGAAACAATCTTCATAAAAACCTCTGACAAAGGTTTAATTACTCAAATTTACAAAGAAGTAAATCAATTGTACAAAAAATCAAGCCATTCTCCAATTGATAAATGGGCAATGGACATGAACAGGCAGTTCTCAGCCAATATAAAAAAATATTAATAAGCGCATGAAAAAGTGTTCTACATCATTTATAATCAGAGAGATGCAAATCAAAACAACTCTGAGGTATCACCTCACACCTAGCAGATTGGCTAACATGACAGCTATGGAAAGTAATGAATGCTGGAGGGGATGTGGCAAAGTGGGGTCACTAATTCGTTGCTGGTGGAGTTGTGAATTGATCCAGCCATTCTGGAGGGCAATTTGGAACTATGCCCAAAGGGTGATAAAACACTGTCTACCCTTTGATCCAGATATAGCATTGCTGGGTTTGTATCCCAAAGAGATAATAAGGAAAAAGACTTGTACAAGAGAAATTATTTTATGTAGAGTTGGGAAGTGCTGGGTTCAAAAATGACCTCAGGCATTTCCAAGCTGTGTGATCCTGGGTGAGTCATTTAATTCCCATTCCCTAACCCTTACCAATTTACTTCCTTAATACTAAAACACAATATTGACTCTCAGAAGGAATGTAAGGGTTAAAAAAAGAAGTTACTCTAGACATTGCATTGTAGTTAAGTACTGTTGATACAAAGAAAAGCTAAATATAGCATCTGCTCTATATAAGCTCACATATTAATAGAGGAGAAAATATAAAAAATGTTTTTTTGAAAATATATGACAGATATAGAATAGATGGAAGTAACCTTATAATAACCTCAAAGCAATGTGGGATACTCCTTCAACTGATTTATTGCATACAATGATGGGAAAAGAAGGTCTCAGGAAATGGACAATACAGTGATAAAATTCTATATCCAGAAAAGAGATTTCATGAGATAGCATAGGATTGTGGATTACCCACATTAATCTGTGGTACTGTGCTGGATATCAGGTATTAAAGTGTTATGTTCAGAAGATTATATTACATAAGATAAAAATAGTAAATTTGCAGAAAATAAAATACAAAATCTAATACACAGGGCACTAGCAACTTTACATGATGGAGGAAAAAGTCAGGATAGGCTTCCTAAAACAGAGTCTTCAAATAAAATAAAAACTCTACAAGGTAGGTATGAAGGATAGTTTGTTGGACAAGGAAGAGAGTCTATACAAAGACACAAGTATTAGAGATAATTTGGGGTTTGCTCAATACAAAGTTTGTCACTTGGTTTAACGTATGTGTAAAGAAAGATGATGTACACTAAGCCTGATGAAGTAATCTGGAATCAGATTGCGAAGTTTTAAATGGGAAGCAAAGGAATTGATATTTTATCCTAGAGACGATGGTGAGCCAATGGAAAGTCAATGGAGCTCTTAAGAAGTAGAGTGAGACAGAATATTTTTGTCTTTTATTTTATCAAAATTGAAGAAATATGGAGAATTGGTTATACTGTAGATAATACAGCAAGGAGATCAGTCAGTTGGCTATTGCAATAGTTCAGATGAATACTTACATCTGAATGAAGATGGTGAAGATAAGTAGAAAGAAAGGAGGTTGGCTTCCCATGGAAATCTCCAAAGGGTTTCACAGGGACCATAACTTCCCCCTTTGGAACTACATTTTCTTCTCAGTGGTAACACCAGTCTTGGGGGGGGGGGTAGGTAGAGAGATTGATGAGAGTTGGAAGAGAGAACTAACTAGTGCTGAGGCTAGACAAGGGACAAGATGATAGTTTGGAGCTGGAGATGCTGAAATAATGAAACATCATTGCACTCATAATGTTTGGTTATCAGATAGATTGAAGATGGTTATTTGGAGACTGGTTGATCATGGAAAAGCCATGCCCTGGGCTGAATAGGGAATGGAGTAAAAAGTCATTCAGGCAGCAAACAGCTCTATGGTATGTGTACATTTTGGGGTAGGAGTGTTTCAGCCTGATGGGAAAAACTGTATGATTGGGTTTAGAGGCTAAAATGACTTCTGTGAAAAATTCCAGGCATAAGATACAGAGTCAATAATGCTAGTCCTAGATAGAGTCAGATGAATTGAAAACATTACTCTCTTTTAATCTTGGCAAGTCAGCTAATTTTCCTGAATGGTAGTTTCCCAATTTGTAAAATTAGGGGATTTGTACTAAAGTAGATATCAATGTAGATATCATAACTATAGGTATACTTGCTCAGGATCATATAGCTAATACATTTTCTGAAACCAGATTTGACCTGAGGTCTTCCTGATGTCAAGCCTAGCAATCTTTTGACTAGACCACCTGGGTACCAATATTAATGTTACTGTCTCATATAGAATTTGAGTTTTTAAATATGAAAATAACATTATAGATTTTGGATAAGAAGGGTTCTATAAATATATACATGCATATACATATATACATATGCATTTATAAGTTCTATATAAATATATATATGTATATATATATATATACATTTGTTCTATATTGAACATTGTGACAAGGAAATCACTTTAAAAGACTGATATATATTAATTTAAGGTCTCCAAGGAATTCAGCTATGTAATTCCTAAATGAAAACTCAAGTCAGCAGTCAACCTTTTATGGAGTTTTTAATTACAAACAGGAGGAAGAAAGGAATTAGAAAGGAATTAGAAAGAGAGAGAGAGAGAGAGAGAGAGAGAGAGAGAGAGAGAGAGAGAGAGAGAGAGAGAGAGAGAAGAGAAGGGAATAGGGCTTAAATACCCCCTCTGTTTAGGCTGGGCCAAAAGGCCCAAGCCCTTAGATAGCTGAGGCAAAGAAAAGAGATCAGTCCCTATCACTCCCGTGACCAAAATGGAGAAACAGTCTCAGGGCCCTCTACTTCCAGCCTCTTTCAGAGCAAGCCCTCCTCTCAGAGCAACCTTCTCAGAGCAAAACCTCCTCGAACTCCCCCAGTCCTCAGACCCCGCTATCTTTAAGGAAACCATCTAAGTTCCCTCCCCTCAGTTCTCACATCTACCAATCACTGTCCATGTCTTCCCTGTGCCAATGGTGGCTCTAGCTTAACCCAGGACCGCCCAGAGGTCTGCCCCTTAGCACATGTCTGTTGAAGGTCATATTCTCAAATAATTAAATCTTGATCCTTGCTGTAGCCCTTCCTAAATCCTTTTACTCTGAGTAGGGTGGAGATTGTAGTTTCAAGACCTGGTTCTGTCATTCCAAGTATCTCTATTGTATCAATTCTAAAATCAATCATGACTCAAAGAACTTCCTGTTCTATGCTTAAGCATAGGTCAAAGCCCTTTCCATTGTTTAGCAAAAGGTTTCTATCCTAAAGTAGTCTTAGGTAGGGAGGAGAAGGATCCTCCCATGCCCGGGGGTTTCACATTCCAATAGAGTTCTTACTATCAGTAGGAAATTTTTTCCAGTATGAGATTTTCCAATGGGGAAATTTCCAACATTCATAAGTCTAAGAAATGTTAAGGTTTACAACATGTACATAAATTTAAATTATGTATGTATATAATGTACTTCTATATCACTATAGGTATCAATCTATAGATTGCATGTGTATATATATATAACAACACTGATATTGATGTTATCTAAATGTATATAGGCAAGCTATAGATGGTAATATTGATATAAATATTAGTATCAGAATCAATATCTAAATAGGAAAGTTATTTAACTAGGAAATAATTTTCCATATTTATAAAATGAAAAACTTGAAGTAGATAAGCTACAAAGTCCTTTATAACCCTCAAATTATTAATTTTCATATAAAATAATTAAAACTGTATATAAAACTATTTACCTTAATCTTGGCAACTAGGTTCCATAGTGTTATACCTGGAGTCAGGAAGACCAGTTTCAAAAGTAGTTTCAGATGTTGTTTTGTTGTGTGACTCTGAGTAAGTCACTTAAACTCATTGTTTCAGACTTTTCATCTATAAAAGGAACAACCTACGTCCTAGGCTTGTTGGGAGGATAAAATGTAATATTACTTATAAAGGGTTTTGAAAACACTAAACCACTCTAATGCTAGACACTAATATCATTTGATGATGCACTTATATCATTTTACTGTGAAATAAATGTTTCCACTAATGCCTTCCTTTAGATTACCTGGTTGTAGCTTGGAGGGGAACTTATTTCTCCTGAGCACTGCCAGTAAAGTACAGGCTCTTGTGAATTCCTCTAAGTTTGCAAGGTTTTGATAAACTATATGGAGATAGCAAATCAGTGGGAGGAGGGGTAGGGGAGATGAAATTGATTTTACCTCACCAATCCACAGTGGAGTTGAGTTCATCTTCCCCAAGCCTTCATCATTGTCTTTCTCACTGAAATCAATGCACATATTGATCTATATCTCTGCCCTTTTAGGAATGGAAGAAAGTCTGTTGGATTTCTCCACAGGGAGGTAGCAATATTTCGCTATCAGATTCCTAAAAGCAAATTTACTAAGGTGAAAAAATGTCTGGCTTTTGCTTGACTGTTATTATTCCACCTCTCTCCCCTAATCTTGATATCCTCTTTTCAACTTTCTACAACCACTAATTGCTTGAAGCAGAGCTTTCTCTGATCCTGAGTTTTTTGATTCCCAGATGAGGGCTATCATGTTACATTATTGGTGTTCTTAAGAATAGTGACTTACATACAGTAGATCCTTAATAAATACTTGATTGATTAATTTTTTTCCTTAATCATGAGTGCAGGTAATCAGAAGTTATCATCAACCAGTTCTTCCTAAAAAACAACATATTCAGAAATGAAATTCATATTTTATATTGATTAACTTCCAAGAAATGAATAGGAATTATCATCTTAATAGGAGAGATTGCACTTTTCCATATTTTTTAATTATGCCCATTTTTCTAAGGGGAAATGAGGGGAAGGCAAGTTAGTAAAGTAGAACAAGGGTTCCTAACACACCATCATTTCTTAGTTATCTCTTCCACCATCTAGGGAAAAATTGGAGGGAGATCCTTGCATTCCTTTTGGAAGGGTTGGGTTGGATATAATTTCTTTCCCTAAAGCATCCATTTTTATGAAAACACAGTTAGATTCCTCCTTTTCTTTCTTCTCCTTCTCTACTAAACAATTATACTATAGTGTGGTGACTTCTTAGATTCACTATAGTCCCAAACAACTCAGCTAAATTAGTAAGGTAATGAATTTAGACACAAGTATACAGTATTTCTATAGATTATGTACTTATGCATGCTCAATTATGCATCTATGCATAATGTTCTAGATATCAAGGTAAGACCTACTTGTTAGTTTATATATAATATATTTATGTGCATATGCATATATATATATAAATATACAAATATGTATGAATGTATGTGCATGTGTCTTTATGTATGTTAAGGAAGTCCTTTAAAGTACTTGACCTGTCCAAAGCCATCTTTTATAATACATAGTATAGTTTTAAAGTTACTTCTTCTATGGACATGCTTACCAGTTATCCTTCAAGGTATGTAAAGTAAACTAGATGACACATATAAAATTCAGTGGAATTGCACATTGGCTACTGGACAGGGGTGGGAGGAGGGGAGAGAGAGAATTATGAATCATGTAACCATGGAAAAAATTTCTTAATTAATCAATTAAATAAAAATTAAAAAAAGAAAATGTAAAAGGATTAAGGGAAGAAATAAAATAAATTAGATCCTCCAAAATCTGAGTACTGTGATTCAATAAGAGAACCCAATTTTAGATTTAGTTTAGGTACTGGTTTATATAATAAACTAAAGTAAACTGTGTTGTGACAGTTCTTCTTCAAACTGGGAAGACCTGAATTCAAGTTATACCTCTGACACAGTGTCTAGGTGAACCTTGGTAAGTAATTTAAATACCCTGTCTTTTAGAACTCTGTGAGACTATAAATCATAATAAAATTACTGACCTAAATTAGTAGAGTAAGTTTCCATGTTCAAGAGTTCCCTATATCAATGAAATTTCAGATCTTACTGCATTGCTATAAATTATAAAGGACCTGCTCAATTTTGAAAGTGTGAGAATTATTTTTTATAAACTGTATTACTGCTATCTGGGTCCTGGATCACAGGCTCTAATCAGCCCCACTAACTTTCACTTATCCTTTATTCTAAGAACCCTAAGGAATCCATCTCCCAAATAAAACCTGATTAATAGATAAAGGAGACAATGATTCTCTCCCTGTCTACATGAGCCCTCAATTAAAGGTTTATGGGAGGACACAGACAAGGATTTCATGAGATAAGAAAACATGGATGGATTACATGTATAATTGGAGAAATGCAAATAGAAACATAAAGTCAGCCTCTGCCCTCAAAAAACATAGTCATATTGTATTGTCACAAAGCATGGACCATCCCAATCTCTGAAGAGCTCAGGTTGTAGAGGTCACCTGAATGGCAAAAAGAAAGATATGTGGTGAAAATGGGGCAAGAAACTGCATTAAACTGAGCCTAAACTGGAGTGGAAGGGTAGAAGATGAAAGATGGAAACTTATGAAGATGAATCAGAAGTAAAATCCAGAGAAAAATGAAGAAAATTTTGATCCAGGTCTCTTCCTTTTATGGAAGATTCTGGAAGGAACCAGCCAACCAAAGGAGCAACCCCTGAGACAAAGGATACATTAAATATGAGAAGTACTACCAAAGTAGAATCTCAAATGGAATCAGACAGTATTGGGTATCCCTTTTAAAATGAAATAATTTCTCTTTGGTCTTAATTGAAGTCAATGCTCCATTAGCTTCTTCAGTCCTGTTAACTCCACAAGAATGAGGTGTGAGAGAAAGAGAAAAAAAAAAAGGTTTGGTAAAGGGATAAAATACACACACACACACAAAGTACTGGTCTTAAATTCAAACATTCAATAGTTGCATATTATTTAATAAATAACACCCAAATTCTTTCATTCATCTTTTAAGGTGCTCTACAACCTATTGTTCTAATCTGATGAACTGCTGTCATTGGTAGAGTTCCCCATTATGGGAGACATAAACATTGGAAGGTTACATTCGATCCATTTAATGTTTCATAATTATGAGTGCAATATTCAGGCTCTATCATCTCTCAAAATTATCAATTGACCCACTATTTTTAGAAAGATAGTTCCTTGATGAGGACTTTTATACCACTTCTCATGGGGGTGATACACTTTATGAATAAAAGAATGAGTGGTTTAAAAATTATTTATTGTCCAAAGCACTGTGTAACCCATTAGGAATAGAAATAGAAAAGAAAGACAGTTCATTCTCTCAATGAGCTTAAATTCTAAAGGACAAGATGATATATATATATATATATATATATTTATAGAGAATCATATATTTATTAATATATAGATAGATAAGTATAGCTACAAGTCAAATGGAAACACTATATAGCTGAAAGGATTCAGAGTCAAAACAGATGACAGTACATCTACTTTATGCAATTTTTATTGATAAATTCATATCTGTTTCTTTTATTGAAACCTTCAACATTGCCAATAATTTCAGTGGAAAAAAATTCTTTTCTGAGACTTTATTAGCTATGTCTGGTGAATGGGCAGGGATGTATCACCTGTAGAAACAGTTGCCATGCATTATCTTTTTAGGGTTTAGTTCCCTACATGAATCCTGTGGGAGTCAGTATGGAAGTAGATGGACAGGAAGAGCTACTTACTATTTCTCTGAATTTTAGACTCGAAGTCCAGGGCAATCTCCTACTGAGTATGAGAGAAAGTTGTGATTGAGGTTATTCTTTCCATTGTTCTCAGGGTCACCCATGACTTGATTACTTTAAGATTCATGTTTATGGGTTTGTGTCTGTCTCTATGCGTGTATGTGAATATGTGTGTATGGAGAGAAAAACAGAATAATCAAGATACTATGAATTTTTAACGTAAACTAACAAGATTTCCTTTTCTTACTCTATCATGGGCCTCTTCCAACTTTTTTTTAAAATGGGTAGTAGTTTCTATAAAAGAATACACACACATATCTCTGACTATCTAAATGTATATCCCATTGGATTGCTTTTATAATTACATGTCAAAATATGCCCAATAGATACTCAGGAATTTATTGTTATTTTTATATTTCTTTTCCCTTCTTTTCCTACCTCCTGAATTTTATGTGGATTGTTATAATGAAAGTAATCTTATTAAGAGGTGTGTAGTATAAAGTGATGCAATGTAATTAGTTGAATGAATCGATAGATACATCTGTAGAACTTTCCCATCAACATAATGTCTATCATTACCTTAGTGAACACATGTAGGAAGAACATAAACTCTTATTTAATATTTTACTTAATACTGTTAATAAGGAGATTGCAAAACAGTTATTTATCTTAGGGAATCTTATATAATCCTAATGTATCATAAACATTTGATTGGAAAATATTTTATCCTAACAATGCCTGTTATGTGTAATAATATACACAAATAACCATCGGAAGATCGTATGCCTTTGACAATTAGATAATAATGTACTGTGTTCTTAACAAAATGATTTGAAAAATCCAATTCTTTTCTTTTTCACAGTTTATTCAGCTGCCCTGTTCATGTCTGCATATATTAAAGTTTAAAAATAATAGCAAAATTATGAATATGGATTTATATTTCATAATATATTCCTGTAAATACCCCCTTTTTTCTTTATTAGAGGGAGGTGGATAAAAACACTATTGGTAATATTTTTCTATTAATTTTTAAGTTTTTCTCCCTTTGAGAAATATTGAAAAACTAACCGAATATCTAAAAAAAAATTGAAGATTTTTTCCCTGATAGATTTCAAATTATTTGTAGTAAAAACCTTTTAAGAACCTATATAGAACCATTTCAAAGATAATGGAGAATCAGGAATTTGAGAAGCTAGAAATCTGTAAACCCTAATGTGAATGAAGAGAAGGAAAAAGATTTTCATTCTGAAATCAATGTGAGGAGGGGTTTGAGATTTGGGGTTCAAGTAATGGGAAAAAAGTGGAAGTACAGAGAACAGAAATCTTTCCTGTGAGCTGATATTTCTCAGCTATTATGGTTTTAATAAAGTAAGACAATGTAATATACAAAAGGAAGACAATATAAAGAACTGAGGAAATTATTTTTGTTGTTGTTCAGTTGCTCCAATCATGTGCAAGTCTTTGTGAATTATGAACCCATTTGCAGCTCTACATCATGTTTATGTTGTTGTTTAGCAATTTTCTGTCATGTCTAACTGCATGATTCCTTTTGGGAGTTTTCTTTGTAAAGATCCTGGAATGGTTTTCTATTTTCTTCTCTAGCTCATTTTACAGATGAGTAAATTAAGGCAAACAGAGTTAAATGATTTACCAAGGTTTATCCAGATAGTACCAAGGGCTGGATTTGAAATCAGTTCTTATAAAAGGAGACATAATGGAATCACAATATATATATATATATATATATATATATATATATTATATATATATACACACACACATATACATATATATACATATAATAGCTGAAAATTCCTACCAATTTTCTTTATAGAAACATTTTAAACAATTACATATACACATATTTTTGCATTAAATGTATAATGCACATATATGTGTAGCACATGTTTTCTTTTCATCTATGTGTTCTATAACTTTCATATGTGTGCAAAGTTACATAACTTACTAAATATATTTAGTCACAGGACAGGCCCAGATTCACATCTCATAGAGATGTACTTGCCATCCATTTTGGTTACACTTTCACTTCCATTAGAATGTGAGCTTCTTGAGGATAATAACTGCATTTTCCTTCTTTTTGTATCATCAATATTTACCATAGCACTTGGCACATAATAAGAATATAATGAATTTTATTGAAATATAATAATAAAAATACTTCATATGAAATATAAATTCATTTCCCCATCAAAGCCTTTTTCCTCTAAAAACAATAATCACATCAATAATAAAATTATTCTGAAAAGTGTATGTCAGAAACCTGCTCCACAGCAATTTTTGCTTTAATTTTCAGATTCTTTTGTCTGTGCTTTGTCTTATAATATGACTAATATGGTAATGTGCTTTGGATGACTGCACATGTATAAATTGTATCAAATTGATTGCTTTGTGATGGAAGGGGATAAGAGAAGGGGAGCTAGAGAATTTGCAACTCAAAATTGATATTTTGGCATATATATTATACATATATAATTCTTATGTGTAATTAGAAAAAAACAAAACACTTAATAAAAAATAGTATAAATGCTTTGAGGATGAAAACTGGTAGTCTTTGGGATATGTATTCCTTATTTTTAGCAGAGTGATACCTAACTTGTACTAAGCACTCAGTAAAGGAATTATTTTATTTATTTACTTATATTCAAAATGAGTTTCCACCTAGCAGAACTCTGAGCATATTATGAATATAATTCCTTCTCTATTCAATTGGTTCCAAACAATAGGTACTTGACCTTACTAAAATAGTATTTGAGCCACAAGATATTTTATCTGTTTCATGTAAAGCAATTTCTTGTGTCTATAAACACGATGCTTATGCATGTGGACTGGAGGCTAAATTGTAGTTTTTATGTGTATCAGATTTTAACTATGTTTAAGTCTACATAATATGACATCAGTCTCCAAAGGTTCAAATGTCTCCTCCACTCCAGCTTTTTCTGTTAACTGATTTGTTTTTGATATTCTTGTCATTTCAAATTTTGAAGGTGATTATTACTGGGTCAAGGAAGATAGAACCCTATTATGTCCACTGAGTTCTTCAAGCATTATTAGAAAGAATACTTGTAAAGAACATTAGATAAATATCCCAGGAGACAGATCATTGGGCTTGGAGTCAGGAAGAACTGAGTATAAATCTTCCTCAGACACTTATTAAGCTTCATGACTCTTACCAAATGACAATTTCAATCTACTTCTGTTTTCTCATTTGTGAAATAGGTATAATAATTGCACCTGTACCAGTATTTTTATAAGCATTAAACAAGATGTGTGAACAATTTCACAATGCATAAAATACCATATATATATGCATACATATATCTATATATGTACATATATATATATAAATCTGTGATGATGAGGATAATTATGATAATATCAAAGGCAGGACTGATGCATTAGATAGGAACCTGTAGAGTCAATATCTTCTAATTCTCATTCTGTATTTAATAGCAATTAAATTATAATGTCTTGGGCTTCCGGGTAAACATGGCTGCAATCTAGACACGAATCGCATCCTCTCCCCGGGACCGAGGGAAATAGACTACCTCAAAAGAGCATAAAAATCACCTTTGGAAGAACGGAGGGAGTCTCCAGTACCCCACAAAAACGAAGGTACATGGGGTTTGAACATTTCCACACTATAAGAAGGAGGAAAAGCTTTCAAAAAACATGAACTGAGCTGCCCTCTCCCCCACCTCCCCCACCAAACCAGAGTAGGGTATCAGAACACTCACTGGGACAGCGAGTGAGTGAGGAAAGTCTCTGTCTGGGGGGGGGGGGGCACACCAGGGTCCTTTGGATCTAAAGACTGCTAGGAAATGACCTCTCAGGGCGGTTTCTCGGGAGAACCCTGGGAACTGGAGAGTGCACAGACAGCGGGTCCCCTGCAAACTGGGAACAGTGAGGAGTCTCAAGAGTCTGTAAAAACTGCCTAAGGCCAAAGCGTTTCCCCTCACTGTAGTGAAGGGGGAGCAAACCCGGCTCCCTGGAACCTGAAAGGGAATACCAGAGTTCCACCCCTCAGCAGCACAGGCAAGAAGAGACCACAGAGCATGGGGGCAGGTGAACTGAACAAAGGGGCAGGCTCGCAGAGAAAAGGGGTGGGCGCACTGAACACAGGGGCAGTTGTGTTGAGCACAGGGGCCGGCACTCTAAGAAACCACTGAGGCTGGTAAAAACTAGTCTAAGGCAACATAAAATCACCCAGACACCAGACCAAAAAGGAAAGTGGAATAAAATCCACCAAAGGAATGGATCACATGGCCCAAAATAAAGGCTCCAAGAAGAAAGGGAAAAAAAGTGACGATTGAAAACTTTTATGGTGGAAGAACCCAAGGAAAAGAAGAGAAAGAGGATGAAATCCAAACAAAATCAAATCAGGCCTACCAAAATGGAAATTATCCGCAAGCTCTGGAAGAACTCAAATAGGAGCTTATCCAAAAGATGGAAAACTTCTGAAAAGAAATATGGGAGAAAAAGATCAGCAGTCTGATAGACAAGACTTCACAATTAGAGAAAGAGCTGGAAGTCTCTAACAAAAAAGTAGAACAAGCTGAAAAACAAATCCAGTCCCTAAAGAGCAAAAATAAGCAACTGGAAGACAGTGAGCTAGCAAAACTTAATAAAGCAAAGCCAAAAAATTAATGAATTAGAAGAAAACATAAAATATCTCACTGAAAAGGTCACAGACCAGGAAAACAGAGGAAGAAGAGACAACCTGAGAATTATTGGTCTGCCTGAAAAACCAGAGATAAACAAAAACCACGATGCAATACTACAGGAGATTATAGAAGAAAATTGCCCATATGTTCTGGAGCAAGGGGGCAAAATAGAAATATAAAGGGTTCATAGAAAACCCTCTATACTAAATCCCCAAAAGACAACCCCCAGGAATGTAATTGCTAAATTCAAGAGCTTCCAAGCAAAGGAGAAAATCCTACAAGAAGCCAAGAAGAGGAGCTTCAGATATAAAGAAGCTCCTATAAGGATCACACATGATTTAGTGGCTAACACACTAAGAGACCTCAAAGCATGGAACACAATATTTAGAAAGGCAAGAGAGCTGGGTCTCCAACCAAGAATCAACTACCCAATAAAACTGATTATATACTTCCAGGGGGAAGTATGGGCATTCAACAAAATAGAAGATTTCCAAGCATTTGATAAGAAAAGACCAGAACTTAGTGGAAAATTTGATATCCAAGCACAGAAAGCAAGAGAAATATGAAAAGGTAAATATGAAGGGAAGGGAAAAGGAGATAAATCTTATCATTTTCTTTAAGTCAAACTCTCTTCTATAAGGACTACATTCACATCAAATTATATATATTAATATGTGGGGAAATGTATTGGGTAACTCTCAAAAATTGTATGCATCATAAGAGTAGTTAGAAGAATCACGCATAGGAAATGATTGGGGCATCCTGAAGATTTGGTGAAAGGTGGGAAAAAGAAAGAAAAATGGAGGGGGGAATCGTTGATGATACTAAGATTTACTTCAAGAAATGGGGGGAACTAAATAGAATAATCTTTCCCATATAAAGATACACATGAAAAGGGGAGGGGAAGAACTCTCATATGAGAAGAATAGGAAGAGAAAATGAAGTGGTATTACTTAAACCTTAGTCACAGTGAAATCAACTCTGAGAGGGAAGAACATCCAGATCCATTGGGATCCTGAATTCCATCTTATCCAACAGGGCAGGAAAGAAAGGAAAATTAAGGAGGTGGAGGGAGTATAAAAAAGGAGGGAAGGAGGGGGATTGGGGGAGGGAGGATAAAAAGGGAGGGGCTAGAAAGATAAGCATAACAAGGGAGGGGACTAGGGGGAGTGACCTAAAGTAAATCACTGGTTCAAAAGGTTATAGTAAAAAAAGAAAGGTCAGAACTAGGGGAAGATATCAAAATGCCAGGGAATCCACAAGTGACAATCATAACTTTGAACGTGAATGGGATGTACTCACCCATAAAACATAGACAAATAGCAGATTGGATAAAAACCCAAAACCCTACCATATGTTGTCTTCAAGAAACACACATGAGGCGGGTTGACACCCACAAGGTCAGAATTAAAGGATGGAGTAAGACCTTCTGGGCCTCAACTGATAGAAAGAAGGCAGGAGTGGTAATCATGATATCTGATAAAGCCAATGCAAAAATAGACCTGATCAAAAGGGATAGGGAAGGTAAATATATTCTGTTAAGAGGGAGTATAGACAATGAGGAAATATCACTAATCAACATATATGCACCAAATGGTATAGCACCCAAAGTTCTAATGGAGAACTAGGAGAATTAAAGGAGGAAATTGACAGTAAAACCATATTAGTGGGAGACTTGAACCAACCACTATCCAATTTAGATAAATCAAACCAAAAAATAAACAAGAAAGAGATAAAAGAGGTGAATGAAATATTAGAAAAATTAGAGTTAATAGACATATGGAGAAAAATAAATAGGAACAAAAAGGAATAAATCTTCTTCTCAGCACCACAGGGCAAATTCACAAAAATAGATTATACACTAGGTCACAGAAACATGCCATTCAAATACAGAAAGGCAGAAATAATAAATGCAACCTCTTCAGTTTATAAGGCAATAAAAATATTGATCAGTGAGAGTACATGGAGAGCCAAATCAAAAATTAATTGGAAATTAAATAATATGATACTCCAAAATCGGTTAGTTAGAGAAGAAATTATGGAAACAATTAACAATTTAATTGAAGAAAATGACAATGGTGAGAACATCCTTTCAAACCTTATGGGATGTAGCCAAAGCAGTACTTAGAGGAAAATTCATATCCCTGAGTGCATATATTAACAAATTAGGGAGAGCAGAGATCAATGAATTGGAAATACAAATCAAAAAACTTCAGAGCTAACAAATTAAACCCCCCCAGAAGAAAACCAAACTAGAGATCCTAAAAATTAAAGCAGTAATTAATAAAATCGAAAGTGATAGAATCACTGAACCAATAATTAAGATGAGAAGCTGGTACTTCGATAAAACAAACAAAATCTACAAAGTACTGGTCAGTCTAATTAAAAAAAGGAGAGAAGAAAATCAAATTAATAGTATTGTAGATGAAAAGGGGGACCTCACGTCCAATGAAGAGGAAATTATGGCAATCATTAAAAACTATTTTGCCCATCTATGTGGAAATAAATATACCAACCTAGGTGATATGGATGAATATTTACAAAAATATAAATTACCTTAACTAACAGAAGAAGAAATAGAATTTTTAAATAATCCCATATCAGAAAAAGAAATTCAACAGTTGATCAAAGAACTTCCTAAGAAAAAATCCCCAGGGCCTGATGGATTCACAAGTGAATTCTATCAAACATTCAAAGAACTGCTAACCTCAATACTATACAAACTATTTGACATAATAAGCAAAGAGGGAGTTCTACCAAATTCCTTTTATGACACAAACATGGTACTGATTCCAAAGCCAGGCAGGCCAAAAATAGAGAAAGAAAATGAGAGACCAATCTCTGTAATGAATATAGATGCAAAAATCTTAAATAGGATACTAGCAAAAAGACTCCAGCAAGTGATTAGAAGGGTCATCCACCATGATCAAGTAGGATTTATACCAGGGATGCAGGGCTGGTTCAATATTAGGAAAACTAACCACATATTTGACCACATCAACAAGCAAACCAACAACAACCACATGATTATCTCAATAGAGGCTGAAAAAGCCTTTGATAAAATACCACACCCATTCCTACTAAAAGCACTAGAAAGCATAGGAATAGAAGGGTTGTTCCTAAAAATAATAAACAGTATATATCTAAACCCATCAACTAATATCATTTGCAATGGGGATAAACTAAATGCATTCCCATTAAGATCAAGAGTGAAACAAGGATGCCCATTATCACCTCTATTATTTGACATTGTATTAGAAACACTAGCTGTAGCAATTAGAGAAGAAAAAGAAATAGAAGGTATTAAAATACGGAAGGAGGAGATCAAGTTATCACTCTTTGTCCATGACATGATGGTCTACTTAAAGAATCCTAGAGATTCAACCAAAAAGCTAATTGAAATAATCAACAACTTTAGCAAAGTTGCAGGATAGAAAATAAAGCCACATAAGTCATCAGCATTTCTATATATTTCCAACACAGCTCAGCAGCAAGAACTAGAAAGAAAAATCCCATTCAAAATCACCTTAGACAAAGTAAAATACTTAGGAATCTATCTCCCGAGACAAACACAGGAACTATATGAACACAACTACAAAACACTCTCCACACAACTAAAACTAGACTTGAACAATTGGAAAAACATTAACTGCTCATGGGTAGGAAGAGCCAATGTAATAAAAATGACCATCCTACCCAAACTCATTTATCTATTTAGTGCCATACCCATGGAACTTCCAATTTTTTTTTTTTACTGATTTAGAAAAAAACATAACAAAGTTCATTTGGAAGAAAAAAAGGATCAAAGATATCCAGGGAAATAATAAAAAAATACAAAGGAAGGGGGCCTTGCAGTCCCAGATCTCAGACTACATTATAAAGCAGCTATCATCAAAACAATTTGGTACTGGCTAAGAGACAGAAAGGAGGGTCAGTGGAAAAGACTCAGGGTAAATGACTTAAGCAAGACAGTATATGACAAACCCAAAGCTCCCAACTTTTGGGAAAAAATCCACTATTTCATAGAAACTGCTGGAAAAATTGGAGGACAGTGTGGGAAAGATTAGGTTTAGATCAACACCTCACATCCTACACCAAGATAAATTCAAAATGGTTGAATGACTTGAACATAATGAAGGAAACTATAAGAAAATTAGGCGAACACAGAATAGTATACATGTCAGATCTTTGGGAAAGGAAAGTTTTTAAAACCAAACAAGACATAGAAATAGTCACAAAATGCAAAATAAATAATTTGGAATACTCAAATTAAAATGTTTTGTACAAACAAAACCAATGTGACTCAAATCAGAAGGGTAGCAACAAATTGGGAAACAATCTTTATAAAATCCTCTGCAAAGGTTTAATTACTCAAATTTACAAAGAACTAAATCAATTGTACAAAAAATCAAGCCATTCTCCAATTGATAAATGGGCAAGGGACATGAACAGGCAGTTCTCAGCCAAAAAAATCAAAATTATTAATAAGCACATGAAAAAGTGTTCTACATAAGAGAGATGCAAATCAAAACAACTCTGAGGTATCACCTCACACCTAGCAGATTGGCTAACATGACAGCTATGGAAAGTAATGAATGATGGACGGGATGTGGCAAAATAGGGACATAATTCATTGCTGGTGGAGTTGTGAATTGATCCAACCATTCTGGAAGGCAATTTGGAACTATGCCCAAAGGGCGATAAAAGACTGTCTGCCCTTTGATCCAGCCATAGCACTCCTGGGTTTGTACCCCAAAGAGACAATAAGGAAAAAAGACTTGTACATGAATATTCATAGCTGCACTCTTTGTGGTGGCAAAAATTGTAAAATGCGGGGATGCCCTTCAATTGGGGAATGGCTGAACAAATTGTAGTATGTGTTGGTGATGGAATACTATTGTGCTAAAAGGAATAATAAAGTGGAGGAATTCCATGGAGACTGGAACAACCTCCAGGAAGTGATGCAGAGTGAAAGGAGCAGAATCAGGAAATCATTATACACAGAGACTGATATACTGTGGTACAATCGAAGGTAATGGACTTCTCCATTAGGGTCAGTGCAATGTCCCTGGACAATCTGCAGGGATCTAAAAAACACTACCTACAAGCAGAGGATAAACTGTGGGAGTAAAATCACCGAGGAAAATGAACTGCTAGACTACAGGGGTTGAGGGGATATAATTGAGGAGAGACTCTAAATGAACACTCTAGTGCAAATACCAACAACATAAAATGGGTTCGAATCAAAAACACGTGATACCCAGTGCTATAGTGCATTGGCTATGGGAGAGGTGGGGCAGGGGGGAGGGAATAATGATCTTTGTTTACAATGAATAATGTTTGTAAATGAACAAATTAAATAATGTTAAAAAATGATGACCATAACAACAAAAAAAATTATAATGTCTTTATTTTATTCTAAAGGTCTTGAGTCTCTCTTGGATTGGGTAATCCCAATACCTCAGATATTATAAAGTTAAATAATAGCTATTTCCTTCCAAAACCCTCTTAGAAATATTTGCATTTGATGATATAAGAGACTCCTTATAATTAGTATTTTTAAAAATGCATTTAATTTTGAAACAAATGTTCTATCACACTAAGAAGTTTATAAAAAGATGTAGTTTTGAAATGGTTCGAAAGACCGACATAATGTATATTGTTCTAGAGGAAACATTCAATTCCCACAAGTTTTCATAAATAATCATAGAATTTGGATTCTAAACATAGTAAATTTAAATATTTCAACTTGTAAAAATATTTTCTATTTTGGTTGCCTTTTATTTTATGGTTAATTAACTTTGTTCCATTAGGTATCAAACTAGAAAAGCATTACTTATAAAAGCATCTTAGATGAATGGTTAGAGAATATATAGAAGAGAAGGTATATGCTCTTATTATATCTAAAACCATGTACTCAACTTAATTAAATTAGATTCAATTTATCAGATATTTCTTATAGAGCACACTAGGAAAAGCAGAGTTCTATAGTTCTCATGAAGCACTTGAGTAGTGAGTAAGATTCCAGTAAGTGACAAAGTGACTACTGTGGTTATGGTAATGCTTTGGCTGCAATTTTCTATAATGTTCATTTTTATTTTACTTTATTTTATTAACATGAAAAGCCTGATAGTCAATGCAATAGATAGCTCATTCATTGAACCAGGCATTGGATAGATCTGAGTTCAAATCTGACCTCAGGCATTCATTGGCTGGGTGACATTGGACAAGTCACTAAACCTTGCCTCAGTTTCCTCATCTGTAAATTGAACTGGAGAAGGGAATGGAAACCACACCATTATCTTTGCCAATAAAACCCTACAAAGGAATCATGAAGACTAGGGCATAGCTGGAAATGACTAATCAACATGTACATGATATAGAAGCAGAGTGTAAAATATGTCTTTAATGCTCCTCTGCTTGTATTATCTATCTCACATTTATGCTCTGTTTGTTCTGTGCCTTCTTTAGAACCCTCAAGAGAAAGCCTGACCTTGAGAAACCACTGCAGGGCTTGTTTATGGATAACTGGAAAAGAGAAATTTACCTTGTTTCATCTAACATGCTGGGCACCTCATTGAGGGATATCATGCACTGTTTCTTTTATAATTATGCAGAAAGTGGGTGTATGTTGTTGTCAAGGCAGAAGCCCAAGCTTCAGTTAGTTTTCCCTGCAGGAGTAGATGAACATTTCATATTTTTTCCAAAGGCAATTGCTTGCAATTCAGAAATCAAGAATAAATTTGGGGTGTGTATACTGGAGGTGGAGAGGGGAGTGAAGTTGATGGAGATGAAATGAAAGCATATATAGTAGTCTCTCGGTAACCGAGGATGACGTTTGCCTTTGTGCGTTTTCATCTATGGTAGGATAGATGAGTGTGCACAAAAACACTTGTGCATGAAGGAGATTTAAGTGGAAAAGTCAATGCACAGAGACAGTCCCCCTCTCTCGGCGTTGGAAGCCTGGGACCATTGGCATGAAAAATTGTTACATCTGGAGACTTCCTCAGCTGCTTTGGATGGCCATGTTGTCTTTTGTGCTCCAACACGCCCTTAGCACTCCACAGTTCTTTGCTGCATCACCATCTCAGCTGTTGAACCTTCTTATTGGTTTCTTCTGCCTGTTCCGTCGAAGCAGTCTTCACATGCTGAGTGAGCAAAGCCTTAGTTCACCAGGGGTCTATGACCCAATGGCTACCCTCACAAGGTTTAGCCAGCCTGTTGAAGCCGTTGCCCGGGGTGTGGTCGCTGCCACATGCTAGCAGCTACTAGGAGCCACAAGTGAGAGTTGGGTGTCAGGTGAGGGTCAGAGGTTGGAGAGCTGCCCTAATAAGGCACAACAAGCCCTCCATACCAAAGATACTACTCCTCCCTGAGCACCTCATACACCAAAAAAGCATATAAAAGGCAGAATAGACATTGATCATGGCATCATCAATTATTAAACTTGGGAAATAAAGTGGTTATACACATTCATTTTACAGATGGAGAAACTGAGAAAGGAATTGATTTCCTCAAAGATAGTACTTACTATAAATTGAAATTGAAATGCAAACTCAAATATTCTGACTTTAAATTCAGCAGTCACTTGGATATACCAAATAGCCTTTCAAGCATAGGCAAACTCAACAGAAGTATTTTCATTTCTCTTTTCCCTCCTTTCTCTCACCTTTCTGTTTGTCCTAACTTAAATAAAGTGTCCTTAATTACTTTTCTCTGCCATGCCCTGGCCCCCTACAAGTTCACCTTTTTATATAAAAATGCAATTGAAGGAAGCAAATATAATATGAAATAATATGGCAAGGCAGGGTGAAAAATATTTCTCTGAAACTAAGGGATCTAGGTGCAAACCCAATGTTTTATGATGACTAGCTTTGTGATGTTAGAAAATCTGTTATATTCCCTAGAACTATTTTGCTATATTTGTAAAATGACAGGTTGTATCAGATGGCCTCTGAGGTCCCTTCTAGTTCCATATATTGGATCAATCAATAAGCATTTATCAACTTTCTACTTTGTGCCAAGCACTGTGTTAGAAGTAAAAGGCCAAAAATGAAACAGATCCTGTTCTCAAGATAATAATAAAGGTAGAGATTGTCATCTGTTATATCTTTATAGAATCTGTCAGAATATTGGAACACCTTTGCCAACTTCTAGTACAGATATAATGAAAGCTAATTTTTTTCATAAAAATAAGGCTTCATAATATTTTTCCTGACAATGTACTGATAAGATAAACGATTATGTGGTATTTTCATAGTTCTATAGAATAGAAAATTGAGGCTAAGAGACCTAAAGTGGCTTGCCTCTGGTCCCACACTGGAAAATGTAAGATCCAGGTTTTAAAAACAAGTCATTATATGCATGGTTTTTGTTTTTAATTTTCACATAGAATATTTTTCCATAGTTAAATTATTCATGATTCCCCACCCCCTCCCACCTTATCTTCCCCTCTCCCAAAGTCAACTAGAAATATCACTGGGTTTATGTAGGTATTATTGTTCAAAACTTATTTAATTATTATTCATATTTGCAGTGGAGTGATCCTTTAACATCCAAAACCTAATCATATCCCTATTGCACTATGTTTTCCACCCTATATTTTTCTAATGCATTTCTGCTCCCACAGTTCTTTCTCTAGCTGTGCATAGCATTATTTCTTCTAAATTACTCTGAATTCTCCTGGGTCATTGCATTGCTTCTAGTAGAAAAGTCCATTATTTTCATTTGTTCCACAGTGTATCTGTCTCTGTGTACAATGTTCTCCTGGTTCTGCTCCTTTCACTTTGCATCAATTCCTGAAGGTCTTTTCAGTTCACATGGAATTCCCATTTATTTTTTCCCTTTAGCACAATAATATTCCATCACCATTAGATACCATAATCTATTCAACTATTTCCTAATCAATGCACACACTCTCATTTTCCAATTTTTTGCCACTACAAAGGACACAGCTATGAATATTTTTGTACAAGTCTTTTTCCTTATTATCTCTTTGGGGTACAAACCTAGCAGTGGAATGACTGGATCAAAGGACAGACATTCATTTAAAGCCCTTTGAACATAGTTCCAAATTGTCCTCCTGAATGGGTGGACCAATTTACAACTCCACCAGCAGTGTATTAGAGTCCCAGTTTTGCCACATCCTCTCCAACATTTATTGCTTTCTTTTGCTGTCATATTTGCCATACTGCTAGGTGTGAGGTGGTACCTAAGAGTTGTTTAAATTTAGATTTCTCTAATGAGGAGGGATTTAGAACAGTTTTTTTATGTGTTTATTGATAGTTTTTATTTCATCCTGTGAAAATTTCCTATTCATGTCCCTTAACCATTTGTCAGTTGAGGATTTGCTTGATTTTTTTTTTAGATTTAATTTAGTTCCTTACATATTTGGGAAATTAAACCTCTGTCAGAAAGTTTTGTTATAAGAATATTCTCCCAATTTGTTGCTTTCCTCATAATTTTTGATTGCATTGGTTTTGTTTGTACAAAACCTTTTTAAATTTGATATGATGAAAGTAATTCATTTTACATTTTGCAATGTTCTCTATCTCTTTGTCTTAAATTCCTTCTTTTCCCACAGGTCTGACAAATACACAAATCTATGCTCACGTAATTTATTTATGAATTCACTCTTTATATTTAAATCATTTACTCATTTTGAATTTATCTTGGTGTAGGGTGTAAGATGTTGATCTAAACCTAATTTTACCCATACTGTTTTCCAATTTTCCCAGTAGTTTTTGTCAAATAGTGAGTTCTTGTCCCCAAAGCTGGGGTCTTTGGATTATCGAACACTAGCTTAGTAAGGTCATTTATCCCTAGTCTGTTCCATTGATTGACCCCTCTGTCTCATAGCCAGTACCATATTATTTTGATGACCACTGTTTTATTGTACATTTTAAGATCTGGTACTGCTAGGCACCCATACTTCACATTTTTTCATTATTTCCCTTGATATTCTTGATCTCTTGTTCTTCCAAATGAACTTTGTTATGCATTTTCTAATTCTACAAAAAATGTTTTTGGTAGTTTGATAGGCATGGCACTGAATAAGTTGATTAATTTGGATAGGATTATCATTTTTATTAAATTAGCTTGTCCTATCCAGGAGCAATTAAAGTTTTTCAATTATTTAGATCTAGTTTTAATTGTGTGAATACTGTCTTGTGTTTTGTAATATTTATAGGGAAAATGTAGGGGACTGAAGAACAGAGGATACTGAAGGTTTTGTAACAGGGAATGGAGGAGTTGAAGGGAGAGGGAATATGGCTGCAGGTGAGGTAAAAGGAGGAAAATGTCCCCTGCTGAGAAGCTATCTTTGAAAAATGAGGTTCCCAAGAAATGGGCCAACTAAGATAGCTTGAGGGGTTGTCCTCTCCATTGACTGATGTTGAAGATGCTCCAGAGCAGGTAAGCACAGAACCCCCCCCCCCGCCCCCAAGGGACAAGCCTCTCTCAGACCAAGGTTTCCTAGCAGGGGTCCAATAAGGACCATTTATTGTTGAATGGCTGTCCTGAGGTTCAACTCCCTCTGTGTTCACCTGAAATGATCGTCCTTTTATCTGACTATGGTTATTTAAATAAAGATGAATTTAATAATGAGCTTGGATTTGTGAGGTATCAGGGAAGAAGGAATTGGGATTTCTCTAGATTGGGTTTGAGTCCCTCTCAGCTTTTGAGGTGAGGCCAGGCCTCACAGGCTGGTGAAGGGTTTCTTTTATTCCTGTCTATGCTAATGCTAGCTTTCTTCAGTTCAAACTCGTTAGCAGTAGACAATAAGAGGAAGAAAAGGTTCTGACTTTCAGAATTGGTTGGGCCTGTATCTTTGGGCTGACACCCATAAAGACTGGCCTTCCAGTTCAAACTGCTCCCTTTAAATCCTTTTGCTTGATGACATGATGAATCCAGGTAGAGCAAATAGTTGGGAAAATCAGGAATTTAGGCACTTCTATCCAGAGACAGGTAGAGAGGCTCCTTCCAGTCTGAGGGACAGGAAGAGAGTGTCTGACAGGATACCAACTGCCACTCCAAGTTGCCCCTCCCCTCACCATCATTCTTGTCAACATTGTCTCTCTAACAGTCCAACTGCTGTTTGTTCCACCTGATTGGCAGAAAGTCCAAAATTTGCTTCAGTTTTCCTTTCCACACTTGGTGTTCATATAATTCCTGTGTTTGTTTTGGCAGATAGATTCCTAAATATTTTATATTGGTTAGAGTGACTTTAAATGTAGTTTCTCTTTCTAAGTCTTGCTATTGAGTTTTGTTGGAAATATATAGAAATACTGATGATTTATGTGGTTTTATTTTGTAGAATGCATCTTTCCTGAATTTGTTAATTATTTTCACTAGCCTTTCAGTTCTTTAAGTAAACCATGATATCATCTATAAAGAGCTATAGTTTAGTCTTCTCATTACATACTTTAATCCCTTAAAATTCTTTGTCTTCTATAATTACTATTAATGGCATTTGTAGTGCAATATTTAATAAAAGATGTGATAATGGGAGTCTCCATTGCTGATGATACTTGTTGATTTTTTTTAAATTTAAATTTATTTATTTAGTCAATTTATAACATTATTTCTTCATTACAGTAATCATATTTTTTCCCTTCCTCCCCTACCTATAAATATTCCATAGCTGATGCACAATTTCATTGGGTATTACATGTGTCCTTCATCAAAACCTATTTCCATGTTGTTGTTGTTTGCATTAGAATGTTCATTTTGAGTCTACATCCCCAACCATATCCCCTCAACCCATGTATTCAAGCAGTTGTTTTTCTTCTGTATTTCTGCTCCCACAGATTTTCTTCTGAATGTGGATAGTGTTTTTTTTTCTTGTAGATCTCTCCAGGTTGTTCAGGATCATTGCATTGCCACTAATGAAGAAGTCCATTATATTTACTTTTACCACAGTGGATCAGTTTCTGAGTACAATGTTCTCCTGGTTCTGCTCCTTTCACTCTGCATCAATTCCTGGAGGTCATTCCAGTTCACTTGGAATTCCTCCACTTTATCATTCCTTTGAGCACAATAGTATTCTATCACCAACATATACTACAATTTGTTCAGCAATTCCTCAATTAAGGGGCATCCCCTCATTTTCCAATTTTTTGCCACTACAAAGAGCGCAGCTATGAATATTTTTGTACAAGTCTTTTTCCTTATTATCTATTTGGGGTACAAGCCCAGGAGTGATATCAAATGACAGAGAGTCTTTTAGCACCCTTTGGGCATAATTACAAATTGCCTTCCAGAATGGTTGGATTAATTCACAACTCCACCAGCAATTAATTAATGTCCCAACTTTGCCACATACCCTCCAGCATTCATTATTTTCCATTGCTGTCATGTTATCCAATCTGCTAGTTGTGAGGTGATACTTCAGTGTTGTTTTGATTTGCATCTCTCTGATTAAAAGAGATTTAGAACACTTTTTCATGTGCTTATTAATAGTTTTGATTTTTTTAACTGAAAATTGCCTATTCATGTCCCATGCTTATTTATCAGTTGGAGAATGGCTTGATTTTTTGTACAATTAGTTTAGCTCTTTATAGATTTGAGTAATTAGACCTTTGTCAGAGGTTTTTGTTATCAAGATTGTTTAACAATTTGTTGCTTCCCTGCCAATTTTGTTTGCATTGGTTTTGTTTGTACAGAAACTTTTTACTTTTATGTAATCAAAATTATTGATTTTACATTTTGTGATTTTTTTCTAGGTCTTGCTTGGTTTTAAAGTCTTTCCTTTTCCAAAGATCTGACAAGTATACTATTATGTGTTCACCTATTTTGTTCATAGTTTCCTTCTTTATATTCAAGTCATTCACCCCTTGTTGATTATTTTAAATATATACTGTTCATTATTTTGAGGAATGATCCTTCTATTCCTATACTTTCTAATATTTTCAACAGGAATGAGTGTTATATTTTGTCAAAGGGTTTTTCTGCATCTGCATCTATTGAAATAATCATGCAATTTTTGTGGTTTTGATTATTAATATGGTCAATTATGTGGATAGTTTTCCTAATATTAAACATTCTTGCATTGCTGATATAAATCCTACCTGATCATAGTGAATAATCTTCATGGTCACTTGCTGGAGTCCTTTAGCTAATATTCTACTTAATATTTTTGTATCTTCTTTCATTAAGGAGTTTGGTCTGTAGTTTTCATTCTCTGTTTTTGTTCTGCCTGGCTTTCAAATCAGTACCATATTTGTGTCAAAAAATGAATTTTGTAAAATTCCTTTGCTTATTTTGCAAAATAATTTGTATAGCATTGGGATTAGTTGTTCTTAAATGTTTGATAGAATTCATTTCTTAATCCATCTGGCCCTTGGGATTTTTCCTTAGGGAGTACTTTGATGGCCTGTTCAATTTCTTTTTCTGATATGGGGTTGTTTATGTATTCTATTTCTTCCTCTGCTAACCTAGGCAATTTATATTTTTGTAAATATTCATCCATATCACCTAGATTGCCATATTTATTGCCATATAATTGGGCATAATAGTTTTTATTGATTGCCTTAATTTCCTCTTCATGTGAGAACTTTTATACTGTTAGTGTGATTTTCTTCTTTCATTTTTTATTAGATTGACTAGTACTTTAACTATTTTATTTGTTTTTTCAATGTACTACCTCATAGTCTTATTTATTAGTTCAGTAGTTTTTACCTTTAATTTTGTTAATTTCTCCTTTAATTTTTAGGATTTCCAATTTAGTTTTATCTGGGGATTTTTAATTTGTTCTTTTTTTATAATTTTTTAAAGTTGCAAACCCATTTATTAATCTCTGCCCTCTCTATTTTGTTTTTATAGGTACTCAGTGATATAAAGTTTCCCCTGAGTACTGCTTTGGTTGTATCCCATAGGTTTTGGTATGATGTCTCCTAATTGTCATTCTCTTTAATGAAGTCTGTGAATTTATTCTATGATTTCTTCCTGGACCTACCTGTTTTGAACATTTAGGATATTTAATTTCCTATTAATTTTAAATTTGTCTTTCTATGAACCCTTGTTAATTATAATTTTTACTGCATTACGATCTGAAAAAATGACATTCATTATTTCTGCTTTTCTGCATTTGTTTGCAAAACTTCTATGCCTTCGTACATGGTCAACATTTGTATATATATATATATATATATATATATATATATATATATATACCATGTACTGCTGAAAAGAAAATATATTCCTTTTATTCCTGTTCAGTTTTCTCCAGATATCTATTCATTCTAATTATTCTAGCATTTCATTTATTTCCCTTACTTCTTTCTTATTTTTCTTTGTTTGATTTATCTAATTATGAGAGGGGAAGGTTAAGATCCCCCACTAGTATGGTCTTACTATTTATTTCCTCCTTGAGCTCCTTTAATATTCCCTTTAGAAATCTAAATGCTGACTTCCGGTTAAGATGGCGGCTTAGAGAAAGCTGAAGTTCAGATCTCCGGAAAACCCTTCCCGACCGATCTCAAACTAGAAGCTCCTAAGGCGCCGAAATTCAAAACGATCAACAGCACAGACCCTGGGAACCCTCCTCCTGGACCTGGACCCGGATCAAAAGGTACGGCTCCCCTTAAAAGCCAGAACCCGAGATCCCTCGGACCTCAGGGGTAGGAGCGCAGAGTCCAAGGCTCCCGGAAGCGGCAGCCGCGCCGGGCTCAGAGAGCAGGGTCTGAGGAACAACAACCCTCAGGGTCTTCTACCCAAGTCCCAGTCCGGGTGAAAGTTACTGCCTGGGGCTTCCGCTGCAAAGAGCCGGTCGGTCAAAGAGCCGGTCGGTCAGGGTGAAAGTTACTGCCTGGGGCCTCCGCTGCAAAGAGCCGGTCGGTCCGGGTGAAAGTTACTGCCTGGGGCCTCCGCTGCAGAGAGCTGGTCAAAACAACAGCAACCCTCAGGGCGGGCAAGACAGCCTCACGGGCTGGATCCTGCTATCCAAGTCTCAGTGAAAGTCTGTGCTCTCGGAGCTTGGGGAAGCGGCAGCCCATCCCCCCGCAGGCCGACGAAACAGCCTCACGGCCAGGGATTCTGAAGGCAACTTCCGGAAATCGAGCCAGGGGGAGAGTGTGGCCTCGTGGTCCGACCCTTCCATTCCAGTTCCAGTGAGGCATATTCAGTTTAACCCAGGGAACGCTCATAGAACCAACATCTGCCCAGGACTAAAGCCTCTGATCACCAGACAAAGACAAGAAAAGCCAATCCTCCACGTTCAGAGATGACAAACTCCACAGAAGCACAGAAGCCCCAAAATACCAAGAAAAATAAGAAGAAAGGGGCGACTCTGGACACATTCTATGGAGCCAAAATACAAAATACAGAGCAGATAGAAGAAGATATACAAGAAAATTCTCCAAAATCTTCCAAAGGAAATAGAAACTCTCCACAAACCCATGAAGAATTTGAATCAGAAAGGACCAAAAAGATGGAAGCCCTCTGGGAGGAAAAGTGGGAAATGATGCAAAAGAAATTCACGCATCTACAAAACCAGTTTGACCAAACTGTAAAAGAAAACCAGGCTTTAAAGCAAGAACTAATAAAGCAAAGCCAAAACACCAAGAAATTAGAAGAGAACATAAAATATCTCACCGACAAGGTGATAGATCTGGAAAACAGGGGGAGAAGAGAAAATTTAAGAATAATTGGACTCCCAGAAAAGCCAGAAATAAACACCAAACTGGACATGGTGATACAAGATATAATCAAAGAAAATTGCCCAGAGATTCTAGAACAAGGGGGCAATACATCCACTGACAGAGCTCACAGAACACCTTCAACACTAAACCCCCAAAAGACAACTCCCAGGAATGTAATTGCCAAATTCCAAAGCTATCAAACAAAAGAAAAAATCCTACAGGAAGCCAGAAAAAGACAATTTAGATATAAAGGAATGCCAATCAGGGTCACACAAGACCTTGCAAGTTCTACGCTGAATGATCGTAAGGCATGGAACATGATCTTCAGAAAGGCAAGAGAGCTGGGTCTCCAACCAAGAATCAGCTACCCAGCAAAACTGACTATATACTTCCAAGGGAAAGTATGGGCATTCAACAAAATAGAAGACTTCCAACTTTTTGCAAAGAAAAGACCAGAGCTCTGTGGAAAGTTTGATACCGAAAATCAAAGAGCAAGGAATACCTGAAAAGGTAAATATTAAGGAAAGGGGAAAAATGTTATCTTCTTTTACTCAAACTCTCTTCTATAAGGACTACATTTATATCAACCTATGTATACTAATATGTGGGGAAAATGTAATGTATAAATAGGGGGTAAAGAAAGACCAAATAGAATAATGGTTCTCACACAAAGATTCACAGGGGAAGGGGAGGGGAAGAAAACTCCTATAAGAAGGAGAGGAAGAGAGGGGGGGGTTTACTTAAACCTCAATCTCAGGGAAATCAACTCTGAGAGGGAAAAACATCCAGATCCATTGGGATCTTGAATTCTATCTTACCCAACAAGGGTAAGGAGAAGGGAAAACCAAGGGGGGGAGGGGGAGAGGGAGAACAAAAAGGGAGGGAAAGAGAGGGGGGAGGGGGAGGGAACAAAAAGGGAGGGACTAAAAAGGGAAACATCAAGGGAGGGGACAAGGGGGACTGATTCAAAGTAAATCACTGGACTAAAAGGTAGAGCCGAAGAAGAAAAGGTTAGAATTAGGGAAGGCAATCAAAATGCCAGGGAGTCCACAAATGACAATCATAACTTTGAACGTGAATGGGATGAACTCACCCATAAAACGTAGACGAATAGCTGAATGGATTAGAATACAAAACCCTACCATATGTTGTCTTCAAGAAACACACATGAGGCGTGTTGACACCCACAAGGTCAGAATTAAAGGATGGAGTAAGACCTTCTGGGCCTCAACTGATAGAAAGAAGGCAGGAGTGGTAATCATGATATCTGATAAAGCCAATGCAAAAATAGACCTGATCAAAAGGGATAGGGAAGGTAATTATATTTTGTTAAAAGGGACTCTAGACAATGAGGAAATATCATTAATCAACATGTATGCACCAAATAATATAGCACCCAAATTTCTAATGGAGAAACTAGGAGAATTGAAGGAAGAAATAGACAATAAAACCATACTAGTGGGAGACTTAAACCAACCATTATCAAATTTAGATAAATCAAATCAAAAAATAAATAAGAAAGAGGTAAAAGAAGTGAATGAAATCTTAGAAAAATTAGAATTAATAGACATATGGAGAAAAATAAATAGGGATAAAAAGGAATACACCTTCTTCTCAGCACCACATGGAACATTCACAAAAAATTGACCATACATTAGGTCACAGAAACATAGCACACAAATGCAAAAAAGCAGAAATAATGAATGCAGCCTTCTCAGATCACAAGGCAATAAAAATAATGATTAGTAATGGTACATGGAAAACCAAATCTAAAACCAATTGGAAATTAAACAATATGATACTCCAAAACCGTTTAGCTAAAGAAGAAATCATAGAAACAATTAATAATTTCATCAAGGAAAATGACAATGGCGAAACATCCTTTCAAACCTTTTGGGATGCAGCCAAAGCGGTAATCAGAGGCAAATTCATATCCCTGAAAGCTCATATTAACAAACAAGGGAGAGCAGAGATCAATCAATTGGAAATGCAATTGAAAAAACTCGAAAGCGATCAAATTAAAAACCCCCAGCAGAAAACCAAATTAGAAATCCTAAAAATTAAGGCAGAAATTAATAAAATCGAAAGTGATAGAACTATTGATTTAATAAATAAGACAAGAAGCTGGTACTTTGAAAAAAACAAACAAAATAGACAAAGTACTGGTCAATCTAATTAAAAAAAGGAAGGAAGAAAAGCAAATTCACAGCATTAAAGATGAAAAGGGGGACAGCACCTCCAATGAGGAGGAAATTAAGGCAATCATTAGAAATTACTTTGCCCAATTATATGGCAATAAATACACCAATTTAGGAGAAATGGATGAATATATACAAAAATACAAACTGCCTAGACTAACAGAAGAGGAAATAGAATTCTTAAATAATCCCATATCAGAAATTGAAATCCATCAAGCCATCAAAGAACTTCCTAAGAAAAAATCCCCAGGGCCTGATGGATTCACCTGTGAATTCTATCAAACATTCAGAGAACAGTTAACCCCAATACTATACAAACTATTTGACATAATAAGCAAAGAGGGAGTTCTACCAAACTCCTTTTACGACACAAACAAGGTACTGATTCCAAAACCAGGCAGGTCAAAAACAGAGAAAGAAAACTATAGACCAATCTCCCTAATGAATATAGATGCAAAAATTTTAAATAGCATACTAGCAAAAAGACTCCAGCAAGTGATCAGAAGGATCATTCACCATGATCAAGTAGGATTCATACCAGGGATGCAGGGCTGGTTCAACATTAGGAAAACCATCCACATAATTGACCACATCAACAAGCAAACTAGCAAGAACCACATGATTATTTCAATAGATGCAGAAAAAGCCTTTGATAAAATACAACACCCATTCCTATTAAAAACACTAGAAAGCATAGGAATAGAAGGGTCATTCCTAAAAATAATAAACAGTATATATCTAAAACCAACAGCTAATATCATCTGCAATGGGGATAAACTAGATGCATTCCCAATAAGATCAGGAGTGAAACAAGGATGCCCATTATCACCTCTACTATTTGACATTGTACTAGAAACACTAGCAGTAGCAATTAGAGAAGATAAAGAAATTGAAGGCATCAGAATAGGCAAGGAGGAGACCAAGTTATCACTCTTTGCGGATGACATGATGGTCTACTTAAAGAATCCTAGAGATTCAACAAAAAAGCTAATTGAAATAATCAACAACTTTAGCAAAGTTGCAGGATACAAAATAAACCCACATAAATCATCAGCTTTTCTATATATCTCCAACACAGCTCAGCAGCAAGAACTAGAAAGAGAAATCCCATTCAAAATCACCTTAGACAAAATAAAATACCTAGGAATCTACCTCCCGAGACAAACACAGGAACTATATGAACACAACTACAAAACACTCTCCACACAACTAAAACTAGACTTGAGCAATTGGAAAAACATTAACTGCTCATGGATAGGACGAGCCAATATAATAAAAATGACCATCCTACCCAAACTTATTTATCTATTTAGTGCCATACCCATTGAACTACCAAAATACTTCTTCACTGATTTAGAAAAAACCATAACAAAGTTCATTTGGAAGAACAAAAGATCAAGGATATCCAGGGAAATAATGAAAAAAAACACATATGATGGGGGCCTTGCAGTCCCAGACCTCAAACTATATTACAAAGCAGCAGTCATCAAAACAATTTGGTACTGGCTAAGAAACAGAAAGGAAGATCAGTGGAATAGACTGGGGGAAAACGACCTCAGCAAGACAGTATACGATAAACCCAAAGACCCCAGCTTTTGGGACAAAAATCCACTATTCGATAAAAACTGCTGGGAAAATTGGAAGACAGTGTGGGAGAGACTAGGAATAGATCAACACCTCACACCCTACACCAAGATAAATTCAAAATGGGTGAGTGACTTAAACATAAAGAAGGAAACCATAAGTAAATTGGGTAAACACAGAATAGTATACATGTCAGACCTTTGGGAGGGGAAAGGCTTTAAAACCAAGCAAGATATAGAAAGAATCACAAAATGTAAAATAAATAATTTTGACTACATCAAACTAAAAAGCTTTTGTACAAACAAAACCAATATAACTAAAATCAGAAGGGAAACAACAAATTGGGAAAAAATCTTCATAGAAACCTCTGACAAAGGTTTAATTACTCATATTTATAATGAGCTAAATCAATTGTACAAAAAATCAAGCCATTCTCCAATTGATAAATGGGCAAGGGAAATGGATAGGCAGTTCTCAGATAAAGAAATCAAAACTATTAACAAGCACATGAAGAAGTGTTCTACATCTCTTATAATCAGAGAGATGCAAATCAAAACAACTCTGAGGTATCACCTCACACCTAGCAGATTGGCTAACATAACAGCAAAGGAAAGTAATGAATGCTGGAGGGGATGTGGCAAAGTAGGGACATTAATTCATTGCTGGTGGAGTTGTGAACTGATCCAACCATTCTGGAGGGCAATTTGGAACTATGCCCAAAGGGCGACAAAAGAATATCTACCCTTTGACCCAGCCATGGCACTGCTGGGTCTGTACCCCAAAGAGATAATGGACACAAAGACTTGTACAAAAATATTCATAGCTGCACTCTTTGTGGTGGCCCAAAACTGGAAAACGAGGGGATGCCCATCAATTGGGGAATGGCTGAACAAACTGTGGTATATGTTGGTGATGGAATACTATTGTGCTCAAAGGAATAATAAAGTGGAGAAGTTCCATGGAGACTGGAACAACCTCCAGGAAGTGATGCAGAGCGAGAGGAGCAGAACCAGGAGAACATTGTACACAGAGACTAATACACTGTGGTATAATCGAACGTAATGGACTTCTCCATTAGGGGCGGTGTAATGTCCCTGAACAACTTTCAGGGATCCAGGAGAAAAAAAACACCATTCATAAGCAAAGGATAAACTATGGGAGTGGAAACACCGAGAAAAAGCAACTGCCTGAATACAGAGGTTGAGGGGACATGACAGAGGATAGACTTTAAATGAACACTCTAATGCAAATACTATCAACAAAGCAATGGGTTCAAATCAAGAAAACATCTAATGCCCAGTGGACTTACGCGTCGGCTATGGGGGGTGGGGGGGAGGAAAAGAAAATGATCTATGTCTTTAACGAATAATGCTTGGAAATGATCAAATAAAATATATTAAAAAAAAAAAAGAAATCTAAATGCTATCATTTGGTATATAGGTATTAAGTAGTGATATTACTTCATTGTTTATAATACCTTTTAACAAAATATAATTACCTGCCTTATCTCATTTAATCTTATCAATTTCTACTTTGGCTTTGTCTGGTATCATTATTGCTACTCCTCCTTTTTTTAAAATTTAAATAATGCACAATATGTTCTACTCCGGCCTTTTATCTTGAATCTATGTGTGCTAGCCTGCCTCAAATGTGTTTCTTGGAAACAATATATAGTAGGATTCTAGTTTTTAATCCATTATACTATCTATTTTTGTTTTATGGGTGAATTCATCCCATAAACCTTCAGAGTTATGATTACTAACTGTGTATTAACATCCATCTTATTATCTCCTTTATGTCCTTCTCTATTCCTTTTCACTCTATTCCTTCTCACCAGTATTTTACTTTTTGTCACCCCCCCAGTTCCTCCTCCCTTCTATTACTCCCTACCTCCTTTGTCTTGTTCTCCTTCTACTTCTCTGTAGAGTAAGATAGAATTCTATGCCCAACTGAGTCTACTTGTTTTTTCCTCTCTGAGCCAATTACAAAGAGTATAGTTTAAGAATTATTTGTTACTACTCTTAACCTCCCCTCTCTGTATTGATTTGTATCTCTCCCTTCATTTTTCTCTCAGTGCAATTCTCTCAGTCCTTGATTGGTTTTTAAATGACATTCATATCCATACATATATTATATATACATATCATTCCATATCATCACATTTACATATAAATCATATTATCATATATCATCATCTACATATTATCAAAATCAACTTGCTTTTCCACCATCTTTCTGAGCAAATTCATTTTATCTTCTTTAGTACTCAGAATAATTTTTAGAATCATAGAAATCCTCTTTCCATTTAGACATATAAATGTTTTTACCTTAATGAGTCCCTTAAATTTTCTATTTTTTATTTACCTTTCTGGACTTCTCTTGTGTCTCATATTTGGTCTTCAAATTTTATGTTTATTTCTGGTTTACTCCTCAGGAATGCTTGGAAATTTCCTAACTTATTTAACATCCATTTTATCCTCTTAAATTATATGCTCAGTTTTGCTGGATAGGTGACTCCAGATTGTCAATTCTAATCTTTCTCCTTCATGAATATCCTATTCCTAGCTTTATGATCATTTAATTTATGCCCAAGGGATTTTAAAATAATGTATGTCTTTTGATCCAATAATACCACTACTATGCCCATATTGCAAAGAGATAAAAAAATGAAGATGGATCTATTTATACAAAATTATTTGTTGTTGAACTTTTTGGTGACAAAAAATTGAAACTGAGGGGATATCCCTCAATTGGGGAATAGCTGAACAAATTGTGTTATATGATGGTGATAGAATATTATCGTGGTACAAGGAATGATGAACAGGATTATTTCCTAAAATACTGGAAAGACCCACATGAACTGATGCATGGTGAAATAAATAGAACCAGGAGAACATTGTACATAGTAACTGAAACTTTGTGAGATGATCAAATAGAAGAGACTTTGCTACTAACAGCAATACAATGATTCAGGACAATTCTGAGGGATTTATGAAAAGAATGCTATTCACCTCCAGAGAAAGAAATATTGGAGTAGAAATGCAGAAGAAGACATATGATTTGTCAATTATTTTGATACATGTTTGGGGGTTTTGGTTTCAAAAATAAACAATATGGAAATAAGTTTTGAGTGATAATGCATGTAAAACCCAGTGGAATTGATTGCCAATTCCAGAAGCAGAGAGGGAAGAGAGAAAAGAGATGACAAAAAGCCATGTAACATTGGTTATGTATAATTATTTTTTACTGGAATGAAGTAAAGGGAAAAAATTAAAGAATAATCTATTGTAGGCTATGAAATACTGTGGAGGAACAATGGAATATATTAGGCACTAAACATTCAATGGTAAATAAACATGGTAACCTAATTTCTGACAAATCTCAAAATGCAAGCTTTTGGAAAAATTCATCTGACAAAAATTATTGAAAAAATAATAAAAAATAAGACATAAATTAGCTATAGAACAATACTTCATGTAGTATACCAAGGGTAAGTCAAAATGGATATATGATTTTGAAATAAGGGGTGAAATTATAAACAAATTAGAAGATAACAAAATTATTTATACATTAAGGTTATGGATAAGTGAAGAATTCAGGTCAAAACAAGACATTATGAAATGTAAAAAATAACTTTTACTACATTAACTTAGAAAGTTTATGACCTAACAAAAGCAATTAAATCAAGATTAAAAAGTGAACAAAAAACTGGTAATCTCCCCAAGAAAGGTTTTATTTTTTCAAATATATATAGAATAGTATCAAATTTGTACTAATACAAAGCATTCCTCAGTTGAACAGTGGTCTATGGAAATAAACAGGCAATTCTCAGATGAAAAAATTACAACTCTCTTTAGTCACATGAAAGAAATGCTTCAAATCTCTAGTGACTCTAGAGCAGTGATGTCAAATTTATGGCATGCATGCCAAAGATAGAACTCAGAGCACTCTCTGTGGGCATGCATGCCACCCTCCCCCTCTGATTTACCCCTACTCTGATTTCATTATTAGAAAGGCAGAGGGACTTGAGCAGAGCTACTTCCCTCCCCCTCTCTACCATGCCTGATGACATTTTTTTCATTTCACCCACCCTTATAGGAAGTCAGAGAAGTCAAGAGGTAGAAGGAGGAAAAGCATTCTGGGTTTTTAAGGACAACTAAGGAAAAGGGATGGAGTTGGAAGATGAAGGATAATGTTTAGGAGGAGCAAATAGACCTGTGTAAATGGACAATAAAGTACATGAAGGGTAGTAAGGTATAAAACTGAAAAGAAAGAAAATGCCAAATTATGAAGGACTTTAAATGATGGATGAAGGATTTGTATTTGGGCTAGGAAATAAGAGTAACCTCAGAAGTGTATTGAGTTGAGAGGTGACCTGGTCAGAACTGTGCTTAGGAAAGTAATTTTGGTAGAGTAGAATATACAATACACACACACACACACACACACATACACACACACATATATGGAATTTTATAGGTTGAAGCAAAGATACAAAACAAAAAGTTACTGCAATACCTAGGATGTGAGGTAATAAGTATGGGCAGCAGTCATGGCTATATGAATATGAGAAGAAGATATAAACAAAGAAATGTAATGGATATATATATATATATATATAATACTGCTTGTTACCTAGTTTTTACTAGAATGATGCTTTAAGTCTCTTTCAACTCTAAAAATCTGATGATTTTATACTTCATGATGTTGTTGAGCATATCAAGTTGTGTGTTGGGTAATAATCAAGTATCATTTATCATAATTGTCACTCCAAGAAAATACAAAACTTTAAATGACCACTTCTCATCTTATAGGGCTTAACTCACAAAAGTAATTGGAGAAAGAAAGAGGCCATGTATGTGGCAGATGGAACAAAGCTTCTATAGAATGTGAACTGTTCCAGGAAATTAATCCATAGATCAGCATTATTTGAATGGTTGGAGTTCTATCTCATATTGACACTTTGATAATCCTTAATATGTTTTTCTCATAATTTTCAAGACTGTGGTTATCAGGCATGATTTAAAAGAGACACCCAGAAATTTTGATGAAAACCAGATGAAAATAGATTTCCTTAGCAAATTTCAGGCATCACTCTCTCTATTAATGGTACTAGGTTGGATTAAAGAATGCATTGGAATATCTTTATATTGATACCAATTTCCCTATATCAAATAAGATAAGCTATTTCAGAGAAGAAAGATTTAGAACCATACAGAATGCATATTACCCCTATAATTTGCAATTTTAGTGGCCTGGTAAGTTGGCCAATGTAAGGTTACAGAAGCATTTTTTCTACTAACACTGTTCAGAAAAGATGGAGCCTGCAGAGTTGTTGATCTACAGATGTATCATCACTGTCACATTTGCTATTTTCCATTACTTAAAGTTGTTTTATGAATCTTCACAGTCACTTGCTTTTAACTCCATGACTTTTAAGTAAGGTTGTAATGTAAAGGCTATTCACTAGACAGGCAAATGATGATCATGTTAGACATTTTTATAGGCTGGACTCCAAGATCACATTGGCAGACAAGAATATAGCCAAGATTGATTAGTTTCCATAGACTCTCCATGTAACTTTAATTTGTTACCTTATTGCAGAAGTGTGACATTTTCATCTTCAGTGTTGGGCTTGACCTATAACTGAACTTTTTTACTATAAATATATCTCAGTGAGTTATGAGGTCAGGTAATACACTCTCCTCATTATGTTGGTTTTAGTGCTCTACCGTAATCTGTGGAAGCCCATTTCTTGTCTTGCTCTGTGATTCTAGGGAGTTTATGCAGATAAAGACCTCTCAAGTTTCTCAGATTTGCTGGCTTGGAAATACCAGGAAAAGGATTAGAACCTCTAAATGAGGTCTGAATGTATTCCTGAAAAAAAACAAAAACAAAAACAAAGAGAGCATTTTTTGGTCCCACTCTTTAATTCCATTGGTCCTGGGAAGTCTCATGGAGGAATTACTCTCTTATCAATGAAGATGGGATAGTGTTCTTCAACTTAAATTCATGAAAAATTGCCTAGAACACCAAAGTTACTAGCACAAAGATAATATTGCCACAGGATGCTGTAGAGGTGGAACTTGCTACCAGGTTTTTCTTTACTTCAGGGCGGGCTCTCTATTTCTTTTACCATATGATGGCATTTATTATTATTTTCAATGATGACTTTAAATACAAACAAACCCTGGATGACATTTTTTCTGTCCTAATGAAAGTTTAAAGGCCAGCTATGTCAATTTCACAGAATGAAGTAATCAAGAAGCATGAAAATTCTATTTTTGAGACAATAACTCAGACTTTCAAGATAGGTATAGACCCATTTGAATATGCCAATTAAGATGTATATTTTTAAAAGAAGAAGTAGCTACATAGATCAATCCAAGCCATTGACCCATTGACCTAGAGAAAGAGATAGACAATGTTTTGTAAAAGGGTCTCTTCTCTCATCCTGAAATTATACATAATCCATCGATTATGAAGATTTGACATTCCAATGCCAATTTTAAGAACAAAAGATGTCCTGAGAGAGAGAGAACTAGAGAGAATTGAAGTTTGCATTAAATAGTTCATATTTAAAGTGCTATCACTTTAAGTTTTCAAAGAATACACATAAAGATGCATATAGATATATATATATAGTGTCACTGATGAAAACAAACTATACATGGAATATAGATAGATAGATAGATAGATAGATAGATAGATAGAATATAAATAGACAGAATGTTTATTAAGTACTCACTATGCACCAATTCTAAGCTAAGTAAGGGGGATATAAGATAAAAGAAAATAAAATGGTTCCTTGAAAGTACCTCAAAAATTTTACCCTTTAATGGAGGAAGTTAAAGCATAAAGAGAAGCTAGAAAGCATGGGATGGAAAGAAAGAAGGTTGAACCACTTTTTGATTATTTGTTTATTTAACAATTATTTATTAATGCAATGCCATTCAATGTGTTTAAGATGTTAAGGTGGAAAAGAAAAACTTGATTGTGTGGGTTTTGACAAGATTTCAACATACTTTCAAAGCATGATTTTTAAAAATTGTATAATACCATGCAATTCAGTATCACCAGGTCCTGATGACTTTATAAAAGGCTTTCATTTCAAACTGTCACCTTACAAAAATGCTCAGTTGTGTGACGCACATTTTTAAAAGGAGCTATTTTAAAGACATTAATGATTGTGTATAACAGTGTAAAATCAATTCTTGTCACAGTATTCCACACTTTAAAATTGAGTATTGAACTGAAAAATTCAACATTCACAAAACCCCAGTTTGCCACAATAACTTAGGAATATAGATTAGAGACTTGAATGAACCTAAGAGGTCAGGTAGTCCTATCCTCTCATTTTAAAGATAAGGAAAAACTGAGGTCTAAAAATTTCCAGTAACTTGCCCAAAGTCCCAAATTGTCTTGGTTGCAAAGTCCATTCCATGCCCAAATGCATTAACCTAGCCCTCATTAACAACATGATAAAAAAATGAAAAAAAGCTATGTATAGTTTACTTTTCTCAATTGTATGTGTGTGTGTGTGTGTGCGTGTGTGTGTGTGTAAAACATGTACTGGACCATGAGGGAGTTTCACATTAAACAAAAGGGTAAGAATTGAACAGAAATTTCTTAACAATAATAATTTAAAACTTTTGTGCATTTAATGGGAGGGATAAGGTGAAAAGCAATTTCCTGAGGGGGAAACAAAACAGGAAATATTTTATGGAGTAAGTGGCATTTCATTTGGATTTGAAAGAATGGGTAGAAATTCATAAAGTGAGGAGTGAGAGTTTAGCACATCTTAGACAAATGCAATTATGTGGGGAAAGATAGAAAAAATGAAAAGTTCAGGTCATGGGTTAGAGTCAGACATTGTGATAGTTTGAACCTGAGAACAAATAGAGGGAAACAGTAGGAGAAAGAGAATAAATTTGTGGAAAATCTTGAATGTTAACATAAAGATTTTTGATATTTATATAATTAAAAAATAAACATGTATTACATACCTGCCATTAAACAAAATACTGGGGGAGTAATAAAACATGGATAAAACATAAATTTAAACATAAATACAGGGAGGAGGGAGAGTGAATGAATGGTGGTTTTATAATTAGCAAAGTAATAGTAATAAGTCTTTGAGGAAAGACAATCTTGATCTTGGACATGGGATGTTTGAGATGCTAGTGGAATATTCTAGTGAAGTAGATTGGGTAGTGTAACATTAAATTAATTGATGTTGTGGGAGTAAATAAGATTGATTACAGAGACAAAATAGAAAGAGAAGTCTTGTACAAGAACTTTGTATCACTGATGACATTTGAGGAAATAATTTCCTTCAAGTGATTGAGTAATAAAGGAAGTTTCCAAGAAGAGACCTCTTTAGGAGGAAGTATGGACATTTATCCTTGTAAATAAATTTTTCACGATAATATTAAATCATTTAAATTTGTAGTGTTTATTGTGAGATTAAGTAAAAAAAATCATTCTTATAATTCATGTGCTAGATTTGATGATGAAGAGAGAAATATGGTCAAATCTCTTGATAATCAAATCAACATATATTTTTTTCTAATTAGATATCAGTGAAAATATAGGATATAGGATAGTATAATATAATATCATATATAGGATCATTTCAAAAGGACGGATGAATAGTAGCATTTGGGATTAAGGAATGATAAAATACTATTTAGGGAATATGCAGAATTTTCATATTTTCAATACTATATTTTCTTTTAAAAGAGAGTAAAAAACAATAGGCATAAATATAAATAAATATCACAAAAACAAACAATTAAATAAAATATTTCTTAATGTGCAGGAAAGAACTTGTAACAGATGTGGCAGTTTTTTCCCCCAATTCAATAGTCTCTATGATATAACCAATGACTAATTAAAAACCAGTATCAATAATAAATTAGAATAAAGAATAAAATATACAATATGATTACAATAAATTTAATCCATATTAATTGAACAATTTATTTTGAAAAATGTGACACAGATGAAAGCATTAAAATTTGGTCAAAATGTAATTTTTTAAAATTAAAAATATAAAAATTGCAGTTCTAGAGATACAAATAGAAATAATTCCAATAAATATGGAAAGCTATAGCTATTCAGACAAAGCCTAATTAACAACTAGATTTTATTTTTCAGTTATTTTCAGATACACAAGGCAACAAGAGAAGGTAATGACTGAAACATGACTAAACAACAATGACAACTTCCTGTCTGCAGGCCCATAGCTCTAGCCACTTTACAACCTAGATACTCTAAAAAAATTGTGACTTACAATGAATGAGATAACACCAGACAACAGAACTGAGGTAGAATTAGTCAATATATTTTTCATCTGTTTTTGATATTGAGAATAATCTCCAGTCTGGAAGAAGAAAAAGAGACATTTTTATTTGAAAGTCAAGATCACTGAGTTGGTACGAGAGCATCAAGTTTTCCTTCATAAATTTAAGTCACTAAGCTTGTCATTACCTTTCATAGTACTAGAAAGAAAAAAAAAAGTTTGGTGCAATTGCTAAATCACAGACAGGGAACTTTTTTTTTAATTGTGAAGAAAGAGAAAAGTGTTACAGAATCCAAGAAGGGCAAATGTGTCATTTTTTTTTTCTTAAATGTGGAGGGAGGGAAAGATGATGGAGTCTACCAATTACGATCCAATATGCTTCACTTTGATTCCTGGAAAAAAAATCTAAAGTAATTTTTCAAAAATATATTGTATTACTCTCCTTTTATTTACAAATCAAAGTAATCACTAAGAATCTAATGTCAGACAAAGTTCTTTTTCAAGTTTGGGAAATAACATAGCCAAGACTTGTTTAGATTTCAAGTTCTCATTGAACAATATATTTTGATACATATTTTGCTCATAGAAAATAAAATCCAGATTATAATAGTACTATTAAAAGCATTTGGGAGCTTGTTGAATATCAGCAACCAAATAACAGATAATTAAATAATATTAAATTAAATTAATTAAATTGAATTAAATAAATAAATGTTTTTATTGTTATTAATTTGGAGGGAGAACTCTGGCAGAATATGATTAAAATTGGTTCTTGCCTATGTTCTTTTTTATATTTTTATCAAAGAAGGGAAGGAATTTCCCATCACCTGCTGCTACCTCATAGAGAACCTTTTCAAGTGAGGTGACCTCAGACTGAGGATGTGCTAGTACTGTCAGCCTTCCATCTCCAGCTGGGTATAGTATTTTTCCTAAAAAAACACTTTAGGGCAAAGCTGGGCACCTTCTATATTCAATAAACCAACACTTCTATTTATACCAGAGCATAAGAATTCAATATTTCCTGCAACCAATTCAATCTCCAAAATGAGGTTTGGAGAATCTTTTGTGCAAATCTTTTGTGCAACTTTCCCTTTGATTTTAGGCTTCTCTTCTCCTATGCTTGTCCTTGGAGAATAGAAGATTGGCACCTCCATTCAACCATGAACATGTCCATAATTGGCAATACTTGTCACATCCCAGTGACTGTGAACTCCTGTGGATCTTCATCTAAATTCCTTACCCCTATTCCTAACCCCCTACAACCTGATTCCTCATCCTTGTGCCCCTCAATCCTCCTACCTCAAAATGTCATCCTAACTTCATCTAGACTTTCCACTGTGCCCTCATGAATGCTCATTTAATACTCAACCAACCTTTCTTCTTACATCTATTCATCTCTGACTCTTTCCACCTATCAGCTCTTATTGAAACCTGCTTTCGTTCTGATTATGTAACCTCTCTTGTCAGTCTTTCAAGTACTAGCTGTGCATTTGCTTATTCTCTTCAGCTCACTGGTCTATTCCCTGTTGCCACATCTGGGTTCTCCCCTTTCCTTACTTGGTAACTCTTCTTCCTTTAAGGTTTATGCTATTCATTTTTAGCACTCATTCAAAATTCTGGTAGCTATTTTCTATAAAATTCTAGGTCATTTATCTTTATTCTTCAATGTGTTTTATATCTTTCTTACAGTTTTTTCACCTCACCAAAACTTGTCTTCATACTAGGGAAATTCAACATGCATACTGATTTCTTCCTCAAACCCCAGTCACATAGTTTCTTGCCCTACACACTTTCTATGAGCTCCTCCCCACTTCTGTCATACTCAAAAGTGGTCATACCCATGACCTTGGAGTCACCCTCATAACTTCCATGTTTAAGAATTCTGAAATCTTTTTATCTGATCATAATTATTGGCTTTTCAATTTTCCATCTGCCTTCCCTTATATATCTATATTTTTCATTTACATGATGACCTCCAATTCCATGATTCCTCAGTATTCTCCCTTGGTGAACCAATTTGACTCGTGCTCTTGTGAATACTTATCATTTTTTTTCCATTTAGAATAGGCCTCCATATCTAGTAAATAGTTCAGGTGTGTGTGAATAAATACTATAAAACAGGAAAATGATCCAGAATTTGATGAGCACATCCTTTGGGATGTGAGAAAAACACTGAACTACAACACACTGATCTTGAATGGTTCAGAAAGGAAAAGTATGAGAGTAGAATTTATGGCCTTCACAACCAAAATAAAGGTCATAATTAAAAACAAAATGGAATCCATAATGAGAACTCTCATCAAAGGAGTGCGAGAAATATATAGTGAGAATACAAATATTAAAAAAAAGAAAATTTAGAAGAGAAATACTATCATATATATCATATCAAATAATATCAAAAGAAAATATACTCACTATGCAAGTAAAACCTACCAATCTTCAAGACAGGGTAAAAAGAGATTAAATAAAATAATAGGTTTCCCAAAAGAATATGGCAGGTAACAGTAAATTAATATCATAATGTGGAAAGTAATGGAATAGAATTGCCCAGAACTTCTGAACAAAGGAAATGAAATTCCATCTAAAATAATTCATAGATATCTTGGGGAATGGGTATGACTTCTAGTCATCAAAGACAATCAGTACTATTTTAAACATGGAAGAAAGGTTTTAGGGCAAAAATAAAGAAAGGAAATCATACAGAAGAGCAAATGGGAATCCTCTTGAATCAAGAATCTGTAAGGTAGGAATAATACAGAATGGAAAGGGAAGGACTATTGAAAACTTGTATCTTAGTAATTAGTAAGTGACTTTTGTCTTAGAGGAAGGAGTTTGTTCTCATGGAAGAGAAAGCAGCTAGCTGAGCTCCAGAAAATGACTATTTGCATCCATAAGTGATAACAAATGAAATATCATGAGAAGTAAAGATAAATGGTGGAGCTCATTCAATTGCTGCTGAGGGGTGCTAAGCCAATTCATGATTAAGCTGATAAAAATAAAACAAAACCAAAAAGGAAAAGCAAAAAAAAAAGACTGATTTACATCATTTTCTTTTCTATGGGCAGGTATCTTCTAGAATTTGTCAAGTCAAATATCTACTACTTACTTTTGAATACTTACTTGGACACAGATGCCACTCCCAAAGGAGGATTGAGGAATTGTAACTAAGAATTATTGGACAAGATATTGTACATTACAGTACATTACAAGACATTACATTGGACATTGTAACTAAGAATTATTGGATAAGAGACTTATGACCTTGGGGCATAGGTGGTGTTTGAATTACTACTGTCAATGAAAGGCAAAAGCTTCCAGAAAGAAAGAGGAATTTGTGAAGTAAACAGCTGCTTATGAAATTGGCTTCTGATTTTGGAATTTCTGAAACAAACTTAAATTATAGAATGACAGGCTCTGTTGGCTAGTGAAAGAGGGCATATGAGATTGGTATAATAAGAATGCGTTTTCTTGTAGTTTTTTTTCAAATCACCTCAAAAGAGCATTAAACTAAAAAAATAAAAGGGAGGGAGAAAATGTCCTTTGTGCAGCTGCTAAGCTAGATGTAATAGAGAATTGTTACTACAAGTGGGGGAAAGGAATAAGAGATTGAGTCTCAAAAATGTACAGAGGAAAAAGTCCCCATTGGACATTACTGTTGTAACTCATGACATTATGATGATAGCAAGAGAAACAATTCAAAGGAAACAGAAATAGTCTAAAAAGACCTTTGTGGGAACACAGAAAACATAATAACACATTTTTAATGTAAAAAAAGTTGCCTAATGTAAAAGAAATTGGAAATAAGGGAAGAAATTGAAGGATAAAAAAAATTGTGACATTCCCTGCCAGAATAGCTTTAAGAGTATTACAGCTCAGAATGATCTGAGAACATGAAGGAATTCTAAGAACAACAAATTGGCATTTGAGACTATATTGAAGAAAAAGATATGGATCAAAGCTGCAATATCTTTCCCATCATAAATTTTAATAGGTATGTATGTTTGAAGTTTTAGACAAGTTCAGAAATAAACTTTAAATCTTAAAAGAGAGAAGTTACTGTTAGACTATAATTTACCTATTAAAATGATCTGAGGAATATATGACAGTGAAATATTTGACAGTAAAAAAGTTAATTTTATATATATATGTGTATGTGTATATCCAAGTATATATATATAGATATATATATATACAGATATTTGTTAATATATTGTATGTGTGTGTATGCATGTATACATATGTGTTAATATGTATACAAACATGTTTGTGTATGTATGCCTATTTAATATTTAATGGTGGTGATGGTGGTAATGGTAGAAGAGGGTTTCAGATCCTATCATACTTCAGGGCATCTAATTCCCAGGTCTGTCTAAGCAGCAGTATCAGAAAAGGAAGAAGCAAAGCACCACCACCACAATAACAATAAAACAACCACTAGAAGCAGCATTAACAAGAACCACAATGATCAAGAACCAAGGACAAGCCTATTGCACCATGCCTCATCATCATGCCAGACACTAAGACGTCTAAAACAATTCGCCTCAAATCTTTATGGTCTCTGTGTCCCTTATGGGGCTCATTTGAATTTTGGTTAGATCCGGAGAGTAAAATATTTTCCTATTTGACAGACTAATATTGAAAAGGGCTTGATCTGGACCCCTTCAGAGGCATGCAGACAAATTATAATATAGGGATGATGGATCCCTACTCTAGGCAGAGGAGGTGGGATTAGGGTTAGAGAGGACCAAGTAAGTGCCAAACAACTAGACTATATCCCTCTGAGAATGTCTATTGGAACCCAAAGTCCATGGTACTCAGACACGTGGAACTCTGGTTGATAGAATCAGGTTAGTCTATATTATATTAAGTCCATTAGCAAAGTGCAACTGACTATCTCACTTAATGTTATTTCCCCATCTTTTAAGTCTCTTGATGCTGTCTACTGACATTCCATAAATCTCATGTTTGCTGATGAGATCTGGAGGGAGGACCATTGTGATTCCCTGTGACAGCTAAGCCCATCAACCTTGACAGGAATGTTTCATCTATTGTAGATAGGACAGAAGATACTTATATAGTGCTTTAAGATTGGCAGTGGATTTATATGGAATCTGTTCTCTCAAGATGATGCTTTGAGGTAGGCTCTATGACAATGTCAAATTATGGAAAGATAATCTAAGTTCAAGGACTTCTCAGAGGTTCCACAATGAATTAGTAACTGAGGAAGTATTGCAACTGAAGTCCTCCTAACTTCCAGTTTCATTGTGTTAACAACACTGCCTCCAAAAGGTAGAGCAAAATAAATAAATAAATAAATGAATAAACAAACAAATCAATCAATCAATCAATAAATGGATAATTAAATGAATGAATAATTAAACAAATAGACAAATAAATAAGTAAATAAATATATAAAAATAAACGGTAGAACATATGTATTTGATGAGAGATATGAAAATCTGGAACAATAGATCATCAAAATGAAATTGGAAATTGATAAAAATAGAGAAGAGTTATGAGACAGCAATGAGAACCCAGCTAGGATTACACACTATAAACTTGTAATGCATTATATTAAATATATTGATTTGTTTCCAGCTTCACCAATAGCTAGGCATATGACTTTATATAAGTTATTTTACTTTTCCAAATCTCTGTTGGCATATCTATAAAATGAGGGAGCTGGATTTGTAGATATCTTGAGTCTATTTTTCTTTTTATGCCAGATTTATATAGGATGCTAGATTTGGAATCAGGAGATAACTAGATTCCTATCTCTTGCCTGAAACTTACTACGTGGCAATGAATAAAGTTGATGTTTCTGAGGCTTTCTCACTGATGGAGTATATACCATTAGTATCTGGTATATATTAACAGAATGTTGAGAGAATTAAATCACTTATTTAAGTAGCTTGCAAACTCTTCAAATACTAGTTATTATTATGATCATTAAATCATTAGGTGCTTGTTACATAGAGATAAGGAATAGCAAAAAGTCTGGCAAAATATCTTGTGGTAGAATTTAGAGAAACACTAATCAAGATAAGCAGAGAACCAATGTTGGGTTTGAAGGATATCAATATTTGAAATATGCCCTAAAACCTAGAATTGAGTTTCCTATAGACTTTCAAAAAGTAAAGTTATAGAATTTAAATTTGAGAGATAGGGAGGACTTCAGAAGTCAAATTCAACAGCTCTTTTTTATAGCTGAGGAAAGAGAGACCCCCAAGAAGATTTAAATGATTTCCCTAAGATTACAGTTAGTGAGTGGCAGAGTCATGGTCATAGTCTGTGTATAATTCCCATTACTATGCTCTTTACAGTCAACGAAACTGTATATTCTGTGGAAGGTGAAAGTAGTTAATGTTATTTCTGGATCTCAGAGCTCATGCTTAATTTTCTTGTAATAAATTTGACTCCTTTATTTGTCATTTTGTTATTTGTTTCAGCTTCCAGAATGGGTCCCTAATGAATAACAAGGACTTTAATCCATATCACTGCCTCCTGGGAGAGAACTATCTCTTAACTCACCTTTCTCTCACTAGAGAACAAAATATAAAACTTCTTGTTTTTATGAGGTAAATTCCTCTTTCAGTAATTCTAATTGACCTTACTCTGGGCAATAATTATTCGTATAGTCATATGAACAATTTTTTAATGTGACCTTTTATTCTTATTAGGTTCCTCTCTTCCTTTTTAAACATTTTTCCACCTCTCCGTCTTTCTTTTTTTTTCCTTTCTTGCTAGGCCTAGAATCAGGAAGAACTGTATAAATGGAGATTTTGAACCTTAAACTTCATTCCCCAGAAGTCCTTGGTATTTCCCAGAATTCCCTATAATCTCTCCTGTGTCTCCACATTGGCAAGATCACATTATTAGTATTTAACTGGTCTTAACACCTCCCATGTTCTCTCTCTCTTTTTGCATGATACACCAAGTATGGTGGCAAGCTAAGCATGGGGATTTTAAATGGGCTAATCAGCCATGGGCACATGGTTTTATTTTGTATTCTCTTTATTCCTTGATTTCTAGTGATCTTTAATAAACCTCATAAAATATAATATTTTTATTATTACAGATATAAATTTAATTTTTACACACCTGAGTTACAATTCAATCTTAAATACTTACTAATGGGACAAGTCATTTAACCTTTCTTTCCATCAGTTTCCTCAATAGTAAATAGATCAAAATTTATAGGTTATTGTGAGAATTAAATGAGATATCATTTGTAAAGTGTCCTGAAACATAGAAAGTGCTATATAAATCATTACACCCTCCTACCCTTTTCTGCTTCTTTCAAATTAAAAAAAAATCAGAGACATTGCAACTAACTAATTTAGATGCTAAAGATAACAGAAGTAACTTTCTGAACAGTAACTTTCTTAACTAACAAAAAGAACTCTGACCTAGGAATCAGAATATCTAGGTTCTAGAACTTCTTTGATATTTCCTTGATGCCCTTGGACACTTTTTTTTTAAGTTTCTGTGTGCCTTGGTTTTCTCATCTATCAAATGGGAATATTATTTGTTCTACTTAAGACAGAGATATGAGGTTAAATGAGGAAGAACAGTTTAAAATAGTTTGCTAAGATTAAAAATTATATAAATACACACACACACATATATATAATATGGGTTTATTACATATCTAGAGGCATATTAGTTACTTTTATAGGGATTGGGGGATTAATTCAAACTTTCATGGTTTCCTTAATCACAGTCCTTGCATTCCTTCTACGTTGTATTTGACAGATAAAAGAAAGTACAAAAACCACAAAATTAGAGGTGGCAAGAATTAATCAAATTAATAAAATACATAATTAAATTAACTAGGTTTTTAAAAACTAATCTGATTTGTGAATTCCCTGTGTACTCTATGTAGCAATAAATTCCATTCCTTCCTTAGACACTTGCTTTTTGACTATAGACACATTATACTCTCTGTCTGCTTTAGTTTCCTTTTGTATAAAATGGATATCATAATAGAAGTCACCTTTAGGCATTTGTCTAAGTATATCATGAAATAATAAAATAATATTTGCACTGTACCCTGCAAAGATTAAATTATGGAATAGTTTATAATAACAATAAAATTTTAGAAAATTCTCATTTTTCCTACTCCTTACAAATTTCTCCCTTCATTTTTTCTGAATTTCATTCTTTTTCAACTCCCATTCCTCCTATGACAACTTCCCCTGGAAACTTTATTCTCCAGAGAATCTCTTTCTCTTCAATCTCATAAAATAAGCTTTCAAATTTCATATTCAAGAATACATTTCTATGTTTGTATTTCCTCTTCTCTATCACAAACTAAAGGGTTGATGAGCACTTTCATGAATATAAATTCATCCAAAGCCATACAATGGTGTAGAAATGGAATTGTTGTTATTTTTATCATGATCATGATTATCCTGGTTCTATTGGAGAGGATTAAGCCATAAACTGTTATAATAAATTTTTACTATGCATAGTTGTTACATTAGAAGAAAGAACATGTAATCCATAGTATATCTGAAGAAAAGTAACAAAGATATGGGTGTATTCTTGACTTTTTACTTTGACTTCATGAGGGCAACATGAAATCGTAGACATAATGGAAAAGAATCATTGTTAAATATGCTGTGCTTAAGGGGAAAGGGGGAAAGGGTGCCCTGCTAGTTTCTAAATATTTTAGTATTGTCTTGTGCATTCTTTGCAATGTGAGAATCTATCTTTAATAAATACTTCTGTCTTTCCTTTCTGCAGCAATCATCAAGAGTCCCAGTATTATCATTAAGAAAATAGAACTTGCGGGATAGACTCTTTTCCACCAAATGTTTATTCTTTGCTGGGGATTTGCCTTTATGATTCCATTTTCAAGTCTTTTATTTTCCTTCTGTTCTCATTAATCACCACCAGCATGAGACTGGCAAACATTATGAGTAAAGTTTCCAAGGTTGGTATTAAACTCTGAAAGACAGAAAATATTGTTTTCTAAACTAAGGAATGCCAAAATGCAATGAAAGTGGTACTCCTTTCATCAATTTATAGTGTCTGTGCTGCCCTTCAAAAACACTGCTGCAACATCAGTCACTTCAGTGGCACCTTTCTTGATACTCAGAATTTCTTTCTCAAAAACTCTTTTTCTAGTTTCATCTCAAACTACTTTTTTTCCATATACTTTATGTTTTGGTCAATCTGTATCAGTCACTGTTACCAGAATGCATTCAGTGGATTGTCCAACATCACAGTGGCAGAAGCTGAGATAAAACTGAGAAATTTTCACTCCTGATTTCAATGATTTTTCCATTTTATCACACATATCAACCTTCCTGTAATATCAACAACAAAAAAATGAGCTTTAGAAGCAAATGGCATACTACTCTAATATCTTTCCCTAATTACTAGTGGGATGATGAAGAGTCACACACCACTGAAACATGCTGAACAATAAAAAATATATGAATGTAAATAATAAACTTAAAATCAGAATAAGAACTGACAATTTGGGTTTTTATTTCTTTTTATCCACCCCCCCCCTAATTACAAGTAAAAACAGTTTTTAACATTTTTCAAAGTATCTTGAGTCTCAAGTTCTCTCCATCCTAAAGCCCTTACCCCCCACCTTGATATGGTGGGCAATATCATAGCTTTTACATGTACTATTATGCAAAACATTTTTCTTATTTATTTTCTAAAATTTCATTTAATTTTATTTTCTCCAACTACATGCAAAATATTTTCTAGCATTTTTCAAAGATTATTGAGGAATTTAACTTTTTAGAAGTTTTCCATTTCTAACTTTGTTAATTAACTCCACTTATTTTGTTCTTAAATATCTGAGAATTCACTATTTCTTTTTTCTGTAATAAACTCTCTGGTAATTAAAGGATGTTATAAATTACTTGCTCAACTAAGAAAGAAAAGAGGAAGGATAATAAGAAACCTGAAGAATACAGAAATGAATAATATAGGTAACCATTAGGCAATGAAATGATGATTTGATCCTCAAGCATTTTATTCTATTTCACAAATTATATTCAGGTGTTGAGGAGCTAGCCCTTAACTCCACCTCTATGCTCCAAAAGAAATAATTGTTTAAACTCATACAAAATCAATTAAAGATTCCTTGAAAATATAAATTAACATGCCTTAGAGATAACTAGTTTGAGGACCATGCCCAGGAATAGCCCTGAACATTTCTAATCTAGTTCTATATATAAATTCTTATTGTATTTCCACACCTGTCCCACACCAAAGTCTCTGAAGCAGACTAATAAAATACAAAAGTTAATAATTAAGCAGATGCATTAGAGGTTTTACACACTAGAATGAACACTATAGGGAGGAATATCCCAGGAGTAAAAATATTAAATTTTTCCTACACTTGAAAACCTAGAGGTGGTGGTTTTCATAGGAATTACATATAATTTAGAACACTAATAGTACCAGAATTTTTTGGAATAATTAGTTTACATAATTTGGAATGTTGAAATTTTAACATTGCATAACTAAGGAAAAATAATGTTGTATTAAAATGCAAAGAGCACTTTCCATTTAATGCATTCACACTTTAACATAAGCAAACTCTGAAGTATGCATATGTTGAGTATTCTGAGTATTTTACTTTCTGAAGGCAAATTTTGCTTCCTAAAATACCCAGGTAGTTATTTTCAATATGTAATTTTTCATAATCTAAATTCCCTCTGAATTTGGATTTTCATATTTAAACTACAGCTACCATTATGGGATTGATTGAAATAAAACACTTACAAGACTGCTCAATTATGCAAGGGGGAAAGGGCTGAGTGCTTTCCTGTTTTCCACTTCATTTTCAATTAAAATCACAGTTTGGTTCCCTAATTTTCTTCCTGTAGACAATATTTCCTTAGAGATAATATCTTTCTTCCCTAGAGTTAACTGTAACACCCCTCCGAGCTACTTCCAACTCAATTATTTGATCCTCAATATTGTTATTTAGAAAACATAAACACTACATTTACCTTGTCTTTTAATACAACTTAGGAATCTTTATTGTATCAGAAAATCATTTAGAGTGACATCTGGACTCAATCTTTATTTTTTATTCTTTTAAATTCCGTGTCACAGACAACAAGGAAAAATGGAAAGGACCTTTTCAGAAGTCAGGATTCCTGTTTACAATCCTTTCCAGTTCTAAAATTCTATGGTTCTATAACATTTCTTGCAGTAGAGTAGAAAATAATTTTACAACAGGTGCCAAGAAACCTGAATTGGAATTCTGCCTCAGGAATATATTAGTGACCCTGGTGTCATCACAAAACCATTCTGAACCTCAGTTTTCTTTTTGGTAGAATGTGAAGAATTTACATTTTCTATACTTTATGCTCATTAGAAAGTGAATGAATATAAGCCAAGTGGTCATTGTAAGACAGAGAATGTTGGATATTTATGAATTGTTATTGTTCTTGTGGTTATTACTTTACTGTTATTATTTCTGGCTCCTTACAACTCAAAATCCAATGTTAAAATTTTTATGTGCTAAACAGATTTTATAAACCTTAAGGGGATTTTGAGACTGATTTTCAATATGTACATTGGTTCCTGGCATACAAATATAAAATAAATACTTTTACTAGAGGAATATTGAAAGCTTTAAATGAATTTTTGTATTAAACTATATATTCATTGATGCCAGGTAGATTTTTAAAAAGTAGTATGAAATCCAAATCAGCATCTGGTAGGCTATAAAATAGTTTGGTTTCTAAAAAAAATGATCATATAATAAGACACAAAAGCCTGACAATTAAATGCAGAAAAACAGACATATTAATTTGCAAAAAAAAAAAATATCTCTAACAAAGGGCACCAGTGAGACTAAAAATTATTTGGGAAGTAAATAACCTTATATTAAAGAATGAGTAGGTCAAAGAACAAACACAGAAACAATCAACAATTTCATTAGAGAATGACAAGGAAACAACATACTAATTTTTTGTAGATATAGCCAAAGCAGTACATGGGGATAATTTGTATCTCTAAATGCTTACATCAATAAAACTGAGAAAGAACAGGTCGATGTATTTGGTATGCAATTAAAAAATATATAGAAACAGAATAAATTAATTGTCCCAATTAAAAATCAAAATAGATTTTAAAAAATCAAAAGTAAGAAAACCATTTAACTAATAAATAAGTCAAGAGTTGCTTTTATGTGAAAAAAGTCAATACATTTAATCACTGATTAATTTGATTGAAAAAAGAAAATCAAATTGCCATTATAAAAAACAAAAAGAATTAGATTACAACTAATGAAAAGGAAATAGGAAATGAAAGCTATTATATGTTATTCTGCCCAATTATGGCAATAATTCTGATCATCTAAATGAACTAAATGAATATTTAAGTAAATGTAAATTGTCCATATTTATTATTTTATTTGGTCATTTTCAAACATTATTCATTAGAAACAAATATCACCTTTTTTTCTTCCCCTTTCCCCCATCCCTCCCATTGGTGATGCTTGATTCCTCTGGGTATCACATGTGTCCTCAACCCCAGCCCATTTCTATGCCATTGGTTTCTGTATTAGGGTGTTCATTCAAAGTCTCTCCTCAATCATATCACCTCCACCCCTGTAGTCAATCTGTTGTCCTTCCTTGGTGTTTTAACTCCCACCATTTGTCCTCTGCTTTCAGGTAGTGTTTTTTTTCCTCCTTGATCCCTGCATGTTGTTTAGGGACATAACATTGAGAATAATGGAGAAGTCCATTATTTTTTATTGTACCACAGTGTATCAGTCTCTGTGTACAATGTTCTCCTGGTTCTGCTCCTCTCAATCTGTAGTACTTCCTGGAGGTCATTCCAGTCTCCATGGAATTCCTCTACTTTATTATTACTTTGAGCACAATAATATTCCATCACCAACATATACCACAATTTGTTTAGCCATTCCCCAATTGAAGGGCATCCCCTCATTTTACAATTTTTTGCCACCACAAAGAATACAGCTATGAATATTCTCTACAAGTATTTTTACTTATTGTCTCTTTGGGGTACAAACCAGCAGTGCTATGGCTGGATAAAAGGGCAGACAGTTTTTATCACCCTTTGGGCATAGTTCCAAATTGCCCTCCAGAATGATTGAATCAATTCACAACTCCACCAGAAATGAATTAATGTCCCCACTTTGCCACACCCCCTCCACAATTCATTACTTTCCTTCACTGTCATGTTAGCCAATCTACTAGTGTAACAGTTAAAATTAGTTTCTCTGCTAAAAGTATTATATTTTTAGAGGTTTATTTAAAGATTAAGAAATAGAGAAAATACAAAATAAGGAAGCAAATGTCTAGGCCCAGAGAGCCCATTCACAACCACTCAAATCTTGACTCCTAGGTAGAGAGTCGTGTCTGCTCCAAAGCAGAAGCAGGAAGAGAGCTGGTAGGCTTTATAACCAGTTTAAATAGAAATTTTTGATCTTGCCCAGGTGAGGATCTCAGTGAGATTACAAAGCATTCTGGGAAGTTGCCAAGGATTTCTGGGGAATGGAGTAAGGGGTTCAAATCTCCATTTTTACTCTACGTGTGAGGTGATAGCTCAGAGTTGTTTTGATTTGCATCTCTCTGATGATCAGAGATTTAGAGCACTTTTTTCATGTGCTTATTAATAGTTTTGATTTCTTTGGCTGAAAACTGCCTATTCAAGTCCCTTACCCATTTATCAATTGGAGAATAGCTAGGTTTTTTGTACAATTGCTTTAGTTCTTTATAAATTTGAGTAATTAGACCTTTGTCAGAGGATTTTGTTATAAAGATTGTTTCTCAATTTGTTGTTTCCCTTCTGATTTTGATTACATTGGTTTTGTTTGTACAAAAACTTTTTAATTTGATGTAATCATAATTATTTATCTTATATTTTGTGATTCTTTCTTTGTCTTTCTTGGTTTTAAAGTCTTACCCTTCCCAAAGGTCTGACATGTATACTATTCTATGTTCACCTAATTTACTTATAGTTTCCTTCTTTATTTTCATGTCATTCACCCATTCTGAGTTTATCTTGGTGTAGAGTATGAGGTGTTGATCCAGACCTAATGTCTCCCACACTGTCTTCCAGTGTTCCCGAGAAGTTTTTGTTAAATAGTGGATTTTTGTTCAAATAGCTGGGGTCTTTGGCTTTCTCATAGACTGTCTTGCAGAGGTCACTTACCCCAAGTCTATTCCACTGATCCTCCTTTCTGTCTCTTAGCCAGTACCATGTTGTTTTAATGAGCACTGCTTTATAGTATAGTTTGAGACATGGGACTGCAAGCCCCCTTCCTTTGTATTTTTTTTTCATTCTTTCCCTGGATATGCTTGATCTTTTGTCCTTCCAAATGAACTTTGTTATTGTTTTTTCTAATTCAGTAAACAAAAATTTTGGAAGTTCAATGGGTATGGAACTAAATAGATAGATAAGTTTGAGTAGGATGATCATTTTTATTATATTGGCTCATCCTACCCATGAGCAGTGTAAAAATGGAGACTTGAATCCAGGACTTCAATCCCCAGAAGTCCTTGTTCCACTTCCCCCAGAATGCTTTGTAATCTCACTGAATTCTCACCTGGGCCAAGAGCAAATTATGATTTAAAGGGTCTTCATGATAGACAGGCTCTCTTTTCTTTCCTGTTTCTGCTTGCAAGCAGATGGGTCTTTCATGATGTAGGTGAGATTGTCTAGGCCTCTCTCTGGCCTAGACATGTGCTTTTCTTACTTGTATATTCTTAAATTCCTAATCTTAAATAAACCTCTAAAATATAATACTCCTTAAATTAATATTATAACAATCTTTAAAGGTGATTTTCACCATAACAGTGTTTAAGATTTTTGCATCTATGTTCATTAGGGAGATTAGTCTAGTTTTATTTCTCTGTTTTTGATCTACCTGGTTTTGGAATCAGTAGCATGTTTGAGTCATGAAAGGAATTTGGTAGAACTCCCTCTTTACTTATTATGTCAAATAGTTTGTATAGTATTAGAATTAGCTGCTCTTTGAATGTTTTATAGAATTCACTTGTGAATCCATCAGGCCCTGGGGATTTTTTCTTAGGGAGTTCTTTGATGGCCTCTTGTATTTCTTTTACTGATATGGGACTATTTAAGAATTCTGTTTCTTCTTTTGTTAGTCTAGGTAATTTGTATTTTTGTAAGTATCCATCCATATCGCCTAGATTGGCATATTCATTGCCATATAATTGGGCAAAGAAATTTTTAATGATTGCCTTAATTTCCTCTTTACTGGAGGTGACGACCCCCTTTTCATCTACAATACTGTTAATTTGATTTTCTTCTCTCCTTTTTTTAATTGGACTGACCAGTACTTTGTGTATTTTGTTTGTTTTTTCAAAGTACCAGCTTCTTATCTTAATTATTAGTTTAGTGATTCTATCACTTTCAATTTTATTAAGTTCTCTCTTAATTTTTAAGATTTCTAATTTGGTTTTCTTCAGGGAGTATTTAATATGTTCACTTTCAAGTTTTTTGATTTAAATTTCCAATTCATTGATCTCTGCCCTCCCTAATTTTTAATATATGCACTCAGGGATATGAATTTTCCTCTGAGTACTGCTTTGGCTGCATCCCATAATGTTGGAAAGAAAGTCTCGCTATTCTCATTTTCTTCAGTGAAATTATTATTTCTATGATTTGTTCTCTAACTAACCAATTTTGGAGCATCATATTATTTAATTTCCAATTGATTTTTCATTTTGCTCTCCATGTACCCTTACTGATTGTTATTTTTATTTCCTTATGATCTGAAAAGGTTGCATTAATTATTTCTGCTTTTCTGCATTTGTATGCCATGTTTTTATGACCTAGTGTATGGTCAATTTTTGTGAATGTGCCGTGTGCTGCTGAAAAGGTGTATTTCTTTTTGTCTCTATTTATTTTTCTCCATATATCTATTAACTCTAATTTTTCTAGGACTTCATTCACCTCTTTTGTTTTTTTTATTAATTTTTTTATTTGATTTGTCTAAATTTGATAGTGGTTGGTTCAGATCTACCACTAGTATAGTTTTATTATCTATTTCCTCCTTCAATTCTCCTAGTTTCTCCATTACAAATTTGGGTGCATACATGTTGCTTAGTGATATTTCCTCATTGCTTATACTCCCTTTTATCAGGATGTATTTGCCTTCCCTTTCTCTTTTAATCAGGTCTATTTTTGATTTGGCTTTGTCAGATATCATGATTGCTACTCCTGCCTTCTTTATGTCAGTTGAGGTCCAAAAGGTCTTACTCCAACCTTTGATTCTGACCTTGTGAGTATCTGCCCGCCTCATGTGTGTTTCTTGAAGACAACATGTGGTAGGTTTTTGGATTCTGATCCACTGTGCTATTCATTTACATTTTATAGATGAGTTCATCCTATTCATGTTCAATGTTATGATTGGCATTTTTGAATTCCCCAGTATCTTGATATCCTCCCCTTGATTCTGAACTTTCTTCTTTTGCTATAACCTTTTAAACCAGTGGTTTACTTTAAACCAGTCCCGCTAGTCCCCTCCCTTGTTATACTTCCCTTTCTGACCCCTTCCTTTTTGTTCCCTTCCCCTTCCTCCTCACCTTCCCTCCCTTTTTGTACTTCCTCCCCCCCCCCCAGTCTCCCTTAGTTTACCCTTCTCTCTTACCCTGTTGGATAAGATATAGTTCAAGATCCCAATGGATCTAGATGCTCTTCCCTCTCAGAGTTGATTCATTGAGAGTAGGGTTTAAGTAATACCAATTAGCAATCTTCTCCTCTCCTTCTTATAAGAGAATTCTTCCCCTCCCCTTCCCATGTGTATCTTTGTGTGACAAAGATCATTCTATTTAATTTATTTCTATTTTTTCAAGTATATCTTCTTGCCATCGTAGATCCCCCCACTCTTTTTCTTTCATTTTTTCCCTCCAAATTATGTTAATGCCCTAATCGTCCCTATGAGTGATTCTTCTGATAACTCTATTAAAATTTTTGAAAGTTGCCCATAACAATTCCCCCATATGTTATTATATATGATTTGATCTAATTGTAGCCCTTATAGAAGAAATTTTGAGTAAGAGGAAAAAAATACACTTTTCTCCTTTTCCCTTTCATACTTACCTTTTCATATTTCTCTTGCTCTTTGTGTATTTCAAACTTTCCATTGAGTTCTGGTCTTTTCTTTATGAATATGCGGAAATCATCTATTTTATCAAATGCCCATTCTTTCCCCTGGAAGTATATATTCAGTTTTGATGGGTAGCTGATTCTTGGTTGAAGACCCAGTTCACTTGCCTTTCTGAATATCGTGTCCCAGGCTTTGTGGTCTCTTAGCGTGTTCATGGCAAGACCATGTGTGATCCTTATGGGGGCTCCTCTATATCTGAGGTTCCTCTTCTTAGCTTATTGTAAGATTTTCTCCTTAGCTTGGAAGCTCTTGAATTTGGCAATTACATTACTGGGGGTTGTCTTTTGGGGGAGAGGGTGTTCTATGCACCCTTTCTATTTCTATTTTGTCCTCTTGCTTGAGAGCATCTGGGCAATTTTCTTCTATGATTTCTTGTAGTATGGCATTGAGATTTTTATCTCTGGTTTTTTGGGTAGGGAATGATTCTCAAGTTGTCTCTCCTTCTTCTGTTTTCCAGTCTGTCACCTTGTCTGTGAGATATTTTATGTTTTCTTCTAATTCATTAATTTTTTTTTTACTTTGCTTTATTAAAGCTTGCTGTTTTCCAACATCATTGTCTTCCAGTTGCTTAATTCTGGTCTTTAAGGACTGGTTTTACTTATCAGTTTGGTCTGCCCTTCTGTTTGAGGCTTCCAGCTCTCTCTCCAATTTTGAGTTCTTGTCTGTCAGGCTGCTGACTTCTTTCTGAATTTTTTTCCCATTTTTCTTGCCAGAAAGTTTCCATCTTTTGGATATGCTCCATTTTGAGTTCTTCCAGAGCTTGTGGATAATTTCCATTTTGGGGGGCATGTTTTGATTTTGTTTGAATTTCACCCTCGTTTTCCTCTGTTGCCTGGGTTTTCCCTCCATAAAATTTTTCAATAGTCACTTTTTTCCCTTTCTTCTTGGAGGGTTGATCTTGGGCAGTGTGAGCCATCCCTTTGGTGGTTTTCCCTTTCCTTTTTGGTCAGAGGTATGGTTGATATGGGTGGGTTTTCTGTGGATTTAAGCTGATTCAGACTAGTTCTTCCCAGCCTCTGCAGTTTGTTAGTGGGCCTGCCCCCCCTGTTCTGTGGTCTCTTCTCTCCTGTGCACAGGAATCTCCTGTAAACCACTCTGAGGGGTAGTTCTCTGGGAGCCCTTGTTAGTTTCTAAGGACCCTGGTGTGCCCCCCCCCTCACTACAGCGAGGAGCAGAGCTTTGGCCTCATGCATTTTCTACAGTTTCTAGAGACTCCACACTGTTCGCAGTTTGCAAGGGTCCCAATGGTCTGCACATTCTCTAGTGTGCAGGGTTCTCCAGTGAAACCACCCTGAGGGAGTAGTTCCCTAGTAGTCCTCGTTAGATCCCAGGGACCCTGATGTGCCCCCCAGACAGAGATGTTCCTCAGTCACTTATTGTCTTTGGTGAGCATGCTGGCCCCTACTCTGGTTCCGTGGGGGAAGTGGGGGAAGGGCAGCTCAATTCATGTTTTTGTGCAAGCTTTTCCTCCTTCTTATAGTGTGGAAATGTTCAAATCCCACGTACCTTCATTTCTGTGGCGTACTTGAGAGTCCTTCCATTCTTCCAAGGATGATTTTTATGCTCTTTTGAGGTAGTCTATTTCATTCGGTGCTGGGGGAGAGGAAGCGATTTGTGTCTAGATTGCAGCCGTGTTTACCTGGAAGTCTAAAATTGTCCAGATTAATAGAAGTGGAAGCAGAATATTTAAACAATCCCATCTCAGAAAAAGAAATTGAACAAGTCATCAATGTACTCCCTACGAAAAAAGCCCCTGGACCAAAGGGATTAAAAGTCAATTTTGCCAGTCATTTAAAGGGCAATTAATTATAATACTACATAACATATTCAGAAAAATAACTAAGGAATGAACTCCATAAAATTCATTCTATGACACAAATACAGTGCTTGTACCTGAAAAGAGAACCCTAGACAAATGTTCTTAATAAATATTTACATAAAAAATTTAAGCAAAATACTAGCGAGATGTTTATAGCTACAAATCAGAAGGATCATATATTATAAACAGTTCATTTTATAACAGCAATGAAGGCATGGTTCAGTATTGGAAAACTGTCAATATAATTGACCATATCAACAACAAAACAAATCAAATTCATATGATTATTTCAAAACACTCAAAAAAAGCTTTTGTCAAAATATAATACCCATTCCTATTAACAACACTGGAAAACATTGAGACAAATGGAACATTACTCAAAAAGATGAAATAGCATCTATCTAAAACCATCAGCAAACATTGTATGTAAATGGGGATAAATTAAAAGCCTTCCAAATAAGATCAAGAATGAAACAAGGATGGCCATTATAACTACTATTATTCAATATTTTATTTAAAATTCTAACTATAACAATGAGAGGAAGAAATTGAGGGAATCAGAATAGGCAATGAGGAAATGTAACTATTATTCTTTGTAGATAATATGACATTAAACCTTTAAAAATCTATAGAATCTATCTGCCAAAATAAACCCAGGAACTATATGATCATAACTACAAAACACTTTATACTCAAATAAAGTCAGAGCTAAACATTTTGAAAAACATTAATTGCTTGTAGGTTGGATGATAGATAATATAATGGATGAAAGACAATATAATGAAAATGGCATTTCTTAAAAAATTAATTCATTTATTACATGTCATTTCAATCAAACTACCCAAAATTATCTCAAAGAAATGGAAAAAAATAATAAAATTCATATGGAAAAAAGACCTAGATATCTAAGAAAATCATTGTAGCTTAGCTGTATCAGATCTCAAACTATATTATAAAGTGGAAAACATCAAAACAATCTAATATTGACTAAGGAATGGGATGGAGAAACAATGTAATACATTAAGCATTCAGCATGCAATAGTAAGTGCTATTTAAATAATAATACATTATAATTTATAAAAAATTAATAATAGTAAAAACATTAATATTAATAGTAAATAGTAAACCTTAGTAATTTTGTTTCTGACAAATCCAAAGATTCGAGATTCTGGAAAAACTCACTACTAGACAAAAACTTCTGGAAAAACTGGAAAACATTATGGCAGAAATTAAGCATAGACCAAGAACCTCATAGAATATACCAAGGGAAAGTAAAAATGGACTCATGATTTATAAAATAAAGGGGGATACCATAAGCAAATTAGAGGAGCACAAAATAGTTTGCCAGTCAAAGCTATGAATAAGGGAAGAATCTAGGTCAAAACAAGATGTAAGGAATATTATGAAATGAAAAATAGATCTTTGGCCACATTAAATTAAAAAGCAATGCAACCAGGATTAAAAAGTTAAAAACAAACTGGGGGAAAATCTTTATACCCATTCTCTCTGACAAAGACTTCTTCATTTATCAAATATATAGGGAACTAATTCAAATGCATAAAAATACAAACTGTTCCCCAATTTACAAATAATCAAAGGATATAAATAGATTTCTCAGATGAAGAAATCAAAAGTATCATTAATCATATGAAAAAATGCTCCAAGTCACCATTTATTAGAGAAAAACAAATTAAAACAATAATGAGATATCATCTCACACCCATCAAACTGGATCACATAAAAAAAAGGAAAATTATAAATGTTGTATTGGAGGATGTATGGGAAAATCAGATTAGTAGACTGCTGGGGGAGCTGTGAACTGATAGTGAACTGAGAGATAGAACCATTCTGGAAAGCAATCCAGAATCATACCCAAAGAGTCATAAAACTGTGTATACTCTTTAAATCAGAAACACCACTGCTAGGACTGTATCCCAGAGAGGTTAAAGAATGGGAAAAGAACTTCCCTATACAAAAATATTATAGCAGCCCTGTTTGTAGTGACAAAGAACGGAAAACTGAAGAGATGTCCATCAGTTGGCAATAGTTGAACAAGTTGTGGTATATGCTTATAATAGAATAATATTGTGTCATAAGAAATGTCAAACACGATGATCACAAAAAACCTGCAAAGACTTATATGAAATGACAAGTATTAAAAAATTGTATTGACATGTAATATAGAAAAAATAAAATGAAGTAAAATTTAAAAAATACTTTGTTTTGCTAAAATATGCTTTATTTATAATATAAATGAACTAGATGAAAAATATTTTTCCTAGAATACAAACATTAGTTTCTACAGCCCCATAAATGGACAGTTTTCATTATTAATTATTTTCTTCATACTCTTAAAAAAGCTTTAACATACAGCATATGATTTTTAAAATATATATTTTCAGGATTATCTTTTGTTATAACTAGTCTACAATTTATCCTCTTTTTTGTTGTTTTTTTTTTATTTCACAACATTCTGATGATAAGGAATCCCTTAAACTTCATCTGATTGACCAATGATATATGACAAACACAAAATAATTTCTAAAACTTCCATTTTATTTTCTATTATTTGAGATTTATTTTTTTTCTTCTTACTTATTTTAATTTTTCCCAGATTATATGTTGATACAATTTTAAAGTTTCCTAATACTTTACAATGTATGTTCTTCTCTTTCTTCCCACCTTTCCATACTACCCAAAATAACAATCAATATGATACAGGTTGTACATGGGTTATCATACAATACATATTTCCATTTTGTTCCTGTTGTGAAAGAAGACACAAATTGCTTACATTAAAGAAAAATTCATGCAAGAAATGAAGGCAAGAATGATATACTTCAATCTGCATTTAGACTCTGTTAGTTCTTTCTCTGGCACTGGAAAGACTCTTTCACCATAAGTCTCTTGAAAGTATCCCGGATTGTTATCTTGTTGATAACAATTGTCATTCAGTTTTTCATTCTACACTTTTGTTATTTCTTTGTACAATATTGTCCTGGTTCTGTTCAATTAACTTTGTATTACTTCATATAAATCTCTGAGGGTTGTGTGTGTGTGTGTATGTGTGTGTGTGTGTGTGTGTGTGGTCATCTTATTTGTCATTTCTTATGGCAAAACAGTATTCCATTACAATATATATCATGTGTCACATACCACAATTTATTCAGTCATCCTCCATTTTATGGATATTCCTTCAGTTTCTAGTTCTTTACCAACCACAGAAATGTGCTGCTATAATTATTTTTATACAAATTGGTACATTCTCCTATGTCTGATCTCTTTGAGATATAATCCAAATAGTGATATTGTGGTGACATTAGAAATGTCCAGTGATTCTTAACTCACCCAAAGTAGATTCATTTATAGAGCCTCCATTTTAGCATAGCTGAGCCTATTCTTAATGTACCAGGCACATGATGTCTTTCTACATTTTCAGATGTTTTGAGGTTTCTAAGCCAGTCACATGAACACAATCATTATTTTTTAACTAATTCTTTTATACAAAATCACTGTTGTTGTTGTTGTTTTTTAACTTTTTGTTACTGAGGTGTTAGAAGAACTTCAAAATTTATTTTATCTTCTGCTTCTGTTCCTTTTCACATACTACAAAGATTTAAAGACTTCCTGTCCTGTTTCCCAACTTATGTCAAAATAAAATTAAGGGGAGAAACTGTAGTATAACAAACTCATAAACCCTACTTACATGTACTTTGAGGCATGGTGATTACTGGAGTCCAGGTATTCTGGGCTATAATAGGGTTAAGACAATTGAGTTTCTGTAGTAAGGAAGTTGTCAATTTGTGGAATACAAGGAATGGAGGACTTCTGTGTGAACCCAAGAAGAAAGAAGTCAGAAACGGAGCTGATCAAACCTTCTACACCAATCAGGATTAGGAAAAAGAAAGAAAGGAAGGAAGAGAAAGAGAGGGAAAGAGAGAGGAATTTCCTTATTCAATTACTCTTTTATTTAAATGTTTATTTATTCACCTATCCTACAAGTGTCCATTCAAAGTACAATGTTATGTGCTGTCTTAAAATATCTATCTATCTATATATCTATATCTCTATATATAGTAGGACCTTGTTTTACTTGACTAGTGTGTTGCAGGATACTTTAAGTAAGTTGAAAATTGTGCATAACAGTGAAACCCATTATTTAATAAATGTTTCTTATAGAAACAGACATAGACACTTCACAACATTTTAGATTTATTCGAGCTACCAGTATCACTACTCTTGTACTTTGGGACCATTATTAGTAGCTAAATAGCTTTAACTAAACAAAGAAAAGCTCTACTCTGAGATGGCCACTACTTGTCATAAGAGAGAACTCTAGAATAAGATTGATGCAGGAGCTACAAAACAATATAATGGCTTACATGAATGATTCTCAGAGTGAGAATGAGTGTGATTAGGTTAACTGCTGTCAGAATTTATGCTGCTTGGGAAAATGATGCAGTTCTATAACATAATTAAACTTTTTGTTTTACATGTTTCTTGGTCTTTACTTTTGCCAAAGGTCAATTTCACATACCGGAATTTGCATGTCTTGAGCACACAAAGAATGATGATCTACTGTGCATACAAAAAAACAGGCCTTCCCTACATGGAACTTTTATTTTTACTGGAGGTTAATATAGAAATGTACATATTATTCAAATCCAACACAAATAAATATTGGGGAAAGAATTAACTGCTTGAGGAGGGAGGACTGAAGGAAGGATTCATCTAGAATCTTTTGATATGTGGAAACTGAAATGAGCCTAAAAAGTGCCTAGGAATTCTGAGAGGAAATAGGGAGGAGGTAATGTATTCTAAAATATATAAAAACCATAAAAGTAAAACAATGAAATATGCCAGTTCAGTCTGAAAGTAGTGTATTATAGAAACTGTCATAAAAATCTCAACAAGCTCTAGTCCAGCCCTATCACAGGAAGGTGTTTCCATGGGGCGACTAGCCCTCCAACAGCACCGATCAGTCTCCCAGCTTGCAGTCATTTACCCTTCTGTCTGGAAGCACTGGTCTTGATGCCCATTACAGAAAATCCCTTTCCTAGAAAGAATTGCATGATGGGAGTCACCTGGTTTTGAGGACTCCTCCAGAGGGGAATCAGGCACCCTCCTGTTCCTGGATCCCTGTGCCCCCCCTCACTGCTCTGTGTGCCCTACATACTACATCCAGTCTACTCTCACCGCCAGCATCTATCTATTCCCAGCAAATTTCCTGATCCCCTCTGCCAGCTTCTCCACAGTCAGTGGAAGGTCCTGCATTCAAGAAGACCAGATGGAGGCTGGGCTTGGGTCCTCATGGGACTCATGAGTCTTCCTGTTGGTGTTTGCCACCTCCTAGTCCCAGAGGCACCAAACAAATGGGAGAGGTGGGTCACACCAGCCTAAGCACAGTGTAGAACAGAAGGGTCATTTCAAAATGGCCATTGTCCTGCTCCTCTGGATCTTTCTGGCCTGAATTCCTTCCCATGATGAAGACAGCTTGATAAAAACTTGCTATCTACTGATCTGGGCTTTTTAGGAGAGATTAATGAGGTGCAAGGCCCTTTGCACCATTTCTTCCTCCTCAAAGGACAATCTGGCATCCACTTCAGTGAAGACCCTGCCAGGAATCTTCAGAATCTCAGCCCCAAATAACACAAACTATTTATCACTGGCTTTCTGAATCTATTGTTTTTAGGACCTACAAGACTTTTTCCCCATACTCAGGGACATCTACTAAATTCTGGTGGACTGGCATGTGAGCTGCAGCCAGGATCAGTGAGGAAGCAGCGGTGGTAAGCTGAGGCTTCTATTCATCAATGGTGTGAAAGTTGCTCATGTTGGATATTAGTGGTAAAGTTACACAGTTGCTCCAGTGCCAACTCCATGCATGCTACTTCTCAAGAAAGCCTGAGGCCCTGGCACTAAGGCACATGGTGCTAGTCTGGGAACACCCCAGGACAGAGACAAGGACAGTGAATCTGATGGGGGAAAATGTATTATTGAAGTCCTTTGTAGAGTTATGTTCCCCCTATTCTAATCCTTCATGAATTACGTTTCTTTGTTTTTCTTTCCTCAAATATATTTAAACCACTTTCCAACATTTCCCCAATATTATTGAGTCTTGAATTCTCTCCCCCACTCCCTCCCCAACCTATCCCCACCTCCCACTTAAAAGAGCAAGCAATCTTATATAGACTTTATATGTGTAATCATGAAAAACATCTTTCCATATGAATCATTTTGTGGTAAGAAATTCACACAAAAAATTAAGAAAGTGTAAAAAGTTGGATTTGATCTGAATTCAGACTTTATCAGTTCTTTCACTGGAAGCAGATGGCATTTCTTATCATATGTCCTTTGAGATTGCTTTAGATTAATATATTGCTGAGAAAAGCTAAGTTATTCACAGTTTGTTCATTGTACAGTGTTAGTCACTGTGTACATTATCCTGGTCCTGATCATTTAACTTTGCTTCAGTTCATTTAAGTCTTTCCACGTTTTTTCTGATCTTCCCTCACCCAACTTGCTATTTCTTTTTTTTTTTAATTTTAAACATTATTTTATTTGGTCATTTCCAAACATTATTCACTGGAAACAAAGATCATTTTCTTTTCCTACCTGGCCCCCCCTCCCATCACCTTTCCCTCTCCCATAGCCGACACACGATTCCGCTGGTTATCACATGAGCTCTTGACTCGAACCCATTCCCTGTTGTTGGTATTTGCATTAGAGTGTTCATTTAGAGTCTCTCCTCAGTCATATCCCCTCCACCCCTGTAGTCAAGCATTGCTTTACATTGGTGGTTTATTCCCATAGTTTATCCTCTGCTTGTGGTATTTTTTAGATCTCTGCAGATTGTTCAGGGACATTGCATTGCCACTAATGGAGAAGTCCATCACCTTCGATTGTACCACAATGTATCAGTCTCTGTGTACAATGTTTTCCTGGTTCTTCTCCTTTCGCTCTGCATCACTTCCTGGAGGTTGTTCCAGTCTCCATGGAATTCCTCTACTTTATTAATCCTTTTAGCACAATAGTATTCCATCACCAACATATACCACAAATTGTTCAGCCATTCCCCAGTTGATGGGCATCCCCTCATTTTCCAATTTTTGGCCACCAAAAAGAGGGCAGCTATGAATATTCTTGTACAAGTCTTTTTCCTTATTATCTCTTTGGGGTACAAATGCAGCAGTGCTATAGCTGAATCAAAGGGCAGACAGTCTTTTATCACCCTTTGGACATAGTTCCAAATTGCCCAACAGAATGGTTGGATCAATTCACAACTCCACCAGCAATGAATTAGTGTCCCCACTTTGACACATCCCCTTCAGCATTGATTACTTTCCATCGCTGTCATGTTAGCCAATCTGCTAGGTGTGAGGTAATACCTCAGAGTTGTTTTGATTTGCATCTCTCTGATTATAAGAGATGTAGAGCACTTTATCATGTGCTTATTAATAGTTTTGATTTCTTTGGCTGAGAACTGCCTGTTCATGTCCCTTGTGCATTTATCAATTGGAGAATGGCTTGCTTTTTTGTACAATTGTTTACTTCTTTGTAAATTTGAGTAATTAAACCTTTGTCAGAGGTTTTTATGAAGATTGTTTCCCAATTTGTTGCTACCCTTCTGATTTTGGTTACATTGGTTTTGTTTGTGCAAAAACTTTTTAATTTGATGTATTCCAGATTATTTATTTTGCATTTTGTAATTCTTTCTAACTCTTGCTTGGTTTTGAAGTCTTTCCCTTCCCAAAGGTCTGACATGTATGCTATTCTGTGTTCACCTAATTTTCTTATATTTTCCTTCTTTATGTTCAAGTCATTCACCCATTTTGAATTTATCTTGGTGTAGAGTGTGAGGTGTTGATCTAATCCTAATCTTTCCCACACTGTCCTCCAATTTTCCCAGCAGTTTTTATGAAATAGTGGATTTTTGTCCCAAAAGCTGGGATCTTTGGGTTTGTCATATACTGTCTTGCTGAGGTCACTTTCCCCCAGTCTATTCCACTGATCCTCCTTTCTGTCTCTTCGCCAGTACCAGATTGTTTTAGTGACCACTGCTTTATAATATAGTCTGAGATCTGGGACTGCAAGGCCCCCTTCCTTTGTATTTTTTTTTCATTATTTCCCTAGATATCCTTGATCTTTTGTTCTTCCAAATGGACTTAGTTATGTTTTTTTTCTAAATCAGTAAAAAAAATTTTTGGAAGTTTGATGGCTATGATACTAAATAGATAGACGAGTTTGGGTAGGATGGTCATTTTTATTATATTGGCTCGTCCTACCCATGAGCAGTTAATGTTCTTCCAATTGTTCAAGTCTAGTTTTAGTTGTGTGGAAAGTGTTTTTTAGTTGTGTTCATATAATTTCTGTGTTTGTCTCGGGAGATAGATTCCTAAGTATTTTATTTTCTCTAAGGTAATTTTGAATGGGATTTCTCTTTCTAGTTCTTGCTGCTGAGCTGTGTTGGAATTATATAGAAATGCTGATGACTTATGTGGGTTTATTTTGTATCTTGCAACTTTGCTAAAGTTGTTGATTGTTTTGATTAGCTTTTTGGTTGAAACTCTAGGATTCTTTAAGTAGACCATCATGTCATCTGCAAAGATCAATAATTTGGTCTCCTCCTTGCCTATTTTAATGCCTTCAATTTCTTTTTCTTCTCCAATTGCTACTGCTAGTGTTTCTAATACAATGTCAAATAATAGAGGTGATAATGGGCATCCTTGTTTCACTCCTGATCTTAATGGGAATGGATTTAGTTTATCCCCATTGCAGATGATATTAGTTGATGGTTTTAGATATATACTGTTTATTATTTTTAGGAACGACCCTTCTATTCCTATGCTTTCTAGTGTTTTTAGTAGGAATGGGTGTTGTATTTTATGAAAGGCTTTTTCTGTATCTATTGAGATAACCATGTGGTGCTTGTTGGTTTGCTTGTTGATGTGGTCAAATATGTTGATAGTTTTCCTAATATTGAACCAGCCCTGCATCCCTGGGATAAACGCTACTTGATCATGGTGGATGATCCTTCTGATCACTTGCTGGAGTCTTTTTGCTAGTATCCTATTTAAGATTTTTGCATCTATATTCATTAGGGAGATTGGTCTATAATTTTCTTTCTCTGTTTTTGGCCTGCCTGGCTTTGGAATTAGTACCATGTTTGTGTCATAAAAGGAATTTGGTAGAACTCCCTCTTTGCTTATTATGTCAAATAGTTTGTATAGTATTGGAGTTAGCTGTTCTTTGAATGTTTGATAGAATTCACTGGTGAATCCATCAGGCCCTGGGGATTTTTTCTTAGGAAGTTCTTTGATGGCCTGTTGGATTTCTTTTTCTGATATGGGATTATTTAAGAAATTTATTTCTTCTTCTGTTAGTCTAGGCAATTTATATTTCTGTAAATATTCATCCATATCACCTAGGATGGTATATTTATTGCCATATAGTTGGGCAAAGTAGTTTCTAATGATTGCCTTAATTACCTCTTCATTGGAGGTGATATCCCCCTTTTCATCCTTGATGCTATTAATTTGCCTTTCTTCTTTCCTTTTTTTAATTAGATTGACCAGTACTTTGTCTATTTTGTCTGTTTTTTCAAAGTACCAGCTTCTAGTCTTGTTTATTAGCTCAATAGTTCTGTCACTTTTTATTTTATTAATTTCTCCCTTAATTTTTAGGACCTCTAGTTTAGTTTCCTTCTGGGGGTTTTTAATTTGTTCTTTTTCAAGTTTTTTGATTTACATTTCCAATTCCTTGATCTCTGTCCTCCCTAATTTGTTAATATATGCACTCAGGGATATGAATTTTCCTCTAAGTACTGCCTTGGCTGCATCCCATAAGGTTTGAAAGGATGTCTCGCCATTGTCGTTTTCCTCATCGAAATTATTAATTGTTTATATGGTTTCTTCTCTAACTATCCAATTTCAGAGTATCATATTATTTAATTTTCTGCATTTGAGTGCCATGTTTCTGTGACCTAGTGTGTGATATATTTTTGTGAATGTGCCATTTTGTGCTGAAAAGAAGGTGTATTCCTTTTAGTCCCTATTTATTTTTCTCCATATGTCTATTAAATCTAATTTTTCTAAGATTTCATTCACCTCTTTTACCTCTTTGTTGTTTATTTATTGGTTTGATTTATCTAAATTTGATAGTGGTAGGTTCAAGTCTCCCACTAATATGGTTTTACTGTCTATTTCTCCTTCAATTCTACTAGTTTCTCTATTAAAAATTTGGATGCTATACCATTTGGTGCATACATGTTGATTAGTGATATTTCCTCATTGTCTATACTCCCTCTTAACAGAATATATTTACCTTCCCTATCCCTTTTGATCAGGTCTATTTTTGCTTTGGTTTTGTCAGATATCATGATTGTAACTCCTGCCTTCATTCTATCAGTTGAGGCCCATAAGGTCTTACTCCAACCTTTATTTCTAACCTTGTGAGTGTCAACCCGCCTCATATGTGTTTCTTGAAGACAACATATGGTAGGGTTTTGGATTCTAATCCAATCTGCTATTTGTCTACGTTTTATGGGCAAGTTCATCCCATTCACATTCAAAGTTATGATTGTCATTTGTGGATTTGCTGGCATTTTGATTTCTACCCCTAGTTCTGACCTTTCTTCTTTAGCTATCTCCTTTTGAACCAGTGATTTACTTTAGGTCAGTCTCCCTAGTCCCCTCCCTTGATATGCTTCCCTTTCTAGCCCCTCCCTTTTTATGCTCCCTTACTTTCCCCCCTCTCCTTCCCTCCCTTTTTATACTCTCTACCCCCTCCCCCTCCTTAATTTTCCTTTTTTTTTGCCATGATGGATAAGATAGAATTCAGGATCCCAATGGATCTAGATGTTCTTCCCTCTCAGAGTTGATTTCACTGAGAGTAAAGTTTAAGTAATTCTACTTCAAGCTCTCTTCCTCTCCTTCTCATATGAGAGTTCTTCCCCTCCCCTTCCCATGTGTATCTTTATATGGGAAAGATTTTTCTATTAAGCCCCCCCCCCAATTTCTTGAAGTAAATCTTAGTGTTATCGACGGTTCTCCCCTCCCTTTTTCCTTTCTTTACCCCCACTTTCACCAAATCTTCAGGATGCCCCAATCTTTCCCTATGCATGTTTCTTCTAACTACTCTTATGATGCATACAATTTTTGAAAGTTACACAAAACATTTTCCCCACATATTAATATACATATAATTTGATGTAAATGTAGTTCTTATAGAAGAGAGTTTGACTTAAAGAAAAAGATAAGATTTATCTCTTTTTCCCTTTCTTTTATATTTACCTTTTCATGTTTCTCTTGCTTTCTGTGCTTGGATATCAAATTTTCCACTAAGTTCTGGTCTTTTCTTAGCAAATGCTTGGAAATCTATTTTGTTGAATGCCCATAATTTCCCCTGGAAGCATATAGTCAGTATTGCTGGGTAGTTAATTCTTGGTTGGAGACCCAGCTCTCTTGCCTTTCTAAATATCGTGTTCCATGCTTTGCGGTCTCTTAGTGTGTTAGCTGCTAAGTCATGTGTGATCCTTATGGGAGCCCCCCTATATCTGAAGCTCCTCTTCTTGGCTTCATGTAGGATTTTCTCCTTTTCTTGGAAGCTCTTGAATTTGGCAATTACTTTCCTAGGGGTTGTCTTTTGGGGATTTAGTATAGAGGGTGTTCTATGAACCCTTTCTATTTCTATTTTGCCCCCTTGCTCCAGAATGTGTGGGCAATTTTCTTTTATAATCTCCTGTAGAATAACATCAAAGTTATTGTTTATCTCTGTTTTTTTTCTGGGAGACCGATAATTAGGAGGTTGTCTCTTCTTCCTCTGTTTTCCATGTTTGTGACCTTTTCAGTGAAATATTTTATGTTTTCTTCTAATTCACTAATTTTTTGGCTTTGCTTCATTGATTCTTTCTGTTTTAGGATTTCAATTTCTTCGAGTTGCTTAATTCTGGTCGTTAGGGACTGGTTTTGCTTTTCAGCTTTGTCTGCCCTTCTATTGGATGCTTCAAGCTCTTTTTCCAATTGAGCAGTCTTATCTGTCAGACTGCTGATCTCTTTCTCCCATTTTTCTATCCAGGTTTCCATCTTTTGCTTAAGCTCCAGTTTGAGATCTTCCAGAGCTTGTTGATAGTTTCAATTTTGGGAGGCATGTTCTGATTTTTTTTTTGGATTTCATGCTCATTCTCCTCTTTTCCTTGGGTACTTCCATCATAAAAGTTTTCAATAGTCACCTTTTACCCTTTCTTCCTGTAGGCTTGATTTTGGGCCATGTGAGCCATCCCTTTGGTGGTTTTATTCCCCTTTCCTTTTTGGTCTGGGGTCTGGGTGATATGGGTGGGTTTTCTGTGAATTTAGGTTCCTTCAGACTAATTCTTCCAGCCCCCCGAGGTTTCTTAAAGTGCTGGGCCCCTGATCACAGCCACACTGCCCAGGTGTTCAGCTCTGCCCAGATAATCAGCACGTGGTCCACCCCTGGTGTTCGAGTACAGGTCCCTGGGCCCCCTTTGCTCAGTGCAGGATTCTCCCATGTTATTTTCCTGGCAGTCCCCAGATCCGAAGGACCCTGGAGTTCCCCCCCAGACAGAGACGTTCCCCACTCACTCACAGTCCCAGTGAGTGCTCCGGTAGCTCATTCTGGTTTGGTGGGGGAGGGGGGAGGAAGGGAGGCTCAGTTCACGTTTCTGTGCAAGCTTTTCCTCCTTCTTATTATAGTGTGGAAATGTTCAAACCCCACGTACTTTCGCCTCTGTGGGGTACTGGGGAGTACTAGGGAGTCCTTCTGTTCCTCCAAAGGTGAATTTTATGCTCCTTTGATGTAGTCTATTTTGTTCAGTGCTGGGGAAAGGAAGCATGTGGGGTCTAGATTGCAGCCATGATTACCCGGAAGTCCCTCAACTTGCTATTTCTAATGGAATAATAGTGTTCCATTATAAGCACATTCCATTATATTACACATCAGGTGTGGTTAATCATTTCCTTCTCTGTCTCATTTAATGAATGAGGATGCAAATGTAGTCAGGTGATTTGCCTTTGGTCATACCATTTGTAAGTGTCTCAGTCTGAATTTCAGCTCATCAGCTCAACACGTTTTCTATTCTACCACCTAGCTGCCCAATAACAATAGGCAGATATGATTAAAATCAGATGTAAAATAATTAAATCCCAAGAAAATAACACCCATCTTTACAAATTCTATTCCAACTCTTCTAAGAACTCTAGGAGTGTTAAAAAAAATTAGAGTTTTATTACCGATACTTCCAAATTTATAACTTATCTAATAAATGCTTTTATTCAGTCAGATGAAAATCAATGGGGGCTAAGAAAAAATAAATTTATTATTGGATCATGAACTTTATCACTTAAAAAACTAGCTTTAAATGATTTGGCATTAATTAAAAATATTTTTCTTATATTTCTTAAATTGCTATTATGAAAATATATATCATTAAATATAAATTTGATAAATATCAGTTTTTATAAGTTAAGCCTCTATTATAAACCACAGGTTTTAATGACATTTAAATCAAGCTAGTCCAAAGCCCACTGAAATCTGCTTATCTCTATTTCGACAAGAAATTTCTTAAGCTATTGTGACATGTCATGAAGCACACTTGTATTATAGTATTCTATTTCTTTCTGGGAGTTTATAGAATCCAAGAAGAATTATACATCTCAATATATCAATATATTTGTCAAAGTTCATCATTCTCAGTAGGTTCAAAGCTTATAGGCTCTCTAAAAATTAAAAAAAATCCCCAGAATATTTTGCTGTATAAAAGCCCTTCAGTCTGATGAAGGTGTCCATAACTTGGAAGTTTACTTAAACTTCTGACAGATGACTTGCCATTGCCTTGAATGAAAAATTAAATTATATTACAGAAAAGTACTATTTCTCTGATCTTTAGTGTTCCAGTCTTTGTACTGCCTTAACACATTATGAGGGTTTTTTTCCCCTTTATTTCAATAGTAATTTTTTTTTAAACTAGTCTCATTTCCTTCTTCCAAATCAAAGAAGCTATTAAGAAGAATCATGACTAATAGGTGCCAAGTCTCTCTGGAGTCCTTTGCTTATTTTCTGAGGATAAATTACTTGGGATTTTTAGAAATGCTTTGAGAAGATTTATTTTTTTTTTTTATTTTTGATTGAACTTTTTACATTTACTTCATTACAAGTTTAAAATATTTTGGAAATAAATTTTTAAACAATATTTTTGAGTTTCAGATTCCTTCCCTTTCTTTCTTCCTTTTCCCATCCCTGAGGAGGCAAGCAATTTGTTACATGCAGATAATACATGAGCAGCCATGCAAAATATTTCCATATTAGCCTTCTTTCAAAACAAAACTCAATCCAAAAATAACAATAAGAAATAAGAATTATAAAGTTAAAAAATGAATGCTTCAGTCTGCATTCTGTTACCATCAGTTCTTTCTCTGTAAATGAATAGCATTTTTCATCATCAATTCTTTGGAATTATTCTTGGAACATTGTATTGCTGTCATTCACAGCTTATCATAAAATATCACAGATACTATGTACACTATTCTCCTGATTTTGTTCATTTCACTTTGCATCAGGAGAGTTGAGTCTTGGCTAAGACCCTATTATTACATATGTGACACATTCTGTTACATGGCCTGAACACTATGCTCTTAATATTTCATCTGGATCATGGTTTACCATGACTGGCCAGCCCAGCCTTTTGTTCTATTTCCTTAACAAAGACTAAAGAATCTAACTGATTTTCATAGCCTAGGGGAAAATTAGGTGTAATTTTAGCTTTGAATCATATTCAGTCTTTCCTTGGGTTGGGTGAGGGATGAAAGAAGGTAGGAGGGGACCTAATGAGAACAATTATTCCACAAAAATATCAAAAGTCAATATTGGTTTTCCACAGATACATACCTAGTAGTGGCTTTGCTATATATTAAAGAGTATGGATAGTATTTTAGTCCCTTAGGCAAGATTCTAGATTACTCTTCAGAATGGCTGTATCAGTTCACAATTCTACCAAAAGTGTATTAGTGTTCCAGTTTTCCTATATCCACTCTAAAATTCATTGCTTTTATTTCTGGTTATATTAGCCACTCTAATTAGCCAGTCTGAGGTAATACCTCAGAGTTATTGTAATTTGCATTTCTCTAATTAAAAGCTATTTGAAGCATTATTTTTCCCAGTGAGTAATGATAGCTTTAATTTCTTCATCTGAGAATTAACGTGATCATATTTGACCCTTTATCAATTGGGGAATGACTTGTATTCTTACAAATTTGGCTCAGTTTTCTCTCTATATATGAGAAATGAGACCCTTGTCAGAGACACTTACATTACATCCCCCCCCCATTTTTTTGTTTCTTTTGTAAACTTGGTTGCATTAGTTTTGTTTGTGTAAAAACAGATTAGTTTTATGTAGTCAATAATGTCTATTTGTTTCAGGTGTGTTTCTTATAAACAATTCTATTTTTCCTGTTTTTCCTTCTCCTTTTGTCTCTGTATCTCTCTCTACCTTTATCCCCCTTTCTCTTATCTTTTTTTTCCTCTTCTACTTCTCTATAGGGTAATATTGATTTCTATTACCAGTGGAATGTATACTATTTCCTCTTTGAGGCATTTCTGACCAGAATAAGGTTCAAATATAATCTGACACACTCTTCCCAAAATCCATTGTAAAATCTTTTTTCATGCCTATTTTATGTGAGATAATTTCCCCTATTCTTTCTCTCCCATCTTCCTTTTTCCATAGAATTCCTCTTCTCATGACTTAATTTTATTTATTTTTTAATCATCACATATTGATTAATTCAAACCTTTGCCTTTGGTCCATCTTAGCAACTTTTTTGTCCTAATAATGATAAATTATGTAGGAGTTCTAATTATCAATTCCCATATAAGAAATTAAACATTTTATCTTTATTGATTCCCTCATTGTTTCTCTTTCATGTTTTCCTTTTTATATTTCTCTTGATTCTTATATTTGAAAATTCAATTTTTCTTTTATTCAAACTATTTGGTATTTTCTTGGACAAGATCTGGTATAATTTGCCATTTCTTTCTACAGGTCATTTTGCAGATGAAGAAACTGAGAAAAACAGGCTTAAGTGACTTGCATAAAATCACACAGTGTCTGGGATAAGATCTGAAAGGAGGAAGATGAGTCTTTCTGACTTTAAGCCCAAAGCTCTATCCATTGTTTTATATAACTGCTCTATTATTTCACAAACTGAACCCTAATTAGTAAAACAATTAACTAAATACATAAGGCAATTTCAATGCATGTGAAGTATCCAGAACCAAGAGAACATTGGTCACAGAAACAGTAATATTATATGATGATTAATTGTGGAAGACTTAGCTTTTCTAAGCATTACAATGATACGGGATTATTCTGAAGAAGAATACTATCCACTTTCAGAATCAGAACTGTGGGAATCAGAATGCAGATCAAAGCATACTATTTTTAACTTGTTTATTTATTTATTTTTATTTTGGGGTTCTGATTTTATATGAGTATTCTCTCACAATAATGAACAATGGGTAAATATGTTCTACATGGTCATACATATATAACCCAGACCAAATTGCTTAACATCTCTAAGAGAGGGGAAGGAATTGATGGAGGGAGACAGTTTGGATCTTATAATTTTAGGAAAACATATGTTGAAAAATTTTTATTACGTATAACTGGAAAAATAAAATATTTTAAAAGAAAATTTCAAAATACTATAGTAGCATTTAGTACAAAGAATTGTCTGCCATTGGTGAGATTTGGATAATTCCTAAGATTACATAAAAAAAGTTATACTGAGTTTCATGAATTTTCATCATAGAATTAGGAACAGGGTTATCTTCACTAGAAGACTGATTGAAACAAATTCCTTTTAAAAGAGATTTCATTAAATGGTACCTTGGTTAAGTTAACCATATTATGGAAAGATAAGTTATCTGAGATTAGCATCAGCTTTAAGATCAGATTCAGTTCTTATGTTAGAAAGTTTTTCTCAATAAAAAACACATACTTCTGATCTCTAGATTGCAAGGGAGGAAAAAAGGATGAAGTATGTAAGAGAAAGCATACTAGTCTGCTACGAAAAATAAGTGTCTAATAAAGTGTTCATCTATTATAGAAGAGTATAATACGAATGGTGAAGTTGAAATTTTTATTTTTCCCAAAGCCATAAAAAAGGAACCAGTTTTGATATACTAGAAAATAAAAGGCTCCATACACTATTTCTTTCTCTTTCTTTAATTCTGAGAACACATTACAGACTAAGTCAAAGATATTGTCTGTCATTGGATTTTTTTATTTTAAATTGATTCAGGCAATTCTCCTGTAAAACATATTGTTTTATCATGAATCAATCATTATAGAAAACATTTCTCTAAATATAACACAAATAGAATTATAACCCTATCGATCTTACTCACTGATTTTTATTATTACCAGTGTATTGATTTCTTTGATTATTCATTATTAACATATAGTCAGAAAGCCCAAATCCTTTTGTTTCTAGTGATATTTCAATGACTCGAGTTTCATATGTATTAATATGTTATCCTTCCTCTATTTCTCTCAAGAAAAAAATAGAATTGATATCACATACATAGAATGCTACAACAAGCAAAACAATGGAATTTTCAAAATCAGAAAACATCATTTTACAAATTATTTTCACCTGTTTTTCTCATATTGCTTTTAAAAAGACATTGTTGCATTTTTCAAATAATAAAATGTGTGGTTTTACAAGGCTTCCTATATATCTCAGAGAGTTCTAAAGATCTATATATTCAGTCCCAGCCACCATGAAAGATAAATGCTGAATACTTATAAATACTTTATGCTCTAAAGTGCTTGATGTTAAATCTTTACCTAGCTTATCTCAAGGAAACTATAGAAACTACCAAATGCAGCAGTGCAAATATTGATAGCAGCTGCACTTGGAAGGGACCTTAGAGGATATACTCCTACTATCTTATTTTGACAGGTAAAGGAACTGAAACTTTGGGAGTGACTTGTCCATGGTGACATTAGTATAGTTTATAATCACTCAAATTTAATGTAAGTCCTCTGAAAATAAGGCATACTTCATTGAACCACTGAAACTAGCAAAATATCAACATGCTGACCATTGCTCCCAGGTTTACCAAAAAAAAAATAATTATGATAGGTTACTAATTCTAGGACATTAAGAGTCCTTAGAGATTATTGCCTACCTCATTTCATAAAAGAAGAAATTAAGCCCATGTGTGTTTAAAGAACTTATCTAAAGTCATACCGGTAAAAAGTGGCAGAGATGGGATTAAAATTTAGGTAGGGTGATTTGATGTTCAATAAGCTTTCCAGTTAGCAAATCTGAGCCTAATTTACATTTAAGGAATACTTACTGTGGTAAGTATTTAGATCAGTTAATAAAGGTATGTGGAATGAAACTCAGGAGAGATTATTGATTATTAAGGTCAATGGATTAGGAGTGGTAATGAAAATAGAATATCGATATTAAGTATTTACAAAATAGATATAAATAAATTTAAATGGAAGAAATAAAAAAAATCACATGGCTGAATCAAAAGACTCATAAAGGTTTCATTTGAACTAAATCTTAAAGGAAATTAGAAAATTTAAAGCAGAGAGGTGAGGACGTAGCATATTCTGGGAAGGAATGGCCACTAGTAGAAAAGCCCACACACAGAAGATAAAAGTATAAGGTATGGGGAATTATAAGAAAATCTGTTTGAATGGAGTAGAGTGTATATGAATAAAGGTAAGATATAATCATTCTTGAAAGCTTGGATGTACTAGAAATGCTATCTTTAGCAAAGAGAGAAAAAATTGAAGGAATTAGAATAGGTAGTAAGAAAATAAGGCAGATGATATAATGACATACTTAGAGAATCCTAGAAAACAATTATCAACCTTAGCAAAGTTGAAGGATAGAAAAATATGCACATAAATCATTAGCATTTATTTTATACCACTAATATAGTTCAACAGCAAGAGATAGAGAAAGAAATCTCATTTTAAGTAAGTGTAGACAATATGAAATACCTGGGAGTTTACCTGCCAAAACAAATTCAGAATTATATGATCACAGCTACAAATTCTTTTCACACTGATCTAAACAAATATAAAGACATTCATTATCATTAATTGGTAGATTCAATATAATGAAAATGACAATTCTACCAAAATTAATTTATCTATTCAGTGTCATGCCAAACTATCCAAAAATATTTCATAGGGCTAGAAAAAGTAACAAAAAAAAATACTTCTGGAAAAGCAAATAGACAAAAATATAAATGAATTAATGGGAAAACAAGCAAACAAACAAACAAACAAACAAAAACCTATGAAGGCAGCTCAGCTGCCCTGGATCTGAGGGTTTTATTAAATGCCAACCAGCAAAACAATATTTTACTACCTAAGAAATAAAATAGTAGATCAATGGAATAGATTATGCATTTAGTATGCAGCATAAAATGACCATTGCAACCTAGTATTTGGCAAACTCAAAGACCCCATCTTTTAGAAGAACTCAATATTTGACAAAAACTATGGGAAAATTGGAAAATACTACTGTAGAAACTAGGCATGAACCTATACCTCATACCACATAACAAAATAAAGTCAAAATGCATAAATTATTTGTAAAAATAGGTGAAACCACAAATTAATCAGAAGAATATAGAACAGTTTATCCATTATTTCTCTGGACAAAGGAAAAATGCAGATCAAAACAAGACAAATTTGACTACATTGAATAAAAAAATAAGTTTTACACAAACAAAACCAATGCAACTGTGATTAAAAGGTAAACAAGAAACTGGGTAGAAATTTGATAGCAAGCCTTTCAGATAAAGTTCTTTTTCTCAAATATATCAAGAACTAAGTCAATTCGGCAAGAATAACAAGTATCCCCAAATGGAAAACTGGTCAAAGAACATGAACAGTCTTCTCAGCTGAAAAAAATTAAAACTATCTTCAGACAGATGAAAAAATGCTCCAAATGACTATTAATTAGAGAAATGCCAATTAAAACAACTCTGACATATCACCTCTTGTCTATGACACTGGCTAATATGATAAAAAAGGAAAATGTTAAATGTTGTTAAATGTTAAATATATGTGGGAAAAATTAAAGACTAATACATTGTTGGTGGAACTTTACGTGGATCCAGCCTTTCCTGGAGAGCCATTTGAAACTATGTCCAAAGAGTCATCAAACTGGCATATCCTTTTACCCAGCAATGCCACTACTAGGTCTGTATCCCAAAAAGATCAAAGATGGGGGAAAGGACCAACTTCTACAAAAATACCTACTGCAACTTCTTTTGTGATAGCAAAACTCAGAGATCTGAAAGAATGTCCATCAATTGGGGAGTGCCTGAACAAGTTGTAGTATATGCTTATAATGGAATACTGTGGTGCCATAAGAAATGAAAAACAAGATGATTTTTAAAAATCTGAAAACACATATGAAATGATGCAAAGTGAAGTGAGCAAAAGTAGGAGAATGCTGCCCACAGTAAGAGTAATAAAATATGATGATCAACTGTTAATTACTTAACTATTATCAGCTATGCAAGTATCTAGGATACCTCCAAGGGACTTCTGATGTAAAAGGATTTCTACTGCCATAGAAGGAACTGATTAAAACTGAATGTTGATTGAAGCATGCCATTATTTTCTTTATTTCTTCCATTAATTTTTTCTCTAATGCAAATGATATGTGTCTTCTTTCACAACATAATGAACCTGGAAATATATATTTTATATTAATACATGTATAACCTATATTATAATACCTTCTATATTGGGGAAGGTGAGAGAACATGGATCACAAAATGTCAGAAAACAATGAAAAATTATAGGGACATGTAAACTGAAAAAAATGAAAAACATAAAAAAAGAGAAATGTTGGATGAGACAAGGTCTTAAGATGATGAAGGCATATAACCTTTAAGTGATAGGATCCACAGGATTTTACTGAGCAAGGTAGTAACTTGGTCAGATTTAAGCTTTAAAAATAATCACTTTGGCTAAATCCATCCTGATTAGAGAAATGGAAATTAAAACAACTCTGAGGTACCACCTTACATCTATCAGTCTGGTCAATATGGCAGCAAAGGAAAATGATAAATTTTGGAGAGTTTGTGGCAAAATTGGGACACAAATCCAAACATCCTGGAGGGCAATTTGGAACTATGCTCAAAGGGCTTTAAATGAATGCTGTGCCAAGGAAGTTTTATCCCCTCCTCCTCCTGAGGAGCTTTACCTGTCTATCAAAAATTCCTGACATACCACAGTTGCACCAGGTTTGCATTGGACAACATTCTGTACATCAGTAAAGGTCAAGGTTTGGGGCTCCTTAGGGGAAGAATCTAGAGAGAACCTGGGGAGAACTGAGAAGAGAACAGAGCAGGCAGGTGAGGGGGGAAGGAGAGAAGAGACATGCAGGCTAGGTGCCATGTGGTCAGGTTACTTAAGAACATTTGTCTACCCTTCCAATGAACTTCATAAAATATATATCTGGGTAGAAATATTAATATCCAATTCTTAAGATGGGGACCATCAGTCAGGGACTTTTTTTTAGGACCTTAATTTTCTTCTAAGAGAAGTTTTGATTAGGTATAGTTTAGGGAAGATAAAAGTGGATTCAGGTTACTAGCCTGCCTTCATGTTTGAAAGTAACCTTGGCAGAGAGAGGGAACAGGCTGCTGTTTTTCCTGGATCAGATCCCATTGGATTGGTGAGAAAAGCTCCTTCCCTGGTGGCATCCCCCCATACACCCCACACCACCCTTTATTTTCTTGTGGCTAGAATAGGGGTGATGGGGCCTTTTTGCCCATATGGAATCTGGTAGGTTTTAGGACCCCAAAGGAACTTCTGCTCTTTTATTTTCCACAGCACCCAAGGTCATAGTGTTCCTTCTTTCAGCCTAGTGCAAAGTAGAGTGGGGGAACCCCTTGAACAAATCCTGGGGGTTCCTTCTTGGCTGTGGATTAGAGTTAGGATTTCCTTGTGGAAGTAGATAAGGGAAAGGATGCTTTATGCCCAACACAGAACCAGGGACCCAGGGAAGAAAATGGCTGCCATGTGGACCACACCAACCGACCTCACCCCACCCCACCCAACCCATTTTGGATGAAAATGGGGTGGCAGAGTATGGGGCAGGATCCCACATGTCCCCTGATGGTTTGACTTTTCCAGGTGCAAAAAACGCAGACTCCTGTTTCTTCCCAGCCTCTGCACTTCACCTAGGTGCATGATCAGCACAGCCTTGTACATGGGAGCACCCCCCCCATTCCATATAAGACTGAGTATTTTTATTAAACCAAGGGGCACTAGAACCCAACAGGTCATTCACAGCCCAGTGTCTGTCTGACTTTCCCCACTTGCCACACCCACTGGGCCACTGTAGCAGGGACCTGCTTTGTGACACCAATTAAATTAATCCTGGGGGTCCATCCAGGCTGTGCTAGGGTTAGGAGATCCCTTCCCCCCTCCTCCAACTTAGAAAAAACATAGCCACTGCCTAACCTTGTTGGGAAGGGAAACTGTAGTTTTCTCTCTCCTTCCTCTGCCCTCTGCACTTTTCTATTTGACTGACTGCCTTCTTTGCCATACAAAAAGCCACTCTAACCTTGCTTGAAGACTGCCTAACTTCTTTCTTTAGCATATCCAAAGCCATTCAAACTTTGCTTGTAGACTGCCTCCTTATTTTAACATACTAAAAGCCACATTTTTTTTTTGGCTTTCTCTTTATCCAACTGCTTGCTTAGATATATCTACCTTCAGGTGCCTTCCACTCTACATGCACTTATAGTGCCACCTGTTGTCGAGAATTAAAACTGCAGCAAATAAAAAGAATCCCTTTGCTACTGCTACTAAAATAATGCTATTAAATTGAATATATTTAAATAAAAGTGTTATTAATAGGAAATATTGATAATATTCAATTTAAACTAAAACCAAATTTCTAAAATTGAACAAATCCAACATTAAATCCAATTAATTACATGCAATATTAAGACATAATTTTAGAACACAATAGTACTAATAATACTATCAATAACAATAATTATCAACTTTCAATAACTATTATTAGTCATTATTAGTAATTTCTAATGGTTTTATTGATGATTGATACTTGTTTATGGTTATTGAGTATTAATAACAATAATCATAACAAATGTATGTTATAAATTATTGATGACATTGTTGATAATTATAATGAATTCAAGTTATTAATTATTGATAACATTAACAATAAGTATAATAAATGCATATTGTTATTAATTAATAATAACAACAATAATTACACTAAATACACATTCATTATTAATACTATTGCTGTGCAACAATTACTATTTCCTTACATTAGCCTTTTGTTTTAAACCGCCTCTTATTGCCTTCCACAATAACATTGTACAACTTTGTGTCTCCATTTTTTTTATGTTATAGGAATTTTTCCATTGTTTAAGGTGATCATTTAGCAATACTCAAACTAGCTTAAATTGAACATACAGACTAGAAAATATGGGAAATACTGCAACACATCACTGGAAATCAGGAACTATTCCTCCTGATTCACCCCTGCATAAATTTCTAAATTACTGGAGTGATTCCAATTTACCTAAGGAGAATTGGATGACAAAGAAGCTAGATAGCTTTTAAAGCAAGGGTGGATATATCTTTTACCTGACCAATATATGGCTCTTTTGACTTCAAGATTCTAAAAGATTTGAAGTTAGTCATTAAAAACAAAGATCCCAAAGATTATAAATACTGGTACATATGGGCATATCATGTTGATAAATCAACCATTTCTTCCAGTGAGGAAATCTTTCTTTCTTTGGAACCAAATCATTCTAGTTTAACTCCTACATTGAAATCTAGCAAGGAACATGCTTTATCAGCCCACCTGACCTGTGAGGAGGTTTCTTTTCATATTGACCCAAACCAGGATTGGAACCCCTCAGCTCCGATCCCTGTCAGACCTCACTCAACCCCCAATCCTCCCATCCCCTTTCCTCCCAATCTACCTCACTAGCCAACTTTGCCCACCCATCTCCCCTATCCCCACCCATACTGTTTCTACTTTTGTCATTTTCTGTACCCTCCTTCCTACCCACTTTACTGTGACCCCTCTAGAACTCACCCATCCTACATCTCTCCACCCTGTACCCAGGCCCACCCCCTTTCTCTCCATCCCACCCCTAGCACCTCCCTCGTTCCTGTCCACCCTTCCCCCAATCCTTTTACTCTACCTCCCCACCTGCTGACCAGCTCCATTCCAACACCCCACCCCATTCCCCTACTAGCCTCATCTTCAACCCACATCATTGAACTCCAGAACACAGGCCAAGCAGAAGTTGCCACAGATGATTCAAATAAAGGTTGTTTCCCTCTGAGAGTTGACCCTACATATAACAGACGTGGAGATTCGGTGAACATTAGACATCACACATATTTTTCTCCACAAGACATTGATAGATTCAAAGAAAAAACACTTTCATATGAAGCTGAGCCTGTGGTGGTGAAAAATAAGTTTGAAAGCATTTTTGCACATATGATCCCACATGGCTTGATGTAGATGATTTGCTCCAGGCCTTGCTAACAGAAAGGGAAAGGAATAAGATTCTTTCTCTTTTTAAGCAAGACCAAGGAGATGGAACAGCTCATTGTCCAACTGAAGATCCCAAATTGGACCCAAATTCAGAGAAAGATTACTTATAACTGTGCCAGCCTAGAAATGCATTGATAAAAGCTATGAGGGCCTGTTCTGATAGGCCTGGCACATGGACTCAATTTGAAACTCTTAAGCAAGAAGATAGCGAAAATCTCACCCAATTTATTGATAGACTTATTGAGCTGGGAGGAAGATATATTGAGCTTGATCTGGATAGAGAACGGGACCTGAGACAAATCAGAATAGAATTTGTCAAAAACAGTTGTAAGGTAGTTTGGAATTGTTTTATGACTAGCTGTCCAAATTGGCCTTCTATGGACCTTGAAGAATTGAAGAGAGTGGCAGTTTATACTTTTGAGGGACATAAGGAAAAGGAGAAGGAGAACACTGATTTAGTTGAAGCATTAAGGAAGAAAATAAAGGAATTGACTTCGGAATGGAGCAGGCAGGTGAGGGGGAAAGGAGAGAAGAGACATGCAGGCTAGGGGTCACGTTGTCATGTTACTTAGGAACATTTGTCTTCCCTCCCAATAAACTTTGTAAAACATATATCTGGGTAGAAATATCATTTCCAATTCTTACAATGCCTATTTGACCCAGCCATACCACTACTAGGTTTGTACCCCAAAGAGATACTAAGAAAAGAAAATATACAAAAATATTTATAGCACACTTATTGTAGTAGCAAAAAATGGAAAGTGGGGGGGGGTGCCCATCGATTGGGGAATGGCTGAACAAATTGTGGTATCTGATGGTAATGGAATACTATTGTGCTCAACGGAATAATGAACTGGAGGAATTCCATGTGAACTGGAACAATCTCCAGGAATCAATGAAGAGTAAAAGGAGCAGAACCAGGAGAACCTTATACACAGAGACTGATACACTGTGGCACAATTGAATATAATGGACTTCTCTACGAGTATCAGTGCACTGGTCCAGGACAATTCTGAGGGACTTGTGAGAAAAAAAATTCTGTCCACATTCAGAGAAAGAACTGTAGAAATGGAAATGCATTTAAAAATATGCGATCAATCATGTAATGTAATATAGATATGATTGAGATTTTGATGTTAAAGGATCACACTACTGCAGATATGAAGAACACGGAAATAGGTTTTGAACAATGATACATGAATAACTTGATGGAACTTCTTGTTGGACTTAGGAGGAGGGAGGAAAGATGTGAGGGGGGCCATCATGTAACCATGGGAAAATATTCTAAATATTCTAAATAAATCATGTGATCTCCTTTTATAAAAAAAATATTGCTTTGCCAACTGAAGGGTAAATGAAATGAAGTAATGATTTAATAATCACAATCATTATAATAACTATCTTATATATAGTTCTCCTGGGTTTGTCTAGCCCTTAACATATATGTTTTAAGCTTTAATGGCTTAAACAATATTGAGAATTTTGGTGTGCTTTGCATTTTATAATGGAGAGGAAGACCACAGATGCAATAAGCAGGATTTAGTTCATAAAATATGAAAAGAGTATGAAATGATATAAAGTAAAGAGTAGTTCCTTAATAAATATTGGGTCCATCTTAATAAATAAATACTTATTGATTGATTTTGTGAGTGATTTGAATAGGAGAAAAGAAGAGGATACATAATTTGCAAAGCTAATGCCAAGAAAAGAGAATATAAGGTGTGGATAGGAAAGAGGATTTTTGTCCTTTGTTCCATTTACCCTGAGCTTTGTGATGTGAAAATGACTGACATAACAGTGAAGATAATCAACTTAATGGTTGTCCTCACCCCAAAGAGGTAACTGAACTTGAAGGCAGAGATTCCTCATTGCCTCTGACTCAGTTATCTATTTTGGCTTAAATACCTCAATCATTATAGAGAAATAAGGTGGTGAATAGTTTCTAGGGGGTTGAACTAAATTTCTATTCCTCACCTCTCTCAATTTTCATTGAAAAAATGTTGAAAAAATATAGCTACAGAAACCTAGACCACTCAATGTAACATAGGTTGTGATTTTCATGACTTAGATACATATATAAGAAGTGCTCAAAATCCAGTAATTTTTTTCTAATCACAAAAGAGTCTCATCACAAAGCAATAGCTTACAGGGCAGACTAGTGAATATAATCAATAAATAGTCCTCAAGAATTTGGTTGTCTACATGACCAAAACAGTTCTTTTATGTCTGCAACTGAGCTCCTGAAGACTTGGCCAGGTAAAAAGGAAAGAAAAATTTTATGAGTCCTGAAAGAAATCTTCTGTTCTTTAAGGTTATCCTCCATTAATTAATTCTGCAGTGTGCATATATGCAATGTTAATTGTCATCTCTCTCAAAATAAGTCTTTTTAAGTCCCTTCTAATAAAAAAGAAATAAATGTGCCTACTTTCCAGAGCTTTTGGTTAATGTCTTTAGTGTTTCATGCTATGTCCTGATTGTAATATCCTTATAAAAAGTAATTTTGCAACATTTAGACTTTAGAGAGGGTATCTGAATGAATTGAAAGTATACCTTGTCTTCAATAAGAACTCTAATATTTCCTGCTTGACTCTCTCCTCGGGTAGTGGTTGTTAAGCATCCTTTAATTAAACTGCACAATTTCCTGATTTCATTCATCATGCTTAACTACCCTGATGCTGAAATGTGACTTGGTTCATTATCTGGATGTTTGAGTTACTATGGATAATATGAAAAATGAAATCTCTAATTTGTCATTGATATTTGTCAAGACCATGCATTTAAGTAAGGCCTTAATGAAGTGATTATCAAGGAAAAAAGAATGATTATTTGAAATAGAGCATTCTATATGCCACCTCCAAAGGGAAAAAAATAGTGGAAGAAGAAAACGAAGTAAGAAAACAAAGAAGTTAGGTATTTATTATTTGATAATGTCAATAGCTAGCAATTATAATTTAATAAGTACTTTCCATGTATTATCTCACTTGATTCTCTTCATAGTGTGACAGAAAGTAGTACAGCATTTTTCTCCATTTTATAGATGAGGTAAGAGTGTTTGAGAACAATTAAGAAATGTGTAACTATGTGGCACAAATCCAAACATCCTATCAAAAATTCAAGTTACACATGATGGAGTTGAGGAAAAAACAATATTCTATTTGGAAAAATAAATTTGGTTTAATTGTTCATAGAAAATTAAATGATATGACTTCACCTCACAAGTTAACAGATCTCATTAAACTCATTCTCTTCTAAAATGATCTTCCCCTTGAAGTTGATGGTAAATATTTGTTATTGTAGTTGTTGTCATTATTGTAGTCACATCCAACTCTTCATGGACTCATTTTTGGTTTTCTTGGTAAAGAAATTAGAGGAGCATGTCATTTCCTTCTGTTATTATTCCTATATATATTCATTTTATCAGTGAGAGGGTAAATACTGTGAGATGGATTTTGAAGAACTAATTCGAGAATGACTGTCACTGTAAGAATTTAAAAGTTGATAGATGAGCATAGATAAGGACTGTTTATTATATACAGGTGAAAGCATACTAACAGTTCTACAAATGAGTGGAACAATAATATTCACTGGGATCAGACTTGGAGGGAAAAACAGGAGATAAGAGCTTTGAAACACAAAGGAAATTTTCTTAAATCTGGGGGCTGGGAAATTACTGTCAGGTGTGTGAAAGAGGAATGTAGTAACTGACTATGTGACAGTTGGGCTTAGGAAGCAGTTAAACAAATAGTGAAAAGGCAGTACATCATCTGAAGTTAATTATAAACTCAGTATAAATTACACACCTTTAGTGCTATATAGCTAAAATACAAGAGTCTAGAGTTTCTTCCTTCTACATTAATGTCATCCTCTTATGAATTCCTTGCAATATGGCTGCCAGTCTCTTTTATTTTTTCTCAACCATTAAAATCACCAAAACTTTTAATTGGCATAGCCAAGGACCATTTTTCTGCCTTATAATTCTTGACTTTTCTCTTCAAGGTATAACAGATGGACAAACTAAATGTTCCACTAGTATATAGGTAATTTAAAAGACAAACAAGAAAGTAATCATACAGTAAATTAAGTAGTTTTCGTGGGTGTCATACAGAAGAGAATGGATAAGCTATAAAGGATTAGAACATATGGATAAGTTGCAACCTGAACCACTGGAGTACTTTCTCTGATGAGAAATGAGTCAGAGAAAAAATAATTAGCATTTACATAGCACTTTAAAGTTTATAAAGTACTTTATACACATTATTTCATTTAATTACTATAAAACCTCTGTGAGGTTATGTCCATTTTACAAATGAAGGTACTGAGGCTGACAATCAGTCCAGAGTTAAACAGATAGTAATAAGTGTTTAAGGCTGGACTTGAACCCAGATGTTTCTGATTCCATTTGGTATAGTTAAATTTTAGAATAAAAAGACAAGTTCAAGTAAAATTAATGACACTTAATGCCTGTTTGTCTGTCTGAAAAATTCACAGTAATACTTCAGAGTTGAGGAAAAAGAATTTGTAAATTTTAAAGGTCAATGCAAATATGACCACGTTTAGGAGAGTTATAGTGTCCAGGATAGGGGAAGAGAGTATCAAAAAAGTAAAGAGAGTATCAAAGGCAGCAGATAGGACTGAGAAAAGACCATTAAGTTAAGTAATCTGTAGACAGATTTCTCACAAAGTATGGCCAGCTGAAATTAACTCACCACTTTCACTTCTCCACATTCATGACCCTCATTCATAAAACAGGGAGCAAATTCTTGGAGTGGGATTGGTCCTCATAGAGACCAATCCCGTGCCTGGTAGTGGGTGGGGCATGGGTCCCTCCCCCAGCATGGAATAGGTCCATTCAAAACCATCCAATTCCAGAAAGTAAGAAGGACCCCTGAGGCATGCTGAGGGGTGTAGTTCACTCTGGCCACAACATTTTGAAACTCCCAAGCCTTAAAATCTTCTTTCAGTATTACTCTTTTTTTGGGGGGAAGAGATTTTCAGACCTATAGTATCCTACTTAAGATTTCATGTTATCTAGATGAATTGCCAGGTTTATAATTATATCAGTCATTAATTACTTATATGATTGCATTACTTAATTAATTGTTGCTTTCATTATTAATATAATTATATCATAGGAACTATATTAATATAGACAAAGTCACTGTCCATTAATTACTTCACCAGTAAGATCTTTAAGTTAGATCTATGTATTTTTTTCATTATTTTTTTGGATATCCTTGATCCTATGTCCTTTCAAATGAACATTGTTTTGTTTTTTTCTAAATCAGTAAAAAAAAATTTTTTTGGAAGTTCAATGGGTATGGCACTGAATAGATAAATAAGTTTGGGTAGGATGGTCATTTTTATTATATTGGCTCGTCCTACCCATGAGCAGTTAATGTTTTTCCAATTGCTCAAGTCTAGTTTTAGTTGTGTGGAGAGACTTTTGTAGTTGTGTTCATATAGTTCCTGTGTTTGTCTCAAGAGATAGATTCCTAAGTATTTTATTTTGTCTACGGTGATTTTGAATGGGATTTCTCTTTCTAATACCTGCTGCTGAGCTGTGTTGGAAATATATAGAAATGCTGATGACTAATGCAGGTTTATTTTGTATCCTGCAACTTTGCTAAAGTTGTTTATTATTTCTACTAGCTTTTTGGTTGAATCTCTAGGATTCATTAAGTAGACCATCATGTCATCTGCAAAGAATAATAACTTGGTCTCCTCCTTGCCTATTTTAATGCCTTCAATTTCTTTTTCTTCTCTAATTGCTGCTGCTAGTGTTTCTAATACAATGTCAAATAATAGAGGTGATAATGGGCATACTTGTTTCACTCCTGACCTTATTGGGATGCATCTAGTTTATCCCTATTGCAGATGATATTAGCTGATGGTTGTAGATATATACTGTTTATTATTTTTAGGAATGAACCTTGTATTTCTATGCTTTCTAGTGTTTTTAATAGGAATGGGTGTGGTATTTTATCAAAGGCTTTTCTGCATCGATTGAGATAATCATGTGATTCTTGTTAGTTTGCTTGTTGATGTGGTCAATTATGTGGATGGTTTTCCTAATATTGAACCAGTCCTGCATCCCTGGTATAAATCCTACTTGATCATGGTGAATGACCATTCTGATCACTTGCTGGAGTCTTTTTGCTAGTATCCTATTTAAGATTTTTGCTTCTATATTCATTAGGGAGATTGGTCTATAGTTTACTTTCTCTGTTTTTGACCTGCCTGGTTTTGGAATCAGTACCATGTTTGTGTCATAAAAGAAGTTTGGTAGAACTCCCTTTTTGCTTATTATGTCAAATAGTTTGTATAGTATTGGGATTAACTGTTCTTTGAATGTTTGATAGAATTGACTTGTGAATCCATTAGGCCCTGGGGATTTTTTCTTAGGATGTTCTTTGATGGACTGTTGGATTTCTTTTTCTGTTATGGGATTATTTAAAAATTCTATTTCTTCTTCTGTTAGTCTAGGCAGTTTATGTTTTTGTAAATATTCATCCATATTGCCTAGATTGGTATATTTATTGCCATATAATTAGGTAAAGTAGTTTGTAATGATTGCCTTAATCTCTTCTTCATTGGAGGTGATGACCCCTTTTCATCTTTGATGCTGTTAATTTGCTTGTCTTCTTTCCTTTTTTTAATTAGATTGACCAGTACTTTGTCTATTTTGTTTGTTTTCTCAAAGTACCAGCTTCTAGTCTTATTTATTAGTTCAATAGTTCTATCACTTTTAATTTATTTAATTTCTCCCTTAGTTTTTAGGATCTCTAGTTGGGTTTTCCTCTGGGGGGTTTTAATTTGTTCACTTTCAAGTTTTTTTTTTATTTGCATTTCCAATTCATTGATCTCTGCCCTCCCTAATTTGTTAATATATGTACTCAGGGATTGAATTTTCCTCTGAATACTGCTTTGGCTGCATCCTATAAGGTTTGAAATGATTTCTCACCATTGTCATTTCCAAAAATACAAAGGAAGGGGGCCTTGCAGTCCCAGATCTCAAACTGTATTATAAAGCAGTGGTCATCAAAATAATTTGGTACTGGCTAAGAGACAGAAAGGGGGATCAGTGGAATAGACTTGGGTTAAGTGATCTCAGCAAGACAGTATATAATAAACCCAAAGATCTCAGCTTTTGGGACAAAAATCCACTATTTGATAAAAACGGCTGGGAAAATTGGAAGACAGTATGGGAGAGATTAGGTTCAGATCAATATCTCCCACCCTACACCAAGATAAATTCACAATGGGTGAATGACTTGAACATAAAGAAGGAAACTATAAGTAAATTAGGTGAACACAGAATAGTATACATGTCAGACCTTTGGGAAGGGAAAGGTTTTAAAACCAAGCAAGACTTAGAAAGAGTCACAGAATGTAAAATAAATAATTTTGACTACATAAAATTAAAAAGATTTTGTACAAACAAAACCAATGTAATTTAATCATAAGGGAAGCAACAAATTGGGAAACAAACTTCATAAAAACCTCTGACAAAGGTTTAATTACTCAAATTTACAAAGAGCTAAATCAATTGTACAAACAATCAAGCCATTCTCTAATTGATAAATGGGCAAGGGACATGAATAGGCAGTTTTCAGATAAAGAAATTAAAACTACTAATAAGCACATGAAAAAGTGTTCTAAATCTCTGATAATAAGAGAGATGCACATCAAAACAACTCTGAGGTATCACCTCACACCTAGCAGATTGGCTAACATGACAGCAAAGGAAAGTAATGAATGCTGGAGGGGATGTGGCAAAGTAGGGACATTAATGCATTTCTGGTGGAGCTGTGAATTGATTCAACCATTCTGGAGGGCAATTTGGAACTATGCCCAAAGGGCAATAAAAGACTGTCTGCCCTTTGATCAAGCCATAACACTGCTGGGCTTGTACCCCAAAGAGATAATAAGGAAAAGGTCTTGTACAAGAATATTCATAGCTGCCCTCTTTGTGGTGGCCAAAAATTGGAAAATGAGGGGATGCCCTTCAATTGGAGAATGGCTGAACAAATTGTGGTATATGTTGGTGATGGAATACTCTTGTGCTAAAAGGAATAATAAAGTGGAGGAATTCCATGGAGACTGAAACAACCTCCAGGAAGTGATGCAGAGCGAAAGGAGCAGAAGCAGGAAAACATTGTACACAGAGACTGATACACTGTGGTACAATCGGATGTAATGGACTTCTCCATTAGTGGCAATGCAATGTCCCTGAACAATCTGCAGGGATCAAGGAGAAAAAACACTATCCACAAGCAGAGGACAAACAGTGGGAGTAAAAATACCGAGGAAGAGCAACTGCTTGACTACAGGGGTTGAGGGGATATGATTGAGGAGACACTCTAAATGAACACTCCAATGCAAATACCATCAACATGGAAATGGGTTCGAATCAAGAACACATGTGATACCCAATGGAATTGTGCATCGGCTAGGGGAGAGGTTGGGGGTGGGGGAGGAAAAGAAAATGATCTTTGTCTCCAATGAATAATATTTGGAAATGACCAAATAAAATAATGTTAAAAATGTTATATCTATGTGATTTTTAAGTTTTTTGTGACTTTTGAAGTTCTGGAATTCAATGATTACTTCCATCCCACCACGTTAAGCAAAGAAGTACTTTTAGAAATAGAATTTTCTAAACGTTACATTATGGTCCATATTTGTGGATGTGGCTATTCATAACTAAGCAGATTAATCATGGTGAGACAGCTTAGACAAACAGTTGGAACCATTCAAAAAACATGAGGATTTTAGCTTTGATTTAGTTTAAGTAGAAGCTGCCATCTCTATATGCAGCTTCTCTGACTATGCCAGTTGATTCACAAGAGAGGGAACTGAGGCTGATTCTGAAATGAAATGCTGTCTCATTTAAATATTTTCAGAATTATGTCCTCATAAGGAGGAAATTGCAAAGCAAGTTTAACACTTGCTTAAGTGACTAAAGGTCAATTCTGCATCTTAAGTTCCATGGAAGTTTTATAAAAAACATTTTTGAAATAGAGGACTATCAGATTATAAATTGCACATAAGCAGGAATAATACCATTTAAAAAAATCTTCCAAAATCTTAACCTAGTTTATCTTATAGTTGATATCTCACAGATATTTGTTAAGTGACTTCATACAAATTGGAAACCCATTGCCAATTTTATGTAAAATATATTTTTGTTTCTTCTATTATCTCTTGCTTGAACTTTCCTTTCAGAAACAGGAAAACTTTTTTTTTTCCTTTTTAGCTGACTTTCAGCATCAATATTTGATTATGTTCACTTGGGCCTTGAAGTGCTAAAGAAAACCATTCTAATGTTCAGTCAAAATTTAAAATAGATCTTTATTGAATATTTAATCCTTATAATGCTAACAATAAAATTCCTGCTAAAATTTTATGAAAATAATTGAATTAAATAAATATTATACATTGTAATATCAAAAAGAAGTATGAAAGTAGGAATACCATTTGTTCATTTATTTTGTTAGACCTCAATAGATATAATTATATCCTGTATTTTGGATAATGAAAAGCAAAGGACAGGGCTGACTGGATAAAAATATTAATATCAAAGATTTCTACTGTTTTTTAATCTGTCCAGAAATACAAGAAGCATTTAGTAAGAGTCCACTAAGTTTGAGGCCCTCTGCTAGGATGTGAATACTCAAAGACAAAAGATAAAATAGTCTGTGCTCCCTAGTATCTTATATTCTATTGAGTAGAGAAGACATCCAAAAAGACAAATTGATGCAATAATTAGAAGAATAATAGGCCATTAATAACTAGTGGTAGCAAAAAATGACTTCTCCCTAAACCCTTGACTGAAACACTTAATTGTAAGAGATAAGGATGAGCAGGAAGTGAATCCCAGTTATAGGAGGGTAGCCTGGGCAAAGGCACAGAGATGGGAAATTACACACTAAATTTAGAGGAAATCAAATAAATCACTCACTAGAATACAGAGCATGTGAAGGGGAATACTGTAGAAAAATCCCACTTGCAAGGCTGGAGCCAGAATGTTAAGAGCTTCTAAAAGAGAAACTAAGGTTGTTCCCTGCCCACCTACTCCCGAAGAAGCACAGAAATAAAGAAGGTTCTTGGGCAAAATTGAGTCAACAAGTCAAACAACATTTATTAAACACTTAATATGTATCAAAGAGTTTGCTAAGCAATGAGGACACAAACATAAGCACCAAGAAAGACAGCCTCTGTTCTCATGGAGCTCGAAATATAATAGAGGAAGAAAACACATAAAATAGAATTGAAAGGTGAGCAGGGAAAGTTCTCTATATGGGAGTAAGATAAAGACTAGAGAATAGTGAATTTCTTGTCTGGCATCTTTTTTAAAGTGGAGATTATAGGAGGAGCCCAATAATGGGAGAAAAATGGCTACCAGAGCAAAGGGAGGAGGCATCTATAGCGTGGTGGGAAGGCTGGAGAGTAAAATATGACTAGTCTTGGCGCTTCCTCAAAATGGATGTACTTGAACTAGTTCACCAGTGAAAGATGTAGGTCATAAGAGCTTAAATAAGTGAAATAATAACAACTGTGACTTAGAAAAAAATATTTCAAGACAGTATAGAAGATGGACTGGGAAGTGTTGGAAGAAAGACTTCAAGCTGGTTATCCAAATAGAAGCAGGTAATAATAATATAGGTGATATTTCATATTACCCTCTCAGAGAGGAGAGAGGAAAGATATGGAAGAAGAGAATCTGGATCTCAAAATGCCTGAAAATGATTATTGAAATTTTTTCTGTGTGTAAATAAAAAAAAATAATTATTTTAAAAAATTATTGGTGAGAGATGATGAAGTCATTTTGAGTAGGTTCTTTTGTGAGTGGATAATAGGGTTCAAATACAAGATATATTATGGAGATGGGATCAATTCATTAGATATGCACCACTTAACATCAACTATTTTCCATGGGTTCAAAAGTTGCTTCCTGGTCAAAATTATGTGTATATAATATAATTTGTATATATTGGAGTTAGGACCAAAATAATAATAATTAAAAATACTGAAGAAAATTTATTCTATACCATGATATCATTTAAGGTAATATGACACAGCACAAAAAAATCATAAAAGATATATAAAATCTATGAGATTATGCATTTATATAGCCTCAATTGACAAGCCAATTTCAATCCAGTCCTCATCTGGAAAATGGTCATGATAATGCTAACACTACCTAACCAACATAAATCTCAGTGAGAAAAAGAAAGAGAGAGAGAAGTTACTATGGATAGTGGTGGTAAAATTGACTTAATCTCTAATTTTATTGACAACTCAGTTGAAAGAATCAAAGTGGTCACTACTCTTATTTTTGAATATAAAGAGAAATAATTCTGTCTATGGGGTAGACTTAGCAGTAGAAAGAGGAAATCTCTACCAGCTATTTTCATTTTTCTTTTTCTTCCCAAATAGGATAAAAATAGTTTTTGAAAAGGGAGTTAAACATAAATGACTTTCTAGGATCTTAATGGTGCTGAGAAATTATGGGGCAAATCAGAAAACCTAGAATAAGTTATAACTATGTTTTAGGAACTTCAGAACCCAAGCCAATTATTTCAGCAGAATATAAAGTTCACTTCACCTTTATATTCCATGCTGGGTGCTGCCTGAATTTACTTAGAACAAGATGGAACAGTATCCCAGCTTCCTTTATGAATCATATTCACCTATAACCTGTACGCCCCTTGATCTTTCTCCTAATTCCTTTGTGTCTGAATATAACAAGTAGCTTAGCTTTATAACAAGCACAGTATAAATTGGCTTAAAATTTAACAGTGACCTTTCCTGAAGTAAAGGATGACTATACATAAAAGGTACCTCAGGACCATACACATGTGTGGTGTTTTCTTAATAAATTATACTCATTAAAGGCATAAAATGATTATTTTTTATAAAGTATGTCTGTGTCTGTATACATTCATACATGTCATATTGCTATACATATGTCAAAAGACTATACATATATTATCAAAATAGGCAATTAGGGTGAACTTTAGTAAATAAACATTTTTGCTAGAGCATGCCTAATTGAAAGGTGATTATACTTCTGTCAAATCATTTTCAGATTATCAATGTACATTTGCCAGGAATGCCAGCACATTTGAATACACTTTTTTCCATGTCAGCTAGGTAGTATAATGGATAGAGAACCAAACTTGTAGTTAGGAAGACTAGAGGCTTGAAATACTGGCATTATTATCAATTCTTACTCATAATCACTTTTTTTAAAAGACTCATAATACCTTTCTGATAATTCCCAATCACTGACCATATAAAGATAGCTGGACAATTGGAATAGTCTTCTGATAGAGCTCTTTCTCAATGCTATTTCTACTCCTATTTATCTTTCATTCTGCTATGAAGGTGATCTTCTCAAAGCCAAGGTCTACAAATATGAAAAAATTAATAAAATAAAATTTTAAAATAAAAAAAAAATAAAGTGAAGTCTTAACCATGTCATCCCCTACTCAAATAAACTCCAAAAAGAGACAGCAGTGATAAAAAAATAACAAAGGCAGTGAGAGAGAAACAGAAAAAGGAAGTGAGAGAGATACAAATTATTTACTTAATGAAACTATGCTAAATTCCAAAGTATTCAGAATCAAATAAAGTAAAAGAATACCAAACTGAACCTCCTTAAGCTGCCCAATGCATATGTATTGAGTATTGTGTATATATCTCAATAGATTACCTCCTGGCATCATACCCAACCCCTTTCAGTAATAACCAAATACCTAATGTTTATGCTCTAATGCTTTGATAAGGGGATGTTTATAGAGAATGAGGAATCAAGTGAGTGTATGATTAAGATAATTTCTGGTCATAGAATAAAATATTCAAATAAAGAAAGTCTTTTAGAAGACTGTAGCAAAACCTTTTAATTTTTCAAATAAGAAAGGAGTTCTAGAAAGATGAATTGGCTTATCTAAGGTCTCCAACTTATAAAGCAATATTCTAAATTCTAATTCTAAACATTTCATATATTTTACTGTACTACATTGTTTCCTGATGCAAGTGATGGTTAAATAGTTTAAATGATTTGGAAATGTGTGTTTGTGAATACTATATTGGTTACTTTTCCTTCATACAGGCATATTTACCTTTTAAGTTACCATTCTACCTCAGAAAGGAGATGAAGGGAAAAAATGGATAAAGAGAAAATATATGAGAAAACATCATTTTATAGTTGGATAAATTATAATTTTGCAATTATATGATGTTTTCCTTTTTCCTTTTATATTACTTTTTTGTTTGAATGTATACATTGTTCCTCTAAGTTAGGTATTCTTTTTTGTCATTGGTCTTTTGGCAATCTAGTAAATTCTATGGAACAATTCTTATAATTTTGAAATAGATAGTTGAAGAATATATTAAATTTTAGTTAAATGGTGGTGATGATAAGAATCAATTTTTGTCCATCTAAGTTCATGGACTTCTTTTAGTCAATTAGAACTCCTGCCCTATGGAGAGAATCTTTGTAAAGGAATAAAATAATAAAAACAAATGGGGAAAAATTCAGGAAAAATAATGAAGACCATCAAGTGAATGTGAACATACAGTTCATGTCCAAAGTTCTTGGTCCCTTATTCCTTTAAAGAAGTACAGGAGATACATTTTCTCATATCCACTAAGAGGTAAAGCCTGGTCATTGTAATTACATGGAATTCAGTCTTTTTTTGTTCTTCCTCTTCTGTCTCTTTACATTGTTTTGATTATATGTATGCTTTTTTTGTCATTCCAGTTAATTTCATTCTATTTTAGATAAAATGGAGAACCATCACAGCATGTTTGAGACAGATTAAAAATATAGGTCAGGATGACTGAATTGGGCATAAAGAAAACTTGGATTCAAATCCCATCACATATACAAAGTATAAAAGGGCAAGTATCTGTGAATTTCAGTTTCCTTATCTTTTAAATGAGGGACCCAGATACCCTAATTTTTTCTTTGAACTCTAAATCCATTATCTGTCAGTATTCCAATGCTTTGTTGAATTCTTTATATTCAACATTTTAAAAGGTACCATTCTCTTGTAGCACAATTTTTGTAGCTATTCCTCAGTTATGGGGCTTCCATCTTATCTTTAATCCTTAGCTAATACTTAAAAAGTTCTCATGATTATTTTTGTGTGAATGAAATAATTTTCTTTTTCTCTCTTCTATTTCCTTTTACAGTATGGACCCTACACTGACATCTTTGGGTCAAATTGTATGGACATCTGAGCTACTTTATATGCATAATTTTAAATTGCTTCCTGGAACAATTGGACCAATTCAGAATTTGGCCCCCGTGATATTAATATAGGTGTCGTTTGGCAGAATGTTCAGAAATGACTGACTTTATATATGAAGAGTTTTTAATGATAAGATTTTGAGAGACATATATCCCTTGAATGAGGCTATCAAAAGAACCCAAAAGGAAGAGGTTAGGGCTGATAGCCTGAGTCAGGAAATTTACCAGAATTAAATGTACTCATGCTGTGTAGTTCATATCTTCTCTGCTAATGAGCTTGGAATTAGGCGCATTTCTCAGAGGGAAACATAAAATCAGTTGGAAGCCAAAATATAAGGACACAAGATAAAAAGAGAGTTTTGGTTGCTTAAAAAAGGAAATTCTAATAACATTTTTCTTCATTTTTCTGATGTTAGAGAAAATAGAGACATATTTCAAGTGACCAATGTGGCTTCACCAGAACTTTATCAGTTTAGATGATAGAGAGTCATAAAAGTGAGACTAATTTTCTGGTAAGTAATCAACAATGAAAACAAAATAACTTTAGCATCCTGTAATTATGATGCCAGTATGACTAAAACTCAATAATTTTTTTCCTATTTTTTGAAGCTATCCTGTGGGTAAGAACAAGGAAGGGAAAAGAAAACCTTTGTGGGAATTGAGAGGATGGATAGTCAATCATTCAATCAATTGTTACATAAGTATTAAGCAACTTTGGCATTCTAAGCAATGTTCTCGGTATGGACACTAGAAAAAAAGAATGAAATACTTCTTACTCTTAAGAAGTTGGTGGTGTTCATCATTTTAAGAGAGTGCAAATGACAGCATCAGTGAGATCTTGACTTTTGCATGAATTGAAATGAAGCAGAGTTTTACAAAGTCATCAATCTCACTCTTTGAGAGTCATTGAATTACAGTGACAAGACAAAAGTTAAGATGACTTCTGATGGCCCAGGATGCAATGCATGGGCTTGGCTTCTTTGATGTCTATCCAAGATCTGAGCACTCTAATCTGCCCACTTCAGCCTTCTTCAGGCCCTTGAAACAAATTTTTCTCATTCACCATTCTGCTAGGAGAAGTCTTCACAAGCCTAGGTAGATATTCCCCTGACTCATGAATGGGTTTGAGGCCTGACAGTTCCCATAAACCTGGTTTTTGCCTTGCCAAAATGATTTCCTGGGGTGTCACCATGGTACTTGCTACATACAGCTTCTTGGAGACACAAGAGAGAACTGAATGGCAAGTGGAAACTAAAAGAGGAAAGCAGATCTGAAAAAGTCCCCAGTTTCTTTGTCTGTTAAAAGAGGAGATTGGAAATCATTCACAAATATCCCTGCCAGCACTAGCTAAGTTCTGTAGCCCTTCAATAAAATAGGAATAATTAATATGAAATTGAAATCCCAGGTGAGGCATTATTGAATCCAAGTCACCAGGTGAAGACAATCTATATCTTGCAAGACTAAAATAACTCAAATAAAAATGATTAACCTCTATTTATCATTTAATAATTATCATGTGGAAGAATTATTCATTAAAACAAATTTGGTCCCTGAGGCCAAAAATGCTAATAGGTAGAATTTGTGGGGAAGTAGATTTGGATTCAACATAAGGAAACATCTTAGAAGGTTTGAAACAATTCCAAATGAAAGAGGCAGCCTTTGAAGAAAGTGACTATTGCATCATGAAAAGGTAGTTTAATTTTCTCAAGCTATTGAAAATGGAATTCATACTTAGGATAAGATTCAACTAGGAATATTCCTAGCTCTCTTTTGACTGTGGGATACTATAATTCTTTGTCAGTTAACATAAATAAGACTGACTCCAAGAAATATGACATCCTTTCATCAAGGTTGTGTAGCAATTAGTGAGAATTATATGAGTACAGATAAAGGAGACAATATTGATTTTGGAATAGAACTAGTCTTTATAAGTAGCTAGTGAATATATAATTTAAATGAATCAAATATAATTAGAAAATGAAGTCAGAAGCGAGAAGAAATTTCTTGAATAGATAGTTTGATCACATGATGTCAAGCTTACTGTCGGTGATCTTCAAAAAACTGTGGGGAGAATGAGAGGGATTTAAGAAATTATGAAATTCTCATAATTTCCCAAAAAGAAAAGAAAGTGGAGTTGGCTATAATAAAGTCCTGCAGATAATAAAGTTGGTTATTTGCTTCCATAGAAGTAACTGATAGTCTGAAAACAGATGAAAGTATACCAAATACCATGCTATTTCTTCCATGAATTTTTCTCTAGTGTGATAGGTATCATCTTCCACAACATGATGAACATGGAATTATATATTGCATGATAGAACATTTACAAACTATATATTAGCTGCAGTCTTAGGGAGGGAAAGAAGATGGATTGAAATATGTCAGAAAATGCTTATTAAAATTGTATCAACAAGTAAAAACTTTTAAATAGCTCCATATTAAGCCAAAATGCAAAATAAAAATAAAAGCTCTTGTTTTTAATTCATTTGTCTATCTGCTTCCTTTTTATTGGTGAGTTCATCCCATTCACATTCACTATTATGATTACTGTCTGTGTGTTCCCATCCATTTTAACTTCCTCCCTTGATTCTGCCTTTTCTCTTATCCCTCTTACCCTCCCCTCCAGCTTTTTGCTTTTAGTCCGTTTCTTCCCTTTCCCCTCCCTAATGTTATTCCTCTTTGCACCTCCTCTCCTCTTAAGTATTCCCCTCTTACTATAATGCCTTTTAAATGACCCCCAACCTCTCCCTCCCTTGAGCAGATACTTGGGGTCAATTTGAGAAATGAGATAGGAGAGTGGGGAACATCCATCAAAGTTCCTCAACAGTGTGATTAAAGTAGCAGAGAATTTGTTTGACTTTGAAAATTTAAATGAATGAAATCTCCAATACATAAGGAGACAATTTGTGAAAGGCAGTAACACCCCTATTAGATCATATTTCAAACTTCAGTGCTCAGTCTGGGAAATGCTAAGTCTGGAAGATTTAAGAAAAACTGCAAGTTACATATTCACAATTCATAAAGAAATCCTAAATGAAAAGGATGAAATAATAAAAGAGCTTAAAACCAAGCTTAAAAAGGCAAATCACACAATTAAACAAAAAAGAAATTGAAGAAATAAAAAATCTAGCCACCCTGCAGTCATACACACACGCAAGAAATTACACACAAAACAATCAAATGAGAAATGTACCCAAATGTTTCCTATTTAGGAAATTGGGACACATAGTTCGTGACTGCTATTTAAGGGCACAATTAGTCCAAGCTAACAACACAAAGAGGTCCTAAAAGAACAAATTAAAGTATAGCAGCAACAATACATAAGCAAATGCAAACTGTTGCAATTATAATTGCAAGAATTTTTTGTAAGAAAATTTTGTAAACTTAGAAAACAAGGATAAATTCATCCAAAAAGGGGGTCTCAGGAACTGCTAAACAATGTCAGTTTTAAAGCCAGGTGCATGTGAGAACATCAAAAACGAAAAATGGGAAAGGAAATGGGGAAAGGACTTGGGGGAAATTGCATTGACACACAATTAGGGGGTACATAAAGGAAAAATCAAACTAAAGAGCAGATAGAAGAAGAAATCCAGTTACATAATGATATAACAGAGATTAGAGAGAAAAATTTTAGAACAGTGGAACAAGATACAAAGAAAGGGGAAGGAACAGAACTGTAAACATAAACAATCTGCAACACACAAACCTTAAACTTATTAGGAAATTATAACTTAAAAAAAAGCAAAGAACACAAAAGATTAGATCCAAGCAACAGTGAATTGCAACATTTCTCAGCACAAAAGAAACTTAAGAGAAAGGAAAGATTATACTTTAGAAACAGAAAGTACAGAACAAATAACAGAAACAGAACCATATGAGATGCAAATATTAGAGGGTTCTAGAGATTCTAAATAAACTGCAACTAAATTAATTGAAGCATATAAGCAAACAACAGAATGGTCCAATGGGGAGAAAAATGCAATAACAGAGAACATTAAAATCATCAGACTTCCTGGAGTCAATGACACTGAAAGCATAGATGATATTATAAAAGAATATACTAATGACATAATAGAAAAGTCAACCTTAAATCCTTATGTCAAAGAATTACAACCAATAGCAACTGCACAGGTAAAAGCAAGCATAGACATTATTACAACATCCTTAAGTCTCCATGCTAATGCAATTCCATTGCAAACTGATGAGGGATTGAAAAATGAATGTTCAAAGCAACAAGAGAAGTATGTAGCTGAAGAACAAAATGGGGATATGAACAAAATAGAAATACAAGCACCTATGGTCCAAGTATGCCAACAAAGTGAGAACACAGAACCAAGAGTCATGATAAAAGTTTTTAATGAAATCTACTCAACCTTTATTGATACAGTGACAACTAAATCTGTTTTAAAAATATCTCTCCATTTGAGATGATATACAGACACACAATTTGGCAAGGAGGGACTTGCAAACAAGTTTACATTGCAATGATAGTTGGAGATTGTCAATTAACAAAATGTATAAATGCTTTACAAACAAAAATAACAGAGTTGAACTAAGGGGACTGGATACAACAAATAGTACCACTGGAATACAATTTATACAACATCAATCCAGGAGATGAAGTATACATAAAAAATTTCAATAGAAATTTGGCCATGGACATAAAATGGCCTGAACCACATGAAGTATTGCTTACTACCCTGACAATTATAAAAATTGCAGGGAAAGACTCATGGTTCCACTTTTCCCACATAAAACCAGGAAAATCCAACACCACAGTAATAGAAATAGAAGATAGTTACACAAAAGATAATGCTGAGGTATGAAAACAAAAACTGATTAACATAAAAAAGTACACCAAAAAGAAAGAATAGTGACAAGTAATGTTCAAGGCAACAAGATCCCAGCAGTCAAACATGGCATAGCGACAAAAAGAAGACAACTTTCCACCCCAGAGGAGAAGATTTTAAAGCATCTCAGAGGAAAAGCATCAAGAAAAGCTGCTAGAGACAGGAAACAAAGAACAAAAGCGGAAATGGACAGCTAAAACTTTGAACTTTGTAAATTGGTTTATACAATAAGAAGACAGACAGAAAATGGAACTTATATGTAACACTGAATGTGGTGAAAGTATAAAACAAAATTAATTTCACAAATTAGGGAAATGGAAGGCAACATTACATAACTTGGAAGGAAGAAGAGAGCCATCAGTCAACATGAGAAGTGGAAATCTGAAGAAACTTGATAAGTATCCATTCAACACAACACTATTAGACACAAAACATAAAATCACAAACTGATATATATTGGAAGACCTTGTGTAAATAAACAAGTGTCTGAAATTGTATTCATGCAAGAAGTATGTAGCTGAAGAACAAAATGGGGATATGAACAAAATAGAAATACAAGCACCTATGGTCCAAGTATGCCAACAAAGTGAGAACACAGAACCAAGAGTCATGATAAAAGTTTTTAATGAAATCTACTCAACCTTTATTGATACAGTGACAACTAAATCTGTTTTAAAAATATCTCTCCATTTGAGATGATATACAGACACACAATTTGGCAAGGAGGGACTTGCAAACAAGTTTACATTGCAATGATAGTTGGAGATTGTCAATTAACAAAATGTATAAATGCTTTACAAACAAAAATAACAGAGTTGAACTAAGGGGACTGGATACAACAAATAGTACCACTGGAATACAATTTATACAACATCAATCCAGGAGATGAAGTATACATAAAAAATTTCAATAGAAATTTGGCCATGGACATAAAATGGCCTGAACCACATGAAGTATTGCTTACTACCCTGACAATTATAAAAATTGCAGGGAAAGACTCATGGTTCCACTTTTCCCACATAAAACCAGGAAAATCCAACACCACAGTAATAGAAATAGAAGATAGTTACACAAAAGATAATGCTGAGGTATGAAAACAAAAACTGATTAACATAAAAAAGTACACCAAAAAGAAAGAATAGTGACAAGTAATGTTCAAGGCAACAAGATCCCAGCAGTCAAACATGGCATAGCGACAAAAAGAAGACAACTTTCCACCCCAGAGGAGAAGATTTTAAAGCATCTCAGAGGAAAAGCATCAAGAAAAGCTGCTAGAGACAGGAAACAAAGAACAAAAGCGGAAATGGACAGCTAAAACTTTGAACTTTGTAAATTGGTTTATACAATAAGAAGACAGACAGAAAATGGAACTTATATGTAACACTGAATGTGGTGAAAGTATAAAACAAAATTAATTTCACAAATTAGGGAAATGGAAGGCAACATTACATAACTTGGAAGGAAGAAGAGAGCCATCAGTCAACATGAGAAGTGGAAATCTGAAGAAACTTGATAAGTATCCATTCAACACAACACTATTAGACACAAAACATAAAATCACAAACTGATATATATTGGAAGACCTTGTGTAAATAAACAAGTGTCTGAAATTGTATTCATGCAAAATGTAAATATGTATATAGTTAGTTCAATAAGGTCTTAGGCAAATAGAAAGATCAATAGATATTTAGATTTGACTGATATCAGGATGTGAAAACAATGTATATTATTGTATTATATGAAAACAATCACTGTAAATAATGTATATACTATAATTAGGTTAGTAACATAGTAAAAGGGACTGGAAATATGTAACATAGTATGTATATACATTGTACATAAGATTAGGTTATAGATTAGACTAGGGACTTAAAGAATAGTTATAATAACTAAGGAATAGATTATAAGTAAGCTAAGCATAGCATAGATAGATATAAATAGGAATAGACTTAAGCTGCATTTGCAGATAATACACTTTTAATTGTTTACTGTAAAACTGATGCCAAAATTGTGTTTAATGGAAATATATATAAATAAAAATAAATAAATAAAATAGTTTGCAAATAATTATAGATAAATAAAGTAGGAAAAGTGTTCATATTAGTTTAACTTAGCAAGAGTATTATTCGCATTAAGATTCAAATTTCTTTGTAATGGTTTTGTTCAAACATTTAGTATATTAAATTTATTGTAAAATCCCAAAACTACCCTTACCCAAAACTTTCCTGCATTAAATTCCTTAGATTAGATAAGATTAGCATAGAATAGAGATAGAGAAATTGAGGGAAGTTGTTTTTTTTTGGGGGGGGTAGATAGAAAGTAGATTTAGTAGCTTGATGAGTATAATAAAAATAAGTGACCTTGGGAAGGTCACAACAAAAAAAGGGACAATTGTGGAAAGGAAAACTGAATCAAGCTTTGGGCCTTTCTGCCACTGAGATAGAATAGACAATAATTGGAATGTTGGAGTGAAGATATTGACAAGGATGACAGTTGGTGGAAGGGAGAATTGGAGAGAGAAAGTTGTTCTCTAAGAGTGATTCTTACCTGGTCCTTCAACTGAAAGGTCTCCCTGTCTCTGGATAGAAGTACATGTATTCCTGGATTTTTCCCAGGTGTTTGCTCTATCTGGATTCCTGTGATTGTGTCATTGAACAAAGGGATTTAAGAGGAGCAGTTTGAACTTAAGACTGGTCTTTAGGGAGCTATCCTTAAGAGACAGGCCCAAATAGCTCTAAAGGTCAGAACCTTTCCTTCCTCTTGTCTACTGCTAAAGACTTTGAATTTAAGAAAACTAGCATAGGTATAACATAGACAGTAATAAAAGAAACCCTCCACCACCCTGTGAGGCTTGGCCTCAGCTCAAAAGCTCAGACTCAAACCCAATCTGGGAAAAGTATAGGGAACCCCTCTTCCCTCTGCCCTGATACCTTCCCAATCCAAACGTGTTAATAAATTCATTTTGAGTTAAATAACTTGCAGTCAGATAAGAGGAGAACTATCATTTCAGTGGGACATAGAGGGAGTAGAATCTAAGGACAGCCATTCAACTATAAATGGTCCTTATTGGATCCCTGCCAGGTGTCCTTGGACTGTAAAGATTAAAATTTAGGGGAGACTGAGGCAGGTAGAAATTAGTTTCTCTCTGCAAGGAGTATTATATTTTTAGAGGTTTATTTAAGATTAAGGATTAAAGAAAATACAGAATAAAAAACACGTGCCTAGGCCAGAGAGGCCTAGACAAGACCTCACCTACATTATGGAAAGAGCCATGTCTGTGCGAAAACGGAAGTCCAAAAGAGCCCACAAAAGCCTTTGCAATCAGGTTTAATCCCTTCTCAATCTTGGCCCACCTGAGAATTCCATGAGATTACAAAGCATTTTGGGGAAGTAGAGCAAGAGCTTGGGGGGATTGAAGTCCAGAGTTCGAGTCTTTTTTTACATTTCACCTTTTAATCGTTTAAAAAACAATAATTTTTTTCCAAAGGATCATGAAAACATAATCAATTTAAAGATTACAATAATTTGAGGATAAGAGAAAAAAAAGAATAAAACCAATAATTGCTGAAAGCCAGTTAGGGGGCAGTTCCCTTTGGCATGAAAATATACATACAAAGAAATGTCCAATAAACCACACCCAAAGTTCAATTTTTGTACAGCTGGCTGGTTTGGAGGCTTCTTCATGGTATCTTCTCCAACAGTTCAGTTTCTGGGTTCAGAGACATAGAATTTTCTTTACCTAAAATTATTCTCAAAAGGAATTTAAACTTTGCAATTTAAAATAATAATATTTTTTACATTCCCCCATTAAGAGAGTGATTGACAAATACAGGATCACTTAGGGATGCATGGCTGAGGTATGAGGTATATGAATCAATTGGTAAGAGAAATTAACAAAATACATCAGAAAAATCAAAAAGAAAAGAAAAATTTCTGGATGAAAATATAGACTATCAAAGTCTTATGTGTAAAAATTCCAAGTAAAAGAAAAATACATCTATATAAGGTCCTTCAATCAGGGCCCAATCAAAATGATCTAAGCAATGATGCATTTACCCAGTCAATAGCCAGAACTGCAGAAAGGTACCACACTATGAGAGGCAGAAAAGGGGACCAGATTATATGAGCCAAGGTTTCAGGGATACTTGTCTGTGAGTATTTTCAGAGTGAGTGTGGACACAAGGAAAGCCTATGTCTAACAATGTTAAACACAGTAACCTCGAGTCTTCACACTAAGTTCAAGACCTTTGTATTGGCCTGGAAGTGCATCAATCCATCCTGGATTGGGTTTTCTTTGGCCCTGTGCAATGGCTCTTGTGTGTATATCTTGTCCTGGAATCAGACAGAATCATTAAGCAAAGTCCCATAATTTATTTAAATAATTAGTGGCATCATTTTTATAGTCTCTAGCATTTTGGGGTTATGCATTGGTATAAATGTATTTTAAACTTATAGTACTGAAAAATCAAAAAGTTAAAGAAAATCTTAATGCTGGTGACATGTGCTTCAAATATAAAAGGAGAGAAAGAAAAACAAATAGTATATTGCACATGCAAGAAAAAATATAATAATAAGTCTTTTAAAAATTCAAAAATATAGCTTATAATCATTGACACTCTGTGTCAGCTAAGAAAATATAAAATGCAAGGCTTTATCACCAAAAATGAGATCCATTTCCTCTTCATGTCGCCATGCTTCACTGTGAGTAGAAGGTAAATGAATTGAACAGTAGTACAAATATGTAATATCAATATCCACAAAATTCTCAGTAGCCCAATTAATTACAATAGCAAACAAATACACTATCATATTTCACATAAGTTACTGTATAGCATTTTTTAAAACCTATGAATTGATGGATATTTGTCACAATTTTTACAAACTTAGCAATCTTTCAACCTTGGTATTTAAACATACTTTTTAAACAAAGTAAAACTCATCTTGGGTTTAGAACATAATCAAGAAATGTCATTCTGGTGGAAGTTAAATAGTGAGCTGAAGAGTATAAATGAGAGGTGCTCCTTTTTTGGAGGTTTTTTTAGGGGTACAAATGCCCTAAGATTAACTGCCCCAACTTCCATTCACATATTTACAAATGCGGAAAGGTTGGGGGTTATAAAATGTATTTCACTTCAGCTACTAGAATAGGCCTTACCTCATGGTAGGGGCAGGCAAAAATAACCAGAGATTATTAAAAAAAATTACAAAATCATATTTAAAAAACCCTTAAAATCATTTGAGATATTTACCACATTAAATTTTCCAAAGGTTGTTATAGCAATTGTAACCAGTTCTGAAGTCCATCTATCCTCTATGTGACAATTTACAAAGTCAAAATAGAAAAACTGTTTTTTCATATATGGGCTTAATTAACCTATGAATTTTTTCAATATGGTTATAGGGGGAAAGCAACAGAATTTGAAAACACAGTACATTAAATGAACAGTATAAAGGAATAATATTGAATACAGTAATATATGAACTTAAAATCACAAAGTTAAACCTTAAACAAAAAATGCAATAGAAATACAGAGATTTTTTTAAATAAACCATTGGAGTCTGAAATGCCTTAAAATCATAACCTCCAGTCTTTAAAGTTCCTTATGTGGTGTTCTTTTGTTTTTCTTTTCTTTTAATTAATTATCCATTTAAATGCTTATTGTCCAAAGGCAGAGTAGTAAGGGTTAGGCAATGGGGGTTAAGGGATCTGCTCAGGGCCCCACAGCTGGGAAGTATCTGAGGCCAGATTTTAACCCAGGACTGTATGTCTTTAGGCCTGGCTATCAGTTCGTTGAGCCACACATTTGCCCCTTCAAAGTTAAAGTTGAATCATTGGGCTGAATCTTTCCTCTGGCATGCAGGTGAAATCAGTGAAATTACCAGAACAGTCAAAAGGTGTCCTTTTAAACAGCCCATTGCTTAAAAGTCTGTTTCTTTTCCTCTCCCTTTCTCTCTCCCCTCCTACACTCTGATCTGCCCATGTGGTCAATACCCCGAGTTTGTTACCACCTGGTAGAAATGAGTCCTGAGCAATCTGCTCGAAGGATCTGGGTGATGAGCTAGCTGGAGTCGTGCTCGTGGGTCTGGGGCACAGAAACAGGCAGGCAGCGGCCAGAGGATGGCTGCAGGCAGGAACACAGGCAGGCAGGGCCGGGAGAGTGGGCACCAGGTGAGAGGCCAGGAGCAGGAACCAGAGCCAGAGAGGGCTGCCGGGGTGGGCAGGGCCGGGACCAGGACCAGGTGGGCAGCAAACAGGTCAGGAGTGAGCCTGTGAGCTATCTAATAGCTGAAAGGAGCAGCAGCTTTGCAAGGGTAAAAAACCTCGGCCAGAGAAATGTGGCTCAAAAAAAAATTTCTAGACACTAGCTATTAAAGTTGAACTAAAGATCAGAAAAGAATCAGAAGATTGAGAGTTTTTTTCTCCCATTAGGTCACCAACTGTAAAGATTAAAATTTATGGGAGACTGAGGCAGGTAGAAATTAGTTTCTCTGTGCAAGGAGTATGATATTTTTTAGAGGTTTATTAAAAGTTAAGCATTAAAGAAAATACAGGATAAGAAAAATGTGCCTAGGCCAGAGAGGCCTACACAATATAATCTCACATCATGGAAGAGTCACATCTGCTCCAAAATGGAAGTCCAAAAGAGACCACAAAAGCCTTTGCAATCAGGTTGAATCCTTTCTCCATCTCAGCCCACCTGAGAATTCAGTGAGATTAGAGGTTATTCTGGGAGCTAGCAAGGACTCCTGGGGAATGGAGTCCATAGTTCAAGTCTCAGTTTTACAATACTCAACTATTTCCAATTCTTATAAGTTGAGATGGCAAAGAACTGATTATAGGTCCAGGGATTTGACATTCAGGAGATCATCAATCACTTTTTATTTTAAAAAAGTTTCATTAGAGTGATGGATATAGATGTATGATCAAATCAAATTGAGTGAGAAGGCAGTGAAAAGTACTAGAAAAAGCACATTATTTTTAAAAATTGCCAGGGAAGAAAAGGAGAGAGATAAAAGAGTACTTTAAGGGAATTTGAAAGAACAGCAAAAACTAGGCAAGTCTCATTTTTTTCTTTATTTAGGGTAAAGAAGAAATGAACTGTGTGTAGACAGAGGGGTAACAGTTAATATAGAGGGCAGATTAAATATAGAGGAAAGAAAAGAAATAATGGAGTAAGGTCATGAAAGAGTTCAGATAGAATGGTAACCAAGTCACAAGAATTAGTCAGGGTAAGGATAGAGAACATTTTATTTTTGCAGAAATGGAAGAGATAAAAGAATGAAATACATAAAGCATTTAGAGCATGAGAAAAGTTATATAAAGGGCAGGTGGGTGGGATAGTGGATGGAGCACTGAACTTAGAATCAGTAAAGCTCATCTTTTTTAGTTCAAATCTGGCCCAAGGCACTTACTAGATGTTACCCTCGGTAAGTCAGTTAACCACATTAGTTTGTTTCCCCATTAGTAAAATGAGGTAAAGAAGAGAATACAAATCCTTCTAGTATCTTTGCCAAGAAAATTCCAAATGAGATCATGAGAAGTCACACCCAACTGAAGAACAACTAAGAAGAGGTTTGTGGGCATTATGTAACTATCAAAAGAATAAACAATTCAAAAATATTATGTTCTAGACAAATGAGGATTTGACTTATAAAGATAAGTGAAAAAGAATGGAAGAGTCACCAAGGAGAATAAAATAAACATTCAACTAGGGAGAGGCAGAGACAAGATGGCAGCATAGTAGTAGGAACCTTCTGAATCTCCTTCCAACCAATCATTACAAAGTGTCTCAAAAGGACAGAAATCAAAACAGGAGAAGTAAAGGGGCTCTCCCACTTGACATAATGTGAAAGGGAGCCAGTGAGTGGGGATTCTCATTCTATAAGGGGCAAAACTACATAATCAAAGCACAAGCTGATCACCCCTCCCCCACACCACCTATTTCACCAGAGTTTGAGTGAGATCCAGACCAGTTGCTAACTTATGGGGGTTGGCTTAAAGTAAGCACAGACTTACTCCTAAAGATTGTGCCAGGCCTTAGAAGCAAGACTTGAGGCTTAAGAGTATGGAGCCTGGGCAGTAGAGCAAAGAGCTTGAGCGGTAGAGTGGCTGGCCACAGCCAAGTCATCAGGGGATGGGAAGATCACTTCAGGGCAAAATGGTTTAAGACACAAGCTACACAAAGCACATCACAGAGCAATCTACCCTCATTCAGACTTCTGACAGGGAAGGGAAGGTAGCACCAAGGCAAAGCCCTGTGAGACAGAAGTTAAGAAAGCAATGACCAACAACATCCAGGAACAGGATCCAATTCTCTAGCAGCAAAAGGAATAAGCAATAGAAAAAAAAAAGCTCTTGACCCTGGATAATTTATATAGAGAAAAGGAACAAAATCCAGAGTCAATAGCAGAGAGTGACAAACAAGTAAACACATCCAAACTTTTATTTTTAATGGAAATTGGTTGCAAACTCTGGAGAAATTCAGAGGGAGTTAAAGAACCAAGTATAAAAGCTAGAATAAAATGGGGAGCTAGTTGGAAAAAGAAATGAAAGTAATACAAAAAACAACAACAATAAAACCTTAAAAGACAAAATTGTCCATATCCAAAAAAGAGGCACAGAAACAAAATGAAGTAATAAGCAAATTGGAGACCAGAATTGACCTGCTGGAAGCTATGCAAAGAAGGATAGAACAAACTGAGAAGGAAAATCAAAAGATCATAGCTGAAAATCAGTCTCTAAGCATTAGAATTCAACAAGTACAAACTAAAAGATCTCACAAGAAAGCAAGAATTAATAAAGCAAAATAAAAAGAAGGGAAAAATAGAAGGAAAAATAAAATAGCTTGTTGAAAAGACCACTCACCTGGAAAACAGATCCAAGAGAGACAATTTGAGAATTATTGGTCTACTTGAAAGCCTGGAACAACAACAACAACAACAACAACAAAACAACAACAACAACAAGCCTAAATATCATATTATAAGAAATTATCCAAAAAAACTGCCTTAATATTATCAAACAAGAGGACAAAATGTACATTGAAACAATCCATAGATCATCCCCAACATTATATCCCCAAAAGGCAACTCTCAGGAATTTTACAGCCAAATTCAAGAGTTTCTAGGCAAAGGAGAAAATATTCCAAATTGCCAGAAAGAGGCAATTTATATATCAATCAGCTCCAGTCAGCATTACACAGGATCTTGCAGCTTCCACACTAAAAGGCTGCATGTCTTGGAATATGATATTCAAGAAGTCAAGAGTATTGGTTCTACGACAATGAATCGCTTACCCATCAAAACTGAGCATATACTTTCAGGGGAAATGATGTGCGTTTTAAAAAATAGATGATTTCTAGGCATTACTAAAGAAAATAATAGAATTAATGGAAATTTTAATGTCCAAAAACAAAATTCAAGAAAACCATAAAAAGTTTTAAAAAAGAGGGGGAAAATTTAAAGACTTTAATAAGATCAAATTTATTTTATTCCTACATGGAAAAATGATATCCATAATTCTTAAAAATTGTTTTCATTGTCATAGTAGAGAGAATAAATATACTTAGAGATTATGATATTAAGCTATTTAAGATGATAGGTAAAAAATCATAACTGAAAGAAAGAGGTGTAATAGGATAAATTATGACACATAAAGAGGTGCAAGGGGTGGGAAAGAACTCTATTATAAGAGGGTGTTGGAAGAATGTGATGACAGGTAATACTTAAAACTTACTCTCAGTGGAATCAGTTCTGAGATGGAAGAACAGCCAGTTCTATTGAGGTATAGAATTCTGTCTTATTATAGTGAGAAGTTGAAAGGGAATAAGAAAGGAGGGTGGAATGAGGGGTGAGAAATATTACAAGGGAGAGAAATATTGGGGATGGAGGGCAATTAATAGACCTTAAAGAAAAATATGAGAGAAATGAGAAAGGAAGGAGTGGTAAGGAAAATAAAATAAGGGTGGGGAAAAGGGGGACTGTTTAAAAGCAAAACATTGGTGTGGAAGGAAATTGTGAAAGAAGAAAAGACAGGATTAAAAGAAGAAATCAAAATGATGGGAAATACACAATTAGTAACCATAACTCTGAATGTGAATAGGATGAACTCACCCATAAAATGGAAGCAGGGAGCAGATTGAATTAAAAACCCAAATCTTACCATATGTTGTCTACAAGAAACACATGAGGCAGGTAGACACACATAGAGTAAAGGTAAGAGGTTGGATCAGAATTTATTGGGCATCAACTGGAAAAAATAAGGTAGGAATAGTAATCATCATGACTGACAAAACCAAATTAAAAATAGAGCTGATTAAGAGAGATAGTGCAGGTAATTAGAGCCTGATAAAAGGCAATACAGAAAATGAAGAAATATCAGCATTCAACATGTATGCACCAAATGGTTTAGCATCTAGATTTTTAAAGGAGAAACAATTGGAGCTTAAGGAGGAAATAGATAGTTAAACTATACTAGTGGGAGATTTTAAAATTCCTCCATTAATTCAATTATACAATAATGAATCAATCTCTGTGTATAATATTCTCGTGGTACTTCTCCTTTCTCTCTGTATCAATTCTTAGAGGTCTTTCCAGTTCACATGGAATTCCTCCAGTTCATTAATCCTTTCAGCACAATAGTATTCCATCAGCATCAGATACCACACTTGTTGAGTAATTCCCCAATTAATGGAACCCCACTCATTTTCTAAATTTTTTTTCACCAAAAAGAGCGAGGCTATAAATATTTTTGTCAAGTCTTGTTACTCATTATCTATTTGGAGTACAAACCCTGCATTGGTATGGCTGGATCAATATCTTGAGTATTTTTATATGAACTGGGAGAAGTTCAATGAACTATTGCAAAGTAAAGTGAGTAGAACCAGGAGAACACTGTGTACAGAAAGTAAAACACTGTAGAACAATCCCATGTAATGGACTTTGCTACTAGTAGCATGCAACAAGCTAGGACTCTCCTAAAGGGCTTATGGGAAAGAATATTATCCACATTGAGAGAAAGAACATTGGGAATAGAAATGCAAAAGAGAAAATATAACAACCATAATCGTTATAAGGGTATTTGATGTAGGGTTTGGGCTTTAAAAGATCACTCAAAATGTATAATGTGGAAATAGGTATCAAGTGATAAGATTTGTACAATTGGTGGAATTGATTGTCAGGGGGGAGGAGGAGGTTAGAGAAATAAAATTAATCATGTAAATGTGAAAAATATGTTAATATATATATATATACATATATATATTTTAAAAATCAACAAAATTTAAATATTTAAGGATTCTATCCTTGGGTTCACCAGACCAAACTGGAGGTAAATGAAAACTTATCCACCTTACCTTTAGCTAGCATCAAACCATGATTCACATTCAATAGAAATATGTAAAAATCCAGGTTGTCCTAGAGAAAATTTGATCATCTGCCCTGAAAACACACAAGAACCCTGCCCCAGTCTCCCATGGTTGTTCTATTGATTATTTTTGTTCTAGGAACTATAATTGTCAGTATTTTATTATTGCTGTAACTGTCATTATAAAACCACTCACAATTGCTAAAATGCCCTTCCTGAGTCAAAATTATCTTGTATGTGTTATGTCTCTCTTTTGGAATGCAAGTTTTTAAGGGCAGGATATATATATATATATATATATATATATATATATATATATATATATATATATATAAATAATTCAAACATGGAAAATCAAAACTGACCCCCAAACATCTGAAGTCAGCGTGCGAATTCCCCTCAGTATGGGGGACCCCAGAGTTGTGGACAAAGGAATTTAGATGATTGGTGGTACTTGAGAGGGGAAGGAACCTCAAAAAAGTCTAGAGGTGAATTTCAAGCCTTTTCAGAGCTCATTGCCTTATTGATGTTAACTGTTTCATTTTGTTCCCCTCCACATTAATGAAAAAGTCTCTAACACAATTCTAAATACGACCATATATGTAATTTATTGTTAACCACTACATAAATTATCAAAATTTATATATTCTATCACATTGTCTTCATTTGTACCTCCCTTATGCCTGTATTGAAGAATATATCATTGTAAAAAGCCCATAAACAGCCTTTTCTTCCTCTTTTGCCTTTTTTAATTGTCACACGGTGATGTTGGATGGACTACATCATACTGTTTTCAACCTGTATACATGTTTTGGAGAATTTAAAGAGCTAAAAATCACAATTGATTTTAATGGTCCTGTAGAAGTAATTTTTAGATATCTGGGAATATCTCTATCTCTGACTGATCATTTGCCTACCTCTGAGTTGTTTGTAACAAGAGGTAATGGTCCATTTGTAGTTGAAGTAAAGTGCAATGGCACTGTTGTATTTTCCCACATCTGCATTTCTTGAACATGTAATGGTTGAGACATCTGAAGTGATTTTCACTTTTTAGTCCTTGGCTCCACATGAAAATGGTTGGGACATATTGGAGATAGTTCTGTTACACTGTTACAGTCTCATACCAAGAGGGAGGGAGGTCCCCAATTGGCTTAGTTACACTGAAATGTGTTATAATCTCATCCAGGAGGTGGTAATAATTTTTCCTGTGAAGTCTACTAGCTTCAAAATGGCTTTATGATAGTAATTTTTCTTCAATGGTATAGAGGTTTTATGTTTTCTCTCCTGCAAAATTTTGGAATATTGGCAGTAAAGATAGACTTTGTTTAAAATATCTCAGCCAAAGTTGAAAGATGGGTAGATCTTTAGAACATGTGACAAATATTCATGAGTTCAAAGGGTTTTCAATGTCATACAACAAGTATAAAAACTCATGTGAATCCTAATGATAGTGGATTTGTTTACAGTTGCCTTAAAATAGACTTGTATAATTTGGGGGATTTTGGTACTTTTTAGAATCTGTTTTAGTTGTTGTACTACTGTTTTTGAAAGGTTTTTACCTTGTGCAAAAAAATCATGTACACTCACACTGTGGATCCTAGCCAAGTTAAGAAGGAATTAGATCTCATTTTTGAGTGAGCAACGTTTTGTGTTGCGCCTCTGCTTGACTAAGACATTGTTACAAGGAATGTGAAATGTGAAATTATAATTTTTTCTCTATATTGCAATAGGATATTTGTTTTTTTTCTATTTTCTCTTTCTTTTTTCCTATCCTTAGTAATATTTAAAGTATTAATAAGTATTGACGTTTTTTGACTTGAAGGATAAAGGTTACAGAATAAGTTTACAGTATCTATTAGCCCTAATAAGTATGTATACCCATAGGATGTCAACTATGGAAAGCTGCCATTTATTGATAAATGTTATGAGACTGTGATTAATGATTATGTATGACTCCAGGAGAAGGGAACAAAAGAACTATAATACAGTGCCAAGTATCACGAGGTCAAAAAGGACCAAACCAATCCAGGGGGGATTGTTGAATTTCTATGCTAATGTAAAAGGACTTAAACTGTGACCACAAAAGTATGGGTTCAAGACTTTGAATTGCCCAAACTGTAAATATAATTTTTAGCATCTTGATTTTATATCAAAAATAAGTGGTTGCCATGGGAAAAATACCCAAATATGAAATACCCAAGTCAGCTGGGTTTTATGGAGATTTTAATTAATGTAAATGAAGGAATTAAGAAAAGGGAAAGATCAGAGGAAGAGGAAATAGTAGGAAAAGACTAGGGCCTAGGCCAGTGGCCTAGGCCTTTCTCTTTTAGAGAGAAACTAAGTCAGTCTTTAATCACTCACCACAAGATCTTTCTAAGCAAAACTCTAGTGTTCAGAGACCCAGCAGCTTCCTCTGACTCCTAACCTCCAATTCAGCTACCAAAGCTGAACTAAATCAAACTACCTTGAACTGGTTCAGACAGCTCCTTATAAAGAGAAATTTCTCTTCTGTCACTTCCCCCAAATTTTCACCTCTACCAATCATAGTAGACACTTTTCCTAGGACAGTCCATTCTTAATTTTTAGTTCTCACCTTCTCTGGGTAGATTATATCTTCTGAGTACTTCATACCTATTTGCTAAGTTTGCCCCTTGCAAGTTGCCTGACCTTTTAGTGATTGATTTGACCTTCATAGGTACTTAGCACCCTCTTGTATTAGATCTAAAAATAGACCTAGCTTAAAGGATTTTGTCTCACTATAAGTATGGGTTAAGTACTTTTTCATTGTTCAGTAAGGAGTTTACAACTTTATCTTCCCATAAAGTATGCCTAATTATGGGTGGAGTAATGTTTGAGTTCCTAATACATTCCTAACCAAGTACCTCCATTGTTTAAATGGGGAATAACCTTAACCATAACCTTAAGATAATGTTCCAAGGTAGAGTCTGAGAAAATTTAAGATTCACAGAACCTAGTGTGAGACTTGAGGTTGCAGCACTTGATGTATATGAAGATGAAGGACTACAGTTCTTGTGCAATATTCTCAGTCAAGTACCTCAGTTTGGCTATCATTCTGGTTTCCCCTATCCCTGAAAGTGAAGGTACAATCAGACCATGGAATGCTTTTTCCAATTTGCTGCTGAAAATCTAGTCCCTTCTCTCTTAGAGTCTTACAATTTTCTGTAGTTCTGGTTGCAATTGGGCAAAGTGCTATATTGCTGCTCTAGTCCAACAGGCTTGAGGGACATAAGTCACTTTAATTGGACCTTGCCTGTGATTCGAGAGTCTGATACAGGTTTATTTTTTACTCAGAATTTTATGCACATCAGATTTTTATTTTTTATCATTTCTGCACTTATTTTTATACAGAATTTAATTTTTGCTTTTTATTTCAGATTTTTTTTTGGTATTCTTTATCCTTTGGCAATTGTTTCATGTACCTCATAACTCAGTCATGTATCCCAGGGTGATTCTGCTGTTTGTCAACACCCTCCTCCTCAGGGGGGATTATGTGAATATCCTAAAATCCAAGATATAAATTTTTGGGAGAAATTTCAGGAAAAGAAACTTGCCAATATCCCAAATCAAGAAAAAGAGTCCTTTTGGAGAAGATGCTATAAAGATGCCTAAAGAAGCCATGCTCTGCATCAAAAGATCCAGAATGAACTTTGGGATATAATAAACTGAACTGAAGGTGATTAAACATACTTATTCTGAATGTAAACTCTTATGCCAAAGAGGACTGCACCCTAATTGGTATTTTGTCAATGTGTCTATCAATCAGTTTTTGTATTTTTCCTCTCATATTTTCCTCTTATCTCTAACTATTTTAACTTCCTCTTAGGTAGTCCAATATTATATGTGCCTTTAGCTAGAAGATATTTAGAGTTATAAAATAGTTATGTTTAAGCAAACCATTGGGGAGACTGGTCTCCCAAAGGATCACAGGGGGTGGTGCTGAAGGGATCTTATCCCCTCACCCTCTTGAGTAGATAAACTGGTCTGTCAACATTTTTTATATGCTAGGGTTGCAGGAGAGTTACGTCCTAAGCATCAATAAAAGAAAGGAAGCAGGTCTTTTGGAAAGGACTCAGAGAAAGCATAGGTGAGGGAGAGAGGAGATGCTGATAGAAGAGAGGCACGTGGTCTGAGAACTTAGATTAAGGCAGAAATTTTAACTCTGTGCTTATCTACCTTTTCTATTAATAAACTTTATGAAAAATAATAACTTTTAGATATATTAAATTTTTATTATAACACCCAGAAATTAAGGGATTGTCCATATGTATTCTGTCTTGAAAATATTACACCTGGAGTATTTTTTTTCAGTTCTAGACACTAAATTTTGTGAAAGTTATTCACACTCTCAGGAGTGTCCATGGGAAAATAATAAGGATAGGGAAGGCCAATCAGTTCGTATAAGAGAAAAATAGATGAAAGGAATTAGGAACTTTTAGATTGGAAAAGATAATTTGGATTGTGGAAAATGAGTAATTATAGAAGACAATTGAATGGAAGTATTTGCATGGGTATCATGGAGAAGAAAACAGATTTAGATGCACTTTATACAAATAAGAGAGACAGATTGAGTCTTCTTTTAAAGATTGTATGATCCTATAAAAAACTATTGAACTTTTATAAGTGTTTTCCAATTCAAAAAATCTGTGTCTCTGAAATTATATATATATATACATATATATATATATATATATATATATAAACTATGGTAATTTGTTTCAAATCAGTATATAGGTTGGTCAATATAAAATATTTTTGCCATTCATTAGCCAATTTAAGGGTCCTTTTGGATATTGTAGGTACATAGATATTTGCACATCATCTCCCTTAATGAAATAATCTTTCTAGTCAAATTAAGTGGCTTGCTTTTTTCATATCCCTTATACAATTAAAAGCACAGTTTCTGGCAAATTATCACTTAATAGATGCTCCTTCATTGACTGAATAACTCCCTGATTCAGTTTTACTGAAAAGGGATGTAATTTTTCCCCTTATAGTTGAATAAAGAACAAATATTTGCTTGAACATTGGTCAGTACTGAATGACAGTGAAATTGTGGTTTCTATGAAAAAGACAAAGTGTCTGGTGACATAACATTCACTTTTATTTCCTTTGCACCTCAGTAAGCTGACAAGTTATTAGTCCACAGGCTCATTGGTATTAGAGTTGGTACCAATATACCACCTGATGCAGAAATCAAAGCATCATAAATGAAGGAATCATAAAACTTACACATTTTATAACATTTAGTGACTAAGAAATGCTTGACCTGCCTTTGGTGGGAATGGGCAACTGTTCTATTTTCATATAGGAAATAAAAGTGTTTCTTACTATATTTTGTGATGTAGAGACAAAAAGCTGATACTATGGAAACTAAAGTAATTCAAGAGGAATTGGACCATGTTAGATTCAGCTATATCAGCTGCCACTGAAACCTGTGGGATCTCTGGTTTTCATGTGTCCTGCTTATATCTCAACTTCTTTTAACTCCATAGTAATTTATTCCCAAATACAGTTTTATTTTGTTTTGATTCAGAACTTTCATTTCATGACTATGGGGAATTACTGTTGATGAAACTCCCTCTTCCAATGCAGCTCTTAAAATTGCTATCTTTTTCTGAAAACTATAGCATTAGAGACTTACAAGGGGAATTGCTCATAGGGTCATAGATATAGAGGCAGATACAAGCTAAGACGTCATTTAGTCCAACCTGTCCTCTTTTTACAAAGGAGGAAATTAGAGTGCTAAATGAATCATCCAAGGTGACACAGGTGGTGTCCAGAGTTGGAATTCCAACATATTTTCAAATATGGCACTCTTCACACTAAAAACAAAGAAAAAAAATGATTTGCCCAGATTCATAAAGCCAGTTTATTGTCAAAAACTAACTTTGAAGCTATTTTCCAAATGTTAATATATAATACAAATTAATTGAAGAATCCAGAGAAGAATTGGAAGTTTCCTATAGAGTGATTCACAATGAATTAGAAGAAAACGAAAGACTACATAAAATATTTATGGGAATGTAAATGGGGTGCCCAGCTGTGTGACCCTGGGCAAGTCACTTGACCTCCATTGCCTAGTCCTTACCACTCTTCTGCCTTGGAGCCAATACATAGTATTGACTCCAAGATGGAAGGTAAGGGTTTAAAAAAAAAAAAGGAATGTAAATGGGGGGGAAATACAAAGAAAACCAAATATCAGTAATTAAAGTGATGATACTTGGTCCTGAACTATAGATAAGGAAATGAAGCTCTGTCCCTTCTTTCCAGAATTGAGGAATACATGTGGAAACATTAAGTATACTACAGGAATTTAGTAATGTGTTCATTAATTTTGCTAAATTCCACTTTAAATTTTTTTTTGCCTCAAGGGATTGTTCCCTAGGCAGGGAGAAGTGAAAAATACAATCATACATAAATGTGTTTTTAAAATATCAGTAAAATTATTTTAATGACCTTTCCCCTTTCAGGTATAAATGGAAGAGGACTTATATAATAGAAACATATTGAGATTTAATCTCATCTTCTGTCCTTATTAATTATGTGGCTCTGCAAGTTGTTCAACCTCTTAAAATCTTAATTTTCTTCTCTATAAAATTGGTGTAATAATTATATCATTTTCTTGTTGTTAAATAGAACAAGTTAAATGATGTACCTAAGGGCATTTTATGTAAATGAGAACTTTCACTTTCCTTTAATACTCATCTTCCTTTTCCTTTTTTTTAAATCTCACTTCCTAGATATTCTCAATTAGATGTTATTGGATGAGTAATTTGATTAAATTAATTTATTTAAAAAACTAATATCAAATAGGCTCTCCAAAATAAAAACATATAAAAATTGAAAATTAGTAATATATAAAATATTCTAAAGTGGTAGAGATTCAGACAAAGTATTTAAGATGGTAGAGGAGATATATTTTCAGATGTACACATTGCCCAAAAAGCCCTATTTCACTTGACCAAAACACAACATTGTGAAGTTATTGATAATATTATAATTTCTCCATATATATGTATGTGTGTTTATATATATATATGTATATATATATATATATATATATATAAATATACATACTTCCAGTGAAGTATAAGAAGGGGTCACTCCAGGGGTGAACAATTATTTAGTATAAATGGCCCATTAGATACTTAATTTCCATTCTGATTCTGCAAATTGGATTGCACAAAAGGGAAAATAAATTGAAGCCTCTATATTCATTATTCTTGGCATATTTTATTTCAGATGAGTATAAAATATTGTACATTCTCAGAAAGCAAGAGATCATGTATATTGTATGCATTGCACTGCCCACAGGATAAAAAATTATAAGAGCCCTTCATCAACATGAAATCCTTCAAGCCATATTTTTAAAGTGATAATAATTCAGAGTTATTGGTATCAAGGGACTTCGTTTAAATTAATGCAAACTGCTATCACTCTCAGAGATATCTATGAAAAACTGAAGGAGAAAAGTGAAATCTTATACTCCCATTGAATTGAGTGGTGCTGTAACATGCTGAATATACAGTCTTTGGGTGAGAAGGTTGTTCAAACTCTGCCTCTGATATATACTAGTTGTATAATCATGGGCAGACCATGGATCTTCTTCCCATTACCCAGATAACTTTCGAAGAGTATAACATAGTGAATTCATAATTCTCAACTGTTGATGGAATTTTCTATAAGGATGAAATCTCATGCCTTCACCACAAAATAGAAAGATAAATAGAACAATATATAAAAAGACAGATAAGTAAGTGACCCTAATACAATGAAAACCCCATCTTCCCTTTTTTGGGGGTTCCAATATTATAGACATTCTTTCCCTGATCTCTCTCTCAAATTTACCCACTATGAACTGGACATTTTACTTTTATTTTATCATAGATCACTATTGTGTAACTATTAGCTATCTATATTATAAATGTGTTTGCTAAAGAGTATTTCACAATAGTCAACAATTTCAGATTACCTTTTATTATTTGTGTAAGCAGTAGATATTAATGCATTTAATAAAATCAAGTGTTTCAGAAAGCCTGTTTTTAGATGTAAATCACTAAATAGCCACATTTGACTTCCTGTAATCATTGTTTGCTATTGTTTCACCTGTTCAATTGTATTATTATTTGGACAAGCTATGAGTTAAAGATCTCTGAAAGATAATACAAAGAATTGAATTTTTATTTTCATTCACCAGGACCGTTTTTTTTTTTATTCACAGTGCATGGGACTTCCATTTTATTTTTTCTCATTTATATTAATCATAAAATATCTTCTGGGAAAGGTAGATTTAATTTTAGCACTGTCTCTAAATAACTCTGGAATTGATTCATGTTTAAATCATCACAAAGTACCACCAAGGCTTTTACTATGCACTAGAGATTTGAAGTTACTTTAATATTCTCCTTTTATTTTATACTTTTGATACATATTTTAATGCTTTGAAGAAGAGATCCTGCTATTGATGAAAAAGTTATATATTTGTATGTTCCGGTAACATAACATCTCTTTTATTTTAAACATTAAAAATGCAGTTATATATACACAAGCACATCCACACACATCTAGTGGGCACAGTGTCCCAAGAGTTTTGTGCAGCTTTAAGATTATACTTTTAAGCTTTTTTTTTTTAATCTTACCTTCTGTCTTCATGAGAGAAGAACTGAAGGGTTAGGAAATTATTGTGGTTAAATGACTTTCCCAGGGTCACATAGCTAGAAAGGGTTTGTGTTCACATTTGCACCTAGGATCTCCTGTCTTCACACCTGACTCTTCATCTACTAAATGACCTAGCTTCTTTTTAAGTATAAAGTTAAACCTTAATGAACTGCACTCAGACTTTTGGGATATCATATCATATCATATCTATCTATCTATCTATCTATCTATCTATCTATCTATCTATCTATCTATCTGTGTGTATCCATTTATATATGTATATATCTGCATATTCATACACATATGCATATATACATACGCAAATATATGTGTACACACTTTTTTTATTTCCCAAACTCCTCACTTTCTCCATTTATAGAGAATTTATTCACTTTCTCTCCAAAACATTCATTTTTCAAATGCTTTTTACTTTTCCTCTTTGTAATAGGGATAAATTTATCTCCTAAGAACTTCCTCTTCTACTACCAGTTGGCAGAAAATGGGCAGAAACTTACAAAGTTTCTCAAAAAGAATATCAAAGAAATTAAAGGGACTTAAAAGATCAAGTCAGTCACCTTCCATTTTAAAAATTAAGTCCTTGTAATGTATTGTGTAGTCACATAGCCACCTAGTGGAAGAGTCAGATCTAGTTATTAGATTTAGAAGTATAAAGGAATAAGTGAGATTATTTAACACAACTTCTACTTTTCAGACTTCCATTGGATCATGATCATCAATGGTCTGGGGCAGGTCAATCTGATTGGCACAATGGATAGATTATTAGGCTTAGAGTTACGAAGACTCATCTTCCTAAGTTCAAATTGATCTCAGATACTAGTTGCATGAACCTGGACAAGTCACTTAAACATATGAGCCTCAGTTTCTTTTTTAAAAATCACATTTTCCCCAATTACACATACATACAATTTTAATAACTATTTCCTATCATTTTATAAATCATATTCTCTTCCTTTCTCTTCAATTCCTTCCTTGAGACAGCAGGTAATATGATATAGGTTATATATGTTCTATCATGTAATATATATTTCCAAGTTTGTCATGTTGTGAAAAAAAGACATATATTGCTTATTTAGGAAAAAAATCATGAAGGAAATGAAGTGAAAAATGGTTTGCTTTGATTTGCACTTAGGTTCAAATACTTCCTTAATGGCAGTATATAAACTTTTTCATCCCAAGCCCCTGGAGTTGTCTTGGATCTTTGCATTGATAATAATACTTACGTCATTCCCAGTTGATCCTCATCAGTGCAGTTCTGGTGAATGTTCTTCTAGTGATGCTCATTTCACTTCACATAACTTCATAGAAGTCTGTCCAGGTTTTTTAATGATGGATCTGCCTCTATTTCCTCATCTCTAAAATGGGCTGGAGAAGAAAATTTTTAAAAAATCACTCCAGTGTCTTTGCCAAGAAAACCCCAAATGAGTTCATAGACATTGAAACATAAGGTCATAAGACATGAAACAGCTGTACAACAAAAGCAAATTATATGACTGTTGTCCCTTCAATATTCTACATCAAAACCAGGACTGGGTCTCCTCAATCTCATCTCAGGGTTCTTCCCACCTCTATAACTAATATTTTACTAATAAAAATCATCACCATCAACATCATCATCATATTATCATACTATTGTTGTTGTTAATAATATATTTCTATAGCACTTCAAAATTTACAAAATATTTTGTTTATCTCAACCCTCAATTGGGTAATACCAATAGTATTACCTAGACTTTACAAATGAAGAAACAGGTGAAAAAATATCATATGCCTCACCAAAGGTCACAGAACTGCCATCAGTATTACCCCCATTTTACAGATGAGGAAAATGAAATGAAAAAATATTACATGCTTGTTCTAAGGTCCCATATCTACAAAGAGTCAGAACAAGGAATTAAGGGTCACAGAGAATACCTCACTGGACTTGGAGTCAAGAAAATACAAATTGAAACCCTTATTAGCACTGTGACTGTACAAATCACTTCCTCAAATGTAAAATAGAAATATTAATAGTCCTTTACTTTTAAGAGTATTGTGAGACTAAAATAATGTGATATTTGTAAAGTGTTTGCAAACCATGAAGCAGTAAGTAAATACTAGCTATTATTTCTATTAAAGAAAACATTTACTTGGGCAAAGACTCAATCCTTGAGGACTCTCTAAGAGGAATATCTAGAAGGGCTGCATTGCATCAAATTACAATTTGCAGACTGCACAGTCATGTTCTTTTCTTGCTGCCACTGACCATTAAATGATTCTGCCAAAAAATTCAGCTGGTATTATAGGCAATGAGATGGTTGAAACTTAGCCCTCTGGGAGCAGAATCCTCAAAGGCTCACAGGAAGGAAAAAAGGTCAGGTCACTGATTTGGAATTCAAACTCAGTAGTGCTTTTATTGCCTGGTACTAAATATACTTGCTCACTAAATAGTATTCAGGTGGCATTACACAGGTTGACTCTTGGCTGCACTTCAGAGTAATCAGACTTAGCACTAAGACTTCTGTGCCCTCCCTATGTGCGTAGGGAGTCCTGTAGTGGGAATTCTGCATGACAGAGAACCACTAATCTGAATCTTTATAAATTGGTCACAATATGGCTATCCTTATGCTGGCAAGGTTCCTACAAATCTCCCCAAAAGCACACATTAACTGCCTCCTTTTAAAATGACTTGCAATTACTTCCTGAAGAGAGAAAACCTTTAGGAAATTAACTACAGAACCCCAAACTGTGCAATTTGGTTATAGGACAAGCTCTCCCCCTTTGGGCCCAGGTGCAAAGTAATGGCCCTTTTTATGTCAGGTGGAAGTTTATGGTAATTAGTTGATGGATCAGATCCTTAAGTGGGAGATCTAAGAAATGCCTGAGAAAAAAGAATCCATCAAGTATCCTTATTAGTTTTTTTTTTGTTGTTGTTGTTTTTATCTACCCTGTCACATTCACAAACTGTTGGTGGTTGCCAGTGCTTTGTCCTATGTTCCCTTCTCTTTTCTCTTATTTTTAATTATGTTAGCTCACTTGATGATCTGTTATGAAGATAGATAGACAAATGGATAGATAGATTGATACATAGATATATAGATAGTTAGATAGATAGATAGATAGATAGATAGATAGAGTTAAATTTTTTTATGGTTGGACTCCGGATATTTAATTTGTTGTCCCCAGGAATTTAATTTCTAAATCCCAAAATGAATTATTCAAGCAAATGGAATTTACTGGTCATTTATTTACAATAGGGGGAAGATATTAAGGAATGAGAGAGAGAAAAAATCTGGCTTCCTCTGAGCCAGGTAGAAATTCTAAGGCCCTAATCAGGGAAAGGAGTCTCAAGACAATGGGCCTTTCTCAGAGGTTCACTTCCCCTGAAAGGTGGGGAAACTAAGTCAGTCTTTCACTCACCACAGTAACTATCTAAAAGGAAAGAAATCTGAGGTCTCCTGCATGAGCTCTTCCAGGGCTCCAGTTCTACAGCCAAGTGTCTTCACTCCAAGTCTGAGTGTCTGTATTCCAGTCTCTCCTCAAGTGTCTATCTTCCACTTTCCCCTCTGAGTGACTCTTCTTCACTCCAAGCTTGAGAGACTGATCCTCCAGTCCAACACTGAGTCAGAGTTCTTCCATCTATATTGAATCTATCTCTTCTGACCTCTGTGGTCCTCTATTTAAAGATCTTTTTCTCTTGTGTCACCTCCCCTAAATTTCACATCTACCAATCACAGCAGACACTCTCTTCAGGACTGCCCACTCTTTAGTTCACACTTTTTTTGGTTAAATTATACCTTTTTTGGTTGTATCACACCTTTTGTAGTTAGTTTGCATCTTTAGAAGTTAGTTTGCACCTTTAGTGGTTATTTACTTTTTTGTAGATTAAAATGGGTAGATCTACTTCAAATACTGAGTTAACACTTTTGGGAATTAAAATCTAAAAATAGATTGGGAATTACAATTAAATCTTCCCAATAAAGGAATAGCTAAATACTTTCATTGTTACAATCAGGGGATTACAATTTAATCTTCACAGTCAAGGAAGAGCTTAGTATCTTCATTGTTAAAAACAGGGGAGAGCTAAATCCAATCTTCACAATAGATAGATAGATAGGTAGATAGATAGATAGATAGATAGATAGATAGATAGATAGATAGATAGATAGATAGATAGATGGATGGATGGATGGATGAATGGTAGATAAGGGGAGAGAGAGACAGAGAGAGAGAGAGAGAGAGAGAGAGAGAGAGAGAGAGAGAGAGAATGTGTATATGTGTCTGTATGTATATTATATATGGTATCTTTATTGCTTAACCAGGCAGTCAATAAATTTTCATTAAGCACTTACTATTTGCCAGACATTGTGCTTACCTTTATCAGTAACAAGAAAGGTAATATTTCTCCTTTCAGGGACTTGACACTCTAATGTGGAAAATAATATGTAAACAATTATGTATAAACAAGCTATTTCCAGGATAAACTGAAAATTAAAAATAGAAGGCCCTAGAAACAAGAATTTAGAGAAGCAGGTGAGATTTTATGTAGGGATTACTTGCTCAGATTAAGAGCCATATTTTACATTTATCTTAAGGTGTGTAGAGAGAGACAGAGGCACAGATTGAGAGAGGCAGAGAGACAGAAACCAAATTATAGATACCATTACAGATGGACAAAGGGAGGAACAGAGACAGATGACAGAGAAATACAGAGAGAGAGAGAGAGAGAGAGAGAGAGAGAGAGAGAGAGAGAGAGAGAGAGAGAGAGAGAATATACAGACACAAAGGGAGATTGGAGAGAGATGAAAAGTCAAAAATATAGAGAATTATAAGGAGAAAGGTGAGCCATAGTCATTCACTAACTTTCTTTTGAACATCTAAAACTAAATGAAATGAAAGGACTTCAAATTTAACATGTTCAGCATTCTAAAATTCATTCTTTTCTCCCTCAAAGTATTCCAGCTTCCCTACTACCATTGAGGGCACTACCATCCAACTCATAATCTTTCATACTCAAAATGTCAGTATCATATTCACATCCTCACTGTTGCCCAATATATCCAATTTATTTTTATTTTCTGCCTTTACAACTCCATGTGATTGAACAGATAAGTCATGGAGGACCAAGGACTGATATAAAATCCTTCCTCAGAGACTTAAATAGCTATGTGATCTTGGGCAAGTCATTTAACCTCTGCTACATCACTTTCCTCATCTATAAAATGGGTATAATAATACAACCTTCTCCCCAGGGTTCTGAACATAGAGTTACATGATATAAATAAGATACTTATCAATCTTCCAAGTGATATTTAAATTCCAGCTATTTCCCTATATGCCCCTTTCTTTTCATTTAGACAATCAGAATCTTATACCAAGTTCTCAGTGCCTGCACTGTCTCTGCCTCCTTACTCAAATCTATCCTCCACTTTGCTGTTAAGATGATTTTTCTAAAGCATAGTTCTGAAGAAGTTGCAGTCTTCTTTCTACCTCCCTTAATTGGCTCTGGTCACTCTTGTTTTTCTCTAAGGTAAAAACATAGAGTTCTGTTTGATGTTTTTAATTTATAATAAATAGACTGGCTTCTTCCTGCCTTTCCAGTTTTCTTACTCTTCCTCTCTTCCATTCATGATCCAGTCATGCTTGCCTGCTTGCTATCCCTCCAACACACCATTCTTTCTCCCTATCCACACCTTTTCAGTTAATGTCCCTTCTATCTGGAGTATATTGTCACTTCTGCTCTGCCTCTTGGTTTCCTCAGCTTCTTTCAGGATTCAGTTCCAAACCCATCAATTGTAAAAGTGTTTCTTCTTTCCCCAGGCACTCTTTTTGCTCCCTTCTCAGATGGTCTCCCAATAACACTATGTATCTAGTAAATACTTGTATTTAATTATTTACTTATTATATCCACCAGAATAATGCACACTCCTTGAGGGCAGGAAATATTTTGTTTGTTTTGTTGCTTATTTCTTTGTTGGCCAATACTCAATACAATAACTAGAACACAGTAAGTGGTTAATAAATTCTCATTGACTTACTATTAAATAGTTACTGGTGCCAAGCATTATGTTAGGTACTCAAGGTACACAGATCAAGAGGAAACAATCCTTGATCTAGCAAGTGGAGTATTTTTTTTTAATTTAATTCTTCATGTAGATTGAGGGGTTGTAAATTTTTATTTTTGTGTTTCTTCGACACTTTTGGCAGTCTTTGAAGATTATGGTAGTCAGAATATTTTCAAATGGACAAAATAACATAAGAGAGCTTGGAAAAACCACTGAAATAATATATAGTTATTAAAATATTAAATATTCCAAATCCATGTGACATTCCCCAAATATTCATCAATTTTTTTCATCCTTGGTGATATATAAACATGTTAAAAACTACTTATAATGAAGGTAGAGCTTTTCAGTTTTGAAGGATTCTAAAAATAATAATAATACTAAAACCAAACAGGCCTCACTCACTTAAAATCTGAATACTTGTGGTTGTTTGAAAACTGAATTGTAAAGGTGACCATGAGAATTTCAATCTCCTATAGTTACTTCTAAACAATGTTGTTGATGTTCAGTCATTTCAGTTGTGTTCAACTCTTCATGGCTATATGTAGGTTGGGTTTTTTGTTTGACTTTTTGGCAAAGATACTACAAGGATTTGCCATTTCCTTTTCCAAGGTCATTTTGATGAAATAAACTGAAGCAAACAAGGTCAAGTGACTTGGCCATGGTCACACACCTACCAAGGGCTTGCGGTCAAATTTGAACTCATGCCTTCCTGACTTCAGGCTTAGTAATTTATCGATTGTGCCACCTAGCTACCCAAATGATAGCAACAGGTAGAGATTAAAATAGCACTTTGTGGTTTGCAAAGTTTTGTTTTACTAGAAAACATTGTGAATTTAAATGGCTCTTTAAACTTAAAAGGCTAATAATTTTTGGCAGAGGGTTTGTGATGTAATGGATAGAAAGACAATTTACAATAAGTGAGAAAAAGGTTCAGGTCATACTCACTGTGTCATCTTGGGCAAAGTCACTTTATCTTTGTGGACTTCATGCCATTCTCTCTAACACAGAATACATGGGGCAGTTGCTGCTCTGCTTTGGTAGATTTCTGCCAAGAGGGTTCCTTATGGCAATGAAAACATTGGTCAAAGCCCCTGACAACCCCCCAAAAAATGAAGGGGAAGGCAGTTTACTGGAAAATTCAACTAAAGTCTGCTGCTTCCAAGTCTATTCTTCTCTCTTGATACACTACAAGAAATGCATCTTGATTTTGGTCTAAAGTGATGTGTG